>NC_052146.1:220212619-221560072 GCF_902713615.1 Scyliorhinus canicula
ACGGTATCCCTCACTCTCCCTCTCGCACATTCTCCCATGTCTGCGTGGGTTTCCTCCAGGTGCTCAGGTTCCCTCCCACAAGTCCCGAAAGACGTGCTGTTAGGTGAATTGGACATTCTGAATTCTCCCTCTGTGTACCTGAACAGGCGCCGGAGTGTGGCGACTAGGGGACTTTCACAGTAACTTCATTGCATTAATGTAAGGCTACTTGTGACACTAATATAGATTATTATTATTATTATTCCTCTTTTTTGTTTTTAGTGCCAATTTGTGACCGCTCTTATCTTTTCTGCGAGCTATCTTTTGAATGCTTTTTGTCTTTCGTTTGGTTCTGGTAGCAGCCATCTTGTCGTTGGCCTGCACCATGGAATCAGTGTGTTGTGGGTCGTCTACAGAGATTTCTCGTGTCATCGTGCTGTGCGGTGGTAGTTAAATCAGCACCAACAACCAGCTGCAGAGCCTCACACTCTGGTGTCTGGATTGCCTCGCATTCTAGTATCTGGGTAGGATTAGCATTCTCGGCGTTTGGCGCTGCCCCTATATCTTGTACTTGAGCCCCAAGTGATGGCAGCTCATCACTTGGGATTACTATGCACACCTCATCTTTTTCAGATAGACCAGGTGGGGACTCAAGCTCATCGTGTGATAGTATATACGTATCATCCAACGCTGTGGAACTGCATCCAGATTGAGTATCAACTGTAGTTGTGGCGCTGCATATAGATGCAGGCCATCGCTCATCCTTGTCATGTATTATTATATACATGTCATCCGTCGCTGTGCAATTGCATATGGATGCTGTCATTTGCTCTTCGACCTCTTCCTATGGTGGAGTGGCCTTGAGTCTCGGGGAGTCTATTACCGGAACTTTTTCATGGGGGCTGCGATGGTTCCCTGTATGCTTCTGGAGCTAGTTTCTCCAGAATTGGAACAATACTTTCTGTTTTCAGTTGGTTCGGAGCTACATCATCTTCGTGTCTGCTGCTGCAATCTTGCTGTCCATTTCTCCGTGCGCAATCTCCGAGCATTCGCACTGCTTGAGGCCCAGCACAGGCTGGGCATCTCTTGCGATCACCTTGTCATTCCCGCCAAACCACTGACGGAGCGCTGCACAGGCTCCCTCATTGAGTGTGCCATCTTTCCGCGAAACAGCTTTGCTAACGTTTCATATTTGTCCAGCTCCGGCTCATCATCCGGACCTTTGCTTAAGTCATTGTCTTCATAGTCTTCGTAGAATTCATCAAGGTACTCATGTTCAGAGTCAGTGTCATCAGCAAAGATTTCTCCTGTAAAATACGACATTGCACATGGAATTATGTGTTCACACAGGATTCAACCAATTTCAAAGTCAGCAGCGGGTCTTGCTGCAGAACTTTTATTTAACATTCCATGCTACGGAGCTTCTGGAGGACTGAAGAAATTAAAGAATGAGTCATTTGGTACAGTTTTCATAACCGTTTTGTGAGTGCTCCGACCGTTATGATTCAACTTCATTTTAATGGTCTTCAATGTGACATTTTTCTCTTTCTTCCAGTCGATCTGGCACCTGGTGCATCCCGTGATTTCTAGTTCATCCCAGAATGAAAATTCCCGCTCGTCAGGCCACGATTCCAGCTGTTATGCTTTCGTAATTACCTCGTTTGTAAAATACTCATTTGGCTCAAACGTAAACTCCAGAGTGATGTTCATTGGTTGTGTACGCTCTGAACATTTAACGTTCACATCTTGTAGATGCTTTAATATGGGCTCATCATGCTCCTGTATCATGCCACTGAGTACATACACCTTCTTGAAGACTATTAACCAGAAGCCTGGAATTCCCTTTGGCTCTTCCAGTGCCTCATTTGCTTTGTCGTCTTTCGCCTGGACTTTCGCTTGTTTCTTATCCAGTGAGTGCACCAGCATATCTCATTGCGAGTTGCAGTAACCGTCTGGCCACTCACTGTCTGGACCATGCAGCCGCTCACGACTATTCAGAAGGATTTCTTCACCTTCTTTGATTGCACTGCTCTGGCCTTTTTCTGAAATTAGGTCAAGAAATTAGATGCTCTTCTAGAGGCATCTTCTCCACTGCATTGTTGCTCTTGTTTGGTCCATTGAAGGACGCAAAAAACATTGTTTCGCAAAGTGATTCGTTCAGCCACACCTAGAGCATACTTTTCCATATGCTGGACATTACCATGGGCCATGTCGGTTGCCACATTTCTGGCATAAGATGGCAGACCTGATTGGCCGCTTAGAATGGCTCCCCTCACTAAGACCACGCTTCTTTTTTGTTATATATTTAGAGTACCCAATTCACTTTTTCCAATTAAGGGGCAATTTAGCGTGGCCAATCCACCTAGCCTGCACATCTTTGGGTTGTGGGGGTGAAACTCACGCAAACACGGGAGAATGTACAAACTCTACAAGGACAGTGACCCAGAGCCAGGATCGAACCTGGGAACTCGGCGCCGTGAGGCAGCAGTGCTAACTACTGCGCCACCGTGCTGCCCTGAGACCACGTTTCTTATTGAACTATGTCACAATGCTGATAGCGCTGGCGTCTTCCTCCATGCTGGCACCAAAATGTTTTGAGCTGAGTGTGCTGATTTACTGTGCAGCCAATGCACTCACATGGCAAATCTTTATCGCTCGTTCCAATAGCAAATCTTCTTCCCGCAGCAATCTCTCACGGAGCTTGTCATTTGATATGCCAAATACTATTTGGTCATGAATCATTGAAGATTTTAGATTACTGAAATTGCAGGACTGGGCCTTCAGCGTCAAGTCAGTGACAACACTGTTGAAAGGTAGGCCTGGTTTCTGGGTACACATCTGAAAAATATATCTTGCTTTCCTCTTCACTATCAAAAGCAAATATCTTGTAGATTTTGCTTACTTGTGGACCTGTCACCATGAGCAGCAACATAATGCGTCTCTCGTCAGGCTGTGCCTGCAGGCCAAGGGCTGAAACATAGAGCTTAAACTGCTGTTGGAAATCAAGCCATTTTTTGTCTACATTACCCAATACTTGAAGCTGGTGGAATGCCGTTAAACTTTCCATCTCGAACTTCACCGTCTTTTATTACGTTGAATCGCCCCCAGGCTGTTGTTTACCAGGTCAGTTGAAGAATCTTCCTTTTTCTGTTTCATTCTTCGGCCGGTTTTTCTTTGTCCTTTCTGCTGTGTCCTTAAATGTTCAACACTCCTGGTACCATGTTGTGTTCTGTTGTCCTGCTGTTGCAATCATTGAAGTTTAATCTTCAATGAATCTCACAGAACGGCTGATGACTTACTTAGAACGATGATTTATTGATTAACACATGGAAGGATAACATATAGAATACTATACAGACCAGTTTGCTCTGGAACTACCCGATGTGCAACTGTCCTTGTGTACGCCTTACTACCAACTGCTTAGAAAGCCTTATAGGTAAGAGTGTGAAAATGATAGAAGGTGAGGAATAACCTTGTTGATTTGGGATGAAATTACTTTTGAATGTGTTCAGGTTTGTTTTCTGCAATGATATGTCCTAGAATCAACAAGAGGGATATGCCAAAATAGATTTGGTAATGACCAATGAGACATTTAATTAACAGTCTAATGGTGCATGAACATTTATCTAATAATTATCATAATATATCAAAGTTAACATAATATTTGAAGGAAGAATGTGAAACAGCTACAAAGATTCTTGATTTAGGTTAACTTAAATTCAGTGTGATGAGACAGAGACTATCCATAGAAATATGGGCAACTCTAGTATTACATAAAACAACAGGGGCTCAGTGGGAGGTGTTGAAACATAATGTAATACCGTACCGGACCAATTTATACCTCAAGAAAAAAAGCTCCACTTGACGAAAAAAAGCCATGAACAACTAAAGAATAAGAAACAATGTAAAGCTAAAAGGGAAACATGCAAAATGTGAAAGGTAGCACAGATCGTGGCAAATGGGAAAGATATAAAGGACAGTGAGGGGTTGAAAGCTACAAAAAAGGACCATGTTAAAAAACAACACGAACATTTTGGTAATTGTACGGCTGGGGCCAGGGGATAGGGTGGGGAAGAGTCTGTGTAGGGTGGTCTTTTGAATCATCGGAACAGACCCGGTGGGCCGAATGGCCTCCTTCTGCACTGTAGGGATTCTATGATTAGGAAAAAATAGGTTGGTCAGGCAAACATTGAAGACGTGATATTGTCTATAAAATTAAGGTTAATTATGGACATGTTGATTAATTACTTTGCACCAGTCTCACAGTGGAGAAGGAGGTCAAATTGCTGGCCCCCTTAAGAAAACCAATATTGAATCTGGGCCAGAAGCACACCAGGATTAACATATTGGTGGCGGACTCCTCATTAATTATGTCCAAGCTCTAAGTGATTTCAAAGGTCAAACCTTTACAGTTAAAGCTGTGCTGAAGAATCTATCATTAAGGTAGTGTGACTGAACCAGGGAGAGAAATCATGGGCACTTCTTTTACCCCCCTCTGCCCCCGACACCCTCCCTTTCATATTCGTCAGGTGCCAACAGTTGGGAACCACAGTTACAATGAAATAAAAACAGAAAATGCTGGAAAATCTCAGCAGGCCTGGCAACATCTGTGAAGAGAGAAACAGAGTTAACACTTGGATTCCTTAAAACCCTTCTTCAGAGCTTTTCTTTACAATGGGGTTGAACTGTTTTATATAGGTATGCAAAACTTCTTCAGTGGAATTCTCCGTCAGCGGGATCCTCCAAACTGACACTTCAATGTATGTCCCTGTAGCACAGGATAAGTTGAAATAATATTAAACGTTTCCATCTCTTTGACTACATTAAACTGCATGGCATGCTGGGGAATTTGAAAAAAGAATAGATCCTAGTCCTTCAATTGATTATTAACAAGAATGGAGCGATACTGTGCTTCAGGTCCCTTTGCCATTTCACTGAGTATTATGTATGAGTGAAGTTCTGATGAAAGGTCATTGACCTGAAGTGTTAATACTTCCTCACTACACAAATGTTGCCAGATCTGCTGAGTATTTCCAACGTTTTCTGATTTATTATATGTGAAATTTCCTGACCATTTTAGAGTTCTGAATCTGGCTGAGATATTGTACAAATTCATCTGATGTGTGTAGGATATGAGAAAATAGGATCCCTCTCCAAACTTTAACCATAGGATAATCATAAATCTTCCCCTGATGGCGGTATGGTGGCACAGTAGTTAGCACTGCTGCTTCACAGTGCCAGGGACCCGGGTTAAATTCCAGCCTTGGGTCACTGTCTGTGTGGTGTTTGTACGTTCTCCCCGTGTCTGCATGGGTTTCCTCTGGGTCCCCTGGTTTCCTCCCACAGTCCAAAGATGTGCAGGTTAGGTGGATTGGCCATGCTAAATTGCCCCCTAGTGTCCAAAGATGTGGGGGTTATGAGGGTGAGGCGGGGGATTGGGCATAGAGGGTCAGTGCCAACTCAAAGGGCCAAATGGTCTCCCTCTGCACTGTAGGGATCCAATGATCTTTATAAAGAAGTTTATGTTTTCAGTTATGAAAGCTCATGGAGAACAACATCCTCACATAAGGCAAATATTCCGTGTGTGCGAAAATATAATGAAAGACTAATATTAATACTATTGCTATTCTTTATTATTGTCACAAGTAGGCTTACATTAACACTGCAATGAAGTTACTTCGGTGCCTGTTCGGGTACACGGAGGGAGAATTCAGAATGCCCAATTCACCTGACAGGCACGTTTTTCGGGACTTCTGGGAGGAAACGGGAACACCCGGAGGAAACCCACGTAGACACGGGAAGAACGTGCAGACTCTGCACAGATAGTGACCCAAGCCGGGAATCGAACCCAGGGCCCTGGTGCTGTGAAGCAACAGTGCTATCCACTGTGCTACCGTGCCACCAAAAAGGGTCATTTCATTCAACCAATGTTTGGAGAAATTTGTTTCACTCATCTTTGAATCTGTACAATGCTGGCACTTTTCAATCAGCTCATTACTAAATGATGTTTCCACTTATATGGCAGCTGCCAGCCTCGGCCTGCCTCCTCAGAGTCAGCAAGCAAGACACAAAGGATGGAGGAACTTTGCAGGAAGTGGATTTGCAGCAGACCGAAGAAGTCAGTTCCACATCAAATCAACTCGATGTAAGAAGAAGTCAGGTTCCTACTCAGCATGAAATACCTCAGTGGGTTAGTACTTGGAGGTGACCTCTGGAAACACTTATGCCAGTTGGAGGAGTATGCCAAACCCTACTGGGTGACTTCCCATCTTCCAAGAGTCTGACACTTAAAGCCAAGTATAATCATCTTTATTGTCACAAGTAGGCTTACATTAACACTGCAATAAAGTTACTGTGAAAAGCCCCTGGTTGCCACGTTCCAGTGTCTGTTTGGGTCCACAGAGGGAGAATTCAGTATGTCCAAATTACCTAACAGCACGTCTTTTGGGACATGTTTGTGGAAACCAGAGCACCCGGAGGAAACCCACGCAGACACGGGGAGATTGTGCAGATTCCACACAGGGGGTAACCCGAGCCGGGAATCGAACATGGGTCCCTGGAGCTGTGAAGCAACAGTGCTACCCACTGTGCTACCGTGCTACCCTATATAGGTATATGTAGGTACATAGACTATTAGGTATGCCAGTGAATACAAAGTGGGCAGCATTGAAAGAAATCACTCAAAATGTTCAACACAAGTTCAGAAGCCATTGGAATGGCATTGCCACGTCATCGGAAGGCCCTCCCCGATGCTCCACCCCTGATGGGCTGAGTTCCCGACCGCGCGGTTGACGTGTAGTCTAAGTGGTCGGGAATCCGGTGTGGCAGGTGCGAACTGTGTCCAGGGCCTCCACAGTCGGCTGGGTGTTGTGCTGCTGGCCGGGGGCTTCCGCGAGGGTTGGGAGGACTGGTGGGGGGTAACCAGGGGTTGTCCTGTATTTGGCAGGTCGGGTCTGCGCAAGGACGGCGCCATGTTGTACTGCTCGACTGCTGCAGGTCGACGCTGTGTGCATGCATGGCCACAGACCCGGCCATTCCCCGGCCGTTTCTGGTGCCACTGCTAGCCCCTCACCTGTCCCAGGATCCGTGAGGGTTCAGCGCAGATTTTGGCACTTAGCCGCAAAATCAGAGAATCCAGTCTATAATCTCCCAAACCGAGAATATTGCCCCCCAATGAGGCGGTGGCCTAGTGGTATTGTCACTGGATTAGTAATCCAGAGACCCAGGGTATGCTCTGGGATCCCGAGTTTGAATCCCATCATGGCAGGCGGTGGATTAAGATGGAAACAGACTGTTTCCAGTAAGTGAGGAGTCTAGAATGAGATAGATACAGACAAAGATAAATAATTGCCTCACAGCGCCAGGAAACTGGGTTCGATTCCAGCCTTGGGTGACTGTGTGGAGTTTGCACATTCTCCCTGTGTCTACGTGGTTTTCTCTCACAGGCCAAAGATGTGCAGGTTAGGTGGGGTTAGGGGACCTAGCTAGGGTGCTCTTTTGGAGGATCAGTGCTGTGCCAATGGGCCAAATGGCCTCCATCTGCACTGTTGGGATTCTATGGATTCTATATTGACCAGAAAACAAGATAGACATTTTTACACTGAGGTTGTTAGGCTGTGGATTCACTTGTTGATGAAAGTAAAGGCGATTCTATAATTAAAGAACAATTTGAAGGAGAGGGTATAAAAGCAGAGAAGGAACCTGGGATTACGTCTCTTTCTCACATAGGGGTGAACACCAAGACAGACTAGTTGGGTTCAGTGACGTCATTGCCTAGTGTAAATTCTATGTCATTCTGACGGAAATGACGTGCGGAATTACTGAAATTGGCATGAAGTTAATTTTTTTTCCATTAAAGTGAAGAGAGAGCCCAAAAGAAAACAAAGGATCAGAATCAAAACTGAAAGAAAGTGTAAGTCAAATTATCCTCAAACTAAGGCAAGAATTGTAATGTCTCCCTTCATGTCTCCATAGGGTAGTACATACAGCATCACCAGCACCTGCACGGAACCAGAGACTTTGGACAATGCGAATATTACTGGTGAAATTGAACTGTCTGTCCAGTACAACTTTAAGGCTACGACACTGGAAATCCACATCAAAGCGTGCAAAAAATTAGCTTATGGAGATGAGAAAAAGAAAAAGTGTAACCCGTAAGTGCATCTTTTAGATCAAACTTTTCATTAAAAAAGAGACTGATTTATACGAGAACCTCAGTCATGGAGTTTTACAGCACAGGAAGAGGCCCTTTAGCCCATCCTCTCCGCATCAGCCATCAAGCACCTATCTGTTCTGATCCCATTTTCCAGCACTTGGTCGGTCGCCTGGTATTCTATGGTATTTCAAGCACTCATCTGAATGCTTCTTAAACGTTGTGAGGCTCTCCCGTCTCTACCACCTTTTCAGGCAGTGAGTTCCAGACTCCCACCACCCTCTGGGTGAAAAGGTTTTCCCTTGCATCACCTCTAAATCTCCTGCCCCTTAATTCCACCTTTTTGAACTTAGACCGACCTACGTTTTTCACAGCCATTTCAGTAATTTTGAAATATAGATATTATTCTAATGTAATGTAACAAATGAGGCAGCCAATTTCCAAGGTCCCTCAGACATCAAGGTGGTAATGACTGGGTAATCTTTGTTCGTGGAATTATAGATATTCATGGCCCATAAGGAACGATTTCAGGCCATGTCCATGTTTGTCTTTTTAAAAGAGCAGTCATGTTTAGTTTCACATCCCCATGTAAATTCTCCAATCTCAAGCACTTCCCCAACTCCCTTCAAACTTATTTTTGGAATTGGCTTCTATCAGATTTTCAGGTGGAGCGGTCTACAGACCAACGTATCTTTGAATGAAAAGATGTCCTCCAATGACTTTAAATCTATGACCTCTAATGAATGACCGATGGAATTTTTCCCTATCCAAACATCTAATTATCTTGTAAAACTCTATGTCACCTCGGAACATTTAAAGATTTATGATTACGGACACCTTAGTGAAAATGAAAGTCGCTTATTGTCACAAGTAGGCTTCAAATGAAGTTACTGTGAAAAGCCCCTAGTCGCCACATTCCGGCTCCTGTTCGGGAGGCTGGTACAGGAATTGAACCCGCGCTGCTGGCCTCGTTCTGCTTTACAAGCCAGCTGTTTAGCCCACTGTGCTAAACCAGCCCCATAAGTGTCTCTTCTCACCTACATCTGTTACTAATAGTAAATATATTTGTCGTTTTCATGTTGGTCTTCCCAAAAAGCATCACTTCACACTTCTTTGTATTGAACTTCACCTGCCCATTTCATCATCCTGTCTATACCATCTTGATGTCTTCACGTTGCTGGACCGGATAAGTGGTTGGATATTCAGCAGGATTATGTAGATGTTGTGGTGAGTGAGTTTGGTGTTGGGCTAATGTCGTTGGTTGCTGAGCTGGGCATGTTAAATTTTGGGCTAAGTATAAGACACAAGACACAAGACATAGGAGCGGAAGTAAGGCCATTCGGCCCATCGAGTCCACTCCACCATTCAATCATGGTTGATTTCAACTCCATTTACCCGCTCTCTCCCCATAGCCCTTAATTCCTCGAGAAATCAAGAATTTATCAATTTCTGTCTTAAAGACACTCAACGTCCCGGCCTCCACCGCCCTCTGTGGCAATGAATTCCACAGACCTACCACTCTCTGGCTGAAGACATTTCTCCTCATCTCTGTTCGAAAGTGACTCCCTTTTATTCTAAGGCTGTGCCCCCGCGTCCTAGTCTCCCCTGCTAATGGAAACAACTTCCCTACGTCCATCCTATCCAAGCCATTCATTATCTTGTAAGTTTCTATTAGATCTCCCCTCAACCTCCTAAACTCCAATGAATACAATCCCACGATCCTCAGACGTTCATCGTATGTTAGGCCTACCATTCCTGGGATCATCTGTGTGAATCTCCGCTGGACCCGCTCCAGTGCCAGTATGTCCTTCCTGAGGTGTGGGGCCCAAAATTGCTCACAGTATTCTAAATGGGGCCTAACTAGTGCTTTATAAAGCCTCAGAAGTACATCCCTGCTTTTATATTCCAAGCCTCTTGAGATAAATGACAACATTACATTTGCTTTCTTAATTACGGACTCAACCTGCAAGTTTACCGTTAGAGAATCCTGGACTAGGACTCCCAAGTCCCTTTGCACTTTAGCATTATGAATTTTGTCACCGTTTAGAAAATAGTCCATGCCTCTATTCTTTTTTCCAAAGTGCAAGACCTCGCACTTGCCCACGTTGAATTTCATCAGCCACTTCTTGGACCATTCTCCTAAACTGTCTAAATCTTTCTGCAGCCTCCCCACCTCCTCAATACTACCTGCCCCTCCACCTATCTTTGTATCATCGGCAAACTTGGCCAGAATGCCCCCAGTCCCGTCATCTAGGTCGTTAATATATAAAGAGAACAGCTGTGGCCCCAACACTGAACCCTGCGGGACACCACTTGTCACCGGTTGCCATTCCGAAAAAGAACCTTTTATCCCAACTCTCTGCCTTCTGTCTGACAGCCAATCGTCAATCCATGTTAGTACCTTGCCTCGAATACCATGGGCCCTTATTTTACTCAGCAGTCTCCCGTGAGGCACCTTGTCAAAGGCCTTTTGGAAGTCAAGATAGATAACAACCATTGGCTCTCCTTGGTCTAACCTATTTGTTATCTCTTCAAAGAACTCTAACAGGTTTGTCAGGCACGACCTCCCCTTACTAAATCCATGCTGACTTGTCCTAATCCAACCCTGCACTTCCAAGAATTTAGAAATCTCATCCTTAATGATGGATTCTAGAATTTTGCCAACAACCGAGGTTAGGCTAATTGGCCTATAATTTTCCATCTTTTTTCTTGTTCCCTTCTTGAACAGGGGGGTTACAACAGCAATTTTCCAATCCTCTGGGACTTTCCCTGATTCCAGTGACTTTTGAAAGATCATAACTAACGCCTCCACTATCTCTTCAGCTATCTCCTTTAGAACTCTAGGATGTAGCCCATCTGAGCCCGGAGATTTATCAATTTTCAGACCTTTTAGTTTCTCTAGCACTCTCTCCTTTGTGATGGCAACCATATTCAACTCTGCCCCCTGACTTTCCTGAATTGTTGGGATATTACTCATGTCTTCTACTGTGAAGACTGACGCAAAGTACTTATTAAGTTCCTCAGCTATTTCCTTGTCTCCCATCACTAGATTACCAGCGTCATTTTGGAGCGGCCCAATGTCTACTTTTGCCTCCCGTTTGTTTTTAATGTATTTAAAGAAACTTTTACTATCATTCCTAATGTTACTGGCTAGCCTACCTTCATATTTGATCCTCTCCTTCCTAATTTCTCTCTTTGTTATCCTCTGTTTGTTTTTGTAGCCTTCCCAATCTTCTGACTTCCCACTACTCTTTGCCACATTATAGGCTGTTGCCCATAAGTATGTTGCACCTTAAAGAGTGTCTCTCAGCTGTTGGTAGAATGCGTCGAATGCCAGATTAGACGAGTTTGTTGTTGGACTGTTTGTGGAGTTGGAGATGGTCAGATGATGGGCTGGATGAGTTGGATGCTGGGCTGGGTGAATGGAATATTGGGCTGGATGTCAGGTTAGGTGGTCAGATTTGGGCTGGTTGAGTTGGAGGCTGAGCATAGGTGACTAGGATGTTGGGCTGTGTGGTTAGATATTCAGATAGGTTTGGTGACTGTATGGCTGAGTAAGTTAAGAGTTGGCGTGTTGGTTGCAGGATGGATTTGATGCTGGACTGATGGGTTATATACTCGGCTAAGTAGGTTGAATGTTGGATTGAGTTGATACTAGCTGGGGATGTTGGATGCTGAATTGGATGGTTGGATCTTCGAATGTGTGAATTTGAAAGATGAGTTTTAATATTTTTGTAGGTTAGTTCAATGTTGGACTGTATATGTTGTATGTTGGACTGTGTAGCTCAGCTTTTCTCTGAGGAAGTGGATTTTTGCTGGAGGTTCGCCTTGCTGTGTTGGATGTTGAGCTGGGAGTGTTGGATTTTTGGCTTTTGTTGGTTGCATGTTGGCTGGGTTGTCTCTGTGCCAGCTGCAGGTTCAAATCAGATAGTCCCTCTCCCCAACCCTTTCCCCTACGTCTGAGAACTTTACCCTTCAGTTGCTTTTCCAATTCTCTTTTGGAAGCTATGATTAAATCTACCTCCACAAAACTCTCAAGCAATGGATACCAGTTCCTAATCACTTTCCGCCCATGTCTTCTCATATTCTCTCTTTGTCTCTCTTATTTACTTTCTCACTGTCCTCTGAACTTTCTATGGTCAGCCTGGCTCTCACCTGCATTATCTTTTTTTTAAAAGTATTTTTCATAATAAAACAGTAGTAACAATAATAACAAAACAAACTAGAGTGAACATTAACATAGTGCAAAAAGAGAATATACAATAACAATTAAATAGACATTACCCCACGCAACTCAGTCTTCCCACACCACCCCAATGAAGCACTCACCCCTCCCCCCCCCCCCCCCCCCCCCCCACGGATTGCTGCTGCTGCTGACATTTTAATTTTCCCCGAGAAAGTCGACGAACGGCTGCCACCTCCGAGAGAACCCTAGCGTAGACCCACTTAAGGCAAACTTTATTTTCTCGAAGCTGAGAAACCCAGCCATGTCGTTAACCCGAGTCTCTACACTCGGGGGCTTCGAGTCCGTCCACATTAATAAAATCTGTCTCCGGGCTACTAGGGAGGCAAAGGCCAAGACGTCGGCCTCTTTCGCCCCCTGAACTCCCGGGTCTTCTGACACTCCAAAGATCGCTATCTCTGGACTCGGCACCACCCGTATGTTAAGCACCTTGGACATTGCCCTCGCGAATCCTTCCCAGAACACTCTAAGCTCCGGGCATGGCCAATACATGTGAACATGGTTTGCAGGGCTGCCCTTGCACCTCATACAATTGTCTTCTACCCCAAAAAACTTGCTCATTCTCGCTGCCGTCATGTGTGCCCGATGGACCACCTTAAATTGAATTAGACTGTGCCTGGCACATGATGAGGAGGAATTAAGCCTGCCCAGAACCTCTGCCCACAGACCCGCTTCCAACCCCTCACCTAGCTCCTCCTCCCACTTGCCCTTGAGCTCCTCCACCGGGGTTTTCTCCGCCTCCTGTAGTTCCTGGTAGATATCCGACACCCTCCCCTCCCCCACCCAGGTGCTGGAGACCACCCTGTCCTGTATCCTCAGTGGCGGCAGCGTCAGAAAGGCCACTGCCTGTTTTTTCAGGAAGGCTCGTACTTGCAGATACTCACCTGCATTATCAACCTGACATCTTTCATATGCCCTCTTTTTCTGTTTCACTTACTCTCAATCTTTCATCTCTGTCTTGAGCTATCTTTCCTCCTCGTGGGAAGGTACCTTAAGTGAGAGCCCTCATAACATTGGTTGAGTTCACAGCTGACCACTTCAAAGTCACTGACTGGTTCAATTGGGGGATCTCTGTGTCTGGCTTGTTAAGATCCATTTGTATCCTCGCGCTGGCGCGGGACACAAAGCTAGATATCCGCCGGCGGGGCACGTGAATCCCGCCCCCAACGTCTCCCAAAGTCTCCGGCACCAGAGATTCGGCGGGGGAAGGAATCGCGCAGCGCCTGTCGGCGCCCCCCCCCCCCCCCCAGCGATTCTCTGGTCCACGATGAGCCGAAGTCCTGCCGCTGTCATGCCGGTCCCGCCGGTGGGAATCAAACCCCCTACCTTACCGGCAGAACCAGGCGGCGAGGGTGGGCTCCGGGGCCCTGGGGGGGGGGCGATCTAGCCCCGGGGGGGTGCCCCCACAGCGGCCTGGCCCGCGATCGGGGCCCATCGATCGGCGGGCGGGCCTGTGCCGTGGGGGCACTCTTTTCCTTCCACGTTCGTCATAGTCTTCACGATGGCGGACGCGGAAGTGACCCCTTCCCCTGCGCATGCGCGGGGATGACGTCAGCAGCCGCTGACGGTCCAGCGCATGCGCGGACTTCCGCCGGCCGGTGAAGTCCCTTCGGCCCCGGCTGGCGTGACATCAAAGGCCGTTCCTGCCGGCCGGCGGGGCGCCAGCCACTCCGGCGCGGGCCTAGCCCCTCAAGGTTAGGGCTTGGCCCATAAAGGTGCGGAGAGGATACAAATGGACCTTTGGGTCGTCCCGACACCGGAGTGGTTCACGCCACTCCATCCCACCAGGACCCCTCGCCCCGCCGGGTAGGGGAGAATCCCAGCCCTTGATCCTGATGCCAGCAGGGACTGGAGCATCAGAATGGTTTTCTGCCCAATGCTGGATCCTCTGCTGCCCGCCACTAGTAGTGGAGTTCCCAATGCAGTGGAGAATCCAGCTCTTTGTGTCTGTCTTCAGAAACAATGTGGATGTTACAAAGCTAAAAAAGTGGAGTGGGAAATATTGGATGATTTGAATATTGAGAGGTTTAGCATCCTTGAAAGTAGTTAAATTGCTGTACCTGGATGAAATGTTTCCCAGGCTGTTAAGACAAACAAAGGAGTATGTGACAAAAGCTCTGCCCATCATTTCCTATTCCTCTCTGGCTACAGGTGGCTGCAGGTAACTGGAGGATTGCTGACATTGTTTAGAAAAGGGGAAAAGGATAGATGAGCAGCTACAGAGTAGCCAGCTTAACCACAATGTTGGATAAAGCTTTGAAAACATTCTAAGGGACAGCAATAATTGTCACTTAGAAAGGCGTGGCTTAATTGAGGACAGTTAACATGTATTTCTTAATAGATTGTGTCTAATTCATTTTTTTAATGTAGGGTTCAGTACTACATCTCTTGTTTTGTGTACTAGATGTCAGTGATTTGGATTTCAATGTGGGAAACGAGATGAAGAAGTTTGTAGATGAATAAGTTTATCATAGACCTAGATAGAATCACAGAGTTATCGAATTGTTAAGAGCACAAAGGAGCCCATTTGACCTGTCATGCTGCATCGGCTCCCCATAGGTGCAATTTACATAGTGCCATACACCCCCTTTAATAATAATAATAATAATAATCGCTTATTGTCACAAGTAGGCTTCAAATGAAGTTACTGTGAAAACCACTAGTCGCCACATTCCGGCGCCTGTTCGGGAATTAAACCTGCGCTGCTGGCATTGTTCTGCATTGCAAGCCAGCTATTTAGTCCACTGTGCTAAACCAGCTACTTTCCCCACTGCCCTGCATATTCTTCCTTCTCAGATAACAATCCAATTCCTTATCATATACCTCTTTTGGCTCCAACACCCTCTCAAGCAGATCCTATCCACTCATTGTGTAAAAACATTTTTCCTCATGTCGCCATTGCTTGCAAATCACCTTTTATCTGTGTCCTCTAGTTCTCAATCCTTCCACCAATGGGAACAGTTTCTCCCTATCTACTCTTCCAGGTTCCTCAGGATTCTGAATACCTCTATCAAATGTTTTCTTTATACATACTTCCCAGTAAGCAATTATACAGTCTGTACAGATTTTTTTCCCTTTTCCAACCCCCCCCCCCCCCCACCCCCCTCCTCCTCTCCATGAGCTCCGACTTCTCTGAAACCCCAAATATCGGCACCAAAGGGTCCGGGTCCACCTCCTCCTCCACCATCCTGGCTAAGACCGCGAACACACCCACCCAGAACCTTCCCAATTTTTCACAACCCCAAAACATGTGTGCGTGATTCACTGGCCTCTGCCCACACCTCTCACACTCATCTGCTAACCCCTGAAAGAACCCACTCATTCTCGCCTGAGTCATATGCACCCCGTGCACCGCCTTAAACTGTATCAGGCTCATCCTTGCACAAGAGGACGTCCCGTTTACCCTTCGCAGTGCCTCACTCCATACTTCCCAATTGATCTCCCTTCCCAAATCCGCTTCCCATTTTTCCTTGATCTTCACCACCCCCTGCTCCCCCAGCCACTTGTATGTATCCCTAATTCTTCCCTCCCCTTCCACATCCGGAAGCAGCAGTCACTCCAGCAGGGTGTATGCTGGGAACCTAGGGAACCCCCTCCAGACCTTTCCCTAACCTGCAGGTACCTGAACACCCTCTCGGCAGCTCTACCCTCTCCCTTAGCTCCTCCAAACTGGCGAACCCTTCCTCCAAATGCAGAACCCCCACCTTGACCAGCCCCACTTCCCTCCACCTCCTGTATACATTCCCCCCCTCCCCCCACCGGCTCAAAGCCATGATTCTTGCACAGTGGTGTTAACACCGACATCCCTACCACCCTAAAATGCCTCCTCAGCTGGTTCCATATCTTCACTGTGGACTGCACCACTGGGCTCCCTGAATACCCTGAATACCTACTTGGAGCCATTGGCAAAGCTGCCATCACTATAGCCCTCAAACTAGACCTCTGACAAGATTCCTCCTCCATCCTAACCCACTCTCCCTCTTCTCCTTCCCACCACCGCCGCACCTTGTCCACATTTACCGCCCAATAATAATGAATCAAGTTTGGTGACGCTAAACCCCCTGCTGCCTCTCCTCTGTAGCAAGCACATGCTCTCAAATCATGTTTAACATAACTTCAGTGTTTTTATACTATATGCCCTGGATGCCGTATGCTTTAGTAACTCTCAATCTGTCATTGAATAGAATCATAGAAAAGTCATAGCCCAGAAGGAGACTATTTGGCCATCTTGTCCATGCAAGCCCAAGGACACCCAGGTGCCCTTTCTAATCCCACCTTCCTGCACCCGGTCCATAGCCCGATAGCTTACAGAACTGAAGGTGCAGATCCAGGTACATTTTAAAGAGTTTATGATCACTGCCTCCACCACCAACTCGGGCAACGAATTCCAGTTGAGCTGGTAAGGGTGGTGTGGACAGGGGTGTGTGTGTGTGGGGGGTGGGGCGTGGGGTGGAGGTGGTCGAAGAGTTGGGCATTGAAGGGGTGAAGGACACATCGCCATAAGGGTAAGAAATCCGAGTGTAAAACTGACACCTCCTGATTCTGCAATCTTCAGTTAATGGCCTCTGCCTACTTGGAGGGTTCTGATACTGGGAAGGGAAGTCAGGCTAATACATTGGGTGGGTGTCCAGTAGACACAGCCTGAATCATCCACTAAAATGGGAGGGGGGGGGGGGGTGTTGCCTGTGCATTCATGATCGAGCATGTCAAATCCAATGCTGAGGCATGACAACAATGAAAATTCCTTTGCAGGTGAGAACGTTGAGTCACTAGTCAAATACCATTCCTTCAGCCTGACAGCTAAGCCAATTATACCCACTAATTCACCACTGATGTGCTTGAGTGCCACTACTTTCTGCTCGGCAGTGAATTTATATACTAGTTGAAGATTTTCAAACGTGGGTTTCCTCCGGGTGCTCCGGTTTCCTCCCACAGTCCAAAGATGTGCAGGTTAGGTGGACTGGCCATGTTGAATTGCTTTTCGTGCCCAAAAATGTTGGGTGGGGTTACTGGGTTATGGGGATAGGGCGGAGACGTGGGCTTGGGTGTTGTTTCCAAGAGCTGGTGCAGTCTTGATGGGCCAAATGGCCTCCTTCTGTACTGTAAATTCTATGATTCTATGCTTCTATAGATGAAGTGGGAGCATGAGTAGGCCACTATGCCCGTCCAGCCTGCTCCACCATTCAATTAGATCATGGCTAATCTGATAGTAACCTCCTGCCTACCCCGGTAACCTTTCACCCCCTTGTTCATCAAGATTCTATCTACCTCTATATTGAAAACATTCAAAGATTCTGCTTCCACTGCCTTCTGAGGAAGGGATTCAAAAGACTTACTACCCCCGAGAGAAAATAATTCTCATCTCTGTCTTAAATGGGTGACCCTTTATAATTAAACAGTGACCCCGTAGCTCTAGGTCCTCCCACAAGGGAAAACAATGGTGGGATTTTCCTCCCCCTCTGCGATGTGTTTTGCAGCGGCGGGAGGGGTGTTGCCAGTGGACGGCGGCAGGATCTTCAGCTCTCGCCGTTGTCAACGGAGTGTCTTGTTGAATGCACCCCTTGCCGTCAGAATGGCAGGGGTGCATCGTCTGCGGGACCATAAGATTCCACCATTGTGAAGGGCCAGAAAATCCCACCCATCCTCTTTACGTCAACTCTCTCAAGACCCCTCAGGATCTTTCTTAGATGTTTTGATCTACTAAACTCCAGTGGATACAAGCCTAGCCTGTCCAACCTTTCCTCATAAGATAACTCGCCCATTCTTGCTATTAGTTTAGTAAATCTTCTCTGAACTGCTTTGAATGTATTTACCCTTCCTCAAATAAGACCAATACTGTGCACAATATTCCAGATGTGGCCTCGCCAGTATCCTGTACAACTGAAGCATAACCTCCCTACTTTTGTATTCGATTCCCCTTGCAGTAAACAACAACATTCCAGTAGATTTACTAATTCCTCACTGCACCTGCATACTAGCCTTTTGTGCTCCTTGCCCTAGGACACCCAGATCCCTCTACACCTCAGAGCTCTGCAATCTCTCATCATTTAGATAATAAGCTTTTTTTTATTCTTCCTGCCCAAATGGACAATTTCACATTTTCCCACATTTGCCAGATCTTTACCCACTCACTTAACCTATCTATGTGCCGTTGAGGCCTCCTTATGTTCTCTTCACAATTTTATTTCATACCTATCTTTGTATCATCAGCAAATTTAGCAACACATTTTCAGACCTTTCATCTAAGTCACTGATATGAATTGTAAACAATTCAGGTCCCATCACTGATCCATATGGCACACCACTCTATACATTCCACCAGCTAGAAAAAAGTCCTCCTAATGGCTGTCCTCTTTTTCCTGTTAGCTAGCCAATCTTCTAACCATATCAGTATGTTTTTGGGGGTTCGCTTTCACGTTAACTGCCATTTTATTCTCTTCTTATGCCTGGACGGCAAAGTGGCACTGCTGCCTCACAGCACCAGAAACCCAGGTTCAATTCCAGCCTTGGGTTACTATCTATGTGGAGTTTGCAAACTCTCCCGCGTCTGCATGGGTTTCCTCTGGGTGCGGTTTCCTCCCACAGTCCAAAAGTGTGCAGGTTAGGTGGATTGGCCATGCTCAAATGACCACTTAGTGTCCAGGGATGTGCAGGTTAGATGGGGTTATGGGGATAGGGTGGGGAAGTGGACCTTTAAGGTGCTTTCCCTTAAATGCCACCCATTGTTCCATTACTAATTTTCCTGTCTTTATATTTTCCCTGGTTACACCCCTTTCATCCCATATAAGTTAGTCCTCTTACAATTTAAAGGTCCTACTTTGGATTGTCCTTTGCTTTTCTTCACTACTAGTCTAACAAAAGAACACGAGAAATTACACAGAATTTACAGTGCAGAAGGAGGCCATTCAGCCCATCGAGTCTGCACCGGCTCTTGGAAAGAGCACCCTACCCAAGGTCAACACCTCCACCCTATCCCCATAACCCAGTAACCCCACGCAACACTAAGGGCAATTTTGGACACTAAGGGCAATTTATCATGGCCAATCCACCTAACCTGCGCATCTTTGGACTGTGGGGGGAAACCGGAGCACCCGGAGGAAACCCACGCACACACGGGGAGGATGTGCAGACTCCACACAGATAGTGACCCAAGCCAGAATCGAACCTGGGACCCTGGAGCTGTGAAGCGATTGTGCTATCCACAATGAGGGGTAGATTGCATGGCCCATTGCGCCAGCACTGCCATTCAATAAGATCATGGCTGATCTAGGGTTTCAATTCCATTTTCCTACTTGTTCCCCATATCCCTTCAGAGACCAAAATTCTTTCTATCCCAGCCTTAAATGTATTCAACAATGGAGCACCCACAGCCCTCCAAAGTAGAGAATTCCAAAGATTCACAACCCTTTGTGTGAAGTAATTTCTCCTCATCTCAGTCCCCTTATCGTGAGACAATGGGAAACAATCTATCAGCATCTAACCTATCAATTTAGTTTAAGCCCTCCCCAAGCACACTAGTGAACCTCCCCTTCAGGACATTGGTCCCCTGTTGGTTCCCCAATGCTGTACCGTTGTCAACAATTTTTTCCAGTAGCAAGCAGGAGACAAGCTAAGTGCAGATTGGCTGCCTGCTCCATATAAGCAAAGAGCTGATTGGCATATTTAAGGCTCCTATTTTGTAACACCACCAGAGCTCTGCCAGCAGTGCGGTGGCCCCAGCAATGTGGGGAAGCTACCAGCTAGCCTAGGTAGCCATTACAGCAGGAGACCCAATACTCTACAGAGGCAGTCGTGGCAGGGAGGATTGCCCATCCAGTCTGAATCGGCCATCTGGGGCTTCCAGCCTCCTTGACCAGTCTAGTTTTAAATTTTCAACTTACCTCACCGGCCTCACTGAGTTGCCTCAGCAACTTGGTGGGGCTGTTGGGGCTCGAGAACTGCCAGCTATCTGATTGGATCAGGTGGTGTTGCCATCCCTGATTTTACAGCAAGCTTGGAGAAAGGCAATCACGCAGCCACTTTAGTTAGATAGTCGAGTGAGTCTCAGTGTCTGCATGCGCAAGCTCGGAGCCCCCATTTCTTTATAATAATATTCTTTATTGTCACAAGTAGGCTTACATTAACACTGCAATGAAGTTACTGTGAAAATCCCCAAGTTGCCACACTCTGGCATCTGTTCGGGTACACTGAGGGAGAATTCAGAATGTCCAATTCACCTAACGAGCACATCTTTCGGGACTTGTGGAAGGAAACCGGAGCACCCGGAGGAAACCCACGCAGACACGAGGAGAATGTGCCGACTCCACACAGACAGTGACCCGAGCCGGGAACCGAACCCGGGACACAGACTGATTCAACATCCTGGGCTGGATTCTCCACTCCCTCGCGCCAAAATCATGGCCGGCGTGAGGGTGGAGAATCCATGTTCCCACAAGAAATTTGAACTGGCGCCGATCCCCAATTCTGCGGGTCCCGAAAAGCGCCGTACTTGGGGAGCACGCCGTGCTGCCTGGGGCCTACCTGCGGCCATTGCCAGAGGCCATTCCGCCATTCTACACCCCCGACCAGCCAAAGTCCCGACGGCGTGGATCTAATGTGCTCCAGCCGGTCGGGATACTAGCGTGGCGCCTGCGGTCTCAGTCCATGCCAGCCCTAGTCGGAAGCGGGCGGATCGGAGACCAGGGTGGGCCTTATAGGCGGCTGGGGAATGTTTGTCTGGGGGTTGAAGGTCGAGCGTGCGGCCGATTGTGGGTTCTCTTTTGTGGGTCTAGCTCCGCGGTCCGAGTCCACCATGGAGTACGGCGCGGCCGCTGGAGGCCGCCGCCGTGGGCATGTACGACCTCTGACCCGGAAGTGCAGGGGCCCGTATCTGCAGCAAAAGCTTCGAGATCTATTCCGGGTCCCTGCTCGCCTCCTGCAGGGCTAGGAATTAGTGGTGTCCCTTTGAAGCCAGTTTTGCAGGCGTAAAACACTCCCGTTTTGATGCCGGCGTGGGGTACATAGTCCCAATAATGGAGAATCCATTGATTTTCTAGGCTGAGATCCTTTCTCATGACTGTCTTCATCTCATCCTTTAATTTCAGTGCTGTCTCCACTTCCTTCTTCCATTTTGCCTATCTTTTTAAATGTCAAGTTACTCTAAACAATTTAATTCCCAACCTTGTCTCCCCTGAAATTGTGTAATTATTAATGGAACCTGATAATTAGAGCAAAGAGCATTGTATAGTTACTAAAACCAGGAAACCTTATGACTTTGCTTGTATTTTTCAGGTATGTGAAGATCTATTTGCTTCCTGACAAATCTCCTCAGAGTAAGCTGAAGAGCACAGTGAAGAAGAACTCAGTGGATCCAGTTTTTAATGAAATATTAAGGGTAATACATTCTTGGCAAATTAGAGGCTATTGCTATTTTTAAAGTTGGCATCTTTCTGACCATGTTTCCAAATGCATTCATTTTTAACTTCTGTTGACTTTTTAACTAGTTAGTTGTCTATTAGTTAATGAATTCGTAAAATAAACTTACTTTGACTATATAATGGCCATTTAAGGGTAAACATGCTGCTGAGCTTTGTGTATTGATTACCAGGTTATAAATAGTTTGTGTTGTGAGTGCATGTCCTTTAGGTGCAGCCAACCATTTCACTAGAGACCCTTGCAGCTGTTTTGTATCCTCCTTATGCTTACTTAATCGATAAACATCAATGCACCAACCTTGCATAAGGAATTGGTTAACATAAAATACACAGGGTTCGTTTATTAAGGATTTGAGAAGATGGTTGCAGTATTTCCCAGTTGGAGAACTTTTACTGAGACCAAGTCATATGGAACATGAAAAGAAAAGGAAATAATAGAAAATACCTAATAGGGCAACACAAGGTACACAATGTAACTAGATAACACCAGCATCGGGTGAACCATACAGGGGTGTAGTGTTAATCAGGTCAGTCCATAAGAGAAACGTTTAGGAGTCTGGTAACAGCGGGGAAGAAGCTATTTTTGAGTCTGTTGGTGCGTGTTCTCAGACTTTTGTATCTCCTGCCCGATGGAAGATGTTGGAACAGTGAGTAAGCCAGGTAGGAGCAGTCTTTGATTATGATGTCCCGGTGCTTGCAGAGCGACGTGTACCATCATGTATTTATATTTACATTCCATTATACTCAAGGGTACAGTCCTCATAATTTAGTTTGTGTAATCTTTCCTCATAAGTTATTCATTTTATCCCTGTTGACAGGCTAGTGACATAACCTGCTTGAAGGCCAAAATATCCTTCCTGAGGTGAGGTACTCGGATGTGATGCACCAGTCCAAATGCAATACAACCAGAGTGTTATCCAACCATAATATATCTATCACCACTTTGTATCACCGCCTCTTGGCTAGCTGTTAATGATTTCTGTTCATGGATCCCGAAATCGCTCTGCTCCTTCATAGTTCCTAGCTTCTTGTTATTTAGAAAATATTCTGATCTATCTTTCCTTAGGCCCAAAGTAAATGACTTAACATTTCCCAACATTAAATTTCATCTGGCATAGCTTTGTGTACTCGCTTAATCTATCAATGTCCCTTTTGAACTTTATCTTTTCATTTATACCACTTTGCGAGATGCTTAATTTAGTATCACCAGCAAGATGATACTATATGGCAGATATAAGAAAACTTGAAGTTGAGTACACAATAAATTGGAATAAACTAAGCTGGGTAGATGAAGTGAGAGATCTTGGTACACAAGTTCCTAAAGGCAGCAGTTCAAGTAGACACAGTTGTAAAGAAAGCTTATGGAGTGCTCTCCCTCATTGGCAGAGGTATAGAGTAGAAATTTAAGAATATAATGTTGGAATTGTATACAACACTGGTGAGGCCACAACTGGAGTATTGTGTGCAGTTCTGGTCGCCACTTTACAGGAAGGACGTAATTACTCTGGAGCAAGTGCAGAGGAGGTTAACAAGAATGTTGCCAGGGCTAGAAAAGTGTAGTTACGAGGAGAGATTGGACAGATTGGGATTATTTTCCTTGGAACAAAGGAGGCTGAGGGGTGACTTCATTAAAGTGTACAAAATTAAGAAGGGAAGAGATAGAGTGATTTGATTTGATTTTGATTTGATTTATTATTGTCACATGGATTAGTATACAGTGAAAAGTATTGTTTCTTGCATGCTGTACAAACAATGCATACCGTACAAAGGGAAGGAAGGAGAGACCGCAGAATATAATGTTACAGTTATAGCAAGGTGTAGAGTAAAGATCAACTTAATACGAGGTAGGTCCATTCAAAAGTCTGATGGCAGTAGGGAAGAAGCTGTTCTTGAGTCGGTTGGTACATGACCTCAAACTTTGGTATCTTTTTCCCGACGGAAGAAGGTGGAGGAGAATATGTCCAGGGTACGTGGGGTCCTTAATTAGACTGGCTGCCTTTCTGAGGCAGCGGGAATATCAATAAAGTCAATGGATGGGAGGCTGGTTTGCGTGATGGACTGGGCTACATTCACGACCTTTAGTAGTTTCCTGCGGTCTTGGGCAGAGCAGAATCCATACCAAGCTGTGATACAACCAGAAATAATGCTTTTTATGGTGATTCTGTAGAAGTTGGTGAGGATTGTAGCTGACATGCCAAATTTCCTTAGTCTTCTGAGAAAGTAGAGTGAGTTGTTGGTGGGCTTTCTTAACTATAGTGTCGGCATGGGGGGACCAGGACAGGTTGTTGGTGACCTGTACACCTAAAAACTTGAAGCTCTCGACCCTTTCTACTTCGTTCCCATTGATGTAGACAGGGGCATGTTGTCCACTACGCTTCCTGAAGTCAATGATAATCTCTGTCATTTTGTTGACATTGAGGGAGACATTATTGTCGTCGCACCAGTTCACCAGATTCTCTATCTCATTCCTATACTCTGTCTCGTCATTGTTTGAAATCCGACCCACTACTGTGGTGTCATCAGCAAATTTGAAAATCGACTTGGAGGGGAATTTGGCTATACAGTCATAGGTGTGGACAGGATAAAATTGTTTCCCTTGATGGAGAATTCTAGAACCAGGGGACATAGATTCAAGATAAGTGGCAGAAGGTGTAGAGGGGACATGAGGAAAAATTAGGGAAGTGGGAGTCTGGAATTCGCTGTCCGAGTTGGAGGTGGAGGCAGATACCCTAAACTCTTTTAAAAGGTACCTGGATCTGCACCTTAAGTGCTGAAAGGTACAGAGCTATGGGCTGGGTGCAGGAAAGTGGGATTACAAATGGCACCTGGGTGTCCTCGACTGGCATAGACAAGATGGGCCGAATGGCCTTCTTCTGGGCTGTAACTTTTCTATAGTTCTATGATTACCCAGGAGTTTCCTAGGTTAATCATTTTTCAAATTCGTTATTCTACTTTGCATTCCACAGTACAATATTGAACGATCACAGTTGGACATGAGGACACTTCAAGTCTCTGTGTGGCACTGTACAACACTCAAACGAAAAGTGTTTCTGGGAGAGTTAGAGATTCCTTTTGAGGGCTGGAAGTTTGAAGATAACTCTACTCAGTCATACAACTGGTACCAGCTCCGAGGCAAGGTAATGCCAATCCATGATCCTGGATTACATTGAAGAACATGTGCATGTTTTTTCTGGTACTATCTTCATACACTATTTTAAGCCTGAAGATCTCTGTGGTATTTGTAATGCTTTGAAATCAAATTTCGGCACCTGACTGAAAATGGAATTTTTAATGTTATAATTATGAAGTATAAGATTATGTTTTGAGATTGTGTTTTCTATAGAAAGTACAATGAAGAGGTTTACGTGACCTTTTCTGAAATCTGCCTCAGACAGCAAGCCTGGGTGGTTTGATTGTTCAAGATTAATGGGGGCCAGATTGTTCTGCTGCAAAAAGGCGCAAGAAGCAAGATTTCCTCCGTGTCGGTAAATGCCAATGTGAAATGCAACTTTTACCTTTTTGCGATATTTACCATTCTCATTGGCAAAACCACCCAACCCAAGTGGGTGTTTACACTTGGAGACAGTGGCAATAGTAGGTCTGCTAACAGTGGATAGTCAGGTGGGAAAAGTGTTTTTTCCACCATTTAGTGCAGGACTACAGTGAGGAAAAAGAAGGCAGGCAGCAGTTCCTCAATGTACTGCTGACAGGCAGCCTCTGATTCACCCGTCCCGCCATCAGCCGGTGATCTGGGCACCATTTTTAAAGGTCACACCCGTATACAGCGAGCACACCAGGGAACAATCTTAACCCAGGTGTGACCCGTGGTGCTACCCTGGCACCCTCAGCCCAACCTGGCATTACCCTAGCAAACCCTGATATTACCATGCCACCCCAGGCATTACCGTCTCCCCCCCGAGCCCTGTGCTCACCTTTGAGCTCCTTGGGGGTATCGCTCACCAGGTTCACTCCTTCTGAGACCAGCCATGCTTCCTGCCATTCTGACAGCACACTGTCGTGGACGCATTATTTGACATGGGGGTATGATTCCAGCGTATGGGCCTGAAAATGAGATGCTAATTTATTACAATGAAGTTCCCAATGTCGAATGACGGGAAACACAGCCCGCCACTGACGGGAAGAGGGAACAATCGCTTTCTGCTTTTACGCCAATGTGAAATGCAACTTTTACCTTTTTGCGATATTTACCATTCTCATTGGCAAAACCACCCAACCCAAGTGGGTGTTTACACTTGGAGACAGTGGCAATAGTAGGTCTGCTAACAGTGGATAGACTGTGAGTCTCCAAAGGCACAGAAAAGTGTTGAGAAAGTTGTTATGTAAACTTTCCATTAACCTCGAAGATAAAAGTGAGATGGTGTTTCAAGGATAGGTGATCACCAATTCTCCCTGGAGACAGGCCTATGTGATCCACATTGCTATGGAGATGGACTTTGAGTTAGGAAGGGTCTAAGATATTCTTCAACACTCACTGACAAGATTATTCTGCCAGGCCCAGGATCCGGGAGGGAAAGATACAAAGTGTTTCTGTGGTTCACTACTCAGGAATCTGGGTGGGAGGTTGCATTTGGATTGGAAAGACCAAATTCATGAGGGATGGGATTTTCCTCTCCCCCAGCCACGTGTTTCTTGGCAGAGCGCCGCTTGTCAATGGAATTTCCCATTGAAACCACCCCATGTCACCGGGAACCCCGCCAGTGGGAAAAGGGAATCCCATCAACCGGGAAATTCCGGAAGATTTGCGTTGCTTCAGCAAGGAGAATTCTCCAGGAAACCTACGCCATGAAAGACAGTTCCAGAATCAAAAGTTTCCAGACTCGGAAAGGAAAAGGTTGGAGGAAAGCCCTCGGGAGCTAAGATTTATTTTGGACTGATTTTGGGAGAATTAAACGCATACCTAAAGGACACTATAATGTCTACTTAAAGGACAGTGTAATATATACTTTAAAGGACAGTGTAATGTATACTTTAAAGGACAGTGTAATGTATACTTTAAGTGGGCATTTCTGGTTGTGTCAAAATTCTTTTTTGTACTTTAAAATATAAGTTGCCCACATAAATACTGTTTAGTCAATCACTGTGTGTCTTGATAGTGTACACAAAAAAAGGCCACATTACCTTGTCATGTAAGATGGTAGCCGATACCTATCTGTGCAATGTCAGTACTTGCACTGTGTCCACTGGTGTTATTTGCTGGAGACACAAATCCGCTCTCATTAAGGCTGACAGCTTATTTTTGGCAGTCTTTAAACTTTTAAAAATGAATTTTATGTTATTGCCCATGTATCCCCAACATGATTTATACCACAAAAATACATTGCTTTTGATATTTAATCTTTTAATAAATTTCTATAAAGAGAACAATTTGACGTGTCATTTTAATTGGGGGCTGAGGGTGAGGGTACGGAATGTGTCCCATTGCCACTTGTTCTTTTGAGCTCTGTCTGTGAGGTTTGGTGTGAGCTGTGGATGGAAGGGGCTTTTTAATGCTGATTGGATGCTGCTGGCGCTGTAATATTTGAAATTCCAGGTCCAGTGATGTGTCCGGCTGCTCATTGCCCCCTATATATATGGCAGCCGAGCATACAACTGTGCACGTGTGGCATTGGCAGCAAATTCAGCCTTTAGTAGACAAATTACTGAAGTGTGTAAGAATAATCATTGGGTAATTATACTCTGGGATTTCAACTTCCCGAACATAAACTGGAATAGTCACGGTGTAAAGGGTCTAAAGGGACAGATTTCTTGAAATGTATTCAGGGGAGTTTTTTGTATCAATATGTATAATGCCCAAAGAGATGGAGCAGTGTTGGATCTGGTTCTGGGAATGAAGCTGGACAAGTGTTCAATGTGGCAGTGGGGGAGCATTTTAGTGATAGCGATCACAACATGGTAAAAGACCTGCAAAAGAATGGTTTGGGATTGGGGCAAGACAGATTTTACTAAAATAAGACCGGATCTGGCCAGAGTTGACTGGGGACAGCTTCCTCCGGGAAAATCTACAGCAGAGATGTGGAGGACCTTCGAAAAGGAAATGGGGAGAGTACAGGTCCAACATGTTCCCTGGAGGGGGAAATGTAGGAGCAATAAGTTCAGGGAACACTGGATGTCTGGGACAATCCAGGACTGGAAAAGGAGGAAGAGAAAGACTTTTAGCAAATCCAAAGGGAGAAATTCAACTGCGGCCCTAGAGGAATATAGGGAGTGCAAGAGGGAACTTAAGAAAGCATTTGGAACAGCAAAAAGGGGGCATGAAAAAGGACTTGTGAGTAAGATAGAGGAGACCCTAAAATGTTTTATAAATACATTAAGGGGAAGAGATTAACCAGGGAAAAAGAGATGGGTCGATTAGAGACCAAGGGGGCAATCTGTGTGTGAAGCCACAGCACAGTGCTAAGGTTTAAATGAATACTTCTCATCGGTCGTCATTGAGAAGAAAGAGGACTCAGGTACAGAATTCAAGAAATGGACCGTGAGGACCTTGAGCAGTTTTACACAAGAAGCGAATAGATATTAGAGATTTTGACGGGCTTAAAAATAGACAAATCCCCAGGCCCGGATGAATTGCATCCCAGGCTGCTGTGGGAGGTGAGGCAGGAAATTGCAGGGGCTCTGACGCAAGCTTTTAATTCCTCTCTGGCCATACGAGGAGTGCCAGAGGACTGGAGAACAGCTAATGTTGTTCCACTTTTCCAGAAGGGAGGAAGAGATAAACCAGGGAATTACAGATCGGTGAGCCTCATGTCAGTGGTAGGGAAACTATTGGAGAAAATTCTTAAAGCGGGAATTAATTTCCATTTGGAAAGGCACACGGATAGTCAGCATGGCTTTGTCAGGGGGAGGTCATGCTTAACAAATTTGATAGAATTTTTTGATAAAGTGACCGAATGTGTGGATGAGGAAATAGTTTACATGGATTTTAGCAAAGCCTTTGACAAGGTCCCACATGGAAGACTGAATATGAGATGGTTGAATCACATGGAATTCAAGGAAACCTGTTGAGATGGATCCGAAACTGGCTTAGTAATAGGACACAAAGGGTGGAAGTTTGAGTAACTGGAGGCCGGTGTCCAGAGGCGTACCACAGGGGTCCCTTATTGTTTTATAAATATTTAGCAATATAAAAATGATATAGACGAGACCTTGGGGGGAATGATAAGTAAGTTTGCAGATGACACCAAGATTGGTAGGGTGGTTAACGGTGAAGAAGAGGGTTGTAGGTCACAGGAAGATGTAGATGGGTTGGTCAGATGGTATTTAACCCTGATAAGTGTGAGGTAATGCACTTTGGAAGAGGAAACAGGACAAGGGAATGTGTAAATGAATGGCAGGACACTAGGAAACTCAGAGGAACAGATGGATCTTGGGGTAATCGTTCACAGATCCCTGAAAGTGGCGGAGCAGGTGAATAGCATAGTCAAGAAGACACATGTGACACTTGCCTTTATCAGTCGTGGCATAGAATGTAAGAGCAAGGAGGTTATGTTGGAGCTGTACAGAACATTAGTTAGGCCACAGCTGGAGTACTGTGTGCAGTTCTGGTCACCTCACTATAGGAAGGAGGTGATTGCACTGGAGGGGGTCCAGAGGAGATTCCCCAGGATATTGTCTGGGATGGAGCATCTGAGCGAAAAGGAGAGACTGGATAGACTTGGATTGTTTTCTTTAGAGCAGAGAAGGCTGAGGGGGCATGATTGAGGTGTATACGATTGAGAGGTTTGGACAGGGTAAATAGGAAGCAGCTGTTCCCCTTGATTGAAGGGTCAATCAGAAGGGGGCATAGTTTTAGGGTGAGGGGAAGGAGATTCCGAGTGGATTTGAGAAAATATTTTTTCACTCAGAGGGTGGTGAGAATGTGGAATGGACTGCCTAGGAAGGTCGTGGAGGCTGGAAACCTCACAACCTTTAAAAACCACTTGGATAAGCACTTGGAACACCATCACATTCACGGAAATGGGGGCAAGTGCTGGTAAATGGGATTAGCGCGACATTAGGGGTAGTTATTGTAGGTGCAGATTTGATGGGCCGAAGGGCCTTTTCTGCACTGTATGACTCTGTGACTCTGACAATTCAATAGTACTTTGAGGCTGTTTGTTACATAGAAACATAGGAACAAGAGTAGGCCATTCAGCCCCTCAGACATGTCCTGCCATTTAATGAGTTCATGGCTGATCTGTGGCCTAACTCTATATACCTGCCTTTAGCCCATATCCCTTAATATCTCTGCTGAACAAAAATCCATCTCAGATTTAAAGTTAGCTTCAACTGCCATTTGTGGAAGAGAGTTCTGAACCTCTATCACCCTTTGAGTGGCCTAAGTTTTAGGCCGTTTCCTAATTTTAGAAACTCCAACCAATTGAAATAGTTTATCTTTATTTCCCTGGCTTTCCCTGTTAATATCTTGAATACCTTAATCCCAGATCACCCCTTATCATTTGTCATTCGAGGACCTAACCGGACAGGGCATGTTGTCGAAGACTCCAGCTGAGCAGGGGACCGCACGGCATATCAACTGGATCATTGTGCACCTGGAACCGTGGGAGAATGGGGGAGGACACCCGCTCCCGGTGGGCATCAAGGTGACGGTCGTCCAGAACATTTTTGCCACGGGGTCCTTCCAAGCACCGAGTGGGAACCTATCCGGGATGCGGTTCAGGTGCCTGGACCGCTCTGGAGAGGCCCTCCAGAATAGTGCTAGGAGGGTCTCCTGCATCGTGGTGGCCTGCTGCATCCTCCACAACATTGCTCAGCTGAGGGGCAGCGTTCTGCAGGAGGGTAATGAATGGCAAGCCTTGTCCAATGAGGAGGATGCGGAGGATGGGCAGGAAATGGGGCTCGGGCAGGCACAGGAGGCCACTCAACGTGTGCACCAGGGCCAACGCGCGCAGGACTCTCTGATCGCCTCCAGGTTCGCCGAGTAGGGGGCCTGGCCGATGGTGGCACGAACATCCTGTCCCACCACGCCCCCCCCCCCCAACCGATGACCCCCTCTTTTGTCTACCCTCCCTGCACCAACAAGACCCACCCTGCAAGTGCAAACACCCCCGTGATTCCTACCTGCCGCACTATGGGGTGCGGGTCCTGGGTTGGCAGCAACAGTGGGTCTGGTCCATGGAATGGAGGATAATGATGACCCGCTCTGCGATGAGCTCTGGTGCTCTCTATCGTTCAATCTCTGACTCCTGCCCACGGTAGCACTTTCCACCATCCACCTGGGTGATCCCTGCATGTGAACTGGCCATTCCATCACATGGTCCCATCGATTCCCTGGGGTGGCAGAGGTGGGGACGGAGTATAGGGCGGGGTGGGGTTGGTGAGTGTGGGGGCTAGACCAGAAACAGGTATCGGGTGATGTGTGGTGGCTGACCTGGGAGCCCTGGCCCATGCCGACCCCCAACGGCCGCCCATCCCCCCACCCCCGCCTCCCAGTGACCCCTCTGCGGCCATCCCTCGCACCCTTCTGACAGAGTACCAAAGCTGGTTGGAACATTTGTGAAAAGGTGTTTATTGTTACTACAGGTTTGCGCCCTTGCCCCTCGCGCAATCCTGTGTGGTGCACCTGTGCCAACTTACCTTGTATCCACCTTTCTGGCCTTATGGTCCCTAACACTCTGTCTAGGTGGTTCTCCAGGCGGTACATCAGTGTGGAGACAACATGCTGTGATTCCTGCCCTATGACCTGGATCCCCTTTGGCAGCCGTCCTCTGGATTGATCAGGCCTGGACGGGCCTGGCATTCCCTTGGGTGTCACAGGTGTCATGGTGCCACCCTATTAAGCCCGTTGACCATCGGATATGCCAGAGTTAGGAGGGGGGAACCTGAGGCGCTATGGTGTTCCGGCACCTTCCCTGTGGGGTCACCGGCATGCACCCCATCACCTCCTCCTCCATCGGGGTCCCTGATTGCCCCCGGGCTACTCCTTGAGATGGAGGTGCTGCCGGAGCGAAACTCGGCAGTTCCTCTGCCAGCTGCTGCTGTCCGTCCTGGGTCTCATTGCTTGCAGCCATGGAGCCCAGGGACATGGCCACGTCCCTCTGTCAGCCAGGTCAGCCAGCACCTGGGCAATGCCGTCGGCTCCTGCAGCCATGGTCCATTGTGACTGGGCCAAGCTCTGGGCGCGCAGCAATACCTAGATGGCCCTGGTACATGGCTGTCTGTGTCAAGGCCGCCCTGTCATGTGCGTCGGCCACCACCCACACAGAGTGCCCCAGGCCTTGGACATTCTGACAGGTGGCCGATACCTTCACCCCCAAGGCCTCCACCGCGGACACCACCCATCCAGATATATCGCTGCACGTCTGAGGAGCGCACCACATAGTGTCCCAGGACCCTCTTCACTAAAGTGCCCAACTAAGGTGAGTGTCTCTGTGATGGTGGAGGGTGTTGGAGGTAGCTGTGATGGAAAGTCGGTGTCGTCCGCTGACTGATGCTCCGTGGTGTCGCAGGCTGGTATTTGTGGGCTCGAATAGCTGTGCAGTCCCGCTTCATCGTTCGGCGAGTCCTGGGGTGGCGGCCGGAGTGGGGTGGGGGGGGGGGGGGGGGGCGCCAGAGGTCCTGATTCATCACCAGGTGATCCTGCAAGACAAGATATGATGCAGGGTTGGTTCACGGATTGGGGTGATGGAGGGGTGGTTTGGAGGTGGTGGGATGCTGGGATTGAGGTGGTGGAGATGTGGTGTGGAGTGGAAAGGTGCTGGGGTGGGGAGGTGGAGGGGTGGTGGTGCCACGCATGCCATAGAGACACCGCAACTCAGTGGGGTTCACTTGGTTCCCCGATGCTGACCTCCGCCTCGGCCACTCTGGCAGCCCCCCTCCAGTCGGTTCTCTCTCTTTGCGGTTGTGCGCCATCTTCTCCTGGGGAAGGGGGACAGAAAGCGTACAGTGAGCAGGGCACCCAGCCATGGCGGGCGGTAGGTTTGACGGCATGCGGTTCAGGGTGAGAGCAGACTGCTGGCGGGTGGCATTCGGTCGCCCTCTGGGTTGGGGAGGGGGGAATGGGTGTGTGGGATGGGGCTTGGTGACTGGGGCACAGTGCTGGCTACTCATCCTGGCTGCCCTGAGGTGGTTGTGCAGCATTTTCTGGCATTGCTGGCCGGTCCTGGTAGTGGGACCCACGGCGCTCACGACATCTACCACCTGTGCCCAGGCTCGGTGTATGGCGGCGGGTGGCAGCCGCCTTCCTACCCTGGGGAACAGGGTGCCCTACCTCTCCTCCACGGCGTCCATCAGGGTCTTGTGAACTGCGGTGTCGCTTTTCGGGATGCCATCTTGTTGACTCGGATGAATGTGTGGGGAGTGAAGTGCTTCTATTCAGCTGCAGCTTGTCAGCCTCTCCAGTATCAAACCCGACCCCGCTGAATCAGACGGCATTTTGTTTTCAAATTTCACTGGTTCCACGTGGCGCCGGTGCTAGCTAATTAATGGATCCTGATTTTCTCCAGGACTGGCACTGCTTTTGTGGTCGTGGAATAGAAGAATGAGTGGCGACCATATTGAGATATATAGGATTCTTCAGGGGCTTGACAGGGTAGGTGCTAAGAGGCTGTTTGCCCTTGTGGATGTGAGATACCCTCAATTGCGACACAGGAGAGAAGATTGGTAATTCAAACGCTTTAATTACCAGAGAACCAGACAGCTGCCGAGAAGTGTGCTCACAGCACGCTGCCCACTAAGCGTAACCTTATATACAGTTTCCTGGGGCGGAGCCAGAGGCGGAGTCCCTCAGGGTTCCAAGCCCGGTCTTAAAGGGGCCATCGTATTAAAGGTACAGATATCATTCATCACAGGATGTGTCCAGTGCCAGAGGGCATAATCTCAGTGTAAAAGGTCACCCTTGTAAGACAGCGATGAGGAGGAATTTCTTCTCTCAGAGAGTAAAGAATCTGTGGAATTCTTTACCGCAAAAAATTGTAGAGGCTAGGTTGTGTAGTATGTTCAAGGAGATAAACAGATTTTTAATCAGTAAGGGAATCAAGAGTTTTGAGGACAAGGCAGGAAAGTGGAGTTGAAGATTATCAGATCAGATCAGTCATCATCTCATTGAATGGAATGAATCACTATGTATCACAATGTATCTGTCTCTCCATGTATTTTCAATGAAGTGTTGGAACTCCAGAGAACCATAGAATTCCTACAGTACAGAAGGAAGCCCTTTGGCCCATTGACTCTGCACCGACCCTCTGAAAGAACACCCCACCTATAAGCACTCCCCCGCCACATCTTCATAGCCCCAGCTAACCTGCACAGCTTTGGACACTGAGGGCCAATTTAGCATGCTCAATCCACCATCCTGCACATCTTTGGACTGTGGGAGGAAACCGGGGCACCCGGAGGAAACCCATGCAGCCAAGAGGAGAAAGTGCAAATTCCACACAGACAAACACCCAAGGCCGGAATTGAACCCGGGTTCTTGACGCTGTGAGGCAGCAGTGCTAATCACTGTGCTACCGTACCCACCCCTAATGAGTCTGTTTTAGTCAATAATATCGATTTGGTTATTGAATCCAGTATGCAATTACAGGAAGGTAAAATTTAATGATATCTATAGTCAATGTTTAGGAAAGAGAAATTCACCCAGTCTAAAGGGATCAAATGTCTCCTTTTGACCTTTAGGGTACGAAGTGAAATGGGGCAAGTTCTGTTCTACCCAGGTTTCTGCCACATCTCAAAATCAAAGGCAGCTTCAGACGAAAGTTGCAAGTCAAGAAGCAATAAGGATGCTTGGTATTAGATAAGAAAACTCACACTGGTCCATGGAATGGTTTTCTGAGCTAGGGGTTAGTGGTCATTGCTGAGGCAAAGCAAAAAACACTTTCCCCAATCTTGAAATTCTTGACACTGAATGAAAAGACAAAGGGCAAAATATTTATTTCCTTGTTGTCGTGGTTCTGAGTCCTTTGGCCAGTGTTTCATGAATTGGACTTAGACGTGAAATAAAGGAATTAAGCTTCCAAATTGAACTCTGTGTAGAATATATAAGCAATGTACACAACTATATATTATCATAATTTGGTGTTTTGTAGGCAGATGAATTATAATTATATTTACGGTACAAGGTAATAAGATCAGAGATCCAAATACTGGACAATTTGTTCAGCATGTCTGGTTATTCAGCAAGGCACTTCATGCCTTAGACCCTGTGAGGGTTGTGAGAGAAACTTGTAAAAATCAGAACATAGACACAAAAGAGTTGAGCGACAGACAGCAAATGCCTCCCTGTGGTAAACTACTGTTGCACCTCTATTAGAGGATGTACTACAGGTACAGGTGGTAGAGTTTAAATATGTGTGTCTTCTATGCTGCAGCCATTTCGCCAGCTGCTGTGGGAGGCCACACATCTTACAGCAATAAAGCCTCAGTTGTATCCAACTCAAGTCTTCGTGCAATTGATCGTGCATCAATTTATTGCTCTAAGATTTTCAAAAGATGGACCTCTGTATCAAACCGGATCGCCTGCAGCTGGATTCAAGCGACGCCAAAAAGGGCTTTCAACACTGGCTAGCTTGTTTCGAGGCTTACATCAACACGGCGCCCAGCCCTGTCTCGGAGGCTCAGAAGATACAGATCCTGTACTCAGGGTTGAGTTCCAGCGTCTTTCCGCTAATACAGGACGCACCGTACTACGCCGAAGCCATGATGCTTCTCAAAGAGAATTACGCTCAGAAGACGAACACACTCTTCACCAGGCACGTACTCGTCACTCGCTCTCAACTTCCTGGTGAGTCCATAGAAGACTTCTGGCGGGCCCGAATCCCACTCGTCCGGGACTGTGACTGTCAGGCCGTTACGGCCACTGAACATTCAAACCTCCTCATGCGGGACGCATTTGTTACGGGGATTGGGTCGGACCTCATATGCCAGCGACTGTTAGAAGGGGCCACGCTCGACCTAGCAGAGACAAAGAAGCTAGCGCTCTCAATGACGGTTGCCTCGCGCAACGTTCAGGCCTACACCCCCAGTCGCGCGGCCCACCCCTCCTATGCATCGTGGACCCCACAGACGGCCGCCCCAGCGGGGGCCTTACCCAGCCAATACGCCTGCACCACGCACCAGCCAGCGAACCCTGGGGGTCTCCGATGTTACTTTTGCGGCCAGCAGAAACACCCCCGCAACGCTGCCCGGCCCGCACTGCCCTTTGTAAGGCTTGCGGCAAGAAGGGGCACTTCGCCACGGTATGCCAGGCCCGTGCAGTCGCCGCTATTGCCCCCATCCCCCTCGTTTACGGACCGTGGGCGCCGCCATCTTCACCTCCCCGGACCACGCACGGCCAGTGGGAGCCGCCATCTTCTCCACCTCAGATCAAGCTGGGCCAGTGGGCACTGCCACCTTCCCCTCCGAGCAACACGTGCAGCCCATGGACGCCGCCATTTTGTCCTCCTCAAGATCTTCAGGCGCTGCCATCTTGTCTCCGCCATGTACATGGGCACCGCCAGCGTTCCAGGACCTGTGCCCCCCGGGCTCTCCATCATCCGACACCAGCGACGACCGACCACGACTCGCCTCAGTGACCATCGACCAGTCTCTCCACACAACCTGGCCACCGCATCGACCAGCGTTAAAATCAACGGACACGTGACCTCTTGCCTGCTGGACTCCGGGAGCACCGAAAGCTTCATCCACCCGGATACGGTAAGGCGCTGCTCCCTCGCGGTACACCCCGCCATTCAAATAATCTGCCTGGCCTCTGGATCCCATTCCGTGCCGATCCGGGGGCACTGTACAGTCACACTCACGGTCCAGGGCATAGAATTCAGCGGCTTCCGCCTCTACGCCCTCCCTAACCTCTGCGCTGCCCTACTACTCGGCCTGGACTTCCAGTGTAACCTCCAGAGCCTAACCCTCAAATTCGGCGGGCCCCTACCACCCCTTACTGTGTGCGGCCTCGCGACCTTAAAGGTCGATTCGCCTTCCCTTTTCGCAAATCTAACCTCAGATTGCAAACCCGTCGCCACCAGGAGCAGACGGTACAGCACCCTTCATGCCTCAGAAATTTGGCACTCATCCGTCGAAAAAGAGGCCCAAGCTAACGTTGAAGCTGTCCGGCATTGGAGGCATTACCTGGCCGGCAGGAGATTCACTCTCCTCACTGACCAACGGCTGGTGATAGCCTTCATGTTCAATAACACACAGCGGGGCAAGATCAAGAATGATAAGATCTTGAGATGGAGGATCGAGCTCTCCACCTACAATTACGAGATTTTGTATCGCCCCGGCAAGCTCAACGAGCCCCCAGACGCCCTATCCCGAGGTACATGTGCCAGCGCACAAGTAGACCGACTCCGGACACTGCACGACAGTCTTTGTCACCTGCACGATCAATTGCACGAAAGACTCAGATTGGTACAACTGTGGCTTTATTACAGTCAGATGTGTGGCCTCCTGCTGCAGCTGGCAGAATGGCTGATCAGGAGGAGGACACGCATATTTATACAGCTCCTTGTGGGCGGAGCCAGCTGGCAGGGGCTACCGGCGAACCTGCAGTGCAGGTCCTACCTTACATCCCCTAATACAGGTGCACACAGTGGATCACCACATTCACCCCCTGTTAAAATGAGACCGGCGGGGGTGGCGTGGAACTATATAGAGATTTACAAATAATTTACAGAGGGGAGGGGGAAAAAAAATATGTCCATCTTGTAGTCTGGTGCCCGTCAGAGGTTAAGCCCGTCCGGTGGTTTTACGGTTCGCTGGGAGCGACGTAGCGGTGGTGGCGATATCGGTGCTGGCGGTGTCGGCGTCGACGACGTCGGTGCTGGCCGTGTTGGTGCTGGCCAGTAGTTGGATGACTCCGGGAGCGTGCCGAAATCTTCCTCGATCTGTAGCGTGGGCAGGGGAAGGGGGGATGGACGTGGTGGGGCTGATGCTGGGAGCGCCAGGGAGGGGAGGGTGGCTCGTGGGTGGGGAAGTGTGTGGGAGTGGAACCTGAGGGAGCCAGGTCCCTGAGTGAGGCCGTATCCTGGCGGCCGTCGGGGAACTCCACGTAGGCATACTGGGGGTTGGCGTGGAGCAGGCGTACCCTGTCCACCAAGGGGTCCGCCTTGTGGAGTCGGACATGCCTACGTAGAAGAACCGGTCCTGGAGCTGCGAGCCAAGTCGCGAGCGACACCCCGGATGTGGACTTCCTGGGGAAGGTAAAAACACGTTCATGGGGTGTGTTATTTGTGGCGGTGCACAGTAGAGACTGGATGGAGTGTAGTGCATCCGGGAGGATCTGCTGCCAGCGAGCCACTGGGAGGTTTCTGGACCATATGGCCAGCTGGACGGCCCTCCAAACCGTCCCGTTCTCCCTCTCTACCTGCCCGTTTCCCCGGGGATTATAGCTGGTCGTCCTGCTGGAGGCGATACCCCTGCTGAGCAGGAACTGACGCAGCTCATCGCTCATGAACAAGGATCCCCTGTCACTGTGGATGTAGTCGGGGAAACCGAACAGAGCAAAGATGGAGTTGAGGGCCTTGATGACGGTGGCAGACGTCATATCGGGTCATGGAATGGCGAAGGGGAGCCTGGAGAATTCATCGACCACACTGAGGATATATGTGTTGCGGTCGGTGGAGGGAAGGGGCTCTTTGAAATCCACGCTGAGGTGTTCAAAGGGGCGGGACGCTTTCACCAGGCACACGCGGTCCGGCCGGTAGAAGTGCGGCTTGCACTCCACACAGATCTGGCAGTCTCTGGTGACTGTCCGTACTTCCTCGACGGAGTAGGGCAGATTGCGGGCTTTGACGAGGTGGGACAATCGAGTGACCCCCAGGTGACAAAGGCTGTCGTGCAGGGCACGGAGCTGGTTCACTTGTGCGCTGGCACATGTACCTCGAGGGAGGGTGTCTGGGGGCTCGTTGACCTTGCTGGGACGATACAAAATCTCGTAATTGTAGGTGGAGAGCTCGATTCTCCACCGCAAGATTTTATCATTTTTGATCTTGCCCCGCTGCGTGTTGTTGAACATGAAGGCTACCGACCGTTGGTCAGTGAGGAAAGTGAATCTCCTGCCAGCCAGGTAATGCCTCCAATGCTGCACTGCTTCAACGATAGCCTGGGCCTTCTTTTCAACAGATGAGTGTCGAATTTCAGAGGCATGAAGAGTGCGGGAAAAGAATGCCACGGGTCTGCCTGCCTGGTTTACAGTGGCGGCGAGGGCAACATCTGAAGCGTCACTCTCTACTTGAAAGGGCAGTGTCTCATTACTGCGTGCATCCCGGCCTTGGCTATGTCTGCTCTAATACGGGCGAAGGCATATTGTGCCTCGACCGTGAGGGGAAATTGAGTGGACTGTATAAGTGGGCGGGCCTTGTCCGCGTAGTTTGGGACCCACTGGGCGTAGTAGGAGACGAACCCAAGGCAGCGTTTGAGGGCCTTGGGGCAGTGGGTGAGGGGGAGCTCTATGAGGGGGCGCATGCAGTCGGGATCGGGTCCCAGGAGTCCGTTTTGGACAACATAGCCGAGGATGGCTAAGCGGTTGGTGCTGAACACGCACTTCTCCTTGTTGTAGGTGAGGTTGAGGAGAGTGGCGGTGTGGAGAAACTTGGCAAAGTTGGCGTCGTGGTCCTGCTGATCGTGGCCGCAGATGGTGACGTTGTCCAGGTACGGAAATGTGGCCTGCAGTCCGTACCGGTCAACCATTCGGTCCATTTCTCTTTGGAATACCGAGACCCCGTTAGTGATGCCGATGGGAACCCTAAGAAAGTGATAGAGGCGACCGTCCACCTCGAAGGCAGTGTATGGATGGTCCGATTTACGGATGGGGAGCTAGTGGTAAGCGGATTTAAGATCAATCGTTGAGAAGATCCGGTACTGTGCAATCTGATTGACCATATCAGATATGCGAGGGAGGGGGTACACGTCGAGCTGCGTGTACCGATTGATGGTCTGGCTGTAGTCCACGACCATTCAGTGTTTCTCCCCAGTTTTAAACACTACCACTTGGGCTCTCCAAGGGCTGTTGCTGGCCTCGATGATACTCTCCCGAAGCAGCAGCTGGACTTCGGACCTGATGAAGGCCTTGTCCTGGGTGCTGTACCGTCTGCTCCTGGTGGCGACGGGCTTGCAATCTGCGGTCAGATTGGCAAAGTGGGAGGGGGGGTCAACCTTGAGGGTCGTGAGGCCACAAATGGTGAGTGGGGGTAGGGGCCCACCGAATTTGAGGGTGAGGCTCTGGAGATTACACTGAAAATCCAGACCCAGCAATAGTGCAGCACAGAGGTTGGGGAGGACGTAGAGGCGGAAACTGCTGAATTCTACGCCCTGGACAGTGAGATTGACCACACAGAAACCTCGGATCGAGACAGAGTGGGATCCGGAGGCCAGGGAGATCCGTTGGTTGGCGGGGTGGACCTCGAGGGAGTAGAGCCTTACCGTGTCTGGGTGAATGAAGCTTTCAGTGCTCCCGGAGTCCAGCAGGCAAGAGGTCACGTGGCCGTTGATTTCCACTGTCGTCGAAGCGGTGGCCAGGTTGTGAGGACGGGACTGGTCCAGTGTCATCGAGGCAAGCTGCGGGTGGTCGTCCGAGGATTCAGATGGAGAGCGTCGGCGACCCGGATCCAGCGTTCCAGTCCCGTGGGGGAGACAAAACGGCGGCGATGGCGGCATCCGGAGGACCTGTTGAGGAGAAGACGGCGGCGCCCATGCAGCACACGTTGTAGGGGCGGGGCAAGATGGCGGCACTCACGGGCTGCACGTGGACCTGGGGGGAGAAGATGGCGGCGCCCATTGTGCGATCGGCTGGGGGAAGGGGGCGATTGCGGGCGTGATAGCGGCGACTGCGCAGGCCTGGCACACCGCCGCAAAGTGGCCCTTTTTACCGCAGGATTTGCAAGTGGTGGTGCGGGCTGGGCAGTGCTGGCGGGGGTGCTTCTGCTGGCCGCAGAAGTAGCAGCGGGGACCCCCAGGGTGCGTGGTGTGGCGGGCAGCGCAGGCATATTGAGTAGGAGAGGCCCCAGCCGGGGGGGTCGTTTGCGGGGTCCAGGAGGGGTAGGCGGGGTGGGCCGCGCGGCGAGCGGGGTAGAATTGGACGTTGCGAGATGCGACCGTCATGGAGAGCGCTAAAGCTTTTGTCTCCGCTAGGTCGAGCATGGCCCCTTCCAGCAGTCGTTGTCGGATGGGGTCTGACGCAATTCCCGTCACGAATGCGTCACGCATGAGGAGATTGGAATGTTCAGTGGCCGTGATGACCTGACAGTCACAGTCCCATACGAGTGGGATAAGAACCCGCCAGAAGTCTTCGATCGACTCACCAGCTAGTTGTACGTGAGTGGCGAGTACGTGCCTTGCGAAGAGTGTGTTTGTCTTCTGAACATAGTTCTCTTTTAGGAGTGCCATCGCTTCTGCGTAACTCGGGGCGTCTTGGATCAACGGGAACACGCTGGAGCTCAACCTGGAGTATAGAACTTGGATCTTCTGAGCTTCCGTCGGCGCGGGGGTCGCAGCGTTGATGTAGGCCTCAAAGGAAGCCAACCAGTGATTAAAGTCCTTTCTGGAGTCTGGCGAGTGCAGATCCAGCTGCAGGTGATCTGGTTTAATCCTGATGTCCATAATGTAGAAAAATCTGACTGTAATAAATTGATGTATGATCAATTGCACGAAAGACTCAGATTGGTACAACTGTGGCTTTATTACAGTCAGATGCATGGCCTCCTGCTGCAGCTGGCGAAATGGCTGATCAGGAGGAGGTCATGCATATTTATACGGCTCCTTGTGGGCGGAGCCAGCTGGCAGGGGCTACCGGTGAACCTGTAGTGCAGGTCCTACCTTACATCCCCTAATACAGGTGCACACAGTGGATCACCACATCACCCGGGAGTCACACGGTTGTACCATTTCATAAAGGCCCGCAATCTGCCCTACTCCGTTGAGGAAGTATGGACAATCACCAGGGACTGCCAGGTCTGTGCGGAATGCAAGCCACACTTCTACCGGCCGCACCGTGCGCACCTGGTGAAGTGGATTTCAAAGGGCCCCTCCCTCCACCTGACCGTAATACGTATTTTCTCAGTGTGGTCGATGAGTACTCCAGATTCCCCTTCGCCATCCCATGCCGCGATATGACGTCTGCCACCATCATCAAAGCCCTGAACACAATCTTCGCTCTGTTCGGCTTCCCCGCCTACATCCACGGTGACAGGGGATCCTCCTTCATGAGTGATGAGCTGAGTCAGTTCCTGCTCAGCAGGGGTACCGTCTCCACCAGAATGACAAGCTACAACTCCCGGGGAAACGGACAGGTAGAGAGGGAGAACGGGACAGTATGGAGGGCCGTCCAACTGGCCCAACGGTCCAGGAACCTCCCGGCCTCCCGCTGGCAGGAGTTCCTCCCTGATGCACGGCATTCCATTCGGTCACTACTGTGCACCGCCACTAACAATGCACCCCATGAACGTCTTTTTGCCTCCCCCAGGAAGTCCACATCCTGGGTGTCGCTCCAGACTTGGCTCGCAGCTCCAGGACCCGTCCTGCTCCATAGGCATGTCCGACTCCACAAGGCGGACCCGTTGGCGGAGAGGGTGCAATTGCTCCATGCAAACCCCCAGTATGCCTACATGGCGTACCCCGACGGACGCCAGGATACTGTCTCCCTCAGGGACCTGGCACCAGCAGGTTCCCACACACACACACCTCCGGCCCGGCGCCACCCTGCCCTCCCCCTGCTCATCCAGCAGCACAACCCCCAGGACCATCCGTCAATCCCCTGCCCACGCCTGAGGATGAAGAGGATTTTGGCATGCTCCCGGAGTCACCGAAGACCAGACCAGCATCGGCATCGCCGCCACCACTGCGTCGCTCCCAGCGGCACATCAAGGCCCCGGACCGGTTAAACCTCTAACTGGTCCACTGGACTTCAAAAGACACTTCTTTTTCTCTCTATCGAATATTGTAAATGTAAAAAGCATTTGTTGTATATAGTTCTCCACCACCCCCGCCGGACTCAATTTTAACAGGAGGTGAATGTGGTAAACCACTGTTGCACTTCTATTAGAGGATGTATGGGAGGACCGTTACGTTGGTAGTCCCTGAGTATAAATATGTGTGTCCCCCATGCTGCAGCCATTTTGCCAGCTGCTGTGGGAGGCCACACATCTTAGAGCAATAAAGCCTCAGTTGTATCCAACACAAGTCTTCGTGCAATTGATCGTGCATCACTCCCTAAGCATTTTGGCAAGGTAGATAGAAATTTTGCTTTTAAAAGAGTTAGATAAATCGAGTTAGCTAGCACTGGTGTGTTCTATATTTTTATAACAGCGCGCAAACAGAACTAACAATTGCATCCAGCAACTTTTAGCAATTTCATTGTTCTCTGTGTTTTGCCAACTATAGAATAAAGGAGATTGAAATCCAAACCAAATACCACCTCACCTTGTGTTAACACAAATTGGAAGAGTATTGCCCCATTAACAATGCAAAGGCAGGTTCTGAATTTGAAGGTGAGGCAGAATGTGTGCACAAAACTCAGAAGTAAAATTAGTGAATCGGACTGATTGACTTTCAGGTGTCATATCTTCAAGTTGCACATCAGGCAAGTTGCAAAATTGCATGATCTGAATTTCAGCAACTAAATGAATCAGTTCCCTTCCACATGTATTGTGAAAGCAGAGTCTTTGAATATTTTTGTGGCAAAGGTTGATAGATTCTTTTTTTTTAACAAACAATTTTATTGAGGTATTTTAGGCATATAGAAAAAGTGACATTGTACAGTACAAAAAAAAGAAGTCAAGGCACAAATTAAACATAGTGGAAAACACGGCTCTGTTCACGCACGGACCTGCCTCAATAGCCCCCTACACTACTCTACTCTACTCTACTCTAGCCCCCCTCCAACCCCCCTGCTGATGCTTACTCCTCTGCAAAGAAGTCAATAAATAGCTGCCACCTTTGGGTGAACTCTGATAGCGAACCTCTCAAGGCGAATTTACTTTCTCCAGGCCAAGAAAGCGCGCCATGTCCGATAGCCATATCTCAGCCCCCGGGGGCTTTGAGTCCCTCCATGCTAACAGTATTCGCTGCCGGGCTACCAGTGAAGCAAAGGCCAGAACGTCGGCCTCTCTCTCTCTTCCTGGACTATCGGGTCCTCCGAAACCCCAAAGATTGCCACCTCATGGCTCATTACCCAGTTTTCAATACCCGGGACATGACATCTGTGAATCCCTGCCAATACCCCCTGAGTTTAGGGTACGACCAGAATATGTGTAATTGGTTAGCAAGCCCTCCGGCGCATCTAGCACACTTGTCCTCCAGCCCGAAGAATCTGCTCATCCGGGCCACCGTCATGTGGGCCCGGTGCATAACCTTAAACTGGATCAGGCTGAGCCTGGTGCATGTTGTGGTCGTGTTCACTCTGCTCAGGGATTCTGCCCAGATACCGTCCTCCATTCCCCCCCCCCCCCCCCCCCCCCCCCCCCCCCCCTCCCCGTCTGCATCTCCTCAGCTCCCAATAGTTCCTTATAGACATCTGAGACTCTACCCTCTCCCCTAGAAACTACCCTGTCCTGCCTCCCCTTCGGTGGGAGATGTGGGAAGGACGGCACCAGTCTGCGTACAAAATCCCTCACCTGCAAGTATCGAAAGTCGTTCCCTCTCGCCAGCCCAAACTTCTCCTCCAGCGCCCTCATGCTCGGAAAGCTCCCTTCCAGGAACAGATCCCCCATCCTCACAATCCCCGCCCTCCTCCACAGTCGATACCACCCCCCGTCCATGTTCCCCGGGGCAAATCGGTGGTTGCTGCAGATTGGGGTCCAGGTCGATAGATTCTTGATAAGCAAGGGGCTGGAGCGTTACTGGGGAGGTAGGCAGGAATGTGAGGTTGATGTTACAATCAGATCTGACATGATTTCATTGAATGGCAGAGCAGGCTCGAGGAGCCCAGTGGCGTACTGCTCCTAATTCGTATGTTCATATCAATGCAATGTGAGGAGCGGTGTGTATCACCCTCTAACGACTTTCTTCCCCATGCTTTGGGATTGATGTCTGAATAGTACTGAATCAAACAGTGGCAACTCTCTGCCCAGGAATTGAAAATGAGATGTGAGCAGTGCTGAATATTTGAGGTGCTGAGTTGTACTGCATCAACTCTCAACGCATGTTCCTTTATTCATTCATGGGATATGGGTGTGTCAGGTTGCTACAGGCTGAATTGCTACAGCCCATGTGTAGATACACCCAAAGTGCGGTTTGATGGGGGAGTAAAGGTTGGGGGGTTAGTTTCAAGATTTTGACCCAGTGAAGAAACAGCAGTATATTTCCAAATCAGACTGATGTGTGAATTGGAGGGGAACTTGCAGATGGTGGTGTTCCACTGCACCTGCTGTCTTTGTTCCTCTAGTTGATGGCGGCCTTTGGTTTGGAAGGTGCTGTTGAAGGAGCCTTGGTGATTTGCTGTAGTGAATTTCTTAAATGGTCCTGTTGCAGCTATTGTGTCCCAATGGTGGGAGTTGGTGAATGTTTTAAAGTGGTAAGTGGGGTACCAATCAAGCAGGCTGCTTTGTTCTGGATGGTGTTGAGCTTCTCAGGAGTTGCTGAAATTGCATTCATTCAAGCAAGTGAAGAGTATTCCGTCACCCTCTTGCTTTATGCCTTGTAGACCGTGGACATGGTTTGAAGAAGTAACAAGGAAGTTAACAAAGGAGAGCCAGTGGATGGGATTTATTTAGATTTCGAGAAGGCCTTTGACAAGGTGCTGCATAGGAGACTATTAAATAAGTTTAGAACAGTACAGCACAGAACAGGCCCTTCGGCCCTCGATGTTGTGCCGAGCAATGATCACCCTACTCAAACCCACGCATCCACCCTATACCCGTAACCCAACAACCCCCCCCCCCCCCCCAACCTTACTTTTTTTTAGGACACTACGGGCAATTTAGCATGGCCAATCCACCTAACCCGCACATCTTTGGACTGTGGGAGGAAACCGGAGCACCCGGAGGAAACCCACGCACACACGGGGAGAACGTGCAGACTCCACACAGACAGTGACCCAGCCGGGAATCGAACCTGGGACCCTGGAGCTGTGAAGCATTTATGCTAACTACCATGCTACCGTGCTGCCCCAAGTTAAAAGCCCATGGTGTTAAGGGTAAGAAGGCAGAGAGTTGGAATGAAGGGGTCTTTTTCAGGATGGCAGCCGGTGACTATTGGTGTGCCTCAGGGGTCTGTGCTGGGACAACAACTTTTCACAATATACATTAATGATTTGGAGGAAGGAACTGAAGGCACTGTTGCTAAGTTTGCAGATGATACAAAGATCTGTAGGGAGGCAGGTAGTATTGAGGAAGCAGGCAGGCTGCAGGAGGGTTTGGACAGGCTAGGGGAGTGCGCAAAGAAGTGACAGATGGAATAAAATTTGGAAAAGTGTGATGTTATGCACTTTGGAAGGAGAAATGGAGGCATAGACTATTTTCTATATGGGGAAATGCTGAGGAAATCAGAAGCACAAAGGGACTTGGAAGTCCTTGTTCACGATTCTCTTAAGGTAACTGCAGGTTCAGTCGGCAGTTAGGAAGGCAAATGCAATGTTAGCATTCATGTCGAGAGGGCTAGAATACAAGACCAGAGATGTACTTCTGAGGCTATATAAGGCTGTGGTCAGACCCCATTTGGAGTTTTGTGAGCAGTTTTGGGTCCCGTATCTAAGGAAGGATGTGCTGGCGTTGGAAAGGGTCCAGAGGAAGTTCACAAGAATGATCCCTGGAATGAAGAGCTTGTTGTATGAGGAACGGTTGAGGATTCTGCATCTGTACTCGTTGGAGTTTAGAAGGATGAGGGGGAATCTTATTGAAACTTACAGGATACCGCGAGGCTTGGATAGAGTGGGCATGGAGAAGATGTTTCCACTTGTAGGAAAAACTAGAACCAGAGAACACAATCCCAGACTAAAGAGACGATGCTTTAAAACAGAGATGAAGAGGAATTTCTTCAGCCAGAGGGTGGTGAATCTGTGGAGCTCTTTGACACAGAAGGCTGTGGAGGCCAAATCACTGAGTATCTTTAAGACAGAGATAGATATGTTCTTGATTAATAAGGGGATCAGGGGTTATGTGGAGAAGGCTGGAGAATGGGGATGAGAAAATATCAGCCATGATTGAATGGCAGAGCGTTTGAAGGTGGATTGTAAGAGGTGGGATTTGTTACCACTATCGCTGACTGGGGTGTGCTGATAGTGAAAATGAAGGTGCTACCCAGGTTTCTGTTCGTGTTCCAGAACCTCCCTATCTTTGTCCCTAAGTAATTTTGTAGGAAGGTCAATAGGATGATTTCAATAGGATGATTTTGGGGTTTGTGTGGGCAGGGAAGGCCCAGGTGAGGCGGGCATTTTTGGAATGGGGGCGAAGGGGGGCGGGGGGATTGGCTGGCATTGCTAAATTATTATTGGGTGGCGAATATTGCGAGGGTGAGGAAATGGGCTGTGGAGGAGGGGTTGGTATGGGGCGGGTGGAGGCAGCATCACGTAGGGGAATGAGTTTGAGGGTTCTGTTGTTGGCATCTCTGCCGTTTTCACCGGCCAGGTACTCTGTGAGCCCAGTGGTGGTGTCCGTGGTAAAGTATGGGGACAGTGTGGGCTGCATTTTGGGCTGGAGGGTATGTTGTTATGGGCGCCGATTTGGGTTTGTGCCGGCAGCGGCTGGATGCGAGGTTTCGGGGGTGGCGGCAGGTGAGGATTGAGTACTTCACGGACTTGTTTATAGGGACAGATTTGTGGGGCTGGAGGAGTTGGAGCAAATGTATGAGTTGCCCAAGGGGAATGGCTTTAGGTTCCTCCAGGTTCGGGATTTCAAGAGCAGAGAGCTGCCGTTCTTCTCAGGGCTGCCTCCTCCGGTGTAACAAGACAAGCTGTTATCAGAGGATGAAATAGGGGAGGGGAAGTTGTTGGATATTTGGAAGGAATTGATGGAGAGGGGGGGGGTGCTCCGGTGGAGGAGATTAAGCGCAAATGGGAGGAGGAGCCGGGTGGGAGGTGGGGGCTGGGACATGGGCAAGGGCCTTGCTGAGGGTGAACGTGTCCTCGTCATGTGCGAGGTTAAGCCTCATCCAGATTAAAGTGGTGCATAGGGCCCACATGACAGCGGTGAGGATGAACAGGTTCTCTGTGGGGGTGGAAGACAGGTGTGGGCAGTGCGCGGGGGGGACCTGCGAATCACATCCACATGTTCCAGGTGTGCTCAAGATTGAGGGGGTTCTGGCAGGGGTTCTCGGACGTGATGCCCAAGGTGCTGGGTGTGGGGTGAGTCTGACCGGAGGTGGTGATATTTGGTGTGTCGGAAGACCCGGGGACGAGAGAGGCCGATGTACTGATAGCTCGGAGATGGATTTTGTCGGGCTGGAGTGTCTCGAAGCAGTCGAAGGCAGGGATGTGGGCGAGCGACCTGGCAGAATTCCTGAGGTTGGAAAAGGTCAAGTTCGCTCTGCGGGGGTCGGGAGAGGGATTCACCCGGAGGTGGAAACCGTTCATTGATCTCTTCAAGGAGAATTGAGGGGTTAGCAAGGAGGTTTTTGGGGTGTGGTAAGGGGGTTAAAATGGGGAATGCAGGATGAGGTGGGGTGCTGGTATTATGGGGTTTTGGAGATCTGTGGTTATTTGTTGGGTTGATGTATTGTTCTTTTGATATTCTGTGTATGTATATAAATGCCTTGAATAAAAATATTTTTTTAAAATGTGAGGTTGAAGGTCTTAGGTTACAGGAGGATATAGACGGGATGGGCAGAAAAGTGGCAGGTAAAATGTGTGACGTGATACACTTTGGAAGGAATAATTTGACAAGGTAGTATTCAATGAATGGCCTGACATTGGGAAATTCCGAGGAACAAAGGAAACTTGACGTGTTTGTCCATAGATCTCTAAAGGCAGAAGAGCATGTTAACAGGATGGTGAAAAAGACATACGGGACACTTGGTTTTAACAACTGAGGCATAGATTACAAAAGCAGGAAAGTCATGTTGGAGTTGTATAGAACTTTGGTGAGGCCACAATTGGAGTACTGTGTGCAGTTCTGGTCACCACATTTGAGAAAGGTGATTGCACTGGAGGGGGTGCAGAGGCGATTCACCAGGATGTTGCCTGGGATGGAACATTTAAGTTATGAAGAGAGGTTGGATAGGCTTGGGTTGTTTTCGCAGGAACAGAGAAGACCGAGGAACGACCGGGTGGAGGTATACAAGATTATGAGGGACATGGTTGATAGGGAACAGCTGTTCCTCTTAGTTGAAGGGTCAGTTGCAAGAGAACACAAGTTCAAGGTGAGGGGAAGGAGATTTAGGGGAGATTTGAGGAAAAACTTCTTAATTTAGAGGGTGGTGACGGTCGGGAATGCACTGTCTGGGAGGGTGGTAGAGGCGGGTTGCCTTGCATCCTTTAAAAAATACCTGGATGAGCACATGACACGTCATAGTATTCAAGGCTATTCAACTGTTGGCAAATTGGATTAGGTAGCCAGGTCAGCTGTCGTTCATGCATCGGTGCAGACTCGATGGGCCAAAGGGCCTCCTCTGCACTATATTATTCTGTGATAGAGTCACGATTGTACACTATTAAAACATGATACACCCGAGACATGTGAAACCTCTGTCATGTTACGGGTGGAGGGAGGGAGGAGAGAGAGACGGACCAGGAGGGGTGTGTGTGTGTGTGTGGGGGGGGGGGGGGGGGGGGGAGCCGCAAATCACGTCCACATGTTCTATGGGGACGGGGTGAGATGACGGTCCTATGAGAAGCAGACAAGGATGAGGGTCTCAATGGCTCTCCGGGCATGCCGGAACCTCGCCAGCGCCGCCTGTCTTCCATCCTCCAGCTGCTCCTACGGGACCCCTGGGCTCGTCCTCCAGCCCCTCCTGGCCTGGCTCCCCCTCGTCCTCCTCCTCTGATGAGGCCGCATTGCTGCGCTGGTCTGCTAAGTTGTAGAGGGCAGAGATGGCCACCACAAAGCGACCAACCCTCCGGGGGCTGTAATTCAGTGCACCACCAGAGCGGTCGAGACATCAGAACCACATTTTAAGCCATCCGTGCACTGCGCAGTGACCCCGAGTCATCATAGAATCATAGAATTTACAGTGCAGAAGGAGGCCATTCGGCCCATCGAGTCTGCACCGGCTCTTGGAAAGAGCACCCTACTTAACCCCACATCTCCACTCTATCCCCGCAACCCAGTAACCCCACCCAACATTAAGGGCAATTTTGGACAATAAGGGCAATTTGGCATGGCCAATTCACCTGACCTGCACATCTTTGGACTGTGGGAGGAAACTGGAGCACCCGGAGGAAACCCACGCACACACGGGGAGAATGTGCAGACTCCGCACAGACAGTGACCCAAGCGGGAATTGAACCTGGGACCTGGCGCTGTGAAGCCATAGTGAAAACCTCTATGCTACCGTGCGGCCCTTTGGGCTACATGGGCCTCATTATATTGGGTCTCCATATCAGTCACCGGCCTCTGCAATGGCATCATTAGCCAGGACCTAAACAGGTGCCTCTTACACCCCAAGAACCAACCAATCATCCTGCTGTGTCGCTCGAAAACACTGGGGATCTCCAACTACCTGCAGATGTAGCTGTCGTGCACATTCCCGGGGAAGCGTGCATGCACGTGCATGATCTTCATGTGGTGGGCGCAGGCAAGTTGAATGTATAGGGAGTGCAACACCTTGCTGTTAATGATGGGCGCTCCTGGACTGCCCAGTGCACGCCAGGTGACATGTGTGCCATTTATTCTCCCATGGACCTGTGGCATCCCGGTGATGGCGGAGAATCCTTCTGCCTGGACGTCTTAATGGGATTGGTCTAGGTCACAGTTTATGAAGTCACCTGCCCGAGAAAACAGGGCATCTGTGACTTCACGAGTCCTGGAATGAGCTGAGGCGTAAATATTCAGGGATGCAGTGACCTTGATGGCCACCGGGAGGGGGTATCCTCCTCCTCCACATGGTGCCAAATACTCAAGGACGCGGCACAGGTGCCGCACCATCCTCTTGTTGAGGCAGGGCCTCTTGCAGCACCCGCTGTTCGACATTTCTTCAAGTGCCCAGCGATGCCTATACATCTTGCGCTGTCTCCGGCCCCCTCTGGGTCCTCCCCTGGCCTAATGGGTGGCCGGGTCCTCAGGATGTGGGGCGGGACCCTGCACATTGGCTGCCGCCTTGAGTCTCTGTTGACGCTGCTGCCACTGCCTTCTCCAGCGTCTGGCCGTCTGGGCTGCTACCCCCACTGCAAGGGCAGTTGCTGCGGGGTCCACAATATCATCCGTACCGTGATATGTGTCAGCAATTGGAGAGGGTGAGTGACCAACTAGTTATGGCTTCCACCCCGGTACCCTCAAATTCCCCTAGGATCCCCCCACCCTCGTCGTCTGATTGGGATGCCAGGCAGTAACACCCACCTGCATCATGGCACGTCTCCTCATGGAAACCAACTTGATAACCGTGAAGTGCTCACATTACTAACATTGCCAATTCCCTATTAGCGATAGTGTTCAGCTATGCGGCCAGAGGCTACCATGGTCAGTGGGAGTTAAAGTGACTACAGCTGGGGCTCTGTCCTGGAGGTGCTCGGTGGAATGGACAGGTAGAAGCTGAGGTTGCCCGTGGTATACACGATCTCGGGGTCTCATGCCGAACCTGCGGGCACCCCCACCCCACCCCCCTCGCACAGGGGTAACCCTCCACCATTGGCAGCCGATCCCCTCGACCTGTGGTATCATGAGCTACCTTTGCAAAGGATATCCCTTGTTACCCAGCAACCGTCCATTAACAGAAAATAGAACTACGAAAGGTTTGGCACTTGTGAGATTCAATAGGTAGGCATCATGGGAGCTGCCTGGGTACCTTAAACAAACCTGCAGCATCTGGATCCTATGGTCACACACTACCTGAACATTCATGGAGTGATACACCTTCCTATTGCCAAAGGTGCCTTGCTGGCCAGCTGGCGCTTTGATAGCCACATGGGTGCAATTGATGGCATCCTGGATGGCGGGGAAAGCGCACAACTACAGCAAAACCTTGGCTCACTCAGCCTAATTTGCTTGTCCATCCTGAAATGAATGAATATGCTAACCCACCTGAACAAGTGGCATTCACCAGCTATGCACAGCTGCCTGGGAGACTCCGCAAAGATCATGCACTGACCCCTGGAAATATCCAGAGACATGAAAGTTAAGAGCTACAGTGACCTTCAGTGCAACAGGCATTGAAAGGCGACCCACACGGTTGGGCTCCAGAACCAATCATCTGGCATGAGGAAGTGGCAGTTTTCCTTGAGAGGCAGAGCCACCAGCGGCATGGCAACGGGCAGAGGTCCGCCCAGCTGGGACTCATTTAAATGCTGTCCCAGTCCTGGACCATGTGTTCAGTTAGTCCTGGCTGTGACACTTTTTAAAATATAAATTTAGAGTACCCAATTATTCTTTTTCCAATTATGGGGAAATTTAGCATGGCCAATCCACTTAACCTGCACATATTTGGGTTGTGGGGGTGAAACCCATGCAGACACAGGGAGAATGTGCAAACTCCACACGGACAGTGACCCAGAGCCGGGATTCGAACCCAGGCCTCAGCGTTGTGAGGCAGCAGTGCTAACCACTGCGCCAAGTTCCGTCCCAACGCTTTATAATAATAATAACTTTATTAATGTCACATGTAGGCTTAAATTAACACTGGAATGAAGTTACTGTGAAAAGCCCCCAGTCGCCACACTCCGCACCTGTTCAGGTACACTGAGGGAGAATTCAGAATGTCCAATTCACCGAACAAGCACGTCTTTCAGGGCATGTGAGAGGAAACCGGAACACTCAGAGGAAACCCTCGCAGACACAGAGAGAATGTGCAGACTCTGCACAGACAGTGACCAAATCTGGGAATCGAACCCAGGCCCCTGGCTGTGAAGAAACAGTGCTAACCACTGTGCTACCGTGCCACCACACTTGAGTTTAGAATAAATCTGTTGAAACCTTCATCTTTGTGTCTCCTGGATTACTACAGAGCTGAACTCTTGCAATCATCAGCAGAAATCCCTACCTTATGATGGAGGGATGGTCATTGATGAAGCAGTTGATGATAGTTGGGCCGAAGGCACTGACGAGCTCCTGCAACAATGTCCTGGGGCTGAAGTGATTGTCCTCCAACAGCCAAAATCTTTGTGTTAATTATGAATCCAACTAGTGGAGAGCTTGTCCCTGGTATTGGGTTATGGGGATAGGGTGGAAGTGAGGGCTTAAGTGGGTCGGTGCAGACTCGATGGGCCGAATGGCCTCCTGATGCACTGTATGTTCTATGTCATGATGTGGAGATGCCGGCGTTGGACTGGGGTGAGCACAGTAAGAAGTCTTTCAACACCAGGTTAAAGTCCAACAGGTTTGTTTCAAACACGAGCTTTCGGAGCGCAGCTCCTTCCTCAGGTGAAAGGCGAGGTATGTTCCAGAAACATTTATATAGACAAAGTCAGAGATGCTGGACAATGCTTGGAATGCAGGCATTTGCAGGTAATCAAATCATTACAGATCCAGGGAGAGGGATAATCACAGGTTAAAGAGGTGTAAATTGTCTCAAGCCAGAACAGTTGATAGGGTTTTGCAAGTCCAGGCCAGGTGGTGGGGGGTGGATGTAATGCGACATGAATCCAAGATCCCGGTTGAGGCCGCACTCATGTGTGCGGAACTTAGCTATAAGTTTTTGCTCGGCAATTCTGCGTTGTCGCGTGTCCCGAAGGCCGCCTTGGAGAACGCTTACCCGGAGATCAGAGGCTGAATGCCCTTGACTGCTGAAGTGTTCCCCGACTGGAAGGGAACATTCCTGCCTGGTGATTGTCGCACGATGCCTGTTCATTCGTTGTCGTAGTGGCTGCATGGTCTCGCCAATGTACCACGCTTCAGGACATCCTTTCCTGCAGCGTAAGTGGTAGACTACATTGGTCGAGTCGCACGAATATGTGCCGCGTACCTGGTGGGTGGTGTTACCACGTGTAATGGTGGTATCCAAGTCGATGATCTGGCATGTCTTGCAGAGATTGCCCTGGCAGGGTTGTGTGGTGTTGTGGTCGCTGTTCTGAAGGCTGGGTAATTTGCTGCAAACAATGGTTTGTTTGAGGTTGCGCGGTTGTTTGAAGGCCAGTAGTGGGGGTGTGGGGATGACCTTGGCAAGATGTTCATCTTCATTGATGATGTGTTGAAGGCTGCGAAGAAGATGTCGTAGTTTCTCCGCCCCAGGAAAGTACTGGACGACGAAGGGTATTCTGTCAGTGGTGTCCCGTGTTTGTCTTCTAAGGAGGTTGGTGCGGTTTTTTGCTGTGGCGCATTGGAACTGTCGATCGATGAGTCGAGCGCCATATCCCATTCGTACGAGAGCATCTTTCAGCATCTGTAGGTGTCTGTTTCGCTCCTCCTCATCTGAGCAGATCCTGTGTATACGGAGGGCTTGTCCAAAGGGGATGGCTTCTTTAATGTGTTTCGGGTGGAAGCTGGAGAAGTGGAGCATCGTGAGGTTGTCTGTGGGCTTGCGGTAAAGCGAAGTGCTGAGGTGACCGTCCTTGATGGAGATGAGTGCGTCCAAGAATGCAACAGAATTTGGAGAGTAGTCCATGGTGAGTCTGATGGTGGGATGGAATCTATTGATCTCATTGTGTAGTCGTTTCAGTGATTCTTCGCTGTGGGTCCAAAGGAAAAAAATGTCATCGATGTATCTGGTGTATGACATCGGTTGAAGATCCTGTGCGGTGAGGAAGTCTTGTTCAAACTTGTGCATGAAGATGTTGGCATATTGAGATGCAAATTTGGTCCCCATGGCAGTTCCATGCATCTGGATGAAGAATTTGTTGTCGAAGGTGAAGACGTTGTGATCTAGAATGAAGCAGATGAGTCGCAGAATTGCGTCTGGAGATTGGCAGTTGTCGGTGTTGAGGACTGAGGCTGTTGCAGCAATGCCGTCGTCATGGGGGATGCTGGTGTAGAGTACCGAAACGTCCATTGTGACGAGGAATGTTCCTGGTTCAACTGGTCCATGGGTGCTGAGTTTCTGTAGGAAGTCCGTCGTGTCGCGACAGAAGCTGGGTGTACCTTGTACGATGGGTTTCAAGATGCCCTCGATGTGGCCAGAGAGGTTCTCACACAGGGTCCCATTGCCTGAAACGATAGGACGGCCTGGTGTGTTGGCCTTGTGTATTTTCGGGAGGCAATAGAGATCTCCAATGCGGGGATTACGTGGGATGAGAGCACGTAGGGTGCTCTGCAGGTCTGGATCCAAGGTCCTGATCAGTCTGTTGAGTTGGCGGGCGTGTTCCTTGGTTGGGTCTGTGGGTAACTGTCTGTAGTGTTCCTAGTTGTTGAGTTGTCGGTATACCTCTTTGCAGTAGTCCGTTCTATTCAGTATGGGCAGCATGGTAGCATAGTGGTTAGCACTGTGGCTTCAGGGTCCCCGGTTCGATTCCCCGCTCGGTCACTGTCTGTGCGGAGTCTGCACGTTCTCCCCGTATCCCCGTGGGTTTCCTCCGGGTGCTCCGGTTTCCTCCCACAGTCCAAAGACGTGCAGGTCAGGTGGATTGGCCACACTAAATTGCCCTTAGTGTCCAAAAAGATGAGGAGTTATTGGGTTAGGGGGATTGGGTGGAAGTGAGGACTTTAGTGGGTCAGTGCAGATTCGATGAGCCGAATGGCCTCTTTCTGCACTGTATGTTCTATGTTTTAATTCCTATTGAGTTCAATTTCATGAAGACTTGTTCATACTTCACTCGATCAAAGTGCACATCATTAATTGCGACGCACTTTGAGATGGCCTGAGGTTTTGAAAGATACCAGATAAGTTTAAGAGTGTTCTCTTCCTATTTATAAGATGTGGACAATGCCCTACATACTTAAGCATAAAATTGCACTTTGTGCATGTTATATATTATGATTCATGTATTGCCACTTCAGTATGCTCCTCACAATACTCTCATTTATATTCTGTTTCCAAACGAGGCCTTCGGTTAATCTGATTCCATTATTTTCTGAAAACCTTTTAATCTATTTAAATATTATAGTAATAACAAGTGTACATAGCAATGTGTTTGACAGTGTGTTGTGACCTCTGATTTGCTGTTATGTTTGTAAAGAGGTTGCACAGGAATATACAAATTAGGAGCAGGAATAGGCCAATAAGCTCCTTGGGTCTGCTCCACCATTCACTAAGATCATGGCTGATTTGATTGTAACCTTAACTTCAAGACTCACCACTGAGATAAACAATTTCTCCTCAAATCTGTCCTAAATGGGCTACCTCTTATTTTTAGGCAGTGAACTTGTGTTCTAAATCCCCCCACATGGGGCATGGGTGGCACAGTGGTTAGCACTACTGCCTCACAGCGCCAGGGACCCGGGTTCCATTCCCACCTTGGTGACTGTGTGGAGTCTGCACATTCTCCCCCGTGTCTGCGTGTATTTCCTCCCGGTGATCCAGGTTTTATCCCAAAGTTGTGCAGGTTAGGAGGATCGGCCATGCTGAATTGCCCCTTAGTGTCCAAAGGTTAGGTGTGATTATGGGTATAGGATGGGGAGTGGGCCAAGGGACAATGCACTTTCGAAGGGTCAGTGCAGACTTGATGGGCTGAATGACCTCATTCGGCACTGCAGGGATGTTATGATTCTATAAGAGGAAACATCCTCTCCACATCCACCCTGTCAAGACACCTCAGGATCTTAAAAGTTACCTCCTACCCTTGTAAACTCCAACAGATACAAGCCTAACCTGTGCAACCTTTACTCATAAGACAACCTGTCCATTCCAGGTATTAGTCAAGCAAACCTTCTCCGAACTGCTTCTGACACATTTACATATTTCTTAACTAAGGAGAACAATACTGTACGCAGTGTAGTGATATGCATCACTGTATATACACAAGGGGATTAATGTAAATACACTACAACTAAGTAACCACTAGAAGGAGCACCAGAGATGTCATGATATGCAGACACGCAACCAATGGGTCATTAGAACAGGACACAACTAATGGGTAATCAGGACACCCAGAGGTGGCATTACCACAAGGGGGCACTACACAACCCATACAAAAAGGACAAGGCACACAGGCTCTGCCTCTTCCACCGGCAGAAACCAAGAGAGCAGGACAGGGTTGATTATCAGCAACATTACACCCTAGCACATGGTCGAGAGCAAGCTTGTATAATTAGCAGAGTAGACTGAGTTACTAGAGGCAGATTGATAGAGTGTCAAACTCATTCAGGAGCATTGTTAATCACTCAATAAATACATTAAACTTATCTCTGAGTCTGGGGCATCTTTCAGCAGAGCCTACATCAAGTAGCAGCTTCACGCAGTACTCCAGATGTGGTCTCACCAATTCCTATAAAACTGAACTATAATTTCTCAACTTGTTTTTAATCCCCCTCACAATAAAAAATAACCTTCTATTAGATTTTCTAATTACTTGCTGTACCTGCAGACTAATCTTTTTGTGATTCATGCATTTGGATAACCAGATCTCCCTGCATCTCAGAGCTCTGCAATCTCCCCCCATTTAGATAATATATTCATTTCTTCTTGCAAAAATGGACAATTTCCCATTTGCCTGTTGCTTACTCCATTTGCCAGATCTTTGCCCACTCCATCCAGCGCCAGCCCTAGGGTTGCTGGCGCCCCGGGCATGCTGAACTTCGCCGTCCTTGGGGGGGGGGCCGAGGGGGGGGGGGGGCCGAGGGGGGGGGCGAGGGGGGGGGCGCCGAGGGGGGGGGGGGGGCGAGGGGGGGGGGGGCGCGGGGGGGGGGGGGCGGGGTGGGGGTGGGGTGGGGGGGGGCGGGCGGGGCCGAGGGGGGTGCGGGGGGCGGGCGGACCCGAGAGTGGGGGGCGGGGGACCCGAGGGGGGGCGGGGGACCCGAGGGGGGGGGCGGACCCGCGGGGGGGGGACCGGGGGGGGGGGGGGCGGGGGGAGCGGACCGAGGGGGGGGAGCGGACCGAGGGGGGGGCGGACCGAGGGGGCGGACCGTGTGGGAGGGCGGACACCGCGGGGAGGGCGGCCACCGCGCATGCGCTGGTTGGCACCGGCCCAACTGCGCATGCGCGGGACCCGAGTCTCTGGCGCCCCCTACCACATGGCGCCCCGGGCGACTGCCCGAATTGCCGGTGCCTTGAGCCGGCCCTGACTCCATCCAACCCTGTAATCCCACCGAACCTACACACCGTTGGACACTAAGGGGCACTTGTTTGGACACTAAGGTGACCAATCCATCTAATCTGCACATTTTTGGACTACGGGAGGAAACGGAGCACCTGGAGGAAACCCATGCAGCAATGAGGAAAAAGTGCAAACTCCACACAGTCACCCGAGGCTGGTATTGAACCCAAGTCCCTGGCGCTGCAAGGCAGCAAGCAGTGCCAACCACTGTGTTGCTATTTCCTGTTAACTAGCCAATCTACTACCCATGCTAATATGTTAACCCCTACACCATGAGCTTTTATTTTCCTCAATAACTTTTTATCTGGCACCTAATCAAATGCCTTCTTGAACTTTATTTTTGCTGATACTTACTATGCCTCCACCAACCCATCTCCATTTATTTAGCAGACACTGGGTTATTTGTAAATGCATTCTTGAATGTTATTGACCATTGTAGTGATTTAATATATTTTATATTTGTGTCATTTTGTAGATCTTGCCACTAGGTTCTCAGTGGAAACTCCCAGTTTATAATCTGGAATCACCTTGTATCAAGATCTAAAATCAGTAACAAATGCAGCTCCTCAACTGTCTACATGTTTTCACTATACTGCAGTATGTATTGCTGTCATCTTGCAATTACATAAAATAAATTGACTGAATCCTTTATGTAAATAGTAATTCTTGTTTATCAGATTTTATTTTGTCAAGCAGTTAAAGATAAACTTTCTCTTCTCACCCTTTTTTGATCTGTCTGCAGCCTTTGTTCCTGTGCTGTATTTTACTTTGTTCTTTATTTTAGTTTAGACAGGCAGAATGGTCAGCACAGGCTTGGAGGGCCGAAGGGCCTGTTCCTGTGCTGTACTTTTCTTTATTCTTTGACACGGTTGACTATACCATCCTCCTCTCTCACCTCTCCAATGTTACCAGTGGGACTGCTGTCACCTGGTTCCCTCTTATCTATCTAATTGTAGCCAGAGAATCACACTCAATGGCTTCTCGTCTCCTTCCTCCAATGCTAAACATGGTCCTACCTGAGGATCTATCCTTGACCCCCTTCTTTTTCTCATCTACAAGTTGCCCTACAACATCTTACAAAAGCACATTATTAGTTTTTACATGTACACCGATGACACTCAGCTTCTATCCCGAAATCACCCGCCTCAACTCCTTCACTGTTGCTAAATTATCAGACTGCTTATCTGACAATTGTACTAGATGAGCAGAGATTTTCTCCAATTAATTGTTGGGAAGACTGCAATCATTGTTTTTGGTCCTCACTCCAAACTATTCTATCCACCAACTCCAACTCCACACCTCTCCAGGCAAGTCTGAGATTGCACTGGCCTGTTTTCAATCTTGCTGTCATATTTGACTCCAAAGTGAGTTTCCGAACACATATTCTCACCATCACCAAGACTTCCCATTTCCATCATTGCAACATTGCCTGACTTCGGCCTGTCTCTCAGCTATTTTTGTTACCTTCAGATTCAAGAGAGGAACATGGGAGCAGGAGGAGGCCATTTAACCCTTTGGGCCTGTTCCACCATTCAGCTAGATTATGGCCGATGATCTACCTCAACGCTGTTTTCCTGCACTTCCCCATAATCCCGTGATACCTTTAATATCAATGTGGACAGCACGGTAGCATAGCGGTTAGCACTGTGGCTTCACAGCGCCAGGGTCCCAGGTTCGATTCCCCGCTGGGTCACTGTCTGTGTGGACTCTGCACGTTCTCCCCGTGTCTGTGTGGGTTTCCTTCCACAGTTCATAGATGTGCAGGTTAGGTAGTTTGGCCATGATAAATTGCCCTTGGTGTCCAAAAAGGTTAGGAGGGGTTACTAGGTTATGGGGATAGGGTGGAAGTGAGGGCTTAAGTGGATTGGTGCAGACTCGATGGGCCGAATGGCCTCCTTCTGCACTGTACGTTCGACGTCGGCGTGGGTTTCTCTGGGTGCTCCGGTTTCCTCCCACAAGCCCCGAAAGACGTGCTGTTAGGTAATTTGGGCATTCTGAATATTCCCTCAGTGTACCCGAGCAGGTGCCGGAATGGGGCTTTTCACAGTAACTTCATTGCAGTATTAATGTAAGCCTATTTGTGACAATAAGGATTATCTATCAATTTCTGCCTTGAATATACTCTATAACTGAGCCTGCACAGTCCTCTGGAGTACAGGATTCCAAAGATTTATCACCCTTTGAGCAAAGAAATTCCTCCTCATCTGTGTGCTAAATGGCCTACCATTTATTCCATAATTTGGCTCAACTATTCTAACCATTCCCAGCTTGTCCTTCTGCCCTATCCACTGTGCTCTTGACATCATCCAAAACTTTTGTCTTAACTCACACCAGGTCCTTTTCAACTACAACCCTTCTCCTCACTGACCTACGTCAGGTCCCATTCAACTAACATTTTCAGTTTAAAATTCTCTTCCTTGTATTCAAATCCTTCTATGTGACATCAGCTCTCCCTACCTCTGTAACCTCCTCCAGCCACACTATCCTCCAAGGTATCTGTACTTCTCTAAATCTTACTTTTTACATTTCATTACACATACATTACACTGTCACCCCATATCCAAGTCACTGTTATAGATTGTAAATAGTAAATTGCATTACCCAACAGGCTACCATCTTCCAAACCAAAAATTACCTGCTTAGTCCTGTTTTCTGTCATTAACCAAATCTCAATCTAAGCAAATGTATTACTGCAAATCCCTAGATCCCCAATGATTTATAATAACCTCTTGGATTATTATACGATGCTTTCTGAAAATCTAGATACATTTGGGCGATTCAGTGGACTTCACATTAAATTTGGTTCAGGGACATTTCGTGCGGTGTTTCTTGGCAGCTGCAGCACCAAGATTCACCCCCCCTAATCACCGCCGTTTTGCCAGTAGTTTGGCCTTGGGGTGCTCCTCCCTGCCAAAGCTTCACTTTAGTTGATTCCTGGATGGCGAGCTGACCTCACCAGCAGGAATGATTCCTTGCAGATCCGGGTGATAATTTGATTGGCTGCCACGATCTCTACACCTGTCCCATTCAGCTCCCCCCCCCCACACTTTCTGGAACACCCCCATTTCATGCCCCCACCTTCTCATGGCTCTTGGTGTCCCTCCTCACCCTTCCTCTAATGGCAAGGTCCCCCTCAGGCCCAACCTGGCAGTGCCCCAGCACCTCAGCAGTGCCACCTGGGCACCCTGGCCATGTCTCAAATTGGCACTGCCAGGGTGCCAAGCTGGTAGTGCTAAGGTGCCCAGCTGCCAGGGGAGTGCCAGGATACTATCCTGCCCTGTCCCCAACCAGCCGGGAGTCTCAAATGGCCTGCAAGACCCCGAGGTGCCATCACGCCTAGTCCACATTTGTGGAAACCAGTGCTAACTGGCACCCCGGTCGAGATCTCGCAGGTGCGACCGTGGACTCCCGAGTGCGGGGTGAATGCGGCTTTTAGGTATTTAAATTGACCAAATAGCTAATTTAAATATGCTGATCTGGATCAGGGCCAGCGAGGGCAAAATCCAGATCGCGGCGGGTGGAGCGAGTTGGGTGACTCGCAGTCAACCTGGCATGGAGCCTGATTTTGGGCTTCACCTGATGCAACGCGGTGGCTAAATCGCACCCATTATTCCCAATTGTTTCCCCGTCATTCACTCTGCTAGTAACAAACTCAACATCGAAGAGAGTTGTTAAACAAGACTTTTCTTTCATAAATCCATTTATTATGTTTTCCTAAGTGCCATGATAATCATAATCAGCCCTGGGATCCAGACAGCAGGGGTTGGATTTGCAATTGTGGGTGGGGTCTGGAATGGGTGCAATATATCCTGCCGCCTCTGGAACACAGTGCAAATTTCAATACGAGTGAGGGGGATGTTAGGGGGCGACGGGTGTCTGGAATCCACCACCCCTCCAATTAAATGCCTTGAAGCTAATTGTGGCGATAATTAAAAGGCCTCACTGAGCCAGTTTAAGGTTTTTAAAATCGGCAGACACGGGGAACGTACAGCGAGTGTCTGAGACATGTCACGCTGAACCTAGCGTGTACTCAGGAGGGTGCTATTAGGGCCATTGAAGGCACCTGGAAATGAATTAAATGAAATGAAAATCACTTGTCACAAGTAGGCTTCAAATGAAGTTACTGTGAAAAGCCCCTAGTCGCCAAATTCCAGCACCTGTTTGGGGAGGCTGGTATGGGAATTGAACCGTGCTGCTGGCCTGTTTAAAAGCCAGTGGTTTAGCCCTGTGCTAAACCAGCCCCTGGTTTGAAGGAGGCTGTTTGAATATAGAAATTAGGAGTAGACCATTTGTCATTTCAAGCCTGCTTCGCCATTCAATATCATGGCTGATCCTCGATTTCAATGCCAAATTCCCACTTCCCTCCCCCATACCCCTCGGTGCCATTAAAATCTAAAAAATTCTATCTCTTTCTTACTTGCATTCAGTGACTAAGCCTCTACAGCCTCTGTGGTAGAGAATTCCATGGGTTCACTACCCTTTGAGTGAAGACAATTTCCCTCATCTCAATGCTAGCCCATATCCCGAGACAGTGTACTCTGGTTCTTGGATTCCCCAAGCAGGGAAAACTTCCTCCCTCCATCTAATCTGCCCAGCCTTTTGTTTCTAGCAGGTTTCCTCATCCTTCTAAACCCTAGTGAATACAGGCCCTGTCGAACCAATGTCTCCTCATAGGAAGGACAGTCCTCTGCTGCACCCCACCTTGTCTTGAAACCCTCCGCTAAACCCCTTAACTCCTATTTGATCTTTTCCAGCCAAAGAAAGTCATATGTCACCCAGCCAGACCGCTACCCCTGGTGGTGTTGCTCACCGCCCCTCCAATAAAATTCTTTGCCGGGCAATCGGAGAGGCAAAGGCCACAACATCGGCCCTCCTCCCCTCCATCAGCTCCAGCTTCTCCGATACCCCATATATCGTCACCAAAGGGTCCCGCTCAACCTCCTCTCCCACTATCTTTGCCAGCGCCACGAACAGTCCCACCCAGAATCTCCAAACTTTTCGCAGTCCCAGAACATGTGCATTGTTCGCTGGTCCCTACCCACACCCTGATAGAACCCACTCATTATTGCCCTAGTCATATGTATCCTGTGTTCGACCTTTAATTGTATCAAGCTCATCCTTGCACACAAGGAGGTTGCATTTACCCTTCGTAGCACCTCACTCCATACTCGCCAGTTTATCGCCCCTTCCCACTAATCCTTAATCTTCAGTACCCGCTCACCTCCCCGTACTCCCAACCACCTGCACATGTCTCCAATCCTGCCCTCCCCTTCCACATCCGGAAGCAACAAGTCGTTTCAGCAGGGTGTACTTCAGCAACCTGGGGAACCCGTTCCAAAACTTCCACGCAAAGTCCCTTACCTGCACAGTCCCTTACCTGCATGTACTTGTAGGGAAATAGTTAAAATCCAGGTTTTAAAAATATTTTAAACTGCAGTCGAAATACAAGCTTGCATTGTTCTGAGTCAAGGTCAGCTCGGCGGTGAAACCCTACACCAGCCTCTCAGCTAGACTGCAAAGGGGACAGCCACTAAGTCAGATATCAATGTCACAATCTAAAACTTGTAAACCAATAAGGGGCAAAGAAGGGGGCAGTACTAAACACAGGTATAAGGCACAAGTGTTTCCTTGTGCCTGCTCTTTACCGTTGTTCTCTTTTCGGTCATTTTTCTTCCTTGTGCCCTGCTGGCTTTTGTTTCTTTTATGTATTTTTGTTGTTTTTGAAGTGTACAAACTTAATTTTTGAAATAAAACTCAATTTTACACCACCACCGGACCCTCGTCTCTTATTTGAAAAATAAGATATCCTACAAATTGGTGCTGTTAGCAGTGTCGCTGAGAGAAAAGGAACTGAAGATCTGGACAGGTCTATTCCTGGAGGTAAGACCTCCCTGTTAAAAAAATGTCTCCGGCTGTTGTACATGACCTGAACCTCTCCATTATGATAGTCGGCTAAAGCCCCTGAAAAGACATCTGGATTTCGGCAGTACACAGGGTAGATATACCGACCTGGCTGCAAGAAGTCGCAAGGTTCGAGTCCATTCAGTAGGTATTTTGGTAGAGGAAAAGAACAGTTGCTGACCACCGTCAAAGGCAGTTTTCTTAGATGAGATCCTTCAGCAATTAAAGGAATATATAGAGCAACAGTCTGACTTATCCAAAACCTGTACAGAGATTGAGGAAAAGTATGGTGCCTCTGAAAGGACAAGGATCCTTGGAGAATATTAAAAGAATCTGGGGAAAAAACTACCCGGAAGAAAGAAAAAGACCAAACCAGATGCTCCTAATTGTTAACGGTCAGGTTTGGCAACGAAATGAAATTACGGGTCAATTCTACCATGATCGCGCACTAACCGCTGCGAAAGAACAGTTGAAGACCGTAAGCGAACAGTTAAAAATAGACCTTACAGGAAACCTGAAGATTGGGGACCACGCTAGGCTCAGGAAGTGGGGGAGGAGATAGAGCAGGTATTTCACTCTGGATTAGTGTTGAAGACAAAGGTGGTAGCGGTCTTGATAAATAAGTGGGTAGCGGTCAGTGCGTGATCATGGTCGGGTTGACCCGTAATTTTATTTCACTGCCAAACCTGAAAATAGTGGACAGAATATCAGAGGTAATTGCCCTTCCCTTTCTGGAATATTACCATGGAGTTTTCATATCCACCTGTGCAGATGCAACAGCTTAATGCGTCAAGCTAAAGACAGCACCTCCAGCAGTACTGCACTGAGTGTCAGCCTGGATATTAGCATCCACAATTACTGACTCATCACATGCTACCACTGAAGTACAGCCCTAACAGGTTATAGGACACTCTGTAGCAACTCAAAATATACATCAACAGTACCTCCCTTCCCTGTGACATCGAACAAGATGACCAATGCCAGGTGGGAGAACCACTCCTTAAATTAACTTCCTAATCCGATTTAAAGCATAGATTGTTCCTCTTGATCCATTGTCCATAAATATTCTTGATCATAATGACTGCAATAGTTCAAGAAGCCCCTCCATCATCTTCGAGTAACTAATGGTTGTGATCTTGCTTGTGTCAATCACATTGAGAGAGCAAATATGAAAAGTCATGAACGGCAATTATCAGCATAGGATGGGCCGACAGATTCAAAACATGTGCACGTGTTGTAAAACATTTGTATTATAACTACTTGATAGAGAAATCTGGACTTGGAGAAGTCAGGAGTTTAGCAAAACATTAGAGCAATTTTTAAGCTTAACGCATTCCTTTACCAAATGTCAACTTATCAGTAGAGGGCACAAGAGCCTTTGGCAGTGTTGCTGCTGCCACCAAGTGAGATCAACTAAGTTAGTGCAGTGCCAGGAACAAACCTAAGCCCTTACTCAGGTAAGTAAGACTCAGCTAGTAACTGGAATTTCAAGAGTTATGACTTCCAAAGTAATGTTGATGTCTGGCCCAAGCCCTTTGCAACAACCGAGTCAGCACAATGATACAATGTTGTCAACTTTATGATGCTATGGAGTCAGTGACCAAATGCACCAACTTTGCACACTGCTACACTCCCATGGTTACCGAATAGCCAACTATGTACAGTACAATTATACATGATCAGACTAGTCAATTTTATAGGTTGACAAAGTCTTTACGATGTGCACATTTATGCAGAATGTAAGTGGATGACTAATGGCAGAAGCAAGGTGAAGTTAGTAAATGCTCTAAAGCCAAAAATCATTGCCAAAATCTTTATTAGGTGCAATTCAACATTGCAAAAACCATTTTAGTACAAGGCTTGCAAGTACAAAGTACAGAACAAGAGTACAGATTGGAGTAACAGAACTGGTCAATTTGATAAGCGCACTATTACGACAGAGCAGTGATAATACATTGACAGTTTCACATTGCTTACCAAGGTATAACGAACATACAACAATGTTGAATTACAAACCTTTAACACATGCAGTTTCACAATGTCTAAATTAAAGACCGGCATATTTAGTTGTAATTATTGTCTTGTATTAGTTGATCAGATTAAATAGAACATGTGATTTTGCCCTTGCGACTGAAATTTTACAAACATGCCGTATTGCTCATTTGGTCCAAAATAAAAAAGAAATCTTTACAAATAGATTCAGTTCTACAAAATAAAAAGTCAGATTTGCTTCTGTGCCACACAAAACTAGTTTTTATTCTATTATAGATATAACTTTGCCATATTTAAGTGTTGAAGCACAAATCTTGAAGTAGTAAAAATATACAAAAGGTGTATCCGTATTCCCATAGACCTGTACTAGGCTGTCATTGATAAAGTGTAATATTACATTAAAACCTATGGAAGTTCATAATCTGCAGCAAGATACAGAGAAAGGTGATAAGTGTCCAAAGTGTTTCAATCACGTGTATGCCATTCATTGATCATTTCAGTGTGCCCATTAATATTTGCATGATCAAATACAAATCCTCATCTGCAGGGTGGCAAGCACTAATCAAAATTATCTTTTCCCCATGGCACAAAAGTGATGCAATGAAGAAATTTGCTTAGAGTGAAAATTCTGTTTTCCAATTCACGATCGTGGCCATTTCAGCTATAATGTTAGGGCATAGGTTGGTTTCCTTTAAAAAAAACACTTGCTCATTAACTATTTATTTTTGGCACCGAACAATCGTTTTTGCACTGCAGCACATATTTCAGAATGAAGAGCATTTCCTTCAAGCACTGAAGAGCCTACAAAAATATGCTTTAAATTATTGTGTGACCAACGATCTTGGTTCACTGCTCAATAACGAAGAGATTCAAAATGAAAGCTGTTCAAAATTTGGACACGTTTTTATATAAAATTTAGACTTGGCAAAACCAGGGAGTGTGGGGGGGGGGGGGGGGGGGGGCTGAAAACTTCAGGCTGTAGCCCTAGTTAGCCTCTTTACTCTAGAATCCAAGGTGATTGCTCCAGTGATCATCAGAAAAAGTAAAATACTTCAAATTGTTCATCACCCTGTGTAGAACAATGCACAAGTAGTGCTGGAAGTGAAATTTTACATAGATTCAAACTCATCCACTCTCTGCTTGGTGTTTCCTCGCCGGATCTGACGAAGCGTCTTGTACTTGTCTTGACCTTTTTTGACATTTTCCATGTGAATGATATCATTGGACGTTTTCTTGCTTTCATCTCTGGCTTGGGCCAGCTCACTGCTTAAAAGCTTTAGATGGGGAAAGGGGGAAAAGAGAAAGAACAATTGAGTCAACCCTCCCATGTAGCAGTGCATATAGCAAATAAATCTCAAGACAAATTAATCACTGCATTTGATCCTAAATATTCTTACCTAAACTAGTTCTCTCTGCCTCCCAACTTTTCCAAAGTGCTTAAAGTGTTACTAATGGTTTTAAATTTCATTTTCACTAAGCGTTGGCTTCAATTTGAAGCAACATCAATTTATCCATCCCATTGAGCATTTTGGAGGTCCAAGAAGGTCCTACCCGATGTCCTTCAGATATCTTCCAAGCTTTAATAATAATATTTATTATTGTCACTAGTAGACTTACATTAACACTGCAATGAAGTTACTGTGAAAATCCCCGAGTCGCCACACTCCGGCGCCTGTTCAGGGACACAGGAGGGAGAATTCAGAATGCCCAAATTACCTAACAGCATGTCTTTCAGGACTTGTGGGAGGAAACCACAGCACCCGGAGGCAGCCCACGCAGACACGGGGAGAACGTGCAGACTCCATACAGCCAGCGACCCAACCAAAGCTCCTCCAATTTAGCCCACATTTTCCCCAGACACTTCAATGCCCATTGGAATAGGCTAGCATGTCCAGGCCATGGTGAAATAAGAGCTGCTGAATCCCACACGTATGGGAGGCGCTTTCTTTCACCAGCATTTTGCAAATCAAGGAATCTTTTTAGGTAAAATTTCCTGAAAGTTGGTAAAACTTGCCAAAAATAAAACTGGCATTTCTCTGAAAACATACTCTACATTATTCTACCTTGACCAGTCTGCCACACAATTACATTTCCACAGCCCAAGCAACATAAGAACCAAAAATCCTAGATTGAATAACTATACATCCGACTTGCTCTGCATCAGTTATGTAACTAGGTTATGAATTAGCCGAAAGTACAGCCAAATGCACATCCATTTCACACAGCAGCATACTACAATATATTATTCACCACATAGCGAATAAAGCTTCTTACCATCAGTTGCTGTTGCACACGTTCATTTTTCTCCACTTCTGTCACACGCTCTTCTTCATTTCTGTTATCCAAGATGCCTTCACTTGCAAAGTCAGCACTGTACATCGAATGATTCTCTTCAGCATCATCATGTTCATTCTCTTCTATATGCTCATAGTCTGGTGGAGGGGGTGGAGGAAGGACTGGGGCAGGGACAGCTAATACCATGTGCAGTTCCTCTTTTGTTCTCACCAAATCATCCTGGACGACTCTTGCCTGAAGTGATTAATAAGATGACTTAATAATGTATTAAATGTTCAATTCAATTATAAAACAGAACCGTCAACAAAACAGTTGCCTTAAAGTTTACATTCCACTAGTAGTGCAGGGTACACTCCTCCCACATTGAGCATTTCTCAGGTTTGGAAGCAGCTATTTGGCTGCACACAACATGGTGGGGGAAATGCTGCTTGCGAGATGGGCATGTAATGGTTTTCTCTGCTGCATCCCTCTCTGCAAGTGCTGGATCACAGGCCTGTTCCCAGTATCTGAAGTGCAATGGTGCTCACCACATCCCTCCTTATTTATGAAGACCCGCCTTCTCACCCTTGCCCTTCGCTGGACGCCTGGTGATCCTCAGGTTAAACCACCACCAGTCAAACGGGAAAGCAGCCTATGGTCATCTGGAACTATGGCAACTTTACCTTGCTCCTAACTCTTGAGAAAGCACAAGATACAGCAGAGGGGGAAATGCAACTCAAGGGGTTTAACTCCATCCAAAGCAGTATTGGATACACGTCTACCTCCTTGTGCATTCTGCTCGTGTCAGTTTTCAAAGCTATTTTATGGGAAGGATGAAAGAAAAAGGGCCAGAAACAAAGGTTAATTTAGAACACAAGTGCTACTCCAAGTGATATAGAAGCTGCAATATTCTCATCACTCAAGTATTTACTTGCAAGGTTAAGTAAATAACATGACGATTAAAAAAGGTGGATGCGTGACTGAAAAATCAACATCCAATAACACAACCTTTATAGATGGGTCAAGTAAATACTGGGGCTCCAAGAGCAGGTTAAACACTGGGAATTCTGCAGTGAGTAGTTCACCTTCCAACTTCTGCCAACCATCCAGGCACAATTCAGGAGTCTGATGGAATACTTTCCATTTTTCTGGTTGAGTGCACCTCCAACAGCACTCGAAGCTCAAACGATCACAGGGCCAAACAGCCCCCTTAGATGAGCACCCCATCCACCACCTTAAACATTCACTTCTTCCACAATCACCAGTGTGCATCATCTACAAGATGCACTACAGCAACTCACCAAGCCTTCTTAAACAGCTCCTTCCAACTCCACCATCAAGAAGAACAAGGGCAGAGATTTGTGGGAACATCGCTAGCAAGTCATACATCTTGATTTGGAACTCTGTTGTTCAGATCAAAAAAAATCTGCAAATCTCTTCTTAGGAGCACTGTGGCTGTACCGGCAACACATTAGATTGCAACGGTTCACAATGGTGGTTCACCAGCACATTCTCATTAGCAATCAGGGATGGGCTGCAAGTGGTGGCCTTGCCAGCAGCACTCATTCTATGAAAGAATTTAAAAACTGACTTCCAGTGACGGGATGTACTGAGCAGTCGTACATCAGGTGGCTCTCCTCCAGAATACAATAAATGGGCACTTTTAGACAAATTTAGTCTGAAAATTGGATTCATTCTACTCATAAACAAGGAAGAGGAAAGGTGCAATATGCCAGCAAATGGGAGCTCAAGAGGCCACAGAGAAAGCAGAAGCTGGTGGTTTCATTGGTCGCCTTGCAGATGGTGATCGATGGAATGGGGTAACTGGAAGCTCAGGGGAAGATGATCCAGAAGCTTGAAAAGGCGTCGACTAACCCAAGCCACCAGAGATCAACAGTTCACTCCGACCGAAGCTCAAGGCCAGGGAGCAGCCAAAGTCAATAATCGCCAAACTACACATGTACCAGAATCAGGAGAGGTTCCTGTGTTGGGCAGACAAAGGCGAGCAGTTGGGAAGGACACAGACTACGGATGTACCAAGACATTGGGGCAGACCTGGAATGCGCAGGGCCGAGTTCAACCAAGCGAAATTAGGTCTGTACAGAAATGGAATAAAGTTTGAGATGCTATTCCCAGCCAGGCTCTAGGTGATATTTCAAAACAAGGAACATTATTTTAACACCGAGGCAGACGAGTTTGTGCGGACGAATGGTCTGGACAAAGGGTAGACAAGTGAGAGAGCAAGCGCCTTGCTTTGAGCAAGAACTCATAGGAACGGGTTGAGGGCAGCAGAGTGCAGGAAAGGGTGAAGAGGAGACAGAGGGAACAGCTATTGATCAGGCACAGGGGAAGGGGCAAGATCAGCCCCGAGAGGGTGGGGCACCACACTAGCGGGGAAAGCTAGCGCTAGGAAGTATGAAAGGGAGACTGCGACGCACGTCCCAGCAGGGAGGGAGCATCTGGCAGGGTAGAGGGGTGGGGTGTAGAAAAGGGGACAAAATGAGAAGGAAGGGAATGGTTTTAGATTAGCTTCAGCAGGTCAGGTTCGGGTTGAAGGAACAAGATGGCACCGTAAGCACGTAGTTGGCAGCTACGTTGGATGCCCCCTGGACAGAGGGAAACCCAGGAACGCAGGGGCACACCCATCAGGCAAGTATGGTTAATCCCGCAGGAAAGGAGGGGGCAAACTCCCCCCACCAGGATCACCTGGAACCTTAAGGGACTTATCGGCCCAGTGAAAAGATCCAGAGTCTTCTATCGGAAATTTGAAAGCCGACCAAGAGCTGCATCTGAGGGAGAAGGACCGACTGCGGTAAGGAAGGGCTGGGTGGGGCAGACCTACCATTCCTGCTATGGGGCACGGGCTGGAGGGGAGGGGGTAGCTATTTTAATAAGCATGAGGACAAGGCTTAAGGCGACAAAGACAGTTACAGACCCAGGAGAGCGGTAAGTCATAGTCAGCGGTGTCCCAGACGGGTCATCAGTAGTTCTGGTAAACGTGTACGTGCCCAACTGGGACAACAGGGATTTTATAAAGAAGACCATGACGGAAATCCCCAACATCGACACACACTGACTGATCATGAGTGGAAGGGGCGGGGGTGGAAAGAGGAGAGGGGGGACTTTTAACTGCGTATAGAACCCATTGACGAACCGATTAAACCCAAGAACGGGGAAAAAAGACAGGCATGGCTAGGGAACTGGGAACATTCATTGAGCAGATGGGGGGCAGTGGACCCATGAGATTCCTGCACCCAGGTGAGAAGAATTTGATTTGATTTATTATTGTCACATGTATTAGTATACAGTGAAAAGTATTCGTTCTTGCATGCTGTATAAACAATGCATACTGTACATAGGGAAGGAAGGAGACTGCATAATATGTTACAGTTATAGCAAGGTGTAGAGAAAAGATCAACTTAATACGAGGTAGGTCCATTTAAAAGTCTGATGGCAGTAGGGAAGAAGCTGTTCTTGAGTCAGTTGGTACGTGACCTCAAACTTTGGTACCTTTTACCTGACGGAAGAAGGTGGAAGAGTGTATGTCCGGGGTGCGTGGGGTCCTTAATTATGCTGGCTACCTTTGAGGCAGTGGCAATTGTAGACAGAGTCAATGTATGGGAAGCTGGTTTGCGTGATGGATTGAGCTACATTCACAACCTTTTGTAGTTTCCTGCGGTCTTGGGCAGAGCAGGATCCATATCAAGCGGTGATCCCATCTGGACATCTAAAAACCTGAAGCTCTTGACCCTTTCTACTTCGTTCCCATTGATGTAGACAGGGGCATGTTCTCCACTACGTTTCCTGAAGTTTGATGACAATCTCCTTTGTTTTGTTGACATTGAGGGAGAGATTATTGTCGTTGCACCAGTTCACTAGATTCTCTATCTCATTCCTGTTGTGTCGTCAGTGTTTGAGGTCCGACCCACAATGGTGGTGTCACCAGCAAATTTGAAAATCAAATTGGAGGGAAATGTGGCTATACAGTCATGTGTATAAGGAGTATAGTAGGGGGCTGGGGACACAGCCTTGTGGGGCGCCGGTGTTGAGGATGACCACGGAGGAGGTGTTGTTGCCTATCCTTACTGATTGTGGCCTGGGGGTTAGAAAGTTCAGGATGCAGTCGCAGGGGGAGGAGCCGAGGCCAAAGCCACGGAGTTTGGAGATGAGTTTCGTAGGAATGATGGTGTTGAAGGCTGAGCTGTCGTCTATAAATGAGTCAGACATAGGTGTTTTTGTTATCTAGGTGTTCCAGGGTAGAGTGCAGGGCCATGGAGAATTTAGTTCTTCTCACCGGTACACAAGGTATACATTTCTTTTGCAGTGGAGAAATCGGTACTTCCAGGAATACTCCACGATAGTCGTCTCCGACCACGCTCCACATTACACTGGTCGTGCCCATTGTCCCACATGGAGGTTGGACACAGACCTCTTGGCCGACATGGTCTTCTTCCAGAAAACATCACAGGCCATTGGCTGGTACATTAATAACAACCAGAATGGGGGAGAAAAAGCAAATTACTGCTGATGCTGGAATTTGAAATGAGAGAGAGAAAATGCTGGAAAATCTCAGCATCTCTGGCAGCGTCTGTCAGGGAAGTGGGGAAGGTTGGCACGGAGGTTAGCAATGTTGCTTCACAGTGCCAGGAACCTGGGTTAGATTCCCAGCTTCGGTCACTATCTGTACAGAGTCTGTACGATCTCCCTGTGTCTGCGTGGGTTTCCTCCGGGTGCTTCGGTTTCCTCCCACAAGTCCCGAAAGACTTGCTTGTTGGGTGAATTGGACATTCTGAATTCTCCCTCTGTGTACGTGAACAGGTGCCGGAGTGTGGCGACTAGGGGCCTTTCACAGTAACTTCATTAGTGTTAATGCAAATTTAGTTGTGACTCTAATAAAGATTATTATTATTATTATTATGTCTCACCTTCTGCGTTCTGGGAGGCATTTAAGGCAGTGATTAGGAGAGTGATTATAGCCTACACAGAACGTAGAGATGGGGAAGAAAGGGCGGCTAGGCAGCAGCTGATCCATCATCTTGGAGGTCGACAGAAATTACTCCAAGGGCTCCGACCGTAGAGCTTCTGGCAGAGAGGTAAAAGTTACAAATAAACTTTAACCTGCTATCCACCAGGAAAGCAGGGCACCAACTCCGCCAGACACTGGGGACCTTTTATAAACACTGAAAGAAGGCCAACTGTCTGCTGACTCCCCTGCTGAGAAAGCAGGCAGCCACGATGGAAATAGCCCAGGTAACAGACAGCTGAGGTGGACTGGCAGCCGTGGTCAAAGCATTTGAGGCTATCAGGTTCTGTACACTTCCGAGCCCCCCGATGGGAGACTTGGGGATAAAACAGTTTGTCGATGGACTGGACATGCCAGTCATGGGGGACGATAGACGGAGGAAGCTGGAAGCACCAATAGGTGGGAGAGGCCATGGAGAAAATCCAAGCAGGCAGGAAAGGTGCTGGGACCGGATTGGTTCCCGGCAGACTTCCACAACAAATTTGCACCGGCTCTTGCCCCTCACCTATGGGAGGTGTCTGCAGTCTTGCTAGCGAGGGGCACCTTGCCTCCAACACTAACCCAGGACACTATATCCCTTATTCCCAAAAAAAGACAATGACCTGACGGAATGTAGATCATCTCGACCCATTTCGCTGCTCAACGTAGATGCGAAAATACTCGTAAAAGCCCTGGCCAAGAGACTGTAGAACTGTGTACCAGAAGTGGCCGCAGAGGACCAGACGGGCTTTCCCAAGGGTAGTCAGCTAACTGCGAACATCAGGCAACTGCTGAATTTGATACTGACCCCTATCAGGGGGAAAGAGCATCAGAGGTGATCGTCTTCCTGGACACGGAAAAGGCCTTCAGAGTCAAATGCAAGTTGCTCCTCGAGGTACTGGAGCGGTTTGGGCTGGGGATAGGGTTCGCCTCATGGGTGAAACTGCGGTACAACACCCGCAGAGAGCGTTCAGACCAACACCACCAGCTCCGAATACTCCAGTTGCACTGAGGCACCAGGCAGGGATGCCCACCGTCTCCACTCCCGTTCACCCTGACAATTGAACCACTGGTGATCCTCCTGCAACACACGAGAGGCTGGACGGATATCCGAAGAGGAGTCAGAGCACAGAGTTTCACTCTATGTGGATGATCTTCTCCTCTACATCTCAGACCTGCAGAAAAGCATGAAAGTAATCACGAAGACCCCGAAAGAATTTGGGGCCTTCTCGGGCTACAAACTCAACCTGAGCAAATAAAGTGAGGTATTCCAGGTGAACCCGAATGGAGAAGGGACAGAGCTGGAGGAGGGTCTACCATTTAAAATAGCTCAAAACAATTCCGCCAGCAAGTGGAATCTGACCAGCCTGGCAGAGGAAGTTAAAAAGGACCTACTGAGATGGGATGCATTCCTGCTTTCCCTGGCTGGGAGGGTGCAGACGATCAAGATGAACGTATTGTCAAGGTTCTCTTCCTGTTCAGATCCATACCGATTTTAGACGCCACCTTTAAGAGGTGAAGATATGACGGGGGACGCTAGCTATCTGGGACTTCTACATGGGGATAGACTCGCAACCTTAGAAAAGCTGACGGACAGATTGGAACTACCGAACGGACAGGAATTCTGACATTTACAAGTGAAAACCCTTCTCCGCAAGGAGACGATGTGGTACCCTAGACCCCGAGAGACACACACAATGTTGGAGGAGCTATTGGACGCCGACAATATGGAAAAAGGGAACAGCATGTAAATTGTAAATAATAACCCATCATCTCCTGTACAGTGTAAAAATGTAAATTTCAATTAAAAATCTTTTAAAAAATGTAAAAACATTCAGAAATGTAGCACAATTTGCTCCAGGTTTTCCAATTGTGCCACGTTAGTTTAAATGTTCCAGGACACATTTTACAGATGTGGGATCAAACTCTACTCTGAATGGATTTATAGTTCGAAAAGTAGGTTGAAAGGAAAATTTGAATTATGGACATTAAGAGAATTAATTTAATTGGTAAAGAACACTCCTTCCTGCTGTAGCTGAATCCCAATTTACCTGCAATAACAGTTTGACAACTGAACTACTAACCCCAATGCAGTTACATTGCAGGATGGGCTTTGCACAGGCTTATCATTCACATACATGTTGTGCTCGCACATTGTCAGTGGCACTCGAGATTCCATCCAACAACTATGTAGCCCACACCAGCATAGACATATATATTTGACAATCTTGCATGAAGCAATGGAGAGAGGTGGGTATCACATCCCATGGTCTTCCTCAACCACCCTTTGCCAAACATTCCAAGAAGTCCTAGAAGTCATCAGGGGAAGGAGATCACAGAAAGACAAGGATCAAAAGGACCTAAAAATAGTGCTGCTACAATTAGCCAATTCCATGGATTTGACACAATCAGACTGAAATAACTGCTTCCTTATTTCTGAGCAAGTATTTCATATAAGTATAAAGATTAATAATAGGACTTCACCCGCTCTTGCCATTCGAATGCCTCTTCCTCTTTCATTCTCTTGGCATTCTCGAGTTCTTCAATCTTGGCTGAATATTCTGATAGTTCTGAAGACTGTTACAGAATAGTAAAGTACATTAATTGAGAAATGTAGCATATAACAATGAAGTTACTTCTGGTACTTAAGAAAACACAATTGGTCGAAGGCTTTGTGCATTCAATTCAATTGTAATATATTCTCGTACCGCACAAAAAAAAGTTGCAAACATTCTCTGCACTTTTATTTTAATAACACTGAACAATGTAAAGCATTGCAGAGGTTTGGCCCTGATGCCCAGTTGATTTTTCATTTCTCACTCCAAAATATAGGATTTGTCTGTTATGATGGGCCATGTGCATTTTGGGGAGAATCCTTGATTATATTATGGGGCGATTGCATCTTTACGAAAGCGTGTAAGAAGGAGGTTTGAGAAAAGAGCTGAAGGGAACTACCTTGCTGGGAGTAATGGGGAATGGAGCAGAGAGAGTGAGAGAACAAAATATATGTAGATAGGGGTAATACAATGTTTTGGATACAAGGGGGCCAAAATATAGTACAAAGGTGCTCAAGAGTAAAAGATCCCCTTGTGTTCTTAACATGATGAATTCAGTTTGAGAGCAAGAAATTTGGATTGGAAACAACGGTGTTTAATTTAAATAAAGTGAGTTAGAATGAAACGAGGATAGAGTTAGCTGAAGTGGACTAGGCGGATAGGTTAGCAGGAAAGACAGTAAACTAGCAGTGGCAGACATTTAAAGACATAAGACATCATTTATGACTCTCAGCAAAAATACATCCCAGTAAGGAGGAAAGATTCCAAGAGAGGAATAAACCAATCATGCAAAGGTTAAGGAGAGTATGAAGGTGTAAGAAAAAGCATATAAGCAGGCATAAGTCAGTGATAGCTCTGAAGACTGGGATAGATTCAGAATGCAGCAGAGGACTAAAAAAATAATAGAGAGAAAATAAACAAAGGCAAACCAGTGAGGAATATAAAAACTGAGAATAAGCTTTAAATATATAAAAAGAAAGTGAGGGGTCAAAGTGGACACAAGCCCCTTAGAAAATGAATCGGAGGAGATAGTTATGGGGAACAAAGAAATGGCTCACAGTACTTCAGATAGGGGGAGGAATTAAATACCATCATCACAGAGAAGCAGTATTAGACAAAATAATGGGTAAAGACAGATAAGTCCCTTATCCTGATGGCTTGCATCTTAGGATGCTAAAAGAAGTAACTACGGAGATAGTCTCACTTTCATCCAGAGTTCTGGAGTGGTTTCCTTTTTTAAAAAACAATTTTATGGAGGTATTTTAGGCATATAGAAAAAGTGACATTGCACAGTACAAAAAAGTCAAGACACAAATTAAACATAGTGCAAACCACGGCTTTGTTCACGCACGGACCTGCCTCAATATTACTCTACTCTACCTCTAGCGCCCCCCCCTCCACATTCGGGTGAACCTCAATATCGAACCTCTCAAGGCGAACTTGACTTTCTCCAGGCCAAGAAAACTCACCATGTCCGATAGCCATACCTCAGCCCTCAGGGGCTTCGAGTCCCTCCATGCTAACAGTATTCATCGCCGGGCTACCAGGGAAGCAAAGGCCAGAACGTCAGCATCTCTCTCTTCCTGGACTCCCAGGTCCTCCGAAACCCCAAAGATTGCCATCTCAGGGCTCATTACCCAGTTTTCAATACCCGGGACATGACATCTGTGAATCCCTGCCAATACCCCCTGAGTTTAGGGCACGACCAGAACATGTGTACATGGTTAGCTGGCCCTTCGGCGCATCTAGCACACTTGTCCTCCAGCCCGAAGAATCTGCTCATCCGGGCCCCCTGTCATGTGGGTCCGGTGCACGACCTTAAACTGGATCAGGATGATCCTGACGCATGTTGCGGTGGTGATCAGTCTGCTCAGGGCTTCTGCCCAGATAGCGTCCTCCATCTCCCTCTTCCCCCCCGCCAACCCCCCCCAAGCTCCTCCTCCCACTTAAGCTTCAGGTCCTCAGTCTGCGTATCCTCAGCTCCCATTAGTTCCTTGCAGACATTCGAGACTCTACCCTCTCCAACCTCTCACCTAGAAACGATCTTGTCCTGCCTCCCCTTCGACGGGAGACGTGGGAAGGATGGCGCCAGTCTGCGTACAAAATCCCACACAAGTATCTAAAGTCGTTCCCTCTCGCCAGCCCAAACTTCTCCTCCAACGCCCTCATGCTCGGGAAGCTCCCAGATCCCCCATCCTTGCAATCCCCACCTTCCTCCACAGTCAATACACCCCCCCCCCCCCCCCCCCCTCCTCCACAGTCAATACACCCCCCCCCCCCCCCCCCCCATGTTCCCCGGGGAAAATCTGTGGCTGCCGCAGATTGGGGTCCACACCGATGCTCTTGCCTCTTCCACTGGCCCCAGATACGAAGAGCCAGCACCACTATCGGGCTGGTGGAGTACCGTGCCGACGGAAGCGGCAGAGGCGCCGTGACCAGGGCTGCTAAGCTAGTGCCCCTGCACGAAGCAGCCTCCATCCGCTCCCAAACCGACCCCGCACCCACCTTCCATTTCCTTATCATCGCTATGTTGGTCGCCCAGTAATAGTTGCTGAAGTTCAGCAACGCCAGCCCCCCTTCTCCGCTGTTCCTTTCAAGAATCACCCTCTTCACCCGCGGGGACTTCCCTGCCCATACAAATCCCTGAATAAGTTTATTCAGCCTCTTAAAGACGGACCGCGGGATAAAGATGGGGAGACACTGAAAAACAAACAAGAATCGTCATCTTAACAGTCTGCACCCTCCCCGCCAATGACAGTGGGAGCACATCCCACCTCCAGACCTCCTCCCTCACTCGTTCCACCAGTCGGGACAGGTTGAGCTTATGCAACTTGCCCCAGTCCCGTGTCACCCGAATCCCCAAATATCAGAAACTCTCCCCCACTAGCCTGAACGGCAGAGGGGAAAGAAGGCAACCCTGTCTTGTCCCACGGTGCAGTCTAAAGTAGTCCGACGTCGACCTGTTTGTCCTTACACTCTCCTCCAGGGCCTGATATAATAGCCTAACCCAATCGATGAACCTCACCCCGAACACGAACCGTCCTAGTTCCTCCCACAGATACTCAACCCAGTCAAAAGACTTTTCAGCATCCATGGCTACCACTATCTCAACCTCCCTACTCTCCGGGGGCATCATAATCACGTTGAGCAGCCTTCTTAGGTTGGCCACAAGCTGCCTTCCCTTTATAAACCCGGTTTGGTCCTCCATAATTACATCCGGTACACAGTCCTCAATTCTAGTCGCCAAGATCTTGGCCAATAACCTGGCGTCCACGTTGATTGGCCTGTATGACCCACACGCCTCTGGGTCCTTGTCCTGTTTCAGAATAAGCGAGATGGTGGCCTGCGATATCGCCGGGGGTAAACTCCCTCTGTCTCTTGCCTCGTTAAAGACCCTGACCAGCACCGGCCCCACTATCCTGGCAAATTTTTTGTAAAACTCCACAGGATACCCATCCGGCCCCGGGGCTTTACCCAACTGCATGACCTTCAGGCTCCCCAATACCTCTTCGATCCCGACCAGGGCCCCCAGTCGTCCACCAATTCCCTCCCCACTCTTGGGAAGGTCAGCCCGTCCAGAAATTGCCTCATCCCCTCCCCGGGTGGGGGGGGGGGGGGTGGTTCCAAAGTGTACAGCTTCCTATAAAAGTCCCTAAAGACCTTGTTCAGCCCTGCTGGATCACCCATTAGATTACCTTCCCCATCCACTACCCTCCCTATTTCCCTAGCCGCTTCCCTCTTCCTTTGTTGCGCAAGCATTCTACTTGCCTTCTCCCCATGCTCATAAATCGTGCCTTTTACCTTTCTAAGCTAATCTACAGCCTTGCCTGTAGTCAGCACCCCAAAATTGGCCTGCAGCCTCTGCCGTTTCCGGAGTAACTCTGGCCTCAGGGATTCCGCGTAACTCCTGTCCGTCCATATAATTTCCTTAATCAGTCGGTCCGTCTCTGCCCAGTCTGTCCTGTCCCTGTATGCCTGGATTGAAATCAGCTCCCCTCTCACCACTGCCTTCAGCGCCTCCCAGAGCACCTGCTCTGACTTCTCCAGTATCGTTCACCTGCAGGTAATTCTGCATGCATTTCCTCAGCCTCTCACACACCCCCTCGTCCGCGAGTAATCCAACTTCCAGCCTTCATGGTGGGTGCTGGAAGCTGTCCTTACAAAACTGCAGGTCTACCCAGTGCGGAGCATGGTCTGATATGGCAATTGCCGAATATTCTGCCCCCACCATTCCGGCCAGCAGGTCCCTACTCACAACAAGGTAGTCAATTCAGGAATACACCTTGTGGACGTGGGAGCAATACGAGAACTCCCTCGCCGTCGGCTGGCTAAGTCTCCATGGATCTGTCCCCCCATTTGCTCCATGAACCCTCTCAGTTCCTTTGCCATTGCTGGCAACCTGCCCGTTCTTGAGCATGACCGGTCCAGGCTCGGGTCCAGGACTGTATTAAAGTCCCCGCCCATGATCAGCTTACACGAGTCCAAGTCGTGGATCTTCCCTAGCATCCTCCTAATAAAATCCACATCGTCCCAATTAGGGGCATGCACACTGACCAGGACTATTCTCACCCCTTCGAGCTTACCCCTCACCATAACAAACCTGCCACCCCCATCCACGGCTGTGCCCTCCGCCTCAAATTGTACCCTTTTATTAATCAGGATCGCAACCCCCTCGTCTTAGAATCAAGCCCCGAATGAAAGACCTGACTGACCCAGCCCTTCCTTAACCTTACCTGGTCTGCCACTTTCAGGTGCGTCTCCTGCAGCATGACTATGTCCGCCTTCAGAACCCGCAGATGCGCAAACACACACACCTTCTTCATGGCCCGTTTAACCCTCTAACATTCCAGGTGATCAGCCTGGTTGGGGGGCACTTTGCGCCCCCCCCCCCCCCCCTTTGCCAATCAGCCGTCCCCTTTCCTTGGCCAGCCCCCCAGCCATGTGTCGCGCTTCATCTGGCCCGTGTCCTGACCGGCTCCACCCATGACCTCCTCACTGTTGCCATGCCCAGTTTCCATCCCCGTCAGCAGAACGACTCCTCACCCTCCAGCAACACCATCCTATCACCTAACCCCTGCTCTAATCTAACTATATGCCCACCACCCACCTCGGATCCCGTTGACTAGCCCCACTCAGCTAGCCTGGGGCTTCCAGCCTCGGTGCCAGCGCATCTTCCACCCATTGTTCCCAGTCACCCCTACCCCCACCCATGCCTACTACTTCCCCAGATCAGCCCTACTTAAGCAAACACTCTATACAAGTCACAAATAAACCCCTCACTAGCACAATTCAAGTTAAAGACAAAAAAAAGAAAGAGATAAATAACAGGCACTCAGTCCTTCCCATACAGACACAGAAAAGATTGCACTAAGTTCCCCTGAAGCATTCCTCTTAACCCAACCCTTTTAACTGTTTTGTTTATTATTTCCCCCCCAGCCAAGCTCCAACTAATCAAAGAGCCCAAAAAAGAAACAGTCAGGTAAAGCATGCAAAAAGCACGCAGAGAAACAACAAAAACGGACCTGAACAGGCAGGCAATTTTCAAAACGGGAGAGACACCACATATATTTAAAAGTTCTAACACGAGTCCAAACACCCTCAGCTCAGGGCCAGCCCTTGCTTCTTAACGAAGTCCATCGCCTCTTCGGGTTCCTCAAAATAGTGGTGCTGACCCTCTTACGTAACCCACAGTCGCGCCAGAAAAAGCAGCCCGAATTTCACCTTGTTTTTATACAGTATCTTCTTCACCTGCCTGTAGCCTCCCCTCCTCCTGGCCACCTCAGCACTCAAATCTTGGTAAACACGCAGGGTGGTAATGTCCCAAGTACAGCTTTGTGTGCTCTTTGCCCATTGCAGCACCCGCTCCTTGTCCAGGTACTTGTGAAAGCGTACCACCATCGCTCATGGGGGACCCCCTCGTCGCGGCTGCCTCACCTGCAGTGTGCGCGCTCTGTCCACCACCGGCGGGCGTGGGAACACCTCGTTCCCCAGCAACTTCGGAAACATACCCTCCACATACACGGCAGCATCTAGCCCCTCTGCCCCCTCCGGGAGGCCCACGATTCTCACGTTCTGCTGATGTGAACTGTTGTTCAGGTCCTCCAGACTTTCCAAAAGCACTTTTTGCTGGTGCCTCAGCCTCCGAATCTCCACATCCGCCACCGTTTGAAAGTCAGCCTGCTCCTCCACTAACTTCTCCAACTGCTGGAGCTTCTCAGCCTGATCATCCAGCCTTTTTTCCATCCGGTCAATCGACTTCTGTAGCGGCTCCAAGTTGTCACGCTTCAGAGCCAAAAATCCCTCCTGCATAGTCTGCAGCAGCTGATCCATAGTGGGCTGGGCTGTCGGCTCCTTGCTCTGAACACCAGCCATGCTGGTCTCTCTCAGCCTCCACTGTGCCCTTACTCGACCACTTCTTCTGCTGTTTATGGTCCCTCCGGCTTCTTGGATCCATACAATTCTGTATGGGTTCGTGCCCGAGTACTATTGCTTTCCAGTTCCACACTCAAAAGTGCAAAAAAGTCGGGGAAAAGGTCCAAAAGTCTGTCTGAGACAGTAGCCACCAAATGCGAGACCTCCTCCCACATAGCAGCCACCGGAAGTCCAAGTGGTTTCCTTTTAAGGGAATGTACCTCGACTGTATCCGGACCATTTCTGTTTGGAAGGCAGCCCATTGTTCAGCCACAGCTTTACCTGCCAACCTTTTATTCCAGTCTATACGGCCCAGCTGTTCTTGCCCCATCAAAGTCAGATCTCCACCAGTTAATTATTTTTACTCTGTACCATCTATTTTCCTTTTCTTTTTAAAAAACGAATTGGGAGTATCCAATATTTGTTTCCAATTAAGGGACAGTTTAGCGAGGCCAATCCACCTACCCTGCACATCTTTGGGTTTGTGGGGATGAGACCCTCGCAGACACGGGGAGAACGTGCAAACTCCCCACACACGGGGAGAACGTGCAAACTCCCCACACACGGGGAGAACGTGCAAACTCCCCACACACGGGGAGAACGTGCAAACTCCCCACACACGGGGAGAACGTGCAAACTCCCCACACGGAGAGAATGACCTGGGGCTGGGTCCTTGGTGCCGGAAGGCAGCAGTGCTAACCACTGCGCCACCCTCTGTTTTCCTTTTCTATTATCCTAAATCTTACAACACAATGATCACGGTCTTGTAAATGTTCCCCAATGACACTTGGATTCACTTGTCCCACCTCATTTCCAAGAACCAGGTCCAACAAACAGTGCATCCTTCCTTATTGGGACTAGACACATACAGTAGAAAGTTTCCAGAACACAGTCTCAGAACTTGGTGTACTACTCCATCCTTTACACAGTCACTGACCCAATCTACATTTGGGTAATTGAAGTCCCCCATTAGAACTACTCGATAATGTTTGCATCTATGTAATTTCCCTGCAGATTTATTCTTCTACATCCTTCTCACTAGCTGGCAGTATATAGACTACACCAAGCAATGTACCTGCACCCTTATTGGGCCAAATTGATTTGGTCCTTGAACTCCCTGGTACATCCTCTCTTTCTCCAACACTGCAGTGCTCTTCATAACCAACATCACCACCCTTCCCCTTCTTTTCTGAATACCTTGTACCCAGAAATATTTCCCTTCCTCGAGTCAGGGCGCTCATCACCACATCATATTTCCACAATTAAATCTGCACCCGTCATGCCCCAATCTTATTCATTATACTTTGTGCATTCACATACAGTAACCCTGATTTAGATGTAATTACTTTCTCGCTTAGTAACCGAAGATAAAAACGGATGCTGGAATCGAAAACAAAAACAGAAAATACCGTCAGTGTATTCAGACTCGAAACGTCAGCTCCCTTCTCTCTCCCCAAGACGCTGCCAGACCTGCTGCAATTGTACAGTATTTTGTGTTCACTTAGTAACTTACCATTTTCTAGTAAGTTACTATTTTCTACGTTAGCGCATTCTGTCCCAGCCAGTATTTTGTGCATCCTGGCATTCCTCTAATATTTCCTCTTCGTTCCCACACCAAGTTACTTTAAAGCTCTCCCGACAGCACTAGCAAACACTCTTTAAGGAGCTCCAACCCAGCTCTGTTCCGATGCCCCGGATTCCCAGGAATCTAAAGCCCTCCTGCCTGCACCATCTTTCCAGTCACAAATCCACCTGCCTTATCCTCCTATTTCAGAACTCACTTTCATGTGGCTCAGGAAGTGAGTAATACAGAGATTACTACATCTTGCTTAGCTCCCCAAATTCTGATTGCACCATGTAAGACTTAAATTGTACAATGCTCCAAATTGAGGAGTCCTCAAGCTATAGAGGCAAGCAATGGACAAAACATTACATCAAAAGGTGAAGAATGTTTTAAAATTAACTCATGGCTTTTATCATGTTCTCACTTCTCTGGTGGGACTTTGACGTTATGCCTACAAATTGTATTGAGCCACCAGTTATACTGCTGCTCTCCTCTTCCCCATTATATTCATTTATGTTGAGCATTTACTTTTTTGTGCTGTACTATTACTGCAGTTTTGTTGTGTTGTTTGTTAAATAAACATAATTTAAAGAAAAAATTGATGACAGGACAGGAAAAGCTTTGAAGGAACAGAAGAACAGCTAAAAGTCCTTGGAGAACCAAAATTAGAAGCTATAACAGAAATGTGATCAAACATATAACAAACGGTGCATTCCAAGTGACTCAAGAATATCCATTAGTTTACCTAAATGGCACTTTAATTAAATTACTAGTTACACTTATAATTCTAAAGTAATGTTGAAAGTTGAAACACAAAATTAAGAACTGGTTTGAAGCAGAAAATGGTGAAATTTGAGGCAGATAAAAATAACTTTCCAGAAATGCTAGGGAAGCATTTTTGAGGATGAGGAATTGAAGAAAATTAGAACTAGGGAAAAATAAAGTGGAAAAATTAATGGGACTGAAAAACTGATATTTCCAGGGCACTAAAGGAGGGGGCCATGGAAATAGTGGGTGTGTTTGTTGTCATCTTCCAAGATTCTGGAACAGTCCTGGCAGATTGGAGAGCAGAAAATTTAACCATGCTATTTTTTTTTTTTAAAAAAGCAGAAAATTACAGACCGGTTAGCTTAACGTCAGTAGTAGGGAAAATGCAAGAGTCTGTTATAAAGAATGAGATATTAAGGCACTTCGAAAATATCAAAAAAATTAGATAAAGTCAGCACGGATTTGTGAAAGGGAATTCATGTTTGACAAACCTACAGGAGTTTGGGAGAATCAGTAAAACTGGTGTATTTGCTTTTTCAGAAAGCCTTTGATAAAATCCCACATAGGTTAGTGTACAACGTTAGAGAATTGGTTGGCAGACAGAAAACAGTAGGAATAAGTGGGTCTCCTCTCTCTCTCCTCCTCTTTCCCCCCCCCCCCCCCCCCCCCCCCAACACAAAACTAGGTGTAATTTTGAATGGCGAGGGGATGATGTAAAGAGGCCTCATGGAAGTTTAGGCAATTTGAGTGGGGAAATACATGGCAGATATAATGAGGATAAGTGTGAAGTTACCCACTCCGGTAGAAAAACATAATGGCAGAGTATTATTTAAATGGCAATAGATGGGAAATGCTGATGTACAAAGAGACCAGGTCACTGAAAGCAAGTGTGCAGGTGCAGCAAGCAGACACAAAAGCAAATGGTATAGGTTGGCCTTTATTACAAGAGGTTTAGAGTACAGGAGCAAGGATGTCTTACTGCAGCTGTACAGGGCCGCGATGAGACCACACCTGGAGTAGTGTGCGCAGTTTTGGTCTCCTTATCCAACAAAGGATTTACTTGCCATAGAGCAACAAAGGTTCACCAGAGATGGAATAACTGTTGAATGAGGACAGATTGGACTGACTAGGCTGGTATTCATTGGAGCTTAGAAGAATGAGTGGGGGTATCTCATTGAAACTACAAAATTATGAAAGGGCTCTACAGACTGGATGAGGGAAATGATGTTTCCCCTGGCTGGCGGAGCGGGTGTTGAGAACAAGGGGTCACTGTCTCAGGAGAAATTTCTTCACTCAGAGGGTGGTGAACCTGTACCACAGAAGGCTGTGGAGGCCCAGTCACTAAATGTATTTAATAAATTAGATATCTAGACAGTAAAGGGATATGGGAAGAGAGCAGGAGTACGGCATTTAGATAGAGGGCCAGCCCAGATAAAATATTGGGATTTCTGTCCGATATCCTAGCAAAGAATGGGGTCTTGTCCGGGATTGTAATGAGTGGATGTGGGAGGATTGTGCAAGACAGAGGAGTGTGAAATACATGACAGCAGATATCCTGGTACAAAGGATTGGGCCTTGTCTGATTGGCAGGATTTAGCAAGGGGCAGGGCTGGGTGCTAGGGCCCCAACTTTTTACTTTGATGAGGAGAGTGATAGCATGGTCGCTAAATTTGCAGATGACAAAAAAAAAATGTAGGAAAGTATTTTGTGAAGACGACAGAGTTTGCAGATGCCTATAGATAGGTTGACTGGTCAAAAATTTGCCAGATGGAATAGAATGTGGGGAAATTTGCATAGATTGATTCCCTTGCTCAATAAGAATCCAAGGTTAGGGGCTGGTTTAGCACAGGGCTAAAGAACTGGCTTTTAAAGCAGATCAAGGCAGATCAGCAGCATGGTTCAATTCCCGTACCAGCCTCCCTGAACAGGCGCTGGAATGTGGCGACTAGGGGCTTTTCACGGTAACTTCATTGAAGCATACTTGTGACAATAAGCAATTTTCATTTTCCGGTTATCACGGTTTAATGGTCAATGTGGAACTCAACACAAGCAGATCAGCCATGACCCTGTGAATGACAGAGCGGGCTTGAGGGGCTGAATGGCCTACTTCTGCTTCTTTTTCATATGTTCATAAGTAGCTATAAGCTGCAGCACCAACATAACTGACTATCCAAAAGGTAGTTAAAGATACATGCTCTTTCTGACTTCTGGTGGTGGCCATGGTGTGAGTGGTCACACATAGGGCAGCTCCTGCTTGAAGGCACAGAAGAGAGCTCTTTTTACCTGATACGGTGGGGAATTTTGATGAAAAGGCATGGGTGAATGTTGGAGGAATAGTTTCCCCGGGGATGGTATGTCTGCTGGTATCAGACCCGGCAGCGAGAGACCAGGCTAGAGTTGGAGCAGGCCTGTACTGCAGCAGCAGCCACTGTAAGGCGGGGGAAGGGCTGATGCAAGCTGGAAGGCCCAAGATGAAGCAGCTGATGGCTTTTATTAAGAGGAATTCTGCCAGCAGAGGAAGGAGATGTGGGAGGATTGCTCAAAGGCCATCGAAGGGGCTGTGGCACCCCTGAAGAGTCCTTTTGAACGGATGGAGAAGTGTTTGGAGGTGCAGGGGTCGCAGATTCGGAAGATCGAAGAAGTGATCTCGGACCACAGCGATCGTGGGTGGCACTGTAGGCGGAGGTGGGGCTCCGAGAGGACCTCTGTAAAATGTTGAGGGCAAAGGTGGAGGAGCAGGAGAATACCTAGAGAAGGCAGAACCTGCGAATAGTGGGCCTACCTGAAGGAGTAGAAGGTGCAAGCGCCACGAGGGACATATCGAAGATGCTGGCAGGGCTGGTGGCAGAAGAGGTGCCTGAAGTGGACCGAGCACATCCCAAATTGGGATATATGGGTTTGATGAGGGGGTTACTGGCATTAATCCCAGGTAACGCACTAGTTGATCATGGGAGGAGATTTTAAACTGTCCTAGAGCCGAGGGTAGATAGGTCGAGCCCCAGGTTGATGGGTAGGGTACGAATGGCAAGGGAGCTGGTGGGGTTTATGGAGAGGATGGGTATGGTGGATCCATGGCGCTTTCAGAACCCGGGGGAAGGGAGTATTCCTTCTTTTCACACGTCCAGAAGATGTATGTGAGGATTGATTACTTTGTAGTGAGCCGGTAGATTTTGGTTGGAGTGGAGGGGGGTAAGTATGCAGGGATATTTATCTCGGACCCACTGGCTGGAGACTTGGTTTAGATCAGGACGAGAGCAGAGGCCGGGGTGGAGGTTTGACTCGGGGTTGTTGGTGAATGGAGGTTTTTGTGATATGGTGCAGGCTGCAATTAAGGAGTATGTGGAGTTGAATCAGAATGGGGAGGTGTCAGCAGATATTTTTTGAAAGGACTGAAGGCAGTGGTCCGGGGGGGGGGGGGGGGGGGGGGGGGGGGGGGATTATTATTTTAAAGGCTCGTGCGGATAGGGAAAGGAGGGAGGAATATGACTGTCCAGTGAGTGAGATAGTGGAGGTGGACAGGGAATATTCGAGAGTGCCCACTGTGCAGGGATTGGCGAAGAGGAAAAAGTTGCAGGGACAGTTTGACAGGCTGACAACAGGGAGGCGGTAGGGCAAGAGGGGAGAAGGCAAGCCGCATGCTGGCACAACAGCTGCTGAGGCAGCCATGTCCAGGGAAATATTGAAGATACAGGCTAGGAATGTGGTGTTGGAGCAGGGAGGATAAACAAGGCGTTTAGAGAGTACTACCAAGGACTTTACGAGGCAGACCTGGGGAGAGAGGCAGCGGACATGGGCTGTTTGTGGACAAGCTGGAATTTCTTCAGGTAGGAGGAGCAAAAAGGCAGGCGATGGAGGAGCCCCTGGGGCTGAGCAAGGTGCTGGATAGTGTCAGGGGTCTGAAGTCGGGGAAGGCCCCTGGGCCTGATGGATACCCGGCAGAATTTTACAAGGAATTTGCGACGGATATGGCACCACATCTGTTGGGGGCGTTTAATGAAGCACTGGAGAAGGGGGAGTTGGCGGAGACGATGAAGCAGGCAGTAATCAGACTAATCCCGAAAAAGGGGAAGGACCCGGTGGAATGCGTGTCGTATAGACCCATATCACTATTGAACACGGATGTGAAAGTATTGGCTAAGTTGGCCAAGTTGTTGGCGGAGAGGATGGAGGATCGTGTCCCAGGGGAGGTTGCAGAAGATCAAACAGGCTTTGTGACGGGCAGGCAGCTCGTGAGTAATACAAGACGGCTGTTGAATGTGGTGATGAATCCATCGAGAGCTCTGGTACCGGAGGTGGTGGTGTCCATGGACGCGGAGAAGGCATCTGACTGGGTAGAGTGACGGTACTTGTTTGAGGTTTTGGGAAGGTTTGTGTTTGGGCTGAGATTTGTGGCATGGGTGCAGTTGTTGTATGTGGCACCAAGGGCAAAGACGAATGATATGAGCTCACAAAGCTTTGATTTACACCGGGGTACGAGGCAAGGGTACCCACCATCACCGTTGCTGTTTGCATTCGCTTTTAGCAGGTCAGCAGAGTGGAGGGAGATTATGAGGGGACAGAGGGAGATTATGAGGGGACAGAGGGAGCATCGGTGTCGCTTGATGCCAATGACCGCTTGCTGTATGTTTTGGATCAGTTGGAGTGTATGGGAAGGATTGTGAGCCTGCTGGGGAGGTTTGGAGGGTTCTCGGGGTACAAAGCTGGGCTAATTTGGGGGGGGGGGGGGGGGGGAGAAGAGAGAGATGCCATTTACGGTAGCAAGGGATAGGTTTAGATATTTGGGGATTCAGGTAGTGAGGGAATTACTGAAGCTGGTGGAGGCCAGGGAGGATCTTAAGAGGTGGGATACACTGCACTTAACACTGGCGGGGAGGGTCTAAGTGGTGAAAATGAATATTCTGCAGAGGGTCTTGTTTATCTTTCAGGCTTTCCCGATCTTTATACCAAAGGCCTTTTTTCGGAAAGTGGACATGACCATTTTGGACTTTGTATGGGCGGGAAAGGTGCCGAGGGTGGAGACGACCCTGCTACAGAGGCAGAGGCAGCATGGGGTTTGGCATTGCCCAACTTGCTTCATTACTATTGGGCAGCGAATGTGGATGTGATGCTGGGGTGGTGGGAACAAGGGGTAGAGTGGGTTAAGAATCTTGTAAGGGGTCTAGTTTGAGGGCTATGGTGACGGCAGCATTGCCAATGGCTCTGAGTAGGTATTCAGGGAGCCCAGTGGCACAATCCACGGTGAAGATATGGAATCAGCTGAGGAGGCATTTTAGGGTGGAAGGGATGTCGGTGCTAACGCCGCTGTGCGAAAATCATGGGTTTGACTGGGGTGGATAGTGTATACAGGAGGTGGAGAGAGTGTGGGACTGGTCAAGGTGAGGGATCTGTATTTGGAGAAAGAGTTCGCCAGTCTGGAGGAGTTAAGGAAGAGGGTTGAGCTGCTGATGGGGCGAGAGTTCAGGTATCTGCAGGTTAGGGGCTTTGCGCAAAAGGTCTGAAGGGGGTTCCCTAGGTTACTGGGATACTCCCTGCTGGAGCGACTGCTGCTTCCGGATGTGGAAGGGGAAGGAAGTATTGGGGATATATACACAAGTGGCTGGTGGAGCAGGTAGGCGGGCAGGTGGTGAAAATCAAGGAGAAATGGGAAGCGGAGTTAGGAGGGGAGATCAATTGGAGAGTTACGAGTGAGACACTACGTTGGTGAAACTGGACCTTGTGCAAGGACGAGCCTGATAGTTTAAGGTGGTGCACAAGGTGCATATGACTCAAGCAACATTGAGTGGGTTCTTTCAGCGGGTAGGAGAGGAGTGTGAGAAGTGTGGGCGGGGGCCAGTGAATCACGTGCACATGTATGTGTTGTGAAAAATTGGTAAGATTCTGGGCGGGTGTTTTCGTGGTCTTAGCCAGGATAGTGGAGGAGGTGGGACCTGGACAATTTGGTGGAGATATTTTGGGTTTCAAAGAAGCCGGAGCTCATGGCGAGGAGGAAGGCCGCATGTTGTGGCCTTCGCCTCTCTGATTGCACGGTGATGAATTTTACTGGAGTGACGGTCGGCATCGCCACCGGGGGTAGCGGCTTGATTGGGTGACCTGTACGACTTCCTGCGGTTGGAGAAGATAAAATAGGAGTTAAGGGGCTCTACGAGGGAGATGGGGGGGGTTTGAGAAAAGGTGGGTGATGTTTGTGACCGTGTTTGAGGAGCTGTTCATCACGGCGGGGGTGGATTATATTGCGTCAAACCCAGAACCTTGTAGTTTCACACTTTTAGTATCTAGACTGTTGAACGTTACTGGTATTTAGAGATTATAATATTGTTTTGTTTAAAAAGTTCGATTTATAATTTACAACTTAATCCACACAAACTACAATAGACTATTTTCAACTAATTGAAAATTTAACAAGCTTAAAATGCAAGATATCCTTTGCTCCAAGCCACGTGAAGGTGATTTTTTCTTTTGATGCCTCAGTTCCCCAACTCTTTCAATTCGCACCATCTCAAATGCAGGCCTCTACACTACACTAAGCTTAGTATATATCTATCGAAACTGTATGAGTGAAGCAGAGGCTATGGGGACACAAGAATCATTAATAAAGTAACCATATGTGCAGCTGAAAGTTTAGTTACTCTAACGGTGCTGCAAGCCACATTGCCTCAATAGTAAGGTAGAACACATCAGTTCTTACCAATTGTTCCTGGTTCTTCATTTGATCCTCAGCTTGTCTCTGCAACTCGTCCTTAGCTCGGAGGGCATCCAAACGTTCAGCTTCTAGACGTTCAGCCTCCCGCTGAGCTTTAGTCCGCTCTTCCTCCAGATTAGCTGCTCGCAGCATCTGCTCAGCCAGGTCTAGGATCAAGATAAAAGGTACAGTCGATCACCAGTCACTGTGAACATGCTAATGAAGAGCAACTAGGGATGGGCAATAAATGCTGGCCTAACCAGTGAAGCCCACATACCGTAAATTATCTTTTTTTTTTTTTTAAAAAGGAGACAATTAACTCCTTATGAATATATCCAAGAATATTTGCAGCCGCAGATTGCCTTGTGGAAATATAACGCTGTGGTGATAATTGAGACTTGGCTCAAAGGAGGGCAGGACCAGGCATTAAATATTCTGGGATGCAAGGTGTTCAGGAAAGATAGGAGGAGAGTTGTCAATATTGATTAAGGAGTACATTACAGTGCTGGAGAGAGAGGTTGTACCAGAAGAGTCACGTATACAAGTAGCACTGCACTGTTGGGCATGTTTTGTAGCGGAAAAGGATGTAGGGAAGCAAATATTCAAGGAATTATAGAAGTACAAGAACTGTAAAGTGGTTATAATGGGGGCTTTCAGTTATCCAAATATAGTTTGGATAGTAATAGCGATAAAGAGAAGATTGGGGCAAATGTTTCTAGAGTGTGTTTAGCAGAGTTTTCTACACCAGGAAGGAGGCATTGCTGGATTGAATTCTTGGGAATGAGGTGGGCAACTGGATCAATTTTCAGTCGGGAAAACTTGAAGGACAGTTATCATTGCATCATAAGGTTAGGTTAGCCATGAAAAAGAACACATAGCAATCCAGAGTAAGAATAACTAAAGGACAGCCAACTTCTATGGTTGAGAATGGATCTGGCCCAGATAAATTGGAAGCAGGCAGCGTTGTTCCCAAGCATCTTCTGCCTCTGTCCTTCTAGGTGGCACAGGTCACAGGTCTGCTAAGTTGCCATTGTCCCAGATGACCACAGGCTGTTTTCCTTCCGAGGAGGTCAGCTGACTGGTTATGATTTTACTGGAGGATCACCACACCTCAGAGGGGCAAGATTGAGGGGAGGCCTTCATGAATATCTTCACGGGTTTGGAAGGTGCTGCTGAAGGAGCTTTGGTGAGTTGCATCATGCAGATGGTACACACTGTTGCCACTGTGCATCGGTGGTGGAGTGGATGCTAGAGGTGGTGCCGCCAATCAAGTGGGTTGTCGCATAATGGTGAGCTTAAGTATTGCAGCAACTGCAGTCAACCAAGCAAATAGAATGTATTCCATTACAATCCTGATTTGTGCCTTGTAGATGGTGGACAGGCTTTGGAGAATCAGGTGGAGTTATTTTCTACAGAATTACCAGTCTCTGACCTGCTCTTGCAGCCACGGTATCTATATAGCTGGTCCAGTCAGTTTCTGGTCAATTATAACCCCCAGGATGTTGATAGTGGGGGATTCAGCAATGGTAATGCTATTGAATGTCCAGGAGAGATAGTTGGAGTTTCTCTCATTGGAGATGGTCATTGCGTGGCACAAATGTTCCTTGCCCTTTATAGTCTCAGCTGGAACGCTGTCCAGGTCTTGCAAGACCGCTCCAGCGAAAAAGCAAATAAGAGACGCAGAGAGAGTGTGAGAAGAGACTGACGGCTAACATAAAAGGGAATCTAAAAGTCTTCTTTCGGCATACAAAAGCGGTAAAAGGAGGAATTAAGTTGATTTGGGACCAAGAGGAGATTTACAGATGGAGGCTCTCACATGGTTGAGATACTAAATGAATACTTTGCAACTGTCTCCTGATAGAGTTTAGGGGCTGGTTTAGCTCACAAGGCTAAAATCGCTGGCTTTTAAAGCAGACCAACAGCATGGTTCGATTCCCGTACCAGCCTCCCCGGACAGGCGCCGGAATGTGGCGACTAGGGGCTTTTCACAGTAACTTCATTGAAGCCTACTCGTGACAATAAGTGATTTTCATTTCATTTCTTTACCAAGGAAGAAGATGCTGCCCCAATCATAGTCCCTTTCCTGAGACAGGAAGAGGCAATAAATAAGCTGGCTATACGTAAAGTTGATAAAGCAATTTGTCCAGGTGAGAACCCAGGGAAGCAATGCCCATAATTTTTCAATCTTCCATAGATAGAGGTGGTGCCAGAGGACTAGAGAATTACCATGTTGCTGACTTGTTCAAAAAGGGGCACAAGGGTAGGCCCAGCAACTATAGGCCTGTCAGTTGGGTGGTGGGAAGCTTTTAGAAATGACAGTTTGGGACAAAATTAACAGTCATGGAGCCAAATGCCGGTTAATCAAGGAAAAGCAGCATGGGTTTGTTAATTCAACTAAATTTCTGAATTGGTTTTGAGGTGGTAACAGGGAGATGGAGAGGAGAGTAATGCTGTTCACGCGGTGTCCACGCACTTACAAAAATTGATGAAATGCCACACAATAGACTTGCGAGCAAAGTTAGAGTTCATTGAATTAAAAAGGTACAGGAAGCAGAGTATTGCTGAATGTTGTTTGCAGACTGGAAGGAGGCTTATAGTGGAGCTCCACAGGGGTTAATGTTAGGATCCCTGGTTTTCTTAATATATATTAATGACCTAGACTTTCATGCAAGGGGCACAATTTCAAAATTTGCAGATGACACAAAACTTGGGAAGTATTGCTAACTGAGGAGAACAGTGTTAACGTTGGCGGAATCGATGGAAAAATGGATATGAAATTTAATGCCGAGCAGTGTGAAATGATTCATTTTTCTAGGAAGGAGGGAGAGATACCAAAATACAGGAAATAATTATAAGGGTTGGGCGGAGGAGCAGAAGGACCTGGGTGTATATATCCATAAATCACTGAAGCTGGCAGGCCAGGTTGAGAGATAATGGTTGAAACAGCATATCGGATCCTGAGCTTTAAAAGTAGGAGCACAGAGTACAAGAGCAAACAAGTAATGATAACAAACTTCCGTAAACAAGTTTAATTTCAACTGCAGCATTGCATTCAGTTCTGAGCACCACACTAAGGGTGAATCATAGAATTTACAATGCAGTGCAGAAGGAGGCCATTCGGCCATCAAGTCTACATTGGCCCATGCAAAGAGCACCTTAATTAAGCCCATGCCACCACCCTATTCCCCCTAACCCAGTGACCCACGGACACGAAGGAGCAATTTAGCATGGCCAATCCACTTAACCTGCACATCTTTGGACTGTAGGACGAAACCGGAGCACCCGGAGGAAATCCATGCAGACACGGGAGAAAGTGCAAACTCCACACAGACAGACACTCAAGGCATGTGAACGCTTAGAGATGATGCAGAAAAGGCTCACCAGAATGGTTTCCGAGATGAGGAATGCAAGTTACATGGACAGATACAAGAGAAGCTGGGATGTTTTCTTAAGGACGAGGGTAAATCTGATGGATGTCTGGACAGAGTAGATCGGGAGAAACTGTTCCCTTTGGGAGAGGAATTGAGAACAGAAGTCACAGATTTATGAATGACAAACAAAGCAAAGGCAACGTGAGGAAAAGCTTTCTTACGCAATGAGTAGTTAGGATTTGGAATTCTGACTGTGGTGGAGGCAGGCTCAAAAGTGGCTTTCAAAAAGGGAACTGGATCATCATATTATTTGAAAAACAGAATTTAGTGTTACTCAGAAAGCTGGCACAGACACAATGAGTCAAATAGCCTCCTTTCTATGATTCATTCTAAGATAGTGTGGAAACTGCCTGCTCAGATCCAACTAGCTCCCAACTGCAGATTCAGGCTGCATTTCACTAAATTTGGTGAAGCAAACCACATCACACATGGGTCACTGCAATCAGAAAATCATAGAAACAAGTGTTATGGGGATCACCAGGAAGAATTCACAACTTTCAATATGGACATCAACAGATTACAAAGGAGGATATGAATAGAACCGAAATAACAAGCCTCAGCTAGCTGATTCTAGGATGTGAACCAAAATGTGCAGCTTCTCATCCATTTATATTTTAATTAAAAGCTAGAAACTATAGAAGAGCAGCAAGATTTGAGGGTTCAGAAGTCAATACAAGATAGTGGACAGATAAAAATAATGAAAACGATAAATGGAATGTTAGCTTTCATCTTCAAAGGAGTTGGAGTACAAAAGGCATGGAGGTTATGCTAGTTGCATAAAAAAAACTTTGGTTAGACCACAACTAGAGTGCTGCTTCAAGTTTTAGGTTGCCAGGTGGACTTGAAGTAGAAGCCCTGTAGACATTGCACTCCAACGCACACAAAATGAGGAGAAATTTCTTCTCCCAGAATTCATTACCACAGAAAGCAATCGAGCCCAAAACATTTTTCAAGAAGCAGTTTGATATAGCACTTGGAGCAAAGGGGGTCAAAGGATATGTGGGGGGGGGTGGGGGGGGGGGGGGGAAGAAGAGGAGAAAGAGAGTGTTCAGGCTATTGAGTTGGATGATCAGCCAGGATCATAATGAATGATGTGGTAGGCCCAAATGGCTTCCTCCTGCTCTTAGGTTTAAATGGTGGAGAGAGGATTGGTTTACCCTGGATAGTGTTCAGGATTCAGAGTGTTGTTGCAGGCTGGACTCATTCATGCAAATGGGAACTATTCCAACATACTTAATTTTTTACTTTGTAGGTGGCAAAGAGTATTTGGGGAATAGGTAGAGGAGCCAGTCACTGCAGAATACCCGGCCTCTGATTGGCTGCATTTATGTAGCTAAAACAATTGAGTTTCTGGTCAAAGGTGACCCGCAGGATGTTGATGGGGGATTCAGTGCTGGTAATTCCATTAGGAAGAAGTTCAACATTCTCCTGCCAGATATTGGCTTTGTCTGGCACTTGCCTAATTCAAATTATTGCATTCTGTGCTCGGTTTCAGCAGGTAACCAACAATCCGCTGTAGAGTGCCCCAGCAGCCCATAATTCACCCATACCCACCATCAGTTTCCGAAGTCAGATCGGCCTTCCTGAAAGTGAACCCACGGAAGGCGACGGGCCCGGACGGGATCCCTGGTCGTGCACTCAGAGCCTGCGCATACCAGCTGGCAGAGGTATTCACAGACATCTTTAACCTATCCCTACTCCACTCCGAGGTCCCCACCTGCTTCTAGAAGACCACCATCATACCGGTACCAAAGAAGAACCAGGCAGCATGCCTCAATGACTACCGCCCGGTGGCCCTGACGTCAGTTGTAATGAAGTGCTTCGAGAGGCTGATCATGAGGTGCATCACCTCCATACTCCCGGAACACCTTGACCCACTTCAATTCGCATACCGTCGCAACCGGTCCACGTCAGACGCCATTTCCCTGGCCCTACACTCATCCCTAGAGCATCTCGAAAACAAAGACTCCTACATCAGACTCCTATTTATTGACTACAGCTCTGCCTTCAACACCATAATCCCAGCCAAGCTCATATCAAAGCTCCAAAACCTAGGACTTGGCTCTCCACTCAGCAACTGAATCCTTGACTTTCTGACCACAGACCACAATCAGTAAGAATGAACACCAACACCTCCTCCACAATAGTCCTCAATACCAGTGCCCCGCAAGGCTGCGTACTTAGCCCCCTACTCTATTCCCTGTACCCACACGACTGCGTGCCAAAACTTGGTTCCAACTCCATCTACAAGTTTGCTGACGATACGACCATAGTGGGCCGGATCTCGAATAACGACGAGTCCGAATACAGGAGGGAGATAGAGAACCTAGTGGACTGGTGTAACGACAACAATCTCTCCCTCAATGCCAGCAAAACTAAAGAGCTGGTCATCGACTTCAGGAAGCAAAGTACTGTACACACCCCTGTCAGCATCAATGGGGCCGAGGTGGAGATGGTTAGCAGTTTCAAATTCCTAGGGGTGCACATCACCAAAAATCTGTCCTGGTCCACTCACGTCGACGCTATCACCAAGAAAGCACAACAGCGCCTATACTTCCTCAGGAAACTAAGGAAATTCGGCATGTCCACATTAACCCGTACCAACTTTTACAGATGCACTATAGAAAGCATCCTATCGGGCTGCATCACAGCCTGGTATGGCAACTGCTCGGCCAGGACCGGAAGGAACTTCAGAGAGTCGTGAATACCGCCCAGTCCATCACACAAACCTGCCTCCCATCCATGGTCTCCATCTACACCTCCCGCTGCTGGGGGAAAGTGGACAACATAATCAAGGATCCCTCCCACCCGGCTTACTCACTTTTCCAACTTCTTCCATTGGGCAGGAGATACAGAAGTCTGAGAACACGCACGATCAGACTCAAAAACAGCTTCTTCTCCACTGTCACCAGACTCCTAAATGACCCTCTTATTGACTGACCTCATTAACACTACACCCTGTATGCTTCAACCGATGCCAATGCTTATGTAGTTACATTGTATATCTTGTGTTGCCCTATTATGTATTCTCATGAATTTTGTTTAATTCCCTTTTCTTCCATGTACTGAATGATCTGTTGAGCTGCTTGCTCAACAGCTGCTTGCTCACTGTACCTCGGTACACGTGACAATAAACAAATCCAATCCAATCCAAATGTTACTTGTCACTGTTCACCCCAAACCTGCATACCATCCAATTCTTGCTGCATGCAAGTGAGGAGCCAAATGAATTGTGACTGCAGTGAATAGCCCCACCAGCTGAAGATGGTTGAGTGGATAAAACTGCTCTAACTCCAGGAGCATGGCCTCGGATTGAGAAGATATGACATCTAAAAATCCCAACCAACTTCATTTTTGCTAGGTATGACACCAGACACTAGAGGTGATTCCCCCAATCTGAACTGGCTTAGATTCCGTAGTGCCACAATTAGTTGAAAGTTGTTTCGATGTCAATAGGCCAATCTGTCATTTCATCGGTGCATGCAACAGCAATTATAGGATCTTTACAAGACCTGATTTGTAAGAATACCAAATGTTAAAACAAGATACCTGTGTATAGGCAATAGTGATGATTATCTCCACTTCCTGTGGAAAACCTCAGTATAGGAAAGGGATTCATCCACAATATCCATTAAAGAATGAGACGAGCAAATTTTCCCCCACACACATTTTCTGGAGACTGGACAAAGTAGCAGGTCGAGTATTATGAATTTACACTTACCCTTTTCAGCTTTCCTTGTCTGATCTTCATAGTTTTGCAACTTCAACATCAGATCGCGAGTTTCCTTCTCCATCTGTTCCTTCTCTTTCTCTATCATCTCCCTCTTCTGTTTCTCTTGCTCCAATTGAGCCCTGCACATAGAAGAGTTAACGGTTTAAGATTTATTGTTCTCCTTATTTAAACTGACCCTATATTAAAACTGAGAGACTGTCACTCCATTTTCTTGCTGCCTTAAGCATTAAAGGCCCCAACCAATTATGAGGCACTACTTTAGCAAACTCAGAAAATAGTGATCATGGAAAATCAAATATTGAAACATATTTTTGACCATTTAGATGTCAAAGAAATTTTAAGTGCCTTAATAGGACTACACATTAAGTTCCATTGTACCCTTGGTTGGTAAAGGTTGATGCACTGATCTATGATACGGTTAATAAGCTAGGCCAGAGGGCACCATGGGACGTCAACTTAACAAAAGTAAACAATTAACTAATTGCAGCATTTAATCATTAACCTGACTAAATGAAGCAAACAAAATGGGGTTTAAAGCCTGTAACATGTTTATAAAGGTGGAAACCGTATGTAAAAAAGCAAAGTTGCTCTCGAAGGAAAAGCTGTGAAGGAACGTGACGAAGTGGAGAAGAGTGCTCAGGATATGCTACAGCAATTCACAAACAATAGATGACTTCTGAAGTAAAGTTATGATTGTGCCACGGGAAACTCAGCAGTCAATTTGCATTCAGCAGGTTCCACAAACAGCAATATGCTTCTTCTGGTGCTGAGGGTTATAATAATAATAATAGTAATAATCTTTTTTAGTGTCACGAGTAGGCTTACATTAACATTGCAATGAAGTTACTGTGAAAATCCCCTAGTTGCCACACTTTGGCATCTGTTCGTGTACACTGAGGGAGAATTCAGAATGTCCAATTCACCTAACAAGCACGTCTCAGGACTTGTGGGAGGAAACCAGATTACCCAGCAGAAACCCACACCGACATGGGGAAAACATGCAGACTCCGCACAGATAGTGACCCAAGCAGAATAAAAAAACCCTGGTGCTGAGAAGCAACAGTGCTAACCACTGTTCTACAGGTTAAACATTGGTTGGGTTACTTTAGTGCCTTAGGATGTTTCACATTTAGCATAAGCAGGTAGCCGAGGCCTGGGTTCACCGTCTCATCGAAATACACCATTCGGGTAAGTTTCACCCTTTAGAAGGGCGAAGTGAATGCACTACTTTCAAAAAGTCTGGAAAAAATATTAGATTAGACCCAATACCTCTCCAACTGTCTCTTGTGCTTCTCCTCTCGAGCCTGGGCCTTCATCTGCTGGACTTCAATGGTGTCAGGTTTACGGCGCCTCATGTACAGCTCATGATTGCCCATACACAGTTGCAAGATTCTCTTGTTTATTCTCAGACGAGGAGCATAGAATATAAAATCCTGTGGAATAGAGATGGTAGAAGAACTGTCCAATTTAATCCCATACTCCAGATCACCCCCACAATCCTGAAATTTAATCCTCAAAGTACACGCCCAATTCCTTTTACATGTTGCTAAGTTTTTTATGGAATCTGATTCCACCACCCTTTTGTTACGAGTCGTGCAGTGGAAATGCAAACCAAACTAGACAAACACCCAGCAAATGAAAATTACCAACAAGATTCCCCTTTTTTGTACCTTTTACTTTATTCACAGTCTCCTGTCAATGCAAGGTGACCACTGATATCCATCTGCGCACATGTATCTGTCTGCGTATACGCAGAAAACTATTAGCCGGACATATCAGCAACAGACACAGCTCAGTTATAAACGTTGGAAAGTAAAACCACAAATTTAGTTTTGTTAGCGATAACCATGTATGTTACAGATTGTGTAAGCTAAGAGTGTTTGGGTCTGTATTAAAATAACAGTGTAATGAATAGTAAAATATTTATGCAAGGTATGTACACAGAGCTGCAAATATGGCACAGATAAAGTTGAAGGAAATTACCAAGAAGAAAATGGGCATTGTATTTAATTTTGAAAATAGCCCTTTTTTGGTTCCAAAATCCATTTTTCCAAGATTGTAAATTTTATTTTGTTCTTTGGTTTCAGTTCTCATTTAGGATTGCTGCAAGTTTGAATTTTGCTTAAGAAAAAGTGAGGAACTAAATGGAGAGGATTAGTATCACAAAGGTCGAGGAATTCATTTATCTAGCAGTTTCTGTTTTCATTAAGGAGGAATGAGTTCTGATCTCCTTTGCTTGCGATGATATCACGGAGTGAAGTGGCAGAACTGTTGGCAGCAAATGCAACTCAATACCAATCAAAACCAATCTAATTAAACATGAATTAATAGATAAATTATACTTCAGCTTCTCCCTACTTGCTCAACCAAAACCCCACAATTTTAAATCTCCCAATTGGCACTCCATATGTTCGAAAGGAATAAAATCCCAGGTTCATCACTCTCTACACAAGTCCTTGGTATCATTCTGATAAACTTCCTCTATCTTGTCCAAGTCAGCATCCGTTCCATAATTTCACACAACTGAGACACAAGTAGAGATATGCAAATGCTTAAAATAGCTTTCTAATGTCCTATTTTCTAATCAACTGTCCCATAGGCTTTTAATTACCTTAACAACTTGCCTTCTCCTCTTTTAGGTTTGTGACTATGCACCCCTAAATCCCACGTTCTTGCACTCCTCAAAATAATACAACATCAATAATAATACCCTTTCTTTTTAATTTTCCCCAAAAAGTGCATTACTTGGGTGATTTATTTTTGCCAGGTGTATACCCACTTCTCTTCAATTCTGCTACCATCCTGCTTACATTGCCAAGTTTTGCATCATATGCAAACTTCAAACTTTATATGCAAGTCCAGTTTGTTTAGGGGCTGTTTAGCACAGGGCTAAATCACTGGCTTTGAAAGCAGACCAATGCAGGGCAGCAGCACGGTTCGATTCCCGTAACAGCCTCCCCGAACAGGCGCCGGAATGTGGTGACTAGGGGCTTTTCACAGTAACTTCATTGAAGCCTACTCGTGACAATAAGCAATTTTCATTTATATACAAGAAAGGCAATGAGTCTGTGACCCCTGGGGGACAAGACCATACTACAGTATGGGGGACCATACTGCATTATTCTATCCCAATTAGAAAAAGTATCAATTTACCACTCTTTGCCTCCAGTTCCTTAATCAAGCACTGTCACTAATTCCATAAACAATTTTCCAAATGAGTCTGTTCTGTATAACATTAGATGTCTTTTCAAAGTTCATATACAGAGCTTCCCCTTATTAACTCATGCTTTCCAAGCAGGAATTAACCTGGTTCTTGACTTTGGGGTCTAGAAGTTCTTCTACCACTGGCATTGGCTGAAGTTACCAGGTTTATCCATCACCACTTTGTTGAACAAGGATGTCTATCACGGCTCTTGTCAGGATTGAACGACTAATCAGTTTCTGCTACCTCCACCTTAAGCTTCCCTCAAAACTAGGAGGCATCCCATCTGAACTGAGTGAAGGCAACCTATTTGACACATTTCTATCTATTTTCATATTATCTACATCCCTTTCTTTTACTGCAACATAAACATTCTCTACTTTTTTTTTGAAGGCATGTGCAAAGTACTCATTCAGTACCTCAGTCATGTCCTCTGCCTCCACAAGATCATCTCTTTTTTTAGTCAATTGTGTAACTTATTGAAATATTTATAGGAATTTGGATCAGTATTGTCCTCTCAAGCCTGTTTTCCTCCTGGACACTATTCTGCTTGGAGTTTGGTTGCAGTCTGTACCTGACATTTGCCATTTTGCGTCGTGTTAAGATTTCTGAAATTTGCCTACAATTTTGCTCTTCAGTTTTCTATCTGCTACTATGTACAAGTAACACAAATGGGCAGAAGATGTTTTTGCAAATTACCAAGAATCAGTATCTTATGTAGACATACACTTTAAATAGAACATTCATATTTCAGTGTTGAAACACTCAAAAATCAAAACTTTGGATAGGACAATTAAAACCTCCGGCTTCATTTTAGACAGTGAAAAAAAATGTAGTTCAGAAGACACTGGAACCAGTACTAAGCAATAAAAGCAAGGGAAGAGATCATTCTGCTTAATTATGTTTCTGCTAGAGTAATCCAGGCCTAATTGCAGGAAAGAAATAAATAGACAAAGTCAACCCAAGAAACAGACTGCAGAGAAAGAATTCACATTGAGGAACAAATTCAGTTCAAAGAGCTCAAAGGAGCTTCCTTCCTTTGCATGTTATATTGAGTTACAATACTACATGCAAACCATAATAATGGCTCAGATCATAAAGTGCGACACACTACGAAAGCAAATGGTCTAATGCTGAGCCATGTGCATGGTTTGCAACTGACATTTGGTAACCAAGGTGAATCCACAGTAACTTTCACAGCCGTGTTGATCTAACAGACCCAATTTTCAAAAGTGTAAAGTGTTTCGAAATTGGGTTTTGCATCCCCAAAAAATAAGCAAAGAACCTTCTGGTATTGAAAGGTCCTGAACATTTCTAATGGTTGGCAGAGGCAGTCACGGACCAGTCAAAGGAGAGCATGATGGTGGGCTTAAGAGAGGGAGACAGGCTGGCATGGGCATGAGAGGATACCTGATGAGAGGAGAAGCAACAGACCCAGACTGGAAGGTGTGCGCCAGTGGTCGGTATTAGGGCCACTGCTTTTCTTGATCTAAATTAATGGAGACTTGCATGGGTTGGGCACTTCCAAAATCTGCAATGGCACAAAACTGGTATTGTGAACTGTGAAGAGGATAGACAGGCTGCTGGAATGGGTGAACATGTGACAGTTGATATTCATGTAGCGAAATGTCAACGGAAACATTATGTGAGGAAAGGTGATATAAATTAAAGGTTACAATTTGAAAGGGCGAGGACATGGGTTTGATCCTGGCCCACTGTCCGTGTGAGTTTGCGCATTCTCCCCATGACTGCGTGGGTCTCACCCCCACAACCCAAAGATGTGCAGGATAGGTGGATTGGCCAAGCTAATTGGTCCCTTAATTGGAAAAAAATTATTTTTATTATTAAGAAAAGTACAATTCATAAGAGGGTGCAAAAGCAGAGACTTGGGCAGGGGGCACGCATGAACAAATCATTGAAGGTGACATGTCTGGTTGAGAAAGTGGTTAGTCAACTAAAAGTGGTACATAGAGCCCACTTAACAAGAACCAGTATGAGTAGGTTCCTCCCAGAGGTGGAGGATAGATGTGAATGGTGCCAAGGAGGCCTTGCCAACCACGCCCACATGTTCTGGTCTTGCCCCAGACTTGCAGGGTACTGGACAGCCTTCTACGAGGCAACGTCCAAAGTGGTGGGGATGTGGGTGAAGGCATGCCCGAAAGTGGCGGTCTTCGGGGTTTCAGACCAGCCAGATCTATTCCTGGGGAGGAGGGCGGACACCCTTGCCTTTGCCTCCCCGCCGTAGAATCCTGTTCGTCTGGCAGTCAGCAACATCACCCAAAGCTGCAGACTGGTTGTCCAACTTCTCAATCTCTCCAACTGGAGAAAATCGAATTCGCCACCCGAGCATCAGACAACAGCTTCCACAGAACGTGGGAACCATTCACCCAATTGTTCCGGGACCTGTTTGTGGCCAACGAACAAGCAGAGGAATAGCCAGGTAGCCAAGAACCAGGGGAAAGAAGCCAAGGCATGAGAGGGAGAGACAGACCGGGTGAGGGGGGGGAAATCAGCTAAACTGAAGAGGAAAGAAAGTTGAACCACAGGAGGAGGGGGGGGGGAAAGAGAAGAGTGAAGCGACAGAGAACAATAGAGAAGATCAGGGAGGCAGGGAAATGATAGCCAGAAGGAGGGCATGGGAAATGAAAACAAACTTGGCATCTACAGGAACAGAGAGCAAGGAGAATCCAGGCGAAAGGCAGGACGAACGGCTGAGGCAGAGGCGAGTGCAAGACGACAACGGCAGCAAAATCCGTCCGGGAGAAGCAAGCGACAACACCAACACCAGACCCATTAGAGTATTGCCCTCTGTAATTGTTTCTCCGGCACCCAAATGTATATTTACACCACCCCCCCAACCCCAGTCTCCATATTGCCAATTGTAGAGTTGCTGCTGTTGAGCTGGTGCATAATACCGTACCAGTTATTTTATTTTGTATTTATTTTTTATTACTACTTCTTTGGGTATGTTTATGTGTGCCCTTCCCCACACACAAATAATACATATCTTATTCTGTGTACATAACAGTAAATATACTTTGTTTGAAAACCCAATAAAAAACATTTATAAAAAAGTGGTTAGTAAAGCATGTGATCCTGTAATATATAAAGATCTTGGGTGTAAAGGCAACCAACCCCTCCTGTTGAAGTGGCAACAAAATATGTGTGATATTCTGCTGCAAGCAGTCAACCTTGTGAAAGAAAAATCTTTCTCAATGAAATCCAAGTGCTGATGCACGAGAGACTAGCTCTAAATATTTGGAATGAAAAATAATACCTGAAAAATGAATCGGAAAAATAAACTCACTCACCGGTGCCTTTTTGTCGATGGGTTTGATGACAAATTTCTTGTCATTGAAGGAGATATTGCGGATTTCACTCCACGGGAAACCAATCTTGGGTGTTAGTCTAAATTTAAAAGATAATTTTACTTTCCAGTCTGGGCTTCAGCTGAACTAAACATTTCACTCCATACATATTAAACCAAGAACTGTACATTCATTAGATTGTACCTTGATGCACCTTTGGTACATAATATTTGTGGAAATACTATTTTAAACAAATTATGAATTCCTATAATTTATCAGAACTGACAACAGAAACACAGGTTTATCAAGATAATTGCGATTATTCCGAGACTCATGATTACCAAGTTATGTCACGAACAAAAATTGGAAAAGTGGTGCCACAAGGACATAACAAAAACAAGGTCTTGCATGAATTATAAAGAATGCACATCAGGAATGACCGAATTGAATTACACAATTGAAACCATTTTGAATTCCTTTATTCTCAACAACATTCCATTACTAGATTGGTATTTTTCTTCGAGAAAGAAAACGATCCTCAGGTGGAGCGTAATTCTGGGCACCATTAGAGAAACACGAGGAGGGGGTTAAGGAGAGACTTACTATCATGATTTCAGAGCTGAGAAATTGCAGTGCATGGGCAGACTGGAGAAGCTAGGGTTGTTTTCCTTGGAGCAGAGGTAAAAGTAGAAAAGGTCAAGAAATTTGATAGAGGTGCATGAAATCATGAAGGTTTTTGATGGTATTAAAAAAAATACGGTTCCAATTACACTGATTAATGGTGATATAATATTCTCAACAGGTTTCAAATATTCTCAAAAAAGGGAATTGGATAAATACTTGGGAGGAAAGAAGTGCAGGATATGGGAGAAATGAAACAAACGGGAGTGGGGCTAACTGGATTATTCTTCAAAGGGACCACGCAGACTCAATCTGTGCTCTACTGATGATTAAGAGTCTATGGAATCAAGATGAATAGATGGATGGGTGAAGTTAGCACATGGATCACCCATGATCTAATTGAATGGTGAAACAGGCTAGAGTTCAATGATCTACTTCCATTTCTTATGCATGAAAGAAGAGTTCTTAAAACTATTGCCCTCAAAACTTTGCTCCCATCAGGTCAGCCACAGATAAGAATCTCCAATCATTGCAGTGTACATCTCCCTCCAGTGCATGTACCCCTTAAGTGCAACAAGCTCATGGTTTTGTCATTAAGATTGAGACTACCTGCTCTGCCACTTCCCTCCTTTCTCCTAATCCACGGACTAAACATCCTCCAAGGACCCCCCCAAACAACCCCAGTTGTCGCCCGGAATTCTCTTTTTTCCCCAGTTTCTCTTACCTTCTCAATAGCACATTTTGTCTACAAGACTTCTCGTTTTTTTTCAAACTTCATTTTCACCCATCTCATCACCCAACTTTGGTCTTGGCCCCCATGCAGGCTGATATTAACAGTTCTCTCCCTTCAGGTACTACCCCATCCCATTCAAATCTGCCTTCACCACCCCGCTCTTCTAATTAAAAAAACACACAATTGACCTCTCCAACATTGCAATCTACTGTCCCTTCCTCAACCTCCCTTTCTTCTCCAAACAACTTGAATGTGTTGACAACTCCCAAATCAGTGCACATTTTTCCCCAAACGATCATTAACAAAATGGTTAAGTCACAAATGACATGCAACTGGAACCACAGTAAACCAGCTGCTTCAATCTCTTGACCCATCTGCAGCCTTTGACACGGCTGACCACCGTATTGTCCTCCTATGCCTCTCCTCCATCACCCAGCTCTGTGGAACTGCTTTTGCTTAGTTCCATTCTCATCTATACATTTGTAACCAGAGAATCACCTGCAATGATTTCAATAGCCCCTCCTTCCCAGTTACCTTTGGAGTCCCAAATATCCTTGGTGCCCCATTTCTCATTTACATGTTGCCCCTAGACCATCCAAACAAAACATGTACACTGTCACTCAAGTTCAAACAACACCCTTTCAATCCTCAATCACAACTTGTTTGAAATCCATTAAGACCACTTACTTTCACCTCAATAATATCTGCCAGCTCTCCTTTTTGTCGACCGGAATTGACTATTCCAGTCCTTCGCTGGTCAGACTTCCATAAAATGAAGTTGAGCCAAAACACTTATCCTAAATTGCACCAAATCCCATTGACTAGCACAGAAAAATAAAAAATAAAAAATAGTCCAGTTGATGATTTTATACATCTTTCTCGTCTTGACTATAACACTAGTTAAGACGACATAGCCTGAACTTTCTACATTTGCAGGATTGCAACAGACCTTAGCCTCCCAGCCGCTAAAAAAAAAAAATCTTTATTCCCTCTTAGAATCTAGTTAGTAGTTTGTTTAAACTATTAATCTACCTCCTGCCTCTAGACCTACTGTCATCAACTGACCGACCGTTCTACGGCACAGTGGTTAGCACTGCTGTCCTCACAGCTCCAGGGTCCCTGGTTCAATTCCAGCCTTGGTGACTGTCAACGTGGAATTTGCACTTTGTCCCAGTGTCTGAGTGGGCTGCATCCGGGTGCTCCGGATTCCTCCCACAGTCCGACATGCCGGTTAGGTGGATTGGCCATGCCCCTTAATGTCCAAAAGGTCACTGGGATAGGGTGGAGGATGGAGGTAGGGTGTTCTTTCCTGGGATAGGGTGGAGGATGGAGGTAGGGTGCTCTTTCCAAGGGACTGTGCAGACTCGATGGGCCACATGGCCTCCTTCTGGAGTGTAAATTCCATGATTTTATACATAGGCTGATGTTAATTTTTAATTTCACAATGTGTAGATTATAGAAATGGCCTACTTTATATAGAGAGAGAAAAGTACTAAACCAATCACTTATTTGCAATATTACATGGATGGTTCTTCCCTCCCCCTCCACTCCTCGCCACCAATATTGCCGATCCACTTCCACTTAGCTCTTGGATTCTCTCTCCAGTCTCACCCAGCTCCACCTCAGGCTTCAGCTCGCTGCTCTTTATCCCCACCCGAGGCTGGCTTTATTCCAACTCTTACTGCTACTGCAGTCAGGCATTAGGTCACCTGCCCTCATGCCTCCAATGTAGCACTGTGCAAAATGATCTTTCTTAACCTTTCTGAGATGCACCTTAGGAAATATTACGTTAAATGTGTGCTGCCGTGGTAGGGGGGGCTTTCCGCAAATCCTGATAGGAAAGTAATTAATCCTATGCCTCCTGAACAGAGTTCAATGTCATACGAACACATTATCCCGTGGTTGAAGCATGAAAAACCGGTTCAAGTAGCTATGGTTACAGATTGGAACTCAGAGACATTTCTACATACATCCAGCTGAATACCATAGCTTCCAACCCATTGCCAGCAAATCAAAACATAACCTAAATGAAGTTGCTTTTTATACAGGCCCATTCTTCTGAATGGGTATGGACAGAGTCAAAGTCTACTCATTCCAAATGAGCATGGTAATGCATTGAAGGACTTTAAAATAATCACTTACTTGTCTTCTTTTTCATAGATATTGAGACCCAGAGCATCAACACCCAACCACAAGTCTGTTCCCTTCTTATTTTTGATATCAAAGTAGTTGACACCATACATTTCTAGATCCTGGGCAATCTTCAGGTACTCTAACATGGCATCTTCTCTGTTGAAGAAACAAAATTTAAAAACAGGCTCATAAATAACAATAAATGAGTAGCACCAGAGAAATAAGAGAATCTTCTGCATATTATGGGCAAGTGACCCGTAAGTAAGAGAACACAACCTACACTATATATCTACGTTGGCTAGTGACCTTTCCCAATTGCATTAAATTGATTAGATGTCAAATAAAGCTCCGCCCAACCATCAGGACAAAGTTTGTTGACAAGATTTTCGAAATTGAAATTCCATGACTCAAGATGACAAAACCTACTGCGTAATCATTGTTTACACCTCATATTTATGGCCATCAGGAACGGAATGGATATATTGCTATCTTAGCATATTTCCAGATAGCTTGTAAAGAGAACCCTTTAAGCCCACTGGTTTGGGTTGGGATCAAACCCAGAAACAGAAACAACGTGCAACCTCAACACTTATCATTGGCTCCTTCATGGTTATTACCAGCACACTTGTGTAGAACAGAGAAGATGGTACCACTGCAGTCAGGCTCTTCTTCAGAATCATACAGATTCTGGCCAGCGTTTTCAGCTCCCTTTGAATCTCATCATCAGGCCCACACTCAATCATCCACCCCCACCCGTCCCCCAACACTAAATCCATCCACAGTGATATGATGCAAGAATAGCACATAGGACAACTGGCATGAAAAGGCATGCATGCACATGGTGAGCACAATGTTTGTGCAGCAGCTCCACGTGATCTGGGATTTATTCCGAGGGTTTGACTTGGGGGTACGGAGGTCCTAGCGGGGGGAGGGAATCAAGTGTGTAAAGCACTGTTCTTGAGGATGCTTGCTACTGGCTACTAGGGGCTGGTTTAGCACAGTGGGCTAAACAGCTGGCTTGTAATGCAGAACAAGGTCAGCATTGCGGGTTCAATTCCCGTACCGGCCTCCCCGAACAGGCGCCAGAATGTGGCGACTAGGGGCTTTTCACAGTAACTTCATTGAAGCCTACCTGTGACAATAAGCGATTATTATTACTGCCAGGCCACAGGCTCCTCAGAGGGAAAGGCAGATGGGCGTCATCATGGATTCACTCAAATCGGAGTGTGGGACATGTTGCCAAGGGCAAGGCCAACATGTCAATCATCAGTAGCCCCACCAGCTGAGACCATTCAGCTGTAACACAATTGACACGCCTGGAGTCAAACTAGTTGTGCTATTATGCCCACTCAAGCACCACCTATATACGAGAGTGCCACTGATTGCCACTCAGAATCTAGCCCTTGGTGCACTGACTTCCAAAATCGATGACTACCATGGTGTGGCTTTAACACTGCCCGATCGGGGAAGCAACCATGTCCCCTCAGAGTTGGCAATGGCACACTGATTACCTTGGCTGTATGCGAAGATGCGTATTGACAAATGTTCCCCATTTACCAGATTGAGTGCAAGGTCTTGGGAGTGAAGCTTTGGATAAGGCCTGCACCCAAGATGAGAACTCAGGATTCAGTTGAGTCCAAAGCTGCGACCAGTCATGTGGTGTGGGGCATTGCCAAAGCAGAATGCGAAGCAAGGACAAGGCATCAATGCAATTGCCAGGCCACGAGTCAGTGGGCTTTGAGAGGCAGCTTCAGATAATGAATGAACAGTGACCCAAAGTATCTCATTTTGATACTGTGGCAAGGAGAATGTAGGAAACATGGAGCTTGGTAAACATCAATTTTCATGTTCTTGGCAGGAGAGAAGACAATGTGAGGGGCAGCACTGAGCTTGCCAAAGGCAGGAGCAGAACCATCAAGGGGAAAGGGTGGCAGGGTCTGCTCTGCACGCCGAGGACGGACCCGAGAGAACTGTTGCCATGAGGCACCTTGCTAGTCCCAGGGTCTGCAGAAAGTCCCGAGCATATCTACATATGTCCATGAACCAGTGCTGCCAAAGACTACACATGTCCAGGCAACTGGTTGGTCATATCTGCCATCTTCTGCAGGATTTAGTACCATGGGGACATGGAGGGCATCCACTGCCAGTGTCATGGAAAATTAGAGCAGTGTTCAATTTTTACGTCAGTGGTCTTTCCAGGTTCCCCGGAGTTGAGCAGGTTGGGCCTGTACTCATTGAACTTTAAGAGGATTGAGAAGTAACCGTATTTAGACATATAGGATTCTCCGTGGGGGGGTCTTGACAGGTTAGGATGCTGAGAGGTTGTTTCCCTTTGTGGGAGATCCAGGACCAGAGGGCATAATCTCAGAGTAAGGGATCACCAATTTGAAATGAAAATGAAAATCGCTTATTGTCACGAGTAGGCTTCAATGAAGTTACTGTGAAAAGTCCCTAGTCGCCACATTCCGGCGCCTGTTCGGGGAGGCTGTTACGGGAATTGAACCGTGCTGCTGGCCTGCCTTCAAAGCCAGCGATTTAGCCCTGTGCTAAACAGTGTGCACAATGCCTTCATCCTGGCACACAACGGTTCCTGACCCTTTCGAGGCACACTCCCTGGCGAGGGGTTGGCTATGGGGCGACAGTGGCCTACCCAAGGCCACTAGACTCTCCCACAAAGGGAAACAACCTCTCAGCATCCTAACCTGTCAAGCACCCCCCCCCCCCCCCCCCCCCCCCGAGAATCCTATATGTCTAAATACGGTTACTTCTCAATCCTCAAGTTCAATAAGTACAGGCCTAACCTGCTCAACTCCTAAGAAAATCCATCCATAATCAGGATCACCCTAGGTGTTCCTTCTCTAGAATGCCTCCAATGCCAATATATCTTTCCTTAGATAAGGGGGCCAAACTGTTCACAGTATTCCATATGTGGCCCAACTAGTGCCTTGTATAGTTTTAGCAGGACTTTCCTATTTTTATACTCCATTCCCTTTGAATCAAGGCTAACATTTCATTTGCTTTCCCTCTTACCTAATGAATTTGCATGCTAGCTTTGTGATTTATGCACGAGCACCCCTAAATCTCTGATGGCGGTTTCTGCAGTCTTACTCCATTGAAATAATATTCAGCTCCTTTATTCTTCCTGCCAAAGTGATTAACATTACATTTTCCTACATTATATTCCAACCGTCAAGCTATTTCCCGCTCATTTAACACATGTATTTCCAGACTCGCCGTCATCCTCACCACTGGCCTTTTCACTTAATTTTGTGTCATCTGCAACCTTGGCAATACATTCACTTCTCCGGCCCAAGTCATTAACATACAGCATAAATAAGCGTGGCCCCAGCACGGATTCCTGTGGCACGCCACTAGTTATAGGTTACCGTTCTGAAAATGTCCCTCTTACCCCAACTCTCTGGCTATCAATTAGCCAATCCTCTATCTATGCTAAAATGCTAGCCCCAACACCAGACTCGTACATTATTAAGGCACAACACAAAATGCTACTTATCGAATACTTCTTGGAAATCCTTGTACATTCCATCTACTGGTTGTTATTTATCTACCCCTGCTTGTTACTTTCCATCTACTGGTTGTTATTTATCTACCCTGCTTGTTACTTCAAAAGAATAATAAATTTGCCAGGCATGATTTCCCCTTTATGAAGCCATGCTGACTCTGTTAGTTTACATTATCTATTTCTAAATGCTCTGTTACATCCTTTATAATAGACTCTTAACATTTTCCAAATGACAGATGTTAAGCTAACCTGTTTTTGTCTCCTTTCCTTTTTGAATAATGTTGGCAGTTTTCCAATGCACTGGGATTTTTTCAGAATTCAAGGATTCTTGGAAGATTACTGTCAGTACAACAAATATCTGCTAGTTACTTCCTTTAATATCCTGGGATGTAATCCATCAGATCCAGGGAATTAGTGGCCTTTAACCCATTATCCTAATGTTAGTTTTGTATTTATTTCTTCCGTCTTTTGTCCCTTGGTTTAATATTTTTGGAATGCCATTAGTGTCTTCTACAGTGAAGACTGACGCAAAGTATTATTTAACTCCCATTTAATGGCTCCCCACTCATTCTCTAAGGGGCCTATGTTCATTCTGGCCTATGTCTTCCACTATATATATTTAAAGAAGCTCTTGTGTCCATATTTTAATATTACTTGCTAGTTTAGCCTCAAAGTTCATCTTCTCACTATCTTTTTGGGGGTCATCTTTTGTTCATTTAAAAACTTTCCCAATGCTCTGGCTTACCACTAATCTTTGCAACATTATATGTTTTATCTTTCAGTTTAATACTATCCTTAACTTACTTGATTAATTTATCCCCTTCCTAGAATCCTTCCTCCTCACCGAAATATATTTTTTTCATGAGTCACAAACTACTTTCAGAAACGTCTGCCATTGCTGATCAACGGTCTTTCCGGCTAAATTCATTTTCCAGTCCACTCCAGCCAACTCTGTCCTGATTCCTTTGTAATTACCTTTATTTAAGTTTAGCACAGTTGTCTCTGTCCCAAATTTCCCACTCTCAAATGAATACTAAATTCTAACGGGTTATGGTCACTGTTTTCTAGGGGATCTTTTACTCATTGTTCGTTAACCCTGCCTCATTACACACCAGATCCACAGTACCTTCTCAAAGGCCTCCTGGAAATTGAAATAGATCACGTTCACTGGCTCTCCTTTGTCTAACTGCCTCGTTAGAATTTGAACAGATGTCAGGCATGGGCCCCGAGAGACAGAAAATATGACTCACAGCATTATCATCTGATGGATGCAGCAGTGCTGGATCTTCACCACGATAAGCACAGGAGCAGTTGACACCCTCCCCAGCCAGCTGGGTGGTTCGGTCCTTAACGTCCATGAGGACCTTCAGCTCTGGCATCCCTCCACCCATCTGGGATGAAGATGCGCATGGGAGTGCGAGTGGTGCTGAACCTTGAGCTAGGAGTGAGTGAGAGCCCGGTGGGTGTAATGGGTGTGTGTGAGTGTATGAGTGGAGTGATGAGGAAGGTGATTTACCCTGGCAGAACAGAAATTATTATTCATCCTCTTCTTGCCTGGATGGTGGTTTTCTTCTATAGCGTGTCGGCACTGACCACCGCTGCCCATGCTGGATTAGCAAGCTTGCTGACTGGTATAGCACATCATGGCAGGCCTCCGCAGCATCGAGTCGCCTCTCCAGGGTGCCGTCGGAAAATTAGGGGGCAGATTTCCTGACCAGCCATCCCTTCTTCGTAACACATGAAGTGCGGCCGCTGTGCACTCGGGTGGCCTTGAAATGTGGCGCCCCTATGGTTACTGTACTAAGATATTGACAGGGCAAATGAATCAGAGGCCACACCACCAACAATACGGCATGGAACACGTACATGAAAATCTTTAGCGCAAGTGCCACACTATATGGCATGAAAAGCCACCATTACCGTCGGCAGGCTCAATGTCAATTATCCCACCCACCATCGGCCTTTGTCAATTTCCAAGAAAATCCCACCCATCAATTCAGTTTCTCTCTCCACAGATGCTGCTAGACCAGAGCTTTTCCAGAATTTCCTGCTTTAAATACCACTGCAATTAGGATGGTTTAGTATGAAGGGTCTAAGAATCCATCCAAGTGACTGAAAATTACTCTAGGACAAGCTGAACGGAGTTTAGCTCTTTGGAAATATAAGTAAACTAGTTAGAAGGCATGAAATGGTTCCGCTTTCCCTTCCCAACTTGGGAATTGTGAATTTTTATGATATGCAACCTGGCATCATCTCTCAATCAGAAGGCCCAAGCACTGAATGGGGGAAGCAAGTGAAAGAGGGAAATGGACAAGTTGCAAAATTCAGATACTAGCACCTGATTTTGATTGCAAGGGGCGACCTGCACAGACTTCTGGTGTACAGTGCACAGACTGACTGAAGGGATTAATATGCACCCAGTGACCATCTGCCCGAGTAGACAGATCATAATGACCACAAAGTATTTTCTATCTGTTTTGGAGGCTAGTGATATGGAGTAATCCTGTATTGCGATCCTTATAAATCCTGATGGTTCGATTAGTCCTTCGCCCCTATATCAAAGTCAGACAACCGACCTATGTTTGGGTCATGCTCAATTTTGACCTCAAAGAGCAAAAGGAGGCTACGCAAGACTTCAGAGTTTGCAGAGATGTGGTAGGTCAAGGCCCATAGGGTTTGTTTTCCTATTGGGTTAACACTTTCTGGTTGCAAAAATGTCATTAGCCTGAATTAGACTTGAATCTTTGACACCAGAAGAAATGAAAACAAATCCAGTCTCCAAACACCCAACATTCCCACAAATCAAATCCAAATTGCTTAATTCCTACCAAAAGGCATACATTACAAATTTTTCCAAACCTCTGGAACAAAAAGTAATTTCCCATTGATGACTTTGATTAGTCCAAACTTACTTGTGCATCCCACGATGTTCCTCATGCCAAACCTGGATTCTCTCCTCCCACTGCTCTCTGCTAAGTTTATGCTGCTCCACAACACTGTAGATGAAGAAAAACATTTTACAGTTCAACACTTGCATACAGAAAATGCTCTTAGAAATGTTTTTAAATTATGAAATCTAGTAGTTTACTGTATTCCTCCTGCCTGTGGTGGGCCCAAATCAGCAGAGACCCGGGGGTGGGGGGTGTGGTCCAGATACATACATCACTATAATTAAACTAGCTAATGGAATGCTGCCATTTGCATTTGGGGGGACAAGAATTCCAGGGGGTAGAGGTCATACTTCAGCCTCAGCCCTGGTTACACAACACAGAGAGAACGTAGGACAAGTATGGGAAGTTTAGGGAGCCTTGGATAACGAGGGATATTATGAACCTCGTCAAAACGAAAAAAGGAGGCTTTTGTACGGTCTAGAAGGGTGGGGACAGCTGAAAAACTCGAGGAAGATAAAGAAAGTAGGAAGGTACTTAAGTGGGAAATTAGGAGGGCGTCATGAAAAGTTCTTGGCAAGTAGCATTAAGATGAATCCCAATGCTTTTTGTTCATGTGTAGAAAGCAAAAGGATGGCCAGGGAAGGAATGGACCACTTAGGCACAGTGGGGCGAATCTATGTGTTGAGCCAGAGGAAATGGGCGAGGTACTAAATGAATATTTTGCATCTGTGTTCAACAAAGAAAAGGACTTTGAGGAAGATGATTCTTGGGTAGGGTGTGGGGATAATCTGGGTCATGTTGATATCAAAAAAGGTGATGGTATTGTTTTTTTTTATTAAAAGGACATGAAGGTAGATACATCTCCTGGGCCGGATGGGATTTACCCCAGAATACGGAGGGAAGCAAGGAAGGAAATTGCTGGGTCTTGACGGACATCGTTGCATCCTCATTGGCTACAGGTGAGGACTGTGTGGTACCACTGTTTAAGAAAGGTAGCAGGGATAATCCAGGAAACTATAGGCCGGTAAGCCTCACATCAGTAGTAGGTAAATTATTGGAGAGAATTCTCAGGGACAGGATTTACACCCATTTGGAAACAAATGGACTCATTAGTGATAGACAGGTCGTGCCTCACTAACTTGATCAAGCAGGTGACAAAGATGATTGATGAGAGAGGACAATCACATGACTTCAGTGAAGCCTTTGACAAGGTGCCTCATGGCAGACTGATACAAAAGGTGAAGTCACAGGATCAGAGGCGAGGTGGCAAGATGGATACAAAGCTGGCTCGGTCACAGAAGGGTGTTTTTCTGAATGGAAGGTTTGTGACTCGTGGTGCTCCACAGGGATCAGTGCAGGGGCCTCTGTTGTTTGTACTATACATAATTTGGAGGAAATTGTAGCTGGCCTGATTAATAAATTTGCGGACGACACCCAAGGTTGGCGGAGTGGCAGATAATGTTGAGGATTGTCAGAGGACACAGCAGGACTTGGATACTTGGGCAGAGAAATGAAAAATGAGTTTAATCCAGACAAATATGTGAGGTAATGCATTTTGGTATTTCTAACAGAGGGGAAATATACAGTAATATGACAAAACTCTTGGGAATATGAAAAGTCCGATCTGGGCGTACAGGCCCACAAATCTTTAAAAGTGGCAATACAAGTGGACAAGGTAGTCAATAAAGCATACGTGATGCTTGCCTTCATTTGACAGGGCATAGAGTATAAAAACTGGCAAGTCATGCTTCAGTTGGATAGAACCTTGGTACGGCCGTACAATTCTGGTCGCCACACTATCAGAAGGATGTGGAGGCTTTGGAGAGGGTGCAGAGGAGGTTTATCAGGATGCTACCTGGTCTGGAGGGTGCCAGCTATGCGAAGAGGCCGAATCAACTCAGACTGTTTTCATTAGAATGACGGGTTGAGGAGTGACCTGATAAATGTCTACAAGATGAGAGGCATGGATAGAGTGGATGGGCAGGCATCGTTTCCCAGGGTGGAGGGGTCAGTCACTAGGGGACATAGGTACAAGGTCTGTGGGGCAAAGTTTAGAGGAAAGTGCGCGGCAAGTTTTAAAAAAAATATACACAAGAGGGTGGAGAGTGCCTCGAACACACTGCCAGGGAAGGTTGTATAAGCAGATACATTAAAGGCATCTCAACAAGTACATGGATTAGATGTGTATAGAGGGATACGGCACTAGGAAGTGCCGAGGGATTTGGCCATGGGTGGTATCATGACCGATACAGGCTTGGAGGGCTAAATGGCCTGTTCCTGTGCTGTATCGTTCTTTAGATACTGGGAGCAATTCTGGAAGGTGGATAAAACTATCTTGGGAGGGTCTGTGGCATAGGTTGACCAGAATGGTATCTGAACACAAAGGATTAAACTAAGAGATCGCACAAAAGTGGGTTGCTGTTTTTGCTAGAATTTAGACGGTTGAAGGGGCAATTTGATCAAGGTTTGTAAAATATTCAAGAAGGGAAAACATAGGGTAATTGGAGAAAAAGAATCCTGCTGACTGGGAAGTCCAGTGGGGCATGGCAAAAAAGATAACCAGAACTTTCAGGAGTGAAGTTAGAGAGTACTTCTGCACAAGAAGTTTGGAACTTTCATCTGCAAATGGCAACTAATGCTAGATGGATTGTTAATTTTGAATCAGAGTAGAACATATTTTTGTTCAGGGGACATGGGGAAAAGGTGGGTATAAGGAGTCAGCATGATTTCACTGAATAGTGGATCAGGTTCAAGGGATCAAATGGTCTATTCCCATTCGAACTTTCTCATGACAGCAACATGGCGAACATCAAAGCATTTTTGGGAGAAGGTAGCCAATTCCGTACTGATAAACTTGTAAAAGCGGTTAGTGATTTAACTGAAAATACAAACTGGTCCTAACTGGGCAGAACCAAAAATGAGTCAATCTAAAGGTAAAATCTTCAGGAAGCCAAAATGCCATCCTTTCACCCAATTTGTTTTTAAATTCTCAATTTCTTTATTTTTTTCAGGCTTTTAATCTGGAGTAGTCCCTGGATCTCAAATTCTTGGCCCTTCTCCTCAACCATGGAACTGACATGCAAGTAACCTGACCCATCGAGTTGGCACCAACCAGCCAAAAGAGCACCCTACCTAGATCCACCCTATCCCGGTATCCTTAAGGGGCAATTTAGCATGGCTAATCCACATAATCTGCAATCTTTTGGACTGTGGAAGGAAACGAAAGCGCCTGGATCAAACCTACGCAGACGCGGGGAGAACGTACAAACCCCATACAGACAGACAATCACCCAAGGTTAGAATTTAATCTGGGTCCCTGGCGCTGTGAAGCAGCAGTGCTAACCACTGTGCCCATGGGTGGGAATGTCCTGTTTGAGCTGTAGACTATATAGATATGGCAGATTTAAAATTGCACTTTCTCCAGTTTCAGCCTCACTTCAAAAATAAAGAGGGTCAAATGCAGTCATGAATCTGCCTAGCAACAGCAGTAAATGAGTTTAACAAATCATGATAAAATGAGACATGTCCAGCAACAGGCCAAATTGGTCTACAGGCAACAGCAGACAGCATTCAAAAGGCCCCATTGATGACTGTCTCGCCCAGAAACGAGATTAAAAGGCTATTTTGATAACAATCTGGTGTGAATAGCTTATGAGGAGAAACAGCTTTTGATGATTGGGAAAGGTCATTGATGTATGGTCTTGGAAGGCGATAGGGGCAAACAGCCCGGGACACAGAAGGCATAATCAAAGAGGAACAAATGTATAATTGACACAGCAATCAGAAGCCAAGGAGGCAGTTAACACCCAGCAGTCTCAGAAGGCAGACATGCCAGTTTATTTTGAAAGGTAGTTTTTTCAGCTCGCAGACTAGAAACCAGTTTTAGATCACACAAGCCCTTAAATATCTTCGCTGGATCAGGAAAATAAGTTTTCCAGACTGGAGTATCGCCACCCCTATTGTGCAGAACTATAAGCCGGATTTAATTTGTATGCTGTTTGGGGAAATTTTATAGTTCAGGTAATCTTACATAATTCAGGTATCATAGATAAATTTTGGAAAATGGGTTTCATTCTATATAAACTGTGTGTTTAGTAACTCATACATCTTAATTGTACAGTACAAAGAACAAAAAACATTACAGCACAGGAACAGACCCTTCAGCCCACCAAGTCTGCACTGATCCAGATTCCTTATTTAGACCTATTACTTATTACCCAAAAGATCTGTTTCCCTCCATTCCCCATCCATGAGTCTATCAAGATATATCTTAAAACTTTGCTATCTTGCCTGCCTCCATTACCTCCATTGGCAACGCGTTCCAGGCACCCACCACCCGCTGCGTGAAAAACTTTCCCCGCACATCTCTTTTAAAAACTTTCCCTCTCTCACTTGGAACCTCCACCCTTGCATTGGAGTCTTCCTGCTCCTGTGTATTTGTCTTTTCTTTACTTCAATAAACAAACAGTCTTTAATAATTATTACACAGCGACTGGGGTATTTATTCTCACTGGGGTTTCACTTGTCTTCTCGCATCAAAACAATACAAAACTATACACCCCCATGTACCCTAGAGATATCATCTTGTTTAAAAACATGAAAACCATCAATACATTCTGTATGCTCAAAGAACCTTGTAAATGTTGTAAATCTCACTTTGCAGAACATAATAACTTCAAAGGGCAAAATAATGTTTTAGGTGTTGAACAAACATTAGTGATAGTCATACTTTAAAAATGTTATATAATTCACTGGTACTGCTCAGGGAAACAATATACAGCTCTGTTCTAACCAACTGCACAAAACTACAAGTTTGGTTAGCCAGCAGTTAACTCTCATCCCCAGCTGAGTTTGCAGCCAACAGTACAATCATACACAGTATAAAAATAGGAACAGCGTATACCATGGAAATTTTTGCTTGGCAAAACATTAATTGTGCACAGGGCCAGGACCATGCCTTGCAACATCAGGCCACTTTTGTTCCTTGGAAATGGGGTTACTAGAAAGATTACATGAAGGTGACTTCTATCAGATGTTAGAATAGTTAACCATGTAGTTGATCACACTCTATCATGGGCAATGGTTCAGTTATTCAGTTATACTGCTTTATGAATAGAAAACTAGTTGTAGATATAGAATAAGCTATTAATACCTCAAGAACAAAGAGGGGCTGGGAAAGTTTTTTTATTTTAAAAATATAGATAGATACTGCTTAGCTCAATTGGCTAGAGAGGTTCAGAATACAGCCAACAGCACAGGGACAATCTCTGTTCTGACAAGAGATAAAATTGGGGCCTGCTTCCTCACCCCAGTAAAATCACAGCAAATCTCGAATAATTGATGGTCACAGCTGGAGAAAAATATCCAACTGAAAATATTGGTGGAAAATATCCAACCGAAAATATTGGTGGAGAGAGAATCCAATCTCCACAATTTACCCCAGCGGACCAACAGAACTCTCAATCGCCACAAGCAGCCACCGTCGTCAGTTCAAGGAGGTTCTCCCAGTTATCTCCTGAAGTTACAACCCCTGAAGAAATCCAGGGTTTGCACATGCTTAAAATACTGCATCCTTCTACATAGAAGCCAAGATTTGGGTGTCCAGCCTATATCAGAAGTCCTGAGTTCCTGTGCAAGTTCTTAGGTTTACCTACCGCTGTGGGAGCAGGCCGTCAGATGTAAGGTAGCCAGTCTTGTGTGCTTCCATGCTGAAGTCTCCAAACTTTGATTGGACTGCATAGGAGGCAAGCAGGACAGCTGTTTCAGGAGGGCAGTAAACTTCATCAGAAAGAATGCCTTCCTTGACCTGAAGGAAGAAAAGCTTCTGGGTGACCTCCTGGATTAGCTCCTCAGCCACATCTTCTGGGAAGAACTTGCCACGGAATTTGAACTGAACAGGATTTTCTTTCTTTAAATCCTGGTTAGATACCTAACAAGAAAACAAAGGTTTTGATCACTTTTCAAAACAAAATCAAGATGACATTTCACTATTAAAATAGCATCACTCCTTTAATTAGAAGTCATGAAAAACCTAATCTACATTAATGCTTCATTGAGCATCCTCTATAGGTTTAGAAATATTCACCATGTTAAAACAAGGCAATTGCAAGAATGCAACTAGAACACCAGTCAACCTTTATCTCGAACTGCCATTGTCTCAGAACGAATCACCCAATCAGTAAAGCTCATTTTCCATCATTAAACCATACAAAGCTAAGGAGGACCTGGACTCGAGGCCTTACTAAGTGCAAAGCTAACCAAATTTATTAGCCCTGGGAAGTGTTGAGAGCTGAGCCAATCTGCTTAGTATCTTGCTAAAAAGAGTGGCGCTGAGTATTTGGCGAGATTGGGAATTCACTGGTTGTATTGATATAGTTGCGTTATCTAACTGAAATGAAATGAAAATCGCTTATTGTCAAGAGTAGACTTCAATGAAGTTACTGTGAAAAGCCCCTAGTCACCACATTCTGGCGCCTGTCCAGGGAGGATGTTACGGGAATCGAACCGTGCTGCTGGCCTGCTTTAAAAGCCAGCGATTTAGCCAAGTGTGCTAAACAGCCCCTGAAATGCATCCTAGTTTTCTTACTTTACAACTGCACCTTAATGATAGTTAACCCACTGTAACTCTACCTCAGACTAGATTCCAGATATATTGTGGATGACTAATCAGTTATGACTGCTGTGTTTCTAAAACATTATTAAAAAAAATAGAGATATTTGCTAAAGCACAGAGTAACTTTGCTCAGTGTGACAAGGAGAATTTGGTGAGACTGGGAATTTGACGCAGATAGGAGAAGGTGCTATGTAAAAATTGCAGATGGCACGGTAGCACAGTGGTTAACACTGTTACTTCACAGCGCCAGGATCCCAGGTTCAATTCCCGGCTTGGGTCACTGCTTGTGGGGAGTCTGCACGTTCTCTCAGTGTCTGCGTGGGTTTCCTCCGGGTGCTCCGGTTTCCTCCCACAAGTCTCAAAAGACGTGCTGTTAGGCAAATTGGACATTCTGAATTCTCCCTCAGGTGTACCCGAACAGGTGCTGGAATGTGGTGACTGGGGGCTGTTCACAGTAACGCCATTGCAGTGTTAATGTAAACCTACCTGTGACAATAAAGATGAGCAAACTCCTTGCCAGCTGCAATTTTAACAAGGTGGGTGGCTGACACTTGTAGCTTGTATATTTTGTGCCATGTAGGAACTCCAGGACACTTTATGTGCCCTGTATAATTGTGTACAAGTGCTACGGCTATGGGGATATTGGGCATAGGGATTACATGCCTTCAGTTAATAAGAGATGGAGGAAGGGTTGAAATCAATGCAGTTCATACAGGAAAATACGTATTTCCTGGGTCCCATGTTCCAGAAGTGGTCACACCGTAACTACAGAGTCTATGGGAGAATAGATAGCCGATGGCCTTCTTGCAGGGTAGAACGAGGCAGACAGTGCAGAAATCATCTGTCAACTTGGTTTCCGAGTGCTGAAAACTGGTGAGGATAACAACACCTTGGAGTAAGTGCAGTCCAGGTTACATTCACTACACGAGGCAAACTATAGCACAGAGGAGCACAGTAGATTCTAGAAATGCAACAATCATAAGAGGATTCAATACTCGGGAGGTAGACTGGCATTTCTGCAATCGCTGAGCATTGCGTGATATTTTACTGTCCTGGTGTTGGGTAAAGGACGTCACAGAGAGTCAAGTGTTAGACTTACTCCCAGTATCTCGTGCTAGCGAGCATAAAGATAGCAGGGCAAGGGAGGCGAATAGTGCAGCAAAGACCTATACAAGATAGACGGTGTCTCAACTTGCTGTGACTAATGTTATCACAGGGAAGTTTAACTCGTGCTGTGGAGGAGACACTAGTTTGGCAGGGGGTGGACCACCGGGAAAAGCATTAAGAGGAGATACATGATATACGGAGAGATGAGCAAGATTAGTATTAAGAGGAGTGAGGAGTAGGAAGGGCAAGATGGGGGTGGAAATCGAGAGGCATGTTAAGATTAAAGTTTATAAATGCCAGGAGCATGGTAAGTATGCAGAGTTGAAAACACAAGTCATTGTTTTTAGCATCCATTACATAATTTTTTGTCCTCATGTCACCTCAAGCTTTTTCTAAACAATTGTATCTGCTGGTTTCTGGCCCTTCGGATAGCTCCTCCTTTACTGTGTCAAAACCATGATTTTTGAACACCCACGCACACAGGGAGAATTTGCAAACTCCACAGTCACCCAAGGCTGGAATTCTGTCTTTTTAATAGCCTTCAAAATTGTATCATTTTAGTTCTTGTCCTGCTTTTCTCTTTGCTATTCAGTATTAAATTTTTATTTGCCATACTTCTACTCATTTCAACATTCCATCTTCTGAAGTCTGTCATTAACCTCAAGTTTTGTATATTTGAATTCTCATTTGCAAATTTTGAAATTATGCAAATATTGAGTGAGATAATGCCCAGAGTAAAAGGAAGAATTTCTGAAATGTGTTCAGGAGAACACCCTTGACCAATACATTCACAGTCCAAATAGGAAGACCACAGGTGGAATTCTCCACAAGGCCCGACGCCGTCGTGAAACCCGGAGAGGTTCACGACAGCGTCGGAGGCTGCACCTTGCCCCCTATTCCTCCCCCCTCCCCCGGGCTAGGAGGGTCGTGCCGTAAATCGCGGCCGCGGGGCCTTGTCGCTGGCGTCAAGGCGCGGCACGCCGAGACTGACGCGGCCGGCGTGCCAAAGGACGTCAGCCGCGCATGCGCAGGTTGGCGGCTCCAACCCGCGCATGCGCGGCTGACATCACGACGGCAGAGGGCTCAAACCCGTGCATGCGCGGTTGCAGTCTTCCCTTCTGCTGCCCCGCAAGACGTGGCGGCTTGGTCTTGCAGGGCGGCGGAGGGGAAAGAGTGCATCCCTTTGAGACGCCGGCCCGACGATCGGTGGGCACCGATCGCGGGCCAGTCCCCTCCCAAGCACATTCGAGGTGCTCACTCCACTCTCCGCCCTCCACAAGCCACAAAACAGCTGCTGGCGCCATGTTCACACCGGCAGCGACCAGGTGTGGTTGCCACCAGCGTGAACCGGTCGGGAACGGCAGGCCGCTCGGCCCATGCGGGTCGGAGAATCGCGGGTCGACGTGAAAAACGGCGGCCTGCGATTCTCCGAGCAGCGTGTCGCGTTTGGGGGGGGGGGGGGGGGGGGGAAGAGAGAAAGAGAATCGCGGGGTGTGCCAGAGCGGCCCTCCCACGATTCTCCCACCCGTCGTGGGAGCGGAGAATTGCACCCCACATTTGCTAGATCTGGTGCTTGGGGATATGGGGCAAAAGGGTCAAATGTTCAAAGGACAGCTGTTGGATAAGTATGATCATTGCAAAAGTATTTTCGATAAGTAATGGAGAAGATCAGGGGACCATTTAAGTGGAACTTGTGACTTTTGCTCCAATCTACCTCAACTAGATCCCAAATTTGACAGGAAAAACTGATGGGACAATGAGTGATCTTTGAGGTGCTGTTTCAGGTACAGGCTAGATTAACAGGAGATTAGAAAAATTGTGCAAGATAGAGGCCTTCAGATTCCTGCAGCATTAGACCAGTTCCAGGGCTGGAGAGAATTGTACAAGCCAGCTGGGTTGGATCTCACCAATGTCCCTCGAAGGAGGCTAACTAGTGTTAGTGCTCAGGCGTGTTAAAAACAAATTTGGCAGGGGTGAATATCAAAGGAGGAATAAGGTGCAGGACCGAAAGAGGGAACAGAAGAATCGCAAAGAAGGGTAGGATTGGGAATGTAACATTTGTGGGATTCAAGGTACACAGGAAAACAAAAACAAAAAAAATCAAAGGAGGGGCAGAAGGCAACAATCAAAAAAAAGTATTAATATGGATAAAGACGATGTAGGAAGAGTTTGAGGACAGAATCTATTCAGTCAAAATCAAGAAACAAAAGGATTCTATTATTCGTGTTACCATCATCCAAACAGTGGAAAGGAAATGGAAGATCAAATTTGCAGGTACAAACTATAGATTGGGATTCTTTAAATGGTTGCTGTCCTCAGTCTATATTTGGATAATTTAAAGAGCAATGTAGGAGAAGGCAATCTGGAAATGTGTACAACTTTACAAGTTCAACAAGGAACAAAGCAGTTCTGTATCTGATTCTGGACAATGATGTGGGGCAAGTGAAGCAGGTTTCAATGAGAGAGCATTTTGAAAACAAATGACTGAAATATCAGGCTTAAACTAATTATAGAAAAGGACACAGCACAGTCAAGCATAAATTACAAAACCGGAAGGCAGCCAACTTCAGCGAGTTGAAAGAGGATCAGGCCTAGGTGCAATAGAATCAAAAATGGTTTGGCAAAACAGAATGATCAATGAGAGGTCTTCAAGATTGAGTGGTTCAGGTGGAGTACACATATTCCCATGAAGGGGAAAGGAAGTTCATCCGAAGCTAAAGTTCCAATGATAACAAAAAGGTGTAGGAGGTTAAAAAGGCTCCACCATCATATGGGCTAACAAAGTTAACACGGACTGATTTTGGAGTATAAAGACTTTGGAGTATAAAGGGTAAAGCAATTGGTGTTGTATATCTGGACTTTCTAATGACATCTGACAAATGATCAAGACAATATCTTTGAACAATATATTATGGAATGAACCAGAAGCAATTAATTTTTTTAAAAGTTAGAGTGCCCAATCCAACTAATCTGTACATCTTTGGGTTGTGGGGGTGAAACCCACGCAGACATGGGGAGAATGTGCAAACTCCACACAGATAGTGACCCAGGACTGGGAGTCGAACCCGGGTCCTCAGCGCCGTAAGCAGCAATGCTAACCTGTGACACGTGCCACCCCACCAGAAGCAATTAATGATATAGTAAAGAATCCTCAAGGAAGAGCGATCATAACATGGTGAATTTCACATTCAGTGTGAGAACCTTGGGTCTGAAACCGGTGAACAAAAATAAAGACAAATCCAAAGTTAAGGTGACAAACATTTAAAGAGGAATGAAAAAAATAGATTAAAAGGCAAGGCAGTAAGTAAATAGTGGCAGTGGAGATAATTTATGAATCTCATTGGGATTCATTATCAATTCCATTGGGTGAGCACAAAAGAGAAAGCTAGCATGAAAAACAGAGAGAGAGAGAGAGAGCGCGAGAGCGCGAGAGAGAGAAAAGACGACCAAAAAATAGAATTTTAGAAACTGGCAAATATTACAACAAAAATGGGAGAAAATAGATAAACAAGAAACATTAAAACAGACAAAGTTGTGGTTTCTGCAAGCATATAAAAAGGAACAGATTAAATAAAATAAGCATTGGTCCCTTAGTGGATGAAGTTAGAGGATTAATAATGGGATACAAGGGAAATGGTACAGTTTTTGAATAAATATTTAGCCTTAAATGGTTGAAGTATTTAGTCTTAAATGGTTGAAGGCGATCAGAAGCATCACAATAATACAATCAGAAGCAAAAGGGAGGAAGACTAAGAAAAAGTACTCGGCAAACTATTGCCAAAATGGCCGACAGGTTCTCTGGTGTAGGGGTGATATTAATGTGGAAAGAGGATTGGCCAACCAGTAGGAGATAGAGATGGGATAAATGTGTTATTTCCAGATTGGCATATTATAATTAGTCAAGTGCCACAGGGATCACTGCTCAGGTTGCAAATATTTACTATCTATATCAATAACTTGGATGAAAGATCAACTATATTGTAGGCAGATTTGCTGATGACACAAAAATCAGTAGAAAGGTAAGATGGAAAGATCACACAGAGACTGGAAAGGGATACAGATAAGTAACTGGGCAAAAATCTGGCAGATGGATTACAAAGTGGAACAAAAGGGAAAATGCTGGAAAATCTCAGCAAGTCTGGTAGCATCTGTAGGGAGAGAAAAGAGCTAACGTTTTGAGTCCGATGACTCTTTGTCAACGCTAACAGACAGAGAAAGTGGGAAATATTTATACTGTGGAGTGAGAATGAAAGATGAGTCATAGCCACAGAAACCCAGGGAAACCGGGTGCTAATGGCCACAGATACCAAGGGGGAAAGAGTGCTAATGGCAGTCCCCAGAGAGGACAAAAGATGTGAAAGGTCAAACAGCAGGGAAACTAACATCAGAGGATGAAGTGTAGGTGTGGGGGGGAGGGGAAGGGGGAAGCAAAGAGGAGAAAGGTGCAGGAAAGAAAGAAATGGTAAAAAGACAGTTAAAATGAAATGAAAACAAATGGGTTGAGGTGGGGCTGATCATCTGAACATAGAACAGTACAGCACAGAACAGGCCCTTTGGCCCTCGATGTTGTGCCGAGCAATGATCACCCTACTCAAACCCACGTATCCACCCTATACCCGTAACCCAGCAACCCCCCCCCCCCCCCCCCCCCCCCCTTACTTTTTTCATAGGACACTACCGGCAATTTATCATCGCCAATCCACCTAACCCGCACATCTTTGGACTGTGGGAGCACCTGGAGGAAACCCACGCACACACAGGGAGGACGTGCAGACTCCACACAGACAGTGACCCAGCCGGGAATCGAACCTGGGACCCTGGAGCTGTGAAGCATTTATGCTAACCACCATGCTGCCCCTTGTTGAATTCGATGTTCAGGCCGGAAGGCTGTAGCTTGCCTAACCGGATGAGATGTTGTTCCTCCAGTTTGCATTGCGCTTCACTGGAACATTGCAGCAGGCCAAGAACAGACATGTGGGCATGGGAGCAGGGTCTTTTTTTAAAATGGCAAGCAACAGGAAGGTCCGGATCCTGAATGCGCACAGACCGAAGATGCTCAGCAAAGCGATCACCCAGTCTGCGTTTGGTCTCTCCGATATAGAAGAGACCACATTGGGAGCAGCGAATACAATAGACCAGATTGAAAGAGGTGCAAGGGAAACGCTGCTCAACCTGGAACGAGTGTTTTCGGCCTGGAATGTTAAGCATGGAAGAGGCAACGGTGCAGGTGTTACACCTTCTGCGATTGCATGGGAAGGTGCCATGGGTGATGGGAGGGGTACTGGGTATGGTGGAGGAGTGGACTAGATTGTCAAAGAGGGAACGGTCTCTGCGGAATGCTGACAGAGGGAGTGAAGGGAAGATGTGTTTGATGGTGGCATCACGCTGGAGTTGGCGAAAATGGCGGAGGATTATGCTTTGCATACGGAGGCTGGTGGGATGAAATGTGAGAACGAGGGGGACTCTATCCTTGTTCTGGGAGGGGACGAGGGTAGTGAGGCGGGAGATGGACCGCACACTGTTGAGGGCCCTGTCCACAACTGTAGGTGGGAAATCACGGTCAAGGAAGAAGGAACACATTTTCGAAGCACCATTTTGGAAAGTGGCATCGTCGGAACAAATGCGACGGAGGCAAAGGAGTTGAGAGAAAGGGATGGAGTCCTTACAGGGTGTAGGGTGTGAAGAGCTGTAGTCCAGATAGCTGTGGAAGTCAGTGGGCTTGTAGTGGATATTAGTAGATAGTCTATTGCCGGAAATGGAGACAGAAAGATCAAGGAAAGGAAGGGAAGTGTATGAGATTATCCAGGTGAAAGTGATGGAGGGGTGGAAACTGGAAGCGAAGTTGATTAATTTTTCCAGGTCCGGGCGAGAGCATGACGCGGCACCAAAATAGTCATCAATGTATCGGTAAAGGAGTTGTGGCAGGGGGCCCGGATAGGCCTGGAACAAGGAATGTTCCACATACCCCATAAAAAAGGCAAGCGTAGCTAGGACCCATGCGGGTACCCATTACTACACCTTTGATTTGGATTACAATGTTGGTTCACTTTGGCAGGAAGAATAGTTTTTTTTTTAATGGTCTGGAACTACAGAGTGCTGCGGTAGAGGGGTTCTGGGCGGGGGGCAGGGAATGACACTCTTGACTAGTGCGCGGTCAATTCCAGCCCCACAGGCCCAGAGTCCCATCATAAGTGAAGTAACCAATAATTTGTATGTACTTTCTGAGCTCTTTGACCCTTGACTGTTCCGATGATTTACTGGCACCAGATTTGTAAGTAAAACGGGAATGAAAGATGAGTATCATTGGTGCTGAGGCTGTAATCTCCATAGTCGTCTATCTTCCCAGGATGTGGAGTGTTGAAACCCAATGGTTGGATCTGACGTTCTGGTTTGTGGTTGGGGGGGGGGGGGGGGGGGGGGGGGGTGTTGGCTCTCAACCTCACTAAAATAGAGTTAGAATTCTCTGCCTGAGAGTTTAAAACAAAAAAATGGTTTTCTGCAGGTCAGGATTAACTGTATTAGAGAGATAAATAAAAGGGGTATTTTCTTCAAGACCTCTTGAGAGGTCTCAGGAGGGATATCGGAATGGATTTTCCCTCAGTCTTTCAAACAGGGTATAAGCTTTCACAGGCAGTCTACAGGGAGAGACTGCTTGCAGCCATCAGAAACTAAAACTTTCACAGGCTGATTGGAGAGAAAAAGTTTTAAAATCGCCAGCCTTAGCTGACAGAGAGAGAGTCCAAACCAGTGTGCCCGCTTCTCCCCTGGTCTAAGCAGAATGGAGTCTGTCTTCTAGCCAGAACCTTCTCACACCAATCAGGATCAAGAGGGAAACAAATACTGGGAGATCTTGTAACAGCTTATTGCCTGTCAGCCAAGTTCAAAGTGTTATCAGTGGGCCAAATAGCACACTGTAGCACTACAGCACACTGGTCCTTGGACCAGTTCAAATAGCACATTAGACTGTGCTAGTTCAGTTTAAAAGCATATCGGCAGAATTGTAGCAGCCACCAGAGCAGAACATAAGGGGATTACACAGGAAAACAAGATTTAAACAAGAGGATCCTGATTGTGAAGCACAAAAAGTTATCTTATTACAGCAAGTAATTAGAAAGGCAAACAGATTGTTGTCCTTTATTGCAGAGGGATAAATTAAAAGTAGGGAAGGCTTGCTACAACTTTAGAGGGCATTGGTGAGACCGCACCTTGAGAACAGTGAACAGCTTTGGGTCTCTCTACTCAAGGGTCATACATACTGTATTGAAAACAGTTTGGGGAAGGCTCTCTTACAAGAGGGTTTGTCTTGCGAGGAAAAAGTAGAGTTGGTTGGGCCTATACTCAGTTAACAAGATGTGACCTTATACTAGATTTTTGGAATGGGGGAGGAGGGGATTAATAGAGTAAACGCCGAGAGGATGTTTCTCCTCGTGGGAGAATCTCAAATTAGAAGTTATACCTTCAGAATAAGGGTTCTCTCACTTAAGACGAGATGGAGATGAGGAGGAATTTCCTCTTTCAAGAGGGTTGCGAATCTTTGGAATTCCCTACCACAGACAGCTGTAGAAGCAGAGTCATTGAATATACTCAAGGAATGACATTTGAGCACCAGAGGAGTTGGGGTTATGAACAGTAGGCAGGATAATGGAGTCGAGTCCATAATCAGATCAGTCTTGATGTTTTCATATGGCAAAGCAGGCTAGACAGGATGTATAGCCTCCTTCGGCAGCTATTCCTTACTATTTTACAACATGATAAACATGTTAGCCAAATTAGAAGTCCATGAAATTAAAAGGACAAGAGGTAATATAAATACAACATGGGCAATAGAAGAAGGGTCTGGACTTGGCCTTACAAGGCACAATTGCAAAGCTTGTAGATATAACAAACAAATGGAAACAAAGGGGGTGGCATGGTGGCACAGTAGTTAGCATTGCTGCCTCACAGCGCTAAGGACTCAGGTTCAGGTTTTGGGCGACTGTCTGTGGGGAGTTTGCACATTCTCCAAATGTCTGCGTGGGTTTCCTCCAGGTGCTCTGGTTTCCTCCCACAGTCCAAAGATGTGCAGGTTAGGTTGAATTGGCAGTGCTAAAATTACCCCTCCGTGCCCAGGGATGTACAGGTTAGATGGGATTACAGGGACAGGGCAGGGGAATGGGTGGTCTTTTAGAGGGTTGGTGTAGCATCAATGGACCAAATGCCTCTTTCTACACTGTCAAGATTCAATTCTATGGAACGACCAAAGGAAATGAAAAATTACACAAAAAAATCTCAGTGGAAAACATTTGAGAAGTGCTTTAAGCTGGCAAAAGTGAAATAAACATGGCAGCTGAAGATCAAGAGAGGAGAAAGTGAAGTAATGCATTTTTAAGAGGCCTAATATGGAAAGATATCGAAAAGTTGTGAGCAAAGACATCTTGGTGTGTATTTGCATAAATCCGTAAAGATATGGGAAGCAGTTAGGCTGGTTAAAAAGCGTACATCAAAACAGAAATCAAAGATAACTTTAAGAACTGCTTTGGCCTCAGTTGGATTAATATGGACAATTCCAAACATCAAACAGCAGGTATGGAGGAAGCCGATCAGGGATGATGGGCTTTTGTAATTCGGAGTCTGATAAAGTTTGGATTGTTCTGCTTGGAACAGAGTAGATGACGAAGAGGTGATCAAGTAGGGACATAGATACATTTGAGGGGTTGGGGCTGTTTCCTTTGAAGAAAAGGTTGAGGAGATTTGACTTCTTAAAAGTTGAACAATTCTGTTTATTACAGTAAGAAGTCTTACAACACCAGGTTAAACTTTCATTGTATCCAAGTTACCCTGGACCCAGTTGCAAATCCACATCCACAATGACAATCACTCTTAAATATGTTGCAGCCAATCTTAACTTAGCAATAAAACACCGAAATTCAACATCCTACAAGGCATGTGCTGTTTTGATGATTGGAAAAAGGAGGGAAATTTTAAATATACCACTTTCTCCCACCCAACCATCCCAAGACAAAAGAAAGCTTATAATTTTGGAAGTGAGGGTAGGAAATCAATCAGGATTCATAAAACTGGATTTCATTAAAAAGAAATAAATAATCAGGTTTGATCTTGAAAAGTCAAAGCGCGCTTACCTTTTTATCAAGCTTTAACCAGTTTGGATACCCCTTGTTGTCTGTATACTGGAGTCCAAAATACCAGATCTCTCGCAGGCCAATTGTTTTGACCACCTGTGGAAGAAAGGTGGATAAATTCTTACTTTAAAATCTGCAAACTATTATAGTTACTGACAGGCTTCCTTCTAATCTGTAAATAGCTATAATTGACTGGAGGTTTGAGATTGGAGCTCCTCGCAAGACAAGTGAGTAGAAAGCGCACCATCGGGTCAAAGGAATTTAAATATACTCGAGTTACAAATTATACATGATGGATTTTATATTGGAGCTTGCCAAAATGTAATTAGCCAATTTTGAAAAACAACATTTTTTTGGGGGTCACACCAAAACACTTTGTAATGGTTGAAAGAAGTTCACAACTATCCAAGAGAATAGTAACAGCATTACAAACGGCTACTTTACTTTAGTAAATATCAGCATCACACATTGGTTTCAGTAGATGATTCAGAAGACGTCCCTGAATCAGTAAATTAAAAACATGCCAATTAATCAATAGATCTGGCAGTGGAATGTTTTGATTAAAAGTGTTGAAGGTGGTGTACTGCTGCCTGGAAGTATTTTAAATCTCATTGCTTTTCATTCAACAAAAGGAATCTAAACAGGTTTAAAAATCAACTAGTTTGCAAAAGGCTCAAAAGATCACCTAACTAAATTTTGAAACTTTGAGTCAGGGTCATTTACACCACAGAAGGACGCTGTTTGGCCAATCACGTCCTCCCAGTTCTCTATAGAACAATTAAGATAGCCCCATTTCTTCATTCTTTCCCTGTTACTGTGCAAGTTTATTTCCCTCAAGAAAACATACCAAATTTCCTTTGGAAATCAGTGACCATCTCTGCTTCCACTACCTTGGTAGGCAGCGAGTTCCAGGTCAAAACCATTCACTATGGAAATAAAATTCTTCCTCACATTTCCCCTCCATCTCACTGCCAACTTTTAAATCTGTCCTATACCATCAGCTAATAGTGGTTTTTCAAACTTTTTTTCCATGGACCCATTTTTTCCAACCGGCCAACCTTCGGGACCCACGCTGGTCGACCTCCATGACCCACGCCGGCTGACATTCGTGAACCACCTTTTTAAAAAAAAAACCTTTAATGCGAGAGCAAAGCCTGCTTGGTCCTCACTATCTTGTAACAGTCCAGGTTCACAGGAGGAGAGGGCTACGCACATATCGGGTGCAGATTTCAGCCGGTTCCTTTGTGCCATCTTCATCTTTGTGATGAGGGAAAATCGAACCTCGCACATGGGAGGTCATTGTGTAGGATAAAAGCAACAAATGCTCGTTTTACTCAGCTCTGGATACTCCTCGGAGACGCTACTCCAATATGCTGACAGTTTCATTGACTTGTGCCGTGTTTTTAATGTGCTGTAAAAGCTGAGGCGCAGAAGTTCAGTCAGCTTCATTTGGAGTCAGGTTTGCCAGCCCACTAATGTTATTTTTGTTCGGTGTCGTAGCAGCGTGGGGAACATGTAGTAATTTTGGTTTTGCACTCAATTGCCAAACTTTCAATGAGTTTTGGAAAGCTGCGATTTCTTCAGTGCTGAAAGCAATCATCATCCTTCCCTTGCAATTGGGTTCAGTTCATTTAGAATTGAAAAGATGATAGTTAGCATCCAAGTTTCATCAGCAAACAAATCAGCCAGAGAGGACAATTAAGGAGGAAAGCGTGGATTTCATTCCTCAGTTCGTAAACTGAGTTGCTCCCCTGTTGACTGATCATTACAGTAACTCTTCAAGCGGATGAAGTCCACCGTCATAGGGATTTACTGTTCCGATTCAATGCAGTCTAAAAGGTCAGCAAAAACATATACCCACCCTTCAGTACACAGAGGGCAACGATGTGATGATTTCCCATGGCTTTCATTATATCCCTTGCCAAATGTTCAGTTCTGCCCATGATTAAACCATGAGGAATATATACTCTCTCCAGATCATTTGAAAAATGTTTAGGGGTGCAAAACAGATAGAGGTTATAGATTTGTTCATCAGCGGTGATCATCACGCAGTCAGCCACCGGCATCCCGTGATCGCACTTTGACCCCGGCTCAGGTCCCAACACTCCCGGTCCCCATGCGTACTGATAAGCGGACACGCATACTCAGTGCACCCACATTTTTTTAGCTCGTCGCGGCCGCCATTTGTAAAGCCGTCCGCAGCCGGCATGGTTAAAAGCCGGCTGTTGTGCTTGTATTACCGCGATTGAGAACGCCGCAATGGACATTGCCGTGACCCTCCCGACACCTGCCCGCGACCCACCCACAGGTCACAACCCCAACTTTGAAAATACACGAGCTAATAGGAAGATCTTTCCTTCATTTGACTTCTCTAAACTAGTCATAATCTTGCACACTTCTAACAAATCTCACTAATGTTTGTTCTCCCAAGTAGAACAAACAAACAACTTCTTAAACATGACCTAAAATTCCTCATTTCTGGAACCATTCTGGTAAATATCCTTTGCACCCGGCAAAAGACCCTCCCTTCTACAGTATGGTGATCAAAAAGGATACAATACTCTAGTTGGGGCCTAACCTGGGTTTTATAAAAGGCTCATAACTTCTCAGTTTCTGTACTCAATATCTCTTTGATAACTAGCAAAGCATTGACTATTAATAATGTGTCCTGTCTCCTTAGTCCGATGTACAAGGACCCACAGGTCCCACACATTTTAGAACTGTGCCGATTAATCTATGTCCCCTCCATCTGTTCTGCAAATATGCCTCACCTTACTTCTCTGTATTAAATTCCATCTTGCCATTCTACTAGCCTATAGTAGTCTGATTTAGCTCACAAGGTTAAATCGCTGGCTTTTAAAGCAGACCAAGCAGGCCAGCAGCACGGTTCGATTCCCGTACCAGCCTCCCCGGACAGGCGCCGGAATGTGGCGACTAGGGGCTTTTCACAGTAACTTGATTGAAGCCTACTCGTGACAATAAGCGATTTTCATTTCATTTCATCCTCACCGACAACCACACATCCAAGTATGGTATCAGCAGCAAATTTTGAAATTGGTTTGTATTCCAATACTCACTATACAGATCAGAAAAGCACTGACCCTTGGGGAACTACCTTCTAACCAAGGTTCAGTCTTAAAAACAACCACATACTAGGACTGATTTCGGTCCTTGGGCTATATGTTTTATCCAAACGGATCCCTTTTTTCATAAACAAACAATTGTCACTGGTCACAAAAGGCAGGTGTTTTCTTTTGTGGACTCAGCTCCACTTTCCGGCCCGAACACCATAACCCTTAATTCGTCAAAAAACTATCTTTATCTAAAAAACATTTAATGAAGGAGCCTCTACTGCTTCACTGGGCAAGGAATTCCATAGATTCACAACCCTTTGGGTGACGAAGTTCCTCCTAAACTCGGTCCTAAATCTACTTCCCCTTATTTTGAGGCTATGCCCCCTAGTTCTGCTTTCACCCGCCAGTAGAAACAACCTGCCCGCATCTATCCTATCTATTCCCTTCATAATTTTATATGTTTCTATAAGATCCCTCCTCATCCTTCTACATTCCAATGAGTACAGTCCCAGTCTACTCAACCTCTCTGCGTAATCCAACCCCTTCAGCTCTGGGATTAACCTAGTGAATCTCCTCTGCACACCCTCCAGCGCCAGTACGTCCTTTCTCAAGTAAGGAGACCAAAACTAACACAATACTCCAGGTGTGGCCTCACTAGCACCTTATACAATTGCAACATAACCTCCCTAGTCTTAAACTCCATCCCTCTAGCAATGAAGGACAAAATTCCATTTGCTTTCTTAATCACTTGTTGCACCTGTAAACCAACTTTTTGCAACTCATGCACTAGCACACCCAGGTCTCTCTGCACTGCAGCATGTTTTAATATTTTATCATTTAAATAATAAACCAGTTTGCTGTTATTCCTACCAAAATGGATAACCTCACATTTGTCAACATTGTATTCCATCTGCCAGACCCTAGCCCATTCACTTAACCTATCCAAATCCCTCTGCAGACTTCCAGTATCCTCTACACTTTTCCACTCATCTTAGTGTCATCTGCAAACTTGGACACATTGCCCTTGGTCCCCAACTCCAAATCATCTATGTAAATTGTGACAATTGTGGGCCCAACACGGATCCCTAAGGGACATCACTAGCTACTGATTGGCAACCAGAGAAACACCCATTAATCCTCACTCTTTGCTTTCTATTAATTAACCAATCCTCTACCCATGCTACTTCTTTACCCTTAATGCCATGCATCTTTATCTTATGCAGCACCTTGTCAAAGGCTTTCTGGAAATCCAGATATACCACATCCACTGGCTCTCCGTTATCTACTGCACTGGTAATGTCCTCAAAAAATTCCACTAAATTAGTTAGGCACAACTTGCCCTCTATGAACCCATGCTGCGTCTGCCCAATGGGACAATTTCTATCCAGATGCCTCGCTATTTCTTCCTTGATGATAGTTAGAAAGACACCGGGTACACATGTGCTTTATATTTTCATTCAGTTTACATTTAGAAGATGCAGGGTCAGTTTCTTGCAAGTTACCTAATTCAGTTTATCACTAGTACTGCAAATGGAAAACAACTTTCATTGCATCTGGTTTCCCTGGTTACAAATCCACATTTTTGATACGTAATATACTACCACAGTCAATGTTAGTTGGGGGGGGGGGGGTTAGTTTAGCTTAGAGTCGGGGGTGAATAAAGGTGGGACCTGTAAGTAAGGGAGACGGCTTTTGCACTATGTTTATAGTTTCATGTACATTGTTTATTGTGTTGTTGTTACAATACCAAAAAACACCTCAATAAAATGTTGATTAAAAAAATAATTTTAGATGCTCCATGCTCCCATTTTGAAGTAACCATCCACCACCTAAATGCTACGATAGGGAGATATTAAAAATTTGGGTCCAAAATTAAGCAATTTAAAGGTTTAAACAGATTGAAGGAAAATGCTATTAGCCTGAACTCAAATGTTTGCTCTCATTCTGATTTAAAACTTTTGTTACGGAACACATAACGTGACCCAGCAAAGACCCATTGGGCCGGATTCTTCCGCTCTGCCCACTGCAAGATCGCCATGGCCTGGACACAGATCATGTAAAAGGTCCATTGACCTTGGGCAGGAATTTCCAGTTGCTAGGCAAGCAAGGGGTAGAATCCCACTCATCGCCTTTCAATGACCAGCCATTATCTTATTAACAGAATCTGATGCCTTAGTGGTCTATAAATGGCTCTGGCCTTTTGTGTAAATGGAATGGCCTATCAGCCAAATAATGAGAATAGATTCAATTTTGACCACCTCAGGGGAGAAACTTTGTTTGAAGTGTTGGGCAAGAGCTTAGAGAGAGAGAAATCCTTTTGGGAACAAGGTGAAGCAGATGGGCAGCCAAGACGACAGGTCAGGAAACCTGGAAGCAGAAGGTAGTGGAGAACAGCCCATCAGGTCATGAAGCCTGCTAGCTTAAGGATGGAAGCAGCAATAGAACAGGTCATGCAAGCTGCCAGAGTGAGAAAGCTTTGAAATTCCGATGAGATATCCTAACAGAAGATTGCTTCTTAAATTCAAGTGTAGCCTTTGTCTGGATGTACACGTGAAATCAGAGCTGTATTTTAATGTCAAGTGTTGTTTAATGGGACCTTGTGGGGTAAAATTAAGAAACTGCATACAATCTGTTAGTGTTAGAACTGAAGTTTGGTGACATGGCCGGGTTTCTCAGGCTTGAGAAGATGAAGCTTGCCCCGAGAGGATTGTCGCTAGGGTTCGCCTGGAGATGGCAGCCGTTATAGACTTCTTTGGGGAAAATTAAGCTGTCAGCAGATACAAAAGGTCAGGAAGGGGTGTATTGGTTGAGGCATGATTAGTTAGTGGGAGGGGGAGACTGGGGATCTGTATGTGTAAGCCATGTTGGCTGGGTGGGTGTTATTTACTTTGTTGTTTTGCCTCTTGCAAATTGTTGTTAAAAATGTATAAATGCCTTAATAAATTTTTTTTAAAAAGAACTGAAGTTTGAAAGTTTTATTTTAATAAAGTTTTGTTTATAAAATAACAAAGCCCAATTTCTTTTATTATCACTCCCAGAACGAATCTAACTTTTCTGCACAGTCTTAAAACATTATGCGTCCAGTTCACTATCTTAACCTTTGTGGAGGGCTAACCAGGTGTCCATAAAAATGCCCTATTTCCCAGTCAATGTGCTCTGCCTGTGGGAAAGTCAGCCATATCCAAAAAGTAGAGTACAGGAGAGGAAACAGTATTGATCCAGGTCATAGTAGCCATGCACCAGGTCGAGGTTGTGGTACATTTAAAATTATTTCAGGAATCTGGAAATCTTCTAATGCACATAATAGATGTGGAAGCAGAAATTGAAGTTATTGAACAGGAAGATCAAGAATTGCTCTTAGTTAGGGAGTCATGTGGCACAGTGGTTAGCACTGGGACAGCGGTGCCGAGGACCCAGGTTCGACTCCCAGTCCTGGGTCAGTGTCTGTGTGGAGTTTGCACATTCTCCCCATGTCTGCGTGGGTCTCACCCCCACAACCCAAAGATGTGCCGGTTAGGTGGATTGGCCATGCTAAATTGCCCCTTAAATTGGAAAAGAAAATATTTGGGTACTCTACATTTTTTTTTAAAAAAGCATTTCTCTCAGTCAAACAGCACAAAAAATAACACGCGCAAATGAAACAAAGCAAAATGAATTTCCAGCGTCCAAAGTAGAAATGAAAGCCAGTTTTGCAACTTACCTTCATGGTTTATACAGCTGCAGTAATGTCTATTATCTTAAAGTGTACAAGAAGTCACCAAGTAATACTCCGCAACGCAAATCTGGTATGAAACTGACTGGTTATTCCATTAACAGTATCCCAGTGATAGGTGAAGTTAGTGTTGGAGTGGAATGTGATGATACATCCCATCACTTGCCATTGGTAATTGTAGGAAGGAACAAAGTCTCCCTGATGGAAAGAAACTGGCTTAAGATCACATGGTTAAACTGGGCCAAGTTATTTCCAGTAGGATCAGTGGCAGCAAGTGCAACATTGAGAAAGTACTGAGAGAACAAAGTGGTCTTTCAGCAAGGAGAGCCAATTGATAAAATTAAGCATCAGTTGGCTGAAGTCAAGATAAAAGGACAATGTACATCATACAATTTGGAAGGCTAGGAGCGTTCCAGTATCTCATACCGTTAGAAATAGCAACATGCTTGGTAGATTAGGAAAACGGGCCATTAATAAGCAGTGGGGTAGTTTAAAAAGCAAATGGGTTTGGTGGGGATTAGAATACGGTGGCGATCAAGAATGATCTGCCTACTAGTGAAGATTTGTCCAACATAGCCAAAGTACATTTGCCAACTTCATAACATAATAGGAGGGAGAAATAAAAGGGAGAATTACAGATCAGTAGTTTTTTTTGGGGGGGGGGGGGGGGGGGGGGGAAGAGAGAGAGAGAGAGAGAGAGAGATGAGAGAGAGAGAGAGAGAGAGAGGAGAGAGAGAGAGAGAGAGAGAGAGAGATGAGAGAGAGAGAGAGAGAGGAGAGAGAGAGAGAGGAGAGGAGAGAGAGAGAGAGAGAGAGAGAGAATAGAAGCGAGAGAGGAGAAGAGAAGAGGAGAGAGAGAAAGAGGAGAGAGAGAAAAAGAGACGAGAGAGAAAAGAGAAGGAGAGAGAAGAGAGAAAGAAGAAGAGAGAGAGAGAAAAAAGAGAGAGAGAGAGAGAGAAAAAGAGAGAGAGAGAGAGAAAAAGAGAGAGAGAGAAAAGAGAGAGAGAGATTTCAGTTTTTTTTGAGGATGGAACTAGTAGAATAGATGAGAAACACCAGTGGATGTGGTGTATTTGGTCCCTTATAACAGGTTAGTGGGCAAAGTTCTAGCACATGGGATAGGGGGTAAAGTATTGGCCTGGATTGCAAATTAGCTGACAGACAGGTAACAAAGTGGGAATAAATGGGTCATCTTCAGAGTGGTAGGTAGCAGCCAGTGAGGTACCGCAGGGATCAGTGCTTGGGGTCTAGATAGTCATGATATTGTAAGGATCCTTCCTGCTGATTCCCTTATTCTCCTTTATTTTTGCCGTTAGCATTTTTGATCCATGGAAGCTTAACGGACATGTATCTTTAAGTCAAGCGGTATAGAGAAGGAATTCAAGTAACTTGGAATATCGTATATGGTGCTGCTAGCTTTGGACAGCAAGACCCAGATCATCACCCGAGAGATGGGTGCAACTCTTAATGGATTGGCTGGTGGCCAATAGGCCCAGTAACAGGTGGTGATTGGGTCTTACTCGAGTGAGATGGTTCTCACAGCCCCAAGGAGCTTTTGTCTTCCTCCCTCCCTCCAGAAAGGCCTAGTTGCTGTATTTCTGAAACTGCAGAGACCTGAATGAATATACAGTGAAACCATTACAGCTGCAAACAAACAGAGACCTAGATCTGAAAGCTTACTTTGAAGGAAGGTCTGGTTAAAGTCAACCATCTGAAACAATGTCTCTTTTTCCTTTTACTTGTGATTTTCACCCCTCTTCTGCCCTCAGTTTGTCAGTATGTGTGTGTGCGTGCGCATTATGTATAGTGGGTGAGGGGCAAGTTAAAGTTTGGGATTAGAAATTAGATAAACGTTAACCAGTTGTATTTGCTGCATATTTCATTCTAGTTCTTGCGAACTATAGCGTTCATTTACACATAATTATTGGGTAGCCACAGGCAAAAGACTTTGGGTATTTTTCCAAGAATTATTTTGCTGCACATTTTATTAATGTTCTCATTATAAATAAAAAAGTAATTGTGTTAATTTACAAACCTGGTGACTGTAATTATTGGGCAGCCACGGGTCAAAGACTTCAGATGTTTTTCTAAGAATTATTGGTCAATTTATTTGTGTTGTGACTCTAGGTCAAGTGGGGCTGGAATTGACTGCACACAAGCCCAGGGCGTCATAACAATATATAAATGACCTGGATGAGGGAGCAAAATAAGATTTGCAAATTTGCCGATGACACAAAACCGGGTAGAATTGCGAGTGACGAGGAGGATGTAAGGAGGCTTCAAGGTTATTTAGGCAAGTTGAGTATGTGGGCAAACACATGGCACATTCAGTACAACGTGGCTAAATTTGAAGTTATACACTTTGATGTGAAAGACAATGGAAGAGTATTATCTAATGATGATATATTGGAAAGGATCTGGATGTTCTTGTACACCAGTCAATGAAAGTGGAGAGGTAGGTGCAGCAAGCAATTAGGAAGGCAAATGGTATGTCGGCCTTCATTACAAGAGGATTTGAGTTCAGAATGAGAGATTGGTACGACAGGGCCTGTATAATACATTAGAGTTTAGAAGGATGAGAGGAGACCCAATTGAAACGTACATCCAAACCTTCCTGTTCAACACCATTTTTGCTCAGCACCTTGCTCTCATGTCCATCCTTGCCCTGTTGCAATGCTCCAGTTAAACCCGGCACGGCGTTGCAGGCGGTTGGGTTTGTTGCAGCCCTCGATGTGGAGTTCGGCAACTTTAGATTTTGATCATTCTCCTCCATCTTAAACCCCCCTTTCTTTTAAAAAAAAATACTCCATGCATATATAGCCTCAATGCAAAACACCATCCTCCCCCATCTCACACCAGGCCACCTGTCTATTATTCTTAAAAGTTGCAACTTTCTGTTGCAGCTTCTACATTTTCCCTCCTTTCAGTTCCGATGAAGAGTCTATGACTCGAAACGTTAACTCAGGTTTCTCTCGACCAGAGCTGCCGAGCTTATCCAGCATCTTTGCTCTCGTCTCAGTTTCCAGCATGCGCCGTACTTTGCTCAATTCCGGAAAGATAAGGTTTGGCACAACATGAAACTGAATTTCAATAAACGTTGGAGGATTTTAAGAGCAGAAACAAACTTGCACAAAAATAAAGCAATACATTGCTTTAAGTTTAAAAAAAAGTAATAAAAATGACCGGAGTGTGAGGGGGTCAGGGTGGGTGTGCCAGGCTCACTTCCAGTTTCAGGGTGTTCACTCGCTCGCCCTCACCTTCTGTACAAGTATGTCGGTGTGTGGTGGTAGAGTAAGGCAAAAACAGTCTCACACACACACGGAACCCTACCCCAGATAGCAGGCAGCCCATCTGGCTCCTCCTTCCTGCCAGCCCACTCACCTCCACCAACCCCCACCAACCCCCACCACCTGAAGGAATGGCTCTTTACCCCCAGCAAACTCACTGATGCTGGTGTTTGGTCTCCTCCAAATCAGACCATTACGCTCACACATTTGTTGCTCAAAAGCTTACTGGTGAGTCGATTCGCAGCAACAACACGAGAGGGGAGTGGCCTGGGACGAGAAGCAGCTCCTTGCAGGATATTCCACTCCAACTTATCTGTTTGAACGGCATTTTGTAAAAGGGCTCCAGGGATGCTTTTGGGGCCGGATACCGGCTGTGGGTTGAACAAAGCGGACTTTGAAGAAGAATTATGATCCAAGTATGCTGATGATACAAAGCTAGGTAGAAAGAAAAGCTGTAAGAAGAGCACAGAAGCTGCAAAGAGAAAGAGATAGGTTAAGTCAGTGGACAACAAGATGGCCGATAGATTATAATCTAGGGAAATGCAAGTTATTCACTTTGAGCAAAAGAATAGAGGAGCTGAATTTTTTTCAATCAGCTAAGGAACTTGCAAGTGTTGATGTTCAAAGAGACAAGGTGTCCATACAAGGAATGAGAAAGATGTTAGCATGCAGATACAGCAAGCAATTAGGAAGGCCACTGGCATAAAGGCAATTAAAGTATAAGAAAGAAAAAAGTCTTTGAGTTGTACAGGATGTTGGTGAGACCACATCTGAAATAGCGTGTACAGTTTTGGTCTCCACATTTGGAAAGATATAGGCCGGGATTCGCCAACCCCCCCCCCCCCCCCCCCCCCCCCCCCCCCCACCCCCCGGGTCGGAGAATCCGCTGGGGGAGGCGCGAATCCCGCCCCGCCAGCTGCCCTATTCTCCGAGCCCCGATGGGCCGAGCGACCGTCCAGTTTTCGCCAGTCCCGCCGGCATGAATTACTTACGCACGGCGGGACCTGTCAGGAGTGTGCACGGTGGCATGGCCTGCGATCGGGGCCTACCGATCTGCAGGCGGGCTTTGGGTGGGGGAAAAAAGAGAGAGTGGAAGACTTCTTTCCTCCCCGCCGGCGTGGGGACATAGCCCTTTCAGAGAATTCCACCCATACTTGCATTGGATGCAGTACAGCCTGCAATGAACGTTCACTAAATTGGTCCCTGGGATGAGGGAGTTGGAAGAAAAGTAGATAGATTGGAGGCAGAGAGCCTGTACCCCTGGTAAGGGAGTCCAAAATGCAGAGCATAGTGTCAGATTAAGGAGACAATCATTTCAGACTGAGATTAGGGGAGATCACAAAATAGAATTGCGACAGTGCAGAAGGCCATTCGGCCTATTGAGTCTTCACCCAGCTTCTGGGCATTAAGGGGCAATTTAGCATGGCCAATCCACCTAACCCGAACATCTTTGGACAGTGGGAGGAAACCTACACCGTCACTGAGAGAACGTGCAAATTCTGCAGAGACAGAGTCTCCAAAGGCTGGAATTGAAACCGGGTCCCTGCCTCGTTGAGGCAGCACTGCTAACCACTGTGCTGCCATTTTTAAAATAACCTCCCATTTTCACATACTATACACCATCTGCCAAATTTCTGCCCACTATGTTGACCTATTTATGAATCCTTCTCAACTTGCTTTCCCCCTATTTTTGTATGGTCAGCAAATGTAGCTACAATACACTCAAGTTCCTTCATCCAAGTCATTAATATAGATTGCAAATCAGGAGGCTTCAGAACTGATCCTGTGGCACCCACTAGTGACATTTTGTCAACTTGGAAATTACCCATTTGTCCTATGTTTCCTGTTAGCCAATCCTCTATTCTTGCTAATATATGTTACTGTAGACACCAACTGTGAGCACATACCTGGTGCAATCTGTTATGTGGCATCTTACGGAATGCCTTTCAGAAGTCCAAAAACACTACATTTACTGGTTCCCCTTTATCCACCTTGCTTGATTCAACTTTAAAGAACTCTAATTGTCAAACACGCTTTTCTTTAATTTGACCATACTGATTTTCCAAATGTCCTGCTATTATCTCTTGTATAATGGATTCCAGCATTTTCCCAATGACAGATTAACTGGCTCATTGTTTCCTGTTGTCTAGGTGCTAGATTTGTCTTTTTACAAACCACTGGGACATTTCCAGAATCTGGGGAATTTTGGAAGATCCCTAATGGGACTGAAGGCTGATAAGTCCCCAGGACTTGGAATTCCAGGGTAATAAAAGAAGAATTATATATAATCTTTATTAGTGTCACAAGTAGGCCTACATTAACACTGCAATGAAGTTACTGTGAAAATCCCCTAGTCGCCACATTCCAGCATCTGTTCGGGAACACTGGGGGAAAATTCAGAATGTCCCAATTCACTGAACGAGCATGTCTTTCGGGACTTGTGGGAGGAAACTGGAACGCCCGCAGGAAACCCACACAGACATGGGAGAAATTGCAGACTCCAAACAGACAGTGACAAGCCAGGAATCGAACCCGGGACCCTGGTGCTGTGAACCAACAGTGCTACCTACCATGCTACCGTGCCGCCCTAGTGGGTGCATTGGCTGTTCCTTCCCTCCTTTTGCACTTGGATTTTTATTATTTCTGGGCTGATTTATGTCTGATACGGATAACACAAATACAAAATATTTGTTTAAGGTCTCTGCCATTTCCTCATTTCCCAGTCCCATCCAAATGACTAATGTTTACTTTAGCTACTCTTCCTTTTCTAATATATTTGTAGAAATTCTTACCCTTTAAAAAAAGTTTTATATTTCTTGCTGGTTCACTCAATTCTAATTTCTTACTTTTTCTTTGATTATACTTTGCTGGTTTCTAAATGTTCCCAACTTTCTGGCTCCACAAATTTTTGTAGCATTATTTGTCATGCCCCCGCTCCAATTTGATACCATGCTTCACTTCCTTATTTAGCCACAGATGGTACATCCATCTCAGGGGCTCTCGCTCTTGGAATATATCTTTGTTGAGAGTTATGAAATATCTGCCACTGTTTCTTGGTCTTCTTATTTTCCCCGAGTCCATTGTGACCAATTTTGTCTTTATATCTTGGGTCTAAAATGACTTGCCTTCAACTACAAGTTTTTCAGCCTTAGCCCGAATGTGCAATTTCATCATTCTTGCTTGAAAGATCCTTCACAATGTGATCATTAATTAGTCCTGTCTCATTACACACAATCAAGTCTAAAATAGTCTATTTTCTGTTTTAGTCTATTTCCTATTTGGTTGAAGACCTATCATTCTGAGAAACGGTCTTCATTACACGGAGCATATCCTCAAAGCCTACTTTTGCCAATTTGATTCACCCAATCTATATAAAGATTTAAATGGTCTATGATTATTTAAGTAAATTTCCCAAAAGTCCTCTTTGCTACCAAGACAGTGTAGATACGGTTATAAATTATTCCCACCATTGATTTCTCTGCCTTGCTCGTTCTTACCTCCACCCAAACGGATTCTATGACTTGATCTTTCGAGCAAAAGGTCAATTTTCACTACTGTACTGATGCCATCCCTTCTCTTCCTGTCCTTCTGAAATATCAAATACTCAAATATTCAGTTCCCAGCCTTGGTCCCTAACCATTATTAAGAAAATGTTGCAATTATTTCACACCCATTTATTTACATATGCTTTATCAATTTCACTACTGAGTTCAAAGCCCCCTTGAATCATAATATATCATTTGTATGGTTAAAGTGAAGGGTGTTCCAGTGAACAGTTCCCCCTTTCCCTAGTTCTTGTGCCAGTTCCCTATCAATTAAAATTAATTTCTTCCACACCAATCTTTGAGCCAGGTCTTCAATTCTGATATTATGTACCCCGTGTCAATTTGCTCATGGCTAAGGTAGTAATCTGGAATTTTTAAAAAATGTTTTCATGGGTTGTGGGTGTCATTGGTAGGACTGCATTTGTAGCCCTACAATTTAGTGACTTGTTAGGATGTTAGATGGTAGTTAAGAGCCAACCATGTTGCTGCAGTCCTGGAGTACACACAGGCTGGGCAGACGAGGCAAGGATGGCAAATTTCCCACAAGAACATTGGTGAACCAGATTTTTAAAAACAAAACAACAATAACTTCATGGTACATAGAAGGATACAGGAGGTTGGTCTGGATAGGACACGTGATCAACGCAGGCTTGGAGGGCCGAAAGGCCCATTCCTGTGCTGTATTGCTGTTTGTTCTTTGTCACCATTACGAAGACTATGAAGACTGGGTTTATCAGTGTGTCTCTGGACTACTAGCTCAGTGACATTACTACGGCACCACCAGCTCCCCATAGAATTCTACATTTGTAGTTCTGCTTTTTAATTTAGCCCCCAGCAAAGTCTCTGTTCTACCTAGGTCATTGGTAACTACATGGACCACGACAATTTAAATCTTTCGCCTCCCACTAGGCCACAGAGATTGGGACTCATATATTTAGCGGCAGACAACAGTATCTATTCCCCTCACACACTGGCTTCCTGCACCACGGTGCTGTGATTGAATTGCTCATTCTCCCAGCAGCTGCTTGCACACAGGTTACAAGAACCTGAAACCTGTTGGACAAGGGCAAGAGCCAAGGCTCCTACAGTGCTAAATAATGGATCTCCACACCTACCTTGCACAATCATACCCTCCTGTCTCTGACCATGGACCTAATCCAAGAGCCTGCAGATACCTTCTTCCCTCAATGACCAAATCGTGTCTCTAGCTTATCGAGTCGAAGTTCATCAATCTGCAGTCAATTACTGAAGATGTGGCTACTGTGAATAATGTCAAATCCCACATGTCAGCTGCCCTGCCATCTTTATTATCTTTTATTTCAACAAGTAGTAATTAATTTCTGTTTAGAAATATCAAAACATAAATTTGTAGTTATTAGTTAACTAGTTAAGCGATAAATTTAATATAGTACTTGTATCGCTTGGTTTAAAATACTTAAAAACTCACCAGCCAATCACCTACCGTTTACCTAATTAAAACCTCTGGATTTTAACTCTCAAATGGTCGCTCTCTCAGACCACTCCTTGTTCTATTAAAAGGACTACAATTGTTCTATTAAAAGGACTACAATCGCACCACCTCCCTCACGGCCCGATTTCTTTCCCTTGCCAAATACTACAGTTTAGTACTAGGTTGAAGCTGGTCTCCATGCTACTTATTCAACCTCTTATCCTCTTTTTTCCTCGAAAGTACTCCCTAAAATTCATGTCTTTGACTAAGAATGCACCCTCCATCATTAAGGGGCTCAGTATGACATTTTGCTCTAAATACCGTGTGATATTTTATCACATTGCGTTTTATCAATACAAATGGCTGTTGGTGTTGATTATTATGGATGTAAATACCTTCAATGAGAAAAAAAACACAGGCATTAGTCCCTTTAACCCACTAAAGTGATGCTTATTGGATCTGAAACTATCACATATGAAATATCAGATTCTGTTGTGTAGCACATTGAATGTTATGCATCAATCCAAAATAGTTACACTTCGGGTTCATGATTTCAGTTTAGAAACTATTCTTTGCAAGTTATCGCTTACCACTGTACAACATAGTGCAGATTAAGGGCACACAATATCTTTAATGTAAAGAATAAAAAGCTTCAGACTGACCTGATCAAAGAGCTGCTTGCCTGTCGTGCTGGGCTGGATGGCAAACTCCAGCTCAGCATCCATTGTTGTAACACGAACATTGACCTGAAACAGGAAAAAAAAATTGAAGGGAGAAAAGTAACAGCAGACAAATAATTTTGCACTATGTGCAAGACTTCCATTTTGCACTTAACTAATTAGGACCAGTGTTTAATTTGTCCATAAGAAACAGGAAGGATAGACCATTTAGCTCATTGAACCCAATTCACCAGTTGATAAGTTCACAGCTGATCAAATTGCGGCCTTAACTCCACTTTCCTGCTTGTCCCTATAACCACCGACTCCCTCATGGATCAAAAAACTGTAACACGGCCTTGAATATATTCAATTATATAGCTTCCACAGCTCTCTGTGGGAGACAATTCCAAAGACCAATGATGCCAGCCTAAGTGGGAGAACCTACTTTTCGAACTGTGCCCCCTAGTTCTAGATTCCCCTACAAGGGAAACATCCCCTTGGGATTTTTTCCCCCTAATATTATCTCTCAATCTTCTAAACTCTAATGGATTCTAATGAATACAAGTCCAACCTACTTAACCTTTCCTCATCAGATGATCCTTCATCCCAGGTGAACCTTTTCGGAACCGCTTCCAATATAAAATATCCCCCCCCCCAGCCCGAAGTGAGGAGGCCAGTACTGATCACAGTACTCCATGCACGATCTCATCAATGCTCTGCAATTGCAGCAAGACTTCCTATACACCACCCCCTTGTAAAGCCAATATTACATTTGCCTTTAGTTGCTGTACCTGCATGCTAACTTTGTGGTTCAGGTACAAGGACACCCAGATTCCCTTTGTACTGCAGCATTCTCCAATCTCCTCCATTTGAATCATATCCTGCCTGCCAAAGTGGACATTCTCACATTTTCCCACATTATATGCCATCTGCCATTTTTTGTCCATTTGCTTAATCTCAATCCCTTTGCAGTCTTGTTCCATCCTCCTCATAACTTGCTTTCATTTTTTTGGTAAATATTTTTATTCTCCTCCTTTTTCACATTTTCTCCCGAATTTACACCCAACAATAAACAATAATCAGCAACAAATATGTCAATCCCTATAACAATGATCCCATCCTCCCACCAACCCCCAAACATCAGCCCGCATGTTTGCATAAACAAATGACCAAAAGGAATCAGGGATTACCCATAGTCACAGCGCCCCTCCCCCCCCAACCCATCCCCCTCCCCCCAACTAATGTTCAATGTTATCCAGTTCTTGAAAGTGCATAATGAATAATGCCCATGACTTGTAGAATCCCTCCATCCTTCCCCTCAGTTCAAACTTAACCTTCTCAAGGGTCAAGTATTCCAACAGGTCCCCCCGCCACGCCAGGGCACAGGGTGGAGAGGCTGCTCTCCATCCCAGCAGGATCAGCCTTTGGGCGATCAACGAGGCAAAGGCTACGATATTTCACGTGCACCAACTTGGAAATCACCCTGAAAACCTCCTTCCAGTACTCCTCTAGCTTTGGACATGACCAAAACATATGAACGTGATTAGCGGGGGCTCCCCCGCAACGCTCATACACATCTTCTACTCCTTCAAAGAATCGGCTCATCCTCGTCCTCATGAGGTGTGCTCTGTATACCACCTTCAGCTGTATCAGCCCAATCTCTCACACGAGGTCGAGGCATTCACTCTCTGGAGCATCTCACACCAGAACCCCTCCTCTATAACCTCTCCCAACTCTTCCTCCCACTTTGCTTTGATCCCTTCCAGTGGTGCCTTATCCTCTTCCAAAATAGCTCCATACACCGTTGACACTACCCCCTTCTCCAGTCCCCTTGTCGTCAGCACCTCCTCCAGCAATGTGGAGGCCGGTTCCTCCGGGAAGCTCTGTATCTCCTTCCAGGCAAAATCTCGAACCTGCATGTATCTAAACATTTACCCCTGCTCCAGCCCTACTTCGCTTCCAGCTCCTTCAATCCTGCAAACCGACCCCTAAGAAACAAATCTTTTACTGTCTTAATCCCCTTCTCTTCCCATTTCCAAACACTTCCATCCCACCTCCCTGGCGTGGTTCCCCCGAATCAGCATTTCCCTTGACCCTGCCCCCAACCAAAGTGTTGGCGAAACTGCCTCCAGATTTTAAATGAAGCTATTATAACCGGACTCCCCGAGTATTTCCCCGGAGCTATCGTGAGCGGCGCTGTTGCTAGTGCTTTCAGTCCCGACCCCCAGCACAAACTCTCCTCCGTTCTGACCCACTGGGAATCAACCCGTCTGGCCCAGCCCTGCACCTTCTCCACATTTGCCGCCCAGTTGTAGTACATCAGGTTTGGGAGACTCAAACCAACTGCCTGCCTTCCCCCCCCCCCCCCCCTGTAGCAGCACCTTTCTCAATCTGGCCACCTTCCCTCCCCATATGAATGAGGTAATCCTTCCCTCAATCTCCCTGAAAAAAGCCTTTGGCAGGAAAATTGGTATGCATTGAAAAATAAACAGAAATCGCGGCAACACAATCATTTTAACCGCCTGTACCCGACCCGCCAGTGACAGAGGGAGACCGTTCCACCTTGCTAGATCGGCTTTCACTTTCCCCACCAAACTAGCGATATTGTACCTGCGAAGCCTCCCCCACTCCCGGGCAACCTGCACCCCGCAGATACCTAAATGAGTCCCTGCCCTACGGAATGGCAGCCCCCGGCTGAGACACCACAAAATAATCACTCTTGTCCAGGTTCACCTTGTACCCCGAGAAAGACCCAAATAATAACTTGGTTTCATTATTATCTTTGTACTGTAGCTAAATCTGCTGACAATGGTTCATCCAAACCATCGATGTATATTGTAAATAGTGGGAGCCCCAGCACCACTTACTGCAGCAATCCACTAGTTACAATTTGCCAACCCGAATGAGTCATTTATCCCAATTCATTCCTGTTAAGATGCCAACCCTCATCGATGCCCATACATCATTTCCAACACTGAACTCTTTGTGGTCATGCATGTCCCAGAATTAGCAAGTCTTCTAACCCATTTCCAGTCACGCATGGGACAGGTTTGGTTTTGCGTCAACCCTCTTCACAAGGTTTTTCTCCACAATGCTCTCTTAGGCCTTACTTAAAAAAATGGTAATTCTGGCATCAAAATCAGATATTGCGTCGAGTGAAAGTTGTTCAATCTGAGATGACTACGGGCAAAGACCAAGGTCTCCAAAGACATACTTGTTTGCCAATGACCATGCACTAGCTGCAGGTTCAGAGATGGACATGCAATATGGCTTAGATCGACTCTCCAATGCATACAACAACTTCAGTTTTCTTCATGCTAATGTACTAGCCTGCTCCAGCAAAGCAGAATCTCAAGCCCAAGGTTTCAGTCGATGACCAGATGCAGTCAGTCAGTGGATAAGTTCACTTATCTCGGCAGTATACTCTTAAGCGGTCTGTACGGACAATGGAACATGCAAGAAACTCCCCAAGTGTAGCCTTCAACAGACTTCAAACATCAGTCAGGGATTGAAGAGGAGCAAGTCTGCCTAACAAATTGAAAGTCGGTAGAGCAATAATCCTACCCACTCTGCTCCACAATACGAAACATGGACTGTGTACCAGCATCAAGCTCAACTACTTTCATTTGAGCTGCCTTCAGAAGGTTCTGAGATCAAACAGCAGAACAAAAATACAAGGCCCGGAGGTACCCCCTCAGCTCGCATGCCAAGCATGACACCATATTGGGACAGTCACAACTAAGTTGGTCTGATCATGTAGTCAGAATGGCGGATGCTTGCTTACCGGAGCAGGTAATAAGGAAGGTAAGTGGAATTTTGGCATTTATAGCTAAAGGAAGAGAGTTTAAAAGTATGGGAGTATTGCTACAACTGTACAAGGCATTGGTGAGTCCGCATCTGGAATACAGTGAACAATTTTGGTCCCCTTACTTCTACAGTCCTCCACTCTACCATCTGAGCTATTGAAGGCGCTGTGGTTCCCTTACTTAAGGAGGGATGTAGTTGCATTGGAAGCTGTTCAGAAGAGGTTCACTAGATTGATTCCAGAGATGATATGGGGTTTGTCGAGATTGAGCAGTTTAGACCTATACTCTCTCTCAAGTCTAGAAGAATGAGAGGAGATCTCATTGAGGTATGCAAGATAATAGAAAGGTATTGACAAAGTAGACACAATCCATTTTCATAGAACCTTAGAATTTACAGTGCAGAAGCAGGACATTTGGCCTATCGAGTCTGCACCGGCCTTGGAAACAGCACCCTACTTAAGCCCACACCTCCACCATATCCCTGTAACCCAACTTAAAACTTTATTTGGACACCAAGGGCAATTTAGCATGGCCAATCCACATAACCTGCACATCTTTGGACTGTGGGAGGAAACCGGAGCACCCGGAGGAACCCCACACTGACACGGGGAGAACATGCAGACTCCGCACAGGCAGTGACCCAAGCCGGGAATCGAACGTGGGACCCTGGAGCGGTGAAGCAACTGTGCTAACCACTGTACCGTGTGGGGCAATCTAGAACAGAGGTCATAGTTTATGATAAGGGGTAGCAGATTAAAACAGATGAATAGAAATTACTTCTCCCAAAGGGTTGTGAATCTGTGGAATTCACTACCCCAGAGTGTGGTGGATGCTGGGACAGGAGATAGAAAGACTATTAATTAGTAATGGATTGAAGGGTTATGGAGAACAGGCAGGAAAGTGGAGCAGAGTCAGATATGAGATCAACCATGATCTTATTGAATGGTGGAGCAGGCTCAAGGGGCTGAATTGCCTACTCCTAGTTCTTATGTAAATGCATCAAATTGCATTGGTCCAACTGGGCCAGGATGTTTGCTTTATGCAAACGTATCCAAAATCCATTTACAAATTTTCAATCATGGAGTATATGTGGGAATGAGGTAAAAGGAACCAATTAGAGTAACAGAAAAATACTCGGAATGCTGGCGACTATTAATATAATTAAATTTTCTAGTGAGGATGTCAAAGCACAAAGTTTATTTGACTTGTCTCACATTTAATCAAGGCAGCCTTTTGGTATGCTGTTGCTGTAGATTAGTAATACTGAATGCAAATGTGGACGTCCACAGTACAGTATCTGCTGCTTCCTGTCTACGAGCTGCAATGGTTCAGGTAAAGCAATAGGCGGAGGAGTACATAACATTTTTACAAGGTACTTTAAAAACACATTGAGGATGTTAAGACTGGAGGCAACAAAGAAGCATTTCAGCAGCAGATGAGTGGAGACAGGGATTACGTCAGACAATGCTACAGGAGGTGGAATTGAGCTGACTTGGTGATGGCATGAATAAGTGGCTGAAGTTAATCTCCGGGTCAAATATGATACCAAGCTTGTAAACAAACTGGATTAATATCAGACTGTTGCTAGAACAGAATTTGGAAAGGGGAAACAAAAAACAAATGATATTAGTCTTTATTTAACTTGGGAATCAAAGTCTGCTCACCCTGTATTGGATGTTGGATAAGCAGTCTGATAACTTCACAGTGGTGGAGTCATGAGAGATGGTAGCTGAGGTAGAGCTGGGTATCATCAGTATACATGCAAAAACTAACATGGTGCATTTGGATAATGTTATTGAGGAACACATTTCTCGTAGACGAGAAATAGGAAGAAAGTGCCTAATGATCGATCACTGCAGACACCAATGGTTAATGGTGCTGGAGCAGCAAGTGAAACTGCTGCACGTGATTGTTTAGCTATGATTAGAGATAATAGAACCAGGTGAGAAGCAGCCGCCACCCAGCTGGATAACAGTGATGGAGCACTGCAGGGGAAATCGGGTGGCAAATCCGGTTATGGGCTGCAGACAGGTCAGGAAGGACAAGGAGGAAAAGGTTACCTATGACATTGTCACGGCACAATGGAGTCACTTTGTTAAGAGGTGTTCAGTACAGTGGCAAGGATAGAAATCTGATTGGAGGGATTCAAAAAGATGTAAATAAATTTGGTACAAGAAGTTCAAGGGCTTTGTAGAGTAAAGGGAGGTTAAAGACTGGACAGTAGTTTGGAAAGAGAATGGGGTTTCGTTTTGAGAAAGTTGATGACAGCAGTTTTTAAGGAGAGAGGGACAACAACTAAAGAGAGATAACCATTTAAGACCAGTTATCAGCTCCAGGAGGGGAAGTTAGGTGGTCAGCAGTTTAGTGGTAACTGACAAAATGAGGGCAGCGAGGGTACGAGGAGAGATGGGAGAGAAACTAGAGCAGAGGGAGGATTAAAGGAAGCTTGGCCAAGTGGGGACAAAGGCAGCTGATCTCCTTCTATTTGTTGGAGACTATGGGGTAGCAGACAGAGGAGGGATTTTTAAAAGACCGGACTTTAGAGGAGATTGAGTAGATAATTCTGTGGAGTCAGAGACAACAAAAGCTAAAAAGTGACCTTTTTTAACTGACACTTTCTATGTACCCGAGCAGGCGCTGGAATGTGGCAACTGGGGGCTTTTCACAGTAAATTCACTGCAGTGTTAATATAAACCTACTTGTGACAATAAAGATTATTATATTATTATAAAATAAGGGGGGCGCGATTCTCCCAGAGAGGGAGAAATCGTAAGGCTGGCGTCAAATCCGGGCGGGTTTGACGCCAGCCTCCCCCTCCCCGACCGGGAACCGATTCTGGTCCCCGGTCGGGGCTAGCATGCCGCCGCCATAAACTCCGGCATCGCGGGCTTAACGAATTTCGTTAAGCCCGCTTGCCAGAGTTTGCGCCGGCTGACACGTCACATGACGTCAGCCGCGCATGCGCGGATGACATCATCGCGCATTTGCGCGAAACCCGCGCATGCGCGGGCTGGGATGCCCCTCAGCCGCCCCGCGAAGTGATACAGCGGGGCGGCGGAAGGACAAAGAGTGCACGGGTATCGGACCCGCTGCCCGCGATCGGTGCCCACCGATCGCGGGCCCATGGCACTCTTGGCACAGCTGTGGTACTGCCGTGCCAATCGGTGCCATGGTTTTAAAAATCGGCACTTTACGGCCGTTTTTACGAACGGCCAGACCAGGTGTGTTTGCCGTTCGTAAAAACAGCCGTAAAGGGCTTGGAACTCGGCCATCGGCCAGCTGAGAATCGCTGCTGGCCGTAAAAAAACAGCGGCAGCGATTCGTATCGGGAGTCGGGCGTTGGGGGGGGGGGGGGAAAGAGAGAATAGCGGGAGGGCGTCAGACTAGCGCGGCCGTAAAATTTTACGAACCTCGCTATTCTCCGCACCGTCGTGAGTGCGGAGAATTGCGCCCGGGGTTCTCCAATTTCGGCACTCGGGCAACACAATAGTTTGTACAGATTGGAAATTTAGATAGATCTGCTGAAGGCATAGTTGTCTGACTGATTGGATAATATTGTGTCTCGTTTTGGATTTTCTGGGGTTGGAAAAGTGAATCCTGAATCATCTAGATCACAGTGTACAAGAAAATAGAAGCAGGAGGAAGTCATTCGACGAGCCTTCTCTACCATTCATTATCAAATTCAATACCCTGATCCTGCCTCCCCATCCCAATGCCCCCTGATCCTGCCCTCCAATATCCCTGGAATCCCAAGTGCTTATGTAATTCCTTAACTATTCTGTGGTAGCGAATTCCACAGATTCACCACTCATGATGAAGAAACGTCTCCTCACAGTTCTAAAACATTTCCCCCTTATCCTCAAACTATGACCCCTAGTTCTGGACTCCCCCACCATTGGAAACATTCTTTCTGAATCTACCCTGTCTATTCCTGTTAGAATTGTATACATTTCTATGAGATCCCTTCTCACTCTTCTAAACTCCAATGACTATAATCCTAACTGACTTGGTCTCTCCTCATATGACAGCCCTGCCATCCCAGGAATCAGCCTAGTAAACCTTTGCTGCACTCCCTCCATAGCAAGAACATCCTTCCTCAGATAAGGATACCAAAACTGCATACAATACTCCAGGTGTGGCCTCACCAATGCCCTATTCCTATACTCAAATCCTCTCACTATGAAGGCCAACATACCATTTGCCTTCTTTACTGCTTACTGTACCTGTGTGTTTACTTTCAGCAACTGATGCACGAGGACATCAAGGTCTCGCCAAGTTCACCTCTCGCAAACAACACCCATTCAAATAATAATCTGCCTTCATATTTGTACTACTGAAGTGGACGTCACATTTATCCACATTACATTGCATCCGCTATGCATTTGCTCACTCATTCAGCCTGTCAAATCATGCAGAAACATCTCTGCATCCTCCTCACAGCTCACTTTCCCACCCAACCTACACTTCAAAAAAGAATTAATTTTCTATTTGTATGTAGCAAGAACATTTAAACCAAGTTCTCGCTAAACAAAAATAGAGAAGTTAGAAACAGTCAGCAGATTTGAAAGCATCTGTAGAGAAACACAAATCAGTCAACACCTGTTCCAAGATGCTTTCATCGTCACAGATCTCAGATCCGCTTGGGCTTATCCTCACCCCACAAGGCTCTACAATAAACAGCTACACAGGTCACCAAAGACTAAGGGTTGAGAAATCTCTCCCATTATTAACAAGTGTGATTAGGTAACACAAGTGTAAATGAATTGAAACTATTTGAAACAGCTACATGGAAGTCAGGGTAGGCCAATAGAATCCTTACAGTGCAGACGGAGGCCATTCGGCCCAGGAGTCTGCATCGACCCTCCAAAAGAGCACCCTACTCCCCCACCCTAGCCCTGTAACCCCACCTAACCTTTGGGGCGATTTGACATGTCCAATCCACCCAACCTGAACATCTTTGGACTGTGGGAGGAAACTGGAACAGTCAAAGCAAACCCACGCAGGCACGGAGAGAAAGTGCAAACTCCACAATCACCCATGGTCAGAATTAAACCAGAGTCCCTGGCGCTGTGAGGCAGCAGTGCTAAGCACTGTGCCAATCAATTGCTGTCTACACAAAGACATCAGATTACTAATTAAATCTTTGCAACATGTAAGAGCAGCATTAAAAAAAAATACAGACTTGCTTTAATAAAGTACAGAGTGCAGTTCCAGCCCATCTCCTGGGAAGATGCCAGCTGTTGCCGGATACAGCTCGTCTGTTTGCAGACTTCAGGTGTTACATCCCCAAGAAGCCATTCTGCAAATTTCTCAACAGCAAATGTTGGCATGCTATTTGGTTGCAAGAAGCATTTAGCCAGCAAGTCTCACTGTCTAAAACTTTGCAGCATCAGTAACAAACAGAGCCATGGCTAGTTTTCCCACTCTTTCCCAGCTTGTGCTCAAGTGAGTTTAGAAGACAGGGCATGAAAGGTACACCAAAGGTACACCAGCAAGAGGTTCAGTAGAAGTTCTTTAAAAATTATGAAATATGATTAGTGAAAGATCATTTCAACAAGTGGCAAGAGATTAGCAACTTTGAATTGGCAGCAAGCAGGATTCAGGGACAGGATTGAATGAAAACAGAAGGATAAATTATGCATAGAGTTATTACAGCAGAAAATGTTTGCCAGATAGAACAGTTGCAGCAGAGACCACTGCATATTTTGGGAGGTTAGATAAACATTGGAAACAACAAATTGCAAAGTTTTGAGAGAGCAAGACAGGGGATTAGTTTTGGATTGCTCTAGTAAATTGCCAGCAGTCAGGAACCTGCCAGCAGTCAGGAACCACCCACCATGTGGCATTATTCTGTGCTGAAAACATCTGTGGTTCTGACCACATCTGGAGGATGACTTTGAGATCGTCGGCTTTGCCAGTGATGCCCACATCCCACAAAAGAATGACGAATCAGAAATTTGGTAACCGGAGACAAATGATACAAAAGCTCTACGAACTTTAAACAAGTACAGAGGCATTGTGACCAGCTGTTTTACTAAACCCCACTGCTGTGGGGGAAATATACGTCCATTTGTTCTAGCTAAGCAGTGGGGAACAATTCAGGAGCTAAGTAGGTTAATCAATAGTTTAGTAAGTAAATGCAATGAAGAACTAACTTTGAAAAATAAATGGTGCTGGTTGGAGGCAAACAATTCACCAGAGAACTCCTTACATCTCGTTACGAAGCATTGAGACTTATTATCCATCAGACAGGGCTTCAGATTCAATGCTTTATTTGCAAGATAAAACTTCTTATAATGCAGTACAGAATTTGCTTGACTAATTGAGAATCTCTTGATAGAACAACAGGAGATAGCATTCCATTCACCGGCGATGTTGCTTATATAGAATTTAAGAAATAATTTGAAAAAATACCACGTAAAAGGCTGGTTAACAAAGTTGTGGCTTATGGTCAGTGTTATCTTGAATTAAAAATTGGTCCAAGGACAGAAGAACGATAAATGGCAAGGTTGCCTAATGGAGGATGAAGTTCCCCCAAAGATTTAGCAATGATATCAAACCTAGAAGGATAGCAGAGAGAGTAACCAATTGACTGCAAATGGGCATAGACAAGACAGCCGACACAAAGTTAACAAAAGAGGCATAAGGGGATGAGACGGACAAAATATATTTAATGGCACAGCCCTAAAAAGTGTGCAAGAAAAGAGGAAATAGGGCTATCATGTGTATAGATCTTAGAATGTGGTAGGACAGATTGTGTAATTAGCAAAGTTACATGTGATAAATATGATATGGAGTACAACAGCAGGGAACTTGTGCTGAACTTCTACGCTGGCACTGCTGCCTCACCATGCCAAGGACCTCGATTCGATTGATCTTGATGCCTATGTGGAGTTTGCACATTCTCGATGTCTGGGTGGGTTTCCGCCAGTTTTTCCCAAAGTCCGAAGATGTGCAGGTAAAGACGACTTGACCATGATCAATTGCCCCTTAGTGTCCAAAAGGTTAGGTGGGGTGGCAGGGATAGGGCAGGGGCTTAGGTAGGATGTTCTTTTGGAGGTTCAGTTGTAGACTCAAATGGGCCAATTGGTCACCTTTTATGCTGTAGGGATTTGATGATTCAAAAAGCTCTGGTTAGGCCCTGGACTATTGAATCCAGTTCTGGTCACCACACTTTTAGGAAGGATTGAAGGTCCTGGAGAGAGTAGAGGAGATTTAGCAGATTTAGGGTGAGGGAATACAGCTGCAAGATTAGGCTGGAGAAGCTGGAGTAGTTCTCCTTGATGAGAGATCTGATGTGGTAGACAAAGTAAAGCTGTTTCACTAGGTAATGATGCTAGGATTATGAGGGGACACAGATTCAAGGTTTTGGAAAGGCACCCAGAGGGATGTTTACTTGGCGAGAGGCAATGGTGGTGGAATTAGTGAAGTTTAGCGATTTCAAAAGGAAACGGTCAACTGCTACCAGATGTGTTGAGGGTCTTAACGTGAACTTCAAGGGATCGGTCTCTATGCTAAGCAAAAAATTGAGAATGATGAGGGTTCTGGTTCAATTACATGAAGTTTATTATTAGCAACAGCTATATATAGCTCTGCATAGGCCTCCCAACAGTTACATAGGTTGATTACTTGACTATCTGCCGGACACATACAGTATACATGAAGTCTTACTGATCGTGTCACAGACCGTAGTAAACATCTGCAATAGGGATCACAGGCAATAGCAAACATTTGACATGGAGGCTGGTCCCTTTATTTTCCAGCCTCACACACAGTAATATCACTGTGCAGCTTTAGAGGTACATTAACATGTATACGGGGCGCGATTCTCCGAGTCCCACCCTGGGCCAGAGAATCGGCGCAACCGCGCCACGCCGCCCCGATGCCTGTGCGCGATTCTCCGAGGTGTGGAGAATCGGCGCCATTGTGTGCCGCTGTATGAGGCCGGGCTGCCGATTCTCCCACCCGGATATGCCGAGCGGCCACACGGAAAAAGCAGAGTCCCACCGGCGCTGTCCACACATGGTCGCTGCCGGCGGGAACTCTGCGCGAAGGGTCGGGGTGGGGTGGCGCCTCGCGATCGGGGCCCACCGATTGGCAGACCGGCCTCTTCTTTCTCCCCCCCCTCCCGGCCTACTTTGTTGCGTGCAAAGCCCCAGAACCCCCGCGCCAAGCCCCAGAACCCCCGCGCCATGTTGTGTCGGGAGCGTTGCGTAAAGCTACTGTGCATGCGCAGGTTGGTGCCGCGCCCGGAAGTGAGGCTGGAGTGGCGTGAACCGCTCCAGCGCAGTGCTGGCCCCCTGTGGGGGCCAGAATCGCTAGTGCCCACACCCGTTTCGCAAGGTAAAAGGGTAGGTGCTGTATAACCCGAGTCATTACAAGAAGTGGCATGGGAGCAAGTGCAAGCAAGTAGCTGTGGAGTCAGCAGGTTAACAGAAGATACTGGCCGACAGCCTATCCCCAGAAATGGAGAAAGGGAAATCCTAAGGAAGGGTCGAAGACGGACCAGTTGAAGGTAACAGAAGGGTGAAAATTGGAAGTAAAGTTGATTAATTCTCCAGTGAAAGTTTAGGGCAGGAAGTGACACCAATGCAGTTATCAAGATACTAGAAAAAGTAGCCCCCCGATTTACAATGGAAGGAAGAATGTTTCATATACCCCATGAAAAGGCCGCTCAGACCTATACAAATTAAAGGAGAGTGTTGGAAGGGGACTGCTTGGACCTCTGTTCAAGGAAGAAGCACCAATCTCTCAGGTAGTCCTGGTGGTGGTGGGGGGGGAAAAAGGAGAAATATGTAATGTGATTGGACCTTGCTGGTGAAAACAGGACAATTAGGGTCAGGAAAAAGGAAACTTAGTGGTGGAAGGCATTCTAATTGTAGTGAATGTAGGCAAAGAGATTGGACAAGAAGAGAAAAGGAAGCAAGCTAAGAAGTCAGTTCCGTCAAGTACAGACTGAATTTATGGGTACATTAGGTCAGTCCCTGGTGCACATCTTGGGAAGGAAGTAGAAACAGCATGTGCAGAATTGGGGAACTACAAGGTTAGAGGCTATGGAGGAAAGATCTCCAGATGAAGAGGTCAGTAACCGTTTGAGTGTAACAGCTTAATGGGGGTCACGGACCACTGGAGGTAGAAGGATCAGAATGGGTGCTCGGCCATCTCGAAGCAAGGTGTCAGCTCAGCATAAAAACCATCACTATTAATGACTGTGATAAGGTTGGATCAGAGGGAACAGAACGCTGCAGTTCAAAGGAAGGTCAGTTACAGCAAGTCAGTGAAGCAAACGTCATGCTGACCCCCCCCCCCCTAACCTGCCACTCTTCCCACCCCCCACGACAGTCCCCACATGCCCCTCTGCCCCCACCCACACTTCGTTGTCCCATCCCACCTGGAGGATTCCCCAAGCGTCAACCCCCCCCCCCCACCCCACCCAAGGAATCCCCATGCATCCCCCAACCAGTGACAGTAGGCTGTGGTTATCAGTAGTTGAGAAACGATTAGCATATTTTTCAACCAGCAGTAGCAACACACGAGTGGTACCTTCCATTAATAGGATGTTGTTGTCAGGCCAAAAAAATGTTCTGCCCATCATAAGAGTAATGTGTACATGAATTTCAGTGTTGCCGAGATGCCAACAACTGGAATCCATACAATCCTACAGTGCAGCAGGAAGCCATTCAGCCCAACTAGTCTGTACCGCCCCTAAAAGAGCACTCTACCTAGGCCCACTTCTCTGCCCTATCCCCTTAACCCCACACATTCATCATGGCCAGTCTACCTAACCTGTACATCTTTGGACAGAGAGGAGAGAGGAAACTGGAGGAATCCAAAACAGACACGGGGAGAACAGGAAAACTCCACACAATCACCAAAGGCCGGAACCAAACCCAAATCCCTGGTGCTGCGAGGCAGCAGCGCCAACCACTGTCACCATGGAGTATCATATGAAACAGCATGTCCCTTGCCAGCCTACTCAATCAACACATGCTTTCAGGACTCGAGCATGATGTTAAACACGAGATGTGACCACGATTGGACAGCACTTGCTGAACATCCCAAGTCTGTGAATCACAATAACAACCAATTCCAGATCATCAGTCGTTTATGCTTGATAAATATAATCCTACAGAAGGACCTCACGCTGCAGGCAAAAGCAACATGTCCAGGTATTGCACGTTTTTTTGAATTGAACAAAAACATGGGATACAATAGTTCCAGGGTGTATTCACCATGGCATCACCTCAACAAGAGTCAATGTATCAACCAAGTATCATGCAGTATAAATTGTTGCTCTCATTCTTGTTTCTGTCCTGATAGAAAGCTTCAAAGTTATCAAGATTTTAGTAAGGCATTTGACAAAGTCCCACATGGCAGAATTGGTCAGAAACGCAAGAGCCCATGGGATACAGGGCAATACAGGGCAATGTGGCAAACTGGGTAAAAGGTTGGCTTTGTAACAGGAAAGAAAGGGTATTAATCGATGGCTGACCTGGCAAATGGAAAGTTGTTTCAACTGGTGTTCCACAGGGCTCGGTGTCCGGACCCTTACTGTTTGTGTTATATATTAGCGATTTGGACACTAACGTGGGGGACACGATTGTGAAATTTGCAGACAACCACAAAGATGGACCTAGTGGTGGACAGTGCAGAGGATAGCTATAATCTCCAAAGTGACATAAATGGGTTGGTGGAGTGAGCGATAAACTGGCAGATGGAATTTAACACAGAAGTGCGAGGTCATGCATTTAGAGAGGTCAAACAGTTATAGAGAGCACACAATAAATGGGACTATACTAAGAGGGGTAGATGAAGCGAGCAATCTTGGTAACCAAGTACAAGTAGACATGGTTGTAAAGAAAGCAGATGGAATGCTCTGCCTCATTGGCGCAGAGGTACAGAATATAAAAGGAAGAATAACTGTTGGAACTGTATAAAACACAGGTGAAAATTGTGCGCAATTCTGCTCATCACATTACAGGACGGACGTAATTACTCTGGAGAGAGTGAAGAAGAGGTTTACAAGAATGTTGCCAGGGCTAGAAAAGGTGTAGCTATGGAGGAGAGATTGGACAGGTTGGGGTTATTTTCCTTGGAACAAAGGCAGCTGAGGGGTGACTTAATTGAGGTGTACAAAATTATGAGGGGGAAGAGACAAGAGCGAGTAGGATAAAATTATTTCCCCTGGTGGAGAATTCTAGAACCAGGGAACATAGACTCAAGAAAATGGCAGATGATGTAGAGGATATGAGGAAAAACTTGCAGGGTAGCTTGAGTGTGGAATTCACTACCTGAGTTGTGTTAGAGGCAGAGACCCTAAACTCCAGGAAGGGTACCTGGGTCCACACCTCAAGTGCTGTAAGCTACAGGGCTACGGACCAGGTGCAGGAAGGTGGGAATAGAAAGGACACCTGGGTGTCCTCAGGCTGGCATGGACAAGATGGGCCGAATGGCCTCATTATGTGCTATAACTTTCCTATGGTTCTAAGAAGCACCATGCATTTAGGATTTATATATTCACAAATGTCCTTTTACTGTAAGAGTATCCATTAAACCTCTATTAAGAAAAAAACAATACTGGGTTCCTTCTCAGCATTTGGCTGAAAAATATCAAGTTTGTGGAGAGACAAATGACAAGAGTCTAATGAAACTGAAGTATTTTTTTTTTAATGAACCTTTAGGCACCATCAGTTTTACTGTGAAATATAATCTCTATAAAACAACTCCTGCTGTATAAAAGTGAAACCAACCCCAAGGAAAATGTAGTACCACATCCCCAATTATAACATTCACCTTTAATTTCAAAAATATTCCTCCTATACAATTTGGAAGATCATGCATCCGTTATCAAGAATCTTGTGACTGGAAAATCTTCCAATTTTAAAATACAAAATGTTGTTTTAGGAGAGATGTAAAATTCATATGCAAGAAACTGTGCACAACAATAGACATTAGAGTGGGGAGGGGAAGATAAGTAAAAGCAAGCAATGTTATGTTATCATTTTGTGGTACACTTGACAATGGATGCTAAATGAATACTCCCGAACAAACATATCATCTCATTGATTGATCAATGTCAGTATTTACTTCGGTAGCACTCTCACCTCAAAGTGATTAAGTTGCACTTCAGAGACTCCAGCATAAAAATCTGTTGACAATCCAGTGAAATATCACTGCATTGTCAGAGGTGCCTTTCCTTGGACATTTCTTTGACTGTTCTGTGATACAGAGCGATGCCAAAAGCATGGGTTCAATTCCCGCACCGACTGATGTTACGAAGGTCCCGCCTTCTCAACCTTGCGCCTCACCCAAGGTGTGGTGACCTTCCCTCAAGTTAAATCACTACCAGTCAGCTCTAAAGAAAAAAGGGGAGAGCACCCTATGGTCCTCTGGGACTATGGTGACTTTCATTCAAAATAATGGCACTATTTTGAAGATCAACCATGCCCTAGTCAATATATATCCCTCAATCAACATCATTAAAACAGATTAACTGATCACAATCACATTGCACTGAACAACTCCAACAAACAGCAAAATGGCTGCTGCCTTTCCTGTATTATTAGTGATTTCAAAAATATTTAATTAGCTGCAAAGCTCTTTGGAATATCTCTAGGTCATGAAAGTTGCTAACCATTTTCTTCATCTCGTTCATCTATAAGTGCAATAGTTATTGAGGGTGGGATCCATCATCATATAGTTATTCATTCACACAAGTGATTCAGCCAAGTCAACATTCAAAACTATATTTGGTTTATAATTTACACTGGATCCCAACATCCCTTCATAGATTGAAAAATACTTGTGTATATTCAGGAGAAGGGAAGTGTGCCTTAGAAACCATAGAATCCCTACAGTGCAGGAGGCCATTCGGCCCATCGGGTCCGCACCGACCCTCTGAAAGAGCACCCTTTCTAGGCTCACTCCCTCACCCTATCCTCTGCAATCCTGTAACACCATCCCTGCACACTAAAGGGACAATTTAGCATGGCCAATCCACCAAACCTGCACATATTTGACTGTTGGAGCAAACCCGCACAGACACGGGGAGAAAGTGCAAACTCCACAGACAGTGACCCAAGGCCGGAATTGAACCCAAGTCCCTGACGCTAATACAGCGTGCTAACCACTGTGCCACCATGCCTTTTAAAAGAGGAATTTTTCAGGACAGTTCATAAAAATCTAGAACCACGTCATAAAACTCCAACAGTATAGGAGGAGGCTATTCGGCTCATCGAGTCTGCACCGACCCTTCAAAAGATCACCCTACCTAGAACCCAATCCTCCATCCTATTCCTGTAACCCCACCCAAATGTTTGGACACTAAAGGGGCAATTTAGTACAGGCAAGCCACCTAACATCTTTGTACATCAAAATTACTAGACGTCAATGTTTGAACAGAGACTGCAGTATTTCTGTTGCTCAGTTCAAAATGATCTGATTCCATTTCTCAGCATGAAATTCCTACCATTTACAATGTTCAATTCAAATATAGACAACGTAGCTATTTAAAGCACAAAAACATTCTAAAATTACAAATAGATTAGATGCTCAGACAAATATAGTCTAATTATCCAACAGCAAGGGAAAGAGGCAAGATGAAGAAAATGTATTTCAGGCTAAAATCTAAAAAACAATTACGAATGTATCAAAGTAGTAGCACTGGAAAAGGAGCTCCAATTTCATTTTCTAACTTATAAAATTGGGAAATCTCACTTTATTAACTGACCTTTTTTTTTACTGCATGTACGTTGCAGGACTATAATGTTGAGAGACTTTATGGATACCAAATTGCAAGCTGTTCAATGACAATATGCAGTGTTTAGCCTTTGATTCTATGATCTCTGGTATGCAGCAATCTCGCATCAAATATGGTTAAGGAAATTTTAAAAAGACTTTGTTTTAAAAAATGTTGAAAAAGGCAGCGATTAACTTGCTGGGACCCACCCAATTTATGATTCATATATCCAACGGGTGGTTCTAGATTTTAACCTTTCGAGCTCGAAACCAATACAATTGTATCGAAACATGAGAACTTCCTTTCGCAATTTAACAGAAATTAAGATAATATTCCTCGAACTGCTGAATTGGTATTAAAAATCCATGATTTGAATAATCCCTCATGCTCAAGTAGGAGGAATTCATAGAGTCATAGAGAGTCAGAGACATACAGAAAAGGCCCTTCGGCCCATCCAGTCTGTGCCAGTCAAAAACCACCACCCAAGTTTTCTAATCCTATTTTCCAGCACTTGCCCATAGCCTTGGAATCGCAAGCGCGCATCTAAATACTTCTTAAACATTGTAAGAGTCTCTGCCTCGACCACCCTTTCAGGCAGCGAGTTCCAAACTCCCACCACCTTCTGGGTAAAAAGCTATTTCCCTCACATCCCCTGCCCCTTACCTTCAATCAATGCCCCATGGTCATTGATCCCTTCACCAAGGGGAAACGTTTCTCCCCATCTACTCTATGCCATCATTTTATACGTCTCAATCATGGGTGGCATGGTAGCACAGTGGTTAGTACTGTTGCTTCACAGCTCCAGGGTCCCAGGTTAGATTCCTGGCTCGAGTCACTGTCTATGCGGAGTCTGCACATTCTCCGTGTCAGCGTGCGGTTCCTCCAGGTGCTCCGGTTTCCTCCCACAGTCCAAAGATGTGCAGGTTAGGTGGATTGGCCATGCTAAATTGCCCTTAGTTGGCCATGCTAAATTGCCCAAACATGTTGGGTGGAGTTACTGAATTACAGGGATAGGATGGAGGTGTGGCATTAAATAGGGTGCTCTTTCCATGGGCTGGTGCAGACTCATGGGCTGAATGGCCTCCTTCTGAACTGTAAATTCTATGATTATACATGTCCCCTGTTAGTCCTCTCTGCTCCAAGGAAAAACATTCCAAGTCTATCCAATCTCGCTTAATAACCAAACTCTCCAGCCCAAACAACATTTCCAGTGCTAGCACAACCCTCCCATAATGTGGATTCCAGAACTGCACCCAATACTCTAGCTGTGCCTAACCAACCAAATTAAGTGCCAGTTTAAGTCAACTAACAGTAATCTCAAGTTGAAACCAGGTGGCTTGGTGTTCAATCCCCATTTGTGTTGAGGCACTATTCCAGCTTGATCCTTTCTGCAATACCAAGTGAGTGCAGCATGGTTAGAAGCCCTGTCTCAGTTGGGATGTCAAACTGGTGCAGCTGCTGCCTTTCATTTACATTAACCCAAACATTTGGCTACTAGACTCCAAATGCATTATTCATAAAAAATACTTTTTTCCCTGCCATGCCGTATCCAACATTACTAACACGAGCAAATAAAAAATCCGTCAAGACCTCAAAATGTCCCTGCACGGTCGCTGGATCAAAACCCTGGAACTTCCTTCCCAACAGCACTATGGGTGTACCTACATCATATGGCCTGCAGCAGTTCACGGTAGTGGCTCACCATCACCCGCGAAGGGCAATTAGGGATGGGTAGTAAATGCTGGCCTAGCCAGTGACACCACAATCCATGAAAAAAAAAAATCACTTTTACAGCAAAGCCACTGAAGTATAGTTACTGCTGTAAATTATTTGTACACAGCAAGGTCCCACAAACAACAATGCAATAAATAATCAGATCTGTTTTAAGGGATAAGTTTCATCTACAACATTTCATCTCAAACATTTCACAAACAGCTCACCTAGCAGTGCAGCACACCATCTACAACATTGGAATGCCAACCTAGGTTACTTGCTCAAGCCTTTTCAGCGAGGCTTGTTGACAGAAGGGTCCAAAACACAGATTTACTACTCATTCCATCTGACTGTGGCATACAGGATGTTCACATGTAAAAAAAAATGGTGATCATTGTATTTGTAATCTGCTATATAATGAAAGTCAAATCATTCTGGTCCAAACCTAAAGGCATCCAGCTCTACCTCATCCCTCCTGTTGCCTCACCATCACTAAATTATCAGACTATAGAATTTCATGGAATTTACAGTGCAGGAGGCCATTCGGCCCTGGGGTCTGCACCGGCCCTCACAAAGAGCACCCTACTCAAGTCCACGTATCTACCCTATCCCCCACTTAACCTTTTTAGACACCAAGGGCAATTTAGCGTGGCCAATCCACCTAACTCGCACATCTTTGGACTGTCGGAGGAAACCGGAGCACCCGGAGGAAGCCCACGCAGACACGGGGAGAACGTGCAGACTCCGCACAGACAGTGGCCCAGCCGGGAATCAAACCTGGGACCCTGGAGCTGTGGAGCAACTGTGCTGACCACTATGCTACCCAGCTACTACTTATCCAACATCCTACATAGAGTAGAAATTCTCTCCAAATATTAAAGAATGAAGCCATTGTTTTTGGGCTCCACTTCAACTCAAACCGCTAGCTACCATGACATCACGGTCCCTTGCAACAGTCTGGAGATTAAGCCAGTCTGTTCACAACCTTCGTGCCACATCTGATCCTAAAATGAGCTTACGACCTAATTTCATGCCATTACTAAGACCGCCTTCATCTCCGTATCAACTCAACTGCTGCTGAAACCTTCATCCATGTCTTTGTTATCTCGGCTTGTGACTATTCTAATCCACCTGTGGTGGTCTCACACATTCTACATTTGAGGTCATCCAAAACACTGCTGTGTCATAACCTGCAGCAAATCACATTCCCCTGCCTGCTGACCTACAGTGGCTCCCAGTCAAGCAACATCTTGGATTTTAAAATTTTCATCCTTGTTTTCAAATAATTCTCCATGGACTCACTCCTCCCCATCTCCAATTCCTTATTGCCTCTCAACCTCAGGAATGTTGGCATTCCTATTTCTGGCCTCTTGGGCATCCTAATTTTAGGCACTCACCATAGGTGGCCACGCCCTCAATTGCCAAGGCCCCGAAGCTCTGGAATAACTTCCCTTCACCTCTTAGTAATCTACCTTGCTTTGCTCATTTAAGACATTCTTTAAAAATCTCTCTTGGGTGCCTTGCTTTATAATACTCCTGTGAAGCACTTTGGGATATTTTGTTACATTTAAGTATGTTATTGTTTTGACAAGTTAAACCATACATAACATTTGAACATCTGAATTGGGTAGGCTACAAAGATATTTTGCAACTTCAGCATAACTTTGTTTCTCTCTCAGGAGCAGACTATGGGCCACTCAGCTCCGTGTATATTTTGAAGATGCCAATCTCTCCAAGCCTGTTAGCCTCTAATGTGAGATAGGAAAATTCAATTGCACATCAGATTGCAGAAGCACACGCTAACTATACATTGCATATTTAGCTTCCTGGAATAGGTGTCACAAAACAAGCTATATGGCCCAGTTAACTCCTGCTGATATACATGCATACATGGCCCTCATCTCACGTACCCACACAATCACCACATCCTTCAGCTAGCTATCTAATCTATAATGAGATAGTTATGAAAAACAAATTACTGCAGATGCTGGAATCTGAAACAAAAACAAAATCCCGGACAATCGCAGCAGGTCTGACAACATCTGTGGAGAGAAGGGAGCCAACGTAGAGTCTGGACGATGGCGTCGAAGCTGGAATGAACTGGAATGGGGTCAGATTTGTACTGTTGTATGGGGGTGTGGAGCGGTGGGGTTGGATAGAGGGCTAGAGGTATGTGTAGATTGACAAAGGTGGTCGTGGACAGAAATAATGGCAGAGTTTCTAACAATCACAAACTCTAATGGTGCAACCCATGGCCACAGCTCTGTGTGCAATACTTTCCCCTGTCTTATTCCTAAACTTAATGTCCCTGCGACAACTTTGTTTCCATCTATCCTCCCATCCCTTCATAATTATATACACCTGAGGATTTTATAAATATATTCTGATTTAATGAAACCATTCCCAGTGTTACAGGTTGTTATTATATTTCTATGGACTGACACGAGGTCCTAAATTAGTCCGCTCTTAATCTCATTATTTCCATCCTAGCGTGAAGCCAAAAACGGAACACAATACTCCCAACAGTGAATTACTAAATTGCTACGGATTTACCACTATTGCATCTCAACTTCAATGTATTTTTAAAATTGAATGGTAGGTTTTTGAGATCTCAGCATTACTGCTTTGTGTAGCCCATCTTAAATAATAATTAGAGCACCTTTGGTCAATTCAACCTCCAGCCATTCTCACTATGACAATAGTTTCAATTTAGATTTCCTGGCACAATCATCAAACACTCATTCAACTTTAATCCATTAATGTTGATCAGTCACATACTAAGTGTACACGATGCCAGAGTTCAGGACATGTTAATTATTACCTCTGAACACTTGTTGCCAAAGATCTTGGTCATGGGAATGAGGTCACATGCCATTTTTTTAAAAAAGCTCCTGATTCCTTCTTCTCCCCCTCCCTTTTTAATTCAATACCGAACAGGTAAAGTCATCTTGCCAAATAAATATTCCTCTGCAGTCATTTACAGCGCAGCAATTCGGCCCATCAAGTCTATGTCAGCTCCTTGTCAAGCAAATCAGTTTTATTCCCCACAGACTTGCAAGTTTATTACCACAAGTACCCATGCAATTTCCTTCAGAAATCATTTATCTGTTTCCACCATTATCATGGGCAACACATTCCAAGCCATCACCAATCAATCATAGTGTAATAAAAGTTATTTCTCACATTCCAAAATCTTAAATCTGTGCCCACTAACCCTTGTATCGCTGCTTAGTGAACAACTTTTCTTTTCAAGGTCAAATTGATCTAATACCATCACTGCAGGATAACAGATTTTAGTGACTACCAACCTACTTATTTTTATGATCAAACTAGGATTTAATCCATAATTGACAAAAACACGAGTTCACAGGCATAGCTCATAGAAAAACAATTTTATTGTGCCTGAAAGAGTTTTCACATTTCAAAATGCACGAGAACAATGACTGAAGTTTATCCCTAAACAAAATTTGTAACCCAATTGATTACTCCAAAAGCATCACTATAAATCATGCTTCCAGATGAGTAAATACACAATTCCTGTTTATGGTAAATAACGTTGTAACGTTTACGCGGTTGAAGAAACACCCAGCACATCACATACCTGCACCAACGCAGGAGCAGTCAAGTTTTATTTTTAAATAGTCGCGTTTGCTGCATCAACCAAATAGTTAGTACCCGCTAGTGTTTCCACAGCAACCACCTCAAAACTTCATTCTGGTACAAGTGCAGGCTTTGTTCATCACACAGAGCCAACTCTGAAAGCTGGAAGGTTAGAGAGACTCAGCACTAACCGGGAGTGGTCGAACTCAGAAGGAAAACAAAATTCTGCCACCAGGCCTAACTATGGACCCAGCCACCTCACAGGACCGGACTGTTCAGCTCATTCATGCAACGCCGAAGCCCCAGATTTCAGTTGCCCCAACGTTACTTTGTAAAACTCGGACTGGTATGAATTCTGACCGGCACAGCAGGTTTTCCAACCTTCACAAAACAAAAATCCTGTGCAGGTCGTTTCCTAACTTTTGAGGTTGGAAGATGCTTCATATTCCAGTGCAGCAAATGATTTCTGCGTTTCAAACAAGTTTCCCATGCGGAAAGTAACCTTGCCTGCGGAAAGGCACCTTTCGCAGGGCACCATCTTGGCTGCCCGGGGGGGGGGGGGGGGGGGGGTCACCGCGCTCTTTTAAGAAAGAAAAGAAAGAAAGCGACTTACCGATTTCGGCATTTTGCTCCAAACTTCCGTCTGTCTCTCCCGGGATGGATGTGAAGTGCGAGGGAGAGAGCCCGAGGTTTAAAGACTAATCACCTGTCACAAAATGAAAGGCGGGGTAAGGAGATGGGTCAAAGGTGCCTGTCTCTCTCTCCCTCCCTCCCCCCCTGGGAGAGCCTCTCCGGGCTGGGCTTGAACTCACGGGCAGGGAATTCAGGGAGAAAACAGGGCGCAGCCAGGGCAGAGAGTGCCGCCCACTCTGCAAATACCTCCAGGCAGGGAGGGAGGCAGAGACACAGGGAGCAGGATTGTACACGGATAACGGATCCTGGGCTGCAATGCCAGTCCTCTCCCTCCCCCCGGGGTGGTTTCTGGTGGAATACCCCGGGATTGGAGAGGTTGAACCGGTTCAGTGTCTCGGAAAGCCCACTTTTAGTCGCTTTATTCAAGGTGGGATTCCGCCCGCATCCCTACCACTGCCCCATCCCCCTCAAATCCAGTTACTTACGCTAAACTGCACATTTTAAATACTTTTCAAAACTCGCTTTCAGCACTCTTTAGTTTTACAAATTTTTTTAAATCTTAGTTTAAAAAGTTACGCCTGGCGTTTCCCTCCGCCCGCACCAGTTGAAGAAAGCAGTGCAACCCCGGCACAGATTGAGCCAGAGGGCCAGCCTCCTATTACAGCGTGTATATCTCCCCCTCAACCCCGGGCCGGCTCCTCACCTACACTCAGCTTGCCTGCTCCTGACCGTCGCCAATATGGCTGTTTTCCGTCTTACCTGCTTTCCCCCGATCCGGTCTGTCCCTCCCTACCTCACTCTTGTAGCCACTCCCCCTTAAAAGCTGCCACTCCCTCCTCAGTGGCTCTGCCTTCCACCCGCCCACAATACCACAGCCTTGAGTAAGAACCCGACTTTCATTTCTGTAGCACCTTTGGGCTGTTGTGCGGAGAGGCAGCCGATTTCAGCACAGGAAACTCCCACAAAACCGCACCATCTGTTCTGTGGGTTAATGGACATACACGGGCCAGGGCACTGGTAGAATTGATTTTCACTTCAATGATAAGTTCTGATGAGAAGGCGCATGCATCAGTTTAATGTATTGGAAGAAAATGACACCTTCATGTGTGCCCCACTCCTGCATTAAAATGTTACCATGGAAAAGGGAGGGGGGGAGGGGTTGGAAAATGGGAGACATGGTAGTGTAAGTCAAGGACAGGGAACTTAATATACTGGTAATCAGGAGATTGGGGGGTAGTAGGGTGTGTTATCTTAATGTTGTTGCGTGTGTTGGCCCGCTTGGTTGTTTAAGAAATGTTAAATTGCTAAACTGTGAAAATTACAAATGCTTCAATAAAATATTTTCTAAAAAAAATGCCAGCTCAACCTCTGGAATGGGTTTGAACGCATGCCTGGCTGATGTGTATCCGATGGAGTGAGCTGGACTCTCTCCATTGTTATAGTTGATGCTCGGTGGCTCAGCAAACATGTTCCATTGCCAAGCTCCAATATTCTTGATTTGGATAGATTTTTCATAGCTTCCACCAAAGCTCTGGGAAATCCATCAAAACTGCCATTCACACCAGTGCTTCCGCTTTAGAATAGAATAGAATAGGGGCAACATGGTAGCACAGTGGTTAGCACTGTGGCTTCACAGCACCAGGGTCCCAGGTTCAATTCCAGCTGGGTCACTGTACAGAGTCTGCACATTCTCCCTGTGTCTGCCTGGGTTTCCTCCGGGTGCTCCGGTTTCCTCCCACTAGTCCCGAAAGATGTGCTGTTAGGTAATTTGGACATTCTGAATTCTCCCTCTGTGTAGCAGGAGTGTGGCGACTAAGGGCTTTTCACAGTAACTTCATTGCAATGTAAGCCTACTGTGACAATAAAGATTATTATTATTAGAATAGAACTGCTACAGTGCAGAAGGAAGCCATTCGGCCTCCTTCAAGTCTGCAGCAACCCTCTGAAAGAGCACCCTACCTAGGCCCACTGCCCACCCTATCCCTGTAACCCCATCTAACCTGCACACTTTAGTACACTGAGGGACAATTTAGCATGGCCAATCCACCTAACCTGCACATCTTTGGACTGTGGTTGGAAACCAGAACAGACAGTCACCCAAGGCCAGAATTGAACCAGGGGCCCTGGCGTAGTGAGGCAGCTGTGCTAACCACTGTGCCACTTCAAAAGAGGTTGCCTTGCAATGGCCAGGAGTCGAATCCAGATCTGTGGGGGAGCAGAAAATGCCGGAAACACTCAACAAGTCTGGCAGCATCTGTTGCGTCTGTATCACTCTTTGTCAGTCATATGAACGTAAAACACGTTATATTCTAATGTGCTGCAAAGAGAAAAGGTATGGAGGTGCCACGCACTTGGGTTTCTTCCAAACACGATGCAAGGTTTATTTGGGAGATTTTGCTCATATAATATGAGATGGAGAACAAAAGCCTGGGTAAACATCCTGCTGAAGTCACTACAGATCGTGTGATATTCCACCAGCAGGGATATATTACTTAATAATAAAACACCCCTCCGCCTTCTTTAGTTCGAACTATAACTTTTCTTAATGTTTAGACAACAGACCCAATTATACAGTAGATACATTACTCTGCACGTTTTTACACATACATATCTTAATAAGACAGTCTCTCAGGTGGATGCCTTTATTTTGGGTTGTACTCGGCGTTCTGGAACCTGGCTACTCGAGACCTTTGAAGTGTCTTATTTTTCTTCTGTTGGTAGTAATTTCTGTGAAGTTCTGGCCCCCAGTGCTGAAAAAAAGTCAACAACCTACACCGGGTAGCATGAGACACCAACGCCCCCCACCTCCCCCAAGGGAGCATCTACCCCCTAACTCCCATGTGACCCCAACCCTCTCTCCACCCCTCTTCCACCACTGTGAACCACGTGTATGGCTAACAATGCTCCCTCTGTGTCTCCTCAGGAAAAGCTCTCCCATAATCATCGGGAGAGGATCCAGACTGGCAGAGGGCTGCTGGACCTGAGCATCCTCATCTCTTTCGAGGAGTGGGCCCTGGAGGTGACTGGAGTGGCCAAGGACAGGGCAGTCACCCACACGGAGGCTGGCGGACGTCGCTGAGGTGAGGAACCAGCAGGCACCTGTCAAATGTGAGTTGGTATTGCCTTACAGACTGACCCCCTCTCCCATTGACCACATGTCTATTCTCCCACAGGTCCTCCAGCCGAAGGCACCGGCCCATCCTGAGTGACCCCCTCTCCAGCCTCCTAGGAGACCATCTCGGAGGGGAGCTCCGAGGATGCCACTATTATAGTCGCAGCACAGCTGTCATCCCCACCCTCCACCAGTGCAGATACACACACCTCAGTGGGAAATGTTAGTGGTCAGGCCTCTGGGGCACAATCTGGTGACACCACACAGCTGATGATGCACATCAGGTGGAGGCAGGAATCCCCAGGTGAGACAGCAGTGGGAGGTTTGCTGGGTCCCAGGACCCAGCTGGGTCCCAGCCTGATGCTGAGCCTGTTGTACAGGGTTACCTGGAGCTTTCCATTTCCAATGGAAATACTTCTTGGGAAGCTTCAGCGATTTCACTATGTGAAGTTAGTCGTTGGTCAGTATGATGTTGCCAAAGTCTCTGGGCATCCCTCTGCACGCTGTATGATATTGGACCTGTTTTGCTCGGATAATTGCAGCTCCCCATTTCTCATTTGTCGTGTAGCTTCTTGCTAACACTCGCTCTCCTTGAGTAACAACTCTCTTTTTCAAGTTTTCTTCCCTCCTAGCAATCTGTGGTTGTTGTTTGACAGTCTCTGAAGTATCAGGTGGTATCACAAGGTCAAACATTGTTCTGAGTTTTCTTTTGAAAAGCAGCATTGCTGGTGAATTCTGAGTCATTGCGTGTGTGGTGTTTCACTATGACATCAAGAATTTATTCACTTGTCTTGACAATGTGCCTTGGTCGTTTGATGCTTTGATTGAATATCTAAATGACTGTACAAATCGCTCGGCCACAATCTCTGAGGAGCCAGTCTCGTGAACGAGTTCAGCCCCCCACTGCTAAAAAGTGTGGGCTCCCCAATGCCCTAAAAATGACTAAGTGTGAATGAATACTGGGCTGGATCTCACCCATAAATCCGGCAAGAAATACCCTCCCAAACTCACCCAAAATAACACTTAGAAATGTTTTGGGTGAATCGCGTCCATTGTGTTTAGTAAAATGATGTTGTTAATGAGAGGAGCCAGGCATTGAAGGCTGCAGTTTAAGAAATTCAGTTTTAGATAGGGATGTGAACAGCCAAGAAGCTGTGCTGTAATATATTTCAGTTAAAGATCTGTCTGTGAGCAGACTAGCTGTTTCTGGAAATGCTGGCCGTTTAAACAGTAGATTGAGATAGGCAAGAATCTGGAAGCTCAGTCCTGAAGGATATCTTTCTCAAAGTGGGGTTACATTAGCTATCCTCCCCTCCATAGGAATTGTTCCAGAGTCTATATAATCTTGGACAATGACCACTAATGAAGCATTCTTTCCAGGACCACCTCCTTAAGGATGTAGAGTATCAAGCCCTGTGGATTTATTGGCCCTTCCTTCTCATCAAATTAGTGCTAGAAACTTCAGTCAGTGGGGTAAAGTGCTTCACCTGTGAGATGTGGGAAATCTGTGATGCTTCAAGCGTTCCCAATTGCAGCTTCTCACAGACCACATGGATCAGTTGGAGTGGCTTTCAGAATGCCAGAGATTCCACGCATGCGTGCCCCTCAGCAGTGTGCAGGCCCGGAGCCCAGCAGGGAAGACTGCCTCCTCCTGACGTCAGCGTGCTGACCCAGGACCAGATTTTTTTTTAAATCGCTGGAGTCCTTCTATCTGGAGCAGCAGCGGAGAGCAGGTCATGCTGATGTCACATGTTCTGGGCGCGAGAAAGGTTCCTCTATTTTGCAGCTGCCAGCAGTGCCAGTGTGAGCTCCAGGGTCTCTGGTGAACAACCCATGAAGAAGAAGCTGAAAACAGGAACAAAGCACATAAAGATGATAACTTAGGTATGGGATTATTAATTGTGCCACTGCAAATCAGGATGCAAAGTTAATGTGTGTTATGAGCAGGGTGGTGGAAAGCATCATAGGCAGGGGCTAGAGACATGGCCACACCCAAAGTTCAGGCAGATAGATGGGTGACGGCGAGAAGGCAGTCAGTGTAGGAATCCCCTGTAGCTGTCCCCCTCTCTAACAAGTATACCGTTTTGGATACTATTGGGGGAGGGGTGACCTATCAAGGGAAAACAACAGCAGCAGCCAGAGCAGTGCCACCATGGCTGGCTCTGTTGTCCAGCAGGGAGGGGCAAAGAGACTCCAGGATGGTAAGTTGCTTCCCTGGTGCCAGGGTCAAGGATGTCTCTGAACGGGCATAGAACATTTTGAAGGGGGAGGGTGAACAGCCAGTGGTTGTGGTACACACTGGTACTAACGACATAGGCAGGCAGAGTGATGAGGTCTTGTAGGGGGAGTTCAGGGAGCTAGGTAGTAAGTTACAAAATAGGGCCTGTAGGGTTGTAATCTTGGGTTGTAATCACGTGTCAGTGAAGATAGGAATAGGAAGATAGTGCAGCTAAACACGTGGCTAAAGAGCTGGTGTGAGAGGGAGGGTTTCATATGACTAGATCATTGGGATCTCTTCCGGGGAAGGTGGGACCTGTACAAGAAGGATGTGTTGCACCTAAACTGGAGGACCTTAAATATCTTGCTGGGAGGTCTTCTAGTGTCCAGTGGGAGATAGAGCAGCAGATATATAGGCAGATTTTGGAAAGGTGTAAATGCAACAGGGTTGTTGAGCTGGGTGATTTTAACTTCACCTATATTGACTGGGACTTACTTAGTGCTAGAGAATTGGATGGGACAGAATTTGTAAGGTACATTCAGGAGGGTTTCTTTAAACAAGATGTAAATAATCCAGCTAGGGAAGGGGCTGTACTGGACCTGGTATTGGGAATGAGCCCGGCCAGGTGTTTGAAGTTTCAGTAGGGGAGCATTTTGGGAATAGTGACCATAATTCCATAATTTTAAAGGTACTCATGGATAAGGATAAGAGTGGTCCTCGGGTGAAGATACTAAACTGGGGGAAGGCTAATTACACCAATATTAGGCAGGAACTGAAGAATTTAGATTGGGGGTGGGGTGGCTGTTTGAGGGTAAATCAACCTCTGACATGTGGGAGTATTTCAAACATCAGTTGATTAGAATTCAGGACCAGCATGTTCGTGTGAAGATGAAGGATACGTATGGCAAGTTTTGGGAACCTTGGATAATGAAGGATATTGTGAAACTAGCAAAAGGAAAAAGGTAGCATTCATAAGGCCTATCGAGTCTACACCAACTCTTGGAAAGAGCACCCTACTTAAACCCACACCTCCACCCTATCCCCTTAACCCAGTAACCCCACCTAACCTTTGGACACTACGGAGCAATTTAGTGTGGCCAATCGACATAACCTGCACATCTTTGGACTGGGGGAGGAAACCGAAGCACCCGGAGGAAACCCACGCACACACGAGGAGAACGTGCAGACTCCACACAGACGGTGACCCAAGTCAGGAATCAAATCCAGATCCCTGGCGCTGTGAAGCAACAGTGCTAATCACTGTACTACCATGCCGCTGGGAATAGAAGGATGCGGACCCCGGAAGTGCAGAAGGCTCTAATTTAGATAGGTATCATGATCGGCACAGGCTTGGAGGGCCGATGGGCCTGTTCCTGAGCTGTACTGTTCTTTGTTCGTCTTTGTACCTTTGCTTTAGCTAATTCCTGAGCTCTCCTCTTTGCCTTGCTGGTCATTTTACCAGACATGGAGAGCTTTCTTCTTCTTGTCAATGAGGTCTTAGATGGTGTGGTCATTCTCGTCGAATCAATCTTGGTGTTTCCTGGTCTTGTAGCCGATGGTATCTTCACAGCTTGAGATGCTAGCTGTCTTCAGCTCTTTCTAGTTTTCCTCCATTTCATTAGAATGGATACTTTGGGGATTTTGGAAGACATTGTTGGAAGTTCTCTTGTATGCTTGACTCTTGAAGATGCTCAACATCGATCTTTCTTCTGAGTTGTTTCTTCATCTTCCTCTGCTTCTGCTGTAATTTGATGGACATTGAGGAGCAGATGAGCTGGTAGTCTGTGGATGAGTTGGTGGTCTGTCCAGCAGTCATCTGCACTGGTCATCAGTTTGGTGATGAGGGCATCCTTTTGATCTCGGGATCGGATGATGATGTAATTGATCATGTTCCAGTGCTTTGATTGTGGATGTGTCCAGGAAGTCTTGAACTTGTCATTTTGGCGGAACAGTGTGTTAGTGATGAACCTTCTTTGGACTCATCATTGATGTCAAGGGTTGGGGCGTAGGCCTGCTGCTTCTTGGCAAGTTGTAGACTGAGGGTCATGAGGCGTTCGTTAATGCTGATAGGGATCTCCAATAGTCAGTTGATGAGTTTGTTCCTGATGGCGAATCCAATTCCATCTGATCCTTGTGTTTTCCTCCCCAGAAGAAGGTGTAAGCATGGCCTTCTTCCTTCAGCTGCTCTTCACCTGAGATTCGAGTCTCTTGCAGAGCGGCAATATCAATATTGAAGTGCCTGAGTTCTCGGGCAACAAGGGCAGTTCTCCATTTCGGTTGATTGTTTTGCTCATTATCCACAAGTGTTTGTACATTCCAGCTTCCAGAATTCAGTTTAACTTTGATTTTCTGACCACAGATAGATGAATTTGCTGGATGCGGATTTCCAGCCAGGTTGGGATGGAACAGACTATTTTTCGGGCACCCCTTTCTAACCCTTTCCCGATGCGCAATGAGCAGAGGGGAACCTGAAGAGGGCTGTTTAGTCATGGAGAAACTTGCAGAAACGCTCTCCTGTTCAGATTCCAAGAGTGAGACAAACTTCACTGCCTATGTGCCAGTCCGAAGCTAGGGACTTCCAGATCTCACGGTGCTGTCCCAGTCACCTCTCGCCGATTGCTGCAGGGCTTGTCTGTCTGAGGGATTTGCTGGTTTCATCTAGGTAGATGCTTGGTGCGGGACATCTTTTAACGTGGGTATGCTGTTGCACATCAGCAGACACGTGGGCTGGGATTCTCCCCTACCCGGCGGGGCGGGGGGTCCCGGCATAGCGGAGTGGCGCCAACCACTCCGGCGTCGGGCCTCCCCAAAGGTGCGGAATTCTCCGCAATTTTGGGGGCTAGGCCCGCGCCGGAGTGGTTGGTGCCACGCCGACTGGCGCCAACGGCCTTTGACGCCCGCCAGCCGGCGTCAGGGCTGGCCGAGAGGCCTTCGCCAGTTCACGCATGCGCCGGTGCATCAGCTGCCGCTGTCGTCACCACCGGCGCATGCGCGGTAGGGGGGTTCTCTTCCGCCTCTGCCAAGGTGGAGGCCGTGGCGGCGGCGGAAGAAAAAGAGTGCCCCCACAGCACTGGCCCGCCCGCCGATCGGTGGGCCCTGATCGCAGACCTGGCCACCGTGGGGGCACCCCTCGGGGTCCGATCGCCCCGCACCCCCCCAGAACCCCGGAGGCCCACTCGCTCCGCCAATCCCGCCGCCACCTGAGGTGGTTGAAACCACGGCGGTGGGAGAGGCCTCTCAGCGGCGGGACTTCGGCTCATCGTGGGCTCGAGAATCGCCGCAAGGGGCTCGCCGATCGGTGCGGCGGGCACGCCGATCGGCGCAACGCAATTCCCGCCCCCGCCAATTCCCAGGTGGCGGAGAATTTCGGCCACGGCGGGGGCGGGATTTTCGCCGGTCCCGGGCGATTCTCCGACCCTGCGGGGGGTCGGAGAATTTCGCCCATGGTCCTTGACAGAGGGTAGGTCCAATTCCAGTGATTTAAAAAAAAATAAAATTTAGAGTACCCAATTAATTTTTTCCAATTAAGGGGCAATTTAGCGTGTTCAATCCACCTACCTTGCACATCTTTGGGTTGTGGGGGCGAAACCCACGCAAACACGGGGAGAATGTGCAAACTCCACACGGACAGTGACCCAGAGCCGGGATCGAACCTGGGACCTCAGCGCCGTGAGACTTCAGTGCTAACCTACTGAGCCACCGTGCTGCCCAAACCAATTCCAGTGATAAGGGAACCCCGATGACTGGGGATCTCCCGACTGCTGCAGCCTTTATCCACCATCACAGCCTTTGATACCATTTGAGTATCTTCCGCCTGATCTATAATGAGGACTTGTTTTGGATTGCTCTTTCCCTGGTTCCTCCCCACTCAATTTACCATCAAGGTGACCCTGCCAGGACCTTAAGACTCCTGACGGTATTGCTCTTGGGATCAATGGAACGTTCTAGCCTCTCCACCACGGCAAGGTGGCAATCCAAGGAAAGCATCTCTGTAAATAAATTCTCACTAATTGCACCCGTTCTATGGCTCCTTGTTCTGATGAGTTGTGCTCCTGTAATCCTGACCTGAAAACTTGCTTCATGCTGAAGATAAAGGCAGGGTGCTCAGTCTACGATTTCCTGTCTATGCTTTGTGCAGCACAATGGGGACATCCTTTCAGAGTGACTGAACATATCAGTCACGCCTCTACATCGACTCTCTGGGTTCATCCTCTGAGTGCTAAGCACGTCCTCCTCCTCTTCCTCTTCTTCTCTCCTGCCTATTAGAGAGAAGAATGACAGCCAGATCAGTAGCCTCCATGTTCCATATGTTCTCCTCACCGCAATATCAAAGAGAGACTTGACATTGAGAATTTGTTTTCTGAAGGCCATTCTTTACCCCTTCATCATCTGAAACTGCCTCTCAAAGTCCACTGACTCATGTCTTGGCCACCACAATGGTGCTCAGTACTTAGTTCGCATTCTGCTTCGGCAACAGCTCATTCTACCTTTGACCCACACAACATGACCAAGTGGCCACAGCTTTAGCCACTCTACTGCATCCTGAGCTCTCATCTCTGGCACTAGTCTTGACCAAAGCATCACTCCAAAGCCTTGCATTCAACTTGGTTTATGGGAGTCACTTGTCAATACACACCTCAACACACAGCCAAGATTAGGAGTGCTCTGCTCAGGCAGTGTGCCCTTGCCAGCTCTTTAAGGGAATGTAGTTACTGGCCCAGTCAGCCAATGGTACAGGCACACCAGTGATTTTGAAATTCAGTGTGCCAAGGCTTAAATGCTGAGCAGCAATGAGTGGTGCATGAGTGGGTATAATTGTGTGACTAGTTTGACTCCTGGAATGTCAGTTGAGTTACAGCTGAACAATCACAGCTGCAACAGGGGAATGATCACTGACATTTCCTTCCATTATCCTTGCCCTTGGCAACATGCCACCTCCAGAAGAACTCCCCCTCCCCTCCAGATTTGATTCAAACCATCAGTCTGGGATAATGTCCTCCCCCCACACCACCACATTGCCCCAGGCTTCCCTTCCCTCTGTGATGCTCTTCCAAGAAGCTCACAGCCCAGCAGCAGCTCTCAGAAACAGTGCTTTTTGTACTTGTCAGTTTTCCCTTGGTGCCTTGTCCCCACTCCCTCCCAACTAGGTCCTCGGTACCCTGAAGTCAAATCCCCGGTACCCTTCTGTCAACCTCCCGTTACATTTCCATTGTCACCCCGGCCTCCACAAGTGGAACCCTGATCTCCCTCAAGTCAAGCCAGGTCTCCCTCAAGTCAAGCCAGGTCTCCCTCAAGTCAAGCCAGGTCTCCCTCGAATCATAGATATCATAGAATTTGCAGTGCAGAAGGAGGCCATTCAGCCCATCGAGTCTGCACCGGCTCTTGGAAAGAGCAACCTACCCAAGGTCAACACCTCCACCTTATCCCCATAACCCAGTAACCCCACCCAACACTAAGGGCAATTTTGGACACTAAGGGCAATTTATCATGGCCAATCCACCTAACCTGCACATCTTTGGACTGCGGGGGGAAACCGGAGCACCCGGAGGAAACCCACGCACACACGGGGAGGATGTGCAGACTCCACACAGGCAGTGACCCAAGCTGGAATCGAACCTGGGACCCTGGAGCTGTGAAGCAATTGTGCTATCCACAAGGCTACCGTGCTGCCAGGTCAAGCTGACAGAGTCACCGGACTCGAAACGTTAGGGCGCGATTCTCCGCTGCCCACGACGGGTCGGAGAATAGCGGGAGGGCCTTCCCGACATTTTTCCCGACCTCCCGCTATTCTCCCCCCCCCCTCCACGGCCGCCCCACGACACGAATCGTTGCTCGCCGTTTTTTTACGGCGAACAGCGATTCTTCCCTAGCCGATGGGCTGAGTTCCCAGGCCTTTACGGCCGTTTTCATGAACGCAAACACACCTGCTCTCACCGTTCGTGAAAACGGCCGCAAAGTGCCGTTCCTGACAACCATGGCACCGATTGGCACGGCCACACCATGGCCGTGCCAAGGGTGGCATGGTCTCTCGATCGGTGGGCACCGATCGCGGGCAGCGGGTCCAAAACCCGCGCCCTCTTTGTTCCTCCGCCGCCCCGCAGGATCAGTCCGCGGGGCGGCTGAGGGGCATGACGACCCGCGCATGCGCAGGTTTGACGCATATGCGTGATGACGTCATCTGCGCATGCACGGGTTGGAGCCGTCCAATCCGCGCATGCGCAGCTGACGTCATCGTGCGCGTCAGCCGCCGTGACCCTTGGCGCGCGGGCTTAGCGACGGTCGCTAAGCCTGTGATGCCGTGCTTCGCGGGGCCGCGCTGCTAGCCCTGACCGGGGGGAGAATCGGGTCCCGGGAGGGGGCAAGGAGGCTGCCGTGAAACACGGCCAGTTTTTTGTGTCTACATGTCAGCACTCTATTTCCCCTTGCTTTTATTTTGCCATCATCATTTTTGATCCATGGGTGATTAATGGACATGAATCTTTAAGTCAAGCAACAGAGAAAACAAGGAATTCAGAGGTTACAGGGGAGAACACTGGCTAGTTTCTACTAGTTTGAACAGGATCTTCAGATTTTTTTGGCACCAAAGAGCGTGATGGGGTGGAACTCAGTTTGATTGATTGGTTGATGGTCAATAACTTGGCCAAAAGGCTGTACTCTGTCTGGTAATCGGTGGCGATTGGATCCTGTCCCAATGGGATGGTTCTCAGAGAACTGTGGGAGCAGTTGAGTCCGAGACAATCTCTCTATCTCTCTCTCTCCAGAAAGGTTATGAGTGCTGTATCAGGGACCTGAATGAGTCTTGTGTGTGTGTGTTTGTAGAGGCAAGTTAAAGTGGGGAATTAAGAATGAGATATTAGTTAACCAGTTGTATTCGCTGCATATTTCATTATAGTTCTTGCTATAAATAAACAGTAATTGTGTTTCCGTTTGCAAACCTGATGACTGTAATTATTGGGTAGTCAAGGGCTTGGGTATTTTTCTAAGAATTATTGGTTAATTCACTTCTTTAAAAAAAATGTTTTATTGATGTGTTTCATTTTATACACTGCATAATACACAAAAGTATGTGGATTAGATAGAATTTACAGCAAAACGACAGGGCAGAAAGGGGGGTTTGAAATTGGCCTCCAACAATAATTAGGGCGGCACAGTAGCACAGTGGTTAGCACAGTTGCTTCACAGCTCCAGGATCCCAGGTTAGATACCCGGCTTGGATCATTGTCTGTACGGAGTCTGCACGTTCTCCCCGTGTCTGCGTGGGTTTCCTCCGGGTGCTCAGGTTTCCACCCACAGTCCAAAGATGTGCAGGTTAGGTGGATTGGCCATGATAAATTGCCCTTAGTGTCTTAAAGGTTAGGTGGGGTTACTGGGTTATGGGGATAGGGTGGAGGTGTGAGCTTAGGAAGGGTGATCTTTCCATGGGCCGGTGCAGACTCGATAGGCCGAATGGCCTCCTTCTGCACTGTAAATTCTATGATGATGAATAACCCCACCCCCCATAGCACCCCTGCCCCCCTTTTGTTATTTTTTTCCCTTTAAGATATAATAATCTTTATTAGTATCACAAGTAGGCTTATATTAACACTACAATGAAGTAAGTGTGAAAAGCCCCTAGTCGCCACTTTCCGACGCCTGTTCGGGTACACAGAGGGAGAATTCAGAATGTCCAAATTACCTAACTGCACGTCTTTCGGGACTTGTGGGAGGAACCCGGAGCGCCTGGAGGAAACCCATAAAAACGTGGGGAGAATGTGCAGACTCCTCACAGACAGTGACCCAAGCCGGGAATCGAACCTGCAACCCTGGTGCTGTGAAGCAACAATGCTAACCACTGTGCTACTGTGCTGCCCATATTGGAGTACATATTTTACGAAAGGTGAGTGTCATCTATTTACATATGTATAGCTCTAACCCCCCCCCCCCCCCCTTTCTGCCCTATCGTCTTGCCCCATCCAGTCTCTACCCCCCCTTACTTTAGGTGTTTCTTTGGGGCCTTGTATTGGTGGCCTTGCTCGTGGCCCCCTGTTGTCTACTGCTGCTGTTCCTAACCCCTCCAAAACCTTGCAAATTAGTCCTATTCAAGCACTTATCTAATTGTCTTTTGACATTTCCTAACAAAATCTACTTCTTTAATCCTTTCAGAAAGTGCATTCCAGATCTTAACAACTCTATGTGGAAATAAAGTTTCCTAATTTCGCCTCCACTTTTCCAGTTGTTTAACTCTGTGATCTCGGGCTAACCGACCCTCATGTCACCTTCCCGAACCTTCTCTACCCTAAGCAGAATAACCTTAGCTTCTCAAATCCATCTGTGTAACTGGAGCCACCATTCCTGATATCATCTAGCTAAACTTCCACTTCACCTTCTCCAAGGCCATGACAGGTAGGACCTGTGGGGAGGTGGTGTTGCAGTGATATTGTCATTGGACCAATAATCCAGAGACTTAGGATAATGTTCTTGGCCGGCACGCTGGTGCAGTGGTTATGGAGATACGGTAGAGGTGTGGGTTCTTTTGCAGACTCGACGGGCCGAATGGCCTCCTTCTGCACTGTAAATTCTATGATTGTCCCTCCTCTCTCCCTGCCCCCCTCCCTCCCCTCTCTACCTGCTGCCTGGGGCCTTGTTGGCTCCTGTGTGCTTTCCCCCTCCCATAAGACCATAAGACAGAGGAGTGGAAGTAAGGCCATTCGGTCCATCGAGTACACTCCGCCATTCAATTATGGCTGATGGGCATTTCAACTCCACCTACCAGCATTCTCCCCGTAGCCCTTAATTCCTCGCGACATCAAGAATTTATCTATCTCTGCCTTGAAGCCATTTAGCGTCCCGGCCTCCACTGCACTCCGCGGCAATGAATTCCACAGGCCCACCACTCTCTGGCTGAAGAAATGTCTCCGCATTTCTGTTCTGAATTTACCCCCTCTAATTCTAAGGCTGTGCCCACGGGTCCTCGTCTCCTCGCCTAACGGAAACAGTTTCTTTGCGTCCACCCTTTCTAAGCCATGTATTATCTTGTAAGTTTCTATTAGATCTCCCCTTAACCTTCTAAACTCCAATGAATACAATCCCAGGATCCTCAGCCGTTCATCATATGTTAGACCCGCCATTCCAGGGATCATCCGTGTGAATCTCCGCTGGACACGCTCCAGTGCCAGTATGTCCCTCCTGAGATGTGGGGCCCAAAACTGGACACAGTACTCCAAATGGGGCCTAACCAGAGCCTTATAAAGGCTCAATAGCACATCGCTGCTTTTATATTCCAACCCTCTTGAGATAAATGACAACATTGCATTTGCTTTCTTAATCACAGATTCAACCTGCATGTTTACCTTTAGGGAATCCTCGACTAGCACTCCCAGATCCCTTTGTACTTTGGCATTATGAATTTTCTCACCGTTTAGAAAGTAGTCTATGCTTGGATTCTTTTTTCCAAAGTGCAAGACCTCACATTTTCTCACGTTGAATTGTATCAGCCATTTCCTGCACCACTCTCCCAAACTGTCTAGATCCTTCTGCAGCCTCCCCACTTCCTCAGCACTACCTGCCTGACCACCTAACTTTGTATCATCGGCAAACTTCGCTAGAATGCCCCCAGTCCCTTCATCCAGATCATTAATATATATGGTGAACAGCTGTGGCCCCAACACTGAACCCTGTGGGACACCGCTGGTCACCGGCTGCCATTCCGAAAAAGAACCTTTTATCCCAACTCTCTGCCTTCTGTCAGACAGCCAATCCTCAACCCATGCCAGTAGCTCACCTCGAACACCATGGGCCCTCACCTTACTCAGCAGCCTCCTGTGTGGCACCTTATCAAAGGCCTTTTGGAAATCCAGATAGACCACATCCACTGGGTTTCCCTGGTCTAACCTACTTGTCATCTCCTCAAATTGGCTGTTTGCTTCAAACAAGTCTGGAAACAAGTTGGTGAATGGCCTCCACGTTTTGTGGAAGCCCTCCTCTGACCCTTGAATGACAGATTTGATTTTCTCTAGGTGGTGAAAGCCTGCCAGTCTGCAGCTTTGGGTGGTGCTGCTGATGCCAGCCGAGCAGGATTCATCAGTGGACGATCAGGGAAGCAAAAGCAAGGGCGCCTGCCCTCTTCCCCATAAATAGCTCTGACTGGTCTGATACCCCGAAGACTACCACTTTAAGGCTTGGCTCGCCCCTCACCCTCACAACCTTGGAAATTGCTTCAAAGAAGCCTGGGTTAATTCAATTGTGTTGTGACTCCAGGTTAAGTGGGGGGCTGGAATTGACCACGCAGTGAGGATGAGATGGAGAAGCAGGAAGCCAGCTGGCCACACGGGCAGGTACAGCAATAGTTGCAGGAAGGTGGACAAGCTGCTGAGGAGTGAGGAGATGTTGAGGAGAGGCAACAGCAGGCACACAGCAGTAGACGAAGGCAATACGCTGCCTATCAAGTTTCCAGCGTCCAAATGTCCTACAAGTAGATGATGGAACCACAATGTTTCCAGAGACTGTGCCTTTCACGAGAGACTGTCACCTCTCTGTTACATGCAGGTAGCAGTGATAGCCTCCAATTGAGTGCATGGCCACCTGATGATTGTGGCCTTACAAATGACTGTAACCTTGAATTTCCTCACCTCTGGGTCATTCCAGGCTATCTGTGGAGAACTCAGTGGGAGCATCCAAACCTGCAGCACATTCCTGCACAGAGGGTTTCACTGATGCCATGTTTAGGCGTGCACATCAGTATATTTCCTTCACAACAAACAACAACAGTCAAATGGAAAGAACCAGAGGTTTTGCAGTCATGGCTGTTTTCCCACGGGTATAAGGAGTGATTAGGGATGCCAACTCTTCCGGAATGGCCAGGAGACTCCCAGAATCACCCTCAATCTCCTGGCAGCTGTTAAAATCAATCTCGGAGATTTCTAAACTGTCTGGATTCAGATTCCCTGGCAGCGCAGAGTCCATTTCACATAACCACAGCGTCCTCGTGCACATGCAGCCAGAGTAATGACCTTTACCTTGTTGCTGTATATGGGCATTGCCACTTGCTGCCCTTCCTGTATTATCCCCACAGTGGCTGGCACTCCGAGAGAGTGAAGCGTGCCAGCCTCGGGTTGAATCTCAGAGTGACTTGAGACAAAAAGAAGAACGCACGAAAGATTCAGCCCAACCAGATGAAGATGGCAACTGAACTGTCTCCCACTTTGAACTTTCAGCTACTCCGACTGGGAAAAAAACCACTTGTCCACAGCTTGGAATTTTCTAGAAAATTCAGACCCACAGTGCTCGGTCTCACCAGCGCAGCCCAGGTTCCCTAGACCTTGGCTAAAAAGAAAGTCCCAAGAGAGGACAAGACACACTTGAGTTAAGAGGGACTTCTGCTTCCAGCTTCTGAATATTGCCTTGCTGCTGTGCTAGGAGGATTGCATTGATTAAAAGGCCGAAAAGACCACACTTTGAAAGTATTCCACTGAGAGACTAGAGGACTGTCAGAGAGAGTCACTTGGGCAGAGGTAATTAAAGGAGTTCTGCTGACTGCTGCTTTCATTATAGCTAGAGGAAAGCTAGCCTGATAGTTTTTTAAAAAATTGTTCTTATTAAGGCATTTATATATATACATCAAACACAACCAAATTCAAAAAGAGTACAAACAGGAAACCTCAGAACAAATAAATAACCAACACCCCGGCGCCCACCCTTCCTGCTATTACCCTCCACCCACTCTGCCTCCTTTTTTAATCCCAAAATACCCCCCCACCCCCCACTCCACCTGCTGACTTAACTATCCTGGAATTTGATTAATGATTTCCAACCCCTCCACAGTCCCTCTTAAGGCGAACTTGACTTTTTCTGCCTGAGGAATACCGTGAGGTTGCTCACCCACACACCCGGTTTCCACCTTCATCCTCAGCACCTCAGACACCACGTCAGTGAACCCCCACCAAAATCCCTCCACTTTCGGACAGGCCCAAAACATGTGGACATGGTTTTCACACCCCCCCCCCACCCCCCACCCCCCACGCTCCACGCTCCAACCACACCTATTCTCCACCCCTTCAAAAAACCTGCTCATTCTGGCCATCGTCAATTGTGCCCTGTGGATTACTTTAAATTGAATGAGCGCGCGAGGAGAATGCATTCACCCTCCCCAGAGCCTCCTCCCACACCCCAGCCTCCAGCACCCTCCCCAACTCCTCCTCCCACTTCCGCTTAACTTCTCTATTGGGGCACCAACCTTGTTCTCGACACCACCTTTTCCTGCAACCCTGGAGGGGGGGGGGGGGGGGGGGGGACAGGTTAGGAAAGGATGGCACCTGTTCCCTCACATAGTCCGGAACCTGTAAGTGCCGGAACCCATTCCCGCTGCACAGCTCATATTCCTCTACCAGTCCCTCCAAGCTTGTGGAGCTGCCCCCCATGAATAGGTCTCCAAACTGCCTAATTCCCGTTCACTGTCACCCCTGGAACCTCATATCCAGCCCCCCCAGAACAAACCAGTGATTCCCACAAATCGGAGCCCAAACCGAGGTCCCTCAGGGCCGCCACCACTACCGGACTCGTGGAGTACCTGGCTGGCGAGAATGGCAGAGGCACCGTCAACAGTGCTCCCAAGCTAGTGCCCTTACAAGAGGCTGCCTTCGTCCGCTCCCATACCGACCCCTCTCCCACCACCCACTTCCTTACCATGGCAATATTTGCTGCCCAGTAATAATTCATTAAGTTTGGCATGGCCAGATCCCCCCACCCCCCCCCCCCCCCCCCCCCCCGCCCCACTACCCCTATGCCCTGCTCCAACACTGCCTTCTTCACCCGTGGGGCTTTCCCCGCCCACACAAACCTCAAGATCAATGTATTGATATTCCTAAAGAAGGCCTTTGAAATAGAAATCGGAAGGTTCTGGAATATGGAAATAAACCTCGGAGGTACAATAACATCTTCACGGATTGTGCCCGCCCCGCCAATGACAGTGAGTTTCAGGTGTCTGGGCATCCAGGTGGTGGGGGGATGGGAGCAATTACATTGAAGGGGGATTTTAAAATCACTTAAAATCCCCTTTCAAAGTAATTGCTCCCATCCCCCCACCACCTGGATGCCCAGACACCTGGGGCGGGATTCTCCCGCAATCGGCGGGATAGCCCGACGCTGGCACCAAGAACGGCGCAAACCACTCCAGCGTCGGGCCACCCGGAAGTTGCGGAATCCTCCGCACTTCCGGGGCTAGGCCGGCGCTGGAGGGGTTGGCGCTGCGCCAACTGGCGCCGAAGGGCCACCGTGGTCCCGCACATGTGCAGAACCGCCGGCGTGTTTTTGCGCATGTGCAGGGGTTCTCTTCGTGCCGGCCATGGTGGAGCCCTACAGAGACCGGCGTGGAAGGAATGAGTGCCCCCACGGCACAGGCCCTCCTGCAGATCGGTGGGCCCCGATTGCGGGCCAGGCCACTGTGGGGGCCCATTCCCGGGCCGGATCCTCCCGCGCCCCCCCAAGGACTCCGGTAGACGGCCTGCCAGCCAGGTCCCGCCGTGATGGACCCTGTCCATTTCACGCCAGCGGGACTGGCCGAAAACGGGCGGCCGCTCAGCCCATCGGGGTTCGGAGAATTGCCGGAGGGGCCCCCGCCAGAAAACCGGCTCCGGAGAATTCAGCATGCCGGCGTCGGAGCAGCGGGGCGGGATTCACCCCCCACCCCCCGGCGATTCTCCGACCCGGCGGGGGGTCGGAGAATCCCACCCCTAAAACTTGCCCCCACCACTGTAAACGGCAGCTCGCCCAACCTCCTCTCCTGCCCCCTCGCCTGGATCGGAAAGACCTCACTTTCCCCATGTTTAACTTATACCAGAAAACCGTCTGCATTCCACCAAAATGTCCATGATGCCTCCAATATTTTCCAATGGGTCTGATATGTAGAGCAACAGATCACCCGCATATAGCAAGACCCTGTGCTCCATCTCCCACACTATCCCCTACCAACCCCTTGATGCTCTAAGCGCCATTGCCAATAGCTCTCTCGCCAAGGCAAAGAGCAATGGGGGGAGTGGGCATCCCTGCCTCGTCCCACGATGCAGCCTGAAATACCCCAAACCCGCCTGGTTCGTCCTTACACACGCTGCCGGTGCCTGATACAACCGGACCCAATCCACAAACTCCTGCCCGAACCCAAACCACCTCAGTATCTCCCACAAAAATTCCCATTCCCATTCCACCCGATCAAGGGCCTTCTCCGGGTCCATAGCAAACTCCACCCAGTCACCCATGGCTGGAATTGACCTGGGTCCATAGCGCTGTGAGGTAGCAGTGCTAATCACTGTGCAGCCCACAGCTGGCATCAGTGGTGGTGGTGACACAAAATAATTGTGTGAACAAAGACTGGTGCTGAAGAAAATGCATTCAAAAAATTGCCACTTGATTGTATAATTGACACGGTAACAAGGGCTTGAATGAAATACGAGGGAATAGGAGTGCTGATCAATCATACAGAGATCACAAAATGCAAGGAGTCAGAGAAATGGCAGACAAGGACGCCATCACTAATTACAGGATCTTTTTATCAAAAGAGACTCATCATAAGAAAACCTGGTTATCACAGCTGAAGTGAGGCAGCTTTACCAAGCATTTCACACCGTTTAACTTGTGCAAACCGAGACTGTGGAAACAAGATGCTTTGAAGAATTTCACCTGATTCTGAAATTGGGAGAAAAATGTCACGTGGACGGATGAAAGCAAACAGCATAGCAGAGTGTGCTTTGGCACCAGAATCACAAGAACCTTTTGCTTAAGGAGTTGGCTGCCGCACAGCCTTTTTCAGTTGGATTCGACATCTCCGACAATGAAAATATGAAATTCTTCCTGAAACCTGAGACTGGTTTAGCACACTGGGCTAAAACGCTGGCTTTTAAAGCAGACCAAGGCAGGCCAGCAGCATGGTTCAATTCCTTTACCCGCCTCCCCGAACAGGCGCCGGAATGTGGCGACTAGCGGCTTTTCACAGTAACTTCATTGAAGCCTACTTGTGACAATAAGCGATTTTCATTTCATTACCTGTCTGTTACCTTTCTGCTATAGAGGGAGTGGCTTGCTTGATTTTTACAATGATAATGATGAGGCAAGTGAGGCAACTGCAGCATGTATTCTATAGGAAAATGGGCTGAGCATCAATAAAATCTTCTTACCTGCCTGGCAATGCCTCTAAGAATTTTGGAAAACATGGGTCAGTTTATCAGACACTCAAACAGCGTAATGGCTGACTGATGCAGGTGGGGTGCAAATGTCATATCATACACAATTTCCTCAAACCTGGGATGAGGGCACTGCATTTTGACGTAGAAACACACACCATCAAAGTATACAGTGAATTCTCCTCCTTGGCAAAGAAGACAGAGACCCTTAAGTCATTTCTCGAGTTTGTTCAAATGGCATTCCAAGGTGTTCTTCTGCATATATCAACAAGGTGGCTCTCACCTCTGCCCGTATTGAAAGAGAACTACAAAGCTCTCCAGCACTGAAAGCATACTTCATGCCGGGGCGAGAAATATGTGCGAAGATTGTGTGGAAGCATTCATTGAGAAAGAACCCAAGGCTTTCCCCCTTTATTATGTTTCTCTGCATACCCTGATGGAAAATTTCACGGAGCTGTGAAAAAATGGGAATGTAATAATGTCAGCTACTCAGAACTGCAGTGTCATGGAAAATTCCGAGGAAGCAGGTAAGGCATTGAATACCTGGAGAAATGGTATGATTTTTCAAACATCAGTTTTCAGATAAATGGCAGTGCTTGAACTTGACATGGGAAAGTCTGATTTGGAAAGTCTTGCTGCAGCACTCCCCATTAAACCATAGAAGCCCTGCAGCACATTCTGCCCATCAAGTCTGCACTGACCCTCTGAAAGAGCATCCTACCAATGCCCATTCTCCACCCTATTCCCGTAACCCCACCTAACCTACAAATCCTTTGACAGTGAAGGGCAGTTTAGCATGGTCAATCCACATAACCTGCACATCTTTGGACTGTGGGAGAAAACCAGAGAACCTGGAGGAAGCTCAAGCAGACATTGGGAGAATGTGCAAACTCCACGCAGGCAGTCACCCAAGGCTGGAATTTAACCCGGGTCCCTGGCGCTGTGAGGCAGCAGTGGTAACCATTGTGCACCATGTGGCCCCACGACTGAGAGTGACATTAAAAAGCAGTTTGATGACCACTATATTTTACAGCGATTAAGAGATTGTTTCAAAGCAGCAGAGAAGAAACAGAGGTCTTCAGACAAACACCAGAGAGTGGTGGCAGCCAAATGTTTATTTGATTTGAAATTGGTCTCTTTCACACTTTCCATTCCTGTATTAAATGCCTCCTGTGAGAGAGTTTTCAGTTTAATGGCACAATTGAGTGCAGGGCAGGAACAGACTGAATAATAGTTCTGTGATAAGCAGAGCTAAAGGTGCAATTGAACTTCAATATGTCCGGTGCAGAATTTCATGAATCACTTTTTTTTAAAGTATTTTTTATTGAACTTTTCACATTGTATATCAAAAGGTACAGAACAAGACAAAACCAACACGTATCAAAAGTTATAATACAATCATAATCTTTATTGTCACAAGTAGTCTTACAGTAACATGACAATGAAGTTACTGTGAAAAGCCGCATTCCGGCTCCTGTTCGGGTACACTGAGGGAGAATTCAGAATGTCCAAATGACCTAACAGCACGTCTTTCAGGACTTGTGGGAGGAAACTGCAGTACCCGGAGGAAACCCATGCAGGGACGGGGAGAACATGCAGACTCCGCACAGACAGTGACCCAAACCAGGAATCGAACCTGGGACCCTGTCGCTATGAAGCAACAGTGCTAACCACTGTGCTATTACAACACCAAGAGTAGTTTCAATTATTATGCACATAGTATACAGTCTCAACATGTAAAACATATTATAAGGTGCGCTTATTTAGCTCAAAAGAAAGTCGAAAAAGGATACATCGAATATAGAAAACAAAAAGACAGCTGAGCGGCAGCTGGGCCAGACAGGGGCCCGAGGTGAGTCCACTAGGTCGTGTGGGGCCGATGGCTGGCTGTGTTCCCCCGGGAGGGGGTTAATGTACAGTTGTGGGGAACCCCTGATTAGGAGCCGCCGATGGCTGGCTGTTACCACTGGGAGGCCTTGCCCCCCTCCACGCTTTGGATGTCTCCTGGCACTGAACCATGCTGAGGAGGGGGTTGAGGGGGGATGGGGCTGTCTGCTAGGTGTACTCGCAACTCTGGTTGCTTTCGCTTATTGCCATTTGACCCTTTTGGTTCTCTCTTGTTTTTATTGCTTCCTTTGGTGTCTTTCCATTCCTCCCCCCACTTCCTGTTCTCCCCAGCCCCCTGCCTCTCATTCCTCCCTCCCACTTGCCTTTCCCTCCTCCCCCCGCTCTCTTTGTTTTGGGGTTCGTTCTGGTGCCCCGTTCCCCGGCCAAGCTTATTGGTTGCTGGTTCCGAAAGTCCTGAAACATGCTGGTGAATGGCCTCCATGTTCTGTGGAAGCCTTCCTCCGATCCTCTAATGGTGTATTTTGTTTTCTCTAATGTGAAAAATTCTGCCAGGTCGGACAGTCAGTCTGTAGCTTGGGGTGGTGCTGCCGATCGCCAGCCGAGCAGGAGCCTCCGGCCAGCAATCAGGGTGGCAAAGCCGAGGGCATCTGCCCCTCTTCCCATGAATAGCTCTGGTCACTCATGGGTAAGGCTCCATCCACTCTCACCCCTATAACCCTGGGCATGGCCTCACAGAAGGACGTCCAGTAGGCCTCCCTGGCACCATTCACAGTTGTCCTTCACCGCCGGGAAGAAAGCGTTCATTCTTGACCTGGTTAGGTGTGCCCTGTGAACTACCTTTAACTCCATTAAGCTTAGCCCTGCACACATAGAGGTGACTTTCATGAATCATTCAAAAAACAAACCAGAGGTGCTACGAGCATCAAGGGGCCAGCAGGAATGCCAATTTGAAAGGAAAGAAACTGAGGACATTCTGCAGGTGACCACCAGTTTTAAAATCAAACCACAACATTTAATTATAATTTATTAAGTATTTAAATATGAAGGTTTAAGGTTTACTGTTGTGGTTTCTCACTTTAAAATAAAATGATCATAACCTTGGGCGGCACGGTAGCAAAACGGGTAGCACCGTTGCTTCACAGCGGCAGGTCCTAGGTTCGATTCCCGGCTTGGGTCAGGTCTGTATGGAGTCTGCATGTTCTCCCCGTGTCTGTGTGGGTTTCCTCCCACAAGTCCTGAAAGACGTGACTGTTAGGTAATTTGGACATTCTGAATTCTCCCTCTGTGTACCCGAACAGGTGCCGGAATGTGGCGACTAGGGGATTTTCACAGTAATTTCATTGCAGTGTTAATGTAAGCCTACTTGTTGTCATAATATGCACTCATGTTCATAATGAGATACAGACAGGCAGTGATGGACACACACAGGAACCAATCACCACACAGAACGCAGAACAACCAATCACCAGGCAAGACACGACAGGGTACATTACCAGTATAAAACACACGAGGCAGGAAGGCTCGGCCTCTTCGTACTGGTGATAACTGTAGCAACAGTCAGGGTGCGATGTACAGTCAGCACCTACTACACATGGCACAGAGCAAGTCTGGGCAAGCCAGACCAAGGTTAGCAAGTTTAGATTAATAGTGTCAACTCACAGCGAACTATGTATATTACTCGGCGAGTTCAATAAAGCAGTGTTGAACCATCTACATCGTTGGAAGCCTGTTTTCAAGTGATACTGCATCAAGTTGCAGTCCGTGTTAATCTAACATAGATAACACATCACTTGTGACAATAAAGATTATTATTATTATCAATTTGAGCTAATCTAGTCATTTACACTGGAATTATTCACACTGTAAATGACACAGAAATGTATGCCAGGGATTGCTGTCAGGCTATAGTTAGCAAACTGTCCTTAATGCACTCTGCCATAAATCAACAGTGACAGTGACACTATTATGTAATGTTCACACTGATAAAACTGTCATAGACAGGGAATAACTTAGCATTGATCCATTTCAAACTATTAAAATGGCAACTAGACTGCATGTTTGGCTGTGGTCCATGTTGTCCTAATTAATGTGAGTAAACTGCCTGTGGCATGATTGAAGTGGAATGGTTTCAGTTTTGTTTCAAACTTACCTGAAATCATTTGCACAAACTTGCAACTGTTGTACAGACCCTGGGAAATGAACATGGGCACATGAACAACACCGTAATCAAATTACTGACATAACTGCCACACTCTCACAATGAAGATGAATTAAGGCTCAGCAACCAGCAAGAATTCCATTGAAATCATATAAACATGACTGAAACTCTAAGAATGTAGGAAGTTGATTTTTACTTCTCAATTGAAAGTATCATTCATTTAGCAACAATAAAATAGCAAGAGTTCATCATGGAAGAAGAGAACTTTAAGGCTGGAAGCTTTAATCACCCCTCTCCCACACTAAAATAAAAAATCTGGTTAGGGGTTTGGAAATATCAGGTCAACAATGGATGATGTCATCAAGTTCATGTTCTGTTAGGTACACTGGTCTAACACTGGCTGCAACTGGATGCAGCTTAGATCAGAAAGATACTCCAGACCTTGAAGTTAGTTCAATCAGGTTTATTGAACTAACAGCACAGTTAGCATAGTTCTCTGTGAGTTGGACTCTCTGCTAACTTAAGTGTGGTTACTCTGTCTGACTGAACCAGACTAGCTCTTAGCCACGTGGTGGAGGTGTGAGATTGTAACAACACACTTGACTGACTCTCTAGATGTTCATCAGTGGAAAGAGGTGGAGTGTGAGTACCTGGTGTCTTTTATAGTCAGATCCCATCTCTGAGTGTCCTGCCTGCTTATTGGTCATGTCCTGTTCTCTGTGTCCATTAGCTGCCTGTCTGTATATCATTATGTGTGTGTCTGCATATCATTACATCTCCCCTTTTATTTTATGTTTGGATGACATATGTGAACGTATTTACCAGAATAGGCCAATATTAGCATATATACAGGCAGTGGATGTGAACATATGTACATGTAAAAACAGCTGTCTAATGCAAGATCACAGAACATAGCAAACAGAACAAATGTTCATAAGTTCAGTCTCTGTGACTTGCATCTGATCCTAGTCGACTGCCGGAGAGGTGGTGGTGGGGGCGCCAGCACCTTGATGGCCGGGATTGAAGCCTGACTGGTGGCCTCGTGAGTCGAGGTATCAGGAGGTGGCATAACAACAGAAGGCAATGGAGAAGAATGAGGTTGCGGGCAGGCGGCTTTGCGCAGTGCCCGTCTGTTTTGTCACACAACAGAACCATCAGCAAGAAGCACAACATACGAGCGGGGGGCAGCCTGTCAAACAACGACAGCTGGAGCTGACCAGCCTCCATCAGGGATCTTGACCCGAACAGTGTCTGACGGGGATAACACGGGCAAATCGGTGGCATGAGCACCATAGCCCTGTTTTTGCCGGTCTCGGAGTTGCTGCACCTGCATCACCGCATGCCATTCGTCCTCCGAATCCACAGCGAGGATGGACTGAATGCGAGATGAGTTAGGTGTGGCATGTTCATGATGCCCACTTGGAAGGCGGACTCCAGGCACTCGTCCTCTACATCCGTTGTACTGCCAGGATCAGAATCCTGTAATCGTCATTGCACATTCTGGATGCGCTGTCGTTGGAATTGGGAGCGCTGGCCTCTGACTGGTGGTGCAGACCTGCACAAGGCTGCATAGTGTCCAGGCTTCCGCAGTTTAAACATCGCCTGCCTCTTGCAGGGCAGTGTCTCTTTCAGTGGGCATTGCCACAGTTCGGGCACGTCATGAGATGTACGTCATCGCACATGCGCTGTGCAGTCAGCAGATGTCTGCACCTGTGCAGTGTAGGTGTCGGCTGCTTCGTTATCCCGTTCGCATCGCGCATGCGTGGGGCTCCGAGAAAAGCGTGTGAGATGGCCGCTGTCTTCAATGCTGAGGCGCTGCATCCGGGGGATGGCCTGCACACACACTGCCTCGTGGGAGGCAAGTTTCTAATTTTCAGCCGATTTGTATTGGGCATACCGATTGTTTTGCGTGCTCATGCACTGTACATGTTTCAATTGCGACTGGCAGGGTCGGATGCTTGATTTTTAAAAGCTGCTTTCTCAGAGGATCAGAGTGAACTCCAAACACGATTTGGTTTCTGATCATGGAGTCAGCAATATCACCAAAGTTGCAGGACAGCGCTAGCAGGCGGAGGCTAGATAAGAAGGCATTCAAAGATTCATCTTTACCTTGAAGACGTTGTTTGAATATGTAGCGCTCGAAGATTTCATTGGTGTCCACTTCACAATGACTATCGAACGTGTCCAGGATGGTCTGAAACTTTGTCTTGTCCTGGCCTTCGGTGAAGTTAAACGAGTTGAAGAGTTTGATGGCTTGATCGCTCACTGTTGAGAGGAGAAGCACAATCTTTCTTGCATCAGACGCACTCTCGAGGTCTGAGGCTTCGATGTACAGAAACTTTTGTTTGAATATCCACCAGTTGGCACTGAGATTGCCGGAGGTCCTGAGCTGGTGAGGAGCCTGAATCTTCTCCATGGTGCAGGCATACATTTGCTGGTCATCACGGAATGGACTGAGGTAAGCCACCTTAAATTAGTAGTCTCCTGGTATCATGTTGTGTTAGGTACACTGGTCTAACACTGGCTGCAACTGGATGTAGCTGAGATCAGAAAGATACTCCAGACTTTGAAGTTAGTTCAATCAGGTTTATTGAACTAATAGCAGTTAGCACAGTTCTCTGTGAGTTCGACTCTCTGCAACTTAAGTGTGGTTACTCTGTCTGACTGAACCAGACTAGCTCTTAGCCACGTGGTGGAGGTGTGAGATTGTAACAACACCCTTGCCTGACTCTCTAGATGTTCATCAGTGGAAATAGGTGGAGTGTCAGTGCCTCGTGTCTTTTAATGTCAGATCCCACCCGAGTGTCCTGCCTGCTTATTGGTCATGTCCTGTTCTCTGTGTCCATTAGCTGCTTACCTGTATATCATTATGTGCATGTCTGCATATCATGACAGTTCAGACAAGCCTAAATCTCCTGGAAAACTTCGCTCTGAGTTGGCACCCTAATTGATTGCATCCATATAGCCATTACAGCACCAGCAGGTAGCCAGGGGCTTTTAGCAACCACAACCGCTCCCTAATGCAAATTGTCTGCAAACACAATCAAAGAATCATGAAGGCTTCTGCGTAGAACTTGAGTGGTGTCAAGCCATTTGAGTGCTGTTTGAGCTCTGCGCATCCAGGCGAATAGAGAGTATTCCATCGCACTCCTGAAATGTGCCTCGTAGATGGTGGACAGGCTTTGGGGAGTCAAGAGGTGCTTGGCTGCATTAGAGTGCTTAAGTTGGAATTTGGTGACTGAGGGAGTTTGACGAAGAGGATTAGGAGGTGCTCCTTCCATTTGGGCGGCACAATGGCACAGTGGTTAGCACTGCTGCCTCGCAGCACCAGGCACCCGGCTTCAATTCCAGCCTTGGGTGACTGTCTGTGTCGAGCTTCCACTTTTTCCCCATGGGTTTTATCCATGAGCTCTGGTTCCCTCCCACAGTCCAAAGATGTGCAGGTTAGGTGGATTGGCCATGAAAAATTGCGTTACGGGCATAGGGTGGGGACTTGGGCTTAGGTAGGGTGCTTTCTCAGAGCAGCCGCTGAAGTGACACCAGGATGGTCAAGAATGTCACTGAACGGCTGCAGGACATTGTGAAGCGGGAGGGTGAATAGCCAGAGGGGTTGTTGTCCATGTCGACACCAACGATGTAGGTAAAAAGAGGGACAAGGTTCTGAAAACAGAATTTAGGGAGCTAGGAAATAAATTAAGAAGCAGAACCTCAAATGGTCTCAGGATTACTCCCAGTGCCATGTACTAGTGAGATCAGTATTAGGAGATTAAATCAGACGAATGCCAGGCTGGAGAGATGGTGTAGGAGGGAGGGATTTCGATTCCCGATGCATTGGGACTGATTATGGGGAAGATGGGACCTGAACAAGCTGGATGAGTTGCACCCCAGCAGGACTGGGAACAATACCCTCACAGGGGTATTGGCTATTCTGTAAGAAAGGGTTTAAACTAGAATGGTAGTGTGATTAGAATCTCAGTGGGGAGACCCAAGAGAGGGAAACAAAGATAGAAATGAAACAGAGGAAAGTAGAAAGCAAAAGTGGAAGGCAGAGGAATCAAGGGGTAACAGTAAATAGGGCCGTAGTACAAAACATATCTGGGTTACCTAAGAAAGGATACTCTTGCCTCAGAGGGTGTGATGATTTGTGGTGATTTTCTCTTTAAGCGCAACACAACGGAAAAGGTCACCTGTCTTGAGGGACCAATTGAGAGTGCGAGTGGATAATCACCCCAGGTGGTGGAGTCCTATCTCAGGCAGAATGCATCTAGAAGAAATGTAGATGTCATGTAATGAACTGGGGCTGCCGGTGTGCTGCTCTCAGGCAGTTGTGGGGCTGCTGGCCTCTGTCCAGGTTTTCTAATTAATAAATACCTAGCACAGGGGTGGGCAAACTACGGCCCGCCAAAGGTCTTTATGTGGCCCACCAAGATCAAGTCATTAAAAAAAAAGTTATTTTAAAAAAAAGGTTAATGGTGGGGGGGCTGTTGGGTTACTGGTATAGAGTGGATACATTGACTTGAGTAGGGTGATCATTGCTCGGCACAACATGTGTTTCATGTGAAGTTTCTACTTTAAAATATTAATTAATAAAAATTAATTGCTTTCTTTTCTTTAAACTGAGTTACTTTGTTTTTCAAATAAATGTGTTTCATGTAAAGTTTCTACTTTAAAATATTAATTAATGAAAATTAATTGCTTTTTTTTTCTTTAAAAACCTTTTATTTTGGCTATTTTAAATATTAATTATTTTACTTAATATACTATGCGGCCCTTTAAAATTGTGAATTTCTGAATGTGGCCCTTGCACGGAAAAGTTTGCCCACCCCTGACCTAGCATGTTTCTGAAGAAGTCTGTGAATGTGCATCATTACAGAGGGAGTGCCGCAAAGCTCACAAGACTGACTCCTGGGATGGCAGGAATATCAGATGAGGAGAGATTGGATTGACTGTGCCTGTATTCACTGGAATTTGGAAGAATGAGAGGGGATCTCATGGAAACGTATAATATTCTGATAGGGCTTCACAGACTGGATGCACAGATGATGTAGACCAGTGGTTAGCACTGTTGCTTCACAGTGCCAAGGTCACAGGTTCGATTCCAGGCTTGGGTCACTGTCTGTGCGGAGTCTGCACATTCTCCCAGTGTTTGCGTGAGTTACCTCTGGGTGCTCCGGTTTCCTCCCACAGTCCAAAGATGAGCAGGTTAGGTGGATTGGCCATCCTAAATTGCCCTTAGTGTCCAAAATTGCCCTTCGTGTTGGGTGGGGTTGATGTGGAGTAGGGTGGAGGTGTGTGCTTGGGTAGGGTACTTTTTCCAAGAGCCGGTGCAGACTCGATGAGCCGAATGGCCTCCTTCTGCACTGTATATTCTATGATTCTATGATGATTCTACGAAATGTAACATCAGTACCGCTTCCTCTATTTTGGGTACTAATGGCAGGGCGTCCGGTAATGGCAGCCTGCTTAGTGCATCGGCGTTTGCCACCCAGGTTTCTGGCCGATGCTCCAGTTGATACCGGTATGCTGCCGGTAATGGGGCCCAGCGTTGGATCCGGGCCGAAGCTATTTGTGGTATTGCTTTGTCTTCTTTCAACAAACCCAGCAATGGCTTGTGGTCTGTAATTATAGTTCCGCCCGTATACGTATTGGCGAAATATCTTCACCGCGAAGATCACAGCCAGTCCTTCCTTTTTGATTTGGGTGTATTTTTGTTCTGCTGCTGCCAGCGTCCTGGAAGCAAACGTTGTAGGTTGTTCCTATCTGTTTTGCCCTCTGTGTGCCAAAACTGCACCAACGCCATATGGAGACGGGTCGCACGTGAGCACCAATTCTTTCCTGGGATCGTAGTGTGCCAAGACGTTCTCTGAGGAAAGCTGTTGTTTTATCTCATTCAAAGCCCTGTCTGGGCGGTCAGACCACTCCCAGGCTTGCCCCTTTTTTAGTAATTGGTGAAGGGGGTCCAGGATGGAAGCTCTGTTCTGTATGAACTTTCCATAATATGTCACCAGACCTAAAAAAGATGTCCTGGATTGTGGTGGGGGCTGGGGCATCTTTAATCGCCCACACCCAATCCTCCAAAGGGTGCAGCTTTGATTTCTCAACCTTGTACCCGAGATAGGTTACTTGAGGTGCTAGGAAAACACATTTCTCCCTCTTTAGGCGCAGGCCTGCTGCTGAAAACCATCTAAGGACTTCCTCCAGGTTTTGCAGGTGTTCTGCCTTTGTTTTTCCTGTAATGAGGACGTCATCTAGGTAAATGGTGACTTGTGGTAGCCCTTGCAATATATTCTCCATTGTCCTCTGGAATATCCCACAAGCTGACAATACCCTGAAGGGTAATCTTGTATACTGAAAAAGGCCCTTCAGGGTGTTTATCGTTGAGAATTATTGGGACTCTTTGTCCAGTGTCAGCTATAGATATGTGTGGCTCATATCCAGCTTTGAGAATATGCACCATCTCAGAGACTATCACCTCGGTTGGGCAATTTAGTGAAGAGGCTTCTGGGACACTCACTGGTGTGCACCACACAGTCGTTCCAGCTCAGCAGGTGGAGTTAGGAGCAGCCGAGGGGCCGGAAGGTCGGAGGGCAGCCCGGTCCCAGCAACCAGCTGCCGCCCAGATGGGTCCCGGCTCCTGGAATGTCCAGTCCCATCCATAGTGCAGGCAGAGACCCAGGGACTAGAGGAGGAAATGATGGCTGGCTTCCAGCACCTGCAGGGACAGGTGGCGGGGTCCATCCACTGCAGGAGCTGGGACAGGTGCCGGTCATGCATGCAACCCAGGCTGAAACCACACGGGTGGCGTCCGCGGTGGAGGCAAAGGGGGCGACGGTGTCGGACATGGGTCAGGTTGTGCAAGGCCTGGGGCATTCTGTGCAGGCGGGGGCCGTGGCCCTGGACAGGGCTGCCCTCTCACAGGCAACCATGTGCCGGAGCCACCTGGACATTGCAACGGCGCTCCCCAGTGTGGCCCAGTCTCAGCAGGCCATCACTGAGAGCATCAGCGGCAATGCCCAGGTGCTGGCTGGCATCGCCCAGACATGGCGTGAGATGGCCCAGTTCCAGAGGGAGATGGCCCAGTCCCAGAGGGAGGTGGTCCAGTCCCAGAGGCAGGTGGCCCAGTCCCAGAGGGAGGTGGCCCAGTCCCAGAGGGAGGTGGCCCAGTTCCTGAGGGAGATGGCACAGTTCCAGAGGGAGATGGCCCAGTCCCAGAGGGAGGTGGCCCAGTCCCAGAGGCAGGTGGCCCAGTCCCAGAGGGAGGTGGCCCAGTCCCAGAGGGAGGTGGCCCAGTCCCTGAGGGAGATGGCCCAGTCCCAGAGGCAGGTGGCCCAGTCCCAGAGGCAGGTGGCCCAGTTCCAGAGGGAGGTGGCCCAGTCCCAGAGGGAGGTGGCCCAGTCCCTGAGGGAGGTGGCCCAGTCCCAGAGGCAGGTGGCCCAGTCCCAGAGGGAGGTGGCCCAGTTCCTGAGGGAGGTGGCCCAGTCGCAGAGGGAGGTGGCCCAGTCGCAGAGGGAGGTGGCCCAGTCCCAGAGGCAGGTGGCTCAGTCCCAGAGGGAGGTGGCCCAGTCCCAGAGGGAAGTCGCCCAGTCCCTGAGGGAGGTGGCCCAGTCCCAGAGGCAGGTGGCCCAGTCCCAGAGGGAGGTGGCCCAGTCCCAGAGGGAGGTGGCCCAGTCCCTGAGGGAGGTGGCCCAGTCCCAGAGGGAGATGGCCCAGTCCCAGAGGGAGATGGCCCAGTCCCAGAAGGAGGTGGCCCAGTACCAGAGGGAGGTGGCCCAGTCCCAGAGGGAGGTGGCCCAGTCCCAGAGGGAGGTGGCCCAGTCCCTGAGGGAGGTGGCCCAGTCCCAGAGGCAGGTGGCCCAGGTCCCAGAGGGAAGTGGCCCAGGTCCAGAAGGAGGTGGCCCAGTCCCAGAGGGAGGTGGCCCAGTCCCAGAGGGAGGTAGCCCAGTCCCAGAAGGAGGTGGCCCAGTCCCAGAAGGAGGTGGCCCAGTCCCTGAGGGAGGTGGCCCAGTCCCAGAGGCAAGTGGCCCAGATCCCAGAGGGAGGTGGCCCAGGTCCAGAAGGAGGTGGCCCAGTCCCAGAGGGAGGTGGCCCAGTCCCAGAGGGAGGTGGCCCAGTCCCAGAAGGAGGTGGCCCAGTCCCAGAGGGAGATGGCCCAGTCCCAGAAGGAGGTGGCCCAGTACCAGAGGGAGGTGGCCCAGTCCCAGAGGGAGGTGGCCCAGACCCAGAGGGAGGTGGCCCAGTCCCAGAGGGAGGTGGCCCAGTCCCAGAGGGAGGTGGCCCAGTCCCAGAGGGAGGTGGCCCAGTCCCAGAGGCAGGTGGCCCAGTCCCAGAGGGAGGTGGCCCAGTCCCAGAGGGAGGTGGCCCAGTCCCAGAGGGAGGTGGCCGACTCCCTGTGCTCCATGGTCGCTAACTTTCAGACCCTTGTCGATACCAGAGTGGGCATCCAGGACTGGCAGCGCCAGGTGTCGGGGGCGCTCCGGTGGTTGGTGTCATTCGCAATCCCATCCCAATGAGAAGCCCGGGAGCCATCGGGCACCCCGAGGGAGGAGGAGGTGCTGGGGCCTGTGCTGGTGGCTCCTGCAGGGGACGTCCCAGAAAACCGCAGCACCTCAGACTCGACCCCTGCAGTATCTGGTGGGCAGCGGGCAGGACAGGGCGACACCACGCCAGCCGGGACACCCGAGGAGCAGCCGGGCCCACCTAGGCCGGGCAGCCCGAGGAGACGTGCGCCAACGGACCCTAGTCGCAGTGCAGGAGTCTCAGCAGTCCGCCTCCACTCCTGCTGTACTGTCTGGGGAACCACAAAGACGTAGTGGTAGGGCCCGTAAGGCCAGAAAGTTAGACACCAGTTAAGTACGCACGGGTGCAGGGCACAGCTTAGTTAGCGGGGCGAGGACACAGCCTGTCTATATTCTTCAAATTAAACACCTGTTAAAACCACTGAAACCTGCCTCTGTTCTCCATCTGTTGGGTATGGGTGTGTGTCGGTCAGTGATGGCCACTGGGCGTGGAGGGGGGGTGGGGGACGAGTGAGGCCCAGTGGATGAACCATGTAACACCCCCCTTATCCCCCTTATCACCCGCCCCCCACCGTCATCGGCACCCCCTCCCCAGTTATTCGACAGGACGGTGTGATGGGCTGGCCAGCTCACATACAGGGATCACCCAGGTGGAAGGTGCGACTGTGGGCATGAGTCAGACATTGTCTAACAACATGGAGCACGGAGCTCATCGCAGAGCTGGCTGTCATTATCATCCATCCCATGGACCAGACCTGCTGTCACTGTCAACTCAGTGCCCCCAGCTCGTAGTGCTGCAGGTATATATAATGGAGGGGTGTGTGCAGGCAGGTGATTCGGTGGTTTGGGAGGTGAGGGTGTTCGGTGGTGTGGGAGATGAGGGTGTTCGGTGGTGGGGGGAGGTGAGGGTGGTTCGGTGGTGAAGGGGTGTGGTATTGTGGTGTCCGTATCCCTTCCGAGCAACCCCCACACCCCTAGTTGGTGAAACGTGTGTCGACGAAAGTGTGTCCCATGCTCGCTGGGCCTGCCGATAACATAGTGCAGCCTCCCGTGCATGGCCAGCCCCCATGTCCCACCCATTGTCCCCATCCCCTACATCCTCCTCTTCTAATGAGGCTTGCCCTTGCTCCTCATCCTCCTCCAGCACATCGCCCCTCTGCTGGGCTATATTGTGGAGGACGAAGCAGACCACCACGATGCGGCCGACCTTCCTGACCTCGTACTGAAGGGCCCCTCCAGAGCGGTCCAGGCACCTGAAGCGCATCTTCAGCACCCCAATGTTTCTCTCAACCACACCCCTGGTCGCTGTATGGGCATCATTGTAGCAGTTATTTGCGTCGGTCTGTGGCCTCCGTATAGGCATCATCAGCCATGACCGCAATGGGTAACCCCGTCGCCCAGCAACCAGCCGCGCAGCCGGGGGGGGGGGGGGGGGGGGGGGGGGGTTGGCCGTCCCTCGAACGTGCCGGGGATCAACAATTGTGCCAACACGAATGAGTCATGTAGACTGCCCGGATATCGGGCGCAGGCGTGTAGGATCCTCATCTGATGGTCGCAGACCACCTGAACATTCATGGAATGGTACCCCTTACAGTTGGTGAACAGGAGCCTGTTATCCGCCGGTGGCCGGAGGGTGATATGCACCCCATTGGTGACTCCCTGGTCCCGGGGCATTCCGTCGATTGCAGCGAACCCCGCTTCCCCCATGGCAGCACGGTAGCATAGTGGTTGGCACTGTGGCTTCACAGCGCCAGGGTCCCAGGTTCGATTCCCTGCTGGGACATTATCTGCGCAGAGCCTGCACGTTCTCCCCGTGTCTGCGTGGGTTTCCTCCTGGTGCTCCGGTTTCCTCCCACAGTCCAAAGACGTGCAGGTTAGCTGGATTGGCCATCCTAAATTGCCCTTAGTGTTCAAAAAGGTTAGGAGGGGTTATTGGGTTAGGGGGATAGGGTGGAAGTGAGGGCTTAAGTGGGTTGGTGCAGACTTGATGGGCCGAATGGCCTCCTTCTGCACTGCATGTTCTATGTACCCTGGCTTCCTGGTGGGCGCGGTCCACCGGGAACTGGATGTAGCGGTCCGCCAGGGCACACAGGGCGTCCATCACAGCGCGGATGCACCTGTGCGCCAATGCCTGGGAGATGCCGGACATCTCAGCGTCTGGAACAACCAAGTGGCATAAAAGTTCAGGGCTACCGTCACCTTGACGGCCACCGGTAGCGGGTGTCCTCCCCCCACTCCCACTGGGTTCCAGGTGTGCCATCATGTGGCAGATATGTCTGACAGTCTCCCGGCTCATCCACAGTCTCCTCCTGCATGCCCGGCCCGGGAGGTCCTCAAAGGACATGCGGCGCCGGTACACATGGGGCATTATCCGGCGCCTCCTTGGCACTACCACTACTTCCTCCTCCTCCTCATCCTGTTCCTCCTCCTCCTCGTCTTGTTCCTCCCCCTCATCCTCGGCCTGTCGGGCGGCCGGCCCTCCAGCCTGAGCAGCTGCCACTTGCCCGTCTGCAGCTCGCTCCTCTGCTGCAGCCTCTGCCTCCTCTCTGCGCGGCCTCTGTTGACCTTTCCACAGGGCTGCATATAGGGCAGCGGCATCTGCCATGGTCGCCAACATTGCTGGTTGGTGACCAAACATAATCTACAGGGGGTGAGGGGAGAAAATGTTATCATGGGGCATACACCCATGCACAATCAGGTGCCGTGGGCTACATGTTCGCCCCAGTTCGCACCGTACGTCCCAGCCAAGCATCCCCGCCATGTTGGTGCCCCCGCTCCTGGTGCCCGTCCCTGCTGCCAGGGCCACCGTTTCACGGTACTGCCCTCACCCGGGGCTGCCGTCGGTGTGGCCCTGGGTGTTCCCCCCAGTGGGGGTTGCCGGTTGAGTGGGGTGGCCCGGGAGGGGGGCGGCACCCACACATATGGCCATTAACCGTGCGTTCACCCAGGGGCCGGGGTGGGTGGATATCAAGATGGCCGCCGTAATGGGGCTGGGTGCATGGGCACCGCCCTGTCATGTCGAGGGCTCCCCGACAGCTTGGGTTGTCCCCCATCCCATCCCTTCCCCTCTCCGGCCCTGGCCGGCCCCCCCCCCCCCCCCCCCCCCCCCTGCAGAAAGCACGGCCGGTGTTCGTTACTGGAGCCCACAGTCCCCCCCCAACGCCAACTCCTACCTCCTCTCGCAGCCGCTTCAGCTAACAGGCCGGTATCACGATTTTTTATAGGTGGTTAGAAACACGTCGTCGGGAAATCAGCCCATCCGGGCTGCAAAATCGCTGAGGCCCCGGAGAATTGGTCATCAGGGCAGATAACGTGATGCATACTGTACTTCCGGGCCGTGCCGCGGCCTCTGCGATTTTGGCGCGTTGGGGGCTCTGGAGAATCCAAAATCACCGCCGACTCCGGTTTCGGCATCGGAACTGATTCTCCGGTTGATCGCATTGCCAATTTCGACGTGGTGTCTCGGAGAATCCAGCCCGATGTCTGTCTCTTCCTCAGGATCTGCCTTGTCTGTAATAGGTAGGAAGATCCTGGAGAAGGCATCAATCTTGTACAGCTCCTTACCACAGCACCCTTCTTAGCCTTAATCACTCCCATTTATATTCCTTTTGTCTTTTTGTCTATGACATCTTTGTCAATCTCCACCTATCGCTGGCCCTCTACCCAGCTCCACTACTCCACACTCCCACAATAGTATAAATCTGACCATATTTCCACTTCGCTCCTGCTTTGACAGAGTTGTCCAGACACAAAACGTTAGCTCCCTTCTCTTTCCACAGATGCTGTCAGACCTGCTGTGATTGTCCAGTATTTTCTGTTTTTGTTGCAGCTTCTTACCACGCTTGTAGACGAAGCTGAGATTATAGCATTGTAGCTGCAGTCGTGCAGACTCAGTGTAAAGAGGCTTTTTTAAGATAGTTATGAGTGCGGGGGGGGGAGGTGTTGGCACAGTGGCGCAGTGGTTAGCACTGCTGCCTGACGACACCGAGGTCCCGGATTCGATCCCGGCCCCAGGTAACTGTGTGGAGTTTGCACATTCTTCCCGTGTCTGCGTGGGTTTCACCCCCACAACCCAAAAAGCTGTGCAGGGTAGGTGGATTGGCCGCGTTAAATTGCCCTTAATTGGAAGAAAAATAATTGGGTACTCTAAATTTATTTTACAAAATAGTTCAAGTGTGACACGCAGCGCATTAGCTAGCACTGGGACTGCGGCGCCGAGGTCCCAGGTTCAATCCCGGCTCTGGGTCACTGTCCGTGTGGGGTTTGCACATTCTCCCCGTGTCTGCGTGGGTTTTGCCCCCACAACCCAAAGATGTGCAGGTTAGGTGGATTGGCCACGCTAAATTGCCCCTTTATTGGGAAAAAATAATAATTGGGTACTCTAAAGTTATTTTTTTTAAAAATAGTTATTAGTGGCTGATGATCAATTTGAACAGTTGCAGCATGACCATATATGAAGTCATGGAATTTCTGAAGACTAAAACGAGGAGCTCCTTTTTGATCTGTGCCAGTCTCAGTGTCAGTGGCCCTTCTGAGAGCCAGTCTGGATGCAGACTGCACCAAGCCTGTACTGGGAGTGTTTGCTAACATAGGTACAGGTGTTCAAACCTTAAATTATTGTTGCACAGGTGGGGCTGCGAGTGTGTGTTTAAGTGTGTTGAAGATCGCTGAGTGGTGTTCTTGCCAGCACCATTCGACATCCTGGTGGAAAAGCTGCCGAAGAGGTCAGTGACCTCACTATAACACGGGATGAACTTAGAAAGATAATTTGTCATGCCAAGAAAGCGCAGCAAGGTGTGCTTGTCCATGGAAATGGCCATCTGTCAAATAGCCATTTTCTTGTCTAGATCAGGCTTTACACCCTCAGCTGTGTGTAAATACCCTATGTAAGGAACCTGGTTGACTTTGAATCTGCATTTCGTAGGGTTAAGCTTCAATTAGATGTTTCGGACTCTGTCAAGGACATGATAAAGACATGCATCATGTTCTTGCATAGTACAACCCCAAACCAGGATGCCATCAACAACGATTTCACAAGGTTGGCCTGCAAAGAGTTGCTCCATGCACTGTTGGAAGATCTCACTGCTAGTGGAGATATCAATGGGCATATGAAGAAAATAGTATTTACTGACCATAATATGGTATAATATGACATAAATGTGGTCAATTTTGGGGACTCGTCATCGAACAGGAGCTGTCGGAACCCACATTTCACATCTAGAATGCTGAACACCTTAGCAATTGGTATGCCTGCTATCACTTGTTCCACTGCCTTCATAGGGTGATGAGATATTGTTCAAGTGCACTGGGTCAATGCAAATCCTGACCATGCCGTCTTTTTCTACTACAGCCACCATTGCAGAAACCCATTGCATGGCCTCGTCTATTGGAGTATGACACCCAGTGCTGTCATCTGAAGCAGCTCATTAACAACTTTCTGTTTCATAACTACTGGCACTCATCTCGAAGCACAGACTGTTGGTGATACTGAATCATCTCGTCTTATGTGGCTTACAACTGGTAACTTACCAATGGTGTCATAGTTGAAGAGGTCTCTATGTGCTGTCATCTCTGGGGCATGGTGTTGGAGAACATGCACTTTTGGACCAAGTTGAATGAACCCCAGTGTAATGCTGTCCTGAAGTCCCAGTAATGGCCTTACATTCTGGCCAACTATATGACATCTGAAATTGCCCTGTGTGCAGTGGAGGGTTGCTGTGCCTTAGGTCCGGAAGTTTTGTCCACCATAAGCCATGAGATTCACCTGGATGTTGGGGTCTGTTGTTGCAAATGGGTCTAATTCCCATAATCTTTGGCTGAATAATATGTTGCACTTTGCTCCAGTGTCAATCTTTACCTTTAGCCTTGTAATACTGCCGATTATGTTGAGGGTGGTCATGTTCTCACCCTGTTTTGTTATGGTGTTGACACTCTCCCAATAGGGTCTTGTTAGAGGCTCTGTAGCTTCACTGCTTTGACTGAGCTCTAATTCATTCACTTACTGATACTCCTACCCATGGAGATCTGACCAACTGCCATGTTGCTGATGGCAGGGAAAAGCTGCCATGATTTCAATCTGCAGCAGTGAACAAAGTGATTCCATTGCCTACAAAAAAGATTTGTTGCATCTTTTACCATATGCTGGGCAAACTGTTCCGTTTGGAGAGTTCCAATCACTGTAGTTGGAGCAGGCCCCCCCCTGTACTGCGAATACGTCTGTTTCCCACCTAAAATCCCTGTTTCTTTTTTCTGATTGTTCATTTTACGTACATATACTAATGGCTACTTGTAACATTCAGTCTTTTTCTCACACAACTGCATGCAAACTAAATTGTTGTGAATGCCACAAACTATTCGATCCCCAATTGGTTTATCAGTGAGAGTTCCAAATGTATATTTCTTTGTTAATATTTTCAGGGTGGCCATGTAAGATTGTATTCATTCATCCATTCTTTGGTTGGTTGAACACATGTTTTTCGAGGATTATGTTTTTTTTACCAGGAGACAGATTTTCTCGAATATTTTTAGGACGATATCAGGATCCTCTTTTTCCTCCGCCAACTGAAAAACATAATGCTCAAATTTTTCAACTGCCTTGGGGTTCGCCAAGTTTAACAGAGTATGAACCCGTACTTTTTTTTGACTTATGAGTCACTGTAGCACCACAATAAGAAGCCACTCCTTTTCCCAACTATCTGCAATATTTTCATCAAAGATGAGTGAGTTTATGCAGCGACGTCCTTGTGCCATACTGCCAACTCCTGACACCATGTAGGTGTCGTGGGTTCCTGAATTACTGACTGCAAGGACTCTCAACAAAGAGTAGTTTATTCACTAGCTTAGCAGCTACTTCAACACTTGTACTCTCCAGGGCATAACTCCTGCTCCCCCGCCACAAAACCTCTTATGTAGCTATATCAACATGTTCTCAGGTCACCACTTGGTCTTCAAGATTGATTTTTATTTTATCTTTGATGATGTTGGTTAAGGGACATACTATTTTGCTTCTAGATTTATTCTTGAAGTCAAGAGTTAAAAGCTAATTGTAAATCCAATACACTCTTAATTTCAGAAAACAATGGTACTTCTGTTTCGTGCACCTGAATATTGCATTGACTCTGGCATCAGTACAGAGTAATTACATACTTGGAATTCTTCCACAACCAATCTTGGAAGTTTACTTCGGGTAGGCAGGTGATGAGAGCTGACAGGAGAGAAATATCACCTAATGAAACAAAGCTCTTCAAATGCTCCAGGTGTGAGGCTCTGCTATTGCCAAATGCAACAGACAGGGATTGGACAGCTAAGAAATAGTATTTGCTTTACCTGCTATGTTCTCCGGAGTAGAATTTCCTTACAGATTTCCCAACATTCTAACTACGGCTGAAGATCAGCCAGAACCTTGGAGAAATTATCCACAAGGCTATTAATGCTGTTCCTCAAAATAGTTTTTTTTCAAAATGTACTTTATTCATATAATTTGCAAAATTACATTATCGGACAGTTCAAATTGGGCATACATAAAATGCAATCTCTGTGTGCAATTTAAGTCAATGTGGCACTCTGAGGTGCTTCACTATATTTACTATTACAGGGTATATTTACAATATTTATGATTTAACAAGGGAGGTAGAAAGAAAACAGGAAATTAAAGATCAGTCAGCCTGACTGGTAAGGGAAATGCCATTATTAAAGATTTAATAGCAGTGCACTTGGGAAACAGCAGCAGGATTGACAGAGTCAGCATGGATTTACGAAAGGCAAATCATGATTGACAAATCTACTGGAATTCTTTAAGGATGCAACCAGTAGAGTTGATGAGGGGGAGCCAATGGATGTGGTTTATTTGGACTTTAAGAAGGCTTTTGACAAAGTTCCACATAAGTGTGCCAATTTAAAGTGTGTGAGATTGGGGGTAGTGTATTGAGATGGATTAAAAACTGGCTGGCAGACAGGAAACAAAGATTAGGAATAAACGGGGGCGCGATTCTCCGCAAATGCGGCGAGTCGTAAAGGCTGCCGTGAAACTGGCCGTGTTTCACGGCAGCCTCCGCGCCCCCTCCCAGGACCCGATTCTCCCCCCCGGGCGGGGCTAGCAGCGCGGCCCCGTGAAGCACGGCATTGCGGGCTTAGCAACCGTCGCTAAGCCACGCGCCAAGCGTCACGGCGGCTGACGCGCACGATGACGTCATCACGCGTAAAACCCACGCATGCGTGGACCGTCATGCCCCTCAGCCGCCCCGCGGACTGATCCTGCGGGGCGGCGGAGGAACAAATAGTGCACGGGTATCGGACCCGCTGCCCGCGATCGGTGCCCACCGATCGCAGGCCCATGCCACCCTTGGTGCAGCCGTGCCAATCGGTGCCATGGTTGTCCGGGACGGCACTTTGCGGCCGTTTTCACAAACGGTGAGAGCAGGTGTGATTGCATTCGTGAAAACGGCCGTAAAGGCCTGGGAACTCGGCCCATCGGCCAGGGGAGAATCGCTGTTCGCCGTAAAAAACGGCGAGCAGTGATTCGTGTCGTGGGGCGGCTGTGGGGGGGGGGGGGGGAGAATAGCGGGAGGGCGGGAAAAATGTCGGGTAGGCCCTCCCACTATTCTCCGACCCATCGTGGGCAGCGGAGAATCGCGCCCCCGGGTCTTTTTCAATTGGCAGGCAGTGATTAGTAGGGGACCGCAGGGATCAGTGCTAGGATCCTAGCTATTCACAATATATATATTAATGATTTAAATGAGGGAACTGAATGGTTTACAAGTGCAATAGGTGATTAAGAAGGCAAATGGAATTTTGTCCTTCATTGCTAGAGGGATGGAGTTTAAGACTAGGGAGGTTATGTTGCAATTGTATACGGTGTTAGTGCGGCCACACCTGGAGTATTGTGTTCAGTTTTGGTCTCCTTACTTGAGAAAGGACGTACTGGCACTGGAGGGTGTGCAGAGGAGATTCACTAGGTTAATCCCAGAGCTGAAGGGGTTGGATTATGAGGAGAGGTTGAGTAGACTGGGACTGTACTCGTTGGAATTTAGAAGGATGAGGCGGGATCTTATAGAAACATTTAAAATTATGAAGGGAATAGATAGGAAAGATGCGGGCAGGTTGTTTCCACTGGCGGGTGACAGCAGAACTAGGGGACATAGCCTCAAAATAAGGGGAAGTAGATTTAGGACTGAGTTTAGGAGGAACTTCTTCACCCAAAGGGTTGTGAATCTATGGAATTCCTTGCCCAGTGAAGCAGTTGAGGCTCCTTCATTACATGTTTTTAAGGTAAAGATAGATCGTTTTTTGAAGAATAAAGGGATTAAGGGTTATGGTGTTCGGACCGGAAAGTGGAGCTGAGTCTACAAAAGATCAGCCATGATCTAATTGAATGGCGGAGCAGGCTCGAGGGGCCAGATGGCCTACTCCTGCTCCTAGTCTTATGTTCTTATGTTCTTATGAATGTAAAATCTCCAAATTGGCAGATGACACAAAGCTGGATGGGAGGGTGAGCTGTGAGGAGGATGCAGAGATTCTTCGGTGTGATTTGGATAAATTGACCTGGATGTCTTTCTACATCAGTTGCTGGGAGTAAGCATGCAGGTGCAGCAGCTGGTAAAGAGAGCAAATGGTATGTTGGCCTTCATCGTGAGAGGAGCTCAGTGCAGGGGCAGGGATATCTTGCTGCAATTATATTGAGCCTTGGTGAGACCACACCAACAAATGGCGGAGCAGTCTCAAGGGGCCGAATGGCCTACTCCTGCTCCTGTTTTCTATGTTTCTATATATTTCATGTCAAGCATTCAGCCACAAGGATTTTCCTTAGATTCTTGGACTGAATTTTCACTTTGGAGGTGGAAAACTGGAGTCTGGTCTATTTCATGGTCCTGAACCTGTCCCCAAGAGGGGGCTCTGACGATGAGTAATATGGACTCAAAACGTTACCTCTGTGCGTGATTTGCCACCGTGTTGCACTCGGCATGGATCTGGGCTTGCCTGTTAAATAGCGGGAGAAGCCAGAAGTGATATTGGCGCCTGGCCATTTGCTATCTAACCAATGGCGAGTTCTGGATCTGCCCCAAACATGGTGAGCATATTATTAACCCTCATTTGCATTAATTTCCATCTGGTTAGCCAGATTGAAGTCAAATGCAACGGCCTTCCGGGAACAAATTGGCTCCCCAACAAGAAATCACGAGGGTGTTGTTTAGTACTCCTTTTCAAAAATGTGAAGCTTGTGCAATGGCTGCTGAGGGGAACTGAGGAGGTGAGTAGCCATTTCTATTTTCCGGTAACCAGCTCAAGGGCACTGGAGCTGTTGCGCCAGTCCTCAGGGAGGTATGGGGGACCCCTCAGAGGGGTTTGGTTTGGTCGGAGGGCTGAAGCCTCTGGACCTGTGAAGTGAGGGGTTTTGCATCTGTGAGGCCTTCAAGCCATCTTTAAATATTTAAATATAACAGGGGCAACTACAACTGCTGCCTGTCTGTTCTACCAAACACTTCTAGGACCGAGCCCTGCTCTTGGTTCTATGCTGAATTCACTGTGACTCCCTTTAACTGTGAGCAGCCTCTAGCTTCACAGCTAAAGACGATTCCTGATTAGGAATTAGCCTGGTTAGTTGTGAAAACATTTCACAGCTGCAGGTTGTGTTTGCTGCTTGCTCCCGCTGGTGGCTGCAGATGCCTGGAGGCTGCTGTTGCTTTGCCTTCCTTTTCTGTGACCGTAAATCATAGAATCATATAATTTACAGTGCAGAAGGAGGCCATTTAGCCCATCGAGTCTGCACTGGCCCTTGGAAAGAGCTTAAGCCCACACCTCCACCCTACCTCCGTAACCCAGTAACCTCACCTAACCTTTTTGGACACTACGGGAAATTTAGCATGGCCAATCCACCTAACCTGCACATCTTTGGACTGTGGGAGGAAACCGGAGCACCCAGAGGAATCCCGCGCAGACACGGGGAGAACGTGCAGACTCTGCACAGACAGTGACCCAAGCGGGAATCGAACCTGGGATCGAAAGATGGACTTTTTTTCTAAGATACCTGGCTCCTAGAATACGGGGTTCAGGTGGATGTAGGAGTCCAAAAGACAATCCAGCTTGAAATAAGAACACGCTGCGGGACCTGATGCGCGACATTGTTCCAAATGGGCCACCTGCTAACACTGTTGAACAAATGTTTTCACAGATTGCAGATGCTTTGGCTGCTGGTGTGGTGGGTGAGTGCTGAATGTAACTGGCACGTCATCACGGGTGAAACATGCTGAAAGGCAAGGTGTTCAACTGCACCTTGAGCCATGTGGATGCCAGGATTTGGTTCCGGTGAGTTTGGCCGTGTGGGAGGGCCTGCACAGCTGTAGCTCCTGGAGAGAGAATGGCACTGATACAGGTAACACATTGATAGACAGGCCATTTCTTCAACAAAGTTCTGGACATGATAACACATTCTCAGGCTTATCTTCAGTTTCTGTTGAGGAACCTATGAGGGGTGATACCATGTGTTTTTGTGTGAAAATGAACTGATATAGCTTTGTATTGGTACCAATATGGAATGGTGACGTTTCCTCGTTGTTTAATGGTTAATGTGACATGTGAAATGTTACGTAGTTGATTTTCGAATCTTTATTACCGCTAAATAAACAAAATATTCTCAAGTGCATTCTCATGGGTTCACATGCCATATCTCATGATGATGATTATTGCATTGCATTTCAATCAAAACCTTGAAGGCTGAACAATGTGCCTGAACTCGAGAAGCATCAGCATCATTGAGGCAGCCGCAAACAATCAAACATTCAAGGGCTGGGCTTCAGCACTGGTAAGTGTGTGGATCAGGGGAGGGCACCTGAGCACGGCATCTCTAAATGATAGGGATCTTGGGTCTAGCGGCTCCTGCAATGGACGAAGTTGAGTGTGTAGAGCGATGTTTTCCAGCACAATTGGCTCGGTGGATGGCACTCTGAGAGAAGGTGGGACACGTAAGGCTGGGGGAGGCTTGGGGGATTTGAGGGTCCCCGGGTGGGGACCGAACTGATTGTCGGTCTCGTTCCTTCTCCAATTCCTTACAGATATAAAAAAGATGGCCGGTTATGCCGTTCCCGCATAGGCTGCCCTAGCATGCTGGTGGCAGTCCAGTTGGCCAGATTCGGAGAAAACAGCAGCGCCGACGTGGGCTGGAGGTATCACCCCATGTGTAGGGGCCACCGCACACTCTGAAGACCCGATAGCCCATCAGGCCATGGAGGAGCCCAGAGGGGGATGCCAGGTGTACAGGCACTGTTGGTCTTTTGAGGAGAGGATGGACAGCATGTGCCACAGGAGACTCCATCTCAATAGAGAGACAGTGCAGTATCTGTGCCATGTCCTTGCAGATTGGCATCCTGTAGAAGAGGAGGACACCTGCTCCTTGCGGCCCTGAAGGTCACCGCAGCCCTGAACTTCTGTGCAAACGGATCATTCAAGGGCTCAAGCATTGTATGATATTTCCAAAGCTACAGCCCACAAGTACATCTGTGAGGTCATGGATGCTCTGTATGCCCAGGCACCAGACTTTATCAGGAACAAAAACAGAAAATATTGGACATTATCAGCAGGTCTGACAACATCATTGGAGAGAGAAGAGAGCTAACGCTTTGATTCTGGATGATTCTTTGTCAAAGTTTTATCAACTTTATCAAACTTGAGCTGGACCTGGCCCACCAAGATGCCCGGGCTATAGGATTCTCCGCCATCGCCTGGATGCCACAGTTTCAGGGGGTAATCAATGACACGCATGTTGCCTTTCGCACCATGGAATCAGGAAGTGCCCTACATTAACAGGAAGGAGTTCCACTCCAGAATGTTCAATTAATATTCGACCACCACCTCCGGGTCACGCACTTGTGTGCAGACTTCCCAGGGAGCGTGTATGACAGCTACATCCTGGAACATTTTTACATCCCCGGGGTCTTTGAGGACTACCCCAGGTTGACAGGTTGGCTCTTGTGGGATTAGGACTACCCGCTGAGGTCCTGGCAATGACGCCAGTGTGGAGACTGGAGGCAGAGGCAAAGACCCAACACAACGAGGCCCATGTTGCCACCCATGCTGTCATTGAGCGGTACATTGGACTGGTGAAAATGTGGTTCCGACCGCTCGGCTGGTGCAAAGCAGTACACCCCCCAGAGGGTCTCCCGCTTTGCAGCTGTCTGCTGTGCCCTCTACAACCCGGCAGTCAGGCAATATGCTGGAGGAAGAGGAATACGCGTCCTTGTCTGAGGAGGAGGCGAAGCAGGAGAGATGGAGGATGAGCCTGGGGAGGAGCTGCAGGAGGAGCCGGAGAATGGAGGACAGGTGGCGGCAAGGTTCCAACAGGCCCGGTGGTCCAGAGTGGTGCTCATCCACACACGATCCTCATAGGAAGAGGTTTTGTCCGTTAGTAAAACCCTCCCCTACCATCCCTCCTTCCCACCCATTTCCCTCCTTCCCTCATCCCCCCTTCACCCCAATCCCTTCTTCAACCCAATACCACCCTTCCCCCCCATTCCTCTCCTTCCCCTCTCTCATCATTTCCCTCATTCCCCCACCCCCCTCACCCAGCTACTCTATTCCACACTCAAGGGCTCTGTGTAACATCACCCCAGGGTGATGGGCCAGTGTCGACACCTCAGCATGTTCATATGTGGATATGTTCATCTTCGGCAGGAGAGTGCTGATAACTCACTGTGAGGAAAGTTCTGGTGCACCTCGGTTTATAACAATGTCTGACTCCTGTCATTCTGCTGAGAGCTCGCTCATACATCCTCTGAACGGCGTCTGCATTAGGGGCGTTTGACCTTGGACCACTGCGCTCGGGAGATTGGGGGGGGTGAAGAGCAACAGCAGGATGGGAGTGCAGGTAGGCCCACAATGAAGATTAACGTGACAGAGGCTTGACATGTATCAGGCATAAAATGTTTTAATAGTGAACATTTGATATTTCCATTCCCCCGAGCTCCAGAGCCCCGTCCCGGATCCTCCAGTGCCCACCTAGCGATCCTCTCTTCTTGGTCTTTTGTGAACTAGTGATACATCTAGGCGTGTTCCCAGGATGCACACCAGAGGTGGAGGCCACCTGCTTTCCGTGAGCCCTGTGATCTTTGGTACCCTTAGCGGATGTCCTCTGGAGGGCCTGGAGGCGAAGGGCCCTGCCGACTTACAGACATCACCTGCTTCGCTGTGCCACCCTGTTCTGTCCGCTGCTCTTGAGATGTTCCGGTGTCAGGACGTAGGGATTCAGAAAAACTGGAGACCGTCGTTGACTCCTTGGTGGCAGGCCCTGGGTTGGCCTTCAGTGCTTCCTTCTCCTTGAGACGGAGCAGGAGTGAGCTCCAGAGGCCTCTGAGTCATCAGGCACTGCCAGTCCTGGCATCTCCCCACTGTCTGAACATAGTAATGAAGATTGTATGTGGGAAGGATGCGAGGTGTCAGCCAGTGATTTCTTTGATGTTTGGGAATTTGAGGGATGGCAGGCAGAACTGATGCCAGGAGAGAGGTGGTAACTTACCCTTGCAGCTTGATGGATGTTGGTCTTCTTCCAACATTGGGCTGCGGTCCTCCTTGTTGTCTGTAAAAATCAGACACTCTGACCAGTTTACTATTCAAATGTTTTACCCAGGTGCCCTTATTTGCGAGATGAATAAAGGACAAACACAAGTTCCCAATTCAATCCAAGTTTATTTTAAAACACAATAAAAATGTTATCCCTTAAATTATCCCAACTATAGTATGCTTTATGATTCTTTATTTCAATTCATTTATCAGAGTTACAAAGCCAGAGCTCAGAGTGTGGACAGGAGCAAACCCCTAATCCAGCTCCTTGCCTGCTCCAAAAACCAATTCCAATTGAATCCAATTCATGGTCCCCACAAGAGAGACATAGCAGATCCAGGCATTACACCTGACCTCATGCTCAATCTTAGCCAAAAGGCCGAGAGGCGATATGCCTTATGATTCTTAATACTACCCATGTCGATGAACTGGATCAAGCTGCGAGTCCAATCATCTGAGTCTCGGTTATCTCAGGACTTTGTCTCCAAAGGTGGGTCCCACACACTGCTTCCTTCTGTCGTCTGGTCCGCCATGGAGTCTTCTACGCTGCCTCGGCATCGAGTCTTCACTGGGGAGGGTGTCTGGATACCTCTTCCTTAGACCCCTCTTTTCGTTCTTCCAGAAGCTTCCCTGGCCCTCAGCCAATGAGGTCTCAGGACAGAGGCCTCTATACCCATGGAGTTGCCGATTGCAACTCTGCAGGACACCAGGAGCCCACCCTCAGGAGTCCAGCATCATTGTCTGCACATAACCTTATCCCATACAAAGTGATTTAGGTGCCAGAAAGTCTGACTTCAGCTGGGTAATCCACAACAATCGATCCATTTGAATGGGCCGAATTATCTTCCGACCTCTTGCTTATAGGGCAGGTCCAGACGTGCCTCGGCTATCTGTTGGCTGTTCGAATTCCCATCAGGCTTGTCTGTGCTTCTGACTGTGGTTTAATTTAAAATGCCCAATTCTTAATTTAAGAGTCCACTTCTGTATGTGGCCTAAGATTCAGGCCGCCGGCTATTTTACCACAGTCCCTCCTCTGGATCCAGTGAGTGTCAGTGAACCAGATCACACAACTCTAACCGAGTCCCTGAATGGACAAGTATCAGAATCCTAGGCAAACATTCTGTAATGACCTCCAATTAGCATTATTGGTTGGCCAATTGGAGTATGAGCTCCCTCAATGATAGCTCATTGAGGGGGTCCATATAAGCACCTGTGCAGGCTTTGTGAGCCAGTCTTAAGTTGACTGGACTGCTAGCAGCACTGTTTGTAGCTGCTCTTGTATCTAGTTATTGGCAATAAATATTGGTGTGGTGACGGGACTCCTGCCTCCTGTGGATTATTACACATTCCTAATCCTTAACCCAACGTACATACAATTCATAAATATCATAAATAAAATACAAAATTAAACTGTCTATTTATAAACTATTGTAAATGCAGATAAATGCAAAGAAAATAAGTGCACAATACACCAAACACAAGCAAAGAAAGAAAAAACTTGCATACATGCGAGAGTCCTTAATATACTCCTTGGTCACGGTGCGGATCACAGTTTCCACATTGAGGTGCTGCATTAGCTCTCTTTTCCAGCAGAGGAGCTTTATGGTGAGGATGGTTAAGTAGACAGCCATGAGCCAGATGCCTATTACAGTCAGGTGCGAGCCAAGCCTAGAAATCCTCCTCCAGATTGTGACTATGATTTCACTGATGCTTCTTTTAATTTCCCCTGTTTGTTGTGCTACTTTGACAAGGGTCTTGTGTGCTGTGGCTAATTGTGTCAAAATTTGCTGCAATTTCTCTGGCAGAAGTGTTATACCGGTGTTATATTTTTCAGAGTATCCTTCCAGAGTCTGCCTGAGTTCCTTGCTAGCGTCCACCTCCATTTTCTCTGTCATCTACTAATTCAATCAAACCTAGCCTAGTGGGTATGTGTGGTCTGATACAGAAAGTGGTGTTGACAATGCCGCACATTGACGTCGCATACTGCTATCCTTTTAGCGAGATCGTGACATAATATTCTCCCTCTCCCATATATGCTGCTCAGGTGACATCACTTTCCAGATTCCAAATTTCCGGGGTGCACTTTAAATCAGTTCTTGTCCTGAATCTACACAGGGCATGCTCATTCAAAAAGACGGGGTACGGACACACAACTGCTCTGTCTGTGTGCTCACATTTGTCCAGACTGGTGTCAGCCGTGTACAGCAGGGTTCCATCACATCCCATCCACATTCCCTCTTGTATTTCTGCATCAAAGACTCTCAACTCCACTTTACTGTTTAAAATTATGGCGATCCCTAACACCATTCCCAGTGTTGTCCCCAGGTTTCCTCTACAGCTATCGTTAAACCAGACCCTGGTCAGTTGTCGCAGTTGGCAATTAGTAATTTTGGGGGGGGTCTTTTTCCCCGGGACAGGTGCTCTATTTGCTCCTTACTGATCCAGGACGGAACATTCCCCCTTGCTGACCTGGTTGAGATTTTCCCTCAGCTGCTTGACCAGCCACTGTCCTGAGATACTGCACAGGTTCCATTATCTGGCATCATCCTTCACCCTCTCCTTAACAATCTGATAGTTTGGTAAGCCCTTCTAGCACAGCAACCATGAGGCTGCCGGCCTTGTTTCCTGCCAAATCCCCCTTGGCGTCTTGCCGAGTGTTCTCATTTAAACATTCCAAAATCTGGTGAAACTCTACGTTTGTTGTCCGGAGCAGCCAAATCAAGTGTGTTTATGTGGATACCCCTATACTCTCTGCAGTTAGCAAATCATTCAGGATGTCCCTCCTCTTGCACCCTTTCGGCTTGGGTCTATCCTCGCCCTCGTCTGTTATTGTATTTGCCCAGCAGCCTGTGGGTCAAGGGGAGATGTTATTTTCTGAGTGGAGAGGGACCAGTGTGGTAGCTGTGTCCCTGCTGGATCCACCACTACCAGTACCAATTCGTAGTCTGTGTTGTCGTACACCATCTTCCCTGTATGTTTTAATACCAACCCACTTTGGGCCCTGGGGTGGTTTCCGGACAAGTACCTTCCTGTACACCATCCTTTGGTTGTTGCACCCATATGTGTTCGTTTTATTGGGGTGCACCCATAGGATACCATCCTCATACTTGCCCACGTCTAGTGGGATGGACCACTTGTACCCAGTGTATTTTGGTTTGAATTTTTTTTGTTGGTCCTTCCTTCCGTAGGTTTGTATCCTCGTGTCCATTCCAGGGTGAAAAATCCCAGGCAGCGCACCGTGAGTGTATAATACTATCTATAAAAGAGATCAGGATAGCATCTGTTATTATTTTCCAGTATTTCATCCCTTCTTCCCCTTTTCCTCCCACCAGATGCTGGCTCCCACTTTTACTGGCGTCTTTTGAGAACATCATCCCAGAATCTGAGGTGGCCAGGTATCCGTGTTTCAATTTGCACCTCCTGGAGACGATGAGCTTTGTGGCTAATACCACAATACAGGGTAATTTTTATTGGGCAAAAGCAAATTACTGCAGATGCTGGAATCTGAAACCAAAGAGAAAATGCTGGAAAATCTCAGCAGGTCTGGCAGCGTCTGTAAGGAGAGAAAAGAGCTAACGTTTCGAGTCCAGATGACAAAGCCAGAGTGCCACCCTGCCCTGTCCCTGACCACTCAGTGGCCTACAATGGCCTGGGAGATCCTCCAGATGCTGTTCTGCCTGGCCCTCATTTGTGCAGATCAGTACTAATCGTTCTATGCGGGATCTCCCGCTGGTTAGCCGGTTAGATCCCAGGAGGCTGTTAGATAGGGCCACCATCTCGTTAATGTGATGGAAATTGACCTTGCTTGGTGATTATTGGTTTCTTGCTGTGCCTAGAGAAGTGAGCCGGTTAGATCACAAACTGCTTGGCCTCTGGCGGGGTTCCTGATTTAGGATGCTCCCGCGATCTAACCAGTTTGAACGGATTCTTGCCAGGCACAACAAACCAGTAAATCGCACCCATGATGAAGAAAGCAAGGAGATATGATGAAGAAGATGAGAAGATATGGCAAAGCAAAAGTCTCGTCTGAGAAAGGATGACGAACACGATCGGCAAGATTTGCAGGTGGCGAGTTCCTATATGATCAGGTTGAGGTGTGCCTCGGGGCTGTGGTAGAGGTCTGTGTGCCCACACAGAATCGGAGTGGTTCAGGAGTCCATGTTTAATTGGGTGCTTTCCCGGAGTGAGGAGTAGTGCTTTCGACACAGGGCCGAGTTACACAAATGGAAGTCGTGTGGGCCAGAAGAGATGATGAAGATAAGAAAGGATGATGAAGACGAGATGAGATGCTGAAGCCAAGGTTTGCTGACTTTGGAAGAGTGTATAGGAGACTATGTTTCATAGAATCCTCACAGTGCAGAGGAAAGCCATTCGGCCCGTCAAGTCTGAACCGGCTCGCTGAAAGGGCACCCGCCCAAGGCATATTCTCGTTCTTGTATGATCAAGGTGTAATATGAGACAAGAAGATTATGACTCCCATCATATGTAACATGCCACTCTGGTAATTGATACCAGCTGACGGTCTGGGAGTTGAACCTTGGATCTCTTGTGCACATTTTATTCATTGAACAGAACTAGCATCAGCGACTGTTTTACTGGTGTGAATTTCAGGTAGAACAGGCAATGGAAGCCATCTTCCGTGAAATCCAAGAAAGAAGGAGGTGTGGATGAAGTAAAAATGGGACAAGGGGCCTGCCGCAGGGCCCAAAGTTATAAATTCAAATAAATTGAATGAATGCTGTACATTCTTTTATTTACAATTAGGAATGGCAGACTCCCTGTACTCTTTCTGAGGTGGTGATTTTAGGTGGGCGGACTCTGGCTACCTGGGACCTGCTTTTCCACTGCCTCCCCATCTGAGCGCCATACCAGGTGCTTCCATGGATCCCTGCACCAGGTGCCATCAAGTGTACGTAGTTTTATCACAACTCGTTTCCTCTTTCTCGGTGACATTAGACGGAGTCTTGTGTCTGGGGTCTGTAGGGGTGGAATTGGCAGAAATGGGTCAGGATCCAGACCCTGGGGTTGGGGTTCGGGGGCCATGGCTTCAATTCCCTCTAGCTTTATATGGTACTGATAAAAGTTGTTTTGGGAACCAAAGCCCTTCATTTGCCTCACATGGTATCATTCAGCTTTCCCGGAATCCATCAGCACCCGGTAAATGGATGGGCTCACCTTATCTACCACCGGATAGGATCCTGTGTGTGCGGGAGATGGAAATATGTCTGGCTGGAAGACTTGGAGCATAATGTTCTGCCAGCTCTCATGCTTCACGGGGTCACCTTGCTCTTGCAGTATGCCTCACTCTGTTTCCTTCTTTTCCCCATTTTAACAACTGCTGCCAGTTGTGCAGCGTGAAATTTTCCAGCAGTGTTTTAACTGCGATTCCATGTCTAAGGGCTGTGAGCTCAGGTTCGGATAAGTCCAGCCCTAGCAGAGGTTCGATCCCCATCGTGGGTCGCCCTGTCATAAGCACATCGGGGGTGAATCCAGTGGAACTGGAGCTGAGTTCCGCACTATCATAAGGACAAAGGGCAGGACTTTGTTCCAGGTATGATTGTTCTGCTGGACGGTCTTATGGATCTTTGAGGTGTGGTTCATCCTTTCCACTATCCCACTGGATTGAGGATGATACGCGATGTGAAATTTTTCTTAGGTTCCAAATAACCTCATTATCCACTGCATCTCCTGGGTGGTGAAGGGAGTGCCGTGGTCTGAATCTATACTGTACGGGTGACCCGCCCCTAGAGACGATTTGCTGCACTCTGATATCAGCCGTGACTTTGGCCGTTGTGGTCCAGGTGGAAAAGGCCTCGACCCACTTACTGAGAGTGTCAATGGCGACCAGGATGTAATCAAACCTTCCCTGCGGGCGGTGAGATTTGTCCAGGGCATTCCATGGGGTGGGTATGCCTCAGTTTTCCCTTGTGGGTATACTTGTTGGGATAGTTTTGCGCAGACTATGCAGTTTTCAACATAATGCTGAAAGTCTTTGGCTATGTCCAGCACATTCCTTAATTTGCTTACCCATGGTTCCTGCCCCTTGCTGCCCCTGGACATCATGGTTTTGATAAATAATTTGGTTGTGGTCCCCATTCGGTACCATTTAGTGACCATCCTTAAGGGGACTAGTCCGGCCTTTACCTAGTTGTATCTTGCCACTTGTCAAAGGAGGCAGGGTACGCTACTTCCTCAATTTGTTTCAGGTCCTGGTCGCTGCTCTGAGCCTTAGTCTGACTGACAGACTCAGTAAGGGGGTGGGGGGTTGCCATGGTTCACCCTCCTGGGCACACTGCTTGGTCAATTTATCTATCCTCATGTTCTCAAATGGGGAAGTTCTATGGTGGGGCTTAACTTCGATGATGCCGAACCCACGACCTTGAGCAGTCTGAAAGATACATTTTACTAGGCGTGCAGATGGGAAAGATGGGGATGATAATGGGTGTTGGTTCTGAGGAGAGGGAAGGCATTGATAGGCTGCTGGATAACAGGGGGAGATTCAAGAGTGGCAGGGGAGAGGAATGGGTGGGTTAGGAGAGATGGGGAGGAGGTTGGTGGGTGACAGGCTGAGGGTAGAAGGTTGTGGATCGAGAATGGAATGTGACATGCATAATTTAAAAAATTTTACCTTGACAAAAACTTGTGGCAACATTCAATAAAATCATGACAGAATTTCTCCATTGATCTATCCTTACATTCTTTGATTCCTGATCTATCCTTACATTCCTTGATTCCTGATCTGTCTTCATGCTCCCTTGATTCCCGATCTATCCTCAAATTCCCTAACTCCCGATATTCCTTTGATTCCTGATCCATTCTTATGTTCCCTTCATTCCCGATCTATCCTCACATTTCCTAACCACCAATCTATCCTGATATTCCCTTGACTCCTGATCTATCTTTGTGTTTCCTTGATTCCCAATCTACCCTCACATTCCTTGATTTCTTATCTATTCAGGGGCGGGATTCTCCCCTACCCGGCATGATGGGGGGTCCCGGCGTAGGGGAGTGGCGCCAACCACTCCAGGGGCGGGCCCCCCCAAAGGTGGGGAATTCTCTGCACCTTTGGGGGCTAGCCCCGCGCCGGAGCGGTTGGCACCAGAAGACTGGCGCAAAAAACCGGTGCCCCCGGCAGCGGGGCTGGCCGAAAGGCTTTCGCCGGCCGGCGCATGCGCGATGTGGGTTTCTCTTCCGCTTCCGCCATGGCGGAGGCCGTGGCGGCCACGGAAGAGAAAGAGTGCACCCAGGGCACTGGCCCGGAGTCTGAGCGGGGGGCCCCGATCGCGGGCCTGGCCACCATGGGGGCACCCCCCGGGGTCCAATCGCCCCCCGACCCCCCAGGACCCCGGGGGCCCGGCCGCCACCAGAGGTGGTTCAAACCTCGGCGGCGGGAGAGGCCTCCCAGTGATGGGACTTCGGCCCATCGCAGGCCGGAGAATCGCCGCAGGGGCCTCGCCGAGCGGAGTGGCGTGATTCCCGCCGCCGCCACTTCCCGGGTGGCGGAGAATCTCTGCCACACCGGTGGCCGGATTTCCGGCGGTCACAGGCGATTCTCCGACACTGCTGGGGGTCGGAGAATTTCGCCCCTGATGTCTCCTTGATTCCCGATCTATCCTCACATTCCTTGATTCCTGATCTATTCTGATATTTGCTTGATTCCTGATCTATCCTCATGTTCCCTTGATTCCCGGTCTATCCTCACATTCATTGATTCCCAATCTATCCTCACATTCCTTTATTTCAGATTTATCCTGACATTCCCTTGATTCCTGATCTATTCTCATGTTCCCTTGATTCCTGACATATCCTCGCAACCTTGATTTCCAATCTCTCCTGATATTCCCTTGATTCCCAATCTATCCTCAAATTCCCTAACTCCCGAACCATCCTGATATTCCTTTGATTCCTGATCCATCCTCAAGTTCCCTTGATTCCCGATCTATCCTTATATTCACTAACTCCCAATTTATCTTGATATTACCTTGAGTCCTGATCTATCCTTGCATTCCTTGATTCCTGATCTATCCTGATATTCCCTTGACTCCTGATCTACTTTGTGTTTCCTTGATTCCCGATCTAGCCCGACATTTTTTGCTTCCTGATCTATCCTGATATTTCTTTGATTCCTGATCTATCCTCATGTTCCCTTGATTCCCAATCTCTCTTGATATTTCCTAAATTCCTGATTTATCCTGACAATCCCTTGATTCCTGACCTATTCTCATGTTCCCTTGATTCCTGACATGCCCTCGTATTCCTTGATTCCCGATCTATCCTGACGTTCCCTTTATTCTCAATCTATCCTGATTTTACCTTGATTCCCTTTGTGCCCAAAAGTGTTTCAGTCTCAGTCCTGACTTTACCGATCGACTGAACATCCACATCCCTCTGAGCTAGAGATTTAAAAAATATTCACAACCTTCTGATTGACACCGCCTGATTTTCCCCTTCACAACGCAGGCAGCGAGAATAGCATTGGGCAGAGAATTGCGCACAATGGAAAAAGTGTGTTTAGTGCCCACCACTGTTTCCGTCGCCATTCTGTGGTCCCTGGTTGGCGGCGTTATCGAGGTTTGAGCCCCGAGCCAGCGGGACAATGAAAAACCGTCTTTCGCATGGATCTAAATATCTTTAGCAGCTGGAACATTTCATGCTCCATCCTTCCACAATGCTCCGCCTTCTTAGGCTGAGGTCTTGCAGGTGCAAAATTATGCAAGTCTTTACTAGCGGGGACTGGTCACCACGAATGCTGAGGGGGAGCGGGAGGTTAAAAGAACTCTCACTAATCCTCAAAAAGTGTTGGGCTTGCTGTGGGGAGTGGCTGCCCAGGCCGGGGGCAGTAGCAGGAAATTACTTTGTGCTAAACCCGGGGTATCCCCCTTGGGATCTGGGTGGCCTGGCTCAGACCGCCATTGCTGCAGTCTGTCTTTTGTACGCACCACTTTGGTGCTACTTACAGGCTCCTGGCTACTCACACTGCTGAGTGCTTAACTGTGTCCTGTGAATGCTCAGAAGGCCTCTCGTCATTTAGGAACCCACCCAGGCCACTCCTCTGGACACCCTCATACCTCAGCTGTATTGCCAAAGGGATGGGCTTGGTCAAGCTCAGCCAGGGGCCTACCAGGTGTTGGCACTTATCAGATGCTCTGTCCCACTGCAGAGGAAGCAGTGGATCAACAGAGCTCATCCCAACCAGAGGACACCTGCCCCGTGGCCTTTGGAACTCTCCCTGGTTCCCTGCTCCTCTCAGGACAGAGGCCTCACCAGTGGCCCCCACCCCTCAGGATCACCAGCTGTCTCCTCCTAGTGAGGCTGGCAGCGCTGACTGCCTCTGCCACCACCTCCCAGGCACTTTTCAGGAGGGCAGGCTGGAGTCTACGGCACCCTGGGGAAGAGAGAATCCCTCCTCTCCTCATTGGCAATGATCAGTGGGTCCACTTTGGAATCTCAAAATCGGGGCAGGTCTTCCCTGAGCCATCTTCGTGGCTGCAGTCAGTGTGTGGTAACTGGAGCGTTTAAAAACAGCTCCAGCTGTCAGGCTCTGCTGTTAATTCTGACCCCAGTGGTTACACCACTTGCTGGGGCGGTAATTCCTGTCAATTCATGCCGCCAGAGTCCTGGTCCATTTGTATGTCCTGAATTGGGAACGGTTAGCGCCTCCAAGGGAAACACTAATCGCACACTATTTAACCCCAACGGAGAATCCTGATGAACATTTCTTTTTATCTCAGTCTTACATAATTAATTCCTTATCTGAGGCTCCGACCCCTACTTCTGGACTCTGCAGGGAGGGGAAACAGCCTCTGTCCATTCACCCTGTCAAAGTCTTGAAGAATTTTACACATTTCAATGTGATCACTTCTCATTCTTCTAAACTGCAGAGAAATAGGCTGTGACTCAGCTGCTAGTGTTATCTCTGAGTCAGATAGTTACAGGTTCAAGTTCCACTGCAGGACTTGAGCACAAAAGGCAAGGTAAACACTCATGTACAATACTGAGAGAATGTTGCGCTGTCAGAGGTGTTGCCTTGCAGGTGAGACGTTAAACCAAGGTCTACTCTCTCTGGTGGATGTAAAGGATTCCATGCATTCGGGTGTTGTGGTCAATATGTATCCCTCAATCCACAGCGTAAATAAATAAATAATGTGGTCATTATCACATTGCTATTTGTGAGAACTTGCTCTGTGCAAATTGGCTATCATGTATCCTGCATTACAACAGTGATTAAAAATGAAAAACACTTCATTGGCTACAAAATGTTTTGAGCTGAGGTTGTGAAAGTCACTATATAAATGCATGTTGTCTTCTTTCATTCTATGCACTCTCTCCTCGTAGGACAGCCTTCGCATTCCAGGAATCCGTTTTGTTGAACTCTCTCTAAGGCGAATGTATCCTCCCTTAGGTAAAAAGATTAAAACTGTATACTGTACACCAGATTTGATCTCACTGTTGTGATGATGGTGAACCCCCTCCCCCACAGGAATTATAAATGGAATTATTAGACTTTAAAAAATACCTGAGTTTTATATCTTAAAATGGACACAGACCCCGAAGATTGCTGAGAATATGCCAGTGTTCTTCAAAAATTTTTTCCGGGGACCCATTTTTACCAACCGGCCAACCTTCGGGACCCAACCCGGCCGATTTTCACGACACACGCCGGCCAACCTTCGCGACCCACGCCGGCAGACCTGCGCGACCCACCATTTTCTCTTACCTTGTTTGCTGCTGACAAAAATGGAGGAAATGGTTTTGGGTCCCTTTGGCCCTCGTACACACTCCTCCATTGGAACATGTTGGATGAAGGTGAACCTTCTGGTGTCTCCATCTGTCCAAAGTTCTGCATTCTTTTCCTGTAAAATCTTATCAAATAAACCCCCCCCCCCCCCGAACTTGTAAAAAAAATAAAATGAATAAAATAAATGAAAAAAAAATTAAATGACTAAAATAAATGAATAAATGAATAAAAACCACTACAGAACTTGTAAAACAAAAAGCTGCAAACATTAAAAAAAAATAGCGGCTGCACTGCGCATGCGTGCCCGACCATCGTGCACGCATGCGCAGTGCGGGCAAATTTTTTTTTAACATGTTCTCGGCCGCTTGCAGCCGGCGTTATGAAAAGCTGGCTGCTGCACGGGGATTTGTGCAATCGGGAGCGCCGCGGACAACGGCTCCACAATCCTCCCAACACCCGCCCACGACCCACCCGCGACCCCCGACTTTGAAGAACACGAATATGCCACTAGTCACTGACAGGATTGGCTGCATGGTTTTCTTTCTAAGGAACAATGGAACCCTCGCTGTGGTTCCAGACAAGTTAATTCTAAATGAATCCACATACTGATTACCATCTCCGGTAAGGACAAAGGAACATAACAACTGTCTCATCTCAAAGACCCTGGGTGCATTTGCCTGGGCAAAATGAGTGAATCCTGGGTTTTCAGCTGGAATATACATAGGAGGAGGTTAAAAGCCTGTTGGCTACCATTGTGTTTGTCTGTTGGTCTGTGTGTATGAACTGTGAGAAATAGCAATGGGAAGTTTGCCACAACTGAATCAGAGGAAAATACCAATCGAGTCTGCACCAACACGTGAAAAATACCTGACCTACTTACCTAATCTCATTTGCCAGCAATTGGCCCATAGCCTTAGTTGTTACAGTAACCGAAGCAGGGCCCCTGCAAAATAGCCAGCTTTTGCAATATCATCTGAAACTCTCTCTCTCTCTGACTGTGGAAGTTGATCAACCAGCAGAAAGATCACAGCTGGAAAAAGAACTGAAGTCTGTGTACCAAACTACAGAACATCTGAACCGAAGAATCAACTATTCACCAGCAGACGTCATCTACCGGAATTAACCTATATCAGTCACAATGCTTATCACCTACTCCTCGAGACTCAACTGTCCTGTAATGCTTTTCAAAAATATTTACTTACAGCAGACTTAATTCTCGATTCCAATCTGCATGAATGTATATGATATGTTTTACCATTTCTCCCTACCTTTTTAGGAGTGGATAAACTTATTCTATCTTAACTCAATAAAGCCTGGTTAAATTGACTCCTTTTTAAACATAACTAATGGGTCTGGAAAAGGTACCCAAGAGAAAGGGAACTTGTCGGATTAAACATATGTTGGTGCCAGCAGAGGATGGGTTGGGATACGGAACCAGGCATCACTCCTTGGCCAAGATTCTCCCGAAGGGAGACAAAGTGCCGACGCCGGAGTGAAACCCGGAGTGTTTCACTCCGGTGTCGGAAGCCGCTCCTCACCCCCTATTCTCCCACCCCCCCTATTCTCCCACCCCCAGGGGGCTAGGAGCGGCGGCGCATCAATCTCGCACGCCGGGCCTTGACGCTTGCGTCAAAGCGGCGCCGCCTGAATGACGCGGCCGGCGGTGCCTAAATTACGTCACCCACGCATGCGCAGGTTGGCCGGCGCCAACCCGCGCATGCGCATTTGCCGTCTTCCCCTCCGCTGCCCCGCTAGACATGGAGGATTGATCTTGCGGGGCGGCGGAGGGAAAAGAGTGCGTCTTTCAGAGACGCCGGCCCGACGATCGGTGGGCACCGATCGTGGGCCAGACCCCTCCTGAGCATCCCCCTGGTGCTCGATCCTCCCTCCGCCCCCCACAGGCCCCACATGCAGTGACCAGGTGTGGTTGGCGCCAGTGTGAACCGGTCGTATTAGGCAGGCCGCTCGGCCCATCCGGGCTGGAGAATCGCTGCTCGACCAGAGCGGAGATTCTCCAAGCGGCCTGTCGTAAAACGCGACACGCCGTTTTGGGGGGGGGGGGGGGTGGGAGAATCGCGTGCCGGTGCCAGAGCGGCGTGGCGTGAATCGCACGGCACTCCCGCGATTCTCCCACCCGGCGTGGGGGTCGGAGAATCGCGCCCCTCATCCGGGTTTGTAACAATTTTAGCGGGATTTCCAAGCCAGACAGTGTCAAATCGAGGGGGTCTCATCCGGATCAACAACTTTTGCGGAACCTCACCTGGGGCTAGTTGCAATATCGCAAAGCTTTATTTAATTGCAGAAAGATTTCCTTAATCTTATACTTCCACCTACATGTAATAAAGGGTAACATTTAATTTGCCTTCCTAATTGCTTGCTGTACTTGTGTGTTTATTTTTTGCGATTCATAGAGGATGACACCCAAATCCCTCTGAATATAAACATTTATTGGTCTTGATCTTTTAAAATTATTTTGCTTTTCTATTCTTCCTTCCTAACAGAACAATTTCACACTCCCCCACATTATGCTCCATCAACTATCTTCTTGCCCAGTTACTTGACCTACGTATATTCCTTTGCAGCCTCTTTCTTTCCTCTTTAACGCACATTTTCCCACCTAGCTTTATAAATAAATAAATAAATAACATTTATTGTCACAAGTAGGCTTACATTAACACTGCAATGAAGTTACTGTGAAAAGCCCCTGGTGGCCACATTCCAGCGCCTGTTCGGGTACACTGAGGGAGAATTCAGAATTCTCAGCTGGCACGGGAATTGAATCCATGCTGCTGGGACGATCGGCTACGCCAAAAAAGCCGAGTCCCGCCAGCACCGTTCACACCTGCTCTTACCCGGCGGGACCATGGCATGCATGCATCCGGGGGCGGCCTGGTGGGGGGAGGGGGGGGAAAGGGGGATTCGACTCCGGGGAGCCGGCCTCTCGGGCTGGGGGCCTCTTTTGTTCTGCGCCGGCCCCTGTAGCGTATACACCATGTTGCGTCGGGGCCGGCGTGGAGAAGGGAGCTACTACACATGGACACAATCGCGCCGGTCCCACTGCGCACGCGCAAACCCGCAGCATCCATCTGACACCGGGAACGGCAGCTGGAGCGGCATGGGTCACTCCAGTGCCATGCTGGCCCCCTGTAGAGGTCAGGATCGCTGTCCCTGTGGGCATGTTGACGCCGTTGAGAAACGCGACGGTGTTTACGACGGCGTAAACACTTAGCCTCAGGATCAGAGAATCCCGCCCAGCATATCTGTTTATTCCGACTCTGGGGCGGCATTCTCCCCTACCCGGCGTGACGGAGGGTGCCTGCATAGGGGAGTAGCGCCAACCACTCAGGGGTCGGACCTCCCCAAAGGTGGGGAATTCTCCCCACCTTTGGGGGCCAGCCCCGCGCCGGAGCGGTTTGCACCAGAAGACTAGCACAAAAGCTGGCGCCCCCGGCAGCGGGGCTGGCTGAAAGGCTTTCGCCGGTCGGCGCATGCGCCGGCAGTGACGTCAGCGGCAGCTGGCCGCTGATGTCACTGCCGGTGCATGCGCGATGTGGGGTTCTCTTCCGCTTCCGCCATGGCGAAGGCCGTGGCAGCCGCGGAAGAAAATAGTGCACCCAGAGCACTGGCCCGGACTCTGAGGGGGGGCCCCGATCCCGGGCCAGGCCACCGTGGGGGCACCCCCCGGGGATCGATCGCCCCCCGCCCCCCCAGGACCCCGGGGGCCCGCTTGCGCCGCTGATCCCGCCGTTCCAGAGGTGGTTCAAACCTCGGCGGCGGGAGAGGCCTCCCAGCGGCGGGACTTCGGCCCATCCGGGCCGGAGAATCACCGCAGGGGCCTCTCCGATCGGAGTGGCGAGATTCCGCCGCCGCCACTTCCCGGGTGGCGGAGAATCTCTGCCACGGCGGGGGCGGGATTTTAGGCGGCCCCAGGCGATTCTCCGACCCTGCTGGGAGTCGGAGAATTTCGCCCCTGTTTTCTGTTCGTTTGCCAAACTTCAATCAATACTAATAATTAATAACACCAATTTTGAGTGGTAACTTCTTGAATACTTTCTGAAAATCCAAATACGCTGCATCTACTGGTTTCCCCTTCTCTACCCAGTTATGCCTTCGAAAAACTCTTCTCGATTTGTTCAACCTGATTTCCCTTGCACAAAGCTGTGTTTACTCTGCCTAATCATTCTGTGATTTTTCAAGTGCTCTGTTACTTTGCATTCAAAAAGAGAATCTAACATGTTTCTTACAGCTGATGTCAGGCTAATATTCTATAGCTCCTTCTTCTTTCTCCCTCCATCCTTTCTTAAACAGCTAAATTTCTACCTTCCATTCCAGACTCTATAGAATTCTGGCAGAACAAAGGAAATGTATCGACTGTTTTGTAGCAACTTTGTCTTGTTTGGCTGGTGGAGCGAGCCAAAGAGAGAGCGAGAGCTGAGACCATGAAGTGTTTGACCTCAAGGATATTCTTTTTAAAGTGGAGGTGTTGGTGGGCAATATGCCCACTGGTCAGCAAGCATGGGCAGGATGAGTGAGCAGGACATTAATGGATTTAAAATCGTGTGAGATGTGAATGCAGTGTCTAAAACTGTCCCAGTCTCGGCTAAATGCCAGTTCCCTACGGCAAAGTTCCTTGGCCATTCCCAGTTAGCTGTGCTTGTGTTGGTAGGCACAGAAAGGACTTAATTGGTAATTCTTGAGTTCCTTTTAGAGAACTCATTCCATGTTCTCATTTTCCCCTCTCTTCCCATCCCTATTCATTCTCCCAACTCCCCTGAAAATTGATGCTAACTTTTCGCAGTGACTGTCCACAGTGTCCTAGAGTGGATGGGTGTGGATGGGTGGCAGCGCTGCCCGGCCAGTTGATTTGAAAGCAGAAAGATCTCTCAGAGTAGCGTGGCCTGTCTAGGACTTTAGGCAACTCTCACTGTGCTGTGTCCCACTCTGCAGCCTTAGGCTACTCCAAAAGCCCCCAATTTCAGGCCGCTCCAGAACTTACTCTCCAGCCTTAGACTTTTCCAGATTTCATATCCCAATCTTGGGCGGCTCTCGACCTTAATCGCTAGTCTCTGGCCACTCCAGTTTCTATCCCACGTTTCTGGCTGCTCTTCAGTCTCTCTGCATTGTAGTGATATAAATTCCTGTAGAGGATTAGTTTCTGTTTTTACTGGTAGCTGTCAGAGCAGAAACGTGTGAACTAAGTTACTGGTGCACCAGGTTACCCAAACACTGGCACAATTTTAAAAGATTACTGTTCTCATGAATAAATATTTTCACAAGCTATTTTCTTAAATGCCTTTGGAAGGAAGAGAAATAGAAGATGGTAGTGTTTTTTTTGAATGAAACCAGATGCTTTGGAATGATTAAAGCCATTCCTTCATCTTATCAGTAAACAAGCAAAGCAGGTACTGCAGGAATCCCCTTGTGATGACAAAGCTATTTCAGTTCATTGCCGGGAAACAATTTGGTTGCTCACTGGAAAAACAGGATTGTTAAGTGTAAGAGTCGCTGTTCTGTCTCAGAGTTAGGAGCCGTATGTATTCATTCAGAATACTTCTGCCTAGTTGCATTAACCCAGTGCAGTGAGAAAAGTAATTCAGGTCATTGGATTGATCTGGCGCTGGCTGAACCCACCCTGAGATTTATCCGCAAACATTGTGACCATGGTAACAGGTTAGGTGTCAGGTGACTGCAGAGTTATTGAGCAGCAGTGAAGTAGCTCACAGCATAAAGGCACGGCCCCTGTGAGTCAGAGACAAGCCTGTGATTGCTGCAAATAGCTGCAATGCCGACATCAGGGCAACGCCTCATTAATGCTTCTGGCCAATAGGGCCAAGGCATTATAAATAGGCAGCTATTAAAAGGAGGGATGGGGCGAACTCCTTTACAGTGGCAGCTGCCCATCCCAACCCAGAGTGTGTGTTTGCTCTCTTAACTTTTTAACAATATAGTTCAAAGCAACTATAGCTGGAGATGTGGGTGTGGTGAAGTTATGTGAAAGGCTTGCTACTATTGCGTTGAAGCAGGAGTCTGCTAATTAAACAAATCATTTTATCTGCATCATAGCATTTTTTCTTTTTGGGCAGATGACATCACTGGCATGGCCACCATTTATTGCCCATCCCTAATTCCCCTGGCGGTGAGCAGCTTCTGAACTGCTGCAATCTGTGTGGTGAAGTCACTCCCAAACTCTTGCAATTGACTTATGTATTTGGATGGCTGGCTAAATGGATGCACAATCTCTGAAGAGATCGGATCAAAACAATTCCTGCGTTTTGGTTGCTGAGCGTTACCTGCACACTGAATTCACTTCGGAAAAAATAGTTCCAATGTGGGCGGCATCGTAGCACAGTGGTTAGCACTGTTGCTTCTGTCATGAGAATGTCGCTTTGAGAAATGTTTGGCTGCTCATATTACTGCAGTGATGTCAGAGTGTGCGTGGAGCTGGGCTGTCTGTCAGCTTTTTACTTTCGTTTTAGGCTGTTTGACTGCAGGGTGTGTTTTAGTTTTGTTTTCAGTGTTGGAGCTGAAGCCAGACAGAGCAGGTGTACTGTTGATCCCTCTGCCATGAAAAGACTATCTCTTGATCATTTGGTGAATTCAGAATTAGAAATGTTTTCAGCAGTGAATGTAAACCTGATATGCTTCTGTTAAAAGGTGTTTCTTTGACCTTCTGGATGGTGTTTGGGAAGTTATTAAGGATTACTTAGTGTTGTATTTTTGGGGGGTTGTATTTGAATTAATGCTTGCTAAGATGTTCACTGTATGTTTTAAAAAGGTTAACTTGAGTTCATAGAATAAACATTGTTTTGCTTTAAAAAAATACTTTTCCATTTCTGCTGTCCCACACCTGTAGAGTGGGCTGTGTGCTCCCCATACCACAATCTATTAAAAGTTGTGGGTCAGGTGAACTCCATGACACACAGTGGGGTTCTCTAAACCCTGGCCCATAACACTTCACAGTGCCAGGGTCCCAGGTTCGATTCTGGCTTGGGTCACTGTCTGTGTGGAGTCTGCACGTTCTCCCTGTCTCTGCATGGGTTTCCTCCGGGTGCTCCGGTTTCCTCCCACAAGTCCAAAAGACGTGCTATTGGGTGAATTGGACATTTTGAATTCTCCCTCTGTGTACCCGAACAGGTGCTGGAGTGTGGGAGATTTTCACAGTAACTTCATTGCAGTGTTAGTGTAAGCCTACATGTGCCAATAAAGGTTATTATTAAAAGAAAAATGCCCTCTCAGATAAACAGAAAAGCAACTAAGGCACTATTTTGAAGAAGAGCCGGAGAGCTTACCTGGTGCCCTGTTCCCCGCTCGGTATGCATGGCCGGGATTCTCCATTCTGGAGTCTAAGTGCTCCCACTATCAGAGATCGGGACTGATCCCCACTGGCACTCGGAGCGCCCCTGATGTGCCATTGGATTTTCTGTGCCATTCTATGGCATGCTGGGGTCCACGCTACAACTGAGAGGGACGAGGCTTAGACAGGTCCCACAACTCTGAGGTTGGAGCATCATTTTTAAAACGGCTCTGATCTCCAAATCTTCTACAGCACCCCCGCACCTTGAATCGCAGACAGGGTACCACCCCACTCTAATCACTGAAAACGCACCCCTCCCCCTCGAGGAAGGAACATTTTTGGGGGCTGCCCTTCACTGTCAATGAAGCACTCGTGAGCAAAGAGGCAGACTCTTAAAAAAATTGCGATTAGAGAAACAGCTGCTAACCTGACCTAATGGATCCATGCAGAGCTATAAAAATAAACAATCTAATTCATCACTGTGCAGTTCCAGAAAGCTGTCAATCACAATGCTTTTAGCAGGAAATGGAGTGTGAATTTCAATGTAAACAATCCAGTTCAAAGCATTCAGCCTCCTAGCCATGCAAACTGCCTTCACTTCAAACGGCAATGAGATTGACTGCGTGAAAACCACTTCAGGTTTCCACCACTTTAAGGGCATAACTTACACCTTCATCCAGCAGACCTTTAAACTTGGCATACAGATGGACTTTTTAAAAGGTTAGGTGTACAGCTGGGATCGCTTTCACTTTATTATGAGAAAACTTTATTTCTTATATACTGACTTACTGTTTCAAGGGTTTAGGGATGCAGATAAGAACACTTTCACTTTATTATTAGGGATGTGTGTTTATGAGATAATTAGTAACTGTCTAAATAGTATAGGAATACAGATTGGAACATTCTCACTTTATTATGGGAAAACCTTAATTATTACACACTGACCAAATGTTTAATGGGTTTAACGGCTGCAGATGGGAAGAACAGCAAAGGGAACCCCATCCCGAGGAAGATCTCCAACCTTAACCCCACCAACCCAGGACAAGCCCCCCTGACCCGCACCTCCCAGGAAGGATCCCCTCGGCACCTGGTGGCAATTGTTGGGAGGGTACTTACTACTTTGCCACCCCTCAGACTACAATATGCAAGGTCCACACTCCTCAGTCTTTCACCAATTCATGCCAACATGATTCTCAGCTGGGGTGGAACGGAGCTTCCCACCTGGTGGTGAATGGTGTGCCCTGGCCGCCCAATGACATACAAAACAGCTCTAATGAGCTATTTGCATGGTCATGCCAAGTTGGAGGAGGAAGCCCGGGCTATCGAGAAACCCGCTATGGCCGGCTGGGCGGGCAAAGAGTCTCATGGCTGATTTGCTGCCCTGATTTTACCCCTCCGCAAGATTTTCTGCCTGATCAGGATTCCCGATTTTAGCAGTGGGGAACGTTCACACCCTGTGGCAGTGAAAGGATGCAAGGGGAATGCTTTTGGCAGATAAAAAGGGGAAGTGAGAGCACTTAACTGCCTTTGATGTGATCCAAGAGCTGACAATTATAGCTAAATGTTTAAAAACATTGTGGTTAGTTTCAAGCATGCTACTTGAAATCTACTATTCACTCAAATGTGAAGGGAAATGAGATGGAATAATCCATACAGCTGAGTGTGTGCAAGCTGCCAACCACAGCCTAGTAAAATCAATTTGACATTGATATAAAGTCCGCTGATGGGCGTGTTTAGTGGGGTTTTTCTCAGTGGCTGCAGTGCTGAGAAACATCTCACTATCCCACGGCACTCTTCACCGAGGCCGCATTTAGAGGGAGCTGGAAAGACTCCTTGCAGATTGAGGCGCCAGTTTGTCTGTCAGCCTTGATGTTTCCCACCTCTTTCAGGCCCCCCCCCCCATGATTTTGTGTCCCCAAACCTTGGTGAGATCCCCGGGAACACCCCCCCCCCCCCCCGCCATCACCCACTCACTATCTGGAAAGACCCCCCATGGCAGTGCCAACCTTGGACCTGGACATCCTAGTACTTCCAGCCTGGCACAATGCAGGGCCACCCAGGAACCTGGCAGTTCCAAGGTGCCCAGATGTCGACAGAGTGCCTGGGTGCTACCTTGCCCTGACTTGACCACACTTGTGTGAACCAGAACTACACAGCGCCGCGGTGAGTTCCATGTACGGCTGGTGAGTCCCAGGCGCTGGGTGAATCCAGAATCTGGGTATTTAAATTAGCAATTATGCTCATTTAAATACATAGATCTGGATCTCTCCCAGTGAGGGTCAGATCCAGATCCTGCCAGGCAGTACAAGGCTTATGGGGTTTCACGGTTGGTGCGGATACCAATTTGGGGCTCACACGTGATTCACCCGTTACGCCCCGGTCAAAGCTGAGAAGAATGCCGCCTTTTATGTCTGCTAAAGCTATGATTAAGGGGTTAACAGCTAGGCCAGTCTGTGATGCCACCCATGGGAGGGGTTTGATGTGTTGGGTAAGCTGGGTCTATGTGGACTGCATTTGAAGCAGTGTAGGGAGAGATAGGCTTCCAACACTTGATGAGATGCAACACGATTTTATTTAACATCTAACTATAATACATGTTTAACTGTGGGTTGACACTATGCTGACTTGACTGGAGACCTGAGGCTAACCTGACCAGACTAACTGACTACCACATGGTGTTTGTACCAGCTGCTGCTCACGAGCTCTGACTATCCCAGAGGCTGGATCCCAAGAGAGCGGGAAAACTGGTGCCCTCTGGCTTTATAGTGGTTGTGTCCTGTCTGGTGATTGGCTGATGTGTTCTGTGTGCTCACTGGTCATCCTGTGTGTCAATCACTGCCTGTCTACACTCCATTACATACATAGATGTATATTATGACAGGGTTGGGTCTGTTTTTAGTTTCATTTTTAACCCTGTTTTTCAACCCTGCCCGTGTTTGGTTTCATTTTTAGAATTCTGAGGAGTACATTTCTTAGACTGACTTCTGAAAGCTTCTCTCCCAGGGACTTTGTGAAGTAATTTGTAAGCAATTCGGTGTTAACTTTATGAATATGTGGCATTTGACCTGAATGTGGATTTTGCTTCATTAAAATTTTAGAACTATGAAAATGAAATGAATGAAAATTGCTTATTGTCACGAGTAGGCTTCAAATGAAGTTACTGTGAAAAGCCCCTAGTCGCCACATTCCGGCGCCTGTTCGGGGAGGCTGTTACAGGAATCGAACCGTGCTGCTGGCTTGCTTTGGTCTGCTTTCAAAGCCAGCGATTAGCCCTGTGAGCTAAACAGCCCCTGCTAGATGGAAAGTGAGCTCAAAGACCTATTTTTTTAAGACCGGTTTAACTGTTAATTGAAAAACTGTTTTTCATTTGAATGGTAATGGGGTTAATCCTGTGTTAGTAATAATGTTTGTTTTAATATTTTTTTAAATCCCTATTTTTCAGTGGAATACTCCTGAGGGTAAAGTATCCTTTCCTCACAGTTTACAAATTGAAAAATTGTGGGGGTTTCTCTTCTGGTTTCCTAATATAAATTGAGGATCTGGTCCGGTACCGTAACAAGTCCCCATCCATCCAGGCAAGAACGGTGGTGGACAGGTAAACAATTAATAGAGGAGGAGGCTCCAGCTTCAGTGATAGCAGAGACCAGCATGCGTGTGAGAAACACAGCTGAAGCATTTGCAAATGTCTTCAGCCAGAAGTGTCAAGTGGATGATTCATCTTGGCCCCCTCACCACAGATACCAGTCTTGAACCAAATCAATTAATTCCATGTTGTAATGTTCTCTTTTTAAAATATTTTTATTCTCCTCCTTTTTCACATTTTCTTCCAAATTTACACCCACCAACAGACAATAAGCAGTAATGAATACAATGTCAATCCCCATATCAACAACAACAATCTCATCCTCCCACCAAATCCCCAAACACTAGCCCACATGTTAACATAAACGAAGAAAACAAAAAGGAATCAGTAATCACCCATAGTCACCATTAACATATACGGTTCCCCTCCCCCCAATCCTCCAAACCACCCCCCCCCCCCCCAATATTCGGTGTAATCCAATTCTTGAAAGTGCGTAATGAATAACGCTCATGAATTGTAGAACACCTCCATCCTTCCCCTCAGTTCAAATTTCACCTTCTCAAGAGTCAAGAATTCCAACAGGTCCCCCCACCACGCCAGGGCACAGGGTGGAGAGGTTGCTCTCCATCCCAACAGGATCCGCCTTCGGGCGATCAATGAGGTGAAGGCTACAACATCTGCCTCCACTCCCGTTTCCAACCCCGGCTGATCTGACACCCCGAATATGGTCTCCGAGGGCCCGGGTCCAGTTTCACATGCACCACTTTAGAATTTATCCTAAAAACCTCCTTCCAGTAATCCTCCAGCTTTGGAGAGGACCAAAACATATGAATGTGATTTGTGGCTCCCCCTGTGACGTTCACACACATCTTCTACCCCCTCGAAGAGCCGGCTCATCCTCGCCCTTGTAAGGTGCGCTCTGTACACCACTTTCAGCTGTATCAGCCCAAACCTCGCGCACGAGGTGGACGTGTTCACTCTCCGGAGCACCTGACACCAGAACCCCTCCTCCATACCCTCTCCCAACTCTTCCTCCCACTTTGCCTTCTCCTCCTCCAAAATAGCCCCGTAAACCGGCGACACTACCCCCTTCTTCAGTTCCCCCTGTTGTCAGCACCACCTCCAGCAATGTGGAGGCCGGCTCCACTAGGAAGCTTTGTATCTCCTTCTTGGCAAAGTCTCGAACCTGCATGTATCTAAACATTTCCCCCTGCTCCAGCCCATATTTTGCTCTCAGCTCCTTCAATCCTGCAAACCGACCCCGAAGAAACAAATCTTTTAGCGTCCTAACTTCCTTCTCTGAAAATTTCCATCCCTGTTCCCTGGCTCAAATCTGTGGTTCCCCCGAATTGGCATTACCCTTGACCATGTCCCCAACCCGAAGTGTTGGCGAAACTGTCTCCAATTTCTCAATGAAGCTATTATTACCGGACTCCCTGATTATTTCCCCGGGACTTTCGGGAGCGGCACTGTTGCGAGTGCTTTCAATCCCGACCCCCTGCACAAACTCTCCTCCGTTCTGACCTACTGGGAATCAGCCCCTCTGACCCAGCTCCGCACCTTTTCCACATTCGCCATCCAGTAGTTGTACATCAGGTTCGGGAGACCCAAACCCCCTGCCTGCCTTCCCCTCTGTAGTAGCACCTTCCTCACTCTGGCCACCTTCCCTCCCCATATGAACGACATAATCCTTCCCTCAATTTCCCTGAAAAAAGCCTTTGTCAGGAAAATCGGCAGGCATTGAAAAATAAACAGAAATCGCGGCAACACATTCATTTTAACCGCCTGTACCCGACCCGCCAGTGACAGAGGGAGACCATGCCACCTTGCCAGATCAGCTTTCACTCTCCCCACCAAACTAGAAATGTTGTACCTGCGGAGCCCCCCCCCCCCCCCCCCCCCCCCCCCACTCCCGAGCAACCTGCACCGCCAGGTATCTAAAGTGAGTCCCTGCCCTACGGAATGGCAGCCCCCCCCACCCCTGCCCCCACCCCTGGCCGACACACCACAAAATACTCACTCTTGTCTAGATTTAGTTTGTACCCCGAGAAAGACCCAGACACCCGAAGCAGCACCAATATTCCCCCTATTGACACACTCGGTTCTGATATGTATAGCAGCAAATCATCCGCATGTAAAGACTCCCTATGCTGTGTGGCACCATCAGCGGTGCCAACTTATCCTTGAATTTTTTATAATATTCCACCGGAAACCCATCCGGCCCTGCCACCTTCCCCGACTGCATCCTCCCAATCACATCTTTTATCTCCTGCTCCACTATGGCCCCTTCCAATTTAGCCCTGTCCCCCTTCCCTAACCTCGGGTACTCCAACCCATCTAGAAATTCCTGCATCTGCCGGTCTTCCAGAGGTGGCTGTGACCTGTACAACCTCTCATAAAATTCCTTAAAATCCTTGTTAATCAGATCCGGAGCCCCCACCAACTTTCCTGCCCTGTCCTGCACCTGAACAATTTTCTTTGCCACCGCCTCCCTCTGAAGCTGACCCGCTAACATATGCCCCGCCTTCTCTCCTTGCTTGTAAACTGCACCCCTTGCTCACTTCAACTGGCGCACCGCCTTCCTGGTAGATAGTCGATCAAAGCTTACCTGTATTTCCTTCTTCTTTTCCAACTTCGCTGGAACCCCATCTTCTGCTTAACTCCTATCTACCTCCAAGATCTCATCTATTATGCTCTAACGCTCCAACCTCTCCTCTTTGTCCACCCTGGCCTTAAACGAGATCACCTCACCCATCATCACCACCTTTAGACAACCGCCTTCGACCTCTCCCATGCTGTTAAAACCTACATATTCGTCAATTACCTTTTTAATTTTGTCATAGAACCCATGGTCCCCCAAAAGTCCCACATCTAGACTTCTGGTTGTGGCTAGGCCAAGGTAGGTCGCACGTTCGGCAGCTCCCGCCAGGAATGGACTTTTGGGCTCTTTTGAGGGGCCCCAACGGCATTTGTTTGACGGTTCCCAGTGTGGGAAGGTGACAGTATGGTTCCCCCGGCACTGTATGGATTGGACCAGGAGTGGAGCGGTCAAGAAAGTGATTTTAGTGCAGCGAAAAGTGCGAGGGAGGAGAAGCAAGATGGTGGCGGGTGGAGACCAAGCAGCGTGGGCGCAATGGTCACAGGAGCAGCAGGAGTTCCTCAAATGCTGCTTTGCGGAGCTGAAGGCAGAAATGCTAGTGCCAATGAAGGCGTTGTTCAAGAAGCTTGTGGAGACCCAGAAGGCCCAAGGGGCGGCGATCCGGGTGGTACGGCAAAAAGCCTTGGAGAACGAGGACGAGATCTTGGGCCTGGCGGTGAAGGTGGAGGAGCACGAGGCGCTGCATAAGAAGTGGCAAGAAAAATTTGAGGACCTGGAGAATCGGTCGAGGAGGAAGAATCTTCGGATTCTGGGTCTCCCTGAGGGAGTGGAGAGGTCCGATACTGGGGGAAGTGTGGTCACGATGCTCAATTCGTTGATGGGCGCAGGAGCTTTCCCGAGGTCCCTGGAGCTGGACGGGGCTCATCGAGTCCTGGCAAGGAGACCCAAAGCCAACGAGCCGCCAAGGGCTGTAGTGGTGAGGTTCCACCGCTTCATGGACAGGGAGTGCATCCTGAGATGGGCCAAAAAAGAATGGAGCAGCAGGTGGGAGAACACGGAGATCCGAATCTACCAGGACTGGAGTGCGGAGGTGGCCAAGAAGAGAGCTGGTTTCAATCGGGCTAAGGCGGTTCTCCATCGGAAGGGGGTGAAGTTCGGGATGCAGCAGCCAGCACGATTATGGGTCATATTTCAGGATCGACACCACTACTTTGAGATGCCAGATGAGGCGTGGACCTTTATTCAGTCTGAAACGTTGGACTCGAACTGAGGGTTTGTTGTGGGGGGGTGCTGCTTATGGGGGTTACTGTGTTTTGGGAATGTTCGGTTTTTGTTTGGTGCTGGGTGGGGATGGGTGAATGGATTTGATGTGAGGGTTGTGTGAGAGTGTGGGCGCCGGAGTTGGAGGGGTAGGGCCCTGTGGAGAAAGCGGGGGGGTTGGAGGCCTGGGGATGGGGAGTTGGGGTTAGGCCGCAAAAAGGGAGCTGCGCCTGAGGGGGTGGGGCCGGCTTGGGTGGAAAGCGTGGGCTTTTTCCTGCGCTACGGAAGGAAGGGGCGGGGCCTGGGGGAAGGGCGGTGCTGGAGAGGAGCGCACACTGATTGCCGGGGGAGGTGGGGGGATTCTCACACTGGGGGGGTCGTTGGAATGGCGGGAGAGGCCGGGGTCAGTAGGAGTCAGCTGACTTACGGGAGTGCCATGGGGGGAGCAAAATGGCTAGATGAGGATCTAGCTGGGACGGGGGAGGGGGGGGGGGAACTGGGTTGTTGCTGCATTGGTGAGATACCCTCAATCACGACACAGGAGAGAAGATAGATGATTCAAAGGCTTTAATCATCTGAGAACTGTACAGCAACCGAGAAGTGTGCTCATCACATGTTGCCTGATTGAGCCTTTATCTTATATATTGTTTCCTGGGGGCAGGGGGCGCTATGGGGGGGGCGCTGTCGGGGTCGGCGAGGGGAGGGGGGCGTCGGTAGGAGTGTGGGGGGGGTCGGTGGGGATAGCGACGGGGTCGGTGGGCGAGCCAGCGTGGTCGGTGGGAGAGCCAGCGGGTGCCAGGTCCCGCAGGGAGACGGTGTCCTGCCTGCCGTCGGGGTGCTCGACGTAGGCGTATTAAGGGTTTGCTTGTAGCAGTTGGACCCTCTCGACTACGGGATCGGATTTATGGCTTCTCACGTGCCTCCGGAGTAGAACTGGTCCCGGAGTCATCAGCCAACGTGGAAGCGAGACCCCAGAGGTGGACTTCCTGGGGAAGACAAACAAACGATTGTGAGGGGTCTCGTTCGTGGCCGTACAGAGGAGCGACCGAATGGAGTGCAGGGCATCGGGTAGGACCTCCTGCCAGCGGGCAATTGGGAGACTCCTTGACCGTAGGGCTAGGAGGACAGCCTTCCAAACTGTCGCGTTCTCCCTCTCCACTTGCCCGTTTCCCCGCGGGTTATAGCTCGTCGTTCTGCTTGAGGTGATGCCCTTGCTGAGCAGATATCGACACAGCTCATCGCTCATGAACTATGTACCCCGGTCGCTGTGGATATAAGCGGGGAAACCAAACAGTGTGAAGATGCTGTGCAGTGCCTTGATCACGGAGGCCGAGGTCATATCGGGACAGGGGACAGCAAAAGGGAAGCGGGAGAACTCATCGATCACGGTGAGGAAATAGATGTTGCGGTTGGTGGACGGGAGGGGCCCTTTGAAGTCCACACTTAGTCGCTCCAAGGGCCCAGAGGCCTTTATCAGGCGGGCCCTGTCTGGTCGATAGAGTTGCGGTTTGCATTCCGCACAGATCTGGCATGCCTTAGTCATGGCCTTGACCTCCTCTGTGGAGTAGGGCAGGTTGCGGGACTTGATGAAGTGGGCAAGCCAGGTGACCCCCGGGTGGCAGGGGTCATCGTGGATGGCTCTCAGGCGGTCTTTGTGCGCGTTGGCGCACGTGCCGCGGGACAGGGCATCTGAGGGCTCGTTGAGCTTCCCTGGGCGATATTTAATATCGTACGTGTAGGTGGAGAGCTCTATCCTCCACCTCAGAATTTTGTCATTCTTTATTTTGCCCCGTTGTGCGTTATCGAACATAAAGGCGACCGACCGTTGGTCGGTGACGAGGGTGAACCTCCTACCGGCTAGGTAGTGCCTCCAGTGCCGCATGGCCTCCACTATGGCTTGTGCCTCCTTCTCGACTGCAGAGTGCCGAATTTCCGAGGCGGTGTGGTGATATGATTTGCATAGTTGTCTGCCATTGGTGCAGAACACCGGCTTACCATTGGCCCTGGTCGGTCATGTGCCTCTCAACCGATTGGTTGAGACCAGTCATGTGACAGCTCTCCGATTGGTCGAGAGGCTGAGTTAACCACGCCTCCTTACCGAGGTATAAATAGTCGAAGCGCCCGGCGGTCGTCCATTTTATTGTAGACAACCGCAGGGCTAAGTTCTAGCTTATTAAAGCCTAGCTTTTGTATAGCAACTCGTCTCTCGTGCAATTGATGGCTCATCAAGCGGTAAGGGTTTGGGAGAAGAACGCTACTGGTCTGCCCGCCTGGTTGAGGGTAGCAGCCAGGGCGACGTCTGATGCGTCGCTTTCTACTTGGAAGGGAATGGCTTCATCCACCGCATGCATGGCGGCCTTGATGATGCTGGCCTTGATACGGTCGAAAGCCGACTGGGCCTCATCCGTCAGTGGAAAAACCGTGGTCTTAATGAGTGGCCGGGCTTTGTCCCCATATCTGGGGACCCACTGGGCTTAATAGGAGAAAAGCCCCAAGCACTGTTTGAGTGCCTTGAGGCTATGGGGGAGGGGGAGTTCCTTAAGGGGACGCATGCGGTCGGGGTCTGGGCCTAGGACCCTGTTTTCCACGACGTAGCCGAGGATGGCGAGCCGGGTTGTGTGGAACACGCATTTCTCTTTGTTGTACGTGAGGTTGAGGGCCCGGGCAGTCTGGAGGAACTTCCTCAGGTTTGCGTCGTGGTGTGGCTGGTCATGGCCGCAGATGGTGACGTTGTCCAAGTACGGGAAGGTAGCCCGTAAGCCGTACTAGTCCACCATTTGATCCATCACCCTCTGGAAAACAGAGACTCCGTTTGTAACACCAAAGGGACCCTGAGGAAGTGAAACAGCCGACCGGCTGCTTCAAACGCCGTGTCGGGGCGGTCCTCTGGGCGGATAGGGAGTTGATGATAGGCTGATTTTAGGTCGACCGTGGAGAATACCTGATACTGGGCAATGTGAGTCACCATTTCTGCTATGCGGCGAAGTGGGTAAGCATCGAGTTGCGTAAAGCGGTTTATGGTCTGGCTATAATCCACTACCATTCGTTGCTTTTCCCCGGAGCGGACTACCAATACTTGAGCCCTCCAAGGGCTGTTTCTGGCCTCTATGACCCCCTCTTTTAGTAGCCGCTGAACCTCTGACTTGATAAAAGTCATGTCTTGGGTACTGTACCGGCGACTCCTGGTGGCGACGGGCTTACAGTTGGGAGTGAGGTTCGCGAAGAGGGGGGTGGCGCAACTTTGAGTGTTGCCAGGCTGCATACTGTGAGTGGGGGCAGGGGTCCGCCGAACTTCAGTGTCAGGCTCCGGTGGCTGCACTGAAAGAAGAGGCCAAGCAGCAGGGGGGCGCAGAGTTGAGGAAAGATGTAAAGTTTAAAACGGGTGTATTCAGCGCCTTGAATTGCGAGGTCAGCAACACAATACCCCGTGATTTGAACCGAATGGGACCCAGAGGCGAGGGAGATAGTTTGGGAGGCGGGGTGGGTGCGCAGGGAGCAGCGTCTTACGTGTCAGGATGGATAAAGCTCTCCGTGCTCCTGGAGTCGAATAGGCAGGGAGTGTCGTGGCCGTTGATTCGCACCTGCATCATCGAGTTACGCAGGTGTTTCGGCCGTGATTGATCGAGCCTGATCGCTGCTAGTTGCGGGTAGTCAGAGTCCTCGGTTAAGTCGGACTCACAAAATGGCCGCCTGGAGTCACAAAATGGCCGCCGCCATCGGTCGCACGTGTCGGGGTTCGAAGATGGCCACCGCCAAGATGGCTGCTCCCATGACTCGCACGAGGTAGATGACGCGTCGGAAGTGGGCATGTCCGGCTGCCGCGCGGCCGCGTTGCGGGGCCTGTGAGACCGGGAGCTTGATTTCTGGGCCTGGTGAGGATTTTGTTTGTGGCCTTTGGGGCCAGCCAGGCAGACCTTAGCGAAGTGCCCTTTCTTCCCGCAGTCGTTGCAGATCGTGGAGCGGGCCGGGCAACGTTGCCGTGGGTGCTGACCTTGCCCACAGAAAGAGCATGAGGAAACCCCGGAGTGAGCGGATCGCCGCATGGCGCAGGCCTGTAGCGTGGCCGGGTCTGGAGTGGATCGAGAGGGGTTTGCAAGGTCCGCGGAGTATGTACAGAGGTTACGGTGGGCCGTTTCTAGGGAAGAGGCGAGCGTTACCGTGCCTTGCAGATCCTTTGCCCCGTCTTCTAGGAGCCGCTGCCGAAAAAATTTTCCTTTTTTTCTCATGTTCATAAAGCCTACTCCCGGATAGATTTTTTCATCATGAGTAAGGTGCTAATCCCGAAAGTGGAGGGAACGGAATATTGAGCCATAGGCATCGCGAAAATGTGAGTTCATGTTCATGTATCGTTCGAGGCGCTGAACATCGTGGCGGATAATGGAGGTCGGTATGTGATAGTGAGTGGTAGGTTACAGGGGGTGCGGGTGGTGCTGGTGAACGTATGCCCCGAATTGGGATGATGCCGGATTTATGAAACGCATGTTGGGTCGGATTCTGGATCTGGAGGTAGTAAGCTTGATAATGGGGGGGACTTCAATACGGTGCTGGACCCAGCACTGGACCGTTCTAGGTCCAGGACGGGTAGGAGGCCGGCTGCGGCCAAGGTGCTTAGGGCGTTTATGGACCAGATGGCGGGAGTGGATCCATGGAGCTTTGCTAGGCCGGTGGCCAGAGAATTTTCCTTTTTTTCTCATGTTCATAAAGCCTACTCCCGGATAGATTTTTTCATCATGAGTAAGGTGCTAATCCCGAAAGTGGAGGGAACGGAATATTGAGCCATAGCCATCTCGGACCATGCCCTGCATTGGGTGGAGCTGGAGCTGAGGGAGGAGAGGGACCAGCGCCCGCTGTGGCACCTTGATGTGGGAGTGTTGGCGGATGAGGAGGTGTGCGGGCGGATTCGGGGGTGTATTGAAGGATACTTAGAGGCCAATGACAATGGGGAGGTGCAGGTGGGGGTAGTCTGGGAGGCGTTGAAGGCAGTGGTTAGGGGAGAGCTAATTTCCATTAGGGAGAAGAGAGAGAGGAGGGAGAGGGAGTGACTGGTGGGGGAGATATTAAGGGTGGGCAGGAGCTATGCAGAGGCCCCTGGGGAGGGGCTGCTTAGGGAGCGACGGAACCTCCAAACGGAATTCGACATACTGACTACGGGGAAAGCAGAAGCGCAGTGGAGAAAAGCGCAAGGGGCGGCATATGAGTCTGGGAAGAAGGCGAGTCGGATGCTGGCACATCAGCTTCGTAAGAGGGAGGCGGCAAGGGAGATTGGTGGAGTCAGGGATAAAGGGGGGAACACGGTGCGGAGTGCGGTGAAAATAAACAAGGTATTTAGGGACTTCTATAGGGATTTGTACAGGTCTGAGCCCCCAGTGGGGGAGGAGGGGATGCGACGATTCCTAGATCAGCTGAGGTTCCCGAGGGTGGAGGAGGAGCAGGTGGTTGGGCTGGGGGCACTGATTGGGCTGGAGGAGCTGGTTAAGGGATTGGGGAGCATGCAGGCGGGAAAGGCCCCGGGGCCGGATGGGTTCCCGGTTGAATTTTACAGGAAGTACATGGACCTGCTGGGCCTGTTGCTAGTGAGAACCTTTAATGAGGCGAGGGAGGAGGGGACCTTGCCCCCGACAATGTCCAGGACGTTGATTTCTTTGATTTTGAAGCGGGACAAGGACCCATCGCAATGTGGGTCCATTAGACCAATCTCGCTCCTCAATGTTGATGCTAAATTGCTGGCGAAGGTTTTGGCTACGGGAATTGAGGACTGTATCCAGGGGGTGATTCATGAGGACCAGACAGGATTTGTGAAGGGTAGGCAGCTGAATACTAATGTGCGGAGGCTCCTCAATGTGATTATGATGCCCTCGGTGGAGGGGGAAGCGGAGGTAGTGGCAGCTATGGACGCGGAGAAGGCCTTCGATCGGGTGGAGTGGGAGTATCTTTGGGAAGTGCTGCGGAAGTTTGGGTTCGGGGAAGGGTTCATAAGTTGGGTCAGGCTACTATACAAAGCCCCTGTGGCGAGTGTGGCTACGAACTGTTGGAGGTCGGAGTACTTTTGGTTGTACCGGGGACGAGGCAGGGGGTGTCCCTTATCCCCCTTGTTGTTTGCACTGGTAATTGAGCCGTTGGCCATGACACTGAGGGAGTCCAGGAACTGGAGGGGATTGGTTCGGGGGAGAGGAACATTGGGTGTTGTTGTATGCCGATGACCTGTTGTTATATGTTGTGGACCCAGTGGAGGGGATGGCGGAGGTCATGCGGATCCTTAGGGAGTTTGGGGACTTTTCGGGGTATAAACACAACGTGGGGAAGAGTGAGCTCTTTGTGGTGCATCCAGGGGACCAGGAAAGGGGGATAGACGAGCTTCCACTGAAGAGGGCGGAAAGGAGCTTTCGGTACCTGGGGATCCAGGTAGCTAGGAGATGGGGGGCCCTGCATAAGCTCAATTTGACGCGGCTATTGGAGCAGATGGAGGAGGATTTTAAAAGATGGGATATGTTGCCACTCACTAGCGGGTAGGTGCAGTCGATTAACATGACGGTCCTTCCGAGGTTTCTCTTTGTGTTCCAGTGCCTTCCCATTTTGATCCCTAAGGCCTTTTTCAAATGGGTAAGCAGGAGCATCATGGGATTCGTGTGGATAAGACCCCGAGGGTGAAGAGGGTGTTTTTGGAGCGTAGCAGGGACAGAGGGGGGCTGGCGTTACCGAACCTATATGGTTATTATTGGGCAGCCAATGTGGCGATGATTCGTAAGTGGGTAATGGAGGTAGAGGGGGCGGCGTGGAAGAGGCTAGAGATGGCGTCCTGTGTGGGCACGAGTCTGAGGGCGCTGGTGACGGTGCTGCTCCCGCCGACCAGGTGCACCATGAGTCCGGTGGTGGCGGCGACTCTGAGGATCTGGGGGCAGTGGAGGCGACACAGGGGCGAGATGGGAGCCTCAATTTGGTCCCCGATTCGGGAGAACCATCGGTTAATTCCGGGAAGGATAGATGGGGGGTTTCTGAGTTGGCATCGGGCAGGGATCAAAAGAATGGGGGACCTGTTCATTGATGGGGCGTTTGCGAGCCTAGGGGCACTGGAGGAGAAATTTGGGCAACCCCCAGGGAACACTTTCAGGTATATGGAGGTGAGGGCATTTGTGAAACGACAGGTGAGGGAATTCCCGCTGCTTCCAGCACGTGGGATTCAGGACAGGGTGATCTTGGGGGTGTGGGTTGGAGAGGGCAAGGTCTCGGTGATCTACCAGGAACTGCAAGAGGAGGAGGAGGCCTCGGTGGAGGAGCTGAAGGGCAAGTGGGAGGAGGAGCTCGGGGAGGAGATCGATGAGAGGTTGTGGGCTGATGCCCTGAGCAGGGTTAATTCTTCCTCCTCTTGCGCCAGGCTCAGCCTGATACAGTTTAAAGTTGTTCACAGAGCGCATATGACAGGGGCGGGTTTGAGTAGGTTCTTTGGGGTGGAGGACAGAGGTGGAGGTGTGAGGTGCTCGGGGAGCCCAGTTAATCACGCCCATATGTTCTGGACGTACCCGGCGCTAGATGGATTTTGGAGGGGCTTTGCGAGGACTATGTCCAAGGTGGTGAACACCCGGGTCAAGCCGAGCTGGGGGGTAGCATTATTTGGGGTATCGGACGAGCCGGGAGTGCAGGAGGCGAAAGAGGCCAGTATTCTGGCCTTTGCGTCCCTGGTAGCCTGACGGAGGATTTTGCTACTGTGGAAGGATGCGAAGCCCCCAAGCGTGGGAGCTTGGATTAATGACATGGCTGGGTTCATCAAGTTGGAGAGGATAAAGTTTGCCTTGCGAGGGTCTGGGCAGGGGTTCTTCAGGCGGTGGCAACCGTTCCTAGACTTTCTGGCGGAGCAATAGTAGGAGGTCAGCAGCAGCAGCAACCTGGGGGAGGGGGTTTCCTCTTGGGGTGGCATTGGGGTTAGAGTGGGGTGTTTCCTGATCTGTGTTCTGATTGTTATATGGGGCGCTATTGTATTTTGGGGAAATCCCTATGTATAATTCTTGTGCGTAATGTTCTTGTTTCTTTTTTCTGTAGGGGGGTGGGTTTGTTGAAAATTGGCTGAAAACTTGAATAAATATATGTTTTTTAAAAATGTCCCGCATCTAAATTCCACCCCATTGCCATGCATGGTGCTGCTCCATCATGCAGGCTGTTTCTGGAATGTTTTCTGGAATGGTGACGACTATGTGACTCTATAGATCTTACCATGGGCAGTGCTATCCTCCAGTCCCACATTAACGCTTGCTCTGCCAAGCACTTTTTCATTACAGTGGCGAGTAGGTACATAATACAACAACTTCCACCTGAGAGGGCAGGTGGGTCCTCGCTTCATAATCTTGATTTTTAGATGTAAGAGTGCTGTTAACTGAGCCATGGCTGGCACAAGATCGTCACAGAATGGATTTTCTGTATAAAAGAGAGAACACTTGCTGAATTCTCTGTACTCTGGAGAACAATTGTCGTGAGCCTTATATTGCCACTCCACCTAAGGGCCATTTTCTTCTCATTTGGCTGCCTGACACGGCACACATCAAAGAATGTCAGCCCGTGTTTTCCAAACATAAAACACTATTCTTATTACTGATTCGCCAGAGAGGGACGGGGTGGAGATTTTGTTTTCTAGTCAGTGTATGCATTTACGAGTTATATATAACTAAAGTATCACACAAACAAAAAGAAAAGGCCAGTTGACATTGTTATTGTGTTAGGCTTCAAAAGGGGCATTGTTATCTCTGGTCGATGTTTCCAGCATTTGTAAACAGGGTGCACACAACAACATCATCAGAGCATCATGAGATTCACAGGTTACATCAGTGTACAGATGACAGACAGGCTGTTTTAATAAGAAGCTTATTCCTGAAGCCATGGTTACTGAGCTATACACATTGCAGCAGATAAAGTAGATCAACATAAACTGCTCCATCTGCTGTGAAGAAGGTCTTATGAGCAGGTATATCATGCTGGTACTCGTAATACGTTTCAGGGACATTTGTGATCCACCTCTCGTTCACCTATGACCCTCAGCATTCTTAGCTCGCTAATGCTCCGGGCCTTCCATCATTACGTATTGCCAGAGATGGGTTTTAACTTGTTTCTCCTTGTTCAGAAGGTTTTTAGGAGGTAAATTTATTCAGAGTGAAAGCATAGAACTAAAATTATTGGAATTTTAACTTCAATAAACTACATTGCATCTACAGTTGTATATATCCACAGAAATCGGACTAAATGCTTGGCCAAAGTGGTGTAACATTGCTTGAGTGGGAACCAGTGTAAGTCAGTGAGCATGGGAGCGATAGGTGACCAGAACTTAAGCTGGGATTCTCCCCTACCTGGTGGGGCGGGGGGTCCCGGCGGAATGGAGTGGCGTGAACCACTCCGGCGTCGGGCCGCCCCAAAGGTGCGGATTTCTCCGCACCTTTAGAGGCTAAGCCTTAACCTTGAGGGGCTAGGCCCGCGCCGGAGTGGTTGGCGCCCCGCCAGCCGGCGGGAAAGGCCTTTGGCGCCATGCCAGCCGGGGCCGAAGGGACTTCGCCGGCCTGCAGAAGTCCGCGCATGCGCCGGAGCATCAGCGGCTGCTGACGTCATCACCACGCATGCACAGGGGAGGGGGGTCACTTCCGCGTCCGCCATCATGAATGTTATGGCCAACACGGAAGGAAAAGAGTGCCCCACGGCACAGGCCCGCCCGCCGATCGGTGGGCCCCGATTGCGGGTCAAGCCACATTGGGGGCATCCCCCCGGGGCCAGATCGCACAGCGCCCCCCCTCCCAGGACCCCGGAGCCCGCCCGCGCCGCCAGTCCCGCCGGTAGGGGAAGTGTTTTGATTCCCGCCGGCGGGACCGGCATGACAGCAGCGGGACTTCGGCCCAACGCGGGCCGGAGAATCGCCGGGGAGGGCCCGCCGACTCGCGCGGCGTGATTCCCGCCCCCGCCGAATCTCTGGTGCTGGAGACTTCGGGAGACGGTGGGGGCGGGATTCACGCCAGCCCTCGGCGATTCTCTGACCCGGCAGGGGGTTGGAGAATCCAGCCCCTAATGTCAGTTAAGACACAGGCAGCAAAGTTTGGATGTCTCCCAGGTACAGAGGGTGGAATATGGGAGACTAGCCAGGATTGTGTTGGAATAATCCAGTCGTGAGGTAACTGATGTGCGAATGAGGGTTTCTTTTTTCTTAAAAAACATTTTGTTAGGGTATTTGTAGTTTTTATAATAATAACAATAACAGCAACATAAACATGGTACATAAAACATTTCCATCCCTGCCCCGTGCTTTGCACCCCCAATAATGAAATAATAGCCTAAATCCCCCCCCCCCCCCCCCCCCCCGCCCTAGATTTCTGCTTCTGCTGACAGTTTAATTTTCTCCGAGAAAGTCAATGAACGGCTGCCACCTCCGGACGAACCCCAACATTGACCCACTTAGGGCAAACTTTATTTTCTCACGCCTGAGAAACCCAGCCATGTCACTAACTCAGGTCTCTAATTTCGGGGGCATCGAGTTCCTCCACATTAACAGGATCCGTCTCCTGGGCTACCAGGGAGGCAAAGGCCAAAACGCCAGCCTCTCTCGCCCCCTGGACTCCCAGCTCTCCCGACACTCCAAAGATCGCCACCTCTGGACTCCGCACCACCCGTGTTTTAAGTACCGTGGACATAGCCTTAGCAAAATCCTGCCAAAACCGGGCACACCCAAAATATGTGGACATGATTTGCTGGGCCTCCCGCGCACCTCGCACATCAACACCATAGCCAATGCCTCTATGGCCAGAGCAAACAGCAGCGGGGAGAGGGGACACCCTTGCCTTGTCCCTCGGTGCAGTTTAAAATAGCCCGACACCAGCCGATTCGATTGTACACTTGCTACTGGTGCCTGATACAGCAACTGCACCCAGTCAATGAAGCCCTGACCAAACCCGAACCTTCCCAACACCTCCCACAAGTAATTCCCACTCCACCTGATCAAAGGCCTTCTCTGCATCCATTGCAATCACCACCTCCATCTCCCCCCCACTCTGTGGGCATCATAATAACGTTTAAGAGCCTTCTAACATTGGCCGTGAGTTGCCTGCCCTTTACAAACTCCGTCTGGTCTTCCTATATCACCCCCGGGACACAATCCTCTATCCGTATGGCCAGTATCTTAGCCAACAGTTTGGCATCCACATTCAATAGGGAGATTGGTCTGTATGACCCGCATTGCTCCGGATCCTTCTCCTGTTTCAGGATCAATGAAATCGAGGCCTGTGACATTGTTGAGGGAAGGACTCCCCTCTCCCTTGACTCCTTAAATGTCCAATATCTCCGAGAACTTCTTATAGAATTCCACCGGGTAGCCGTCCGGCCCCTGGGCCTTGCCCGAGTGTTCGCCCTCCAGCCCCTCCATTATTTCCTCAATTTCAATTGGGGCTCCCAGCCCTTCCACCAGCTCCTCCTCCACCCTCAGGAACCTCAACTGACCCAGGAACTGCCTCATCCCCTCAACCCCAACTGGGGGTTCCGACTCATATAATTTACTATAAAAGTCCGTAAACACCTCATTCACCCCCACTGGGTCCAGGACCGTATTCCCACCTCTACTCTTTTCTCTCCCTATCTCCCTGACTGCCTCCCTTTTCCTAAGCTGGTGCGCTAACATTCTGCTTGCCTTTTCCCTGTACTCATACACCGCTCCCCTTGCCTTCCTCAGTTGTTCCACCGCCTTCCCTGTAGATAACAGCCCAAACTCCACCTGTAACCTCCGTCACTCCTTTTTTAACCCAACCAACCTATCCCTCTCTGCTCTTTCCACCTTTTCTCTATGGGCCCGTATCAAAATTTATTCCCCTCTAACCACTGCCTTCAGAGTTTCCCACACTGTTGCTGCCAAGACTTCCCCTGTATCATTAATTTCCAGATAATTCTGGATGGACTTGCTCACCCGCTCACAGACCGCTTCATCCGCTAATAGTCCCACATCCAACCCCCATGCTGACCCGTAGATCCACCCAATGTGGGGCATGATCCGACACCGCGATTGCCGAGTACTCGGTATCCACCACCCCCGGCAGTAGAGCCCTGCTCAGGATTAAAAAGTTGATCCGAGAATATACCTTGTGGACATGGGAGAAAATAGAAAATTCCTTCGCTCTTGGCTGTCCAAACCTCCAAGGGTCTACTCTCCCCATCTGCTCCATAAACCCCTTTAGTTCCTTCGCCGTGGCTGGTACCCTCCCTGCCCTAGATTTTGACCGGTCCAATCCTGTATCAATGACTGTGTTGAAATCTCCCCCCATGACCAAATTATGCGACTCTAGGTCTGGTATCTTACCTAACACTCGCCTCATAAATTCAACATCATCCCAGTTTGGAGCATATGCATTTACAAGTACCACCCGCATCCCCTCAAGCCTCCTACTCACCATTATATACCTGCCCCCCGTATCTGCCACAATTCTCCCTGCCTCAAACGCCACCCGTTTGTTAATCAGGATTGCAACCCCTCCGGTCTTTAGAGTCCAGTCCTGAATGGAATACCTGTCCAACCCACCCCTTCCTCAATCTCGTCTGATCTATAACCTTTAGGTGTGTCTCTTGTAACATTGCCATGTCCGCCTTCAATCCCCTCAGATGCGCGAACACAGCCTAGTCTCGGAGAGGGGGGGGGGGGGGGGGGGGGGGGGGGGGGGTTGCGAATGAGGGTTTCAACAGGAGATGAGCTGAGATATGGCAAAGTCAGGTGGTCTTAGTGATGGCATGGAAAACAAGGTTGGAAGCTCTCTTCAGGATCAAGTATGCACCAAGATTCCAAACGGAATCATTTAGGGCGGGATTTTCCAGCTCTGGCCCCCGCGGCATGTTTTCTGGTGGTGGAGGCAGCTTGCCATTGGCTGTCGGTGAATCTTCCAGTCCCACCAATGCCTGAGGTGTTTTGTGTGGTTTTCCCATCCCACTGGGGAACACGTTGCAGGGGGTCGCTTTCGAAATCCCACTAGTGGGAAGGGCTGGAATATCCTGCCCTTAGTCTCTGCCTGTTGCCAGGAAGCGGAGCCTGTAATCAGGGAACACAGTTTGGAACAGGATCTGAAAACAATGTCTTCAATTTTCCCGATCTTCCCCCGACCCCAACGATCTGAAAGGACAGAAGCAGCGGATACTTGGGAACAGAACCACCTGGAAGTTCCCCTCCAAGTCACTCACCATCCTGACTTGGAAATATATCACCGTTCCTTCACTGTCGCTGCGTTAAAATCCTGGAACACCCTCCCTAACAGCACAGTGGGTGTACCTACACCACAGGGACTGCAGTGGTTTAAGATGGCAGCTCACCACTACATTCTCAAGGACAATTAGGGATGGGCAACAAATATTGGTCTAGCCAGTGACACTCACATCAGATGAATGAAAAAAGAATATTGAATTGGAGGAAATTTCTGATTATGCAGTACTAACATATTTAGCAACAATAAAGGAGGTGAGAGAGGGGGTGGGGAGGTCGAGCTGGTGTCGTCAATGAACATGTGAAAAATAATGATGTGTTTTTGGATGATGTCACTAAGCGGCAGTATGTAGATGAGAAATAGGAAGGAGACCAGCAAAGATCTTTGGGTTACACCAGAGGTAACAGTGCGGGAGTGGGAAGAGAAGCCATTGCAAGTGATTCGCTATGTTTATAATGGAGCCACATGTCAGCAGTGCCACCTAGCTGGATAACAATGGTGAGGCATTGAAGAAGGATGTTGTGGTCAATGGGATCAAAGGCAGGTTTTAAAAGGATGAGGAGGGGAAGGTTACCTTTATCACAGCAATATTTGGTGTCATTTGTGACTTTGATAAGAGCAGTTTCAGCAGTGCGACAGGGACAGCAATCTGATTGGAGGGGAGTTCTGGGAAAGATGGTGCAATTTTGAAAGGTTACCACAGGTACGGTGAAAGCAGTGTTAGTTTTCACATGTGCACTGATGACACCCTCATCACCACCCCGCTCAACCCTTCCACCTCTCTCATCTCTTCCACTATTGCTAAAATAGATCAGCCATGATCTTATTAAATGGCAGAGCAGGTTCAAAGGGCCGAGTGGCCCACTTACTCCTGCTCCTAATTCATATGTTTAGATGTTCGTGTCATCAGAATTCTAATCATTGTTTTGCACATCATGAACAGTGGCTTGGGATGTGCAGAGATACATAGATACATAGAAGATAGGAGCAGGAGGTGGTCTATTGGCCCTTTGAGCCTGCTCCGCCATTTATCACGATCATGGCTGATCATCCAACTCAATAGCCTAATCCTGCTTTCTCCCCATAGCCTTTGATCCCATTCACCCCAAGTGCTATATCCAGCCGCCTCTTGAATATATTCAATATTTTAGCATCAACTACTTCCTGTGGTAATGAATTCCACAGGCTCACCACTCTTTGGGTGAAGAAATGTCTCCTCATTTCTGTTCGAAATGGTTTATCCGAATCCTCAGATTGTGACCCCTGGTTCTGGACCCACCCACCATCGGGATCATCATCCTGCATCTATCCTGTTTAGTCTTGTTAGAATTTTACAAGTCTCTATGAGATCCCCCCCTCACCAAGGCCCTGTACAATTGCAGCAACACATCCCTGCTTCTATACTTGAAACCTCTCGCAATGAAGGCCAACATACCATTAACCTTCTTTACTGCCTGCTGCACCTGCATACTTACTTTCAGCGAATGGTGCACAAGGACACCCAGGTCCCACTGCACACTCCCCCCTCCCAATTTACAACCATTCAGGTAGTAATCTGCCTTCCTGTTTTTGCTTCCAAAGTGAATAACCTCACACTTATCCAAATTATTCTGCATCTGCCATTGATTTGCCCACTCGCCCAACCTGTCCAGATCTTGCTGTAGGATCTTTGCATCTACGTCACAGTTCACCCTCCCACCCAACTTGGTATCATCTGCAAACTTTGAGATGTTGTATTTTGTTCCCTCATGCAAATCATTGATATATATTGTGAATAGATGGGGTCCCATCACCGATCCCAGTGGTACCCCACTAGTTACTGCCTGCCAATTTGAAGAGGACCCATTAATTCCTACTCAATACACTTCCCCCAATCCCATGCCCTTTAATCTTGCACAATAATCCCTTATGCAGGACTTTGTCAAATGCCTTCTGAAAGTCCAAATACACCACATCGACTGGCTTCCCCCTTGTCAACAGTACTAGAATTCCAACAGATTTGTCAAGCATGATTTCCCCTTCATAAATCCACGCTGACTCTGATTGATCCTGCCACTGCTTTCTAAATGTTCCACGAAAAGTCCTTGATAATGGATGCAAGAATGTCCTCCACTACCGATGTTAGGCTGACTGGCTATAATTCCCTGTTTTCTCTCTACCGCCCTTTTAGAATATTGGAGTGACATTAGCTACTCTCCAATCTGCAGGGACTGTTCCAGAGTCTATAGAATCCCAGAAGATGACCACCAATGCATCCACTATTTCCAGAGCCACCTCCTTAAGCACTCTGGGCTGCAGATTCTCAGGCACTGGGGATTTATCCGCCTTCAGTCCCATCAATTTCCCCAGCACCATTTCTCTACTAATATTGATCTCCCTCAGTTCTTTCCTCTCACTAAACCTTTCATTTTCCAACATTTCTGCTATCTGATTTGCGTTCTCATTTGTGAAGACAGAACCAAAGTATGTATTCAATTGCTCAGCAATTTCATTGTCCCTTATTATGCATTCCCCTGTTTCTGTCTGTAGGGGGCCTACATTTATCTTTCCCAATCTCTTTCTCTTCACATATCTATAGAAACTCTTAGTGTCCGTATTTATGTCCCCTGCAAGCTTACTTTCATACTGTACTTTCCCATTCTTAATCAATATCTTGGTCCTTCTTTGCTGAATTCTAAACTGCTCCCAATCCTCAGACCTATTATTTTTCTTGGCCAATCTGAATGCTTCTTCCTTGGATCAGATACCATTTATAATTTTCTTTGTAAGCCATGGATTGGCCCTCTTACCCATTTTGCTTTTGTGCCAGGCAGGAATGAACAGTTGCTGTAGTTCCTCCATGTGTTCCTTGAATGTTTGTCATTGTCTATCCACTGTCATCCTTTTAAGTAACTCTCCCCAATCTATCAAGGCCAACTCACGCCTCATATCTTCATAGTTTTCTTTATTAAGATTCTGCACCCTAGTCTCGGAAACAACTACTTCACTCTCTATCTTGATAAAAAATACTATCATGTTATGGTCGCTCATCCCCGAAAGGGTCTCGCACAGCCACTTTGGCAATGGTTCCCTTCACATTACACAGTGCCCAGTCTAAGATGGCCTGCTCTCTAGTTGGTTCCTCCACATATTGGTCAAGAAAACTGTCCTGTATACATTCCAGGAATTCCTCCTCTACGGCACTGTGGATAATTTGATTTTCCCAATCTATGTGTAGATTAAAATCACCCATGATCACCGATATTCCCTTATTGCATGCATCTCTAATTTTTTGTTTAATGCCATTCCCAACATCAGACCTGGAGGGGGTGTATATATGACATCCACTAATGTTTTTTGTCCTTTGGTATTTCTCAACTCTACCCATACCGACTACACATTGTCAGAGTTAATATCTTCCATAATCAATTAAACGCCTGAGCAAAACAAAGGGCGGGATTCACCATCCCGCATGTGGCGCACCCCTGCCAGTAGCAGGATTCTCTGTCCCGCCAGCCAGCCAATGAGGTTTCCCATTGTGGACAGCCCCAGGCTGTCAGGAAATCCCCGGGTGTTGGTGCGCTGCCTGCGCAACGGACAATTCCAACAGCAGAGAACCAGCCCAAGGTTCGGAAGGGAGGGAGAAGCAAGTGTGACATTATCAGAAATGGAAGGAACTATAAGGGTTAATGTAATGTCTAAATCAACACTAGAGGAAGCTAGATGTACAACTATATAAGGCATCGATGCTAAGCCTTGTGGTGAGAGGTTGAGGAGAAGGCTAGAAGACAGACTGTGGGAAAGATAGTGTGAGTGAGAGCACATCATAGTTAATGTAGTAGTGTAGAGATTAGTAGTAGATAAATATAGATTATATGTTTATTATCAACTGTGTATTATATAGGAGTAAGTGTCGAATCCAATGAAGTAATATTAATAAATCTATAGCTTTGTTCAATTTAAAGCTATTTGTGATCTTTGTGAACACTACACCAATCATTCTAAAATTAGCAACACAAAGAGCACCACAGCAAGTAAATAAAATGTTTATAAAATAAACAAATACTGAGTTCCATCATTGGAGGCAGAGCAACAAACGTATGGTATGGTATGGCATGGTATAGTTGATTATTTGTGATGATGCTGAAGCAGTGTATTCTTCATATGAAGTGGGATTAGATGCCATAGTAAAATTAGATACTATATTTATAGATATTATTTACAGGCATAATTCTGTCCTAATGTCTGTACTTCCATTAAATCTTTTTTGTTCGCCAAATAATATTTGTCAAACATTCATACCACCATCTGCAAGTGTCAATGTCTTCACTGGAGTGGGAGGGAGAGAGGAAAACATGAAATGTTCACATAGGCTGGTTCCATTATATATGTGGATATAGGAATTTACAGTTAATGTATGCGCAGCACAGACATGTAAAAAAATGGACACAAAAGATTTAAGATGTTTGATAGCATATCATTTTAAAAAAAATTTGGTGTATCCAATTATTTTTTCCAATTAAGGAGCAATTTAGTGTGGCCAATCCACCTACCCTGCACATCTTTGGGTTGTGGGGGTGAAACCCACGCAGACATGGGGAGAATGTGCAAACTCCACACGGACAGTGACCCAGGGCTGGGATTCGAACCCGGGTCCTTGGCGCCGTAGGCAGCAGTGCTAACCACTGCGCCACAGGCCGCCCTCTTGATAGCATTTCATGTTGCTTTGGTGGCTTTGCTCCAGACAGAACTGAAACGCACCAAAAATCTAATTAAAATGTGGACAATTACCTTTGAAATGTCTTTGGGTCCTGGCAACAAACAGGACTAGCATATCTTCTGACTTATCTTTGTCCTTCACTGTCGACAACAGAGACAATGTGCAAGGTTTCCCCAGAATTCAGCAAAGGCTGATGGTGGATAGGAAAAGTGGTGTTAAGTCCGCCGATAGCAATGGTGGCTTTGGCTGCCATGTAGTGCGTGATGGAACCATCAATTCACTAGACACGTGCTTTAAGATATGAACAGTGGTTTTAATCTACTTACAACAGAGCCAGCCTGTTCCGCGTTGAACTCTCGATGAACTGAACAACTGGCTCTGAGCATTGGTATTTATATAGCAGTCCAGGGGGAGGAGTCATGGGCGGAACCAAGGGTGGAGCTATGTACAAACTCCTAAGCATTCCCAGTGCTACTCCCCCTAGTGGTCGGGCAACGCAACTGCGCTTACAAATGCATGGTCTCATGTATATACAATACAGTGTGAATTACGGAGTTACATTCACCACAGTGCGGCAGTTAGTCCTAAACGTCTTCTGCCTTGGGTTACGCACTGTATAGTTGGCGGGGCATCCTCTGATTCACCCGCGCCGCTGCAATCAGCAGTCACACTTCACAGGTCGCAGGGAAGTTATGGCTGCCAAGAAATCCGCCGTCACGTTTTCGGACACCTCCCAGGAGAGACTCCTGGATGCTCTGGAGGCCCGCTGTGATGTACTGTTCCGACGGTCAGGAAGAAAACCAACAGGCAAGGTCACCAACCCAACATGGGAGGTGGTGGCAATGCTGGTCACTGTTAACCCCCTGCAGAAGAGGACAGACATCCAGTGACGCAAGAGAATGAATGATCTCCGTGCTGCCAGGGTAAGCCACATCTCTCATCATTCACAACTCACACACTGACAGACCCATTACACATCCAGAGGGCTCTCACTCACTGCCAGCTCCATGGACACCACCACTTGCTCTCCCACACACATCTTCATTCCTCTGCAGGTCTTGTCCCCACTCACCATCCCCATATGAAAGGCATCCTCATCAGCTGCCCTGAAATGTGACCTGTTTACACACACTCACTCCATCTGCCTTCAAGCAGGACCAGTTGGCTCACAACCAGAGGGAGAGATCCCAGATGGGTGGATGGAAGCCAGAACAGAAGGTCCTCAGAGACTTCAATGACAGAGCCATCCAGCTGGCCAGGGAGGATGTCGACCATTCCTGTGCTGATAGTGAGGTCAGTGCATTATACCAAGTGAGGTCCAGCACTGCAGCGTCCATCAGATGACAATGCTGTGAGTCATATCTCCTGTTTCTCGGGGCCCTGACATGCACGAATGACCTCTCCGTTCTTTCGCAGGCACATCTGGGAAGAAACCCAGGGAGTCCACCAGCTAGGTTCTTAACTCCAGCCTCACCAGCACAGACGAGGCATTCACATATTGAAGAACCAACATAGCACTCACCCACAAACTGCACAGACACGCACTTCGGTGGGACCTTGTTCTAGAACAGCCTCGGGGGTCACAATCTGGTGAATGCATCACTCTCTCTGATCCACAGCAGATGGAGGCAGGGATATCCCAGGGTGCCATCACTCGGAGGATTTCTGGGGGCCAGGAATGTGCTGAGTCAGTCAGATGACGAGAATCTGGACTCAGTCATGCTTCAGTTGCTGGAGCTCCAATGGCAAACTTTGGAAAATCAGGAAGGGATGTCTCGTGCACTCCTTAGATTGAAAGACTGCATTGAGGAGTCCACACACCTAATGTCTGATGTGATTGTGCTGACACTCCAATGCAATGAGGGCAACACAACTAGGGTGGCGGCCCCCATGGAGACCTTTATCTCTGAGACTTTTGTCTCGCAATGCAGGACAAGCATTCCATGGTGAAGGCACTTGCTGGAATCCATCAGTGTCAACTCTAGAGGACAGCAGGACTTCTCGAGCTCACTCCAGTTGCCCGCTATCCCAATGACGAAGGCAGAGGCCCTCTGGCACTCACAGAGAGGACTATCAGCTGGCGCACAGGCGGGGGTCATCCACCCAAGTGACTCTAGGAGTGAGCTGCTCATCCTAATCCCCTCTTCCTGTGACCATATCAACTCCATCTCAACAAGTCAAGGAGGCTTGAGCCTTCTCTCCGGTATCCTGGAGTCTTCACTCCGGTATCCGAGAGTCTTCTGCCCGGTATCCTGGAGTCTTCTCTCCAGTATCCTGGCGTCTTCTCTCCGGTATCCTGGAGTATATGCTCCGGTATCCTGGAGTCTTCTCTCCAGTATCCTGGAGTCTTCTCTCCAGTATCCTGGAGTCTTCATCCGGTATCCTGGAGTCTTCGCTCCGGTATCCTGGAGTCTTCGCTCCGGTATCCTGGCGTCTTCTCCATGGTATCCGAGAGTCTTCTCACCGGTATCCTGGAGTCTTTGCTCCGGTATCCTGGAGTCTTCCCCGCGGTATCCTGGAGTCTTCATTCCCGTATCCTGGAGTCTTCTCTCCGGTATCCTGGAGTCTTTGCTCCGGTATCCTGGAGTCTTCCCCGCAGTATCCTTGCGTCTTCTCTCCGGTATCCTGGAGTCTTCGTTCCCGTGTCCTGGAGTCTTCTCTCCCGTATCCTGGTGTCTTCGCTCCGGTATCCTGGAGTCTTCTCTCTGGTATCCTAGAGCCTTCTCTCCGGTATCCTGGAGTCTTCCCCCCGGTATCCTGGAGTCTTCCCCCCGGTATTCTGCCGTCTTCGCTCCGGTATCCTGGAATCTTCTCTCCGGTATCCTGGAGTCTTCGTTCCGGTATCCTGGAGTCTTCTCTCCCGTATCCTGGCGTCTTCTCCCTGGTATCCTGATGCCTTCTCTCCGGTATCGTCGGGTCCTCTCTCCGGTATCCTGGAGTCTTCTCCCTGATATCCTGGAGTCTTTGCTCCGGTATCCTGGAGTCTTCGCTCCGGTATCCTGGTGTCTACGCTCCGGTATCCTGGCGTCTTCTCTCCGGTATCCTGGAATCTTCTCTCCTGTGTCCTGGAATCTTTGTTCCCGTATCCTAGAGTCTTCTCTCCCGTTTCCTGGTGTCTTTGCTCCGGTATCCTGGAGTCTTCTCTCCGGTATCCTGGAGTCTACTCTCCGGTATCTTGGAGTCTTCGCTCTGGTATCCTGGAGTCTTCCCTCCGGTATCCTGGAGTCTATTCTCCGGTATCTTGGAGTCTTCCCTCCGGTATCTTGGAGTCTTCCCTCCGGTATCCTGGCGTCTTCTCCATGGTATCCTAGAGCCTTCTCTCCGGTATCCTGGAGTCTTCCCCCCGGTATCCTGGAGTCTTCCCCCCGGTATTCTGGCGTCTTCTCTATGGTATCCTGGAATCTTCTCTCCCGTATCCTGGAGTCTTCTCTCCCGTATCCTGGTGTCTTCGCTCCGGTATCCTGGTGCCTTCTCTCCGGTATCCTGGAGTCTACTCTCCTGTATCCTCGGGTCCTCTCTCCGGTATCCTGGAGTCTTCTCCCTGGTATCCTGGAGTCTACTCTCCGGTATCCTGGAGTCTACTCTCCGGTATCCTGGAGTCTTTGCTCTGGATTCCTGGAATCTTCTCTCCGGTATCCTGGAATCTTCCCCCTGGTATCCTGGAGTCTTCATTCCGGTTCCCTTGCGTCTTCACTCCGGTATCCTGGAGTCGTCTCTCCGGTATCCTGGAGTCTTCCCCCGGTATCCTGGAGTCTTCCCCTTGGTATCCTAGAGTCTTCGTTCCGGCATCCTTGTGTCTTCACTCCGGTATCCTGAAGTCTTAGAACATAGAACAGTACAGCACAGAACAGGCCCTTCGGCCCTCGATGTTGTGCCGAGCAATGATCACCCTACTTAAACCCACGTAACCCGTATACCCGTAACCCAACAATCCCCCCATTAACCTTACACTACGGGCAATTTAGCATGGCCAATCCACCTAACCCGCACATCTTTGGACTGTGGGAGGAAACCGGAGCACCCGGAGGAAACCCACGCACACACGGGGAGGACGTGCAGACTCCACACAGACAGTGACCCAGCAGGGAATTGAACCTGGGACCCTGGAGCTGTGAAGCATTGATGCTAACCACCATGCTACCGTGAGGCCCCTGCTACCGTGAGGCCCCGGAGAGAATCTTCTCTCCAGTATCCTGGTGTCTTCTCCCCGGTATCCTGGAGTCTTCGCTCCAGTATTCTGGAGTCTTCACTCCGGTATCCTCGGGTCTTCCCCCCGGTATCCTGGAGTCTTCCCCCCGGTATCCTGGAGTCTTCTCTCCTGTATCCTGGAGTCTTCTCTCCGGTATCCTGGAGTCTTCCCCCCGGTATCCTGGAGTCTTCCCCCCGGTATCCTGGAGTCTTCGCTCCGGTATCCTGGAGTCTACTCTCCGGTATCTTGGAGTCTTCGCTCCGGTATCCTGGAGTCTTTGCTCTGGTATCCTGGAGCCTTCTCTCCGGTATCCTGGAGTCTATTCTCCGGTATCTTGGAGTCTTCCCCCCGGTATCCTGGAGCCTTCTCTCCGGTATCCTGGAGTCTATTCTCCGGTATCTTGGAGTCTTCCCCCCCGGTATCCTGGAGACTACTCTCCGGTATCTTGGAGTCTTCCCCCCGGTATCCTGGAGTCTTCTCTCCGGTATCCTGGAGTCTGTTCTCCGGTATCCTGGAGTCTTCTCTCCGGTATCCTGGAGTCTTCGCTCCGGTATCCTGGAATCTTCTCTCCGGTATCCTGGAGTCTTCCCCCTGGTATCCTGGAGTCGTCGTTCCGGTGTCCTTGTGTCTTCACTCCGGTATCCTGGAGTCTTCATTCGGTATCCTGGAGTCTTCACTCCGATATCCTGGAGTCTTCCCACCGGTATCCTGGAGTCTTCTCTCCAGTATCCTGGAATCTTTGCTCCGGTATCCTGGATTCTCTCTCCAGTATCCTGGAATCTTCACTCCAGTATCCTGGAATCTTCTCGCATGTGTCCTGGACTCTTCTCTCCAGAATCCTGGTATCTTTGCTCCGGCATCCTGGTTTCTCTCTCCGGTATCCTGGAGACTACTCTCCGGTATCTTGGAGTCTTCGCTCCGGCATCCTGGAGTCTTCTCTCCGGTATCCTGGAGTCTTCTCTCCAGTATCCTGGAGACTACTCTCCGGTATCTTGGAGTCTTCGCTCTGGCATCCTGGAATCTTCTCTCCAGTATCCTGGAGTCTTCTCTCCGGTATCCTGGAGTCTTCTCTCCAGTATCCTGGAGACTACTCTCCGGTATCTTGGAGTCTTCCCCCCGGTATCCTGGAGTCTTCGCTCCGGTATCCTGGAATCTTCTCTCCGGTATCCTGGAGTCTTCCTCCTGGTATCCTGGAGTCTGCGTTCCGGTATCCTTGCGTCTTCACTCCGGTATCCTGGAGTCTTCTCCCCGGTATCCTGGAGTCTTCTCTCCAGTATCCTGGCGTCTTCTCCACGGTATCCTGGAGTCTTCCCCCCAGTATCCTTGCGTCTTCGTTCCGGTATCCTTGCGTCTTCATTCCGGTATCCTTGCGTCTTCGCTCCGGTATCCTGGAGTCTTCTCTCCAGTATCCTGTTGTCTTCTCGCCGGTATCCTGGAGTCTTCACCCCGGTATCCTGGTGTCTTCCCTCCGGTATCCTGGAGTCTTCCCTCCGGTATCCTGCAGTCTTCCCTCCGGAATCCTGGTGTCTTCTCCCCGGTATCCTGGAGTCTTCGCTCCGGTATCCTCGTGTCTTCTTTCCGGTATCCGGAGTCTTCTCTCCAGTATCCTGGCATCTTTGCTCCGGTATCCTGGAGTCTTCTCCCCGGTATCCTGGAGTCCTCTCCGGTATCCGTGAGTCTTCTCTCCAGTATCCTGGAATCGTTGCTCAGGTATCCTGGATTTTCTCTCCGGTATCCTAGAGTCTTCTCTCCGGTATCCTGGAATCTTCTCCCCGGTATCTCACCGGTACCCTGGCCTATTCTCCTCGGAAACCTGGAATCTTGTGTCCGATATCCTGGAATCTTCACTGCGGTGTCCTGGAGCCTCCTCCTGCTCCCCTTGCAATCCTGGAATTTGGGCAAACCACTGTGAGGGTAAGTAATCACAGTATCCTCACATATGAAAACACTGACAAGACAACACAAGAATTCTGTCCATGACACAAGCAAAAATTGGCGTTCATGAGATTTTTGGCATTTTTGTATGTGTATGTTTTTATATATGTGTGATATGTCAGGGGCGGCACGGTGGCACAGTGGTTAGCACTGCTGCCTCACAGGTCCATGGACCCAGGTTCAATTCCAGCCTTGGGTGACTGTGCAGAGTCTGCACATTGTCCCCGTGTCTGCGTGGGTTTCCTCCGGGTGCTCCAGTTTGATCCCACAGTCCAAAGATGTGCAGGTTAGGTGGATTGGCCAAGCTAAATTGCCCTTTTGGTTAGGTGGAGTTATGCGGATAGGGCGGGGATTAGGCCTGGGTCCAGCGCTCCTTGGGAGGGTCAGTGCAGACTCAATGGGCCAAATGGCCTCCTTCTGCACAGTAGGCATTCTATGATTCTATGTGGGTACAAATAAATATATCGAGATATATGTAAATAACCTGGGACAAATGTCATTGGGCAAGGAAGAAAAGGCATCATAAGCAGGTATTGCGAAAACAAACTTCCGCCTTAGAAGTTGAGCCCCCACAAAAAACAGCACGATAATGGCCAGATAATATGGCAGAAGTTTGTTGAAGACAGCTGCCTTGCAGCAATTTACAACGGGACACTTTAGTAAGTTAATTGTAGGACTTCTGAGAGCTGCCTTTGAGATCGGGCCAGCAGCTGAGTATCTGAGCAGTGCCACACAGCAGTAGGGACTCCAAGGGAGCCCTGAGAAGAAGACAATGTGGAGGCCAGACTCGGGTAAGTCCTGGATTTTTGGTCAGGGAGGAATCGGGGAACCTTGGAAGGGAGAGGGATGTGGGATGTCAGGGTTTGGAGGGCGGGGTGGAGGGAGGTGTAGTCATTATGTAGGTGGTAACATCTTGGGGGGAGCACACCCGATGGGCAGATGGCAGGGAAAGCCATCTAGCAAGTCCAAAGCCCCGGACAGTCCTCCAAGCACACACACACACACACATACCTCTGACAAGACACCATCTCTGATTCTTCTCTCCAGTAAGTGGTCCCCTGGACTGTCTCTTCCTGACTTGATGTGGAGATGCCGGCGTTGGACTGGGGTGAGCACAGTAAGAAGTCTTACAACACCAGGTTAAAGGTTAAAGGACTTTAACCTGGTGTTGTAAGACTTCTTACTGTGCTCTTCCTGACTTGGCATTGTAGATTTGCTGCATGCACTCCATCCCCAGGGTCTCACCTTCCTGCTGATTGGCCCCAGCCCTCTCATCATGCTCACATCCGGCCAGGGGAAGCTGCCAAACAAACCAGCACCCAGAGACACAATGGAATGCATGCCCAGCCCACTACAGTACCACTTTCAAAATCTCCAACATTGCTTTTGATAGTGCAATTAAAGCCCACTTAGGGCCTCATCCCTCCATCGCTGGTGCTAAGCCAGTGATTAAAATAAGAAGCATGACAAGTAAATCTTAGCATGGATGATTGCAGATTCCCAAGACAGGTCCCTCATTCAAAAGCACCCAGTACCTGATCGAGAGACTGGACATCAGGAAGTGGGGGAGACACTGAAAGCCAGACTTAGCCCTGGCTGTGAACAGTCAAAACCGACCCCCCCCCCCCCCCCCCCCCCCAACCCGAGACCCTGTTCCATCCATCACTCGCTGTGCTTGGGTCCCTCTCAATCTGAGGCCTCAGTGGGTGCAGTACCAGCAGCAGCCACCGCACCTCCCCATGTTCTGCTGCCGACAGACGAGCTGGCAGTCCCTGATTGACTGGCAGCCTCCGGCGGACGAGACTTCCACACCCAGGGTCCTTGATCCTGGGGGAGGGCCGTACCGCTGGCCTGACTGCCACAAGATGAGACACTTGAAAAGAGGCGGGGGGTCTCGCTGCTTCTTGAGCTGGTGGCTGAGACTCCCGTCACCCCCATCAAGTTCTACTCTTTCTGTTGAGAGTGTGAGATTGTGCTTCAGAAACTGTAATAACGCTCGGAGATCCACGGGGATAACCTGATTGATCTCCCTGTGTGGCTCATGGAAAACGAGCTCCCCCGCTGATGGGCCGGCCTGGATCTATGTGCTGTACGCTGCGTTGCGGCCTTGTCTTTTGGTTAGAAATAAGCCTCCGTTTGAATCACTTTCTCGGATCTCCTGAGCTTTTGTAGACACCATTTTGGAACATCAGGGGGGGGCCTCATAACACCCAAAGAACAGGCACTACTGAATCCAACTTCACTCTGCTGACTTCCCTGCCAGGAAGGGGAAATTATTTGACAACATAAGCACCGAGGCTAGGATGATCTTTGCACCAATTCCAGTGGTTAGCGAGTGATCTTGATATATTTACAACAACCAAGCTGCCTCAGCAAACTCTTTGAGACACTTCTGTACTTTTCTCCCCCTCATAATCCAGACCGGCTGTTTAAAGGCCCTGAATTAGCAATACTGCCTTTCAAAAGTTATCAATGTTTTACAGATTCTGGATTATTTTTGGAGTCTAACGCTGATGTGGAAGAAAGAGGGTAAAGTTCAGTTAGTCAGAGGAGGTGATTATTGAGGAGGATTGTTGAAAAGTCCAAATGTAATTTTTCCAACTGCTGTAAAGGACGGAACCCTGTTCAGAAACAGTTCTTGAAAGACTTGCAAACAAATGAATTTACATGAGGCTTTTCAGTTCACTTTGACGGTATTATTTACTCATTGGGCAGGCAGCGGGGCTTAGCTCAAGCAAGGAATGGAACAAAGCACTTAGTTTATTAGACACTCAAACAGGGTCGTGGATAGTTCTTGAGGCAGTTACATTTTTTCTCAAATTGTACATTATCAAATACATAAAGAGCGTAAGGGTAACTAAGGAGAGAGTAGGGCCTTTAAAGATAAGAACCTGTGTACGGAGCTGGAAGATGTAGATAGTTGTTAATGAATACTTGGAGCTGAATTCCCATCCTGGGGTTGGGGAATGTGAGCTGGGATGATTTGCAGGTTGCGAACACACTCTGAAGGGGAGGGGGAAGCACAATATTCAATGTGCTGTCTTCTTAATTCATGTGGGAACAGGTCCATCGTCCAATTAGCGGCTACAGGGGTGGGAATGGAGGCGGGATTAATAAAATGAAAGCCTGATTTAAGTAGGCCTCGGCAGGCATTGCAATGGCTGCTGTTTAAATCAATCTGCTGCCCCTTTTCAAAATGGCTCAGGGATGTCAGAGGCCTGGAACCTGGGACAGGGTTACCCCTCTGCTTTCAAAACGCAGACCACCGCCCCGAAGCAATCTCAGAGGCCATGAGCAAAAGGGAAGAGGTCCTCTTCCAGGAGTATGGCAGGTGTAAGCAATCTTAGCAGGACATTGCTGTGAATGTGGGCAGCAGACGTGCAACCCATGGATCCAGGATCCACTTCTAGAAACAGTTCAACAACATCATCGGGTTCTCCAGGGCCACGAGCCTGTGGCAGGAATCATGTTGGCCCAGTGAATTGGGCATGAGGCCAGAAATGCAATTGGCGGAGAATAGCTTCTGACGCCAAAACTGCGGCGGGCGCCATTTAATGCCAAATTGCAATTGTCTGTCACCTCGACAGCAGCGTCAATGCGTTCCGGAACGCACATACTGTCAATGCCTTTTCCATATCATTATGGCATTCTGGTATTCTCCGGGCCTCTGCGCTTCACCGCCTCCAATGGGCCAAGTTCCTGATGGCATGGTTCACTTGTGCTTTTAAAAATCGTGACATCATCGTCATGGCTGATGAGGGAGAGAGAGGAGGTAGGACACAGAGAGGCGTGACTGTGGGCTGCTTGGCTGGACACTGGTCAGGCTGGCTGGGGTGTGGGGTGCCCTGCCAGTGCTGGGGGAGAGGGGACGTGACGGGGGAAACAGGCCGAGTGGCCTGGACTGGGGCGGTGCCCAGGCTAGGACCGCCATTGCCGCCACCTGCAAGGCAGCCGGCTTGCTGCACACCCACTGCCAACCCAGTATGGGCTGGTGCTACTTACGGAGGAGAAAGCAGCAGCTGAGCCTGCCCAGAGGGACAGGAGGCAGCCACCCAGAATGGAGAGCCAGTTGCCTAACAGGCTGAGGAGGAGGAGGGGGTGCCAAGGAGGCGCTGCATGAGGCTTTGTGTGTACCGGCAGCGCATGTCATTCGAGAACGTGCTGGACCGGGCATGTAGTTTAAGACTCTGGATGAACAGAGAGACACTGTGACATATCTTCCAGATCATGGCACACCTGGCACCATGGAAGAATGGGGGAGGGCACCCACTCCTGTGGCCGTCAAGGTGATGGTCGCCCTGAACGTCTATGCTATAGGGTCCTTCCAGGGGACCTGCCTGGGATCCCCCAGACCTTGGTTCATGGAGGCCCTATCTGCCCAGGCAGCTAATACATCTACTTCAATATGGTCAGAGCCCATCAGGATGTCGGGCAGTGGGGTTCGCCTCCATCGCTGGAATGCTCCGGGTCCAGGGGGTGATCGAAAGGATGTAAGTCGTCCTGCGAGCACCTGCAGGTGACAGGCCGCTGTACACCAATTGAAAGGGGTCCACTCATTGAACATGCAGCTGATATAGGACCATCAGATGGGCATCATGCACGTTTGCGCCCTATAACCAGGCAGTGTGCACAACGCCTTCATGCTGGCATACTCAACAATTCCTGACGCTTAAGTTTGTGATGCTCCCCCGGCTGGGGGTTTGGCTCCTGCGTGGCAGGGGTTATCTGCTGCGGTCGTGGCTGATGATGCCCCTCAGCTACAACGTTGCTCATGCAGCAATCAGGAGCATAATTGAGCGGTGCTTTGGCCTCCTGAAGATGCGGTTCAGGTACCTGGACCAGTATGATGCTGAGAGGGTCGCCTGCATCATGGTGGTCTGCTGCATCCTCCACAACATTGTGCAGCAGAGGGGTGGTGTGCTGGAGGAGGAGGATGAACATCAGGCCTTGCTACAGACTTAGAATTCGAGAAATCCACAAGAGTCAATGCAAGTCCATTGCCAGATCCCCTGAATGATGCAGAGTTAAAAGAAACCTGGTCAGATCACAAAGACGGGTGAGCACAACTACAAAGAAACAAGCAAGATCCTGAGTGACGTTGAGAAGCAAACCTTGCTCAGATCACAAAGACAGGTGGGTAAAAATACAAAAGAACGACCCTGAGCAACTCACAGTCAAAGAACCTAAACAGTCCACAAGGCAGTGATGTACAAAGAAGATGTACTTCCATTATAGAATAGGCAGTGGTCCCAGGGGCTCAGCCACTGGCAGTATCTGGAAGACAGCTGCAAGTTTAAAAAAAATCTACAATCTTTTTTTAAAAAAATGCAGGCAGAGCAGAGGAAAAACTGCAGAGTAAACAAGACTATGCTGAAAATAACAAAAATAAAATCCTCTTCATGGCAAGCAGAGTTAATGGAAAAGTGTGATTGTCTTAAGTTTAACAACAAAGCAGGCCCCAAGCCTGCCAAAACTCCCAAATTGTGAAACATTCAAAAATGGAACCTGCAGAGTAAAATAGAGGGAGATTTCATAGAAAAGAATTGCTGCAGTAACTTTTTAATGTTTGAAGAGAAAGGCCCACAATTGTGGAAATCCCCAAAAAGCATGGGGAAAACACAGAGAGAGAAACCAACAGGCTTGAGGCAGCCTGAGTGGGGGGAAAACGGTTACTGCAATGACAGCCTCAAAGGTTAATGGCATTTAAAACTGTAACTACAAGAAAAATAATAACCAAGGACAGAAAATTACAGGAGACCCACAGGGCGGGAAACACCCAATAAATGCCAAGGGTTTCAGGAGACACCAGGGAGAGGGCAACTCCCAATTAAGCGCTGAGGGTAAGAAGGGACCCTAGAGAGAGGGAATCTCTCAACACAGCACTGAAGACAACAAGAAGCCCCAGGGACAGGACAAATCCCAATAGCATTTTGCACCTACCTTTGAATCCACTCCAGTGTAATCGCATCTTTCCTGTAATGTGGTGACCAGATATGTACCAGAACAAACAGAAGCAACGACCAAAGCATGTCCGCCATTTCTATATTGTAATTTCTGTTGTATCACTGTGATTAGTTTTCAAGAAGCCCATATTGCTTCTGCTCACACTCATTTTCCTTATATCACTGCAAGCATTCTTTTGAAATCACTTGATAGTTTCTTTGCTTATAGCTTTCTTATAACTCTTACTATTTGCTTTGTCATTCTTTGCTGTACTTTGTATGTCCCATTCAACAGAATCAGTGCTTTTCTATGCAATTTTGATGTTTTTGATTTTTTTAATGCTGTCTCTTACCTCATTGTTTTATTTTGACAAGTAGAGAGCTTGTCCCTTGTGATTTAAACTGGCTCTGTTCCACATTATTCTCAAACACCTCCTACTGGTCTTCTCTTGTTTTATCCATTAACAGATTTGCCTAGTTTACAGTGGGCAATCTCTGTCTCACCACATTGAAGTCAGACTATTCAAAACATGATTAGCTCACATCTTTCCCATTCAAATGCTACCTTAAACTATGATCGCGATTTGATAAATGTTCATACACTGTGACCTCTATCATGCTCATTACGACAGGTCTAACATGCTCTACCCATTGTTTGCTGGTTCCCTACTCCCCATAGAAAAGTCGACCTTGAGCTCAGCATCTTTAAAAAGTCTGAATGCCTTTGAACAGCACGGGCAGCAAGGTAGCAGAGTGGTTAGCACAGTTGCTTCACAGCTCCAGGGTCCCAGGTTCGATTCCCGGCTCGGGTCACTGTCTGTGTGGAGTCTACACGTTCTCCCCTTGTCTGCGTGGGTTTCCTCCGGCTGCTTCGGTTTCCTCCCACAGTCCAATGGTGTGCAGGTTAGGTGGATTGGCCATGCTAAATTGCCCTTAGTAGCCAAAACAAAAGTTAGGTGGGGTTACGGGGATAGGGTGGACGTGTAGGCTTAGGTAGGGTGCTCTTTCCAAGAGCCGATGCAGACTCGATGGGCCGAATGACCTCCTTCTGCACTGTAAATTCTATGATACCTATGAACGGGGAACCTCAGCAAACAAACCTGACAGCAAACGAGCTTGTTATGCATGTCTGCTGCCATTAATTACCCACTTAAGGGCCTCAGTTGGCAGTGGGGTGGAAAGGTCGTCCATGGGCTTTTCTACCATGGACCTGATCAGGGTGGAATCCTGTCCAACAAACTTATATGGTGTCTCGTTCTCTCCCTCACCTCTGTTTTAAAAAAGTGCCTCTATTTTCTACATTATTCATCTAATAAATAAATTCAACATTAATCCCTGATCTAGGGCAGAACCTTTATCCAGAAACAAGAAAACCCAATCTGTGCAATTCTGCAGCTTGCCAGCTGTACCCCCATGTGACTTCATTTCTGTATTTTCACACATGAGTTAGTTTGTGATGTGCGATGGAGGACATGAAGAGTGCGGGTATGAAGGTGGGCTGGATAGAAGGTCTGTCTTGGTTCTCCAAGCAGCCAAGCTCCGAACATTGTTAAAACACCACCTAAACCTCACTCCTGACCTCGCTCATCCCCACCCATCTCTCAATGCAGCCTATTCTGCTCAGATCACCCATGCAATCCCATGCCCCTTCTATGCCTCCATAAAAGCTTGTATCCTTTAAGTGCCTGTTCAGTTTGTAAACAAATAAGAACCACATCAAAGATATATTCTGTTCCTCCTGGTCGCCTAAAAGTTTCAATGGTTCGAGGACCAATTGATAAGCTGAAGTTTTTGAAATAGAGCAACTATCATATCTAAATCTCCCAGCTCCACTGACAGAACAGATGCCCTTTTCCATTTAAAAGCAGAATGTCTGTCAATTAATGGAGGGGAATGGGTGCAGATCATTTTTTCTACTGATGTGGGGTCAGGAATGTGGAGGAAAATCGGGTTTCCTCCAAAGAAAAGCAGAGATTTTTAAAAAAACAGCCAGACCTGACAGTCCAATTAAATCAGAGCAGAAAAATATGGCAGTAGTGAACATACTTTTCCATTTTTCACTGTATTGTGGTGATTTAATTATTGGAAAAATGCTGTAACACGGCTGAATAATTACACAATGCTGGCCAATGTAAAACATTTGAAGGTGTAAAAACATTTCACATTGATCTTTCAGAATGTTCCCAGTGGGCATTGCGAACTTGAATTTTCAAATCTGAAGTGCTTTTCATGGCATCCAAGCCCTGCTCAACCACACAAAAATGGTGTGAGAGATAAAATCTGGGGCTGGATTCCCTGATCCTGAGGCTAAATGTTGACGGCTTCGTAAACGCCATCGCGTTTTGCGACGGTGTCAACATGGCCTCAGGAGGAGTGATTCTGGCCCCTACAGGGGGTCAGCACGGCACTGGAGCGACTCACTCTGGAGCTCCAGCTGCCAATCCCCGCCGTCAGATGGGCGGCGTGGGTCTGTGCATGCGCTGTGGGACCGGCGCCAATGTGCACATGCGCAGTGGTTCCCTTCTGCGTGCCGGCCCCGACTCAACATGGCGTAGGGTTACAGGGGCCGGCGCGGAACAAAAGAGGCCTCCAGCCCGAGAGGCTGGCCCACCAATCGGTGGACCCCGCTCGCGGGCCAGGTCACAGCGGAGGCACCCCTCCGTAGATGGACCCCCCACCCCACCCACCAAAACATAGTGGGCTGGATTCTCCATTTCAGCGACTAAGTGCCAGCTCAAACGGAGAATTCACGGGCATTTTACAGCCCAAACATCGGTGCCAGACCCTCACCGATCCTGGGACCGGTGAGCGGCTAGCAGCGGCATTGTGTAAAACTCCATGCTCCTGCGCAGAAAACAGCCGGGTCCGTGACCGTGCATGCGCACGGCGATGACCTGCAGCAGTCACACCGTACAACATGGCGCTGGACATGCGTGAACCCGACCCGCCATCTGCAATCCCACAGGCCACCCCCCACCTGTCCCCCCAGCCCTTGCAGAGGCCCCCCCGGGCAGCGGCACGGATCCCGGCTGTATGCGACGGCTCTGGACACAGTCTGCAGCCGCCAAGCCGGGTTCCCAACCGCTGAGACCACAAATGTTCCGCGCGGTTGGGAACTCTGCCCATCGGGAGGCGGAGCATCAAGGGAGGGCCTGTTAATGAAGTGTCAACGCTGTTGCAACGGCATGTGGCGTGTGACGCGATTATGACATTCCAGAGGCGATGGAGCATGGCTGACTGGCGTCAAACCAGCGCCATCCCCGATTTGGGTGTCGGAGTGAATTCTCCGCCCGATCGCCGATTACGATATCAGCATCGGGCAATGGAGTATCCCGCCCAGTATGTTTTCAAGATGGTGTTATATATATCTCTTGTGATGAAAGGAATCAAAGGATTGGGCTCCAAAGTTGGAACAGGTTACTGGGTTAGAGGGTGGCATGGTGGCACAGTGGTTAGCACTGCTGTTTCACGGCGCCGAGGACCCAGGTTCGATGCCAGACCCAGGTCACTGTCCCTGTGGAGTTTGCACATTTTTCCCGTGTCTGCGTGGGTCTCATCCCCACGACCCAAAGATGTGCAGGGTAGGTGGATTGGCCATGCTAAATTTCCCATTAATTGGAATAAGTTGAAGAAAAGGTTACTGAGTTGGATGATCAGCCATGATCATAATGAATGGTGGAGCAGGTTCAGAGGGCCGAATGGCTTCCTCCTGCTTCTATTCTCTATGACTATGGGCACGATTTAACAAAATGGGAAGGAAGTCCCATAGCGAGTGCTTTTAGCCGCATGCATCTCAGTGTCCGCAGTGCTTGATCAGAGGCCTCAAAGGGGAACGCACAGCCGAGGCTGAACATTGCCCCATTTTGAACACTAAAGAGCTCTGCTCGCTGGAACTCCTCAGTGTAGTGAGACATCTCCGAGGCCCCCGAAGAGACTCCAGACCTCCAAGCCCCAATTCACTGTGGCAGTGCCACTGCCAGGGTGCCCGGGTGACACCAGCAGTGTCAGGGTATTACCCTTCCCAAAGGACATGCACCTGGGGACCTCCAATCCCTTAGGAGATTCCCACGAGTGCCGTTTTGTCTGGTCCCTGTTTGTAGAGACCAGTACTGAATGGCACTCACCCGAGGTCTCCAAGGCGAAGGAGGTTGATCCCATGCCTTGAATGACTCATGAATATACACATTAAAGTGAGTCTAGATGCCTCGCTTTAATATGCAGATTTGCCAAAACGTGATCCAGCCCATTGTGGACATCGGGACGTCTCGCAAGATTGCGTTCGATCTCATGAGGCGTTCTGAGCTGGCTCAATCCCAGGAGCAAGATCTCTCAGCTTTTATCGGCTGCGTTGCACTGCAGCGAGCTTCTTTTCGGGCACAGCGTGGCCAGTAAATCATGAGCTATGTTTTTAAAATGTGGAGTCTTCTGTCCTGTTTTGCTTTGTTGCATTACTGCCTGGACATTGAACTGTTTTAAACGCTCTGCTCTCCCAATGTGCTTTGCTGCATTGCTGTATTCCAGCAACAAGCTTGTGATCTGACTTTGGTGATATGGCAGCATCATGATTTCAATAAAAACTGAAGGGTTAATCATAGAATCATAGGGATAACTATAATCGTTCTGTATATGTTTAGGCGTAACTCTAATTAAAGCCAGGTTTCTGTAAACAGATCGGGAAATACTCTGTGACTGAAGAGTAATCTTTTAATTAATTCTGTAGGACTACACAGATTCAGATGATTCTCAGATTGTGGTCTATTGTTTGTGCATGCTGGACTACCGTGGGCAGCACGGTAGCATAGTGGTTAGACAATGGCTTCACAGCTCCAGGGTCCCATGTTCGATTTCCGGCTTGCATCACTGTCTGTGCGGAGTCTGCACGTTCTCCCCGTGTCTGTGTGAGTTTCCTCTGGGTCCTCCAGTTTCCTCCCACAGTCCAAAGATGTGCAGGTAAGTGGACTGGCTATGCTAAATTGCCCTTAGTGTCCAAAAAAGGAAAGGTAAGGTGCGGTTACATGAATGGGGTGGAGGTATGGGGATAGGGTGGAGGTGCGGGCGTAGGTAGGGTGCTCTTTCCAAGAGCCTGTGCAGATGAGATGGGCCGAATGGCCTCCTTCTGCACTGTAAATTCTGTGAATTAAGGCTCAGCAATCCATATGCAAGGTCTTGTGGTGCAGAGGGTAACGTCCCTACCTCTGAGCCAATCAGTCTTGGTTCAAGCCCTATCCCAGGATTTGATGGCCAAGGAAGGTGCGTTCAAACGCGGTCAAACAGGTTAAATATGTCAGCCTGCACATCCTTCCAAACAAGCCAATGGCAGGCAGAAAGAGTTGGCAAAACGCCTGGTCTCCCGCACTTGATGTGGAACGGTGCCCCTCAAGCTGTAAGCCCATGACGAGAAACTAGTGACCACGTGATGCGGGAAGTGAACTGGAGTTGGAATCCACATAAGCAATTTCTGTTTAATTCTCATCACCCTGCCCAGTATCAATTACCTGCCACAGATTTAATTCCCTTTTTATTGAAAGGTTCTTTCATTTTGATGCCAGTTAGGTGTTGGAGCAGACAGCAACAATATAAAATAACTTTCTGGGTTGGTAACTCTGCAGGTTTGGGATAACCCATGTCTTACTAGCTGGTTTATGCTAGTCTTGCCACTGCTGATTGAGACCATAAAACCAGAAGAAGACCATATTAAATAGGAACACGACTAGGCCATTTGTCCCCTTGAGCCTGCTCACCATTCAATATGGTCATGGCTGATCCAACATTCTACTTTCCTATCCCTTCCCCATAACCCTTGCTTCTGTCATGTGAGAGTACCTTTAAGAAATTGGTGTTTGTTAAATGGCTGCAGTGATGTCAGAGAGTGGATGGAGCTGGGCTGCCTGTCTGTTTTTACTTTCGCTTTGGGCTGTCTGCTACAGGGTGTGTTTTAGTTTCATTTTGAGAGCTGGATAGCTGCAGGAAAAGCAAGTAGCTGTATAAGGATCTCTCTGCAATCTAAAGACCAGCTCCAGATCATTTGGATGATTTCAAAGTGATAACTGCTCTCAGTAGAGAATTCAAACCTGATCTCTGTGTTAAAAAGGATCTTTTGTCTTATGGATGTTGCAAGGAAAGATTAAGGGTTACTTATAGAATATTGTATCTGTGGGGATGATTTGTGTTGATAGTTGTTAAGATGTTTACTGTAGGTTTATAAAGTGTTAACTGGTTTCAAAAATAAACATTGTTTTTTTGTTTAAACTTACTTTTAGTTCTCCGTTGCATCACACCTGTAGAGTGGGTCCTTGTGCTCCCCATAACCACAATCTATTCAATGTTGTGGTTCAGGTGAACTCCATGACACACTTTGGGGTTCTCTAAACTCTGGCCCATAACAATTCCCTCACCGATCAAGAATCTATCTATCTCAGCCTTGAATACACACAGGGATTCTACCCCCACAAGTCTCTGTGGCAAGGAGTTCCAGGACTCACAACCCTCTGAGAGAAGAAATTCATCCTCATCTAATTGACACCCCTTTGTCCTAAGTCTATGCCATCTGGTCCTAGACACTCCTATAAGGGGAAACATCCCTTCAGTATTCGGGCAACATGGTGGCACAGTGGTTAGCACTGCCACCTCACAGCTCCAGGGACTGGGGTTCAATTCCGGCCTTGGGTGACTGTGTGGAGGGTGCACTTTCTCAACTTGTCTGCATGGGTTTCCTCCAGGTGGTCTGCTTTCCTCCCACAGTTGAAAGAAGTGATGGTTGGGTGGATTGGCCATGCTAAAATGCCCCTTAGTGTGCAAGTTAGCTGGGGTCACAGGGATAGGGCGGGAAAGTGGCCGAGGTCACTTTCAGAAGGTCACTGCAGACGAATGGCCTCCCTCTGCACTGTAGAGATTCTACGGTTCTAAATCCTGTCAAGCCTTTAAGAATCTTTATGTTTTCAGGGGGAGAGGGGGGAGGGGGAGGGGGGGAGGGGGGAGGGAGGGGAAGGGGGAGGGGGGTGGGAGGGGGAGGGGGAGGGGGAGGGGGGAGGGGGAGGGGGAGAGGGGAGGGGGGGAGAGGGGGGAGGGAGGGGGGAGGGGAGAGGGGGGGCAGGGGGGGAGGGGGGAGGGGGAGGGGGGAGGGGTGGAGTTCTATGTTCTATGTACCCCTCAACCTAAATCTCATCAAGGTGAATTACGAGGGGAATTGAAGATTATGCTTGAGTTGTACAAGGCACGAGTGAGAGCACATTTGGAGTATTGTACATATTGGTTTCCTTATTTATGGATGGATATAAATGTGTTGGAAGTTGTTCAGAGAAGGTTTGCTAGACTAAGACCAGGAATTGGTGGGCTGTCTTATGAGGAAATATTGGACAGGCTAGGCATATATCTGCTGGAGTTTAGAAAAGTAAGAGGTGACGGTTGAAACATATAAGATCCTGAGGAGTCGGGACAGGGGGATGTGAAGAGGATGTTACAGTTGTGGGAGAATCTTGAACTAGGGGTCAATTATTTAAAATGGACATGAGGTGGAAACTCTTCCCTGAGAGGGTTGTTGAATGCTCTTCCCGAAAAGATTGTGGTAGCAGATGTCTTTGAATATTTTCAAGGCAGAGGTGGATAGATGCTTGGTTAGCAAGGGGGTGTTAGGTTATCAAGAGTTGGAGGGGTGTAGATTTGAGGTTACAATCAGATCAGCCGTGATCTTATTAAATGGCAGAACAGGCTCCAGGGGCCGAATGGCCTGCTGCTGCTCCTTGTTTATGTGTTCTTATTAAACCTCCAATGTGGCACTTTAGCAAGCTCACATATCAATTTATTGGATTACCTTGATGAACCCTATCTCAAAGAAGCCAGTTAAATTTAATCAGACACAATTTGCCTTAAATCCGTGCAGCTCCTTTTTCATTTACGCACGGTTTTCCAAATGAGAGCTTTTCTTGAACCCAATAAAGGTTTCCAATAACTTCCCACCACCGACGTTAGGCTGCTATGTAGATCCTAAAGATTCCTTGGCACTGTCTGAAGAAGAACAAGTGAGTTTTCCTGCTGTCTTGGCCAACATTTCGATTTGAAAAAATATCACTTATACAAAAGTGAAACACTGTGGATGCTGGATAGTTGAAATAAAAAGCTGAAAATACTGGAAATACTCAGCAGGTCAGGCAGGGCAAGAGTTTCAGATGGATGACCTCTCGTCACAAACATAAAACATGTTTTAGGTTCTTGTGCGCAGATGAGTGTTAGTACTTTAAAAATGCTTCGATAAAAGCAAACAAAGCCTTTTGGGAAGTGTTGAGGACATGCTACAAAGCTGTATAAATGCAGAATATGTTACGTAGAAGTATCCTATAAAATCCTATTCATTAGAACATGAAACAGAGGTCTTGTGGCGCAGTGGTATTGTTCTTATCTCTGAGACAGAAGCTTGGATTTGAGTCCCACCCCAGGCCTTGATGGCCAAGGAAAGTGCGTTCATAACGCGGTCGAACAGGTTGAGTGTGTCAACCTGCAAATTCTTCCAACACACACCAATGGCAGCATTAAGAGCGGGATAGACTCCTAGTCAGCCACGCATGATCAAGCTATATGGTGACAGGCTAAGCAAGCTGTTCGGGAAATTACTAGCAATGGAAACAGACAAAAGTCTGTCTTCCTGCATCACTAGAGAATTCGAAATTGAATTGGAATATCATAATTAAACATTGTATTTGCAATCAAAGTATAAAATACTGCAGCTCTCCAAAACAAGTTTAATTTAATTAAAAAGCTTAATTAAAATTATTATACATTCAAAATGACTGTGCTCATTATGAAACAAGGAATCTAACAATTTAATATTTTCTGAGGCTAGGTGCTAGTCAGTTCTCTGCTATCACTAGATCACTTAAACATTAAAAGAAAGGTCAGGTGGCAACTTGGTAGTGAATGAATAATGGTTTGGTTACATGCAGAAACCAGTTTGTCAGGATCTTTTACATGATAATGCAATGATATTTTGACAAAATCTTTAGAAAAAGAGGGGAGGACAGTAATTGTATAGGGTGTAGCTTCAAAATTCAGCTTCCTGCTCACGGGTATAAATTTCAACAGCTTTTCAACTCTTAGCTTAAGAATTCTATTCAGTCTTCTGTGGGTTCATGCACTCCTCAGGACTCGAAGGGTAGGTAGCATGCAGAGGCGCATCTGTACTTAGCTAATCAATGCCTTGTGTCACACAGGAGGAACGATTTAACCACCACATTGTGCCCATCGCGGATCTGGGCATGTCAGGTAAATAGCGGGAAAGGCCAAAATTGAGTTTCATGTCGGGCGCAAACTATTTCCAATTCACCCGGCCCGCTCCCGATGGCGAATTCTGGATCTCGTCCCAAAATGGTGGGAGTATTATTAACCCTCATTTGCATTAGTTTGAATCTCATTAGCCATATTGAAGTTGAATGCAGTTGCCTCCCGGGGATTACCCGAATCACTGGAGAGAAATCACATGGGCATGGTTTAGTATTCCTTTTCAAAAACATGATGTTGGTGCAATGGCTGCTGAGGGGAAGTGATGAGCTCTTTCAATTTTCAGGCTTGCAGCTCAAGGGCACTGGAGCTGCTGTCCCAGTGCTTGGGGACCACTCGGGGGTTGGACTTGGTCAAAGGGGCTGAAGTGTTCCTGATCAGGGGTCCGGCGGAAGTGAGGGGCTTTGCGTCTGTGATGCCATCAACCCATCTTTAAATATTGCGGAGACCCATAACAGGGGAACCACAGCAGCAGGCTGTCTGTCCTACCAAACACTTCAAGGACAGAGCCTTGCTGGGGATTCAATGCTGAAAGTCACTTTCACTCCCTTTGACTGTGAACAGTCTCTAATTTCACAGCTAAAGGCGATTGCAAATAATGAATTAGCCTTGTTAGTTGGGAAAGCACTTTGTAGTATTCTTTTGCTGTCTTGATTTTGAATTTTTTGATTGATTTATTGTCACATGCACCGAAGTACAGTGAAAAGTATTTTTCTGCGGCCGAGGGAACATACACAGTACGTACATAGTAGACAAAGAGAATAATCAACAGAGAACATTGACAAATGGTACATCGACAAACAGTGATTGGTTACAGTGCGGAACAAAGGGGCAAACAAAGCAAATACATGAGCAAGAGCTCATAGTATTCTTACAGGGAATAGTGTTCTTACAGGGAATAGATCAGTCCGAGGGGAAGTCGTTGAGGAGTCTTGTAGCTGTGGGGAAGAAGCTGTTCCTATGTCTGAATGTGCGGCTCTTCAGACTTCTGTATCTTCTGCCTGATGGAAGGGTCTGGGGAGAAGGGTCAAAGACAAAGGAGTTTGTCTTTGATGAGCAGCTGGTGTTCTTGTTACATTCCTGCCTGTTTTATGTTTCCTTTCGGTGCACGCTGCCGGTGCTGGTGAAGGGGTGGGGCATTCCCTCACCTTCCACTGGGCCTCTGTCGGTGTTCTTTTCTGGTGATTCGAGCCACTTCTTAGCACACACCTACCGATGTAGGTCTTCTCTTGGGGCTGGGTGGGGGGGGGGGGGGGGGGGGGGGGGGACACACGACCAAAACAGAGGAACAACACCACAAGCTGCTGGGACAATGCACCACCTTTTGTGTTGGCCTCCACAGCCTTCTGCGACAAAGAGTTCCACAGATTCACCGCCCTCTGGATGAAGAAATTCCTCCTCATCTCCTTTTTAAAGGATCGTCCCTTTAGTCTGAGATGGTGTCCTCTGCTTCTAGTTTTTTCTCCAAGTGGAAACCTTTCCAAGTCTACTCTATCCAGGCCTCGCAGTATCCTGTAAGTTTCAATATGATCCCTCCTCATCCTTCTAAACTCCGAGTACAGACCCAGAGTCCTCAACCATTCCTCATATAACAAGCTCTTCGATTCCAGGGATCATTCTTGTGAACCTCTTCTGGACCCTTTCCAAGGCCAGCACATCGTTCCTTAGATACAAGGCCCAAAACTGCTCACAATACTTCAAATGATGTCTGACCAGAGCCTAATACAGCCTCAGCGTTACCTCCCTGGTCTTGTAATCTAGCCCTCTCAACATGAATGCTAACATTGCTTTTGCATTCCTAACTGCCGACTGAACCTGCACGTTAATCTTAAGAGAATCTTGAACAAGGACTCCCAGTTCCCTTTCTGCTTCTGATTTTCTCAGCATTTCTGCAGCCCTCCCCCCCCCCCCCCCGCTTCCTCAATATGATCTGTCCCTCTACATATCTTTGTGTCATCTACAAACTTAGCAACAGTGCCTTAAGTTCCTTCTTCCAGATCATTAATTGTGAGCAATTTTGGGTCTCATATCTCAGGAAGGATGTGCTGGTGTTGTAGAGGGTCCAGAGAAGGTTGACAAGAATGATCCCTGGAATGAAGGACTTGACATATGAGGAGCTGTTGAGGGCTCTGGGCCGGTACTCAACGGAGTTTGGAAGGATGAGAGGGGATCTTATTGAAACTTACAGAATACTGAGAGGACTGAATAGAGTGAACGTGGAAACTATGTTTCCACTTAAGAGAAACTAGAACTAAGGCATAGACTCAGATTGAAAAGATGATCCCTTAAAAACTATGATGAGGAGACATTTCTTCAGCCAGAGGTTGGTGAATGTGTGGAATGCATTGGCGCAGAAGGCTGTGGAGGCCAAGTCACTGAGTGTCTTTAAGACAGAGATAGATTGGTTATTAATGAATAAGGAAATCAGCATTTATGAGGAGAAGGAAGGAGAATAGGGATGAGAAACATATCAACCATGATTGAATGGTGGAGCAGACTCGATGGGCAAAATGGCCTAATTCTACACCTATGTCCTATGGTCTTGTGGAGATCCTGCGAGATGATGGACATGTGGTCAGTGAGGTGGAAAGACCATTTTGTCCGGCATGAACTTCTCACTTGAGACAGGTCATCTGGGTGAAGGAGCAGTGGATCCGCACCTCTGCGGCACAGGTCAACCTCAATGTCAGTGACTGCTCTCTCCTCGGTCAACTGTGCAATCTCCAGGGCTGTTCCCCATAAGGGGTAAAGATTTGGATCTTTGGGACCCCTTCCCCTGTGTTGCCTTTCTCCGCTTATTATGGGTTATCGTCTTCTGTGGGGGACAAAGAGAGGGTATTGTGAGCCGCACCCTTCATGGGTCAGGGAGGTCTAAAGCAGGTGGCATGTGTGGGCACAGCACCTGGACATGAAGGGATTGCATTGGTGGGTGCTTGGGGGTTCTGAGGAACAAACACGAAGATCTGATATGGGAGGGGTGCGACGTGTAGCCAGTGACATCGGGGGGGTTTTTGAAATTTGAGGGGTATCAGGCAGAACTAATGACAGGAGAGGGGTGGTAACTTACCCTTGCAGCTCAGTGGAGGTTGCTGGTCTTCTTCCGACATAGGATGGAGGACCACCTGGTCATGCTACCTGAACTGACAGTAGCTACCATGCCTCCCAGGTGGTATTGCTAGCCCTGCTGATGGTCTTCCAACCCCTTTGGGGGAACGGATGTGCCACCTATCACCCACAGCATCAAGAAGCCTGGCCAGGTTGGAATCCCCACAGCAAGGAGCAGGTCTGCGTGCTGCCACACTGGTGCGTGGGAGTGAGTGGTGAGGGAGTGTTTAAAAGCAACTCCCCCTTGTTAGCGGCGAGAAGCTGAGTAGCAAGTCCAGTGAATCAGGCGGCGAGACAGCCAGCAATGGCGAGAAGCTCTTGGGGGTTTATTTTTGGCACTAAGTGCCGCTGAATACAGGCCGCGATCGCGCCAACGCGGCCGTCGAGGAATACCTTGCCAAACACGTCCAAAATTACACTTAGAAATGTTTCTGTTGAATGGTCAAAGTTCACACATTGGAAACTTTTTCAACCACAAAGACAAAACAGCTGTAATGTGAAACCGCAGAAGGGAAAACAAAAAAAAGGATAAATTACATAAATAATAAATATATTTCATAGGATTAAGTACTTCTAATCCAATACATCAAAAGAGTAATAACACTGTTGATTCATTTGAAAAACAGGTTTATTTTAAGTTTACTCATTATATGCCTGCACAGATTAATAATGCATTATCTTTAGTTCTGTTTACTATTTGGAGCCTCAACACTACTAACTTATTTACAAAGTAGGATTTGCTGGTTTAAGTCGATGTACCATTGATATCTTTCACACAAATACAAGGGACACTGGAATTTGAAGAATTCAATTTTTAAGATATTATTCAACATTATGATGGATATTCAAGAACGTCTTAGCTTGCCCCTGTCCAGGATACTTCAGTTTATCTGGTGCCCCTAGAAAATAAGAAATAAAAAAATACTTACAAAGCAAAGGTTGAACACATTTACTAAGGTTTGTAACAAGGCGATTTAATTTATACAAATAAAAGCAAAATACTACGGAAGCTGTGAATCTGAAATAAGAACCGAAAACGGAGAGATGAAAGCAGCTCTGAAGGAGAGTCATACGGCCTCAAAACATTGAAACTCTTGTTTCTCTCGCCACAGAAGCTTCCAGAACTGCTTAGTTTTTCCAGCATTTTATGTTTTTATTTGATTTATACAAAGATGTTTCTAAGGAGAAGAAGGTTGACAGTTTTTAGTAGCACAGTGGTTAGCACTGTTGCTTCACAGCTCCAAGGTCCCGGGTTCGCTTCCCGGCTTGGGTCACTGTCTGTACGGCGTCTGCACATTCTCCTCGTGTCTGCGTGGGTTTCCTCCGGGTTCTGCCGTTTCCTCCCACAAGTCCCGAAAGACATGCTGTTAGGTACTTTGAATATTCTGAATTCTCCCTCAGTTTACCCGAACAGGTGCCAGAATGTGGGGACTAGGGGCTTTTCACAGTAATTTAATTTCAGTGTTAATGTAAGCCTAAATAAAGATTATTACAAGATTTGTATTGTTGATTTTATGTGTAAATGCATAATTAAAACCAATGGAAATTGAATGTTTTGTTGATTTAATATAACTGCTTGAGCTTGCACCAGTTTTTAGACATTTAGCTGCAGCAATATAGTACGGATCACATACAATTAACACCTGGCAAGCAATTCTTATATTAAAATCACGGAAATTGGATAGATCACAGAAAGAATACTACTTGGATTAAAGAGTAAGAGTAGAAATTAGACCTTCTATTTACTGAACAAACAGAAACAATATGTAAAGGCCTATGAGTTGCAATCAATTGCAACCCCACTGTTTAAAATGATATCCTTTAAAAAAAAAGTCTTCAAGAGCTCCTGATGTTAGGAATAGGTTAATAAACATTCCAGTTACATATCTTTTTATTAAAACATTAAAAAATATATACAAGGCCAAACAGTTCAAACACTAATTTTGTGTTGGAGAAACAGGGTACCCCCCTCGACAAGTCAAATTGATGTTAAGTATCCAATAATTGACACTGATATGTAAAGGGGTCGCAGGTGGCGTGTGGTGTGGTGATAAAGTTTTGTGTAGAGTGTGTTTGAGGAAAATGAAGGTGTTTGGGAAAGGAACAGAACTCTTGACTACTCAACAGCAGCCAGAAGCTAACATCTGAAACATCACTCCTTTTACATCCATCCTTAGGATCTTATTTGTTTAAACCGAGCCTCCTCATTTTCTTTTATACTCCAGTGGATATAAGCATAGCCTGTCCAACCTTTCCTCAGAAGGTATTAACCCAGTAAAACTCCTCTGAACTGCTTCCAATTCATTTATATCTTTCCTTAAATAAGGAGATTAACACTGTGCACAGTACTCCAGATGTGAGGCGAGATTTACCAACACTCCACCGCATGTTTTTCGGCGGCGGAGGCAGACCGCCAGCGGGATTTACTGGTTCCACTGTTGTCAACGGGATTTCCTGTTGACTGCATCCTTCGCTGCCGGGAAACCCGTGTACCGGCATGAGACTGGAATTTCCTGTCAGCGTGAACAGCCGGTATATCCTGCCCGTGGTCTCACATATAACCACTGAGGCATAAACTCCCCAACTTGCATTTAATTTCCCTTGCAATAAACAATAATATTCTATCAGCGTTGCTAATTATTTGCTGTACCGACATACTAACCTTTGTGATCCCTATACACAGCAGAGTAAAAGGAAACAGAGTAATGGTCTATGGATATTTTTCAGGCCGAGGAAGGTTTGTAGTGGAGTACCCAGGAGTCGGTATTGGGCCCCTTGCTCTTCCTGAAACATATTAATGATCTAGATCTTGGTGTGCAGGGGACAATTTCAAAGTTCACAAATGGCACGAAACTTGGAAACATCTTTTGATTCCGAGAGGAATTAGAACATAAAAGTAAGCATGTTATGCTTCTGTTACACAGAGCATTGGTGAGACCATGTCTTGAATACTGTGCGCAGAATTGGTCTCTTTATTTAAGGAAGGATGTAAATGCATTGGGGGCGGTTCAGAGGATGTTTACTGGAAAGTCTTAACTTGTTTCCACTGGAGTTTAGAAGAGTGGAGGGCGACTTGATTGAAGTATACCAGATACCGAATGGAATTGACAAAGTGGACGTGGAGAGGATGTTTCTTCTTGTGGATGAGTCCAGACCAGGGGGAACAGTTTTAGAATTAGGGATCACCCTTCTAGGACAGGGATAAGGAGAATTCTTTTCTCTCAAGGATTGTGCGACTTTGGAACTCTGCCCTAGAAGTGAGTGGAGGCGGGGTCACTGTGGTAGTCGGCATTAGGGGTATTACAGTACCTAGGTTGGAGGTACCCGATGCTGTAAGACCATTGGTGTTGGAGGTACCTGATACTGTAAGACCATTGGTGAAGCCTGCCTGCTGGTTCCGCCCAGTAAGGCGGAGTATAAGAGTCCGTGTCTCCCTAGCTGCTGCATTCTGTACCTGCGCTGCTGGGGGAAACATCTAGTCCAATAAAGCCTTCAATTGTACTCCAATCTCGCTTCAAGAGTTATTGATCATGTATCAGTCACTGAATACTTTTAAGGCAAATTGATTGTCGTTGCGCGAGAGAATCAAAGGTTATCGGGGGTAGATGCAAAACGTGAAACTCAAGACAAACAGATCAGCTGTGATCCTATTGAATGGTGGAGAACACTCAAGCGCTCAAACTTCTACTCCTATTTCATATGTTTGTATTGTAAACTGTGAGGAGGATAGTGTAGAACATCAGAAGGACATAGACAAGTTGGTGTAGTGGGCATATAGGTGGCAGATGAAGTTCAATGTGCAGCAATGTGAGGTTATGCATTTTGGTAGGAAGAACATTGACAGACAAATGGAACAATTTTCCAATATTTTTAAAAAGTGCCGGTTTTAGTGAGAAAACTGGAAAGAATCCCACTGGTGTCGACCATGTGAAAATTTGCTGTATCTTCAAACACTTGAGATGGGGAAAAGCAATTTCACAGCAATTTCACAGCATTGCTCTGTCCTCACTGTAAGTAATTATCATTCTCCTGCTTCGTCCGGTCATTGGGCTTCTGCGTCCTGTCAATTAAAGGAGTGAACAGCGAGGGGACATGCAAGATCTTCTGGGAGATATTAGAAGGGCTCCTCCTGACTGGTCCAAGCACTAAAACTGCATCTTTAGCAGGTATATTGTTTGCTTCACCAGCATGTATGTAGATAGTGAGCCTTGTAATGAATCTCCGTGGATGTTTGTGGCCTTTGCAAAGGCATCATCAGCCGCCTCCTGAGGAGTACTCTTTGATCCGAAGCAGGTATGTGGTCCTCCAGTATATCCATGCCCGGTAGTGTCTCCTCCAAGCCACCTCCAGGTTGTGGTCCTGCCCCCAGTAACTCGGCGGGCTCTGCCACTGCCTTCCTCTGCAGGGTGCTGGTCCTGTCCATGTGCCACTGCACATTGACTTCCTCTTTCCTGGTCCATTGAGATCAAAATCTCAGCCAACTCATCATCCTCACACTCCAAGAACTGAAAGGGAACATGAATATGGGCGGGGGGTCGGAGAATCGCCCGGGGGGGGGGGGGGGGGGGGGGCGGTGTGAATCCCGCCCCGCCACTCCAACGCTGGCTGCCAAATTCTCCGGCACCAGTTTTCGGGCGGGGGTGTGGATCGCATTGTGCCGGTTGGGGGCCGTTGGCAGCGGTTCCCCCGGCAATTCTCCGTGCTCCAATGGGCCGAGCCTGCACCTGTTTTGGCCAGTCCCGCCAGCGTGAAATGGACGGGACCTGGCTTGGACGGCAGCTTGCGGAGTCCTCGGGGGTTGCGTGGGGGATCCGGCCGCGGGGGGCACGCCCACGGTGGCCTGGCCCGCGATCGGGGCCCACCGATCTGCGGGCGGGCCTGTGCCCTGGGGGCACTCTTTCCTTCCGTGCCGGCCTCTGTAAGGCTCCGCCATGGCCGACGCGGAAAAGAAATCCCCTGCACATGCGCAGGAAACACACTGGCGGTTCTGCGCATGCGCCAGAACACGCTGGCAGTCCTGCGCATGTGCCAACTCCTGCAGGCCCACGGCGGCCCTTTGCCGCCGGTTGACTCGGTGCCAACCCCTCCAGCGCCGGCCTAGCCCCCGGAAGTGCGGAAGATTCCACAACTTCCGGGTGGCCCCATGCCAGAGTGGTTAGCTCCGCTCTTGACGTCGATACGGGCCACCCCGCCAAATGCGGGAGAATCCTGCCCCATATCTGTTAACAGAGGAGTCCTGTCAACGCTCTGACCCATTGCCCATTCAAGACATAGGCATTCACCTGTGCACATACCCTTATGTAAGCACCTTTCAAATGAGCTACACTCCCTTACTATCTGACGCAATGACCCTACACGAGCCACTCCCAACTCTGCCTGACAGATGGGCATCTCTTTGGATAGCCTGAGTGGCCTGCAGAAACCCCTTGCTGGTGAGGACTGAGGGCATTCGTGTTCAGTAACTTCACCAGTGTGGTGTCTTACCCTGGGTGGGGGGAGGGGGGCTGAAATGTTGCCACAACACTTCTCATTTTAGGGCTGCCTGCTCAGCTGTGCAACTTTTGCCCCTTGTATGGGGGCCAAGCCTGTATCACCCCTCTCTGGCACAATCATGTATTGCAATGCTGACTAGATGAGCATAAACGAATAATTAAGGAAAGGTCAGTGATGTCATTAGGCAAGTGACTTCCTCCTGTGTCAGGTGAGGCTCACCTGATTAATCTCTAGACTCCAATTTCCACTCAACTTGATCCATAACTTTAACCTTCATTCCCCAAACTATCATGGGTTGCAGATTACTGAAGCCTTCCATCCTCAACAGTCAGCCCCCATGATAACATGCCTGACAGCCTGGACTCCAGAGTCATTGGCAGTGGCCTTCCAAACTTCTCATGCCCTACAACTGTCCATTGCAGCCTGAGAGTGGGGGCGATAACTGTGATTGGTTTCTTCATCTGTCCTGGTCCACCCACGTCGATGCTACCACCAAGAAAGCACAAAAGTGCCTATACTTCCTCAGGAAACAAAGGAAGTTCGGCATGTCCACATTAACTCTTACCAACTTTTACAGATGCACTATAGAAAGCATCCTATCTGGCTGCATCACAGCCTGGTATGGCAACTGCTCGGCCCAAGACCGCAAGGAACTTCAGAGAGTCGTGAACACCGCCCAGTCCATCACACGAACCTGCCTCCCATCCTAGGACTCCATCTACACCTCCCGCTGCCTGGGGAAAGCGGGCAGCATAATCAAGGATCCCTCCCACCCGGCTTACTCACTTTTCCAACTTCTTCCATTGGGCAGGACATACAAAAGTCTGAGAACACACATGAACAGACTCAAAAACAGCTTCTTCCCCCTGTTACCAGACTCCTAAATGACCCTCTTATGGACTGACCTCATTAACACGACACCCCTTTATGTTTCACCCAATGCCGGTGTTATCTAGTTACATTGTGTACCTTGTGCTGCTCTATTATGTATTTTCTTTTATTTCCTTTTCTTTTCATGTACTTAATGATCTGTTGAGCTGCTCGCAGAAAAATACTTTTCACTGTACCGCGGTAAACGTGACAATAAACAAATCCAATCATCCCGTGTGTCAGAATGCATTAGCCCTCGTGGAGGTAATCAGCACCACATGTCAGAGATCCCCACACTGCCCATGTAGCTCCGCGTTAAACCGGACCCCACCCTGGGATCTCTCAGTCACGCCCTGTGCTGACCCTGGGAATTTACCCGTTCCTACCCACTTCCAGTTGCCACTCCAGAAAGGCTATCCCTTGAGGAACCATCGCTTTGACATCAGCAAAGGGGACCCAAGAAACACAAAGTCCACACCAAGCGAGACACCTTGGTGGACTATAGCACCATAATAATGAAGGCCAACTAAGGCCTACGAACAGCAACCGCAAAACCCCCACCCTGGATCAGAGAATGACTTAGCTGGTTCCTCCACTTCCTCTCTTGTGCCCCCTCACCATTCGCCTTCCTGGTAGGCAATAGCGGCTTGCGCGTTCATCTCCAATATTCCCAGAGAAGTGAGGTCGCTAGGTTCACGTTGCAAACTGCTCCAGCGCAAAGTCGCTAATGATATGCTGAGGTATTAAAATGAGGTTCCTGGCCTTCCTGGGTTGGAATTTCATTACATCACGGGCGATCAGTTTTCAGGGGCGAAGAAAATTGAGAAAGGAGATCTCACTGGCGAGAATCCAGTTTCCCGACTCTTGTGCGATTTTGGACCCATGTCGCGATTTACACTGACAGCTAACGTTGGCTCAAATATCCACCCAATATAAAATAGAGGGTACAGGAGCAGAGGGACCTAGATCATTGGAGGCAGCAGTTAATAAAGCATACAGCATCCTGATTAATAGAGGCACAGAATACAAGAGCAAGGAAGTTATGCTGGATGTATATAAGACACTAGTTAGACCTCAGCTGGAGCAGAGTGTCAAGTTCTAGGGCCATACTTTAGAAAAGTTGAGAAGATATTGGAGAGTGCAGAGAGGTTTACAAGAATGTTCCAGGGATGAAAAACTTCAGTTATGAGGATAGATTGGAGAGGTTGGGATTGTTCTCCTTGGAGAAAAGAAGGCTAAGAGGAGACTTAGTAGGGATGTTCAAAATAATGAGAGGGAAAACTGTTCCTGCTTGTAAAAGGATCAAGAATGAGATGGATTTGAAAAAGAAGCAAATGTGATGTGAGAAAAAATGTTTTTACACAACGAGTGGTTCAGGTCTGGAATGCACTGCCTGAGGTTATTCCTCATCTGAGTTGTGGCAGAGAATTGAAACAAATCAATGGTCAATTATCCAGCATTATATGAATTTCTCAGTTGGCTGTCAAATACCACAGTCTGCACATTCTCCCCGTGTCTGCATTGGGTTTCCTCCGGGTGCTCCGGTTTCCTCCCACAAGTCCTGAAAGACGTGCTCCTAGGTAATTTGGTCATTCTGAATTCTCCCTCTGTGTACCCAAACAGGCGCCGGAATGTGGCGACTGGGGGCTTTTCATGGTAACTTCATTGCAGTGTTAATGTAAGTCTACTTGTGATAATAAAGATTATTATAATAGTTACTGTACCTCAAACCATTATTGGGAAGGAAAGTCAGCACTATAGGATGTGAGGGTAAATTGGGAATTTAGCAATTATTCATTGCATCTTTTTACATAATCACACAATCCTAACGGTATTAAGAGTATTTGGTTAATGAAAAAGTTTTAATTTTAGCAGTTGTATATTTCAAAACTACACAATTTTGAAAAAAACTAATTTAATTTATTTTCCCCTTCTAATTCTTAAAGTAGCCAGTAAGTTTGAGAGATTCCACCAGTTAAGAGCCAGGCAGTTTAGTACACTTTCAGCTCACACACTGTGGGATTAGAAAAAGTATTAACAAATCATAATATATTAACACAAGTACTTGACCGTTAAATGCTTGTATTATTGTAATAAACCACAACATAAACACCTAAAACACTATGGCCTTAATTTTATAGTCCTTCACTGGAGGGTTTGCAGGTGGGGAGGGGAGGGGAGTGGTGTGTGAGCGTATGGACGGACTTCCTACCTGCCCCGAGCTTTCAGCAATCCCAATTGGCATGGGAGGCATTCCCAGGTAGGGACGATGCCGGAAAATAATTGGTTAAGACGAGGGCAGGAAGTGGGTAATGGGTGCATCCATTCAATAGCCTTCTTTTAACTATGGGTTCCCCACCCCTCCCCAACTCTTAAGGATTAGTAACCACTGGACTTCTTTCATCTGCCCTCTATTCCACCTGGCCACACACCAACCTCTCCCCAAGCACCCCAATCCCCACTGACCACCATCCCTCAGGCCTCTCCTATCCTCCCTACCCTGAGAGCCCAAAACAAAACTTTTCCTGGAATTCCAGAACTTTAGCTCCCAGTTCTGTCCACTGCAGTTTCTGACACAGCAGGACTAGAGAGCTGCCAGCCAACCAGGTTGGTCACAACTCTCTAAGGTGGAACTTCCTCCCGAGTGAGGGACTTCTCTACTCGCCTGCTCTTTGGGTGGCAGGACAGGAATCACCGCCATCCAAAAAATCCTGGCCTATTTTAATTAAAATGTTTGGTGGAATCTCGCCGTCTGATGTAACCATTATGATGATTATCCAATACATTCCCCTACATGCTTCCCAGGATTAGGACACTTTCCCTGTTCTGATGATGCATTTGATCTTGGGTATATCTTTTTTAGGGCGGATTCCTTCCTCATCCATTCTCATATCCGTTTTCACAATAACATCAAATTCTCTTGCCGTTATCTGAAGAGTTAGCAAATCTTATTGATTTTAACTTGAAAGCAGCTTCATACTTCATTTGCTTTGCTGGAGGACCCATACATGCTGTCATTTGCCATGCCATACCATGCGTGGTCTACTCTGTGTCGGCATGTCATAAAATCCACACACCATCTTTGCAACAAAGCTTGTATTGCCTGCTTGATTCCAGGTATAGCCTTAGAGTGTGAGGTAAGCAAAAGATGCATTCTGGGCTCAAAAAATTGAGGCAAACTACTAATGCTGATAAAGCATTTTATAGCTGAAAAGCATGATTTTTGGTGCTGGGAAATGAGGCTGTCTTATGCACTGAAATTTATGATACTGAAAAAATATTTTAAAAATATACAGAACCATTTATTACTTATATTAGGGTATAGTGGTCAGTTTCTTAATAAATCAAAAATACATAGAATCCCTACAGTGTAGAAGGAGGCCATTCGACCCATCAAGTCTGCACCGACGCCCTGAAAGAGCACCAAACTAGGTTCAATCCCCTGCCCTTTGCCTGTAACCAGAAGGGTGGCAGGTTGGCACCATGGTTAGAACTGCTACCTCACAGCACCAGGGTTCAATTCCGGCCTTGGGTAAATTTGTGTAGTTTGCATTTTCTCCCCCTGTCTGTGTGGGTTTCTGCCGGGTGCTCCGGTTTCCCCCCACAGGCTAAAGATATGCAGGTTAGATGGTTTGGTAATGCTAATTGCCCCTTAGTGTCCAAAGATGTGTAGGTTAGGTGGGGTTATGGGGTTACAGGCATAGGGCAGAAGAGTGGGCCTGATTAGGGTGCTCTTTCAGAGGGTGCAGGCTTGATGGACTGAATAGACTCCTGCACTGTAGGAATTCTAACCCCATCTAACCTCCACATCTTTGGACTGCCTTAAGCTAACATCGTGGATCACGGAAGTTTGATTTGCAGTGAACGAAATTGGTGATTAAAATTGCAACTTCTGCATAGTTTACACCAATTTCAGGTGAATTACATCAAAAAACCAGTGCACTGCACAGAAACTCTATACGCCTTTACAAATTGAGTCGGGCTGTCTATCTGAATGGTTAGATTTCCTGACCCATTCACAAAACATCCAGACAGTACCTGTGTATTCAACGGGTGGGGACCAAACTATCAGTCACAATCACTTTGGACAACGGACAGTGGCTGAGAAAGGAACCACCCTGCCATAATCTAATCATGCCTAAACCATGGACCTGCAATCAACTTGCTATGAGCATGTTTAGCTCTGGTCAGTTGGTGCTAGGCGATCAATTATGTGATGAGCTATCTCACCCCTTTTCGTGTTTTGTGAAACTGTTTTCCCCCAGGCCAAAGAACACAAGAAGCAGGACCTTGAGTGGCATTATCTCTCTTTCCAGCTAACCTGCAAGTTTATGCCTTGTTTGTTGTTTGACCATTTACATAGCAGAGGCAGTGTTTTAAGAATCAACCCAGCAGCTGTTGATTCCTGGAGACCCAATAGACACTGTATGTCACATATCTGAATCGTTTCATCACAGAATTTGAAAAGACCATTGGCCCAGTCTGAAATCACCAAAGGCATCCAATTAGTTTCCTGGATCACTGGATCCATTTCTGGGGAAGGTGTAACCTGAACAAGTCGGAAGGGTTGCACACAGACAGTGACCCAGCCGAGAATCGAACCTGGGACCCTGGAGCTGTGAAGCAATTGTGCTAACCACTATGCTACCGTGCTGCCCTAAGCCCATTAAGGAGGTGGTTGACCACGTGGATGAGGATGAGAAAATGACCACCCAGGGACAAGAAATTCTAAAGTTGCAGGAGCTGGCAACTAAACAAGAGGAGGAGGCCACTGCAATGGCTTTGGAAATTGGCACACTACAAGACAGCCAGAAACGACTGCTAGATAAAGTAGAAGACTTGGAGAACCGGTTTCGCAGGCAAAATATCCGAATCGTCGGGCTGTCAGAGGTAAAGGAGGGATCAGATGCGGGAGCATATGTGGGGAAGATGTTGCAGGAGATGGTTGGTGCCGATGGGTCTGACAAGCCGCTAGAGGTGGACCGGGCGCATAGGGTGCTCGTACGTAAACCCCAGGGTCGTGAGCCCCTGAGGGCCATGGTGGTGAGGTTACATCGATTCCTCGATAAGGAGCGTATCATGAAGTGGGCCAGGCAGACAAAACGGTACATGTGGGAAGAATCAGAGATTTGGGTGTACCAAGACTGGGGACCAGAACTTGCAAAGAGGAGAGCAAGTTTCAACAAAGTTGAGGTGGCCCTGTTTGAAAAAGACATTAAATTTGAACATTTATACACGGCGCCTCTTTGGGTGACCTACGAGAACCGTACTTTACAAACTGCTGAGAACCGATTGCTGTACTTTAATTCTCCGGAAGAGGTGGCTACTTTTATGAAAGACAATAATCTGGCTTAATGACTTTTAAATTCTAACTGTGGTGGGCTGAGTTTGAGGGAAGGGACAGGATGGCAGGGAGGTGAAAATATGGTTCTGCATTTTGCTTTGTCTTGTTTAAAATTTCAGTCTTTTAATTCTGTGAGTTAAGTTGCAATGTTCGGGAAGAAAAGGGTTTTGGTGTTTTATTTAAACAAAAAAATGTTCTCTCTTTTCTTTTCTCTCGTCTTGTGTAATTTGATTTTGATTTATTGGTTTATGTACTGGATCACAGAGGAAAGAACTTTAAAGTTGCGAGGGAGTGTGTTATTTTCTGTAAGAAAGATGGTTGATTCTTGCAGGCATAATTTTGCTAAATCTGCTTGAGAGGATGGGAAATCTGTTTTCAGAAGGGAGCTTCCAGACCATGAGGGCGCTGGAGGAGAAATTTGAGCTGGCGAGAGGGAATGATTTCAGGTACTTGTAGGTGCAGGACTTCCTGCGCAGACATATTCCATCCTTCCCACGCCTGCCACTTAGGACAGGGTAGTGTCCAGTGGATGGGTGGGGGAGGGGAGGGTCTCGGATATATATAAAGAACTTATGGGAGCAGAGGAGACACAGATCGAGGAGCTGAAGCTTAAGTAGGAAGAGGAGCTCGGAGGGGAGATAGAAGAAGGCATATGGGCGGAGGCATTGAGCAGGATAAACGCGACCGCAACATGTGCCAGGCTCAGCCTGATCCACTCCAAGGTCGTCCACCGGGCCGGGCCCACATGACAGTGGCCTGGATGAGTAAATTCTTTGGATTGGAGGACAGGTGCGCCAGATGTGCGGGAGGACCACCGAATCATGTCCACATATTCTGGGCATGTCCAAAACTCAGAGGGTACTAGCAGGGATTTGTGGACGTTATGTCCCAGGTACTGAAAACAAGGGTGGTGATGAGTCCAGAGGTGGCAATATTTGGGGTTTCAGAGGACCCGGGAGTCCATGAGGAGAGAGAGGCCCATGTTATGCCCTTTTCTTCCCTGGGACTCAAGCCTCCGAAGTCGGACGCCTGGCTATCGGACATGGCGAGCTTTTTCGGTCTGGAAAAAATTAAGTTTGCCCTGAGAGGGCCACTGTTAGGGTTTGCCCAGAGGTGGCAACCATTCATCGACTTATTCGCGGAAGATTAATTGTCAGCAGGGGTGGGGGGGGGGGGGGGGGGGGGGGGGGGTAAGGGTAACGTAGATTAGGGGGTTAATTAGTAATTAGGCAGTTCCTTGTGGGATCGGAGCCTTTTTTTGCACTGTTAATTGTTCTTAGCACATTGTTTTGCACTGTTGAGTTTACTATGCCAAAAATGCCTCAATGTCATACTTCCATTTTCATCACAGCTTATTAAGTAAGTAGAACTGGTTAGCAAACTGCAGAACATAAATTTCTGGATTCCTTCTTTACCTGAATATGAGATCTGTTTCCTCGTTCGATTTAGTCTCCGAGAAAGTCTTGTTTCTGTTCTTAATCGCATGACGAAGTATTACTGCAAGACAAAGAACAAACACATTTATAATTATTGGAAATTTCATAGCTCATTATATTTATTTTCCTGTAACGCATGCCCTCAATATGATTGCTTCAATCTGGTTTCTTTCTTGAATGTTGGATAGGAGCTACATCCATTCATTTTATTTTTTCTATCGATTAAATTTCTTTACACTGGGTACCACTGAACAGCAGACACCTGTACTGGTGCCTCAAAGACTAGCTCATCTCTGCTTGCCTTCTTCCATCGTGGGTACTCTCACTTCTGGAAAGTCGGATAACCCTGCAGCGGTTTGAGCCCGTTATCCACTGGCGGTTGGTTAACTCAGTTGGCTGGACAGCTGGTTCGTGATGTGAAGTGACGTCAAGAGCACAGGTTCAATTCCCGAACCGGCTGAGGTTATTCATGAGGGTCACCACACCTCCTGGCCTGAGGTGTGGTGACCCTCAGGATAATTCACCACCAGTCAGCCCTCAAAGGGGAGAGCAGCCTATGATCCTCTGGGACTGTGGCGACGTTCACATTTGAAAGGAATACACTTTGAATCTGGACCCTGGACCTTTCTTTCCCTTATCCATCATTTATTTTATTAACGCACAAAGGGGTAGAACACCTTCCTGAGGTTTACATGTGTAAAATAAACCCAACTCTCTTATTTTACCTTATATTTGAGTTTGCTATGGGGCTATTCATATAGTATTGGACTACTCCAAACCGAAGGGTTGAGAAAAATATGCCACCACTTATAAAGGGGGAAATCAAATACATCTTTCTGTTTATGGATTTATGGATAGGTAGCGAAAAGAGAGCTCTGGGTGGTTTAAATTAATCCCCCTCCTCTCCGTAAGAGAGGAAGAGAGTGAAATTAATATCAAAATAGAGGAGAGGGGAGTAAAGGTATTGGAAAGGACAAAAATAAATATAAGGAGGTGCTTAATGGCATCATCCAAAGTTAATAAAGCATTTGATCCAGATGATGTGCACCATAGGTTGCTCAAGGTGCTAGGATGGGGTTAGAAGAAGCTCAGATCACAGTCTTTCAATCTCCTTGAATATGGGAGTGGCAGTGGAGGACTGAGGATTGCAAATGTTACATCATTGTGGTGCCACAAGACATACCGTTGAATGCTTCAAGTAGTTAACAAAGGAGTTTATTGATGAAAGGCAAAGGCAGTTAGATAACAGGCAGAGAACACAATACAACAAGTCTTTACTCTTCAGCTCCCTGATCCACACTGCCCAGGATCCAACTCCCAGGACCCTGCACAAACGTCCCACTGGCCGGGATTATAGCCGAGGCTATAAAGTTCCAGGCAAGCAACCACACGTAAGTTATGACTGTAAGAAAACGCAATATTTATTTTACCTGCTATAATACAACTCCTCCTCCCCAAAGGGTCTCCCCCATCCGGTCCGGGGTATTTATGTTCCATGGGGCTTTGTTTAAGGGTGTAGCTCCATCACCCCCATCTGGAGAGATCACTTTCAGGTGAGGCCACAGGGACCATGTTGCAGACCATGTGGTCTCCCGTCAGGTTATAACACCAACCCCCGCATCCCCCCCAAGCCCGACACATTATCCATCTCGATGGCAGGAGGGGGAGATCCTTTGTCCACTTTGTTTGAGGCTGTCTCTCTAACATCCGCAACTCTCAGCCTGGAGTGGTATAATGAACTGGGAGTGAAGTTTGCGGGACAAAGCTCTGGGTGGTTCCACCGTGCTCAAGCCGACGGCCACCATCGGATCCGTTTTGACCACTGTTGGCAAAGTCTCCATGTCCAATTCGGGGTTGGATGAGTCAACCTCCTGCATTTACAAGTCAAGGGACTCATCCACCTCACTGGGTTTCAAAGGTGGCGCCACCAGTCGTGAGGTGGTCTATGTGCCTATTTGATTTTCTTCCATCAGCAAAATTCCAGACGTAGACTGCGTCACCAGTGGAAAATTCCCTGACAGGTCTGCGTCGTCATACTTTGGAGTGTTCCTGCTGGTCTTGGACCTTTCTCCCAGTGTTTGACAGGACGAGGCTCAACCACATGTGCAGCCGACGACCCATTAACAACTGCGAGGGTGCCACCCTGGTAGTGGTGTGTGGTGTGTCCTGTAATAGAAAAGGAAACGGGCCAGACAGGTTTGTGGAGAACTGGAGGTCTGTTTTCACATTCCCAGCTTAAAAGTCTGTACCACCTGTTCGGCCAATCTGGAAGATGATGGGCGGCAAGGTTCGGCCTATACATGGCGGACTCCATTTAGCTCAGGAAATTGGTGAATTCCACACTCATGAAAGCTGTGCTATTGTCCGACGCTAACACCTCGGGAAGCCCGTGGATACTGAAAGTTTGTCAGAGCTTTTCAGTAGTGGCTCTCAACGATGTCGTTGACAGACGATGGACAACCATCCAATTTGAATGGATGTCCTTGATAAGTAAATACATGGCTCCTTGGAAAGTTCCCACGAATTCCACGTGGAGTCAGGATCCTGGTTGGCCTGGCCACGCCAATGGATGCAGTGGAGCTGCAGGGGGAAGCTTCTGGTGCTCCTTGCACTGTGTACATTGTTTCGCCAATGTTTTGAAGGAGGACATTCAGCCCATCAAGTCTGAAAAGACCCTTCGAAAGAGCACCTTACTTAAGCCCAGGCCTCCATTCTATCCCCGTAACCCAACCTACCTTTTGGACACTAAGGGGCAATTTTAGCATGGCTAATCCACCTAACCTACACATCTTTTCACTGTGGGAGGAAACTGGAAGAAACACACGCAGACATGGGGAGAAAGTGCAAACTCCACACAGTCACCCGAGGCCGGAATTGAACTCGGGTGCCTGGAGCTGTGAGGCAGCAGTGCTAACCACTGTGCCACCATGCTGCACTTCAGTGAAAACTCTTTGTTCCTGTCAATTTAAAGGAGCATTCTAATGACAAGTTTCCTTCCCTAAAACAAAGGTCAGAATGAAAATTGTTTACATTAAACATTTGTGTGGAATGGGATAGGATGAAAGGGGTAATCCCTCCTAAATGTGGAAATGTGAGGCCAGAGTTTATAAGAGTTACATGTGTCAAGGTGCCTTTGTGAAGAATAAAATTCAGTCTCAGTCCAGGTTTTTACAACTGCATTTCTTTTAAAATGCTGTGTCCATACTTAGAAAATGGGGCTCAGTGTAGTCTCATCGGGGAGTCCCCGCTGAGGTCCCTGATCTACCCGGAATTTGTGTTAGATAGTGGCGTGTTTCTCAGCGCTCCGAGCACCGGGCAACACCTGGCTAATCTTGCGTTACAGGACTCTGTCCCCATTCGGGTAGATCACGCCCTGGGTCTATATCCTTTAATGACAACCGAGGGTAGATTAATCTCCTGTACGACATTGGGGTCTTGTGTGGCTGTTATGAGAATCTTCAAAATCTCCCTGGTGTATGTCGAAAGCTTGGCTGTGTTCCTGCACAAAGGTATAGAAAGGTCTGCTCACCCGCTACAATCACCGAAGCCCTGGTTACCACTTCCATTTTAAGGCCGTAAGAACATTTCAATTGATGTCGTCTTATTCAATTGGACTGCATTCAACCAAATCATTGCATTCTCTTCTCCAGAACCCTTCTCCATTATGTTCAGTTGGCTGCTGCTGTTGTTTGTTTTGCATTGGCACGCTTTGCCTAATGTGGCAATGTGCTTGAATATGCCCCCTTCAGTTGGAACAGATGCACACAAACCCCTGATGTGGAGATGCCAGCGTTGGACTGAGGTGGGCACAGTAAGAGGTCTTAAAACAACAAGTTAAAGTCCAACAGGTTTGTTTCGAATCACTAGCTTTCGCAGGGCAGCTCCTTCATCAGATGAATGAAGAGTTACACAAACACATATATAGACAAATTCAATGATGCAAGATGATACTTTGAATGCGAGTCTTTAATTAAGTCTTTACAAGTCCAGACGGAGCAACTGGAGAGAGGGATAATCCCAGGTTAAAGAGGTGTGAATTGTCTCAAGCCAGTCGGTAGGATTTCGCAAGCCCAGGCCAGATGGTGTGGGATGAATGTAATGAGACATGAATCCAATGTCCCGGTTGAGGCCGTACTCATGTGTGCGGAACTTGGCTATAAGTTTCTGCTCAGCAATTCTGCGTTGTCATGCGTTCTGAAGGCCACCTTCATCTTACCCGACGATCAGAGGCTGAATGCCCTTGATTGCTGAAGTGCTCCCCGACTGGAAGGAAACATTCCTGCCCGGCGATTGTCGCACGATGTCCGTTCATCCGTTGTCGTAGCGTCTGCATGATCTAGCCAATGTACCACGCCTCGGGACGTCCTTTCAACACGTCATCAAAGAAGGCTAACGGTGGTCTGTCACCATTTGACTCATGCCAAACTCCATTCCAGCCACTGCCCTCTCCTCGGCCTCCCCAGTGATTTTGAATGAACTTTCTTCAAACAGGTTGTGGACCCGTATGTCCGGAATGCCCCTCCGGTCTTCTCCTGCTCCCGGCAGTTCTGGGCCATTTTATCCATGGGGATATGGAAAGGATTTATATTGAGACGCTGAAACCCAAGTTTGATGGTGGTTTGTGGCTGTTTGCATGTGTGCGCAAGGCTTCTAGCCAAAGAGGACAATACATGGGGTGGTGGTTCGTGGAAGGTGGGCTGTAAGGCAAATGCAATTGGGGTACTGTTGGCCTATGGGAGATTGGGGGCAGGTGTGAGAGGTGAAGGGTGGGAGTGATGCCAGGAGCACAATGTTGGCTACTCACCTGAGCGGCTTGAAGGAGGTAGTCACCTTTTTATGGCATTGCATGTCAGTCATCTAGTTATGCCGGCTGCATTGATGGCTTCTGCCACCTCCTCCCAAGCCTGATTGAGAAGGGCAGGTTTAGGTCTCCACCCATCCTGGGGAGAGTGGCCCTCCTCTCTTCCATGGTGTCCAGTAGTCTATAAATGTTGGCATCCAGAAAATGAGATGCAACTCTACTAGTTGCCATCTTCTTGCTGGAATTAAAGTTTTGTAAATGGAGTGCTTAAAAGATGCTCCAGCATGTCAGACTCTCAGGGCAAATCCCTACCCCAGCGAATGAAATGCCAGCGATGCTGGAAATCGTGCAGGATGCACGTTGCCCGCTTCCTGCTCCATTTGCAATTACTGAATAGCTCGTCATCGGTGCTCCCAGCGGCAGTATGCATTTACAGTGATCCTCCACCACGGGAGTACAAGGTCTCCCAAATGGAGAGTCCTTCCCAGACTCTTCATGGTTCCTCACTGCAGTGTCAAACTTATAACGTTGGAGAATAATCAAGGGCCTTGGAATGAAATGTTCTTTACCCAATTTCACGATCTGGTCAAAGCTTTCCAGTGGGGTGCCTCTGGGGATGTGAAATCAAATTATACATTTGGGCCGCAAACTGTCAGAAGTATCTCCTTCAGGTTATCCTTACCTGTGATTGGGTTCACGATAAAGACAAAATGGAGCCGTTCGAAGTACTGACTCCATGACTCAACCTTTGGTCAAAAGGGTCTAGTTATCCAATGACAGACATTTCCACTCACACTTTAAATGATTCAGACTCTTGCTGGAGCTTCTCTACTTTTCAAACTGTCCCTTCCATGCCCCCTCGATTCACGACGACTGTTGCTGCGATCAAAAACATTTACCTTGTCGCCAATGTGGTTGCTCGAGACTTACACTGGAGGATTCCAGTAGTAAACAAAGTGGTTTATTGATAAAAGGCCAAGGCAGTTTGATAACAGAACCAGAACACTATAAAACAAGTCTTTACACTTCAGCTGCCTGATCCACACTGCCCGATGTCTGGTTCCCAGGACCCCGTGCATAATTCCCATTGGCTGGGGTGTGCACGCTCCCATGCGATTGGTCCAGTGTCGGTCACGTGGTTGGTTGATCTCGCTGCTTTAAAGGTGCCACGCTATGATGGAAATAAAAACAGAAAATGCTGGAAAAACTCAGCTGGTCTGGCAGCACCTATGGAGAGAGAAGAGGGCGAGATTCCTTGGCCTCCCCACGGTATGTTTCCTAGAGACAGGAGGCGGCCTGCCGTTGACTAGCAGCGGGATCTTTTGGTCCTGCTGCTGTCAACGTGATTTCCCATTGATTTCCAGTCACGCTGCCAGGAAACCCGCGGTGGGATTGAGCCGTCGGCAAGACCGGAAAATTCAACTGCCGTGAACACTTGTAGTGATCTTGCGCAGTGTTAAGATGCATTTCCATCGTTTCCGGCAGCGAAGAATAAGGACTGTTTACCATTGGAGCCAAGAGCAAAGCTGATGTACTATTCAATGGCACTTAGAAATTTTTGGAACGACAATCGAGGGTTTTCGCTGGACCCGAGAGGGGTAGGATCTAATCTCCCTGACAGGTCCTGCTTCTCAGAGAGTGGAGTGCTATTTTTACAGGGCGACCCGATCTCAGATTACTGCTGCAGCACCCTGATTATTAAGGGGTAAATCTCCAATAGGTTGCAATGAGGACCATTTTTTTTTTACAGGTAAATGACTTGATAATTTCAAAGTTTGCGGAAAAGATGAAACTTGGCAGCATACTAAATAGAAAGCATGGTCGTAGCAGACTTCAGGGGGGGGCTTAGTAAAATTGGCAGAAACAGGAATACAGAAATAAATATAGGCCATTTAGCCTTTGAGTCTGTTCTGCTGTTTAATGAGATCGTTGGGGATCTCCGACCTCATTTCATCTTTTACCCCTTAAATTCCTAATATCTACGCTACACAAATAAATCTATGGTCGTCATAACGTGCACCCTTACTGCCGAAAAGGAGGCCATGCAACCCATTCAGATCAGAACTTCTGCTGTCTCCATCTTGGCACCTTTCAGCCTGAGTTGGAGTGACCTTTGGAAAGAATTCCAGTGCTAGATCTTTGAAGGTCTGTTAACTTTGCTTCTCTTTCCACAGATGCTATCAGATTCCCTGCATTTTCTGTTTACATTTTAGATTGCCAGCATTCGCGATATTTTGCTTTTACAATTTGTCTTAGCCTGTTGCATATGAAATAATTGAGTTTATGCAAAGAACAGAAATAAACTTGTTTGGAAAGATCAGTTACTTACTGTCCAACATAGTTCTTCCCAGAATTCTCTTCTCGATTGATTTCTTTACCTCTCCCATTAGCCAAGGCAGGAATACTTTCTCAACGTCTAAATGAGAAAATAACCAACCGTGAAAATTGAATCAACACCATAATTTTGTGGTTACGCTAAGATACATTATTATGACAAAGCAGAATAATTTTGAAGTTAAGAAATTATGACAAATACAAAAAATACAAAAATCAAGATGATTGTGCTGATCAATGTATCATTTCTTTTCGGTTCAGTAAAAATTTGGATGACCTGCTACAAAGCTATGTGCATTCTTGAACTCTATATGTATGACTAATTGTATGTCCAGGTCAGCACTGGCAAGAATTGTAATGGGCGCCACCCTTCGTGGTATTTTTGACATCGGAGTATAGAATGCTCGGTTTCCCAGCTGAATAGAGGTGCTCTTCCCCAGGTTCAGTACTTTTCCCAAGTGGAATGAAGAATTTCATGAACGTATGAAACAGGCAGTAATGAACATAACTCAAAACCACATTGTGAACACACATCCATGTCTGGACAAATGAGCGGCACATAAACAACGTTTTCAATTTAGGAATGGACCAGATCCTAAAAAACAGATGATTTCATTTTCCTACTTAAAAAGTAGCTCAATCATGGGAGAAAAGTGGAACCTTTGACATGCAAAAGAACTGTTTTGGGTCTAAGTGAACAATCAAAAGTGAAGTTCTTTAATAAATGGCACAGTGTGATAAAATAATTACATTTTCTCCAACAGTTATCATTATGAATAATCGCTAAATTAACCTTCTTGAGGTGTAAACTCAAGGCGTGGCCAGAGAATGGATTGTTCCAAACTCATTTCCGCGTGATTTCCTCTTAATTTTCCATGTGTCAATTATTGCAACAAATATTTGGTCATTCAGAGCCCCAAGGCTCAACAGCACAAAAATAAAAATGACTCAATGGGCTCAGTCTCCTGAAAGTAAAAGATCTAAATATTTTTGCATGAACATAACAATAATAAGGAGCTGGATTAATCAACAATCTTATTAATTACTTGGAAATAACCCAACTTTTAAATACAAATAGAGTTTGTATTAACCATAGAGTTACAGAGTTGTTAGGCGCAGAAAAGGCCCTTGGGCCCATCGAATCTGTACCTGTAATAACTACTGCTAATGTTGCACTAATCCCATTTACCAGCACTTGCCCCCATTTCCGTGAATGTGATGGTGTTCCAAGTGCTTATCCAAGTGGTTTTTAAAGGTTGTGAGGTTTCCAGCCTCCACGACTTTCCCAGGCAGTGCATTCCACATTCTCACCACCCTCTGAGTGGAAAAATATTTTTTCAAATCCCATTGGAATCTCTTGCCCCCTCACCCTAAAACTATGCCCCCTTCTGATTGACCCTTCAACCAAGGGGAACAGCTGCTTCCTATTTTGCCTGTCATAATCGTCTGCACCTCAATCATATCCCCCTCAGCCTTCTCTGCTCGAAAGAAAAAAAAACAAAGCCTTTCCAGTCTCTCCTTTTCACTCAGCTGCTCCCTCCCAGACAACATCCTGGTGAATCTCCTCTGTACCCCCTCCAGTGCAATCACCTCCTTCCTATAGTGAGGTGACCAGAACTGCACACAGTACTCCAGCTGTGGCCTAACTAATGTTCTGTACAGCTCCAACATAACCTCCTTGCTCTTACATTCTATGCCACGACTGATAAAGGCAAGTGTCACATGTGTCTTCTTGACTATGCTATTCACCTGCTCCGCCACTTTCAGGGATCTGTGAACGATTACCCCAAGATCCATCTGTTCCTCTGAGTTTCCTAGTGTCCTGCCATTCATTTACACACTCCCTTGTCCTGTTTCCTCTTCCAAAGTGCATTACCTCACACTTATCAGGGTTAAATACCATCTCCACTGCTCTGCCCAGCTGACCAACCCATCTGGACCCAGCACTGATCCAAGTGGTACGCTGCAGGACACCGGTATCTAGTTACTCAAACACCACCCTTTTGTGCCCTATTACTAAGCCTGTTTTGGATCCACCTTGACAGGTTTCTTGAATTCCATGTGCTTCAACCTTCTCAATCAGTCTCCCAAATGGGGCTTTGTCAAAGGCTTTGCAAAAATCCATATAAACGACATCAACTGCACTTCCTTCATCCACACACTTGGATCACTTTATCAAAATTTGTTAAGCATGACCTCCCTCTGACAAAGCCATGCTGACTATCCCTGTGCCTTTCCAAGTGGAAATTAATTCCCGCCTTAAGCATTTTCTCCAATAGTTTCTCTACCACTGACATGAGGCTCACCGATCTGTAATTCCCTGGTTTATCTCTACCTCCCTTCTGGAAAAGTGGAACAACATTAGCTGTTCTCCAGTCCTCTGGCACTTCTCGTATTGCCAGAGGTTGCACCTCCCACAGCAGCCTGGGATGCAATTCACCGGGCCTGGGGATTTGTCTATTTTTAAGCCCGTCAAAATCTCTAATATCTATTCGCTTCTTGTGTAAAACTGCTCAAGGTCCTCACGGTCCATTTCTTAAATTCTGTACCTGAGTCCTCTTTCTTCTCAATGACGACCGATGAGAAGTATTCATTTAAACCTTAGCACTGTAGCTGTGGCTTCACACACAGATTGCCCCCTTGGTCTCCAATGGGCCCGTCTCTTTTTACCCTGATTAACCTCTTCCCTTTAATGTATAATAGAATATCTTAGGGTTCTCCCCAATCTTATTTTCAAGTCCTTTTTCATGCCCCCTTTTTGCTCTTCTAATTGCTTTCTTAAGTTCCCTTTTGCACTTCCTATATTCCTCCAGGGCCTCAATTTCTCCCTTTGGATTTGCTAAAAGCCTTTCTCTTCTTCCTTATCCAGTCCTGGATTGTCCCAGACATCCAGTGTTCCCTGAACTTATTGCTACTACATTTCCCCTTACAGGGAACATGTTGGACCTGTACTCTCCCCATTTGTTTTGAATGCTCTCTATTGCTCCGCTGTAGATATTCCTGCAAGAAGCTGTTCCAAGTCAACTCTGGTCAGATCCTGCCTTATTTTAGTAAAATCTGCCTTGCCTTAATCCTTGCTTGATCCTTGGTCGACAGAACAATAGTTGAGGATATTACGCTTGGGTTGGGGAGATCAGAGGAAAACAAATCAAGCAGATCTCTTACAGCTGAATTTTACATGCCTCCACCAGGTGTGGTTTCACCAGGGGATCATGTAAAATAGGTTGGGTGAATAGCCCGCTCGCCACCTTTCCACCCACCCTGACTTGACCCTTTTAATATGCTAGGTTGGAGGGCATTAAAATTGGAGCCTACCTATAAATGTCAATAAATAATTAAAAATCTATTAGGCTTGCTATTGATTAGATAACACACTGCCTATGCCATATTATGATTAGCATGGGCAGGCAGGCGGGAATGGGCAGGCTGTTATGAAAAAAGGGGAGGAAGGATAGGGGCCACCCTATTCGGGGAGACAGCTCATTCAGGCCTCTGACCCCCCTCCCCCCCACCAAGAGTTTACTGCCCTACGTTTCTTCTCTGCAATCTGCCCTCCAACACCCAGTCCAACATCAGGCACCAGGATCTTTCTCCACCCTGACTGTCCAGAACTTAACTTTCAGGATCAGCTATCCATCTTCTTTGTGCTCCTTCTTGCAGGCCTGATGGTGCCCACTACTGAGTCCTGGCATTGTTGGAACTTGCTGGAGCTGCCAGCCAAACCCAAGGACAGGACTTCCTCTAACTGAGGGGCGGAAGTCCCACTCTCGCAACAACTTTAGCCTGCCTGTGGCATATTATGGCAGCAGGGTGGACATCTTACTGGATGGGCAGCACGGTAGCATAGTGTTTGCACTATAGCTTCACAGCGCCAGGGTCCCAGGTTCAATTCCCGCTTAGGTTCACTGTCTGTGCGAAGTCTGCCTGTTCTCCCTGTGTCTGCGTGGGTTTCCTCCGGGTGCTCCGGTTTCCTCCCACAGTCCAAAGCTGTGCAGGTTAGGTGGATTGGCCATGCTAAATTGCCCTTAGGTTAGATGGGGTTGCACGGTTATGGGGATAGGGTGGAGGTGTGGGCTTAAGTAGGGTGCTCTTTCCAAGAACTGGTGCAGACTCGATGGGCCGAATGGCCTCCTTCTGCATTGTAAATTCTATGATATTCTATGAAAATTCTATGTTGCCTTCCAGCTGGGACAGCATGGTGATGCAGTGGTTAGCACTGCTGCCTCATGATGTCGAGGTCCCAGGTTCGATACTAGCTCTGGGTCACTGCACATGTGGAGTTTGCACATTCTCCCCATGTCTGCATCGGTCTCACTCCCAGACCGAAAGATGTGCAGGTTAGATGAATTGCCCCTGAATCGGAATAAAAGAAATGTTGCCTTCCAGCTAACTTCCCTTTTACGATGTGGGGGTAAGTTCTCCACACCACCTCCACCGCCCAGAAAAATACCACCAACCTATTCAATCTTTTCTCATAGCTCAGGTCCTCCAGCTCAGGCAGCATCGGGGTAAATCCCCTCTGCTTCTCTCTCCAATGCAATCACATTCTTCCTATAATGTGGTGACCAGAACTGCACGCAGTACTCCAGATGTTCCTAACCAGCTTTTTATACAGTTCCAAGATGACCTCCTGATCTTGTATTCTATGCCTCGGCTAATAAAGGACAAGTATCCCTTATGTCTTCTTAACCACCTTTTCTATCTGCCTTGCCACCTTCAGGGATCTGTGCTTTTGATCTTCAGTACTTTCCAGGATCCTATCCTTCATAGTTTAATCCTTTGTCTTGTTAGCCCCCCTCCCTAGTTGTCTTACTTTACACGTTGCTAGGTTGAATTCCATTTGCCACTGCTCAGCCCACCTGACCAGTCCATTGAAATCCTCCTGCAGTCTATGGCTATCCTCTTCACTGTTTACCACTCTACCAATTTTCATGCCAGCCACAAACTTTTTTTTTTCTTTAAATAATTTTTATTCAAATTTTCACAAAATAAATACCAAGAAAAGAAAGAACAAATCCCCTCCCCCGCCCCGTGTATATAAAAAAGAAAAATATATTAACGCCCGCCATTAGCAAAGAACAAATATACACGTCCCTTCAACCCAAAACAAACCCCCTCCCACCCCCTCCCCTCCCACTCCCCCTCCCTCCCTCTCCCCTCTCACCCCCACTCCCTCCCTCCCACCCCCACTCCCTCCCTCCCATTCCCCCTCCCTCCCTCCCTCCCACCCCCCCTCCCTCCCTCCCACCCCTCCCTCCCCCCCTCCCTCCCTCCCTCCCTCCCTCCCACCCCCCCTCCCTCCCCAAGTACCTGAAGCTCCTCTCCGCCCTTTTTAGTGGGAGCCTACCAATCCCCCCCTCCTGGTACCCAGGGTGTACAACAAACAGCTCGCTCTTCCCCAAGTTGAGCTTGTACCCTGAGAAATCCCAAATTCCCTGAGAATCCTCATCACCTCCGGCATTCCCCACCGGGTTCGCCACATACAACAATAGGTCATCCGCATAGCGCGACACTCGGTGTTCCTCCCCACCTCGCAATAGCCCCCTCCAGTTCCTTGACTCCCTCAGTGCCATGGCCAGGGGTTCAATTGCCAGCTCAAAAAACAGGGGGGACAAGGGACACCCCTGCCTCATCCCTCGGTATAACCGAAAATACTCCGACCTCCTCCTATTCGTGGCCACGCTCGCCATTGGAGCCTCATATAACAGCCTCATCCACCTGACAAACCCCTCCCCAAACACTTTCTAGCACCTCCCACAAGTACCCCCACTCAACCCTATCAAATGCCTTCTCTGCGTCCAACGCCACCACTCTCTCCGCCTCCCCGCCTACCACCGGAATCATTATAACATTCAAGAGCCTCCGTATGTTAGTGTTCAGCTGCCTCCCCTTCACAAACCCCGTTTGATCCTCGTGGATAACCTGCGGCACACAGTCCTCTATCCTCGTGGCTAAAATCTTCGCCAACAGCTTGGCGTCTACATTTAAGAGTGAGATCTGCCTGTATGACCCACACTGCAGGGGATTCTTGTCCCGCTTAAGGATCAAGGAAATCAGCGCCCGAGAAATCGTCGGAGGCAGAACCCCCCCTTCCCTTGCCTCGTTGAAGGTCCTAACCCACAGGGGTCCCAACAGGTCTGCATACATCTTATAGAATTCGACCGGGAACCCATCCGGCCCTGGCTCCTTCCCCGACTGCATGCCCCCTATCCCTGTGACCAGCTCTTCCAGCTCAACCGGCACCCCCAGTCCCTCAACCTGTCCCTCCTCCACCCTCGGGAATCTCAACCGGTCCAAGAAGCGCCCCATCCCCCCCTCCTCCGCTGGGGGTTCGGATCGATACAGTTCCGCATAAAATTCCCTGAAGACCCCATTAATGTCTACCCCCTTCGCACCACATTTCCTCCCCTATCCTTAACTCCACCAATCTCCCTGGCCGCATCCCGCTTATGGAGCTGGTGCGCCAGCATCCTGCTCGCCTTCTCCCCATATTCATACACCGCTCCCTGTGCCTTCCTCCATGAGCTTCCGCCTTTCTGGTGGTCAACAAGTCGAACTCAGCCTGGAGACTACCCCCCCCCCCCCCCCCCCCCCCCCCAGTATCAGGCCCCCCCCACCTCCAAGTCTGGAATCCGGCCCAACATGCGCCGCATGAAACCCACATCGTCCAAATTTGGGGCGTATACATTGACCAGCACCACCCGCTCCCCCTCCAGCTTACCGCTTATCATCACATACCTCCCGCCGCTGTCTGCCACAACATTCGATGCCTCAAACGACACCCTCTTCCCCACCAGGATGGCCACCCCCTGATTTTTTGCATCCAGCCCCGAATGAAACACCTGGCCTACCCATCCCTTCCTCAATCTAGCCTGATCCGCCACCTTCAGGTGTATCTCCTGAAGCATGACCACATCCGCCTTCAGCCCCTTCAGGTGCGCAAACACGCGGGCCCGTTTGACCCGCCCATTCAGTCCCCTTACATTCCAGGTTATCAGCCGGATCAGGGGGCTACCTGCCCCCCTCCCCCGCTGCCTAGCCACTACCCTTCCTCAGCCCGGCACGTGCCCGCACCCCCCACTCAGCCCGTTCCCCACGGCGGCAGACCCCCATCCCAACCCCCTCTACATACTCCAGCTCCTTCTTGGCCATTCCAGCAGCAACCCGGTACCCCCCCCCCCCTCCCAGCTAGCGCCCTTCCTAGCTGTGTTGCTCCCTCCATTGCACTCCCGCAAGTCAGCTGACTCCTGCTGCTCCCGCCACTCCTCCGACCCCTCCCAGCGTGGGGCTTCCCCTCCTCCCCAGTGTCCACCAGCAGGCTTTCCTCCTCCCCATCCCGCTCTCAAGAGGGAAAAAGCCCGCGCTTCCCAGCTCCGGCCCCACCCCCTTCAACCCTCAGCATGGGAAAAAGCCCGCGCTTTTCACCTGTCCGACCCCACCTCCTCTCCCTTTTTCGGCCCGGTCCCCTCGCGGGGCCCCCACCCCCCTTCACACCATCAGCCCCCACACTGCAGGTCTGCCCCCCTCCTTGAGCCTATCCAAAAAACCCAAGCAGAAAACAGTGCCCCACCCGCCCTGAAAACAACAAAGAACCAACATAGAACCAACATTAAACAGGGAACTCCCCCCTCAAAATATAACACAGTTACATGGAGACCCCCGCACCCAGCCCTCAGTTTGAGTCCAAATTCTCGGCCTGCACAAAGGCCCACGCCTCCTCTGGGGACTTAAAGTAAAAGTGCCGGTCCTTGTAGGTGACCCACTGACGCGCCGACTGCAGCATGCCGAACTTCACTCCCTTCCTGTGCAGCACCGCCTTCGTCCGATTGTACCCGGCCCTCTTCTTTGCCACCTCCGCACTCCAGTCCTGGTAGATCCGCATCACGGCGTTCTCCCAACTGCTGCTTCGCTCCTTCTTGGCCCACCTGAGCACACACTCCCGGTCAGCAAACCGGTGGAACCGCACCAGCACCACCCGTGGTGGCTCATTCGGCTTGGGTCTTCTTGCCAATATTCTATGGGCCCCCTCCAGCTCCAGGGGCCCCTGGAAGGACCCAGCTCCCATCAGCGAATTTAACATGATGGCCACATAGGCCCCCATGTCTGACCCCTCCAGCCCTTCCGGAAGGCCCAGGATCCACACATGTTTCCGCCTCGAACGGTTCTCCATCTCCTCAAACCTCTCCTGCCATTTTTTATGGAGCGCCTTGTGCGCCTCCACCTTCACCGCGAGGCCTAAGGTCTTGTCCTCTCTTTTGGAGGCCTTTTGTCGGATGTCTCGGATCGCCACCCCCTGGGCCGTCTGGGTCTCCAGCAGCTTGTCAATTGAAGCCTTCAGTGGCTCCAGCAGCTCCGCTTTAAGCTCCCTGAAGCAGCGCTGGAGAGTCTCCTACTGCTCCTGCGCCCACTGCCTCCATGCCTCCTGGTCTCTGCCCGCCGCCATCTTGTGCTTCTTCCCTCGCTTTTGCTTTGGCGCTGCAACCACTTTCTTATTCGTCCCACTCCTGGTCCAGGCCATATACTGCTGGGGAAATGTTGCTGGCTCCTTCCCACGTCGGGAAATGTCGAACAAGTACCGCTGGGGGCTCTAAAAAGAGCCCAAAAGTCTGTTCCTGGCGGGAGCTGCCGAACGTGCAGCTTAGCTCCGCATAGCCGCAACCGGAAGTCAGCCACAAACTTTTTGATCAAACCCCCTACATTTAAATCCAAATCATTAATGTACACCACAAATAGCAATGGCCCCAGCACCAACCCCCATTGGAAACATACTTCCAGTCACAGAAACATCCATCTGACATCACCCTGTGCTTCCTGCCTCTCAGCCAATTTTGGATCCAATTTGAATCCAATGTTGCACTTTGCCTTGGATTCCATGGGACCTTACTTCAGTGGGGCCCATATAGACCACATCAAATGCATTACTCTCATCAACATTCCTGATTACCTCCTCAAAAATGTGACTAAATTTGTCAAACATGACCTTCCCTTAACAAATCCATGCTGACTATCCCTGATTAATCCATGTCTATCCAAGTGCAGATATATGCTGTCCCTCAGAATTCTTTCTCGTACCTTCCTCACCATTAAGGTTAGACTAACTGGCCTATAATTTCTTGATCTATCCCACCTCCATTTTTTAATAATGGGACAATGTTAGCAGCCCTCCAGTCCTCTGACATCTCACCTTTGGCCAGAGGATTTGAAAATTACTGCCAGTGCCCCGGTCTCTGATTATGTAGAATGGAAGGTGGGAGGTCTGCCAGGAGAGTATTGAATAGTCAAGACTAAAAGTAACAAAGGAATGGACGAGCGATTTAGCAGATAAGCTAAGATAGGGGAATTGTCAGCTGATGTCAAGGTGTAAGTAGGTAGTCTTAGGGTGTAGTTTTACGGCCACATGGCGCCCGAAAGGCAGCGTGCTGCAGTGCGGCGTGGCCGATAGACACTGCTCCCGGAATCTACCTGGCTCAAAACACCTTGCGAGATCGTGTTTTGTGATGTAAATCCGACCCATTGTGGGCGGGATCACCTTTTAGCAAATCTGCATATTAAAGTGAGACAGCTAGTTTCAATTTAATGTGCAGATTCCAGAGGCGTGGGATCTATCTCCTTCGCCCCGGAGATCTCGGGTGAGCCCCATCCAGTATTCATATCCACAAATGGGAACCAGATGGAACGGCCCTCGTGGGGGTTTCCCAGCGGACCGGAGCTCCCCAGGTGCATGTCCTTTGGGAAGGGTGGCACCCTGGCACTGCTTGTGCCACCCAACCACCCTGGCACTGCCAGCCTAGTACACTGGCACTGCCAGCCTCGTACACTGGCACTGCCAGCCTCGTACACTGGCACTGCCAGCCTAGTACATTGGCACTGCCAGCCTAGTACATTGGCACTGCCAGCCTAGTACATTGGCACTGCCAGCCTAGTACCCTGGAAGTGCCACCCGGGTGTCAGGTTGTCATTGCCAAGGTGCCAACTGACATTTTATGCGTGATGGTGATTGGGCCGGGGGTGCCCTGTGTGGGTGTTGGGGGAGTGTGGGGACCCTCCCATAGTGGGCTGGGGGGAGGTCAGGGATCGTTTCGGGGCTCCAGAGATTGGGACGGCATTTAAAAATGGTGCCCCCAATCTCTAGCTACACAGAGAATGGAGTTCCTCATTGCACAAAACGGGGCTCTGTGCAGCCTTGGCCATGCGTTCCCCACTGAAGCCCCAATCTAACATGAGTGCCGATTTATAGTGTTGTGATTCTTGGCGCTGAGCCTGGTACACTGGAAGTGCCACTTGGGTGTCAGGCTGTCATTGCCAATGTGCCAACTGGCATTTTATGAGTGATGGTGATTGGGCCGGGACTGCCCTGTGTGGCTGTTTGGGGGTGTGGGGTCCCTCACATTGTGGGCTAACACGTGGCTAAATGCGCTCGCTATGGGACTTTGTTCCCATTTAGTTAAATCGGACCTCTTGTCCCAAATATGCCAAATAGGATTGAAATAGAGCTGTTCAGCCTCAAATAGCTATTGGGGAAGGTGATGGAGTCAGTGACTGGAAAGGAGAGCTGATGGCTGGAGCCAAATGCAACAGCTTTGGCCTTCCCAATATTCAATTGGAGGAAGTTTCTGCCCATCCACTACTGGATGTCAGACAAGCAATGTGACAATTCAGAAGCAGTAAAGGGGTCAAGAGAGGTAGTAGAGTGCAGTAGCGCATACAGTTGGAATCTGACATTATGCTTTTGATGGTGATATCAAGGCACAGTATGTAGTTGAGAAATAGGAAGATCCGAGGATAAATCCTTGGGAAGGGAAGCCATTGCAGACAGTGCTTTAGCTATGACTAGTTAGAAAAGAATACAATATGAGGGTATTACCATCCAGCTGGACAACAGTGCAGAGATGTTGGGCGAGGATGGTGTGGTAAATTGTATAATGGTCAGGTTGAGAAGAATGAGGTTGGGTAGTTAAGCACAGTCACAGCCACAGAGATAAAGGCTTGTTTGACACTGTGGGAGGATGGAAACTGGATTTGAAGGATTAAAAGGTAGAAAATGAAAATGGAGGATCTTAACTTTCATAAAAATTGGGACAAGCAGATTAGCATAGCCAAAAGATAGTGAATGTCTTGAATGTGTCCAGGATAGTTTTCTGAGCTGAAGGGGCAGGCCATATTATATTTAGTAGTGAATAATGAGCCAGATTTAATTAATATCCCAATAGCAAGGTTTGAAAGTGAAAAACATGAAATAGTGACTAATGTTCGAGATTTGGGCAAGGCTGGTTTCAATGTGATGAGGCATTGACTATCCACTGTAAAATGAATAATCTTACTGATGGGTAAAATGACAAAGAACGGTGGGGGATATTCAGAAAGAATTTGTTATTTAGAACCAGTTTATACCCTATGGTGCAAGAGGTGTACTTGCCAAAACAAAGCTTTTGCCGAATAAAGAGGTAAACCAAAGATAAAAATAAGAGAAGACATACCATAATCATAAGACCATAAGACAAAGGAGCAGAATTAGGCCACTCAGCCCATCGTGTCTGCTCCGCCATTCAATCATGGCTGATGTTTTATCATCCCCATTCTCTTGCCTTCTCCCCATAACCCCTGATCCCCTTATTAATCAAGAAATTATACGAATGTGAAAGATGCAAAGAACAGTTAGGGATTTTTTAAAAAGATAGTACGAGCTGCAAAGAGGTAGGATGAAAACAAATTTGTAAGGGATATCAAAATCAACAAAACACTGACAATTATCTTAGCAAAAAGAACATAGTTGGGAGAAATTTGGGATGGTGGAAAACTGATGACCATACATAGAAACATACACAGAAAATAGTAGGAGGTGGAGGCCATTCGGCCCTTCGAAACTGCTCTGCCATTCATTATGATCATGGCTGATCATCAAGTTCAATACCCTGATCCTACCTTCCCCCATATTCCTTGATCCCTTTAGCCCCAAGAGTTTAATCTAATTCCTTGTTGAAATTACACAAAGCTTTGGCCTCAACTACTTTCTGTGGTAGTGAACTCCACAGATTCACCACTCTCTGGATGAAGAAATTTGTCCTCACCTCAATCCTAAAAGGTTTACCCCTTATCATCAAACTATGACCCCTAGTTCTGGACTCCTCCACCATCGGGAACATTCTTTTCTGAATCTACCCTGTCTAATCCTGTTAGAACTTTCTAAGTTTATATGAGATCTGCTCTCACTCTTCTAAACTTCAATGAATATAATCCTAACCGACTTAGTCTCGCCTCATATGACAGTTCCGCTATCCCAGGAATCAGCCTGGTAAACCTTTGCTACACTCCCTTCAGAACAAGAACATCCTTCCTCAGATAAAGACACCAGAATTGCCCACAATACTCCAGGTGTGGGCTCACCAACACCCTAGTCCTATACTCAAGTCCTTGAAGGCCAACATACCATTTGCCTTATTTACTGCCTGCTGTACCTGCACACTTACTTTCAGCGACTGATTCACGAGGACACCAAGGTCCCGCCGAGTATCCACCTCTCTCTCAATCTACAGTCATTCAAATAATAATCTGCCTTCCTATTTTTGCTACCAAAGCAGATAATCTAACATGTATCCACATTATACTGCATCTGTCGTGCATATACCCACTCAATCAGCCTGTCCAAATCCCACTGTAGCATCTCTGCATCCTCCTCACAGCTCATCCTCTCACCCAACTTTGTATCATCTGCAAATTTGGAGACAATACATTTAGTTCCCTCATCGACCATGATTGTGTCAAGGAGATGGAAGACAATTTGAATCAATATTTCCATGATGGAGTCTAGGTCTAGTTTTATTCATATAGGTGCTAGTTGAATGCATGTAGCTAAGAGGTAAAAATATCGAAAGTATTTTGACTGTGGGAATCCAATCATTGTCTCATATAATGAATTAACCATTATTTCCCCCCAGTGTATTCAGCACTAAGAATGCATTGTTCTCTGTCTGATCAACTAATCAGTTACAGCAAGGACTCTGCCGAGCTGTGTAACATGGAAAGTGTGAGAAACATATCCAGTAATTTTCCTAAGACTGCGCACACAGGCGCTAAGCACCAGGCCATCTTAAGTTATGTCCAATGTTTGATTAACAAGCTATCCTCTAAGTAACAGACATTCATTTGAACAATTCAGGAGGTCTCAGCTGAGAATTAGAAGCCAATGAAAGTAAATGAGGGGTTAAACCAGAGATAAGAATTCCCCTAAAAATAAGAACGTGTGGTCGAGGTCTTCGTTTCTGAATTCTTGAATTATCTATGTTTTTTTGCATTTAAAGTAATTTATTTTTTGTGCTTTATGCTTTTTGCCATGTGCCTGACTTTTTATGTATTGTTTGCTATTTTGTTTCTAAGGTTTTATTCAGTTCTTATTCAAGTGAGTAATTAGCAATAAAGTCGTATTTTTCACACCTCCCACCAACCAGATTACCGATTCTTATTAGGAGGTAAAACAAGACCCCACAGTCCATAAGCATGGATAGGGTGGTTAGAGACCTTTACAATTTCCAGCTGATCAGAGAGAGCCAGCATAGATTTGTAAGGGCCTGACAAATCTCCTTGGATATATTGAAGAAGTCGCTAAAGTGGTAGAGAGGGGGATGACTAAGTATATCATTTATATGGACTTCTTTGATAAACCCTTCATAAGAGACTGCCAACTAAAATTGATGCCAATAGAATTGAAATAAAATGACTGACTTGGTTTAGAAATTGGCTGAGCAAGGATAATGGGCAGATACCCAATTTGCTGAGGTGTGGTTATGGTGTCCCATAAGGCTGTACTGGGTCTCAACTCTTCACTGTATTTCTTAATGACTGGCGTGATGGGATAGAGCGCATATATCTTACATTTTCTCATTACACAAAGATAGACTGCACTAAATAACAAAAATATATTCATTGATAGCTTAAGTAAATGAGCAAAACAGATGAGTTTCAATGTAGATAAATGTAAAATCATCCACTTTGGACTAAGAAAGGCTAGAACAGGGTTCTTTCTAAATTATGAAAGTTTGAATCAGTGAAGGTCGAAAGACACTTAGAGAGGGGGGTGGGTTGGGAGGGGCCCAGGTAAATAGATTGTTAGAATGATCATGACAGGTATATAAAATAATCAAAAAGCTCAAACAAGTGGGTAGAAATCATGCTTTAGCTATACAAAGCCCTTTTTAGAGTTCCCCTGGTGTGTGTCAGTATTTACAGTAAAGAAAGAGGTCAGCATGACTCATGTCCCAAGAAAGCTTAACACTGAATCGGGGACATTCACAGAATCACAGAAAATACAGTGAAGAGGCCCTTTGGCCCATCGAGTCTGCACCGACGCATGAAAGACATCTGACCTGCTTATTTAATCCCATTTGCCACCACTTTGCCCATAGCCTTGAATGCTGTGCCAGTGCTCATCCAGGCACTTTTAAAAAGAATATGAGGCAACCTCCCAAGCAGTCCATTCCAGACCATCGCCACCCTCTGGGTAATAAAGGTTTTCCTCAAATCCCCGCTAAACCACCTGCCCATCACCTTGAACTTGTGTCCCTCGTAACTGACCCGTCAACTAAGGGGAACAGCTGCTCTCTATCCATCCTGTCCACGACCCTCACATCAAAGAGTGGTAAATGCATTGCAATCACACGCTTGAGTGAATGAAATGCACTTAGTGATTGGAATGCACTTACGTCCCTTTGATGTGGTTGTAAACATTGGGGTTTCAGCACTTTAGAGTCACTGATCCATGAAGGGAGATGAATGAATCAAGGCTACAGCTGTTTTTGGAAGCTGTCAATCACAGCCCACTAGGCGAAATTAATGAAAGGCTCGCAAGATAATGGATCTGAGGGGTTAAAGCACAGGTCACAGCTGTTCTCCTTTTTGGACTGGGCAGGTGGAGCTTCCAGGTTTGTGTTACAGCTGTAATTTTCTTTGCTGCACCTGTCTGGACTGCTTTCTACCTTCCAGACAGGGGTCTCATTTGTGTTGGGGGGGGGGGGGGTCTGTGGGGGAGTCCATTTAGTCAAGGGGGCTCTATTGGGATCCCTTCAGTTAAAGGGTTTCTGTGGGGGTGGGTGGGCTCCTTCAGTTAGGGGATCCTGTGGAGAGGTTCCTTTAAGTAGGGGGTCCCCCTGGGGTGCTCCTTCAGTTAGCCGATCCCAAGGGTGGTCTCCCTATTAAGGGGCATCCAGGGGGGCTCCCTATTAAGGGAGTCTCTTAAGAACATAAGAACTAGGAGCAGGAGTAGGCCATATGGCCCCTCGAGCCTGCTCCACCATTCAATGAGATCATGGCTGATCTTTTGTGGGCTCAGCTCCACTTTCCGGCCTGAACACCATAACCCTTAATCCCTTTATTCTTCAAATAACTATCTATCTTTATCTTAAAAACATTTAATGAAGGAGCCTCAACTGCCTCACTGGGCAAGGAATTCCATAGATTCTCAACCCTTTGGGTGAAGAAGTTCCTCATAAACTCTTGGGGGAGGGGGGTTCTTCTGTTTCTGGGGTCTCTGAGGTAGGGGGGGTGTGGGGGAGGAATCTGGTGGAGGAGGAGTGGGCAGGTAGTGCATTGTGGGGTGGAGAGAGTGGCCCTCAGAAGGACTTTGGAGGCAATTCCCTTAATGAGTTACCCCTTTGGCACACTGCGAGGTCCACCACATCGAGCTCATATTTGGTGAGACTGGTTGTAATCCCCAGCAATATGATTCTCGGCTCAGGGGACCTGAGAATCACAGCGGGCCAGAGATTAGGGTGTCCGACGCGCTAAATGGATGCAAATGGGTCATTAAGATCGATTTGCGTTCATTTACATCCTCTCACTGTTGCGTGGGCATGAACCTGAAACTCGTTGCCAGCAGGGGTTCAGAGTATCGTGTTTGGATCAGCGCCCGCCAACTCCCGGCACCGACCCCGATTCTCCACCCCATCGGGGTCTCCACTACCGGCGGTGAGCAGTGGAGAATCCACCCTGTGTTTCTGGTGGAATGGGCTCAATTAAAACTGGTCAGTGTTACGTCTTGATTCCTGGGGCGGGAGTCTCCCGGAATCGCAGGGCGGGGAGTCCCGGCGGAACGGAGTGGCATGAACCACTCCAGCGTCGAGCCGCCCCAAAGGTGCGGAATCCTCTGCACCTAGGCTGCCGCCGGAGTGGTTTGCGCCCCGCCAGCTGGCGTGGAAGGCCTTTGGCACTGCGCCAGCCGGGACCGAAAGGACTCTGCCAGCCGACGCGGGTCTGCGCATGCACGGGAGCGTCAGCGGCTACTTACATCATCCCTGCGCATGCGCGGGGGGTTCACCTTTGCGCCGGCCATCGCGGAGGACCACACGGCTAGCGCGTAGGAAAAGAGTGCCCCCACGGCACAGGCCCGCCTGCGGATCGGTGGGCCCCAATCGCGGGCCAGCCCACTGTAGGGCCACCCCCCGGGGCCAGATCACCCCCCCCCCCTCCCAGGACCCCAGAGCCCGCCCGCGCCCGCAGGTCCCGCCGGAAAGGGACCTAATCCAATTTACGCTGGCGGGACCTGCATAGAACGAGCGGGACTTCAGCCCATTGCGGATTGGAGAATTACTGGGGGGGCCGCTGTGAGCGGCCGCCGACCGGCGCGGCGCGATTCCTGCCCCCGTCAAATGTCCGGCGCCGGAGAATTCGGCAGCTGGCGGGTGTTGGATTCACGCAGCCCCCCGGCGATTCTCCGACCCAGCGGGGAGCCGGTGAATCCTGCCCCTGATCTTTACAATTTTTATATCCATCAGTTTAAAAATATGGGTCGAAAACCCACCAACCCTGTCAGCAGGCTACCCAAGATGACACTTAACCAAAAAAAATGACAAAATTCCGCCCATTGTGGTGAAAGGTTAGCCAGCTAGATAGCAACAGCTTAAGGAAATATTTTTTCCAAGAGTGGGCATGTAAAGAAGTGGGATTGAGGAGGGTGATGCAGGAAGCCTGTGGAGAGTAATACAAAATAGATGGACTTATCTGTGATTGACACAATGGGTATTATAAGGCAACCTAACATGGTAAGGTCAAGGGAATGATCATGAATATGAATGGGGGAAGGTGATGTAGGGAAGATCGAAGGGCAATAAATTCAGAGGAGATACAGTGTGATGAGTTGTGATGGAAACTGAAATCACCAAAGGTGAAAGACGCTGACCGGGGAGGCTGAAGGAGGAAAGTGGTAAACACAACTCGATGAGAAACTTGGTGTGCAGTAGAGAACCAAGATTTTAAATGAGAGGTGCATGAGGTTCAATAATGATAGAGAAGATGCCAGGGGATTGGGGGACAGAGCAAAAAGATAAGCTAATCCTCAAACCAAATTCATTAGTTAGAAAAATCATATCTCAGCAATATTTTATTGCAAATGTTAATGTAGTTATAAAATATATTAAAAGGCAAGCAAACCTCTCTCCACGGGGTCATAGAAGTAGCCATTATCCCGAAGAGTACTGAAGACTGTAGGAATTAGATCAGCTAAATAACTTTGGGCAAATGCACGAGCTGCAATCTTATCTGCAGTGTCTTTCTCTTTCTTTAGTACGTTCTGCTGTTGTTCCATGCGGCGTTTCTGTAAAATACCACAAAGTTCCAATATTACCTAGTGAAACTGCAATACTATATTTGCTGATTGCTGTGATAGGAATGTCATACTACATTTGAAACTTCATAATCAAAGAACTTCATTGGAATACCCTTGGCAGCAAAGTACAGTTCATAGACTAACATCATAATTCCTTTAAATTGAAGTTACACAAACAAGAAAAGTAACATCAGTAGAACAAGATCACTTCCACATAATTCGCAGCATCAAGTGAGAGCCTCATTGGTTGAAGACCAGTGACAGGATACTTACCTCATCCACAAAGGACGCTGCACAGAGAAAAGGGCTACAAGGCTGTAGCTACATGCATCAGGATTTTGCCACTGCCACAGCACTGAAATGGCCCCATCAAAATCAGAAGCAACATCCTCTATGATTATGACAAATGTACACTATCCCTGCTGGCCCTTCTTGCCCTCTCTGCAGCTACCAACAGTCACCTTCCTTCACTGCCCATCTTTCCATGTCCAGCTACGTGCAACTTCTCTTACTTTGTTCCATTTTTATCTATTGAATCATTGCCGGAACACCTGCAGCATTGGCTTCTCTGAGCATTCCTCCAGGAATCTTGATTTGGTTTCCTCCACGTCCTTAACTACATGCCACATAATGCTAAGAAATGGCATCAGGTTTGATATGCAAGTCAAAATTCAGCCACTCTACCTCTCCGTGGACTTTCTCAGTATCTCCGCTGTGTTGTTTGTTCATCTGTACCACATCCAGTCCTCGATGGGCCACACTTTCTTCCAGCTAAAACTGCAAAGACCAAATCTATAATTTTATATTCCCAGCATAAACTCTGTAATCTCTCAACTAATTTCAACACCCCTCCCCCCCAACTTGTTGTTCATGCCTTAACATGAAGTCAATGGTTCACAATTTTACCATTCAACTTAACCCGAAACGGAGTTTCCAACTTCATATCCCCTCCGGCACAAAGGCTGCCTATTTCCATGTCTGCAGCATTGCCCAATCTCTATGCCTATTCTAATGCTCTCTTGCTGACCTTCCAATCTGAACTCTCCACAAACTCAGTCTAATTCTACTGCTCATATCCTAACCTGCACAAGTCCACATAATCCATCATGCTGTGTGTGGCGCTAACAATTGCACTCAAAGACGAGAGACAAGTACAATCGAGGCTTTATTGCTGTGTGATGCTATTTCTCTGGCTGCAACTGTAGACTAGGGTCTGAGTGACTCACACGCATATTTATACACAAGATCCCGGTGGGCGGAGCTAGCCGGAGGGCTTACCAGAGGAACCTGTATTACATCCCCCTACTGCAAGTAAGCATATCTACAGTGGTTATCACCACATTCACCCCCTGTAAAAATGAGTCCGGCGGGGGTGACGTGTAACTATAATACAAAGGATGAAATATGTACAAAAAGGTTCAAACAAAAAAACCAGTTGAGCCGAACCGGCGGTCCAACGTTCCGCTGTGATCGGCGTAGCTGTGGTGGCGACGTCGGTGCAGGTGATGGCGGTGTTGGTGCTGGCTGCTGGCGGGGTGACTCCGAGAACGAGCCAAAATCTTCCGTGTCCTCTAGTGTGGGCAGGGGGACGAGGGATGGACCTGGTGGGGATGAATAGGGGGGTGCCGGGGAAAAGGAGGGTGGCGCGGGGGGAAAAGGGGTGTGGGCATGGGATCGGCACCTGAGGGAGCCAGGTCCCGGAGTGAGACTGTGTCGTGGCGGCCGTCTGTGAACTTCACGTAGGCATACTGAGGGTTGGCGTGGAGAAGGCGTACTTTGTCCACCAGGGGTTCCGCCTTGTGGTGCCGGACATGCCTACGGAGAAGGACTGGGCCCGGAGTCATGAGCCACGTCGGGAGCGACACCCCGGATGTAGACTTCCTAGGGAAGGCAAAAACACGTTCATGTGGTGTACTGTTAGTTGGGGTGCACAGTAGTGACCGAATGGAATGGAGCGTGTCAGGGAGGACCTGCTGCCAGCGAGCGGCTGGGAGGTTCCTGGACCGTAGGGCCAGCTGGATGGCCCTCCATACCGTCCCGTTCTCCCTCTCTACCTGCCCGTTTCCCCGGGGGTTGTAGCTGTTAGTCCTGCTGGAGGCAATACCTCTGCTGAGCAGGAAATGATGCAGCTCATCACTCATTAACGAGGACCCCCTGTCACTGTGGATGTAGTCGGGGAAACCGAACAGGGCGAAAATGGAATCCAGGACCTTGATGACGGTGGCAGACGTCATATCCGGGCATGGGATGGCGAAGGGGAACCTAGAAAATTCATCGACCACACTAAGGATGTGGGTGTTGGGGTCGGTGGAGGGGAGGGGCCCGTTGAAGTCCACGCTGAGGCGTTCAAAGGGGCGGGACGCTTTCACCAGGCGCGCGCGATCTGGCCGGTAGAAGTGCGGCTTGCACTCGGAACAGACCTGGCAGCCTCTGGTGACTGTCCGTACTTCCTCGACGGAGTAGGGCAGATTGCGGGCTTTGATTAGGTGGTACAAGCGAGTGACGCCCGGATGGCAAAGGCTCTCGTGCAAGGCACGGAGCTGGTTCACTTATGCACTGGCCCATGTACCTCGGGAGAGGGTGTCTGGTGGCTCGTTGAGCTTGCCGGGGCGATACAAGATCTCGTAGTTAAAGGTGGAGAGCCCGATTCTCCACCGCAAGATTTTGTCATTCTTGATCTTACCCCACTGCGTGTTGTTGAACATGAAGGCTACTGACCGTTGGTCAGTGAGGAGAGTGAATCTCCAGCCGGCCAGGTAATGCCTCCAGTGCCGCACTGCTTCAACGATTGCCTGGGCCTCTTTTTCAACAGAGGAATGTCGAATTTCGGAGGCGTGGAGGGTGCGTGAAAAGAATGCCACGGGTCTGCCTGCCTGATTCAGCATGGCGGCAAGTGCGACATCTGAAGCGTCGCTCTCTACTTGGAAAGGCAGTGTCTCGTCTACTGCGTGCATCCCCGCCCTGGCTATGTCAGATCGAATGCGGGCGAAGGCCTGTTTTGCCTCGGCCGAGAGGGGAAAATGTGTAGACTGGATAAGTGGGCGGGCCTTGTCCGCGTATTGTGGGACCCACTGGGCGTAATAAGAAAAGAACCCAAGGCAGCGTTTGAGGGCCTTGGGGCAGTGGGGGAGTGGAAGCTCCATGAGGGGCGCATGCGGTCGGGGTCGGGCCCCAGTAGTCCGTTTTAGACTATGTAGCCGAGGATGGCTAAGCGGTCTGTGCGGAACACGCACTTCTTGTTATACGTGAGATTAAGGAGAGATGCGGTGTGGAAGAATTTAGAAAGGTTGGCGTCATGGTCCTGCTGGTCATGGCCGCACAAGGTGACATTGTCGAGGTACAGGAAGGTGGCCTGCAGTCCGTACCGGTCAACCATTCGGTCCATTTCCCGTTGAAATACCGAGACTCCATTCATGACGCCGAAGGGAACCCTAAGAAATTGGTACAGACGACCGTCTGCCTCGAAGGCAGTGTAGGGACGGTCCGATTTACGGATGGGGAGCTGGTGGTAGGCGGATTTCAGGTCAATAGTAGAGAAGACCCGGTACTGTGCAATCTGATTCACCATATCAGAAAGGCGGGGGAGGGAGTACACGTCGAGCTGCGTGTACCGGTTGATGGTCTGGCTGTAGTCCACGACCAGCCTGTGCTTCTCCCCGGTCTTAACCACTACCACCTGGGCTCTCCAAGGACTGTTGCTGGCCTCGATGATACCCTCCCGAAGCAGCTGCTGGACTTCGGACCTGATGAAGGCCTTGTCCTGGGTGCTGTACCATCTGCTCCTGGTGGCGACGGGCTTGCAATCTGCGGTCAGATTGGCAAAGAGTGAGGGAGGCTCGACCTTGAGGGTCGCGAGGCCACAAATGGTGAGGGGAGGTAGGGGTCTGCCGAATTTGAGGGTGAGGCTCTGGAGATTACACTGGAAATCCAGGCCTAGTAAGAGTGACGCGCAGAGGTTGGTGAGAATGTACAGACGGAAACGGTCGAATTCCACGCCCTGTACAGTAAGTTTAACCAGGCAGAAACCCCGGATCGGGACAGAGTGGGACCCGGAGGCAAGAGAGATCTGCCGGTTGGTGGGATGGACCGCAAGGGGATAGCGCCTTACCGTGTCCGGGTGGGTGAAGCTCTCGGTGCTCCCGGAGTTGATGAGGCAGGAGGTCACGTGGCAATTGACCAGCACCTATGTGGAAGAGGGTGCCAGGTTGCGAGGACGCGACTGGTCGAGCGTAACGGAGGCAAGTAGCGGGTGATCGGCGGTCGAGTCAGATGAGTCCGACGAGGAGCGGTAGCGACCCATGTCCCGTGGCCCTGTCCTGGGGGAGGACAAAATGGCAGCGTCTGGAGTACCTGTGTGGGAGAAGATGGTGGCGGACAAAATGGCAGCACCCATGGAACGCACATGGCGGTGGGGGATGAAGATGGCGGCGCCCATGGAGCGCACGTGGCGGGGGCGGCGAAAGATGGCAGCGCTCACTGATCGCACGTGGGGTCGGGGGAAGCGGACGGCAGGGCCCATAGAGCGATCGGCTGAGGCGAGCGGAATGGGGGCGCGATAGCGGCAACCGTCTGGGACTGACACACAGCTGCAAAGTGGCCTTTCTTGCCACAAGCTTTGCAGGTCGCGGTGCGGGCCGGGCAGCGCTGGCGGGGGTGCTTCTGCTGATCGCAGAAGTAACAGTGGGGACCCCCAGGGAGCGCGGTGCGGCGAGCAGCGCAGGCGTAGTGCGTGGGGACGGCTGCTGGGTCAGCCGGTTGCGGGGTCCACGAGGGGTAGGACGGGTGGGCTGAGTGGCAAGTGGAGTAAGAGCGCGCACTACGGGAGGCGGCCTTCATGGAAAACGCCAGAGTCTTTGTGGCCACGAGGTCGAGGGCGGCCCCTTCCAGTAGTCGTTGCCGGATGGGGTCCGATGTAATGCCTGTAACAAAGGCATCGCGCATGAGTAAGTAAGAGTGTTCCGTGGCTGTCAGGGCCCGGCAGTCGCAGTCTCGTACCAGAGGTATAAGGACCCTCCAGAAGTCCTCATTCGACTCACCCGGCTGCTGGACACGAGTAGAGAGTTGATGCCTCGCAAACAGGGTGTTCGCCGACTGTGCATAGTTCTCCTTGAGCAGTTCCATAGCTCTGGCGTAGTCAGTCGCATCTCGAATTAGTGGAAAGACACTGGAGCTAAATCTGGAGTACAGGTGTTGCTTTTCTGAGCCTCCGTCGGAGGACGGTCTACTGAAGAGATGTAGGCCTCGGAGACTGCAAGCCAGTGAACAAAGTCTTTCCTGGCGTGAGGCGTCTGCAGATCCAGCTGCAGACGGTCAGGCTTGATTCTGATGTCCATGGTGAACGGAAAATCACACAGCAATAAATTGTGGCGCTAACAATTGCACTCAAAGATGAGAGACAAGTACAAACGAGGCTTTATTGCTGTGTGATGCTATTCCTCCGGCTGCAACTGTAGACTAGGGTCTGAGTGACTCACACGCATATTTATACACAAGCTCCCTGTGGGCAGAGCTAGCCGGCAGGGGCTTACCGGAGGAACCTGTATTACAGGTACAGCCATACATCCCCCTACTGCAAGTATGCATATCTACAGTGGTTATCACCACATTGTGCTTGTTGATCATCTCAGTTTCAGGACATCACTGCAGGAGTTCCTCAGAGTAGTGTCCTAGGCCCTACCACCTTCATCTGCTTCATCAATGACCTTCCTTCCATCAAGGTCAAAAATGGGGATGTTCGCTGATGATTGCAAAATGCTCAGAACTATTCAGGATTCCTCACAATGCAACAAAACCTGGACAATATCCAGGTTTGGGATGACAAGTGGCAAGGAACATTTGTCTCACACAAATGCTAGGCAATGACCATCTTCAACCATCGCCTCTTGACATTCCGTGGCCTTACCATAAGTGACGTCCCCACCATTGACCAGAAACTGAACTGGACTAGCCATATAAATACTGTGGTTACAACAACAGGTCAGAGGTAGGAATTCTGCACCGAGTAACTCACCTCCCAACTCCCCAAAGCCTGTCCACTATCTGTGAGACACAAGTCAGGAATGTGATGGATTACTCTCCATTTGGATGGAGGACTCCATCTCCAGAAACACTCAAGAAGCTTGCACCATCCAGGAAAAGCAGCCCGCTTGATTGCTATCTCTTCCACAAATATTCATTCCCTCAACCAATGACGAACAGTGGCAGCAGTGTGTTGCATCTACAAGATGCACTTCAGGAACTCACCAAGGCTCCTTAGACAGCACCTTCCAAACCCACGAATGCTACCATCTAGAAGACAAGGGCAGTAGTTATCTGGCGTACACCACCACTTGGAAATTCCCCTCTGAATCACTCCACCCGGACTTGGAAATATATCGCTGTTCCTTCACTGTCGCTAGGTCAAAATCCTGGACCACCCTCCCTAACAGCACTGTGGGTGTACCTACACATCAGCGGCTACAGTGGTTCAAGGCAGCTCACCACCACCTTCTCAAGGGCATCCAGGGACGGGCAATAAATGCTGGCCTAGCCAATGATGTCTACATACCATAAATTGATTTTTGAAAACTACAGTGGCTCCTGCTTCCGTAATACCGCCACCTATGTGTTCAAATCCCTAATGGCCTTGTTCCACCATATTTCTCAATAATCTGCTCCAGTTCGACAACCCTCTGAGAACTCTGTTCCTCCAATTGTGCATTTACCACTCATTGTGCAATCATCAGCATACATTTCCCAAGGAACTCCTGCAGCGATGTCATGGGCTCCATCAACCACAATCACCTTCTTCTGTGCTACTTATGACTCCAACCAGCAGAGAGCTTCCCCTTTGCATGATTCCTACTGACTCCAGTTTTGCTCAGGCTCCTTGATGCCACACTCGGTCAAATTCTGCCTAAATGTGAAGGACAGCCACACTCACCTCACCTCTTTTATCCATTTTTGGACTTAGGCTGTAATGAAGTTAGGGGCCAGGTGGCTCTGGTGGAACCCAAACTGTGTATTAGCAAACAAGTATTGCTGTGTAAATGCCACTTGTCGATGACCCTTTTCATTACTTTGCTAATGATCGAATAGACTCATCATCATGTGGTTGGGTTTGTCCTTTTTATGGACAGGACATACCTGGGCAATTTTCCACTTTGTCACCTAGATACCAGTGTTGTACTGGAACAGCTTGGCTAAGGGTGCAGATAGTTCTGGAACTTCAGTACTATTGCTGGGATGTTGTCAGTATCCATCACCTTGACAGTATCAAGCCATTCTGCCCTGCTCGCCTGCTCCACCATTCCATATCATCATGATGGATCTAGTTGTGGTCTCAGCTGCCCTTTTCTGTCTGCACCCCAGAATCCTTGACTCCCTGATCTGACAAAAATCTATCTAACTCCGCCTGAATACATTTAAAGACCCAGCCTCCTACCTTCTGGGGAAGAGAATTCCACACTCTAATGATACAAAGAGAAACAAAAAAGTCTCATCATAGGAGGTAACATCCTCCCAGTATCCACCCTATCAGGTCCACTCTCAAGATCTTATATGTTCAATAAGATCACCACTCATTCTTCTAATCTCCAATATGTATAGGGCTAAACTGTTCAACATTTCTTCATTAGATAAGTCCTTCATCTCAGGTATCAGTCAAGTGAAACTGCTTTGAACTGCTTCTAACACATTTCTTAAATAAAGAGACCAAAACTGTATGCAGTACTCCAGATGTAGTTTCACCAAGGCCCTGTACAGCTGCAGTAACACTTCCCCACTTTTACATTCTATTTCTCTTGCAATAAATGCCAACATTCCATTTGCTGCGCCTGCATAATGTGACTCATGTCACCAAGACACCCAGATCCCTCTGTACTAACGAGCTCGACAGTCTCTCTCCATTCATATAACAATGCTGCTTTCATATTCTTACTGCCAAAGTGGCTAAGTTCCTATTGATTCACATTATAGTCCATCTGCCAAATTCTTGCCCACTCACTTAACCTGTCGATATCCATTTGCAGACTCTCTGCCTCCTCTCCACAACTTACTTCCCTACCTATCTTGTCATCAGCAAATTTAGCAACCATACATTTGGTCCTTTCATCCAAGTCATTGATGTTGATTGTAAATATTTGAGGCCTCAACAGTGGTTCCTGTGACACTCCATTAGTTAAGTTTGCTAATCTGAATAAAACCCATTTATTCGTACTCTCTTCTCCCTGTTAGCTAACCAATCCTTTATCCGTGCTATTAAATTGCCCCCTATGTCATGTGCTCTTATCTTGTGTCGTAACCGTCGATGTGGCACCTTATCTGGAAAGTTCCAGGCGAGCGACCACACGGAAGCGATGATTGTAAGAAACATTTTATTTTACCGACTATATCAAACTCTTAGTCCCCGAAGGGTCTCCCATGCTTGGCCCATACTTGGGCCGGGGTGTTTATGCCCCATGAAGCCCCTGGCCTATGGGTGTAGCTCCGCCCCCTCATCTAGGGAAATCATACTCAGGTGAGGCCACAGGGACTCTGAGGCGGAGACCGGCGGGCCAAACAGAGCGGCTGAGAGCGGGGGCAGAGAGGCGCACAGGGGCCCGGGGGTGGGGGGGGGAAGAGATTTGGGCGGTGCGCTGGAAGGGCCCGGAGGAGAGGGGGAGGTGCGCAGGCCGGGCGCAGGAGCCCAGGGGCGGGGGGAGAGATTGGCGCAGTGTGCTGGAAGGGCCCGCAAGGGCCCGGAGGGGGGGGGATCCCCGGTCGCTGCGCGGAACAGCAGCGAACGATTTGGCCTGGCAGACCGTCGAAAAGTGTCCCCTCTTCCCGCAGCTTTTACAGAGGGCGGAGCGGGCTGGGCAGCGCGGGCGAGGGTGTTTAGCGAACCCACAGAAATAGCAGCGGGGCCCCGCGGACTTGTCGGGGCGTCCCGCGGCACAGGCCTGAGGGGGGTCAGGATTGGCGGATGGCGGTGGGGAAGCGTGCCAGGAGGCCCGGGGCGCTGCAGCACGGCTGGGGACATAGGCGCGGGCATTTAAATCGGCGACCTCCAGGGAGGTGGAGAGTCCGTGCCTCAGTTAGGCTGTGGTCGTCTTTCTCCAGCATCCGCTGGCGGATAGCGGCAGACTGCATCCCAGCCACGTAAGCATCTCTAATCAGAAGTTCCATGTGCTCCGTGGCTGAAATTTGGAGGCAGGCGCAATTCCTCCCTAGGACAGCGAGGGCCTGGTAAAAATCGTCTAATGACTCACCGGGGAGCTGTTGTCTGGTAGCCAGCAGATGTCGGGCGAATACTCTGTTTACCGGTTTAAGAAACTGTCCTTTCAGCTTATCCATGGCCGCGTCGTAATCTTTTTCCTCCGCAATCATCGCGTAGGCCGCCATGCCCACGCTGGAGTGGAGGATGTGAAGCTTCTGTGCCATGGTGGGGGGGGCTGTTTGCGGACGCCAGGTAACCATCGAAACATGCCAGCCAAAGTTTAAAGATTTCTGAAGCGTTCTGAGTTTGCGGGCTGATGCGGAGGCATTCGGGCTTGATCCGGAGCTCCACCTTCAAAATTCTAACTTATTAAATTGATGAACCATCAATTGAACGCGAGACGAGTTGCTGTACAAAAGTAGGCTTTAATAAGCTAGATGCTAGCCCTGCGGTCGACTACAGTAAATGGCCGACCGCCGGGCGTGCTGGGTATTTATACTTCACCCTGGAGGCGGGGTTAACTCAGCCTCTCGACCAATCGGGGAGCCATCACATGACTGGTCTCAACCAATCGGTCGAGAGGCACATGACTGACCAGGGCCAATGGTAAGCCGGTGTTCTGCACCAATGGCAGGCAGCTATGTTAATCATACCACCACAAATAGTGGTGAGGTTTTTACTTCAGCAGTGAGCGGTCATGAAGGCGCCCTTTAGCACACCTATTTAAAAACTTGAAGCTAGCAAAATGGCTGCTCTGGGGATTGGAGGAGGTGAGTAGTCAACTTAGAAATCGGGCAATCAGCATGGGGGCACCAGGGATGCTGCCCAGTGTTTGGTGAGAGGACGGGCCTAGTCGGGGAGATCGGCCACCATCGGTGGGAGGTCACCCCTGGGCTGGGTGGAGGGGGAGGAACTTGCGGCTTCATCGGAGGAGGGGAGCAAGGAGGCGCCAGACGTGGAGGATGAGCCAGGGGAGGATGGAGGGCAGGCAGCTGAGGGTCCGGCATGCTAGGAGGGTCAGGGTGGCCCTCATCCTCATCCGTTTGTCAAAGGACATGGCTTCCTCCGTCACCTTAACCCCTCTCCCCATCCCACCCACCATCCCCCTGCACCAAACCGCCTCTCCCTCCCCCTCTCTCCCCAGTAATATTTCCTTCCCCCCAATTCCGTATCCACCTTTCCCTCTCCCCCAACCATTCCCCCCCCCCCCCCCCCCCCCACAATCACCCTGTTCCACCCTGCCAGGGTTTGTGTCACATCATTCCAGGGCGATGGGCCTACGTTGGCACTGTCAGCATTTCAATATACAAAGCAGGATGGTGATGCTATCTTGCTGTGAGCTGAGCTCTGGTGCTCCTCAATCAATGTCAATCATTTTCAAAGTTAGGGTCGCAACCAGCTGGTGGATCACGGGTGGGTGTCGGGAGGGTCGCAGGTCCATCAGTTATGGCCGCGACCAACATTTTAAAATGCTGCCCGCATCCAGCTTTCAGAATGCCGGCCATCACGTGCATACATGGCCCCTCAGCAGTGCACAGGCCTGGAGCCCAGCGAGGCAGACTGCCTGCTCCTGTTGTCAGCACGCTGACCCGGGAGCACATTAAAAAAAAAAAATTGATAGAGTCTTCCTGCCTGGAGCGGCGGGAGAGAGCAGGCCATACGCTTCCTACACTGATTTCACGTGCGAGGGCGATTCCTTCATTTGAAATGAATGAAATTAAAAGAAATGAAAATCGCTTATTGTCACAAATTGGCTTCAAATGAAGTTACTGTGAAAAGCCCCTAGTCGCCACATTCCGACACCTGTTCGGGGAGGCTGGTACGAGCAGTGCTGGTGTGAACTCCAGGGCCTCAGGTGACAACCCATGAAGAAGATGCTGAAAACAGGAACAAAGCAGCATAAAGGTGATTTCTTGAGGTATGGGTTAATAATTGTGCCACTGCAAATCAGGATTCAAAGTCTGTCTGTGTTATATGCAGGGAATTACTGGCAAAATTAAAGATTAAAGCCCTCAAAACTTCAAAGGCATTTGAAGCATGGCGAGTTAGAGGACAAACCTCTTAATTTTTTTCAAAGGATGCAATGAGATGTTAAATCATCAGCTGAAGTCCTTAGCAGAAATGTAACATTGAATGATAAAGCAAGTGAGATCATGAGGACCAAGCAGGCTCACCTGTCACATTAAAGGTAAACGGAAATGGTGGGTCGGGTGGTGTAGGTCACGAAGGGTGGCTAGTTGTTAAAAATGGGTCAAAGAAGTTTGAAAAATATTGATCTTTGCCATAGTCTACCTCCTGTCTGTCGGATGACAGGCCGTTGACACCCATAATCTGCACATGCCTTGGTGGAGAGCCCAGATCTAGGACCACCGTGCCCAGGGCGGCTGGGGCTTGGGGAGAGCAACCAGGTGATGGAGGGTGCAGGCCGGCCCGCAATGCAGAATCATATGACAGAAGCTTCACATGTCTGGGGTGTAACGTGTTTAATGGTGCACAGTGGTGACCCTAACTGCCCCTAGCTATAGATGGTCCTGCCCCCTTCGCCCTCTGTGCCCTCTCAGTGATCCTCAACCTCCGTAGTCCTCCGTGCTCTGTTGCTACGTCTGTGTGTGACCCCAGGATGCTCATCAGAGATGAAGGCAGCCAGCTGCTTACCGCATGCTGTGACTTTTGATGCCCCTGGCGGGCATCCTCTGGAAGGCCGGGAGCCAGAATGTCCCTCCGATTTGCCGGTGGCACATGCCTCGCCGTCTCTCTCCTCCCAGTTGGCGCCCGTGGGGCCCTGGAAATCACCTTAGGATGGAAGGGCAGCTGGATTGAGCTCACAGCCCCTGCATCATCTGGCTCTGCCAGCTCTGTGATCTCCCCATTGTCTCCATTATGGTGTCGATGGCCTCATCAATGCCCCTCTGTGACCGGGCTATGCTGTGCAATACCTCACCAATGTCCACCTGCATCTGGGTCATGGTCCTCAGTGACTGGGACATGCGGCCAAGGCCCTCAGCCATGACCATCATTAACTGAGCAACGCCCTGAGTCACCACCACTCAGGAGAACAGGGGTGCGGATTGACCAGCACCACCAGATTGAGATCCTGCGGGAGATTGGATATGTGGTCAGTGGGAGGGGAGGATCATTACGGCTGGCATGAACAACACATCTGTGATGGGTCATCTGGGTTGGGGCTGTGGATACTCACCTCTGCGGTGCAGGCCAATCTTGACGTTGGTGACCGATCTGTCCTCAGCCACCCCCACAACTTCCAGGGCCCGTTCTTTGTATGGGGTAAGGACTTTGATGTCCGGCATCCCACTGCCGGTATGGGCCCTCTGCCGTCTGTTATGGGCCAACTTCTCCTGTGGACAAACAGAGGGCATAGTGAGGCTCACGTTTCATGCATCGCAGGGTGGGAAATATGGCGGAGCACAGGTGTGGTACCGCTGCTGGTGATGGGTGCGGTTTACACGTAGGTGGGTACCAGGGTGTGCCAGGGCACAGGTGCAGCATTGTGCTGGGGCGGGGGTGGTTTAGTGCCAAACTCAGGGTCATCAGGTGGGGGGGTGGCAGGTAGGATTGGTGCCGGGGGGTGATGCCAACTCACCCGTGTGGCCCGGTGGAAGTCATTGAGCTTCTGTGGCACTGGGTGGCGGTGTTCCTTGTGACACTCCCCGCAATGATGGCCACTGCCAGTTCCTCCCAGGCAGCACTGGCTGTCCTGTGTCTGACTCCCCGACCCCCGTGGGGGAACAGGGTATCCCTTCTGGACTCCACTGCGTCTAACAGTTTGGCCATCTCTGAATCATGGTGCAGGTCTCCTTTGTGACATGGCTGAGTGCTGTCTGGGGTTTCCTGTACGGGATCAGTTTAAGTGCTGCTCTCCCTCGTTAGAGGCGAGCTGCTGGGCCCAATCAGTCATTTCCGACATGAAGCCCATGCATCATTATCACCTTTAATTGGCATTACATACCGATAGCGGTCTCGTTGGTTCCGCCGTGGGGAAACACCCAGCAATTCCCGCTCACTACTACACTAATAAACGTTTTCATTAGATCGCGTTCAGAATTTAAGGACATTTTGGCACAAGTTTGGAAAGCGACAGCATATTGCCAAAGATGGGGGTTCCGAGCCAAATCTCAGACTTGCCAGAAATTAATTTAGATAACTAAATAAAGAGCCTATTCTGGACCATAAGGAGAACTTGTTTATGGAGGAAGTGAACCTTGGAATGGTTCTTAATGAATTTGCATGTTTTCACAAAGGAGAGGCAATCAGGGAGAGGAGGAGTGTGAAATATTAGATTAAACTAACAGTAAGAGAGTAAGTGTTGGAGAGGTTTAATATCTTTGTAAGTGTGTCCATCCCTAGGCCTGGACAAAATGTATCCTAGTTTATTAAGGGAAGTAAGAGAAGAAATAGTGGAGGTTCTGACTATCATTTTTCAAACCTCTCTGGTTATAGGAATGATGCCAGAGAATTGGAGGACAGCCAATGATGTACCTTAACTTAGAGGAGAGAAAGGGATAAAATGTAATGGCCCAATGGCCTTATGGGCCCAACCTCAGTGGTGAGAAATTACTGGAAAAAATTCTGAAGAGTTTAAATGTTGATTTTAAAAAGACAGGGATTAATCAAAGACAGCATGCTTTTGTTAAGGGAAGATCATCTTTGACAAACATGATTGAATTTTCTGGGGAAGTAATGAGGAAGTCCTATGTGGGTAGTGTATTTGGTATAGTCTACATGGATTTAGCAAGACATTTGCTAAGATTCCATTGCCCATGGGATCCAAGGTAAAGTGATAAATTGGATCCAAAATTGATTCAGTGGCAGGAACAAACGGGCATGGCTGTTTTTGTGACTGGATTGGATATGATTAAGAAGTTTACAGACTATACAAATATTGGCCATGTGGTAGATAATGGAAGAAAAAGCATCTGAAAGTCAATGGACTATATAGGTGGATGGGAACAGTGGCACACAACACAATTAATAATAGGAAGCAGAAATTTCAAGGAGCCTTGGTGTGTATGCTCACAGATCCCTTCAAGAGGTTGATCAAGGTGCCGTATGAGATACTTGCCTTTATTATCTGAGCCATAGAATATAAGAGCCGGGAGGTTCTGTTGGAACTGTACAAAACACAAGTTAGGCCACGGACGTTCTGATCAACATACTATAGAAAGGATGCGATTGTACTAGTGAGGATACAGAGGAGATTTACATAGATGTTGTCTACACTAGAGAATTTTAGTTATGAAGAAGGATTGGACAGGCTCGGGTTGTTTTCTTTGGAACCGTGGAGGCTGAGGGGATAACAAGTTGAAGTGTATGAGGACTCTTGATAGAGTAGATAGGATGACCCCTTGGTTGAGGAATCCATAGCCAGGGGTCATTGATTTAGACAAGAAGTAGGACATTTAGAAGGTATTAGAGGTTGGTGGGGATCTAGACATCACTACTTCACTGGGTGGTAGAGGTAGAAACCCTCATAGCATTTAAAAAGTACTTGAATATGCTCTTGGGGAACTGTAACCTCATGAACCAAGCACAGGAAAGTGAGATTGGACCTGATGATATTGATACTGGTCAGCCGGCAGGATATGATGGGCGGAATGGCTGTGTACCATGCTGCAAATATTTATGATTCCATAATTTCTACGAATTATATGCTAATTCATAACAATGTATATTGACTGCCAAGAGCCTTGCCTCTTAATTATCTTTTAACTGCAAAGTAATTTAAACTTTCTCTCAAATTCATCTTGCACATTGGTGTAAGATAAGGATTTCACATAACAGATCGTAAATTAGAGTGAACTATATACCTTTTCCTCTCTGTGCCGTCTCTCCTTCTCTTCCATACGCTGTACTTCTGCAAGCTCTGCACTGCGAAGTTCCTCAAAGTCACGTTGCAGTGCGCGCAGGTTAGCCAGCTCTTCCTCCTCCATGACCTCTAGTAGAGCTTGTTCAATAGTTTTTCCCACCAGCACCTCCAACATTGGTTTCACTTCAATGTCAAAGTCAAAGAGCTGGAAAAAGATAGGCAAATGAAACAGAATCATGAGAGTCAAAGTTGTGACAGCATGAAACCTCAATATTGAATCTGGACACTTTTCAATATATAGTACTCACTTACCTTAACTTACCTAATATTTACTCATGAGGAGTGTCATGAAAGCAGCAAACCCCCGTGGATGTTGGGCAGTGTGAGACCCAAGCTATTTTAATTTCCAGGACTCATTAATATTTAAAGAATATGCTATCTTCCCAACCATGTAATCTGCACTGAGATCACCATGCTGAGAGCGATCTTCAAGTTGCCCAGGGCTGGAAGGGGCAGTCCACACATGGGACACCCAACCTGAGGGAGGATCCCGGGGTCAACCCCTTACTCACAACCCAAGCCCACTTAACCCCAGGACCTTTGGGGGACACTCATTCTGCAGTCTAGCAGCGCAGAGGGGCACATGAGCAATGGACTAACGCTGTGACCCCCCCCCCCCCCCCCCCGAGAGTTCAGCATGCCAGGGCTAGGGTGTCACTGCCAGGGTATCAATGCCATGATACCAGTGGCAATGTACTGTTGTCAATGCTGCAGGAGGAGGGGGAATCTGAAGAGGAGGGACCTGGAGGAGGGGGAAGGTTACCCTCATGTGTGCATGGGCAGGGGCGTGGTGGGGGGATGACCTGTTATTCCCATGATGGAGGGTAGGTGGGGAAAGGATGCCCCTCCTTGATGAGAGGTTGTTGGGCTCCCTTTGTCAGCAGGGGCGACATGGGGATGGGGAGCTGGGAGGCCTGCCTACGGATGCTGGGATTGGGTGTCCATTCAAAATGACGGCCTAAGACCAGTAAGTACAGGGAAACTGGCATGTTCGCCATTATGAATAATTTATCATAGCAAAGGTAGGTAAATACCACCTCAGAATCGCTTCTAGCACCAGTGGGACATGGTCTTGATTCTCCGCTGACCGGAGCACTTAGGGCACGATTCTCCGCAAATGCGGAGAGTCGTGAAGGCTGCCATGAAACTGGCCGTGTTTCACGGCAGCGTCCGCGCCCCCTTCCGGGACCCGATTCTGCTCCCCGGTCGGGGCTAGCAGTGGGGCCCCATGAACCACGGCATCGCAGGCTTAGCGAACTTCGCTAAGCCTGCGCACCAAGGGTAACGGCGGCTGATGCGCACAATAACGTCAGCCGCGCATGCGCGGATTGGACGGCTCCAACCCGCGCATGGGCGGATGACGTCATCATGCATATGCGTGAACCGTCATGCCCCTCAGCCACCCCGCGGACTGATCCAGCGGGGCGGTGGAGGAACAAAGAGTGCGCAGGGTTCGGACCCGCTGCCCATGCCACCCTTGGCACGGCCGTGGTGCGGCCGTGCCAATCGGTGCCATGGTTCTTCAGAACGGCACTTTGCGGCCGTTTTCACGAACGGTGAGAGCAGGTGTGTTTGCGTTCGTGAAAACGGCCGTAAAGGCCTGGGAACTCGGCCCATCGGATAGGGGAGAATCGCTGTTCGCCGTAAAAAAATGGGGAGCAGCGATTCGTGTCGTGGGGCGGCTGTGGGGGGGGGGGGGGGGGGGGAGAATAGCGGGAGGTCGGGAAAAATGTCGGGAAGGCCCTCCCGCTATTCTCCGACCCGTCGTGGGGGGCGGAGAATCGCACCCATAGTCTCTGAAACAGAGAAACCTGCCCTTAATTTCAAAATGGAAGAATTCCTCCCAATGTTTCACAGAATCATAGAATTCTTTTGGCGCAGAAGGAGGTCATTTGGCCCTTGATTTCTGCACCAGCTCTCCAAACGAGCATTCTGGTTTAGTGCCATTCCCCCATACCCCCGCACATTGTTTCTATTACAGAAATCACCCAATGCCCTCCTGAATTCCTCAATTGACCCTGCCTCCACCATACTTCCAGTCAGTGAATTCCAGACCTGAACCACTTGTGTGATAGTTTTTCTTACTACATTTCTACATATATATCAAGTTACTAATTCTGATAGATCTTGGTGTTGTAATTTAGAATTTTGTCTGGAAAGAGGTAACAACACTAAGAACGTGCCTTGCAAGCCTTGAGGCCTACGACATCTAAATATGGCAAACCACAAATACAAATAGGATTGGGCAGTCGGGACGTACAAGGCAGTCTTCTCAGGGTTGAAAGTGGAACACCAGATTGTAACTGCTGGCACACTCTACTGTTAGTTTTACAGCATTTAATAACAAAGCAAAAATTGAAAATCTTACATTTTAATAGCGCTTCTCACAACTGCCGGACATCACAAAGCATTGAATTACAGCCAATAAAGTACTTTTTGGAATGATGTCGCTGTTGTAATGTAGGAAATACAGCAACCAATATGAATTCAGTAAAGGCCAACAAACTGCGATGGGATGATGATCAGATAATCTGCTTTTGAGATGTCGATTGAGGGATAAATATTGGCCAGGAAAGTCAGGATAACTCATCTGCTCTTCCTCAAAATAGCGCCATGGGAACCTTTACATTCACCTAAGCAGGCAGATGGTTTAACATTTCATCCAAAAGACAGCACCTCTGACAGTACAGCACTCCCTCAGTGTACTGCATGAGAGTGACAGTCTTGATTCAGCGAAAGAGAGTAAGTGTTTGTACTGCAGAGCTGTTTGTACTGAGAGCACTTTGTATAATTAACATTTTTTTTAAAAAAAAGAGTACCCAATCATTTTTTCCAATTAAAGGGCAATTTAGCGTGGCCAATCCACCTACCTTGCACATCTTTGGGTTGCGAGGGAAAAACCCACAAAAACATGGGGAGAATGTGAAAACTCCACACGGACAGCGATCTAGAGCCGAGATCGAACCTGGGACCTCAGCGCAGTGAGGCAACAATTCTAACCACTGCACCACCGTGCTGCAAGGCAATTTGTATAAATAATGAGAAACTAGCGGTTCAGTGAAAAGCAAAGTTCTGCAGCATATGCGACTGATACGTTTCAAGTCATAGCTCAGAATTGCCCAGAATTAACCTATCAGCTGTGTGAAATCTCTCATATATGAAGCTGAAAAATTAGCAAGTTTGGCTTTCATTTCATGGTGGAAGTCAGATTTAGAAAGAAGGTTTTTAGGCAAAAGGTACCCATTGTCTAAGATGCCTTTTTAAGAGGCAATTTGTAGGAATAGATAGTGTATAAACAATGCATGTGATTTTATAACCTAAGAATTATGAATCTCAGAAAGGACAGACATACAATTAAAAGGAAGTTACACAAAATGGCTGTTAGCTGAGCTAGCTACATTCCTGAACAACCATTAGCTGGGTTAAGTTGCAAACTGGTATAAATAACATCATTTAATTACAGACAGCAGAGTTAGTCAGGGGGACAAGAATGATTGAATCAGACATGGGAGGCCAGGGAAGTATGACAGAGGAGTGATAAACAGTGTCCATAAGACAAGGACCATTGTTCATCCTTGCCAGCCCAAGGTCACCGATGGAGGCAGGAAAAATAATTTTAACAGTTGGTATGGGTGACTTCTTCATGAAGTTAGGGGCTGGTAAGATACCAATCCACTTTATGTAATGTCAAATTTAATTGGATATATAACAAATGTATGTAATGTATAACAAATATTATTGGACAAGGTCTAGCCGAAATGGGCTGTGTAGATTGTTTTGAAAAATGTATAAGAATGGATGTTTTCCTTTGTTTGGTGGAGAGACGTCATCTCCCCGCCGGCAAAATAAACCGTTTGATGCGACGACCAGCAGCCCTAGGCATTGAGTGATTTCTTTGAGATCCTTCCCGCTAATACATGGCAACAAAATAAAATGTATCATCGATATGTAGCTCACTTTTAGATCTTTAGCAAGGGCACTAAAATTGTTTTTCATATGGCAGATCTTGCTTACTGAACATCATAGCTATTGAAAAATGTTGTTTTGTAAATAGGATCATATATATATATATAGGATGAGATCTACCAGCCACTTTGCGCCGGAAAAGCAGCACAGTGCGGCCGGTAGATGCCGAAGTTCCCACTTCCGGGATCTACTCAGCCTGCCATGCCTCCCAAGATCAACTCGATGCCACAGAACGTCGAGGTGTGAAGCCCGCCCATGGATCTAACCCCCTCACCTTGGAGACTTCAGGCGAGTGCCATTCAGTGCTGGCCTCCATAAATGGGAACCAGACGGAACTGCACTTATGGGGGTCCCTCAGACGATTGGAGGCCCCAGGTGCTTGGGCACTGCCAGGATGCCAAGCTGGCATTTTTCACAAAATGAGGATTGGGCCCTGGGGTGCCCTGCACAGGTGTGGTGGTGGGGGGGGGGGGTCAGGGGTTGTGTTGGTTGGGGGGGGGGGGGGGGGGGGGGGGGGGAGTGGCCGAGAATTTTAAAATGGCGTCCTGATCTCTCCCTGTACTGAGGAGTTCCAGTGAGCGGAGTCCCTGTTGAGGCCCCTGATCTACCCGAATGGCCGTTTGATAGCGTGGTGTTTCTCAGCACTCTGAGCACTTTCAGCAGACCAGCAAATAGTTTTCAAGAACTTGCTTTCGGACAGACAACTCAGAAGGAAGAAGGATCACTTATATTGCAACATAAAATACTGCAAGCTTGAGCTTGAATTGTAACGTAACTTTATACCACCTTCTGTTCCCGTAGATAATAATTTACTTTTAACATAAAGTTGCCCAACATGCAATATAACAAATAGGAGCAGGAGTAGATTATTCAGCCCCTCGTGCAGGCTACACCTTTCAACATGGTCATGGTTGATCTTCTGCCTGAACTCCATTTTCACATGCACTCCCCATGATCCCCAAGATATCAAAGCTCTGTTTATCTTTGCAATGAAGCATCCACAACTCCGAGGGGAGTGAGTTTCAAAGATTCACATCCTATAATGAATAGCATCCCCCTCCTCTCCAATCCTAAATCATTGAATCGTTAAACTCAGACTGTGTCCCCATGCTCTGGACACCTCAGCCAAGGGAAATACCCTCACGTAGTCAAAGTAATTACAACACAGGAGACCATTCAGCCTCTCTGTAGAGCAATCCAGTCATTCCCTTCTCCCATTCTATCCCCATAGGCCTGCAAGTCTATTTCCCTTAAATGCCTTAAGTTTCTTTTGAAATCATTGGTCGTCTCAGTTTCCACACAGGGAGCACATTGCAGGTCATCACTGCGCACTTTAAAAAAATATCTTCTTCAAATCCCCCGTGTATCTTAAACCTTAAATTTATATCCTTTGGTTCTTGTGCCACCTGTAAATGGGAACAGCTTTTCTTTTTTTAAACCACCATAATCATGTACACTTCTTTCAGATCTCCTTTCAATCTTCCTATTCCAAGCAAGATAACTTCAACTTCTCCAACCTAACCTTATATCGAAATTCCATCATCCCTGGAGCCATTCTGGTAAATCTCCTCTCAAGGATCCTCACACCTTGCCTAAAATGTAGTGACCAGAATTGGGTGCAATACTCTAGTTGTGGCCTAAACTGAGCTTTATAAAGGTTCTACATAACTTCCCTACTTTGCTACTCAGTGCTTCTATTTAGATCCCATTTGTTTTGCTGACTACTCTCTCAATGTGGCCTGCCACCTTCAAAGAGCTATGATACTGCCTCTGTCTCTGTACACTCATTGGGGCTGTGACATGATGTACATATTGCCATTCTCTATCCCTTCACCAAAATGCACCACCACATCACTGTATTAAATTCTATCTGCTACTGCCTGTCCATTCTGCTAGCTCATGGCCTTTTGCAGATGCTTCACATCATCATCACCCTGTTTGTCACATTTCCAAGCTTGGTATTACCAGCAGATTTTGAAATTTTACTCAAGTATTTCAATATATACACTTACACATATAGCAAATAAAAGACAGTGGTCCTAGAACATTGGACACCACCACCCTCCAGTCTGGAGAACAACCCTTTGCCACAACTGACCGATTTCTGTCTTAAGCTAATTTTGTCTCCAAATTGACACTCCATAAGCAATTTTAAAGAAACTAGACTTTTATGCGATACTTTGTTCAAAGGCTTTCTTAAAATCCTTTTCAATAAAATGAACTACATTCTCTTCAGGGACCTACTATAATATCAAAAAAATAAATTAGTCAAACACAATCTGCTTTTCACAAATCCATGTCATCTCCCTTTAATTAATTGAAATCTCGCCAAGTTCCCGTCAATCCCCCCCACCCCCTCTTCACCTCCACCCCTGCAGATTATGGAATTCAAACTTTACCATCACCCACTGTTGTTAACATTATGCAGTTACTAGGAACATTCTTACACCCTTTCTTGAACAAGGTTATATTTTCCACTTCCCGACCCTCTAGCACCTCCTTCCCATACAAGGGAAGGTTGCAAGATTATGGAAAGTCCTTCCACTGGGCTGGGATGCAAGCTATCCAGACCAGATGACTTATCTACTCTAAAGCATAGCCAGACTTTCCATACATCCTACCAATCAATTTTCACCTTATCCCTTACCTCTACCATCCTCACATCTGTCAATATTTTATCAGCATACATTTCCTTCATAAACACCAATACAATACCAATAATTATTAAATATTCTAACCTTGCCCTTACTTCTAAGCATATATCATCTTCTTTCTCCCATAATGGCACCCATTCTATCTCTTACTACTATAGGGTAAAATGTAGGAGCAATAAGGTCCGGCAACCCTGCATTTCTAGGAAAATCCAGGACTGGATAAGGAGGGGGAGAAAGGCTTTTAGCAAGTCCAAAGACAGAAATTCAACTGTCGCCCTGAAGGAATATAGGAAGTGCAAGGAGGCATTTAAGAAAGCAATTCGAACATGAAAAAGGACTTGCAAGAAAGATTAGCAAGAACTCTAAGATATTTTGTAAATACATTAAGCGACGAGTTAACCAGGAAATAGTAGGGCTCATTTGAGACCAAGGGGCAATGTGTCTGTGAATCCGTAAGACATTGCTAGGGTGTTAAATGAATACTTCTCATCGGTCTTCACTCAGGAGGATGATGTAGGTACAGAATTCAAGAGATGGGACCGTGAGGGCATTGGGCACTTTGACATAGGAAGTGAGGAGGTATTGGAGGCTTTCATGGGCTTAAAAATAGACAAATCTCCAGGTCCTGATGAATTGCATCCCCCAGGCTATGGGAGGCGAGACAGGAAATTGCAAGGGTTCTGATGCAGGTTTTTTCATTTATTTAAAGAAATTTCCAATTAAGGAGCAATTTAGCATGGCTAATTCTCGTGGAGGTGAGACCCATACAGACATGGGGAGGATGTGCAAACTCCATAAGGACAGTGACCCGGGGCCGAGATCAAACCCGGGCACTCGGCGCTGTGAGGCAGCAGTGCTAACCACTGTGCCATCGACGCAAGTTAATTCTTCTCTGGCCACGGGGGAAGTGCCAGTGGACTAATGTTGGTCAGCTTTTCAAGAAGGGAGGTAGAGATAAACCAGGGAATTACAGACCGGTGAGCCTCATGTCAGTGGTAGGGAAACTATTGGAGAAAATTCTGAAGGAGAGAATTAATTTCCATTTGGAAAGGCATGGGTTGATTAGGGATAGTCAGCATGGCTTTGTCAGAGGGAGGTCATGCCTAACACAATTTGACAAAGTGACCAAGTGTGTGGATGAAGGAAGTGGAGTTGATGTGGTTCATATGGATTTAGCAAAGCCTTTGACAAGGTCTCACATGGGACACTGATTGAGAAGGTTAAAGCACATAAAATTCAAGGAAACTTGTCAAGATGGATCCCAAACTGGCTTAGTAATAGGAGACTAAGGGTGGTGATGGAAGGCTGTTTGAGTAATTGGATGCTAAGATTGGTAGGGTGGTTAACAGTGAAGGTGACGGTCATGGGTCACAGGAAGATATAGATGGGTTGGTCAGATGGGCAGAGCAGTGGCAGATGGCATGTATCGCTGATAGTGTGAGGTAATGCACTTTGGAAGAAGAAACAGGACAAGGGAGTATGTAATGAATGGCAGGACACTAGGAAGCTCAGAGGAACAAATGGATCTTGGGGTACTCGTTCATAGATCCCTGAAGGTGGAAGAGCAGGTGAATAGGGCAGTGAAGAAGGCATATGAGACTCTTGCCTTTATCAGTTGTGGCATAGAATATAAGGGCAAGGAGGATATATTGGAGCTGTACAGAATGTTGGTTAGGCCACAGCTGGAGTACTGTGTGCAGTTCTGGTCACCTCACTACAGTAAAGAAATGATTGCATTGGATGGGGTACAGAGGAGATTCACCAGGAGGTTGTCTGGGATGGAGCATCTGAGCTATAAGGAGAGACTGGAGAGGCTGGTATTGTTTTCTTTAGAGCAGAGAAGGCTGAGGGGAATATGTTGATATGTTTGAGGTGTATGTGATTATGAGGGGTTTGGACAGGGTGAATAGGAAGCAACTGTTCCCCTTGGTTGAGGTGTCAATCGCAAGAGGGTAAAGGGTGAGGGGCAGAAGATTCCGATGGGATTTGAGAAAATATTTTTTCACTTAAAGGGTGGAAAGCACTGCCTGAGAAGGTCGTGGAGGATGGAAACTTCACAACCTTTAACAAGCACTTGGATGAGCACTTGAAACATCATCACATTCAAGGATATGGGACAGGTGCTGGTAAATGAAATTAGGCGTAGTTATTGTTGGTGCAGACTTGGATGGGCTGAAGACCTTTCCTGCACTGAATGACCTGCTTAACATGGTGGTAAAAGATTTTGGTGGTGTTCCTTTTTATATTAACTACCATTCTAATATATTGGCCGGGATTCTCCCCTACCCGGCAGGGCGGGGGGTCCCGGCGTAGCGGAGTGGCGTCAACCACTCCGGCGTCGGGCCTCCCCAAAGGTGCGGAATTCTCCGCACCTTTAGGGGCCAAGCCCTCACATTGAGGGGCTAGGTCCGTGCCGGAGCGGTTGACACCACACCGACTGGCGTCCAAACCGGCTCCAGCGGCCTTTGACGCCCGGCGCCGGGGCTGGCCGAAAGGCCTCTGCCGGTTTGCGCATGCGCCAGTGCGTCAGCTGCCGCTGACGTCACCACCGGCGCATGCGCGCTGGGGGATTCTCTTCTGCCTCCGCCATAGTGGAGGCCGTGGCGGCGGCGGAAGAAAAAGAGTGCCACCACAGCACTGGCCTGCCGGCCTATCGGTGGGCCCCGATCGCGGACCTGGCCACCGTGGGGGCACCCCCCGGGGTCCGATCGCCGATCGCCCCGCGCCCCCCAGGACCTCGGGGGCCCTCTCGCGCCACCGATCCCGCCGCCACCAGAGGTGGTTCAAATCACGGCGGCAGGACAGGCCTCCCAGCGGCGGGACTTCGGCCCATCGCGGGCCGGAGAATCGCCGCAGGGGGCCCGCCAATCGGCGGGTGGTGTTTCCCGCCCCCGCCAATTCCCGGGTGGCGGAGAATTTCTGCCACGGCGGGGGCGGGATTTTTGGTGGCCCCGGGCGATTCTCCGACCCTGTGGGGGGGTCGGAGAATTTCGTCCATTATCTTTACTAATCTCATTTTTGTCTGTGCTTACTGTATTTGACATATTTTTTGCTTCAAGAATTCATCTGACATACATCACACTGCATTTTTCCTGTTTCATCATACAGTATTAGTTTTCTTCACTTCACCATCCAAGGAGCCCTGGCTTTGGTTCCCTGCCTCTTCCTCTTATTGGAAAATATCTAGCCTGTATCTGAAATATCTCCTCCTTAAAGCTCACATATTGTCCAGTTACAGTTTTTCCTTTCAGACTTTGGTTCCATTTAATCCCGGTTAGATCCCCTGATATCCCACTGAAGTTAGTTTTCTTCTAATCTAGGAATTCTGTTTTGGATTGTTCTTTGCTCTCCATTGCTAATTTAAAGGTTATGATCACTCTTATGCAAGTACTCTCCTTCAGACACTCGCTTCACCTCATTATCCTGCACCAGATTCAACAATTCCTAGTTTGACCAAGAACATACTGGTCAAAGAAGTATTCTTGATTAAATTTCATATAGTCCCTCTCCCTTTAGTCTCACATTATTCAAATCAATATTTGAATAACTGAAGTCCTCTGATCATGGGACAAGTTTCTTTTCCCAGGAAGCAATCTAATTAACCTTCTTTATATCACCTCCAATGCAAGTATCCTTAGATATGGGGCAGAATTCTCCACAACGCCCGGCGCCATCGTGAAACCTGGAGAGGTTCACGACGGCGTCGGAAGCCTCTCCCGGCCCCCCTCTTCTCCCCTACCCGGGGGGATAGGCGGGCCTCAACGGGAAACTCGGCGGCCGGGCCTTGTCCCTGGCTTCAAGACCCGGCGCGCCAAGAATGACGCGGCAGTGGCGCCTAATGACGTCAGCCGCGCATGCGCGGGTTGGACAGCTCAAACCCGCGCATGCGCGGTTGCTGTCTTACCCCTCAGCCGCCCCGCAAGACATGGCGGCTTGATCTTACGGGACGGCGGAGGGGAAAGAGTGCGTCCCCTTGAGACGCCAGCCCGACGATCGGTGGGCACCGATCGCGGCGCTCGATCCCCGATCCACCCCCCCTAGGCCTCACACTTACCTGGCGCGCCATGTTCACGACGGCAGCGACCAGGTGTGGTTGCCGCCATCGTGAACAGGTCAGGAACGGCAGGCCGCTCGGCCCATCCGGGTCGGAAAATCGTGAAAAACGGTGGCCCGCGTTTCTCCGAGCGGCGTGTTGGAAAACCGGACACGCCATTTTGGGGGGGTTGGGAGAATAGCGGGAGGTGCAGGAGCGGACCTCCCGCTATTCTCCCACCCATCGTGGTTGTGGAGAATCGCGGCCATGGAAATCAAAACTGCACCCAGTACTTCAAGTTTCATCTCACCAAAGCTGCATTCAATTCCAGCAATATTTCCTTATTCTTGTACTTAATCCCCTTTAACCATGCGTTCTTAATTGCCTGCTGCTGACTTTGTGTTCCTTGTGCAAGTACATTCAAGTTTGTCTGAAGATTTAGATGTCTCATACTTTTAAAAAAATATTCTTCTTTTCTATTCTTAAAACCAAAGTGAAAAAGTAGTCCTGCCATTGTCAACGAGGTTTCTCTTTGAATGCACCCCGGGAAACCTGCGGCTGGGATGTGTCATCGGTGGGACAAGAGGATTCTACCAGCTTGAACGGCCGTAAAATTGTGGCCTATCTCTTTGCCTCCATCATTGATGTAGCTTGATGTAGATTTTAAATAACTTGAGGCCCCAACACTGATTCCTTATGGTACTCCACTACTCACAAACTGCAACCTTGAAAATATTCCATTTATATCTACTCTCTGCTTCCAGTCCATAACCAATCCACCATACATGCTATATTACACCCAACTCCATGTGCCGTTATCTTATGTATTAATTTTTTGTGTGGCATCTTATTATTAAATGTCTTTGTACTAATTGAATTCTCAAAACAATTGTCAAACATAACTTCCCTTCTATAAAACCTTGTTGACTTCGATCATAATATGATCAGGCAAGTTGGGGTGAATCACAATCTAGTAATTCACACTGTGTTATATTGTATGTGTTGTGTTATTGTAAGCTCGGTATACGAGCAGTTGAGCGGCTCTGCCCATAGGGGGAGATGAGGAGTTTGTACTGGGCTCCACCCTTGGCTCCGCCCATGGTTCCGCCCATGGCTCCTCCCACTAACCGGAAGTATAAAGCTTTGCAGTCGTGAGCCTCCCTGCCAGTTCGTCTCGTCACAGACAGGCTCTGTTGTAAGACTATTAAAACCACTATTCACTTTCAATCTCGTGTCTTGTGAATTGATGGTCACATCATAAGTGCATTGTCAAAATGTTATTAATAATACATTCCACTATTTTCCTGGTGACTGAGGTCAGGCTAGGCACCTGTAGTTTCCCGTTTTTTTCTCTTCCTCCTTTCTTGAATAGCGGTGTTACATTTGCTAATTTCCAATCACTGAGATCATCCTCAAATCTCGGGAATTTTGTAAAATCACAACCAATGCATCCATAATCTCTACATCCTCTTTTAGAATCCATCTGTTCTTGGGCTTTGTGGGCTTTTAGTCTCTCCAAATATTTCTCTGTTGATATTAATTACCTCAAGTACCTCACTCTTGGTTAGTCCATTAGTTATTCTCTATTTGTGATATGTAAGTGGTGTTTTGAATTAGAGTATCTTAATCTCAACCTTTATATGGAATTTATTTGAATCATGATTACCTTTTGAGATTGCCAATTAACTCTGCCTCATTACACGATGCCAGATCTAAAATAACATTATCCCTAGCTCATTTGGTACATGAAAGCATTCAATTAACTAATTTTCCAGGTTCGTTTTGCCAATTTGATTTCTAACGATCGGTAAAGACACACAAACTCTTTGTCTTATTGTTCAACGTAGGGCAGCACGGTGGCACAGTGGATAGCATTGCTGCCTACGGCGCCGAGGTCCCAGGTTCGAATCCCGGCCCTGGGTCACTGTCCATGTGCAGTTTGCACACGTATTCTCCCCGTGTCTGCGTGGGTTTCACCCCCACAACCCAAAGATGTGCAGGGTAAGTGGATTGGCCATGCTTAATTGGAAAAAATAATTGGGTACTCTAAATTTTTTATTTTTTAAAAACTTATTGTTCAACGTACCTCATCTTCTTCAATCTGTGTAGCCACATCCTTGCCCGTCTTTGCAGGAACAAAGAGGGGGGTCGGTGGCTTATCCAAAAACGCATCAGTTTGAGTATCAACATCCACTTCTTCTATACGATCACTAAGTTCTTCCAGATACAATTCTGATTGATATGGATATGAAAATTAACTTTTAGGTTATTCACGTAATATTTATGCAAATATGCAAACTTACCGTTCATAATAATAGACCTGTTTTGCATCCGACGCCTCACACTAATTTTTTCTTAAGCAAGTCGTAAATCACACTTGGAGTACAGTGTTAAATTCTGGTCATCACACTATCAGAAGGATGTGAAGGCTTTAGAGAGGGTGCAGAAGAGATTTACCAGGATGTTGCCTGGTATGGAGGGCATTAGCTTTGAGGTGCGGTTGAATAAACTTGGTTTGTTCTCACTGGAATGACGGAGGTTGAGGGGCGACCTGATAGAGGTCTACAAAATTATGAGGGGCATAGACAGAGTGGATAGTCAGAGGCTTTTTCCCAGGGTAGAGGGGTTAATTACTAGGGGGCATAGGTTAAGGTGCAAGGGGCAAGGTTTAGAAGAGATGTGCAAGGCAAGTTTTTTACACAGAGAGTAGTGGGTGCCTGGAACTCACTGCCGGAGGAGGTGATGGAAGCAGGGATGATAGTGACATTTAAGGGGCATCTTGACAAATAGATGAATTGGATGGGAATAGAGGGATACAGACCCAGGAAGTGTAGAAGATTTTAGTTTAGATGGGCAGCATGGTCGGCACAGGCTTGGAGGGCCAAAGGGCCTGTGCTGTACTTTTCTTTGTTCTTTTGTTCTTTATTACAATATTATTCATTAATGGGCTTTGGCAGTGTGTCATCAGGCTGTACAGCTAAAGCTGACATCATAGTTGATCCTGGCCATGCTCTCACTCAACATGAGCACAACTGCATCCAGTTACTGGATAGCAACCACTCCCCAAATCACCCGAGGATTTCTAAAACACTTTGAGATGTCATACCTTTTTCAGATTTCCCTGCTGCCAGGGCTATCACTGAGGGCTGATAAATTGGTATTGGGTTTGTAAAACATTTAACTTACAATACTGAAGATTGGAAGATCTCTTGTCACCCATAAGTGCTAAATCTATTCCGGAAACTACAATCTACACTTCAGGGTGAAAGTCAGCATTTTACAGTTAGAGTGGGGAATATGTGCCATTTTGAACACTGATGCCTACGAACCATACCTGTTTGTACCTCAGTGTGTATTCTTCCCTCCACAGGGTGTGGGGTTCCGGTTCGAAGCTGTGCTTTGGCTCGCCTCCTGGCAATCGCCCTCCTTTGAATTTCCTGCTGCCGTTGGACCTCAATGGGGTCAGGCTGAGCTGTCTATGGATGTTAAGATGTAACAAAATACATTCTTAAAGTTCTGTATTTTTTTTCTTTTATGCCGCTTTAATTTTGAAAATATGCTTTTTGAAATTTTCAATTGATTGAAAATTTTGCAATTTGTAATTAGACAAACTACTTAAAGTGCAAGACCACCTTCAAAGGTAAAGGTGAAAAACCAACAAGTCACCTAATTGGAGAGCAAAGAGAGGGACATTTTCCAGAATTCAGAGACCCAGTTAAACACATCACGGTTTAAGGAAAATATATTAAAAATGCAAAGTGCTGGATATTTAAACAATGGCTACTACAAGCAGATCCACTCAAAACCCCTTGGAAATACAAAATGTATACAGACCAGCCGGCAGCCATGGCAAAGAGATTGCAAGAAAAACTTCTGCAGAAGAGACAGACTGAGATCTCTCTCTTCTGCAACAACTGCATTATAGATCATAGATCATAGAATCTACAGTGCAGAAGGAGACAATTCAACCCATCAAGTGTGCACCAGCCCTTGGAACGAGCGCCCAACTTAAACCCACACCTCCACCCTAATCCCTCAACCCAGAACCCCCAGCTAACCTTATTATTTGCTTCAGAAGCCAATTTTACAAGTAATCTACCAGCATATTGAGATCCTGTAATAATTGAAACATATTCTACATCTGACTGTATCTACAAAACCAGCTTATCCATATGGACTGCAACATTTAAAAATCTACGGTGTGTACATCCATTTGTGTGTACATGGGTACATGCATAGACCCTAATCACTGCACTGGGGTTGAATGCTCAATGTTGCATTTTTATTATTTTCCTTGGACTGAGTGGTTAATAAACTTGCTCCAACTTAAGAAAACTTTGATTGGTTCCTAATTTCTCACAGCTTAAATAGTTAAATACATTCTGATTTGGAAGTGGCATATCCACGTTAAAAAGTAACAAAACTACCAAAAAAGCATTGACAACAAGAGGTTGACTTGCATTTGACTCATGTTGAGAGTATGCACCAAACAAATGTGTATTCTGATCATCTCCATGTTATTTTGGTCTCTAACCTGATGATTATTTTCGAGATTATCTTAAATTTATGCCTGTCATTATGGTCTTGCTGACCAGTGGAAACTATCACCATATATCCTGCAATGACCTCTTAAGTCTTGAAACCTTGTATCAGATCATCTCTCAAGTTTAATTTCATAGCTGTAACCCATTATTTCATGCTACATAATGGTACATTTTTGCTATGAATTGATTGATTCTATCATGGCCTCAACTCATTCAGTCAAAACATACACACACACGTGGGGTGGGATTCTCCAGTCTCGTCCATGGCAGGACCCGTTGCGAGCGAGATGGAAAATTTGGCGTTCCAGCCAAAATTCCATTCACTTTCGGTGGCACCCAGAAAATCCCAGCCATGAACGAGGATGGAAAATTTTGGCCACAGAATATACTGCATTGAAACAGGTTATTTTGCCCAATTGGTCAATGGCAGTATTTATACTCGACACAAGCCTCCTTCTACTCCAATTATTGCTTCCCACCCATCCCTCATATTCCCTATTATCATTTCCTTTGTCTATGCATATAATGTCCCCTTAAATGCATCAATGTGTCTTACTTTACCCACTCCAAGCTGTACACTCTCAACAAATACATAAATAAATACAAATGGCATCTCCACATGATAAATAAAGCATTAATTAATGGTCTGATGGTACCTCCCTAGGTAGCACTGATCAGAACGTGATTAAATGTTACATTCAGTTTGAAGGAGAAAAGAGTGAGTCTAAGACTAGTATTTTGAACTTAAATAAGAGTAACCATGAGGGTACAAAGATACAGCTGGCTAAAGTGAACAAAGGAGTTTGGTTAAGGAAGGCTTGTCCAAGGTACCAGACTATTTGAACTCCCTCAGTACAGTCCCCAATCCAGCTTCCAAAGTTCCTATCAAAGAGATGCATTTTTAAATGGAAGAATCTGCATCAAGTTGCACCTCCAATCAGTGGTCTATTTCTCTCCCGCGTTTGCTTCACTAGTGAGCCTATCAGCAGCAAATGAGGGAGAGAAACAGTCTTTGATTGGAGAAGCAGTGAACACCAACAGTGGAGTGTGCTGAGGTCTTCCTGATCAAGGGAAGTGAAGGTGTGGCGGGCCTGGAGGCCGGGAAGCCAGATTTGGCGGCCCAGAAAAGGGCGAATTTGTGGTCGGCTTGCAGAGGGTGAAGCTTTGGCCAGCTTGCACAGGATGGGTTCGCCTTGAGCCCAGGGAGGGCCTGCACTTGGTGAGCTTGGAGAGGGCCCAGTGTTTTGGGGTGTATGTGGAATGAGAGTGTGGGAGCGATAGACTGACTGCCTGGATGTGTGCCTTGGAGGGGAGTGACTGAGCGAGTGTATGGAGGGGAGTACAAAAGACTGAGTGCGTTGGGTGTCATAATATACACCAGTATATCATGGTGTAGACACACACTGATGGACACACACAGGGACCAATCAACATGCACAATCACCGCAGCCAATCACCAGTTAGAATACACACACTATAAAGGCAGACGGCACCACGGTTCCCGCTCATTCTGGGTGCTGCCTCTGAGTGTAACAAGAATTCATCCAGCCCAGCACAGACTCACAACACGTGCTGAGAGAATCAACTGGTTCGGACAAGGCTTAGGTCTCTAGTTTAAGTTAGCATCATTTAGACCCACAGTCATCGTGTGTTAGTTAGTTAGATATAGTTAATAAAATTGAGTTGAACCTTCATCAGTCTTGGAAGTGTCTGTTCATCTCTCAAGTCAACACAAGCCAACACTTCATTGGGGTGAGAATACGTCTACCTTATGCCCAGTTTAATAATTCTATATTTTTGCGCAGCAATTGTTTCTTTCCTTAAAACCTTAACTTTTAAAAACATTCAATTTATTGTTGTGCCAAATATTCTCTTTCGGCCTTCTGAGTAATAAAAATATGTAAATGTGCCCCCCTCCCGCCGCGTCGAAAGGTTGGACAAGCCTGGGTTAAGGGATAGGTCAGGAGCGATGCATGGCAGGCATTTAAGAAGATATTTCATAACACTGAGCAAAGATATATTCCAGTGAGAAAGAAAGACTTTGTGAGGTAAGGGGGATATAGTAATTAAGGAAGTTAAAGATAGTATCAAATTGAAAGAAAAAGCACACAATTCCATGTAGATTAGTGACAGTTCAGAAGATTGGACAGAATAGAAAAACAAAGCAAAGTGTGGTTTAAAGTATAATAAAATGATAGAATCACACAATTGTTAAGGCGCAGAAGGAGGCTAATCATCCCATTATATCTGCGTCAGCTCTTCAGCTGAACATCATGACTTAGTGCCAATCCCCTGCCTTTTCCCTGCACCGCTTCACATTATTTGAGTAGAAGCAATCATCTAATGCCCTCTTGAATGCCTCAATTAACCACCCTCCAGCACATTTCCAGGCACTAAATTTCAGACCCAAACCTTGTGTGAAATGGTTTTTTCTCACATCACATTTGCTTCTTTTGGAAATTACTAAGTCTGTGCCCTCTCCTCTCATTCTCGATCCTTTTATGAGCAGGAAGTTTCTTCCAAGCACAGGCTTGGAGGGCCGAAGGGCTGCTCCTATGCTGTACTGTTCTTTCTATTTACTCTGTCCAATCCCCTCATGATTTTGAACATCAATATCGTCTCTTCTTAGCATTTTACTCTCCAAGGAGAACAATTACAACCTCTCCAATCTATCCTTTTTTAAAATAAATTTAATAAGAAGTCTTACAACACCAGGTTAAAGTTCCACAGGTTTGTTTCAAATCACTAACCTTCGGAGCACTGCACCTTCATCAGGTCCAAGGATTCACCTGAGGAAGGGGCAGTGCTCTGAAAGCTAGTGATTTGAAACAAACCTGTTGGACTTTAATCTGGTGTTGTGAGACTTCTTACTGTGCTCACCCCAGTCCAACGCCGGCATCGCCACATCATAATTAAATTTAGAGTACCCAAATATTTATTTTCCAATTAAAGGGCAATTTAGCGTGGCCAATCCACCTAACCAGCACATCTTTGGGTTGTGGGGCTGAAACCCACGCAGACACAGGGAGAATGTGCAAACTCTACATAGACAGTGACCCAGGGCCGGGATTGAACCCAGATCCTCAGCGCCGTAGTCCCAGTGCTCTCAAATCTATCCTCATGACTTAAGTTTCTCATCCCTGGAACCAATCTTGTAAATCTCTTCTGTATAATCTCCAATACACTCTCAATTTTTCTAAAGTGTGACATCCAGAATAGTACATTCTGCTCCAGCTAGGTCTAACTTGTGTCGGGTACAAGTTCAGCATAACCTCCTTGCTCTCGTACTCTACGCCACGATTAATAAAATCCAGGATATTATGGGTGGGATTTTCCCATTTGGCGGCAGAGTGTTCACACCATCGGAAACGCTGTCGCGTTTCACGACGGCATCAACGGGCGCCACTGGGAGTACCGATTCTGCTCCCTACAGGGGGCCAGGATGGCACTGGAGCGGTTCACACCACTCCAGTCTCCCATCCCGGCGTGAACTGTGCATGTTCACCTGCGCATGTGCGGTTGCCTCCCTCAACACGCCGGCCCCGGTGCAACATGGCGCGGGGGTTCAGAGGCTGGTACGGAAGAAAATAGGCCCGGGGAGCGAGAGGCCGGCCCGCCGATTGGTGGGCACTGATCGCGGTCCAGGCCCCATCGGACGACCCCTCAGGGTCGGAGCCCCCTCCCCCCCCCCCCCCCCCCCCCACCCCCGACCCTGCACGCAGAGTTCCTGCCGGCTGCAGCCAGGTGTGGACGGCGCAGGTGGGACTCTGCTATTTTAGAGTGGGGGCTCGGCTCATGCGGGCCAGAGAATCGGTGGCTGGGCCGCATACAGCAGCCCCCGGTGCGGCGCCGATTCTTCGCTCCGTGGAGAATCGTGTGCCGGTGTCAGTGCGGCGTGGCCCGGTTGCTTTATTAACTTCTCTCTCTCCTGCCACCTTCAAAGATTTACGCACATATACACCCAGGTTACTCTGCTCCCACAGCCCCTTATGAATTTTACCCCTATTTGATCCATGAGAGAAAGCTAGCTAGAAATATAAAATCAGACAATAAGATTGGTGAATGGCATATGAGTTATATTATACCATACTGTAGTAAACACTTTGTATGAAGTTTTAGGTATGCCAATGCAGCTTGACCATGTGGAATGTGCATGCATCCTGCGGGATGTGAGAGGTAATGCAGGCACGAAATGCCCTCAATGTCTACATTAGCAGGAAGTGTCACGAGTTGCATAAACCTGAGCTATAGGTTTCAGAGCTTGAGCGGCAGCTGGAGTCCACAAGGTTGAGGATTATGCAGATAGCATGTTTAGAGAGGTGGTCACAGTGTATCTAAAAAGTACATATGCATAGAGGGAATGGATAACCGCCACAGCAGTTAAAATAAACAGGCATATAGTGCAGGAATCCCCGGGGGCTAGCTCACTCTCTCTAACCACTTTTCCATTTTGGCTACTGGTGAGCAATGGTTCCTTAGAGGGCTGTAGCAAGAGCCAGGTTTGTGTTACCACGGTAGCTCAGCTCCACAGAAGGGAAAGTGGAAGAGTGGAAGTGTTATTGTGGTAGGAAATTCCATAGGTATGGGAGAAGACATTTCTGAGGCCTTAGAAATGTAGGAGCTGGTTTAGCACAGGGCTAAATGGCTGGCTTTGAAAGCAGACCAAGGCAGGTCAATTCATGTACCTGCCTCCCCAAACAGGTGCCGGAATGTGGCTTTTCACAGTAACTTGATTTGAAGCCTACTTGTGACAATAAGCGATTTTCATTTTCATTTTCAGATGAGACTCCAGGACGATATGTTGCCTCCTTGGAGCCAGGGCAAAGGATGTCACAGAGCGGCTGTAGGATATTCTTTTGGGGGAGGGTGAACAGCGAGAGGCTGTGGCCCACATTGGGACCAATAACCTAGGTAGGAAAAGGGATGAGGCCCTGAAAGCAGATTTCAGGGAGTTATGAAGAGAATTAAAAAGGACTTCAAGAACAGTAATGTCAGGATCCCAGTGCCATGTTCTCATGAGCATAAGAATAGGAAGAATTAACAGTTCAACACGTTAATGGAGTAGGAGGAAGGACTTTAGATTTCTGGGGAATTTTAACTGGTTCTGGGCAGATGGGACCTGTCCAATAACAGCAGGTTATACCTTAACAGGACTGGGACTAATGTCTTCACGTGGAGGTTTGCTCGGGCTGGGGGACTGTTTAAATTGGATTGGCAACCAGGAAAACTTCAGAGGAGAGAAGAAAACTTGTCAGTGGGAAGTAGAGAAGCATTATCTGATAAGGAGAATAAATCAGGGAGGAGTATCAAGGCAAATAGGATACTAGGGAAGTTTGGTGTAATTAGAGTTGGCAATAGCAAGTCATTACATGGGTCAAAGGAAGGGGGGAAGTAAAATATCCTAAATCGGTATTAATGTGCATGTATGTGAATGCGTGGAGTGTGGTGAATAAGATTGGTGAACTATGGGCACAGATTGTCAAGTGGAATTATTTTTAAATTTTAAAAATAAATTTAGAGCACCCAATATTTTTTTCAATTAAGGGGCAATTTAGCGTGGCCAATCCACCTACTTGCGCAGACACGGGTCAAGTGGAAGTATGATATTATTGCAATAACAGAGAGCTGGCTCAAAGGGCAGGACCTGGCATTAAATAGTCCTGGTTACAAAGTATTTAGGAGAGACAGGAACAGAAGAAAGGTTGGGCGGGGGGTTGCAGACAGTGGTGAAACTAATTAAATGTAGCCTTACTGTACTGGAGAGAGAGAGAAAGAGAGATGATGTCGTAAAAGGGTAAAGGACAGGTTCTCTCTGGCTAATGGTAAGGAATGGAAAAAGGTGCAACAACATTTATCAGTGTGGTATGAACAGTGACCATTGCATCATGAAGTTTAGGTTGGCCATGGAAAAGGAAAAGGAACAATCCAGAGCAAGGATAAATAATTGTGGGAAAGCCAGCTTCAATGGGATGAGAACGCATCTGAGTCTGACCCGTGTCTGCGCCAGTAGCTGAACAATGGGCCACCCTCAAAGAAAAGGTATTGTAGACAATGCACCACTACTTATAAAGGGGGAAATAAATTAAAAACATTTGTTTATATTCCCTTGAATGGGGAAAGGTAAGACAAATAAAGAGAGAGCACCTGGATGATGGGAAAGATGTATGTGAAGATGAAAATGAAGACGTACGCATACAACAGATGTTAAAAAGTACAATGGGAATCAGGTTGAATATAGAAGGACCAGAGTGGAAGTGAAAAAATGTTATGGATTGGAGGGAGATGAATTTAAACACCCCGATTGTCTCCTCTCACTACCCATCCATAAACAAATGTTTTTAATTTCTTATTTCCCCCTTTATAAGTAGTGGTGCATTTTCCCCCAAGCCTTCAGTTGAGTGTGCTTTCCAACCAGCTATTAACAACCCCAGTGCAAACTCAAGACAAGTGCCACAGACTCCGGGGAGGGGGGGGGGGGGGAATGTAAAGTGCCCTGATTTCCCCAAAGTCAGAGGGTTTTTAAAATTCTGATTTTCCCCCTTTAAAAATGGTGGCGTATTTTCCCCAACCCTTAAATTTGGGATGTCCCAAGCCTCGATTAATAATTTGCTCAGATAGCCAGAGAGACCGACAGACAGACACATAACCACAATCGGAGAAGGCATGGCGAATGAATTAGCCTTCAGGCATGAGGTCCAAGGTCCCAACAGTTGGCAAGTTTGATGAGGTATACAGGAGATTTTCTGGGATGATCCTGGGTATGAAGGGGCTACCATACGAGGAAAGATTAAACAAGTTGGATCTGAACTCCTTGGAGTTCAGAAAAATGAAAGGTGATATAATTGAAACACGCAAGATTCTTAGAGGGTTAGAAAGTGTAAATGCTGGGAGGATGTTTCCACTCATAGGAATGTAGGACCAGAGGGCATAGTCGCAAAATAAGGGGATGTTCATTTAAGATGGATTTGAGGAAGAAGTTCTTCTCTCAATGAGTTGTGAATCTTTTGAATTCTTTACCCCAGGAAGCTGTGGAGGCCGAGTCCTTGAACATTTTCACGACTGAGATCGATAGGTTTGTAATCAGTTGGAGAACTAAGGGTTATAGGGAAAAGGCATGAAAATAGAATTAGTGAGTGTTAAATCTGACAAAGCTTATTAAATGACAGAGTAGGCTCGAAGGGCTGAATTTCCTACTCCTGTTCTTATTTCTTATGGTCTCATGAGGGTGAAACTTCTGTCTGCTGCCACTGGCTTGACAGTAGACAGCACAGGCCGTTGCCTGGAGCTCTGTTCACATTGGAGGTCAAACAATAACTGTCAAGTTTAATTTCACAGGACAATGACGGGGAGGCATGGATGTCATCTTACACACCTCCCATCAACACTCCTCGATGTGGGACAACAGAGGTGTATTTCCGTGGCTGGAATCTGGAGGTGTTTAATTGGATTCAGGATTCCTTTTGTTTTAGGAGACACTGGCTTTGGGTCATTGAACAAGGCTCTCTTGTTAGAACCACTGTTCGAACAGTCCACTCTTGGGCCATTAGCGCCATTATAGGAGATTAAGATCTGTGAAGGCTTGCCTTTGTTTGGAGTTGACTGGAGCAGGCCCATCATCCACAGGGCCGTTGTTACTTTGAAACTGCTGCAAGGCATTGGGTGGCCAACTGGAGACATTTTATCAGCTCAGCAATTGTCCATTTTGAAAAGCACAAAAAATATTATAGAAAGTAATCGAGCTGATGAATATATGTATTTTTTCCTTTCATGTCTCAACAGTGACCTAAAGCAAAATAAGAAGATTGGTTTATTTTACATATGCACAAAATGTGAGAAAGGGATTTTGCAATGTGTACCCTTTTTGCGTTCTTAATAAAAGATAGCTAAGACAAAGAAAGGGGTACAGGGCAAGGCCACGATACAAATGAGTTACAATTTTGTGTGAGTCCAGGATCAATGGCATATTCCTTCAGAGAGTAGTAGCCTTTGTGTTGCAGGGTGAACAATCTTTTTAGAAGTTAGGACTTTGATTATGGGAGAAGACACGTAGAGATGAATTAGTTTTGAAGGCACAGGCACTGAAGTGTTTTTCGCCGGCTTTTTGGATGAGATCCAGACTTGGCTTCACCCACACTTTGTTGCTTTTTTGGGCCTTGGAGAGTTTCTCCCCGGACCAATTTCAGCAGTGGGGAGCTGAATTCGCCAGTGAGAATGGCTCCTCCGAGATTGAGGCACCATTTTGAAAGGGTGCTTTGATCTCTAAGTGAGCCCGAGGGTCCCCCATCCACCAACAATGCTCCCCTCCTCCCCACCAAGTGAGGACACCCCACTTAGGGGTGCTGAGGGCCCCCTCCACCTTTTCTGGTTTCCCCCCCCCCCTCTTTCATGCCCCCTTCCAGCCCACCCCTCCTCATGGGCATTGCCCCTTCAGGCCCCTACCCTTGGCAGTGCCAACCTGGCACCCAGTTCAGGCCGTGCTGGTGTGGCCGATGACTCGTCACTCACTGGGTGTCGGGTGAATGCGGAGTCAAGATGGGCGCATATATTTAAATGAGACTAATGGATCATTTGAATATCATTACTGAGATCATGTCTAGCGAGGGTGTGATCCAGATAGTGCCAGTTGCTACAAGTCGGGTGACTCATGCAAGGTTTCTTACCTAGTATGATGCCCGATTTGGGCCTCTCCCCGCGATTCACCCATTGCACCGAAGTGATATTTTCGCAAAATGAGAACTCATGGTGTAGTGGGTAACATATTAATATGGATAGAGCACTGGTTACCAAACAAAATATAGAGCATATGCATAAATGGGTCATTTTTGGGTTGGCACAATGTATGAAGTGGAGTGCGACAGTGATCAGTGCTAGGGCCTCAACTATTTACAATCTATATTAATAACTTGGATAAAGGAATCAAATGTATAGTTGCTAAATTTGCTGATGACACAAAGATGGATAGGAGAGCAAGTTGAGAAGAGGACATATGTAGCCTGCAAAGGATTATTAATAGGTAAAGTGGGTGGGCAGGAATTCGGCAGATATCTTAGAATATGGGAAATTGTGAACTTGCCTAATTTGGCAAGAAGAATAGAAAAGCAGCATATCATCTAAATAGGGGGGGGGGGGGGGGGGGGGGGGGGGGGGGGGCGGAATTGCAAAACTCAGAGATACAGAGGAATCTAAGTGTCCTGGTTTATGAATCTTCAAAAGTTAGTAAGCAGGTAAGCAAATGATTAGGAAGACAAAGTGGAATGTGGAATGTTGCCAATTATTGCAAGGGAATGAAATATAAAAGGAGGAATGTTTTTCTACAATTATACATGGCATTGGTGAGACCTCCCATAGTGCATTCAGGCTGGTGGGGGTCGCTTTGGGCTCCTCTGAGATGAGGACGTCATTTTTAAAAGTCCAATAGCAAGTGCATTTAGGGAGGCCATGCCATGGGGCCCATGTTCCAGGGGAAGGGCCAGGGGGCCACCCTGCACTATTGCTGGACACCCAGGGGCCTCCAATGACCTGGGAGACATCCCGTGTGCTGTTCCAGCAGGTCCAGGTTTGTGTGGACCATTACTGAACAGCGCTCGGTTGCATCCTCACCGGAGAGACTGGTTGATACTGGGAGGCCGGCAGATCCTGGATAAGTTCATCTAAGTAGGTTTAAAAACCTGGGGCGGAATTCTCCGCTCCCCACGTGGCGTGGGAGAATCGTGGGAGGGTCTCCCGGCCTTTTTCACGCCCCCCTGGCGCCCCCAGCGATTCTACCCCCCCGGCTCGGAAAAATCAGCCCTCACCATTTTTTCTCGGCGCGTGACGAAGTCGCTGCCGAGAAAGACAGAGGCCCGCTCCTAGCCCCCCCCCCCCCTCCCCGAGTGGGGGTGAATTAGGTGTGGGGGCGGGCTCCAAGGCCGTCGTGAACCTCGGCCGAGTTCACAACGGCCTTCACGAATTCGGCCCCCTGCGGAGAATTCCGCCCTTTGTCTCGCAAATCCATCTGATGATGGATTTGCACACTTTTCTGCACAGCAAGCTTGCAGACTAAAGTCTTTGGTTTGCAGCATGTAATGACCTTCTTTGCAGATTCATTCATTCATTCATTCAGGTACTCTGTAGTTCAAAAATGCATCACATGCAGCTTTCCCTGCAAAGGCACCTTATTTTTCAATATTCAGGGGTTTTCTGGATAGAGAGTCAGCCCTCACAGTGTGGCCTTCTAGAATCTTTCTGGAGCTAGTTAGCTGGACTTTCACTGTGCTGCTAAAATCAAAACTAAAGCCAAACTCAAATCTTGAATTCGGAAAAATATTAGTGGATTCAGATCCAATCACCACCTGTTACCGGGCAGAGCATAACCTTTTGTTGGCAATCCATTGGCTTCCAAACCAAATCCCTATGCATCTCTCTGCCACTGATACCGGCCAGTCTGCAACTAGTTTAAACCAGCACAGCCTTCCAGATACTGCTTGAATTTAAGTTACAGGCCTCTTGTCTTAAAAAAGACATGTCTAATAATCATCCATGGATCAAAAATGTAATGGTAACAAATAAAAAAAGGAGAAATATGGGAATAAATAGGAAGGACACTTGCATACCTCTGCCCTGCCTAAAAGAACAAAACTTCAGGATACGGATGCTTCATTAAGACATAAATCACAAACATATCCATCCAATCCATCCCCATTATACAAGCTCCCTTTCCGGTCTCTACTGTGGTAACTAGTCAGCCCATAAATGCATCTGCAATTATATTATACTTTCCGGAAATAGGTACAACTTTAACATAGATCTGTTGTAATAATAAACTCCAACGTTCTGGGCTTTAAACCTCTCTATAAATTAAAGTGGATTATGATCTGTGTAAACTAAGCTTTGTTGATCGTCATGTTAGGCATATACTTCAAAGTGCTGAATGGATAACAGCAAGGTTAATGCTTCCTTTTCAATGGTGCAATACTTTCTTTGACACAAACATCGTTTATTTGAAAAGTACCCCCCCTGGCCTCTATCCCTGCATCACCGTCTTGGAGTACCACTGCCCCTATCCCCAGGTTACTGACAATTGGGGCCATTTTAAATGGTCTGGAAAAGTCCAGGGCGGCCAGCACCATTTTGCTTATTAAGATGGCTGTCAATTTCGTAAATGTCTCTTGGCAGTCTGTGGACCACCCCGTTTTCATCTGTTTCTGCAACATGTCCAACATGCATTGTATTTCAGTTTCTAGCTGAGCCTGTCTCTGTGGCTTTAGTTGAGACAGATGTGGCTTTATTGGTTCACTGGTTCAGAGTTTCTTATATCTACATCATGATTAGTTAATGGAGTGCCCCCTGGTCTTTCCCTATAACCCCATCTATTCTCTTTCAGTACCTTCCTTATATTGGTCTTTTTCTGTCTCTTGTGTCATGCAGTCAGTCTTTTCTGATTGCCCAATGAATGTTTATCCAATTAGCAGGATCTCCTGCAACCAAACTACAAATAGTATTGTCAATGCGGTGGGAAATATTTGGTTCATTTTAAATCAATAAACACTCTTCAACCTCTACCTTCTCTCTTTTCCTTCACATGGTTACTTCCAGTTACATGTAGAGCTGAGGGTTCAATCCTTTCAGAGTTGTTTGGCTGTAAATGCCCCATTCTTTATTTTACAGCTTTTACCTCCTCATCAGAGTTTCGGTAATCACAACCCTTATCCCCATTTAGTACTACAAACCAAAATAATTTGTGTTTTCCAGATTTCAACTTTTCTTCATTCATTTCAGAATCAAAGGATAACATGTTATTGGCTCCATGAACTTTCTGTTTTTGTGAACAGATGAGATGGCAGAATCACTACCTGGTTCTCCACCCACTTTCCTCTCAATTTTTAAAAGGAATTGATTACTGATTATTTCATCTATTTTGCTATTTGCTTCTTTTACCTTAAAGTGGTTCTGAAACTTTAAAAGGATGTGGGTTGACTAGCCGTTCATTTGGTGTCACTTCACAGTCCTTTACTGTCCTTGTCCTGATAAACAAATGCCATGCTATCAGGTACATCTTCCTTCAAAACAGGTATACTCTTGGAAATATACGCACCTTAAGTGAATGGCAATAGGTTTACTGTAAGAGGCGGTAACAAATTACTTTTAGAAAAGTCCAAGTCACTTTCTTCTTCTGATTTGCTGTCTTCTTCCTAGCTTTGAAAGAATTACTTGCCATTTGTTCAAGATCAGTTAGTGACCGATCTATTCTGTAACAGCTGCTTACCATTACTTCATAATCAGAACCAAATTTTAAAAAAATAATAAATTTAGAGTACCCAATTAATTTTTTCCAATTAAGGGGCAATTTAGCGTGGCCAATCCACCTACCCTGCACATCTTTGGGTTGTGGGGATGAAACCCACGCAAACACGGGGAGAATGTGCAAACCCCACACGGACAGTGACCCAGAGCCGGGATCGAACCTGGGACCTCGGCGCCGTGAGGCAGCAGGACTAACCCACTGCGCCACCGTGCTGCCCCCACCAAAATTGAATTCAAAACTATCGTCGGACTCTTCATCACTGTCATTACTATTAAATTTGGACTTTCTTATGGTCACCTCTAGTCTTAGTAATTTCAGAATCTGGTTCTCTACGAAATGTTATCTTGGACAAATCTCGGTGAGGCATCGTTCTTGGAATGATTTCATCAGTATCAGCGAATCAGATTCACTATCATTGTCATTTGATAGGTGATTAACGTCTGTCAACATTTCTTTCCCTGTGTCTTTTAATGCCCAATGAGTTTTCCTAAATCTCACATGCTGGCATCTCATGATATCTGCAATGCTTCCCTCGGATTCTTTGTAATCATGGGTGAAACTTCCCCTTCACTCCTGTCAAATCATTCCCCAAAAGTAAGTCTACTTCGTCCACTGGGAATTCCTTAACCACTACTGGACCATACACTAAATTACACTCCAATTGTACTTTATATAATGGAACTGAGATACAATTCCCACCTATTCCATTCACTAATACAGCTTTTGTTGAGCGCTCTGGAGGATTACCAAATCATTCTCCAATAACAGAGATTGAGTAGCCCCTGTGTCCCTTAAGATAGTTGTGGGTTTGGCTACATGCGTTGAGAAAAAGGGGGCGATCTCCCCCTTGGACAAAAAACTGTCATATCTCTCATCTACTTCACCCTCATACCTGCTCCCACAACAGTGTTTACCTCAGGTCTGCAAAGTCCAGTTAAAGCTACAGTCGGCCCTGTAGTGTTCTGCACTTTTGCGCTTTTCAGAATCCTCCTTTTGAACTCAGAGTCCCATGTGCTTTCCTTGCAACTTCCAACATATTGAACGAACATATCCTACCTTGTTATAATGGTAACACCTATTGCTTTGAAGTCTCACCTCCACCCTTCCCAGTGTGAGGAGGAGATTTCGGAGCATTCCCAGCTATCCATTTTTTACCTTGGCTACTTGCCTTCCTTTCACTCCCCCATTTTCTAACCATTTCAAAATGACGAAGGTGATGGAACAATTTATAGATTCGCTCAAAATAGTTAGCAATAATTGCTGCTTGTCTTCACCCTCTGGTGAAGAACACGAGTTCTTACCATAGAAGCTAGGGAATTCAATTCCTTTAAGGGAATGACCTCTCTCAGAGCCTCATAGGTTGTTCCAACTCCCAAGTCTCGTACTCGCCTATCAAAATTGTTCTGCTTAACCTTTTAAATTCTGCATTAGTCTGTCCCAGCTGTGTCCTTATATTCCAAAACTTTTGCCTATATGTTTCGGGAACTAATTCATATGAATCCAGAATAGCTTTTTTTTTAACCATGTCATAATTCTTCGACTCACTCTGACAGGGAAGCATAAACTTCCTTTGCCTGCCCCATCAATTTACTCTGCATGGGTAATATCCACTTTTCTCTTGGCCAAGCTATTTAGGTTGGTACTTTCTCAGAAGCCCTAAAAAAAGTCCTTACCACCTTCTCTTCAAATTTTGGGAGGGTCTGAATAAATCTAAACATATCGCCACTGGATTCCGTCCTAAGGTTAGGCTCCCCTCTAATTACTGGCAACACCCTACTCATTTCCAGTGCCTACCAGAAGACTTTCACTTTTACTTTCTCCTCGCTCTCTTTTGCTTGTTTTGCTCTAATTCCAACTTCATTTCCATCTCCATTTCTTTTCCTTCTTTTTGACTCAGCTCCATTTCTCTTTGCTGCACCTCCATTTCTATTCTTTTAAACTCCCTTTCTTGCACTAACTGCAACCAAACTCTCTCCAGTTCAATGTCCACACAAGAAAATGCACTTGATGCTACAATACTTTGTGGGCTCACCTGTGTTCCTAGCATCTTTCAGATTTAAATGTTGAGCAATTGCTTCAATTATCTCCACCTTTCTAACTGCAGCTGGTATCTCTATTTCTAGTTCACCTACCAATCCAACTAACTTGTCTTTTCAAAGTTCTTTTAAATACTGATAAGTTTTCCACCTGAAGAAAATGCTGAGCAGCTTCCAGAGCCATCCTGTTATATCATTACAAACCTGGGGCTGGATTCTCTGACTCCCCGCTGGGTCAGAGAATCGCCGGGGCGGCGGCATGAATCCTGCCCCCACCGTCTCCCGAAGTCTCTGGCACCGGAGATTCGGCGGGGGTGGGAATCGCACCTGTAAGTGCCCCCCCCCCCCCCCGGCGATTCTCCTGCCAGCGATGGGCCGAAGTCCCGCTACTGTCATGCCGGTCCCGCTGGCGGGAATCAAAACACCTCCCTTACCGGCGGCGCGGGCGGGCTCCGAGGTCCTGGGAAAGGGGGGGCGCGGGGTATCTGGCCCCGGGGGGTGTCCCCACGGTGGCCTGGCCTGCGATCGGAGCCCACCGATCGGCGGGCGGGCCTGTGCCGTGGGGGGCACTCTTTTCCTTCCGCGTTGGCCATAGCATTCACGATGGCGGACGCGGAAGTGACCCCCTCCCCTGCACATGTACGGGGATGATGTCAGCAGCCGCTGACGCTCCGGCGCATGTGTGGACTTCTGCCGGCCGGCGACGTCCCTTCGGCCCTAACTGGCGTGGCACCAAAGGCCTTTCCCGCCGGAAGGTGGGCGCCAACCACTCCGGCGCAGGCCTAGCCCCTCAAGGTTAGAGCTTGGCCCAATGCCGGAGTGGTTCACGCCACTCCATCCCGCCGGGACCCCCCACCCTGCCGGGTAGGGGAGAATCCCGGCCCTGGTCTCTTTTTAATTGATACTGTAACCCAAACTTCGCCATCCATCATTCCAAATATCCTGGTAAAGCCCCCAAGTTATGTTACAACACCCTGGCTAGTGCACGGTCAATTCCAGCCCATGTGCCCCAGAGTCACAAAACAAGTGAATTATAAAAGTACCCAAAGTCTTTGACCTATGGCCATCCAATAATCAGGCACCAGGTTTGTAAATGTTAACACAGTTACTGTTTATTTATAAGAAGAACTATAATGCAATATGCAGTAAATACAACTGGTTAACGACAGGTTAATACCTATTACCCATTTTAATTTGTCCCCAATCTCTACATTCACCTGCACCTCAGAAGACAGACAAACACAGAGGGGTTGAAAGGAGTGACAATCATAAGTGGAGGGAAGAAAGTCTTTGTTGCAGATGATGATTGTAGCGCAGATTAAAATCTTTGGTTTACAGTCTGTAATGATCTTCTTTGTAGATTCATTCATTCATACTGATGCTGGCCAGTCTGCAACTCCAGTTTAAATCATCAGTCTTCCGCATTCTTCCTGCTTGAATTATGGCTTCTTGCCATATAAAGACATGTCCAAAAATCATCCATGGATCAAAATTTAATGGCAAAAGATAAGAGAAAGGAGAAATAATGGAATAAACAGGAAGGACCCTTACACTGTCAGTATTCCCGTTATCCCTTAAAGGCTTGAACAAAATCATACACAGATCAGAGCATTCCTCTGAACGATCACGTGGGTCAGTTGGATCTGAGCATGGGTTTTAAGCCTCACATAGCAAAGACTTACAGGCCTGTTGGATTTGAGGACAGCTTTAAGCACTATCTATGGGGGGGGCAGTTTAGCTTGGTTAGCTGGACAGCTGGTTTATGATGCAGAGCAAGACCAACAGCGGGGGTTCAATTCCCATACCGGCTGAGGTTACTCATGAAGGCCTACCTTCTCAACCTTGCCCTTCGCCTGAGGTGTGGTGTTCCTCAGATTAAATCACCACCAGTCCACTCAAACGGGAAAGCAGCCTACGGTCATTTGGGACTATGGCGACTTTACTTACTATGAACCATGGAGAAGATTATATCTGAAATTGCCTACATTTTACTGTGAGCAGAATTTGGTTCCTGCTTTGATTCAATAGACTGCCATGACCTTGAGTAACTTAGTCAAGCTGGAGTCATATTTAATACACCTACCACCGGGAGGGTATTCTGTGCATACGTATTTCCTCGTACAACTCTTCTGTCGTACATAATGTTTCCATAATATCCTGCTGGACATCTGAAATACAAAAGAATGAGTTGTTACCGGGATAGTGTAATCCGATTTACTAGCTTCGCCTGTGCCATTACTTGCGTCCAGAATTCACGAAGAAGGCCCAATACTAGTGCTGCTAGGTTGAGACACTAAAGCGCTATTTATACTGCCCTTGTATTCCAATATTCTGCTGAAGGTCCAAAAGTCACTAGCTTTTATTTTCAGTTGACACTACTAAGCTTCGGTCTTAAAAGTCTGATGATTGAGGAAGTTTCAGAGTCTTAAACGTCAGGGGGAAAAAATTATTCGAGGAGAGTTTGGATTTCAATAAAGTGCAAACGGCAAAAGAAGGACTTGCAGCCTATTCTACACTAAAGCCCTCCTTATGCCCTTCTGCAGCTAGATTAGCTGCTCAACCACTTCCTCATGTCCAAACTTGATGACCTAGTCCACAGCAAGACCTTTCCTCTCTGCCATCCTGCTTGTTCTCTTGGTTCTGTTCTGTTCCAATCTTCGCTCCTTCAAGTCCAAGGACTGCATATGGTGTATAACTGATTTAGCTAACATCTGGCTGGACCTCATCAAGTCTTCAACTCTCCCAAAACTGTTCACTACTCATGTATTAACCTGAAAGACAAAAACAGGCCTATTCCTTTCCCCCTACACTACCAACTGCCTTCTGGAAACCCTCTTAGCACTGACTCTGAGAGTTACGAATTCTCTAGGATTACCGCGGAATGTCCAGAAATTAAACATTAATTTCTCACACTGCTGCAGGCAACCCAGAGAAAATCATTGGGGGATTGAAAAAGTTATTTTACCATTTTCTTTCAAGACTTGTGCATATTAATAACAATATTACAGATGGGAAAATGTCATCTTGATTGCCAAGAATCATAAAATTCTTATGCAGCCACAAAGAACATGTCAGATGACCAATGAGAGGTGTGGGGGAGCAGATTTGCTGAAGGCGAGAGGTAATGTGATCATACCTTCAGGAATACATCCAGCCAGATTTGACAACCCAACTCTACTTTCATCTCCAAAAAAATGGTGAGAAGCTCATCAATTTTCTTTTAAAGCATGAAGATTGAGACCACCTATTTCATTCCCTTCTATGTTTCCTCCCATCTTATTGTGTTCGCAGAGTTAAAATAAATGGAGTACACCATAAACAGAGTGCAAAGTTGGAAATTTGAGTAGGTGGAACGCCCTGATAAGTAGCAGGTGAGTAGGCTTCAAACAGAAATATAGTTTGACATTTAAAATGTAACATGGCACTTTAAAAACTGTACAAACAGCACATTGACAACAGTTAACTGACAGCAGGAGTCAATTTCTGTTAAGAGTTGCTGATCTGGCAAGTCTGGTCTCCCTCTGTCACTGGCGGGTCGGGTACAGGCGGTTAAAATGAGCGTGTTGCCACGATTTCGGTTTAGTTTTCAATGCCTGCCGATTTTCCTGACAAAGGCTTTTTTCAGAGAGATTGAGGGGAGGATTACGTCGTTCATATGGGGAGGGAAGGTGGCCAGAGTTAGAAAGGGGCTACTACAGAGGAGAAGGCAGGCAGGGGGTTTGGGTCTTCCGAACCTGATGTATTACAACTGGGCAGCGAATGTGGAAAAGGTGCGGAGCAGGGGTCAGAGGGGTTGATTCCCAGTGGGTCAGAATGGAGGAGAGTTTGTGCAGGGGGTCGGGATTGAAAGCACTAGCAGCAGCGCCGCTCCTGACAGCCCCGGGGAGGTACTCAGGGAGTCCGATAATAATAGCTTCATTGAGAATTCAGAGGCAGTTTTGCCAACACTTCAGGTTGGGGGCAGGGGGAAGGGAAATGCCGATTCGGGGAAACCACAAATTTGAGCCAGGAAGGTGGGATGGAAATTTTCGGAAATGGGAAGAGAAGGGGATTAAGACGCTAAAAGATTTGTTTCTTAGGGGTCGGTTTGCAGGATTGAAGGAACTGGAAGCAAAGTATGGGCTGGAGCAGGGAGAAATGTTTAGATACATGCAGGTTTGAGATTTTGCCAGAAAGGAGATACAGAACTTCCCGGAGGCGCTGGCCTCCACATTGCTGGAGGAGGTGCTGACGACAGGGGGACTGGAGAAGGGGGTCGTGTCAGCAGTCTACGGAGCTATTTTGGAAGAGGAGAAGGCACCACTGGAAGGGATCAAAGCAAAGTGGGAGGAAGAGTTGGGAGAGGAGGCAGTTGTAGCCTTCGCCTCGTTGATTGCCCGAAGGCGGATCCTGATGGGTTGGAGAGCAGCCTATCCACCCTGTGCCCTGGTGTGGCGGGGGGATCTGTTGAAATTCTTGACTCTTGAGAAGGTTAAGTTTGAACTGAGGGGAAGGACAGAAGGGTTCACTTTCAAGAACTGGATAACATCGAACATTAGTTGGGGGGGGGGTGGGAGGGGGCGATGGGTGTTAATGGTGTCTATGGGTGATTCCTGATTCCTTTTTGTCAGTTGTTTATGTGAACATGCGGGCAAATGTTTGGGGGTTGGTGGGACGATGGGATCATTGTTATTGAAATGGGGATTGACATATTTGTTACTGATTATTCTTTTTGTTAGTGGATGTAAATTTAGGAGAAAATGCAAAAAAGAGAACAAAGAAATATTTTAAAAAAAAAATTCTGTTAAGAGTCATAATGGCACAAAAGACGCCATTCAGCCCATTGAGTCCATGTTAGCTCTCTGAAGAACCAGCAAGACAGTCCCACTCTCATACTCTATCAACTTAGACTTAGAAATTTATTTGTCTCGTGCCTGTCCAATTTTCTCACATCACATTTTATTATGTCCAGTTTGGAGAGCCAGTGCAGCCACAATGGGCCAAATGGTCTCCTTCTTCTGTGCAATAACAATTCTTTATTCAATATCTCCAATTATGAAGCCCAAGATCCCATATGGTTTCCTAATTACCCTCTCACCTGTGCCAATCATAGAATCATAAAACAGTCATAGCACCGAGAGGCCATTCGGTTAGTCATATTCATACAAAAAGTGTGTAAAAACACTCAACCAGTTCAACTCCCCTGCCTTTGCCTGGTAGCTTTTCAATTTTATTTCTTCATATAAGTCACTCGTTCTCTTTTGCAAGTCATGGCTGACTGAATCTGTCTCTAGCATAATGTCAGTGCATTCTAGGTCCTAAACACTCGCTGAATAAAAAATGATTTCCTTACGTCGCCATTGTTTTTTTGCCATTCACATTTATTTAGTACAATCTGGCACTCGGCCCTTCCAGCAATTGGAAGGTTTTCTTGCTATGGAGAGAGTGTAGTGAAGGTTTACCCAGCTGATTCCTGGGATGCCGGAACTGCCATAGGAGGAGAGACTAAATTGGTTAGGATTATATTCACTGCAGCTTAGAAGAGTGAGGGGGATCTCATAGAAATATATAAAATTCTAACAGGATTAAACAGGGTAGATTCAGAAAAGAATGTTCCCGATGGTGGGTTAGTCCAGAACCAGGGGTCATAGTTTGAGGATAAGGGGTAAACCTTTTAAGACTGAGGTGAGGAGAAATTTCTTCACCCAGGAACTGGTGAATCTGTGGAATTCACTACCACAAAACGTAGTTGAGGTCAAAAGGTTGTGAGATTTCAAAAAGGAATGAGAAAAATGGGCTAAAGCGATCAAGGGAAATGGGGGGGGGGGGGGGGGTGAAAAGGTGGGGTCAGGGTATTGAACTTGATGATCAACATGATCTTAATGAATGGCAGAGTAGGCTCAAAGGACCAAATGCCCTCCTCCCCTTGGGGCGGCAAAGTGGAGCAGTGGTTAGCATCGCTGCCTACGGCGCTGAGGACCCAGGTTTGATCCTGGCCCCGGGTCGCTGTCTGTGTAGAGTTTGCACATTCTCTCCGTGTCCGAGTGGGTCTCACCCCGACAACCCAAACATAGGGGGCATAGCCTCAAAATAAGGGGAAGTAGATTTAGAACTGAGTTTAGGAGGAACTTCTTCACCCAAAGGGTTGTGAATCTATGGAATTCCTTGCCCAGTGAAGCAGTTGAGGCTCCTTCATTAAATGTTTTTAAGGTAAAGATAGATAATGTTTTGAAGAATAAAGGGATTAAGGGTTATGGTGTTCGGGCCGGAAGGTGGAGCTGAGTCCACAAAAGATCAGCCATGACCTCGTTGAATGGTGGAGCAGGCTCGAGGGGCCAGATGGCCTACTCCTGCTCCTAGTTCTTATGTTCTTATGTTGTTCTTTTGTGCAGGGTAGTGGATTGGCCATACTAAATTGCACCTTAATTGGAAAAAAATAATTAGGTACTCTAAATTTATATGTTTTTAATGCCCTCCCCTGTTTCTATTTTCTATGTATTTTTCTGTTATGTTTCTTCCTATATGCTCCAGATACTTCACGATTTTAAACACATCAATCAAATCTCCTTTCAACTTTCTCTTCTTTATAGAGAACCACCCCAGCTTCTCTAATACATGCACATAACTGAAGATTCTCATCCCTGCAACCATTGTCGTGAATCTTTTCTGCAACCTCGCTCATGCTTTTACAACCTTCCAACGGTGTGGTGCCCAGAATGAATGCAATACTCCAGTTGAGGCCAAATCAGTGCTTTATATATGTTTATCATAACTTCCTTCCTTTGGTACTCCAAGTCCCTATTTATAAAGCCCAGGATCCTTTATGTTTATTAACCACGCTCTCAATTTCCTTACCATCTTCCATGGTTATTGCAATATAGACAGGTTCCTCGGCTCCTGTATCCCCTTTAGAATTGTTTCCTTTATTTTATATTGTCTCTCATGTTCTTCCTACCAAAATGAATTCCTTCACACTTCTCTGCATTAAATTTAATTTGCTGCTTGTTCGTCCATTCCACCGATTTGTGTCCTTATGAAATCGATCACTATCCTTAGTTCACAACATTTCCAAGTTTCGAGCCATCTGCAAATTGTGCAATTGTATCCTTTATACCAAACGTTAGGTCGCCAATATTTATGAAGAAGAATAGGGGTCCTAACACAGACTCCTGTGAACACGGCAAACACCATAGGCTGGAATTTTCTTTTTAAAAAAAATATATTTATTCACCTCCTTTTTCACATTTTCTCCCAAATTTACAACCAACAATAAAAAATAATCAGTAATGAATGTAATGTCAATCCCCATATCAATAACAACGATCCCATCCTCCCACCAAACCCCAGACATTGGCCCGCATGTTAACATAAACAAATGACAAAAAGGAATCAGGAATCCCCCATAGTCACCATTAACACACACAGTCTCCCTCCCCCCAACCCTCCCAACAGTCCCCCTAACTAATGTTCAGTGTTATCCAGTTCTTGAAAGTGCATAATGAATAATGCCCATGAATTGTAGAACCCCTCCATTCTTTCCCTCAGTTCAAACTTAACCATCTCAAGAGTCACAAATTCCAGCAGGTTCCCCCGCCACGCCAGGGCACAGGGTGGAGAGGTTGATCTCCACCCTGACAGGATCCGCCTTCGGGTGATCAATGAGGCGAAGGCTACAACATCTGCCTCTGCGCCCGTTTCCAACCCTGGCTGGTCCGGCACCCCGAATATGGCCTCCCGAGGGCCCGGGTCCAGTTTATGGGCTGGGATTTTCGTGTCCTGCCTATGGAAGGAATAGTCACAGGAGGGACAGAAAATTTGACAGACCGGCCAAAGAGCTAACAACTTGGGGTGGGGATTTCCAGTACCCCGGTGGGTAGGACTGGAAAATCCCAGCTATAATACAAGGACACAAGAGGTGTGAGGTAATGTGATCAGTCCTTCAGGAATCCATTCAGCCAGATTTGGCAACCCAATTCTACTTACTTCACACATCTCCAAAGAATTGTGAAGAGCTCATGGATTTTCTATTTGGATTCCCTTTTATGTTAGCTGGCAGTCTCTTCTCATTTCTTTTTTTCCTCCTTGCTTCCCCTCTGCATTTTCTATATTCGGGCTAGTTTCAATTCTCTTATTAACCTGATTTGTCGTTTGCTTAATCTTACTCGCTATCTTTCTTCATTTAGGGAGCTCTGGCTTAGCTAGTCCTGTCTTACCGCATCATGGAGATGTATCTTAACCAAGTATATATTGTCGCCCCCGCCCCCCCCTGTCAAAATGCATCATCTCACACTTCTTTATTAAATTACATATACAACTTGTATGCCAATTCTAGACTATATTTTGTAGTATTCATTTGGCATTATCCTCATTGTTTGTCACACTCCAAACTTGGTATAATCTGCAAATTTTAAAATGTTACTTAGTATTCCAATATCCAAATCATTTATACATCAGCACAACTGAGGACCCAAGTGTTAGAAATTAAGAATTTAGGGCAGTATGGTGGCACAGTGGTTAGGACTGCTGCCTACGCTGCTGAAGATCCGGGTTCGATCCCAGCCCTGGGTCACTGTCCATGTGGAGTTTGCACATTCTCCCGTGTCTGCATGGGTTTTACCCTCACAGCACAAAGATGTGCAGGCTAGGTGGCTTGGCCATGCTAAATTGCCCTTTAATTGGGAACAAAATAATTGGGAACTGTAAATTTATTTTTTAAATGAGAGAGAAATTAAGAATTTGGCCCAGAGCGTTTATTTGAATTAGAAGGATTTTATATCTAAACCTTACACCAAATTACTGTGGGTCTGGAGTCATAGGTAGGCCAGAGCAGGTAAGGGTGGCAGGTTTCTTTTGAGAGCATTAGTGAATCAATCAATGATAGCTGCATGGTCACCTTCATTGAGAAACGATTTAAATTCCAGAAGCTATCTTGGAGAAATTTGAACCAATGTCTCTAGAAGATTAGTCTAGGCCCCTGGATTACTAATTTAATGACAATACCATTCTGTCATTTTGCCCCATAACAGTAAGAAAGATGCCAAGTGAGCATTCGTAACTTGAGAGTGGCTTAATAAAGAAGTATAAACCATTAGCTACTGACCTGAGTTGTCATAATTGGAATTTGAGAGAACAAAGAACAGTACAGCACAGGAACAGGCCCTTTGGCGCTCCAAGCCTGCGTCGATCACGTGTCCTATCTAGACCAACCACCTGTATCCTTCTATACCTCGTCTGTTCATGTGCCTATCCAGATATGTCTTAAAGGTCGCTAAAATATCTGCCTCAACCCCTTGTAATTGTCATTTCTGCCCTGGGAAAAAGCCTCCAACTGTTCACCCTATCTATACCCCTAATAGTTTTATAAACTTCTATCAGGTTGCCCCTCAGCCTCCGTCTCTCTAGGGAGAACAATCCCAATTTATTCAATCTCTCCTCATAGCTAACACCTTCCATACCAGGCAACATCCTGGTAAACCTTTTCTGTACTCTCTTCAAAACCTCCACGTCCTTCTGGTAGTGCGGTGACCAGAATTGGGCACAGTATTCCAAATATGGCCTAACGAGGCACATGCTATATAACTGTAACATAATTTTTGAGCTTTTATACTCACTACCCCGTCCTACAAAGGCAAGCATGCCATATGCTTTCTTTACCACAATTTCCACCTGTGCTGCCACTTATAAGGATCTGTGGACCTGCACGCCCAGATCTCTCTGTATCTCTATGCTCCTGATGGTTCTGCCATTTATTTTATAGCTCCCACCTTAATTAGATCTACCAAAATGCATCACCTCGCATTTGTCCGGGTTAAATTCCATCTGCCATTTCTCTGTCCAATTTTGCAGCCTATCTATATCCTGTTGTATTCTGACAATCTTCATCACTATCCTCAACTGCTGCAATCTTAGTATCATCCGCAAACTCGCTAATCAGACCCGCTACATTTTCTTCCAAGTCATTTATATATATTACAAAGAATAGAGGTCCCAGTACTGATCCCTGCGGCACACCACTAGTTGCAGACCTCCATTTGGAAAAACACCCTTCCACTGCTACCCTCTGTCTTCTATGGCCAAGCCAGTTCCGAATCCATCCAGCTAGTTCACCCCTGACCCCATGTGATTTACTCTTTTGCACCAGCCTGCCATGAGGAACCTCATGAAATGCTGTACTAAAGTCCATGTAGACAACATCCACAGCTCTTCCCTCATCAATCATTTTTGTCACCTCCTCAAAATTTCAATTAATTTAGTGAGACCTCCCTCATACAAAACCATGCTGTCTGTCGTTAATAAGACCATTCACTTCCAAATGTGCATAGATCCTATCTCTGAGAATCTTTTCCAACAATTTCACTATCATTGACGTCAAGCTCACTGGCCTATCATTACCCGGATTATCCTTGCAAAACTTCTTAAATAACGGTCCAACATTGGCTATCCTCCAATCCTCTGGGATCTCATCTGTGGCCAACGAGGACACAAGATTTCTGTTAAAGGCCCAGCGATTTCCTCTCTCGTCTCTCTTAGCAATCTGGGATAGATGCTACCTGGTCCTGGGGAATAGTCTACCTTACTGCTTTTTAACACACCTAACACTTCCTCCATCGTAATAATGACCTGTTCTAAAGTGTTTACACATCCCTCTGAGACACCACCAATCAACATATCCCTCTCCTTTGTGAATATCGATGTAAAATACTCATTAAGGACCTCAACTACTTCCTCTGGTTCTACACATAATTTCACTCCTTTGTCCTTGAGTGGACCAACTCTTTCTCTAGCTAACCACTTGTTCCTAAAATACGTATAAAATGCTTTGGGATTCTCCTTAATCCTGTCTGCCAAGGACACTTTGTGACCCTTTTTTGCCCTCCTAACTCCCTGCTTGAAATCTTTTCTACTTTCCAAGTATTCCTCAAGTGCTTCATCTGTTTTTAGTTGCCTGTACCTCACATATGCATCTTGACAATATTCTCGATTTCCCTGGTCATCCATGGTTCCCGAATTCTGCCTTTCCGGCCCTTCCTTTTTACCGGCAGATGCCTGTCCTGCACTCCCATCAACTGCTCCTCAAAAGACTCTCACGTGCCAAATGTGGATTTACCCTCAACAGCCTCCAAATCCTGCCTAATCTGGTTGTAGTTAGCCTTCCCCAAATTTAGCACCTTAACCCTAGGACAACACTTGTCCTTTTCCATGAGTATCCAAAAGCTTACGGAATTGTGGTCACTGCTCGCCACATGTTCTCCCACTGCAACTTTGATGACCTGGCCGGGCTCGTTCCCTAGTCCTACGTCCAATATAGCCACCTCTCTAGTCGGACTATCCACATATTGTTCCAAAAAACCTTCTTGGACACACTTAACAAATTCCTCACCATCCAGAACCCTAGCCCCAAGGGATTTCCAGTCAATATGAGGAAAATTAAAGTGTCCCACTAGAACAACCCTATCATTTCTACATCTATCCAGAATCTGCTTACATATCTGTTCCTCAACTTCCAATGGATGGGTTGTTGGGAGGCCTGTTGTAAACCCCATCATAGTGACTGCCCCCTTCCTGAGTTCTACCCACAGTGCCTCGTTACTTGATTCTTCCATGGTGTCCTCCCTCTGTATAGCTAACCAGTATTGCAACTCCCCCACCTTTTACCTTCCTCCCCATCTCGCCTAAAATACCTATATCTGGAATATTTAGCTGCCAGTCCTGTCCCTTTTTTAACCAAGTCTCCGTTACAGCAACCGCATCCAAGTTCCGTGCGTAAATCAAGGCTTCAAGTTCATCTGTCTTACCTGTTATACTCCATGCATTTAAGAAGATACACTCCAGACCTCCAGGCCCAGAGTTCGGCCTCCCCCTGCCTACCCTTCCTCTTAGCCAGCCTGACCCTGGACCCATGCTCAGTCTCTACACCTGCTGGCTTACTGTCCTGATTCCCACCCCCTGCCAGAGAGTGGTTATTAGGAGCAGAGGGGGAAGGAGGAATTATTAGACTTCAAGTGGGTACAAACTTTAGTTTTCCCCAGGTTGACCTTCTATGACAGCCAAGACTTTGGATCAATACATTTGTATAAAATCACCAAAGTGACATCGGCATTTCGGCATTCAATGCAGTTACTGCATGTAATACAGCATGATGCCTGCACTAACAACATAATGGAACCTTGCTGGGTTATGTGTAGGCAAAGTGAAGTAAAGGACTACGACAGTACTTTGCAAATTATATTCCACTGTGACTCCATTTTAACTCCACCACCTCCTCACCTTGGCAATTAGGGATTGGCAATAAAAGCCGGCCTTGCTAGTGATCCCATGAATGAAAATAATAAGGTGACCCTAGATGCCAGCAAAAACAAAACAGCAGTAAAGCGCGATAACTTTTGATGTTATTAAAGTTTATGGATTAAAGATTGACATACATCATCCAAAGTATGAAAATCTGTGTTTTATAAAATACTTTGTAAAAGAATTTTCTTATTTTATGTGCTCATGTAGATTTCAGCCAAATTCTCCATAGTCAACAGTGACAGAAAACTCAGTGAAGCCCTCCCCATGCACAAAAGCACACTCACACACATTGTACCCCCCCCCCCCCCCAACCACACACATCTCTTCCCAACCTGCCTCTCCAAACTCTCATTCTCTTTCGCATCCCCACTCATTCACTCACTTGTGTCCTCCCAACCCACTTGCACATACTATAGAATCCATAAAATACTGACAGTGTAGAAGGAGGCAATTCAGCCCATTGAGTGCACCGACACTCTGAAGGAGCGGACTACCTAGGCCCACTCCCCCGTGCTATCCCCGTCACCCCGCGCATTGATCATGGTCAATCCACCCAACCCGCACATCTCCGGACATCAAGAGGGGCAATTTAGAATGGCTGATCCACTTAACCTGCACATCTTTGGACTGTGGTAGGAAACCGGAGCTCCCGGAGTGATGCACTATCAATTACGAGAAGATGAGAGTAGAATGTAATCAAGGCTTTATTACACTGAGATGTGTGGCCTCCTACAGCAACTGATGAAATGGCTGCTGTACGGGGAGCACACAAATTTATACTCCGCCTACTGGGCGGAGCCAGCAGGCAGGGATTTACCCCCGTACCTGTAGTACAGGGGCCTGACCGTAAAACACACACATATATATATATACATACATATATACAGTATATACATCAGTGGTGACTACCACATGGAGGAAATCCACGCAGACACTGGGAGACGGTACAAACTCCAAACATTCACCCAAGGCCGGAATGGAGCCTGAGTCCCTGCTAACCACTGTGCCACTCTTGCACTCCCTCCCCATTCAGATGCCCACTTACTCATTCATACCCTCTCATCCCTATTTATCTCTGCACTAACTCACCCATCTCACTCTCTTTCTCTACCCTCCCCTACATGAATCGCTTTACCTTGCCCAGCTGTGGGCAGTTGAAATGGAAAAGCAGTGATAATAATGGTGAATTTTATAAATTAGACTCAAATCCTAAATTGTTATAAAACATTGACTGATATGGAAAGAAAATGGCTATCAGGGCCCAGACCCCAGCCCTGGACCCTATTCCCCCTCCCCACCGTTCATCTCCTCCCCGTGGCCCCTGCCCCATTCCGTATGTCCTGCTGGCACCCATACTCTAATGAAATATTTCAAAATGGAGTACCCTGCCAAAAGCCTCTTTCCTCACCACACTTTTCATCCCTTACAACTATCTTAAGTGGACTAATACAGTTTGCAACCTTGATGTGGTGTTTAAAACAGCTATGAAGGTCCAACTACATATCCATACCATTACTGAAATTATGTCCACCTCCCAATGTTGCATGACTGCAACACAATCTGAGCTCATGTGCTGCTGAGAGACTCACACATGCCATTCAAACCTTATTATTCCAATGCACAGCTGACCAGTCTCCTACCTGCCACCATAAATAAAGGTGTGCTCATCCCAAAACTCTGCTGTAAATCCTGTTCACCATCCATCCCCTGTGTTTGCTGACCTGACATGGCTCCTGTAAGGGGACTCAGAGCAGCTTGGAACAAAGACCAGTAGATCAAAGTAGATAGGATAAAGGGAAATATGATAAGAAGGGAAAAGTTGACAGTATTAACTTGCTTAGCACACAGATGTAGAATTAACAAATAGAACTATAAATTACCAGGGAATGTATTACTTGAATAAAGACACCTGCAGCAAGTACTAACAGTATTCGTAAAGCATAACAGCAATATAGTATACAAATCTTTGTTAACAGTGATATGTTCGTGAGGCATAATGGGACATAGCTAGCTAATTTGGCCACATTCTTTAGGAAGGTAGAGACATAAACAATCAGCCTCTTCAGCAGAAATATTCTTTATCAGCAGTCCCCAACCAGCCGTTATGAATACCGACAATGGTTCCAGTCAGGAACCAGGTTAAGATGGGGGATTGTATATACAAAGAAACAAGGACCGTAGATAAGGGGGTCTGGAAAACTTCAGAAGAGCATGCACGAGTACCCAACTGTCCATGTTAGGTTGTCGACCTACATTGTCATCAAGTCCCATGCTGCCTGAGAGTAACTTACATTGGTCAATGTATATCATCTATAGCAGTAATGATTGGCCCATGCCCAGCTGAGGTGGGCTTCTGGCTTTTGAAAATTGTATAATTACCGAACTAAAAACAATGTAACTGAGCCTGCTCCGGATTGCTCTCCCATGTACATTGGAAAATAAAGACTTTAACCAGAGTTGCTGTCATGCGAGTCTTTGTGCTAGCTGAGCTGCAATTAAGAAGGGGAATCCCTCACATGAAAAACAGCTCAATACTCAGTTTCTGAAAACGCTCCTACATCAGCTGCAATCAGATGATACTTCAGTTTTGGAATCCTCATGTTTTTTGTTTTTAAAAACCTCCATGCCTAGTCCATCCCCATCACTTTGGACTCCTCCAGTCCTAAAAGCCTTTGAGATTTTTACATTCTTTGAATTCTGGCTTTTTAACTCAACCCCAATTTTAACTGGTTGATGGTTGTGCTTTAGCTGCCTTGGTCCTAAGCTCTGAGGTCTCTCTTTAACCTTCATCATCTTTCTCGCTCCTCTTTTAAGATGTTCCTTAAAACTTACTCCTTTGATCAAGCCTTTGGCCATCTCTCATGCTGCTCAGTGATTTACATAATAGCACTTTTAAGCATCTTTGGATATTTTATTGTGTTTAATAAGGTATTTAAATGTAATTGTTGTTGTCGACCTACATTGTCATCAAATCCAGTGATACTTCAATTTTAAAATCCGCACACCTCATGTTCAAATTGCTCTAGGGCCTCACCCAGCCTACAGCTCAAAACGTCTGTGAATTTAGTGTTCTTGCGAGTCTGGCCGCTTATGCATTCCCATTTCCCTTCTTCCACAATTGGCTGTGCCCGATGGCAGCTGATTGTGTATGGACTTCAATATAATAGATATTATACGATATTTAGATTGCAGTTGCTCAAGGCAGCTCACCACCACCTTCTCGAGGAAAATTAGGGATGGGATGGGCAGCAAATGCAGGCCCAGCCAGTGCCACATACATCCTATGAATGACTTTTTAAAAATTGGATAAGATACACTCTGTACTACACATGGTGTCATCTGACCTAGGGGTGGAAGGTCAGATCGCACATGTTTGAAAGTTAGCCAGCATGGCAGATTAAATGATATGACATTTGCAGTTAAATCAGCAACTTTGAATGTTGTTCTTTCAGCCAGAGATGTGTCAGGCTGATAAGCATTATATTCAGGTCCAAGTTACAAAATTCCTTCCCCAAGATTTCCATTATTCTCTCCTTTTACAATGTCACTCATAACCTACCTCTGAGCAAGCTTTTGGTCATCAGTCTTAATGTCTCCTTCTTTGCATGTGCTTTTTTTTTGGAGCGATTACCACACTGCGATTTAACTATAAAAGACTCCAAATTATTGCTACCCACTTTGTTTACACCCGATTCATTGATGCTGCTCATTCTTTATCCCTCCCTTAATCACTGCTGTTACTGCCCAATACTCTCCTCACCTAATCATAGAAACATACAAGATAGGAGCAGGAGGTGGCCATTGGGCCCTTTGAGCCGGCTCCACCTTTCAACATGATCATGGTTAATTTTCTATCCCAACACCATATTTCAGCATCATACCTCTCAATACCTTTAGAGTTTAGAAATCTATTTCCTTCTTTCTCGGGTATATTCAACGATTTGGACTCTACAACCTTCTGTGGTAGAGAATTCCACCCTCTTAGTGAAGAAATGTCATGGAGGCATCGACGTCTACAGCACAGAAAAGGCTCTTTGGCCCATCTGGTCTGTGTTGGTCAATAACAACCACCTCACTATCTTAATCCCATTTCCCAGCACTTGGCCCATGGCCTTGTATGCCTTTGCCTCCACCACCCTTTCAGCAGCGAGATCTAAACTCCCATCACCCTCTGCGTGAAAACGTTTTTCCTCACATTCCCTCTCAACCTCCTGCCCTTTAGCTTAAATCTATGCCCCCTGGTTATTAACCCTCCACCAAGGGGAAAAGTTTCTTCCTGTCTATTTATGTGCCTCATAATTTTATACATCTCAATCATGTCCCCCCCTCAGTCTCTTCTCCTCCAAGGAAAACAACGCCAGTCTATCCAATCTCTCTTCACAGCTAAATCTCTCCAGCCCAGCCAACATCTGGTAAATCACCACTGCACCCTTTCGAGTGCTATCACATCCCTTCTAGAATGTGGATTCCAGAACTACACACAATACTCTAGCTGTGGCCGAACCAATGTTTCATACAGTTCCAGCGTAACCTCCCTGCTCTTAAATCTATGCCTCGGCTAATGTATTTTTTGACAGTTTTGTTACAGACTTGAGACTGAAGGGCCAGTCATGCAACTTTAATGACCTGAAATCCTGGGATGAAATTGTGTGAATCCTTGAATCTAGTCAAGCGACTAAATATCCTAGAAGATAGCTGGTCACCTGAGCACAATGAATTACTGCAAGACATTACGGTGTGCACAGTGTATGAGGATTTGGAAGAAACCCTAGTGTAGGAGAACAAACCAGACAAGGTTTGTAAAATCACCCATAATTTCCTGTTTAATGCCATTCCCAACATCATTACTACAGTTTGGGGGTCTATATATAAACTTTATTAATGTTTTTTGCACCTTGGTGTTTCTTGGCTCTACCCATACAGATTCCACATTGTTAGAGCTAATATCTTTCCTCACTATTGCATTAATTTCCTCTTTAACCAACAATACACGCCACTGCATTTTCCTTTTTGTCTGTCCTTCCTAAATACTGAATACCCCTGGATGTTCAGTTCCCAACCCTGGTCACGCTGCAGCCATGTCTCTGTAATATCATACCTATTTACATCTTTTTGCACAATAAATTCATCCACTTTATCGCAAATTCTCCCCACGTTAAGGCACAAAGCCTTTAGGCTTGTCGTTTTAAAATTACTTGTCCCATTCACGCTATTTTTTACTGTGCCCTTTTTCAATCTGGCCTTTGGTTTCTCTGTATCACTTTTCCTATTCCTCTTTCTCTCTTTTGTTTTTGTCCTTGATTCTCCCTCCTCAAATTCCTTGCATAATGTCCCACCCCCCTGCCATTTTGATTTGAACCTTGCCGAGCCATTCTAGCAAATACTCCCCCAGGACATCAGTCCCGGTCCTGCCCAGGTATAACCCGTCCAGTCGTACTGTGCCCACCACCGCCAGAACTAGTCCCAATATCCCAGGAATCTGAATCCCATCTCTTCAACCACGTATTCATCCAATATACCCTGCCCCCATGCCCTGCTCCAGCCCCCCCTTCTCAGTGCTGACCCCTTACCCTGCACCAGCATCTCCCCTCCCGAGTGTTGTTCTCATACCCTGAACCAGCCTCTCCCCTCCTCAGTGCTGCACACATACCCTGCACTAGCCTTTCCCCTCCTGTGTTGCCCCCACCCAGCCCCATCCTCAGTGCTGCCCCATACCCTGCACCAGCCTCTCCCCTCCTCAATGCTGAACCCATGTCATGCTCCAGTCCCAGTGTTGCCCCCATATACTGCTCCAGTCTCAGTGTTGCCCCCATTCCCTGCTCCCGCTTCAGTGTTGACCCCATACCCTGCTCCAGCCTCAATGTTGCCTCCATACCCTGCTCCAGTCTCAGTGCTGACTCCATACCCTGCTCCAGCCTCAGTGCTGACCCCATTGTGGTGAATGAGATTCACACGGTATTATATGCTACCACAATGGAAGTCTCCTTCCGCAGCCTCACCTCGTTTCCCACGGACCCTGCGACCTCATCGTGGGCCCCCGACCAACAACTTCCCCAGGCCTGTGCCGCACGGCCCCCCAGCTACCGCGCTGCCAAAGCCAGTTACTCTGCGGCCCCAGCCAGTCACTCTGCTGCCCCAGCCAGCTACTCAGCTGCCCCAGCCTGCCATTTCTGTGGACAAAGCCAGCACCCGAGGCAGCACTCCCCAGCCCGATCCGCGACCTGCAGCAGCGGCGGGAAGAAAGGCCACTATGCCAGAGTGTGCCTCGCGAAAAGGGCCGCAGTTTCTAACTCCCCAGTAGAGAGAACAAATCGCTCCCAGCACCAGCGGGCCCGCGGGGCCCGAAACGCTGCGACCTACGCCCCGACTCCGCCCCCTCCCACCACGTGCGATCCATGGGGGCCGCCATCTTAGCAAACCCCCACCATGCGGCCGGCCACGTGCGACTCATGGGGGTCGCCATCTTGGACGCCATCTTCCTCGCTGCTCACCACGTGCGATCCACGGGCCCCATCTGCATCTCCATGCTCAGAAAGCTCATCAGAAGACTACGACTTCCCCGGGCACTCATCACGCGGCCCGCAACTCAGCGCAGCGATCCTGCATCTAGCTCGCCAGAACATACCGGCATCTACTCGACCGGACGCCCACTCGGAAGACTACGACTTCCCCGGGCGCCCATCACGCGGCCCGTAACTCAACGCGGTCACCCTAGATCAATCCCGCCCCAAGCACCTACGAAGTTCGATGGCGGAGGTCCAGATCAACGGGTACAGCACGCCATGCCTCTTTGACTCCGGGAGCACCGAGAGCTTCATACACCCAGAGCTGGTAAGACGCTGTTCGCTTCCTATTTTTCCTGTGAGCCAAACTATCGCCCTCGCTTCGGGCTCCCATTCAGTCCAAATCCAAGGACGCACCGTCGCTACGCTCACAATTTGAGGCGCTAGTTATTCGAAATTTAAACTTTATGTCCTGCCCGACCTCTGTGCGCCACTCTTATTAGGCCTGGATTTCCAGTGCAACCTCAAGAGCCTCACCCTCAGCTTCGGCGGGCCCCTGCCCCCACTCACTATCTGCAGCCTAGCCACGCTGCGCATCTCCCCCCCTCCTCTCTTCGCCAATCTCACTCCAGATTGCAAACCAGTAGCTACTCGCAGCAGGCGATACAGCCTACAGGATAGGGTCTTTATCTGATCGGAGGTCCGACGGCTGCTCAGTGAGGGGATCATAGAGGCCAGTAATAGTCCCTGGAGAGCTCAGTTGGTGGTCGTCAAGACCGGGGAAAAATTTTGCATGGTCGTCGACTATAGTCAGACCATAAATCGCTTTACGCTCCTAGACGCGTATCCCCTCCCCAGAATTGCAGACATGGTTAACCAGATCGCCCAATTTCGGCTATTTTCCACGGTGGATCTGAAGTCTGCATACCACCAGCTTCCAATCCACCCGGAGGACCGCCACTACACGGCATTCGAGGCCGATGGCCGCCTCTTCCATTTCCTCCGGGTTCCCTTCGGCGTCACTAACGGGGTTTCAGTGTTCCAACGAGCAATGGACCGAATGGTAGACCAGTACAGGCTGCGGGCCACGTTTCCGTATCTGGACAATGTTACCATCTGCGGCCATGACCAGCAGGACCACGACGCCAACCTCCACCGTTTTCTCCAAACGGCACAGAAATTAAACCTCACTTATAACAAGGGGAAATGCGTTTCCGCACAAACAGACTGCCCATACTCGGCTATGTCGTGGAGAACGGAGTCCTGGGCCCAGACCCGGACTGTATGCGCCCCCTCTTAGAACTCCCCCCTCCCTCATTGACCCAAGGCCCTCAAACGGTGCTTGGGGTTCTTTTCATACTACGCCCAGTGGGTCCCTCAATATGCGGACAAAGCCCGGCCACTCTTTAAGGCCACACGATTTCCCCTGTCAGCTGAGGCGCACCAGGCCTTCAGCTGCATCAAGGAGGACATCGCCAAAGCAGCCATGCGGGCGGTGGATGAATCCACTCCCTTTCCGGTTGAGAGCGACGCCTCAGAAGTAGCTCTAGCAGCCACTTTAAATCAGGCAGGGAGGCCCATTGCATTTTTCTCCCGTACCCTATCCACTTCAGAACTCCGACACTCCTCAGTCGAGAAGGAAGCACAAGCCATCGTGGAGGCTGTTCGTCACTGGAGGCACTACCTCGCAGGTAGGAGGTTCACCCTCATCACCGACCAACGATCGGTTGCCTTTATGTTTGACAATTCGCAAAGGGGCAAAATAAAAAACGATAAAATCCTTCGGTGGAGGATCGAACTCTCCACCTATAGTTACGATATTAAATATCGACCGGGGAAGCTCGACGAGCCCTCGGATGCCCTAACCCGCGGGACATGCGCCAGCGCGCAGATCAGCCGTCTGAAAGCCATCCACGATGACCTCTGCCATCCAGGGGTCATCCGGCTCGCCCACTACATCAGAGCCCGAAACCTGCCTTTCTCCAACGAGGAGGTAAAAGCGGTCACCAGGGACTGCCCTATCTGTGCAGAGTGCAAACCGCACTTCTATAGACCAGACAGGGCCCACCAGGTCAAGGCTTCTAGGCCCTTTGAACGCCTCGCGATCGATTTCAAAGGGCCACTCCCCTCCACTAACAAGAACATTTATTTCCTCAACATCATAGACGAGTTCTCCCGATTCCCTTTTACCATCCCGTGCCCCGACATGACTTCCCACACAGTCATTAGGGCCCTGCATAGTGTCTTCACCCTGTTTGGTTTCCTCAGCTACGTGCACAGCGACCGGGGTTCGTCCTTTATGAGCGACGAGCTGCGTCAGTATCTGCTCGACAAGGGCATCGCCTCGAGCAGGACTACCAGCTACAACCCCAGGGGGAACGTGCAGGTGGAGAGGGAGAATGCGACGGTCTGGAAGACCGTCCTACTGACCCTCCGGTCTAGAAAACTCCAAGTCTCTCAATGGCAAGAAGTCCTCCCAGCCGCGCTCCACGCAATTAGATCCCTCCTCTGTACAGCGACCAATCAAACCCCTCTCGAGCGGCTCTTCACTTTTTCTAGGGGCACTACCATGGGGTCTCACTTCCGGCGTGGCTGAGGACACCAGGCCCGGTTCTCCTGAGGAAGCACATCAGGGCGCACAAAACCGACCCCCTTGTTGAAAAGGTGCGCCTCCTCTATTCCAACCCCCAGTACGCATTCGTGGAGTTCCCGGACGGTCGCCAGGACACAGTATCCCTTCGGGACCTGGCACCCGCTGGATCCAGCCCCCCCCACTACCCCCACTGAGGAACCCCTTACCCCGTTCCCTATGCTGCCGCCTCCTCGCGCCTCTGATCCCGCAAAGTCGCCCCGCCTGTTCCATGCGCCAGCACCAGCCCGCCCCCAGTGCCCCCAGTCTCCGGTCGAGCCAGAGGTGTATGAAGTTTGGACGAGACCCGCCCCGGAGTCTGCCATCGTACCCCAGCTCTCAACACCCACCCAGCCACCGCAAGAGGCTGCAATCCCGGTGCTCCGCAGATCGCAACGAACAATTTGTCCACCGGACAGACTAACTCTGTGAGCCACCACCCCCGCCGGACTTGATGTTTTTTCACAGGGGGTGAATGTGGCGAATGAGATTCACACGGTATTATAAGTTACCAATGTCACTCTGTTCCCATTGTATACGTACCTATATTGTAAGTGTAGTTGCACTACCTGACCACCAGGGGGAGTAGCTCTGGGGGTACTCGAGAGTTTGTACTGGGCTCCCCCCTTGGCTCCGCCCAGAACTCCTCCCCCTGGAGCTGCTGTATAAGGTTCCGTGCCACAGAGCCAGCCGGCCAGTTCATCGAAAGTTCAACGGCGAACAGGCTGGCTCTGTTGTATGTATATTAAAACCGCTATTTTAATCCTACAAGCACGTGTCCGTAGAAGTGATGGTTCCATCACCCATACCCTGCTCCTGCCTCAGTGCTGACTCCATACCCTGCTCCAGTGTCAGTGCTGACTTCATACCCTGTTCCAGCCTCAGTGCTGACCCATTACCCTGACCCTGCCTCAGTGCTGACCCCATACCCTGCTCCAGTCTCAGTGCTGACCCCATACCCTGCTCCAGCCTCAGGGCTGACCCCATACCCTGCTCCAGCCTCAGGGCTGACCCCATACCCTGCTCCAGCCTCAGTGCTGACCCCATATGAAATGAAATGAAAATGAAAATTGCTTATTGACACGAGTAGGCGTCAATGAAGTTACTGTGAAAAGCCCCTAGTCGTCACATTCCGGCGCCTGTTCGGGGAGGCTGTTATGGGAATATCCTGCTCCAGCCTCAATGTTGCCCCTATACCCTACTTCTGTCTCAGTGCTGACCCCATACCCTGCTCCAGCCTGTGTTGCCCTCATACCCTGCTCCAGCCTCAGTGCTGACCCCATACCCTGCTCCAGCCTCAATGTTGCCCCTATACCCTAATCCTGTCTCAGTGCTGACCCCATACCCTGCTCCAGCCTCAGTGCTGACCCCATACCCTGCTCCAGCCTCAGTGTTGTCTCCATACCCTGCTCCAGCCTAAGTGCTGACCCCGTGCCCTGCTCCAGTCTCAGTTTTGACCCCATGCCCTGCTCCAGCCGCAGTGTTGTCTCCATACCCTGCTCCAGCCTCAGTGCTGACCCCGTGCCCTGGTCCAGTCTCAGTGCTGACCCCATGCCCTGCTCCAGCCTCAGTGCTGACCCCATGCCCTGCTCCAGCCGCAGTGTTGTCTCCATACCCTGCTCCAGCCTCAGTGCTGACCCCATACCCTGCTCCAGCCTCAGTGCTGACCCCATACCCTGCTCCAGCCTCAGTGCTGACCCCATACCCTGCTCCAGCCTCAGTGCTGACCCCATACCCTGCTCCAGCCTCAGTGCTGACCCCGTGCCCTGGTCCAGTCTCAGTGCTGACCCCATGCCCTGCTCCAGCCGCAGTGTTGTCTCCATACCCTGCTCCAGCCTCAGTGCTGACCCCATACCCTACTCCAGTCTCAGTGCTGACCCCATGCACTGCTCCAGTCTCTAGCCTCCTCTCCCAGCTGCCAGCCCTGCCATTTCTCCCCCTTACTCACGGCTGCTGCTGCTGTTCCTGACGATATTTCTTCCTCTCCTGTAGGGCTCTCGGGCGGCTGGAGAAGGTGTAGGTGTTGCTGTTGTCCTGCTGCGGTAAGACGGTAGTCATTGCGGCAGGCTGGGGAATGAGTGAGATCAATGTGAGAGCGCGCCGGCATCCCCTAGCAACCTGCTACCTTGGCAACGGTTACCAACGCACAGGAGCGTCACTTCCGTCAGCGAGCCGCTTCAGGGCCTAGCTCCTGGAGGAAGCAGTCTCGGCGGAGCCGCCTTGCTTATCACTGTCACTGTCACTGTGTGTGGGGCCCTAACCAGCCGGTGTTTAACACCCAGGGCATCTTATTGTGATTGACCGTGAATGTTCTTGCTTGTGCTCCTCCACAGTGGCTCACTGTATTCATTGGAGATCTAAAGTGCTGGTTGCCCTTGGTAACCGTTATGTTGAGCCATGTTCTTCTGTCCTCTCTGTATTCTCTATCACTGAGTGTTTGCTGCTCATAGTTTCCAGGAGTGTTTTTATCCCGACCACTAATGGATCATTTTCAATGGCATAAGACATTTACTAAGAGGAGGAAGGCCATTTTATTTAATTAATCTACCCCCCACCACCTTGCTGCATATGATTCTTTATGAATAATCAGTGTCTTTATCTCATTCCAAGTTTTGATTGTTCACTGGAACTTAAATCTGCCTTTCCCGACTTTGGATGTGCTCCGTGGCCACTCCAGTGTTTTAATGTTTTTTCACATAATTGTATCTCACTACAAAGATTCCCTTTCAGATACCACGTTTCCACAATGAAAAGCATATGTTTATCCTGTCTTTCATCATAATTCACAGCTATTGCCTTCAATGCTTGAATGCCTCTTGTTTCTCAGCGACCAAAACCAAACAAGGTGTGGTCTGACCAAAGCATGCTACAATCCAATAACAATTTCTATTCACTTGGAAGCCATTTCTTAATTCTGTACTTTTGGCATTTGTAAATTATTGCTCTGCATTACTCAGTTATGAGTCTTCATCCTTGTGCATTTCAAAACACTTCTGGATGTACAAAAACAGAAGAAATAGCAAGAATAGGCCATTCAGCCTCAAGTCTGTTTCACCAATCAATAAGATTGTGGCTGATCTGATGTGGCCTTAACTCCACTTTCCTGCCTGTCCTCCATAATCCTAGACTCCCTTGTCAATCAAAAATCTGTCTAACTCGGCCTTGAATATATTCAATGATGCACCCTCCACTGCTTGCTCGGGAAGAGAATTCCTAGCACTATTGAATCTGTGGGAGATGCAGTTCCTTCTCACCTCCATATCAAGTGGTAAATGCTGTTCGGGTTCTTCCTGTTTAATACTTTATTTCCCCTTTCATTTTGGCGTTATTATTTTGACCCATGGATGATTAAGGGACATGTATCTTTAAATCAAGCAGCAGAATTCAGAAGTTACAGAAGAGAACACTTTTGCTAGTCTCTGGTGATTTAAACAGATGCTCCAAACTTGTCGGCGTCAGAGAGAGAGCGAGAGATGGGGTGGGACTCGGTTTGATTGATTGGCTGGTGGCCAATTAATTGGCCCAAAAGGCCATGCTTCACCCAGTAACAGGTGACGATTGGATCCTATTCCCATGGAATGATATTCAGAGTTGCAAGGAGTTTCAGTTTTGATTCTGGCAGCACAGAGACAAGAACCTGCTATCTCTCTTCAGAACGCCTGCGAGTACTGTATTTCTGAAACTGCAGGAATCTATCTTACAGAAAACCATTACAGGCTGCAAACCAAGACCTGGACCTGCTTTCTCTCTCCAGAAAGGCTGTGGCTGCTGTATTTCTGAAGTTACAGCGAACCTGAATGAATGCACCTACAGAGAAGACCAGTACAGGCTGCAAACAGAGACTTTAACCTGCAAGCTTTCTGAGAAGGAAGGTGTGCTAAAAGAAAATATCATCTGAAACAAAGATTCTTTTTCCTTTATGTTTTTTGCCCCTTTCCACCCCTCTATGTTTGTTTATCTTGTGTGTGCGTGTGTTGGGGTGGGGGAGTAAACTGGGAATTAGGGATTAGATAATAGTTAACCAGTTGCATTTGCTGCATATTTCATTGTAGTTAATTGTGTTTACATTTACAAACCTGGTGGCTATTATTGGACAGCCAAGGGCCAAAGATCTTGGATATTTTTCTTAGAATTATTGGCTAATTACTTGTGTTGTGACTTGGGTCAAGTGGCACTGGAATTGACCATGCACTAGCCCAGGAAGTCATAACAACGCCTTATTTTGTCTCTTTCTAGATTTCCCCATGAGGAGGGATATCTTCTCAGCATATACCTTGTCAAGCCACTTCAGAATCTTGTATATTTCAAGAAAGTCACCACTCTTGTAAGCCTCAGGATGTTTAGGCTGAACCTGCTCAACCTTTCCTCAAAAGACAGATCCGTCATCCAGGAATTAGCCAAGTGAATTCTCTCTGAACTGCTTCTAGTTCAAGTATGCCCCTCCTTAACTAAGGAGAGCAAAACTGCATACAATACTCCAGGTGTGGTCAGACCAGTGCCCTGTACAGTTGTAGTAATACTCAATCTCAGAACATGGTGGCAGTGTTTGATACGTTGATGTAAAGGGGATTTTCACAGTAACTCCATTGCAGTGTTAATGTAAGCATACTTGTGACACGAATAAAGATTATTATAATATAAAAGACCTCAGTGTTATCAAAGGAACTACGGAACGGAGAAACCTTCAGAAGCAGCTGGAGAAATTTTGGCAGCAGGAGGAGAGAGCTAATAATTATGGGGCGCGATTCTCCGCAAATCCGGCGTGCCGTGAAGGCTGGCGTGAAACTGGTCGTGTTTCACGCCCGCCTCGGAGCTCCGTCCTGGGACCCGATTCTCCCCCCCCCCCGGGTGGGGCTAGTATCGGGGCCCGGGGAATCACGGCGACGCGGAGTTAGCGAACGTCATGCCCCTCAGCCGCCCCGCGGACTGATCCTGCAGGGCGGCGGGAGAACAAATAGTGCGTGGGTATCAGACCCGCTGCCCGCGATCGGTGCCCACCGATCGCAGGCCCATGCCACCCTTGGCACGGCCGTGCCAATTGGTGCCATGGTTATCCAGGACGGGCACTTTGTGGCCGTTTTCACGAACGCTCAAAGCAGGTGTGATCGCGGCCGTGAAAACGGCCGTAAACTCTGCGGTATTCGGCCCATCGGCCTGTGGAGAATCGCTGTTCGCCGTAAAAACGGCGAGCAGCGATTTGTGTCGGGGGGCGGCCGGAGGGGGGAGGGAGAATAGCGGGAGGCCATGAAAATTGTCGGGAAGGCCCTCCCGCTATTCTCCGACCCGTCGTGGGCAGCGGAGAATCGCGCCCTATCTATTAGTGAGCAGTCCCTGCACATTTTGATTGCCTCAAGATCCTGCAGAGAGGTCAATAGTGGGATTTATGGAAATACCATTTTCTCTGGTACCGAACAGCATCAATCATCACGAAAAAGAACCAAAGTTCTAAGTTAGTTCCTTTCTTTATGCAGTAGTCTAGTGGCAGACGATGTGCAAAGGTCCACTCTGGACTTTGAGTCCATCCTTAAAATCTTTGATATCTTTTAAAATCTGCCACAGAATCCCGTTACAGAGCCGTTGGTTCAACGAGCGATGCAGCCCCAACTTCCAGTGTCAAATCGGGCTATATTCAGGCAAATCGGAGGCTTCAAATGACTCAGTAGATTGGGTAGGTCCTTTACCAATGACTTCACCCACAAGAAAGGTCACCAAATCAGACAAAAGGCATACAGAAGGCATTGTGGCATGACAGTAGCCGTTCCCATGTTGAACTGCAGGACTGAATTGGCACTAGAAAGTGATCTAATTTTGTTTGTGGTGTACAGGTTGTTTGCAATATATTAAATCAGGTTTTAGAAGACTTAACCATCCAGCAAGAATGAACTCTTTAAATGGGAAATTCAAAAGATTTATTAACCATTAATAGGTTGAAAGATAACGGGCGCAATTCTCCGCCCCCCACGCAGGGTGGGAGAATCGCAGGGAGGCCGGGCGAGTCCCGCCACGCCGCCCCGGCACCCGCACGCGATTCTCCCACCCGCCCCCAAAACGGTGCGCCGCGTTTTACGACAGGCCGCTCAGAGAATCACCACTCGCCGTTTGCAATGGCGAGCGGCGATTCTCTGGCCCAAATGGGCCGAACGGCCTGCCCAATCCGATGGGTTCACGCCGGCGCCAACCACACCTGGTCGCTGCCGGTGTAAACAGTGCGTGAACGCTGCGTGGGCAGCCTGTGGGGGTAGGAGGGAGGATTGAGCACCGGAGGGGCGCTCAGAAGGGGTCTGGCCCGCTATCGATGCCCACTGATCGGCGGGCCGGCGTCTCTAAAGGACGCACTCTTTTCCTCCGCCCCCCGCAAGATCAATCCTAACCCTAACCCTAACCCTAATCCTCCCGCGGGGAGGATGGCAACCGTGTATGTGCGGGTTGACGCCAGCCAACCTGCGCATGTGCGGGCGACGTCATTTACGCGGCGCCGCTTTCACGTGTCGCCAAGGCCTGGCACGCGTAAATAACGCGGCGCCGCTCCTAGCCCCCCGGGGGTGGAGAATAGGGGGAGAATAGGGGGCGAGGAGCGGCCTCCGATGCCGGAGTGAAACACTCGGTTTTCACTCCGGCGTCGGCACCTAGTCTCCCGTTGGGAGAATCCCGCCCAATAAGTCAGAAAGTTAAAAAGCAATGTTTCAATTAATAATAATTAGCAGTAATTAACAGGAGGAGACAGTTTAACTTTAACAATTAAGCAGACTTTGCACAACTTTCCTTGGTTGAATAGACCAAAGATATGAAGTGATGGAAAGATGAATGACATGTTAACAAAATGGTTACTCGGAAATTTCATTTTTGAAATGAAAAATCAAATGAAAATCACTTATTGTCACAAGTAGGCTTCAAATGAAGTTACTGTGAAAAGCCCCTAGTCGCCACATTCCGGCGCCTGTTCAGGGAGGCTGGTACGGGAATTGAACCATGCTGCTGGCCTGCCATGGTCTGCTTTAAAAACCAGCGATTTACCCCAGTGTGCTAAACCAGCCCCTCAGCTCAGCTTTTATCCCTCAGCTCATATTTGCTTAACTCAAATTAGTTCAAGTGCTGAACAATAATTGGTTAACCTAACCGTATGTAGATTTATAATTAGCCCCTGATACCTACCAGCATCTTCTGGTGTCTTAACACAAAGGTCTACTGAAAAATGAGACAGCTTAATAATTAAGCTGGGGTTACTGTGTTATGGGATAGGGTGGAGTTGTTGACCTTGGGTAGGGTGCTCTTTCCAAGAGCCGGTGCAGACTCGATGGCTGAATGGCCTCCTTCTGCACTGTAAATTCTATGATTCTATGATAAGGCCACATTCATTCCCTAATTTAATGTAATTTGCCAAGACTGTAAAAGTTTTGGGTTTAGCACACCTTGGACGGGATTCTCCAGCTGCGCCAGCCCTGCGACTGGAGAATCCCGCCCGAGGTCAATGGTTGTGGCCATCTTGCAGCGGACGGGCGGAAGAATCCAGCCCCTTATCTTACCCTGGCTGGAAAGATACCATTTTACAGTTCTCATGATTTATGACTTAAAATCAAGTGTTAATTATGTATAATTGTAAAACATTACAAATTTGTGCTGCAGGTTACGTAAGAAATACTTCTTGAATAAACAGGCATTTTCTGGATAATATAACGTCCCCTAAAACAGTTTTCTAAAAAGGCAACAATTGTCAAACAGTCTGTTGGAAACAGGCAATGTCACTATGTTCAGGCTGCCATGTTGACATGCCTGCATTGTTATGATGGCATCTTGTGTGTCCCCTTATCTGTGCAAGTGTTTTGAAAGTGTTGCCAATCGGCACCGGAGTAATGTTGCCAATTAATATTGATGCTCTTTAGAGTCGCCAGGTATCAAACGATACCACCACAAGGCTTTACCGGATATCGATCAAAGGACCACACAACTAGTTAGTCAGTTGAAATTCAAAGATGGTTTACTTACACACAAGGATTACTTCGACATGCAACACAAAACATGACAAGTTAAACTACACCTAACAGCTACAATAACCTATACTTAACTTCAGGGCAACTGGCTCTATGCAGATGGACAAGGCCTTTGTCCGGATCTTGCAAGGCTGGGTAGAAGAAGTGGCTCTGTTTCTGCTGGGCTCAACTGTCTGGTAGCGATCGTTGGTCTTGAACTTGTCTGTCTGGTCATTATGCTGCACTTGGGTTGGCACAGGCCGGATCCAAGAGAGACCGAGCACATGGCTGTGTCTCTTTTTATCCCTCTGGGATTTTGCGCTCTTTGGGGCGGTCCTTAACTTGGACCCAATAATTTGACAGGCTTTGATCACTGCCTTCGATTTTGGCCAATAAAGGGGCGGGTGTCTTGATGGTTGGGCGTGTCCTTAGCAGTCATTGACCTTGGCTGTTTGGGCTCCCTGAGTAAAGGGAGTGACGCCAATTAGTCTGGATCTGTATCGGTTACCTGAGTACAGTTCTTTTGTTCTGGGGAAATGGGCCATTAGAATGCAAACGAGCGGGGGTTTCGATCACGTCTAGCTATCTGGGTTGCAAGTACACACACAAGCTCTGAGTCTGTCTGAGTCCTGGGTTGGCCATAATTCCCATGGCCCTTTGCAGGTGGTCATCTGAAATGGCTACAAAAGGACCAGGATATGACCTTCAACTTGTTGTAGACATAAAAGCTGACCTTCAACAGGGAAGGTGGTAACCATTCTGACGTTTTGAGTATCTGTCCATGTCCATTGGTCAAAATAGTTTCAACATGTGATTGACACTGGGTAAGCTACCTGTCCCCCCGAAAAGGATATATATGAGGATGTCCTACTGAGGAATGGTATACTGCTGAGTGGCTGGTTAGGTGGCAGTGCTTGTTACGAAGCTTCATTATTCAGAGGGGAAGATGGACCAGAGGAGGAGGAAGATCAATGGAAGCATTCCCTAACATTACTGCGATCAACATCTCCTGCATCAACTGTCCGTTTGTCCTCTGGGATCAGCAAACTGCTCACAACTGTTACAGATTGTATACTTTTTCTGTCTAATTAGTTGCTGTATCTATCTAAACTGTTTCTTAATAAACCATCTGAAAATTACTTATGACTAATTGACTGCCTATTTAGTTATCTGTGGCCTCGAACCCCAGGCGATCTTACAATTACTGTCAGAAGTGGGATACACAGTTCCAAATTCCAATTCACTTCCTGCACCTAGTGGTGCACTAAGGCTGGCCTTTATCTGCTTACATAGCTAGTAATTCACAGAACAGGTCCCTAGTCTGTCACCAGAGTCTGAAAGCTTGAGGGATGCCACCCTATATCAAACGTGGCTGACCAGGAGTCTCTCCCGTTCTTATCGCCAGCCATTGGGGTGTTTGGACGAATTTATAGGCTGGCACTCAACCTGGTCAACTGCGTTATGAACGCACCTTCCTTGGCCATCAAGTCCTGGGGTGGATCTCAAACCCACGCTTCTGGTTCAGAGACAGAGACACTACGCACTGCGCCACAATTGGCTTGAAATTTGAGCAGTGGATTGAGCAGTCTTGGATTGTAGTGTGGTGTAGTTATTAAGTGAAGACAGATTCGCAGTAGCATACGGTACAGAACAGCTGATAGATTGTGAAAACAAAAGAGCCTGGAATGAGAGACTGCAAGTTTATTTTTGACAAACTTTCTAAAAACGTTCAGAAAGGGAAGGTGAAGTTGAAAAAATTTACAAATAAGTTGGTCAACGGTGTACGTGCGTTTTCCTGACAGCTAATAAAAAGTAAAAGGAGATAAAAAAGAGGTCAGGAACTTACAAAAGAGCTGTACAAATTGACTTGTTGAATCAGTTCTTTGCGAACAGGAAACACATGACAGATGTTATACAAGGTGAAATATTAGACCAAACACTGGAACGCATGAGAAGCCATGCAAATCTTTCTTATCAGAGTTAAATAGGATCCATAACAGAAAGTGATGATTTTAGTAGATTCCTCCAGCTGCAGGTTCCCCAGAGTTAAAGTAAGAGATGGACAGTCACAAAGTCCTGGTTAACATCAAACAGTTTCCCATCGAAAGCCCAAGTGTATTCACAGAGAGATCTGATTCCTGCCCAGTCATCATTTACAATCTGTATGCCAACCCTATGGAATAGTTTTGCCCAGTTGAGAGTATGTCATACACTCAAGTCGTCATTTTTAAAACAGTATTGTTCACAAACATCAAGGATTCAAAAAGGAAGGGTTTGAGTTTAAAATAAGGATTGGAAGAAATGGACATCGATTTAACCTGCTTGGAGTTTCTGTATTTTTTTCAATCAATTCAAACTGCACTAGTACAGAACTGTGAAGGCCAGATTGTTCCCAAAACATAAAGATAAGACTGCAGTTTGGCAGCAATCCAATTTGAATTTTTCAAAATCATATTTTGGCACGCTGGCACAGTGCTTAGCACTGCTGCCTCACAGTGGCAGGGGTCTGGGTTCGATTCTGATCTCGGGTGACTGTGTGGAGTTTGCATTTTTTCCCTGTGTCTGTGACGGTTTCCTCCGGGTGCTCCAGTTTTCCACATAGTCCAAAGATGTGCAGGTTAGGTGGATTGGCCATGCTAAATTGCCCCTCAGTGTCCAAAGGTTAGATGGGGTTACGGGGATAGGATGGGGGAATTGGGCCTGGGCGGGGTGCTCTTTCAGAAGGTCGGTGAAGACTTGATGGGTCAAATGGCCTCCTTCTGCACTGCAGTGATTCTATGATTCTCTCCAGTGATATGAATTAACTTCAAGTTTTAAGCAGTGAATGGTGGAAATTGAAAATTGGTTTAACGGAGAGAAAGATAAACAGAGCAGATGAAATTTAGGCAAACTTGAGGAAAAATAGGCAAAGAATTTAATTAAGTTTGAAATGGAGTCTGTTCCTTTTATTGGAACCTTATAAAAATTACATAAAGTCACAATTACGCGGTTTTCTCCGCCCACCCCAGTCCCCTGAAAGAAGCAGCAGTGTTAACTCTTTCTGCTGAAAAAAATCATTGCACAGCCTTCAGATTACTGAAGTATATTGGACAATATGAATGTTGGCTAGAATTCCCCAGCTGACGAGGATTTTCTTTTCCTGCTGGCAGTGCACCGCCGCCCGCACCTTTCCCGGCGGCATGAGGTGGCCCAATCGGAAATCCCTATGACAAACAATGGGAAGAGAGAGTGGCAATGCCGAGAGACATGCAGCTGGGAAACCGGAGAATCCCACTCAATAAATTTCTAAATTTACAGACATAATTGGACATACTAACCCACTGGACTCATGGCCAGAGCCACAATGGGTTGTGTTTTTTTAAAAGTGCTGATGGTTTCCAGCTCTGATTGAACCCAGCAGCTTGGGAATTAAAGCACAGAATAAATGACTGGGCGTAATTTTCAATTTTTTTGACTGAGTTTCAACTGGGACGGAAAACCGGGTGTAGCCCACCGGTGGCATTGGCAGGTTTTCCCACCGTATTTTTAGCCACTTTGACAAAAACACATTTTTCACGGGTTTCACGCCAGCTCCATGATGGGAGCAATCTGATATGTCCGGAAGGTTAGGGTGAAAAAAAATCACTGCCGATCACATCCGACAGATGTGTGAGGATGAATTCTGAATGTGAATTTACAACTGAGGATTAAAGAAGGAATTGGAACACTGGTGTGACAAAGTGATTTGTAACTTGCGAGAGAACATGGTGCAGCTGCATTGAAGAACGGGACTTGCTCAGCTATTCCACAAACATAGCACCTCTTTTCATGACAGTCTTGCAGGAAGTTGATCGTTTTTTTGCCTTCATTATTTTAGTAACTCAGAGGAAGCTGGTGGTAAAGGAATATAATTTTATTTAACAATTTACAAAGTTCTGCTCAAGGCAGCAGATCACCCCCAGTAAAGTCCATGCTGGGAGAACTAGCCACACCAGGCCCTGCTTTGGGCCAGATTTGATCTTAGTTCATAACCAGCCCCAGGTGGGTTGGCCTCCACCCGCTATCTGAGAAGCTTGTACTTCATGAGTGTCACGAGGAGATCAATGATGGTTTCCCCTTGGTCCTTGCGGGGTTATGACAATTATCTAAGGCCATTGATATCTCAGATCTTCAATGCCCGTTTCAGTCATTGATACAGCTGTGGATGAGACAGCTGTGTCCATCATCCCTGGAGTTGAAGATCATTTCTCTTCTGAAGATTCTTCATCGAGCTCTTTGAGGGAGGAACATGTTCCTCAGTGAGCTGAGTTATTCTCTTCTAGCCCCAGAGGGCTCAAAGACTGAGAGTGCGATTTAACAACAAAGTGTCCCAGTGTGGTAGTGATTGGGAACTGCCGCAAGCTTCCTGACACTTGGTCCGACGAGGCTGGCACTCCTATAAAACATTAATTTGTCAATTTAACGAGCCCCTGCGGGCTTCACGCCGCAAATGATGGTCCTGCTGGCTGATGCGCCGGCACCGTGCTTGCCAGCCGCCTAACAAGGGAGGAGAGCAGCATTTAAACCACTCCTGCACAGCCATCCCCACACAGCTCACAGCCATGCCACCAAGATGACCAGCCCCACAATTCGCTGATGCAGACCTGGGAAGATTACTTGAAGTGGTCAAGGCTAAAAGGGATGCCCTGTTCCCCCGAAGATCTCGTAGGGTCAGCCACAGGGCAACCAGTGGCACCTGGGATGAAGGGGCAGCGGCCATCAGGTCGAGGGGTGTGACCAGAAGGCCCGGAACCCAGTGCCGTAAGAACGTCAATGACCTCCACTGGGCCGCACAGGTGGGTTGGCATCCTGCCACGAGAATGCACCTGGCACTGCCCCCGCTCAGTACCGTTCCGTGCCCCAGCCCACCCATGTCCAGCAATGCCGCCCACGCCACACCATTCACCACCCCCCCCCCCCAAAATACTCCCCATGCCCCATGCCTAGTGGCACAAGGGTGTACATTATATTCTTCTGTTTGAAGCTTAAGTAGTCTGAGTCACCCTGGTTAGCTGAGTTCTGTATAAAAGACAGACAGAAAGCACACTCAGTAATCTTTGCGCAGGTGAAGGATACACATCCTGAGTGAGTAAGACACATCCAGAGTGGGAATTGGAACTTGGTAATTTGTTGCAGTGAGGTAATTCGGTGCAGAGTGGGAGAAGGTGTTTTTTCCCTACCGTTTTGTTCTCTTTCTTCTGGCCTGTTACTGTTAATCTTCAGGGAGAGAACCAGAGAGCATCATGGGAAGGTAAATGATTGTTATTTTTATTACCTTTTCAAATTGTGGGGGTGGGGGGGGGGGGGGGGGGTGGGGGGAGAGGACTGTAAGTGACATCACAGTAAAGCTGTGACCTGATTGGCTGGTTGGGAATCTGTTCAATTTGAAAAAGAAATCTAATTGATTAACTAGATAGTGGAGTAACTAAACCTAAGGGCAGAGATCGGTATTTAACATTTAATTTTACAGAAAAAAATCATCTAGCGTCAGGGTAATATAGTTAATTGTAACTCAACGTAACAATAATTCAAGTGTTTATTTTAAATTAATTAGTTAGTGCTTAAATGCTACTCAGCGGGGTGCAGTGCTCCGTGAGATGTGGCAGATCTGCGATGCTTCCAGCATTCCGGTCAACTACATCTGCAGCAAGTGTAACCAATGGCAGCTCCTCATTGACCGCGTGATTCGGTTGGAGCAGCAATTGGATGCACGTAAGAGCATGCAGGTGGCGGAAAGTGTCATAGATAGAAGTTATAGAGATGTGGTTACACACAAGGTGCAGGCAGAGAGATGGGTGACCACCAGAAGGGACAGGCAGTCAGTGCAGGAATCCCCTGTGGTTGTCCCCCTCTCGAACAGGAATACCGCTTTGGATACTGCAGGGGGAATAGCCTGTCAGGGGAAAACAGCAGCAGCCAGAGCAGTGGCACCATGGCTGGCTCTGATGTTCAGCAGGGAGGGTCAAAGCGCAGAAGAGCAATAATCATAGGGGACTCTATAGTCAGGGGCATAGATAGGCGCTTCTGTGGACATGAAAGAGACTCCAGGATGGTATGTTGCCTCCCTGGTGCCAGGGTACAGGATGTCTCTGAACGGGTTGCGGGCATCCTGAAGGGGGAGGGCAAACAGGCAGAGGTCGTTGTACATATTGGTACTAATGACATCGGCAGGAAGGTGCATGAGGTCCTGCAGCAGGAGTTCAGGGAGCTAGGCAGAAAGTTAAAAGACAGACCTCTAGGGTTGTAATCTCGGGATTACTCCCTGTGCCACGTGCCAGTGAGGCTAGAAATAAGAAGATAGAGCAGCTAAACACGTGGCTAAACAGCTGGTGTAAGAGGGAGGGTTTCCATTATCTGGAGCACTGGGAGCTCTTCTGGGGCAGGTGTGACCTGTATAAGAAGGACGGGTTACATCTAAACTGGAGAGGCATAAATATCCTGGCCGCGAGGTTTGCTAGTGTCACACGAGAGGGTTTAAACTAGTATGGCAGGGGGGTGGGTACTGGGGCAATAGGTCAGAAGGTGAAAAAATTGAGGGAGAACTAGGGAATAGGGCCAGTATGGCTCTGACGAAGAACAGATAGGGAGATGTTGCTGAAAACAGCGGGACTGGTGGCCTGAAGTGTATATGTTTTAATGCAAGAAGTATAACGGCAGATGAACTTAGAGCTTGGATTAATACTTGGAACTATGATGCTGTTGCCATTACAGAGACCTGGTTGAGGGAAGGACAGGATTGGCAGCTAAACATTCCAGGATTTAGATGTTTCAGGCAGGATAGAGGGGGAGGTAAAAGGGGTGGAGGAATTGCGCTACTGGTTAGGGAGAATATCACAGCTGTTCTGCGGGAGGACACCTCAGAGGGCAGCGAGGCTATATGGGTAGAGATCAGGAATAAGAAGGGTGCAGTCACAATGTTGGGGGTTTACTACAGGCCACCCAACAGCCAGCAGGAGATAGAGGAGCAGATAGGTAGACAGATTTTGGAAAGGAGTAAAAGCAACAGGGTTGTTGGGATGGAAGACTTTAACGTCCCCAATATTGACTGGGACTCACTTAGTGCTAGGGGCTTGGACGGGGCAGAGTTTATAAGGAGCATCTTAAAACAATATGTAGACAGTCAAACTAGGGAAGGGGCTGTACTGGACCTGGTATTGGGGAATGAGCCCGGCCAGGTGGTAGAAGTTTCAATAGGGGAACATTTTGGGAACAATGACCACAATTCAGTAAGTTTAAAGTGCTGGTGGACAAGGATAAGAGTGGTCCTAGGGTGAATGTGCTAAATTGGGGGAAGGCTAATTATAACAATATTAGGCTAGAACTGAAGAACCGAGATTAGAGGCGGATGTTTGAGGGTAAGTTAACATCTGACATGTGGGAGGCTTTCAAATATCAGTTGAAAGGAATTCAGGACCGGCATGTTCCTGTGAGGAAGAAGGATAAATATGGCAAATTTCGGGAACCTTGGATAACGAGAGATATTGTAGGCCTTGTCAAAAAGAAAAAGGAGGCATTTATCAGGGCTAGAAGGCTGGGAACAGACAAAGCCTGTGTGGAATATAAGGAAAGTAGGAAGGAAGGAGTCAGGAGGGCTAAAAGGGGTCACAAAAAGTCATTGGCAAATAGCCCCCCCTCCCCACCATCCCCACCTGACACACTCTGTCCACGCACACCCAGCCACAGCTGGGGCCACTGCTCACCGGACCTCGTACCCTGTAGCCTAGTCCCTGGGATATTGCCCGTTTCGTCCATGGTGTTGCTTCCAGCAGTGTCCAGGCATCATAGTCTGATTGGAATACTAGGCAAAACCCCCACATGCTACATGGTCCGCTCACCCAGGGGCATCCACTTGGGAAATGTGAGGTGCTCAATTAACTACGATTGCCAATTCCCTATTAGTAATAGCCTTCAGTTGTATGGCCAGAAGCCTCCACGGTTAGTGGGAGTTATGGGTAGTTGGTGGGTCAGGCGGGCAGGGGCTGGGGTTGCCCCAGGAACGGGACCACGTAGTGCAGGGAATGGCATGGTGGACCTGCGGGAGCTGAGAGCATTCTATCTAATCCCAGTGATCTGCTTTATCCCCGTAATCCCCGTATCAGAATGAGGGTGGGAAGTCTCACCTGCAACCAAAGCCAAAGGTGCCAGTTAAGAAGCCAGTGATCGGTTTAGCTGGTAACCTTAAGGCTAATTTAAGTGGGGACCAGAAAAATTCCTAAATTGGTCCAAAAAGAGTCAGGATGATGCCTCACTCAGTTAAAAGACCACCAGGAGTTACAGTGAGAGCTACCTAGAAGATACATCGAAGATAGGAGCAGGAGGAGGCCTTTTGGTCCTTCGAACCTGCTCCGCCATTTTTTATGGTCATGGTTGACCATCCAACTCAGTAGCCTAATCCTGCTTTCTCCCCGTGGCCTTTGATCCCATTCAGCCCATGTGCTATATTTAGCCTCATCTTGAATATATTCAATGTTTTAGCATTAACTACTTCCTGTGGTAATGAATTTGACAGGCTCACCACTCTTTGGGTGAAGACATTTCTCCTCATCTCTGTCAAAAATGGTTTACCCTGAATCCTCAGATTGTGACCCCTGGCTTTGGACCCACCCACCATCGGGATCATCTTCTTGCATCTACCCTGTTTAGTCTTGTTAGAATTTTATAAGTCTCTATGAGATCCCCCCTCATTCTTCTGAACTCCAGCGAAAACAACCCCAACCTAGTCAATCTCTCCTCAAATGACAGTCCCGCCATCCCTGGAATCAGTCTGGTAAACCGTCACTGCACTCCTGGAGAACAAGAATACCCTTCCTCAGAAAAGGAGACCAAAATTGCACACAGTACTCCAGGTGTGGCCTCACCAAGGCCCTGTACAATTGCAGCAACACATCCCTGCTTCTATACTCAAAACCTCTCGCAATGAAGGCCAACATACCATTAGCCTTTTTTACTGCCTGCTGCACCTGCATGCTTACCTTCAGCTACTGGTGCACAAGGACACCCAGGTTCTGCTGCACACTCCCATCTCCCAATTTACAACCATTCAGGCAGCACGGTAGCATTGTGGATAGCACAATCGCTTCACAGCTCCAGGGTCCCAGGTTCGATTCCGGCTTGGGTCACTGTCTGTGCGGAGTCTGCACATCCTCCCATGTGTGCGTGGGTTTCCTCCGGGTGCTCCGGTTTCCTCCCACAGTCCAAAGATGTGCAGGTTAGGTGGATTGGCCATGGCAAATTGCCCTTAGTGTTGGGTGGGGTTACTGGGTTATGGGGCTAGGGTGGAGGTGTTGACCTTGGGTAGGGTGCTCTTTCCAAGAGCCGGTGCAGACTCGATGGGCCGAATGGCCTCCTTCTGCACTGTAAATTCTATCTATCTATAATCTGCCTGATGCACAATCAATGAACATGAAACGTAGGTGAAGTCCGAAACGAAAGGCTTTAATTAGCAAGAAGGGAGCCCAGCAGCAGACGTACAGAAATGGCCTGGCTGCAGGAGAACACGGGTTCTTATACCCCGCCTCGTAGGCGGAGTTACCTTCCTCTTAGCCAATAGGGATAAGAGGCACACCATACCTGGGCCAATGGGCAGCGAGCCCTCTGCACCAATGGCAGCTCACACTCCCAGGTACCGTAATACCCCTAGTCATACTACCACATTCACCCCTTGTTGAGAAAGGAACCAGGGGGAGGGGGGTGTACGGGGAATGCGGGAATGGGGGGGGAGGGGGGTGTCCCGTACAACCCTGGGGGTTGTAACTGGTCGTCCTGCTTCAGGCGATGCCCCTGCTGAGCAGGAATTGACGCAGTTCGTCACTCATAAAGGAGGACCCCCTATCGTTATGAATGTAAGTGGGGAATCCGAACAGGGTGAAATGGTGTGAAGGGCTTTAATGATGGTGGGTGTGGTCATGTCAGGGCAGGGGATGGCGAACGGGAAGCGGGAGTACTCGTCAATCACGTTGAGGAAGTACGTGTTGCGGTTGGTAGAGGGGAGGGGACCTTTGAAGTCCATGCTGAGGCACTCAAAGAGGCGGGAAGCCTTTATCAGATGCGCTTGTTCGCGGCGGTAGAAGTGCGGCTTGCCTTCCGCACAGATGTGGCAGTTCCTCGTGACTGTCCTGACCTCCTCGATTGAGTAGGGCAGGTTGCGGGTCTTTACAAAATGAAAGAAGCAGATGACCCCCGGTGGCAGAGGTCCGCGTGGAGGGTTCGGAGGCGGTCCACTTGTTCGTTGGCACAGGTTAGTTCGTTTAGCTTCCCAGGACGATAAAATATGTCGTAGTTGTAGGTGGACAGTTCGATCCTCCACCGCAAGATCTTGTCGTTCTTTATCTTGCCCCTCTGCGTTGTCGAACATGAAAGCCACTGACCGTTGGTCTGTGAGGAGGGTGAACCTCCTGCCGGCCAGATAGTGCCTCCAATGTCGCACAGCTTCGACTGTAGCCTGTGCTTCCTTCACGACCGAGGAGTGGCAGATTTCGGAAGCATGGAGGGTCCGGGAGAAGAAGGCCACGGGTCTGCCCGCTTGGTTGAGGGTGGCCGCCAGAGCTACATCGGACGCATCGCTCTCGACCTGGAAGGGGAGGGACTCATCGATAGCTCGTATCGTGGCCTTTGCAATATCTGCTTTGATGCGGCTAAAGGCCTGGCGGGCCTCCGTCGGCAGGGGGAATGTGGCTGATTGGATGAGGGGGCGGGCTTTGTCAGCGTAATTGGGGACCCACTGGGCGTAATGTGAAAAGAAACCAAGACAGCGCTTGAGGGCTTTGGGGGAGTGGGGGAGGGGGAGCTCCATCCAGGGCCGGCTTAAGGTACCGGCAACTCGGGCAGTCGCCCGGGGCGCCATGTGCTCAGGGGCGCCAATCCCATCACGAGACAAAATCCCATCACGAGACAAAAAAAAAAACTAACTTGTTTGAAGGAGAGAAAAGGAACCAGACGAAGGAATGAGAGAGAGAGAGAGTCAGAGAGAGAGAGACTAAACAAACTGTGAATTAAACCCTCACAATCTTAGTTTGGGCTACAATAAGCTGAACAGCCACAAGTGGGCTGAAAGCAAACTTTAGGAGAATAATGCCTCAGACTCTGAGACTGGCTCGGAATTTTTCCTCCTCGGAGCGCTGCAGTTTCTGAGCTGCTATGCCTATTTAGCCCTCTTGGTGGAAATTGGAATGCGCACCTTAGGTCAGCGAGAGTCAGGTATTGTAGATTAACTGGGCCTAATTAGCTTCCCGAAATTTCATTATACTTCTGGTGCTCTCTCGAAGTGTTGTTTAAAAAAACACACACACAAGGCATATTTTGCCGCCGTAAATAGCATTTGGAGGGAGTTTCTTGTTTCTGGGTACTCCTTGCCGAGTTAACCTTATCTGTTAAGTTTATTTGCAAGGCTGAATTTTGAAACCTAAGCGTCGTGCTTATTGCGTGATTCAGAGTTCGCCCAGACACACTAGGTTTTCAAAATTCATCAGTTACAATACACTTAAGCAACTGACTGTAGTGTATTGTAACTGATGAATTTTGGAAACCTAGTGTGTCTGGGCGAACTCTGAATCACGCAATAAGCATCGACGCTTAGGTTTCAAAATTCAGCCTTGCAAATAAACTTAACAGATAAGGTTAACTCGGCAAGGAGTACCCAGAAACTCCCTCCAAATGCTATTTACGGCGGCAAAGTCTGCCTCGTGTGTGTGTTTTTTTAAACAACACTTCGAGAGAGCACCAGAAGTATAGTGAAATTTCGGGAAGCTAATTAGACCCAGTTAGTTAATCTACAATACCTGACTCTATTATAAAATATAGAGTTTTATAACTCTTATAATAGAGTCAGGTATTGTAGATTAACTAACTGGGTCTAATTAGCTTCCCGAAATTTCATTATACTTCTGGTGCTCTCTCGAAGTGTTGTTTAAAAAAACACACACACGAGGCAGACTTTGCCGCCGTAAATAGCATTTGGAGGGAGTTTCTGGGTACTCCTTGCCGAGTTAACCTTATCTGTTAAGTTTATTTGCAAGGCTGAATTTTGAAACCTAAGCGTCGATGCTTATTGCGTGATTCAGAGTTCGCCCAGACACACTAGGTTTTCAAAATTCATCATTTACAATACATTTAAGCAACTGACTGACCCTGACTATATTTTATATTATCTGAATCTGATTTACATAGACTTACATCGAATTTACAGTGCAGAAGGAGGCCATTCGGCCCATCGAGTCTGCACCGGCTCTTGGAAAGAGCACCCTACCCCCTATCCAAGGTCAACACCTCCACCCTATCCCCATTACCCAGTAGCCCCACCCAACACTAAGGGCAATTTTGGATACTAAGGGCAATTTATCATGGCCAATCCACCTAACCCGCACATCTTTGGACTGTGGGAGGAAACCGGAGCACCCGGAGGAAACCCACGCACACACGGGGAGGATGTGCAGACTCCGCACAGACAGTGACCCAAGCCGGAATCGAACCTGGGACCCTGGAGCTATGAAGCGATTGTGCTATCCAGAAGGCTACCGTGCTGCCCCTGATGTTGACGCAATGACATTGACACACGGACAAATCACAATAACGTGAAGAGCATTATATGAAGAAAATCCACACTGGTGGTAAACAGATTTATTCTGAACAGTTCCTCATCAGACTGGAACAAAAAGACCAGTATCTTACACTCACCAACAATATATATATATATATATATATGTATATATTATACATATATATTATATTCCATTTTAGATTTGTTTTATTATTTTCCTAGATAGCAAATGCCTCCAAAAAAGTTATCCGGCAATGAAAACAGAAAAAGACGTCTTCAACAAGAAGAAGCAGCCAGGAAACACCCAAAGCTATCAAGTTTTTTCAGTCCTAAGTCTAACAGTGGGGACAATGCAGGCTCAACTTCTTCAGCTACATCTATCTCTCCAGATTTGTCATCTAATGATTGTGAAGTCAAACCAACTGAAGATACTGTACTTTCTGAAGGAAAGAACAATTGCATGCATGAATTAAAACATCAAGATCACAATTGTAATGTTGTTGACGACTTAGGCAATAATGTCACAGCAGGTAATACTGAGAATGTTGAAAGTAAATTTGAAAACTCCCCCAAAAGAAATATCAACTACAATGATCCAGCACACTGGCCAGATGAATTATCAATGGCTGAAAGTGATCACATCATTATGAATGGGCCGCATCCTATTAATAAACAGTACAATTTTCCAAAAGATGCAAATAAACGTAGTTTCTCTGTGACAATGATGTATAGGAAAATAAACAACGGTGAGAATTTTCTTAGAAGGTGGCTTATTTATTCAGAGAGCACCAATAAAATTTATTGCTTTTGTTGCAAACTTTTTGGCTTCTCAAATAAGTCATTGTTAGGAAAATCTGGAATTAATGACTGGAAGCATGCTCATGAATATTTGCAGTCACATGAAAATGCAGTACATCATCTGGAATGTCTTAAGAAGTAGTTTGAAACATCACTGCGATTGCAGACTAATAAATCTATTGATAAGGGGATGCAGTCACGAGTGGGAAAAGAACGAGAGCATTGGTGTAAAGTTTTGGAACGTTTAATGAGCATCACTCTGTATTTAGCTGAACATAATTTGGCTTTCAGAGGAACTTCAGACACATTATTTACACCGCACAATGGGAATTTTTTAGGTCTTGTCGAGCTACTTGGAAAATATGATCTGACAATGAGTGAACATTTACGTCGGGTTGTGTCTAAAGAAACTCACATTCACTATTGCGGAAAAAATGTTCAGAATGAAATAATCAATTTGTTGGGAAATGCTGTTCAGGAAAATATATTAAACCGAGCTAAAGAAGCCAAATATTTTAGTCTTATCTTAGACTGTACGCCAGATATAAGTCATGTGGAGCAGCTTTCATTTACAATACGATTTTTAGATGTAGAAGACATTTCAATAAAGGAACATTTTGTTAACTATAAACCAGTTATAGATACTACAGGCAAAGGATTATATGAAAGTATACTTGATTTTCTGAGAGCGAGCGAGCTAGAATTACATAACTGCAGAGGTCAGGGCTATGATAATGGTTCAAATATGAAAGGAAAGAATAAAGGGGTTCAGGCACGGATCATGAAAGAAAATCCACAGGCGTTTTATATGCCATGTGGATGTCATAGCCTAAACTTAGTGGTTGGTGACAGGGCAACAAGTTGCCGGGAATCCACTTCATTTTTTGGTACTGTCCAGCGCATATATATTTTGTTTTCTGCCTCTCCTTGCCGATGGCATGCACTGAAAAAACATGTTAAATGCCTCACTGCAAAACCTTTATGCGAGACTAGATGGGAGTGCAGATTAGAATGTGTCAAAGCCATTAAATATGAAATTATAGGAATCCGAGAAGCTCTTTATGAACTTTCAGAAATGCCTGCTTCTGATCCTGCAATGCGACATGAAGCAGAGACTCTTGTAACACAAATAGAAGACTACAGTTTTCTAGTGATGCTGAATGTCTGGTATGATGTCTTAGGCAGAGTAAATGTTGTCAGTAAAACTATGCAGAACACCTCTGTGGAAATGTCTACCGCAGTTTCATTAATGAATAATGTCACTGATTACTTAATTGATTATCGTGCAAATGGATATGAAAAAGCACTAGAGTCAGCAAAAGAATTAGCTACAGAATTAGATGTAGAGCCCATTTTCAGAAGTAAAAGAATAAGCAGAAAAAGGAAGCTGTTTGAATATGAGTGCATTGACGAGGTTCCAAATGCAGATGACCCAGAAAAAAGATTTCATAATCATGTGTTCAATGTAATACTCGACAGAGCTATTAATTCTTTATCAGAGAGATTTGAACAGGTACAAAGTTTCAATAACACATGGGGATTTTTAAATAACCTAAAAGATTTGCCAGATAAAAGTAAACTCAAAGTAGCATGTCAAGGTTTGGAGGATAAGTTAAAGTACCAAGAAAATAGTGATATTAATGGATGTGATCTCTTGACTGAACTGGATATTGCAAAAGAATTATTTCCTGAAGATGTAAAGCTTCCAATAGAAGCCGTTAGGTTCATAAACATTAATAAGTTACAGGCTGTCATGCCAAATCTGTGGGTTGCATTAAGAATAATGCTTACAATACCTATTACTGTGGCCACCGGAGAGAGAAGCTTTAGTAAACTGGAGCTTACAAAGACATACTTACGGTCGTCCATGACTCAAGACAGATTAAATTCTTTGGCAAATTTGTCAATAGAAAATGATCTTGTAAAGAAGATAGATATAGAAAGTGCCATGAAAAGATTTGCAGATCTAAAGGCTAGAAAAAAAATGTTTTAGGTAGGATAATAAATGTTTTCCAGCGTCACTGTCTGTGCGGAGTCTGCACGTCCTCCCCCTGTGTGCGTGGGTTTCCTCCCGGTTCTCCGGTTTCCTCCCACAGTCCAAAGATGTGCGGGTTAGGTGGATTGGCCATGCTAAATTGCCCGTAGTGTCCTAAAAAGTAAGGTTGGGGGGGGGGGGGGGGGGGTTGTTGGGTTACGGGTATAGGGTGGATGCGTGGGTTTGAGTGGGGTGATCATTGCTCGGCACAACATCGAGGGCCGAAGGGCCTGTTCTGTGCTGTACTGTTCTATGTTCTATGTTCTATCTGTTCATTTGTTCATACTTTTTATTAGGAGCAAATTCGTTACAGCTACAGTTTTTATCATCGTGAACTTACGGAATATAGTATGCTTCTCAGTTTGTTCAGATTCTGTGCAGATTTGAATGCCTCGATTTTGTAATATTGTAATAAACTCTTTATTCTACATTTTCAGTTTTTCTCCTTGTGAAAATTAAAAAAAATTATACTTGTAAGGGCGCCGAAGTTCAGCTTGCCCGGGGCGCCAGCAACCCTAGGGCCGGCACTGGCTCCATCAGGGGGCGTATGCGTTCCGGGTCGGGGCCTATTACTCCGTTACGCACTACATAGCCGAGGATGGCGAGACGGTCGGTGCTAAACACGCATTTGTCCTTGTTGTAGGTCAGGTTCAGGAGTTTTGAGGTTCGGAGGAATTTTCGGAGGTTGGTGTGGTCCTGCTGATCGCCGTCGCAGATGGTGACATTATCGAGATACGGGAAGGTTGCCCGTAAACTGTATTGGTCGACCATTCGGTTCATCTCTCGTTGGAAGACCGAGACGCCGTTTGTGACAACGAAGGGAACCCTTAAAAAGTGGTAGAGCCGCCCGTCTGCTTCGAACGCAGTGTACTTGCGGTCACTCGCGCAGATGGGGAGATGATGGTAGGCGGGCTTGAGGTCCACTGTGGAGAAGACCTTGTACTGCGCAATCCCATTGACCAGGTCGGAGATACGTGGGAGAGGGTATGCATCCAGCTGCGTAAACCTGTTGATGGTCTGACTGTAGTCTATGACCATCCTATTCTTTTCCCCGGTCTTTACCACCAGCACTTGTGCTTGCCAGGAGCTGTTGCTAGCCTTGATGACCCCTTCCTTCAGGAGCCTTTGGACCTCGGACCTGATGAAAGTCCGGTCCTAGGCACTGTACCGTCTGCTCCTGGTGGCGACAGATTTGCAATCCGGGGTGAGGTTTGCAAACAAGGACGGGGGATCGACATTGAGGGCCGCGAGGCTGCAGACAGTGAGGGGGGGCATAGGGCCGCCAAATTTGAATGTTAGGCTCTGGAGGTTACACTGGAGGTCTAATCCCAGGATTGCTGCCGCGCAGAGGTGAGGGAGGACGAATAGCTTGTAGTTTTTAAACTCCCTCCCCTGGACCGTGAGGTCCGCTATGCAGCACCCCGTGATCTGTACCGAGTGAGAACCGGAGGCCAGAGTGATTTTTTGCTTAACCGGGTAGACAGGGAGAGCGCAGCGTCTTACCATGGCGGGGTGGACAAAACACTCTGTGCTCCCAGAGTCCAGCAGGCAGTTTGTCTCGTGGCCATTGAGCAGAATCTTCGTGGTCGCTGTGGAGAGGGTACGAGGCCGAGACTGGTCCAGTGTGACTGAGGCGAGTCATGGCAGACATTCAGAGTCATCATCAGGCAGGGAGTAGTCACCCGCGGGGTCATGGGTGCCGATCCAAGATGGTGGGGGGTGGACAAAATGGCAGGGCCCGTTCCCCGCATGTGGAGTCGGGGGTCCAAAATGGCGGCGCCCGGGGGTTGCACATGGCGTCGGGGGCGTTAAATGGTGGCGCCCGGGGATTGCGTGTGGCAGTGGGGGCAGTGAGGTCCGCGGGCCGCACGGGGCCCCTGAAGAGAGCGAGGGGGGAGTCCCGCGGTCGCTGCTTGGGACCGCAGCGACCGCCTTAGCTTGGCAAACGGCCACAAAGTGGCTCTTCTTCCCGCAGCCCTTGCAGGTTGCAGAACGGGCCGGGCAGCGCTGGACCGGGCGGGGTGCTTTGCCTGGCCACAGAAATAGCAACAGGGCCCCGTGGGTTTTTCGGGGTACCCTGCGGCGCAGGCCTGGAGTGGGGTCCGAGTCCGTGGGGGAGAGAGGGGCCTTGTTCCACGCTGCCCAGCGGGCCGCCGCGCGGTCGGGGGCGTACAAGCGAGCGTTACGATTCACAACGTCTAGGGAGGAGGCGAGGGCCCGTGCCTCCGTGAGGCTTAAAGTTTCTCTCTCCAACAGTCTTTGGCGTATCTGCGAAGACTGCATACCTGCAACAAAAGCCTCTCGAATCAGGAGTTCAGTATGCTCAGCAGCAGACACCTGTGGGTTGCCGCAGTTCCTCCCCAGCATGAGGAGGGCACGGTAAAATTCGTCCAGTGACTCACCAGGTATCTGCTGCCTTGTGGCTAGTAAGTGCTGAGCGTATACCTGGTTTACCGGCCGTATGAAATGTCCTTTGAGCAAGTCCATAGCCGCGCCATAGTCTGCCGTGTCCTCTATGAGCCTGTACACGGCGGTGCCGACGCACGAGTGGAGGATGAGCAGTTTCTGCTCTCTCGTCGGGACGTTTTCCGCTGTGCTCAGGTAACTATTGAAGCAAGCCAGCCAGTGCTTAAATGCGGCTGTTGCATTCGCTGCGTGAGGGCTGAGTCGAAGACACTCTGGCTTGATACGAAGCTCCATCCTTTAAAATCTTGCTAATTAAATTGATGTACAATCAATGGACACGAAACGTAGGTGAAGTCCGAAACGAAAGGCTTTAATTAGCAAGAAGGGAGCCCAGCAGCAGACGTACAGGAAATGGCCTGGCTGCAGGGAACACGGGTTCTTATACCCCGCCTCGTAGGCGGAGTTACCTTCCTCTTAGCCAATAGGGATAAGAGGCACACGATACCTGGGCCAATGGGCAGCGAGCCCTCTGCACCAATGGCAGCTCACACTCCCACGTACCGTAATACCCCTAGTCATACTACCACACTGCCATCCTGTTTTTGTTCCCAAAGTAAATAATCTCACACTTATTCAAATGATACTGTATCTGCCATTGATTTTCCCATTGCCCAACCTGTCCAGATCATGGTGTAGGATCCCTGCATCCTCGTCACAGTTCACCCTCCCACCCAACTTGGTATCATCTGCAGACTTTGAGATGTTACATTTTGTTCCCTCATCCAAATCATTGATATATATTGTGAATAGCTGGGGTCCCAGCATGATCTCTGTGGCTTCCCCCTAGTGACTGCCTGCCAATTTGAAAAGGACTCATTTATTCCTCCTCTTTGTTTCCTCTCTGCCAACCAGTTTTCTATCCACCTCAATACACTTCCCCCAATCCCATGCGCTTTAATTTTGCACAATAATCTCTTATGCAGGACTTTGCCAAACGCCTTCTGAAAGTCCAAATATACCACATCGACTGGCTCACCCTTGTCAACTGTACTTGTTATATCTTGAAAGAATTCCAACAGATTTGTCAAGCACGATTTCCCCTTCATAAATCCATGCTGACTCTGACAGATCCTACCACTGCTTTCTAAATGTTCCGCTTGATGTGACCATCAATTCACTCTGAGACACGAGTTGGAGTAAACTGTGGCTTTAATCGGCTTACAACTGAGCCTGCCTGCCACTGCACGATACTGAGGGCGGTCTCGCAGGACCACAGCACTTATACTCCATAAAGGGGGCGGAGCCTAGGGCAGAGCCCTGTACATTCTCCTCATCTCCCCCTGTGGGCAGAGCCGCACAGTGGTTCACACATGGGGCCCACAGGGACAACAGTAAGGTACAGTGTGAATTACCAGTTACACATTCACCACATTCACCCCCGGATCGTGCGTTGCGACCGACGAAGCACTGGTGTTGCAGCCGTTTTGGATGGCTGTGGAAGGATGTTCAGTGCGAGTCCGAGGGTGGACTCCGGGGATGGCTCTTCCTGAGCTTTGTTCCTGCGGACTGGTGTGCCGGGTGGAAGGGAGCGCGGGAAGCAAACAGGCGCGGGGACGCAGGGCGTGGGAGGCGGGTGATTCCTGGACCGTAAGGTCAGTAGGGCCGTCTTCCAGACCGTCGCACTCTACCTCTCCACCTGCCCGTTACCCCTGGGGTTATAACTGGTAGTCCTGCTCGAGGCAATGCCCTTGTCGAGCAGGTACTGACGCAGCTCGTCGCTCATGAAGGACGAACCCCTGTCACTGTGGACATAATTGGGGTAACCAAACAGAGTGAAGACGCTGTGCAGGGCTCTGATAACGGTGGGGGTGGTCATATCGGGGAAACGGGAGAACTTGTCTATAATGTTGAGAAAGTAGGTGTTACGGTTGTTCGAAGGGAGGGGCCCTTTGAAATCAATACTCAGGCGTTCAAAAGGCCGGGATGCCTTTACCAGGTGGGCCTTGTCTGGTCTATAGAAGTGCGGTTTACACTCTGCGCAGATCGGGCAATTCCTGGTGACGGCTTTAACCTCCTCGGTGGAGAAGGGCAGGTTGCGGGCCTTGATGTAGTGGGCAAGCTGGGTGACCCCCGGATGGCAGAGGTCATTGTGGATAGCCTGTAGTCGGTCGTCTTGTGCGCTGGCGCATGTGCCACGGGACAGGGCATCTGGGGGCTCATTGAGCTTCCCAGAACGATATACTATATCATAATTATAGGTGGAGAGTTCAATCCTCCACCGCAAGATTTTGTCATTCGTGATTTGCCCCGCTGCGAGTTGTCGGTGATGAGGGTAAATCTCCTACCCGCGAGGTAGTGCCTCCAGTGCTGCACCGCTTTCAGAATAGCTTGTGCTTCCTTTTCGACTGAGGAGTGTCGAAGTTCCGAAGCGGAGAGGGTTCGGGAAAAGAACACTACCGGCCTGCCTGCTTGGTTAAGGGTGGCAGCGAGAGCGACCTCTGATGCATCGCTCTCCACCTGGAATGGGACAGACTTGTCTACCGCATGCATGGTGGCTTTGGCGATGTCCGCCTTAATGCAGTTGAAGGCCTGGCGAGCCTCGGCTGACAGTGGGAAGAGGGTGGCCTTAAATAGTGGGCGGGCTTTGTCCGCATACTGTGGGACCCACTGGGCATAGTATGAAAAAAATCCGATGCACCTCTTGAGGGCCTTGGGACAGTGGGGGAGAGGGAGTTGTAAGAGGGGACGCATACGGTCAGGGTCGGGTCCTAGGATCCCGTTTTCCACGATGTAGCCGAGGATGGCTAGCCTGGTAGTGCGGAAAACGCATTTCTCCGTATTGTATGTGAGATTGAGTATTTGGGCGGTCTGGAGAAATCGGTGGAGGTTGGCGTCGTGGTCCTGCTGGTCATGGCCGCACATGGTGACGTTATCCAAGTACGGAAACGTGGCTCGCAGCCCGTATTGGTCCACCATTCGGTGCATTGCTCGTTGGAACACCGAAACCCTGTTCGTGACGCCAAAGGGAACCCGGAGGAAATGGAAGAGGCGGCCATCGGCCTCAAACGCCGTGTAGTGGCGGTCCTCCGGGCGGATTGGGAGCTGGTGGTATGTAGACTTCAGATTCACCGTGGAGAACACGCGGTACTGTTCGATCTGATTTACCATGTCTACAATCCGGGGGAGGGGGTACGCATCAAGGTGCGTGAGCCGGTTAATGGTCTGGCTGTGATCAACCACCATCCGGAGCTTTTCCCCGGTTTTGACGACCACCACCTGAGCTCTCCAGGGGCTATTACTGGCTTCTATGATCCCCTCACGAAAAAGACGCCGGACTTCGGATCTGATAAACACTGTCCTGCAGACTATACCTCCTGCTGCGAGTGGCCACTGGTTTGCAGTTGGCGGTGAGATTAGCGAAGAGTGGAGGGGGTCGATTTTCAGAGTTGCGAGGCTGCATATAGTGAGTGGGGGCACTGGTCCGCCAAAGCTGAGTGTTAGGCTCCTGAGGTTGCACTGAAAATCCAGTCCTAGGAGGAGAGGGGCGCAGAGGTCTGGAAGCACATACAATTGGAAATTAGAGTAATCGGCGCCCTGTATTGTCAGAGTTGCAGTAGTGCGCCCCTGTATTTGAACTGAGTGCGACCCCGAGGCGAGGGAGATTGTTTGCTGTGTCGGGAATATCGGGAGCGAACAGCCCCTTACCAGATCCGGGTGAACGAATCTCTCAGTGCTCCCGGAGTCGCACAGGCACGGTGTCTCGTATTCGTTGATCCGGACGGACATCATGGAGCTCTTGAGGTGCTTGGGCCGTGACTGGTCCAAGGTGACTGCGCTAAGTTGAGGGTAGTCGGTGGCGTGGTCGGCGGTGCTGGAGCGGCCCCACGTTGACTGTCCGCGAAGTAGTAATCTTTGAGTGGCGTAGCGGGTGATGGCCAAGATGGCGGCCCCCGTTGATCGCACGTGGCAAGCAGCGACGAAGATGGCGTCCAAGATGGCCGCCCCCATGGATCACACGTGGCGAGCGGCGAGGAAAATGCGCCCAAGATGGCGGCCCCCATGGATCGCACATGGCCGGCTGCGTGGGGGAGGATGGCCAAGATGGCGGCCACTGTGAGTCGCACATGTTGTGTGGAGGTGGTGTCGACAGACACGCTGCCACATTGCGGGTTCTGCGGGCCTGAGAGTCGGAGGTTCAAGTTAGAGTTTGAGCTTTTTGATTTGGCCAGGCAGACCTTAGCGAAGTGTCCTTTTCGCCCGCAGCTGCTGCAGCTCGCATTGCGGGCTGGGCAATGCTGCCGGGGGTGTTGGGGCTGGCTGCAAAAATGGCACGATATGCCTCCGTGGTGGGCGGGTGGGTGGGTGGCCGCACGGCGCAGGCCTGGGGCAGCCTTTGGTCGAGGGTCCACGATGGGGTCGTGTGATCGGCCGGGAATGCAGTTAGGCTTTGGAAAGCGACCTCCTACGAGGTGTTTACCGTGTCCTCCAGGTTCTGGGCCCCTTTCTCAAGGAGACGCTGCCGCACATAATTTGATCGGACCCCCGCAATGTACACATCTCGGACGGCGAGTTCTATGTGCTGAGTGGCTGTCACGGCCTGGTTGTTACAGTCGCATGCTAGAGCTTTGAGGTCACACAGATAGTCATCTAGCGACTCCCCAGGGCGCTGGCGATGAGTTGTGAAGATGTGTCGCGCGTAGACTTCATTCACAGGCAGCACGTACAGGTGGTCGAGTATCGCGAGGCCCTCAGTGTAAGAGTCAGCTTCATCAAGTTGAGTAGAAATACAATGGCTCACCCGTGCGTGGAGAAGACTTTCTGTTCATCTGTAACGGAGGAGGTCGTCAACGCAGCCAGATAGGCCTTGAAGCACCGAAGCCAATGCAAAAAAATTTCCTTTGCCTCTGCAGCCTGTGCATCGAGTTCCAGTCGGTCAGGTTTGAGGGCTGATTCCATAGTAGTTCTTTTAGTCGATTACATTGATGCGACCATCAATTCACTCTGAGACACGAGTTGGAGTAAACTGTGGCTTTAATCGGCTTACAACTGAGCCTGCCTGCGACTGCACGATACTGAGGGCGGTCTCGCAGGACCGCAGCACTTATACTCCCTAAAGGGGGCGGAGCCAAGGGCAGAGCCCTGTACATTCTCCTCATCTCCCCCCTGTGGACAGAGCCGCACAGTGGCTCACAGATGGGGCCCACAGGGACAACAGTAAGGTACAGTGCGAATTACCAGTTACACATTCACCACACCGCTATAAAGTCCTTGATAATGGATTCTACAATTTTCCCCAGCACCAATGTTAGGCTTGCTGGCTATAATTCCCTGTTTTCTCTCGACCTCCCTTTTTGAATATTGACCATCCACCAGAGGACAGTAGTGTTTCAAAAGACACAGAGCCTCCTACCCAACTGACTAGCAGAGATGGCAAGGATTTAAGTTGATTTGCAAAAACAGCAAACGTGATTTGAGAATTTTTTTTTTTTTACACACTGAGTGGTTCGGGTCTGGAATACACTACCTGGAATTGTGCTGGAGGCTGGTTTGCGAGAGGGCATGAGATGATTACTTGAATAGAAACAATATGCAGGGGTGTGGGCAAAAGGCAGGGGAATGGCACTAAGTCACAATGCTCGTTTGCGGAGCCAGTGCAGACGCAGTGCCTTCTGCGCCACATTCTGTTTATGATGTGGTAGAAATCATAAAAAAATTGCAGATAACAATTCTGAAAGATGCATTGAAAAACTCTGATAGTTGCATTTGGTAATAACTGAGATCTGCATCCCATACTGTAAGCGAAGGAGAACTCTATCTGGCAGTGTTTTAGCTGGAGTTCGACTACTATAAATGGGCCGCTCAGTAGGTTAGAATCCTCTAAGATAGTGAACTTAATCAAAAAAACAATAGATTCTGTCCTCAGTTTTGGGATATCAATTTATAGGAATGTGGTTATCCAATTTTTTGGAAAGAAATACAGGGCAGAATTCTCCTTTCGGGAGACTAAACGTGGATTCTCTGCCCCATGATGCCGGAAATGCGGATCGTGATCGGACGGAGAATCGGGCAGCTGTTGAAAATCAAGGTTGGCACCGGTTGCCGAACTGGCTGCCATGAGGGCCTTGCTGGTGGCAATAACACACTCCATGCCCATCGGCATTCAAATCTGTCATCTGCATGTTAACATATCATTAGCAGGTTCGGCACAGTATTCTCCGGGCCTCCACAAAGCTCCACCCCAGCCAGGCGGAAGTATGCTGGCACGGTTTATGACAGGTATCTAAGAAAGGGGACCGGGTGCCGTGGTTACTGAGGGAGACAGAGAAGAAAAGTTTCCAAATTCGCAACAGCCTGCTGACAGTTGTGCCGTTGGTGTGGAGGTGTCTGCCAGGGCCGGCGGGGGATGGGGTTGCAGATGGGATCGAATCGGACATGGGTTGTGGGTTCGGGGTGTTCCTCCGGGATTGGGGTGGCCGGGCACGGACAGTCATTGTCGCAGTCTGCAAGGCAGCAATTGTGTACGGGTCACAGGCCCCTGGCTGCGCACTCTGCTGACTGCCCCCTATGTACTGTAAATGTGTCTGCGTTGCCAACATTGATGGCACCATCCTTTTCAGAAGGAATGGACGGCAGCAATACCCTGGGGTCCAGCCGCCCTCCCGACTGCCCGCCCCCTAGGGGGTTTCTACCTCCACCTGATGTACCGCAGCATGTGTGACAAGCTCACCAGATAATGTCCCAGGAACCTCTTCACTAAAATTACCCACCCTGGAGAGAGTCTCTGGGATGGTGGAGGGGGCAGGTGACAGCTGTGATGAAAAGTCGGTGTTGTCCCCAGAGCTCCAGGGTATTACGGGGTTGCGGATGGGGTCGAGGTAAAGCAGACGATCCAGCCTCATCAGACGATAGACAAGACACATGGTGAGATCTTGGGTAGGCATGGTGTGGGCAGGGAAGGGGGGAGTGGCTCACTTGCAATAGGGACACTGCAATTAACTGGGGGCTCACTTGGTTGTCCCATCTCAACCTCTGCCTGGGCGACAGGCCACCCTCCCACCTCCCTGACCAGCTCCATCGGCCACTGCCCTTTCAGCTTGTTAAACTCTCCAGTGCCAATTCCGTTGGTCTGAGCCAGGCCACACCGATCCCGAGGGGGGCACCCCAAGTTCACGGACTTGGTACCAAGTCACGACTCGAGATTGCTCCCTGGCCCATGCAGCCACTCCCCAGCAAGCCCCAAGAGTTTTCAACCATTTTTCAGTGTTTCTTTAGCCTTCTCCTCCCCCTCTGTAGCCATGGTGCCCAGCCCACGTTTGTAAATACTTGGAGCCAGACTTCCGCCTGAGAGGAGTAAGAATCGCGGAAGGCGGAGAATACTGTGTCCAACCCGCCAATCACATTTAAATGCATGTAAATGCCGGTTTTGCATACTGCCGCCGGTATGAGGTGCTAACCTCATTATCGGCACTAGCGAGGGACCAGAGCATGGTGCCCGAATCGGTGCTGGATGCAGACCTCGATTTTGGCCAGATGTCTGATTCTCCACCCAATTGCAGTTTGCATTTGCGGTGTCAGGAGGAGAATTTCACCCATAGCTTTGAAAACTGAGTCATCTTCATCAAATGACATCGCCCAAAAATTGAATACTGTGCATTTTAATACTGCATTTTACAAAATTAACACATTTGCAAGTAAATACCCTTACTGTTTGCAGTAAACAGACATCCGTTTTGTCTATTTTGGATAGTATAAATGTGCATATATATTCAAAAAGATGAAGCTTATTAAAGCTCGGTTGCCTGGGTGAAACTTTAAATAAAAGCCTAATTTATGTAATTATTTGACTTTTCCAATGTTGTAAAATTTTGAGAAGTAGCAATTGTTAAAGGTATTTTGAAATGTGAACTGTTTTGCATTATCGTGAAAAAAAGTTGCTGATTTATTAATTACTTGGTTGGACAATTTCAAGGAAAACTGATAATGTCCACAGAGACTTTTCAGAACCCATTACCCAACTTTTCATGTTCAGAGATGGTTTAGTGTGCAGTGGCTATATCTAACACTGAAAAATCTACAAAGTAAAGCAAAAAAACATTTTGTCATTGCATTGAACTTTTAAAATCCTGAAAAATATAACCTTGATATGTTTATTAAAATGTTGTTACTCTCTGAAAATAACTCATTAATCTTGACAAATAGCGGAGTTGGGAGGGGAGATCAATTGGGGAGTATGGAGTGAGGCACTGCGTAGGGTACCCGGGACCTCCTCATGTGCGAGAACGAGCCTAATACAGTTCAAGGTAGTGCACAGGGTGCATATGACTCCGGCGACAATGAGTGGATTCTTTCAGATTGCACGGCGGCGAATTTTGCTGGAGTGATGGTCGCCATTACCACCGGGGGTAGCGGCTTGGTTGGGTGACCTGTACGACTTACTGCGATTAGAGAAGATAAAGGATGAGATAAGGGGCTGTTCAGGGGGGTTTGAGGAAAGGTGGAGGATGTTTGTGACCGTGTTTGAGGGGCTGTTCATCGCTGGGGGGGGGGGGGGGGGGTGGGGGGGGTGTGAAAAAGAGGAAAAATCTGTACAGACTGTACAGTTGATTGTTGGGAAGTATGTTTCCCAGGGTGTTTATTCGCTGTAACCTGTTTTGATACATGTTTGTAACAAAATACATTTAAAAAAAAATTAATCCTGACAAATGTGGACCAGTCGTAATGGCACCTGGAGGGATTTCCCAATGCCTGGGCACCTTTGGACGGCCAGCCTGGCAGTGCCAGTCAGGTATTGCCAGGGTGCCCAGGCAGTACTGCCAGCGTGTCAGGGTGACAATGTCAGGGTGCTGGAGTGCCAGGTAGCCAGGGACCAGGCCCGGGAGGCCTTACTAGGTGAAGGGGGGGAGGTTGAGAGTGTGTTCCCAATGGCCTCCCGAGGTTGTGGGGGGAAGGGGGGAGTCAAATATTGGGAGAGAAGTTTGAAAGAGGGGGGTGGTGAATATCAGGGCAGCCAGACAAAAGGGCGCCCTGATCTGTGAGGAGCTTTACCTGCGAGGCTCTCCAGCAGGAAATGACTCCAAGTACGACCTCGGAGGAGAGAAATCCCCGACACAAAAGCAAAGACAAAGTGCCCTTAAATAGCAGGGTCTTTCTCAGTGCTAAACACGCCTAAAACCGGATATACATTTTTTTTTCTGCTTAGATCGCGCCCTATAAGTAAAGATGAGGAAATTGAATGATTGAAAGTGCAAGTTGAAAGGTTAAGTAACTAAGCAATGGAATCCCACAGGCGGGTCCATAGTGCTGATCACAGAAGTGAGATGAATATGATACATTTGAATCAGTTCCAATAGCATTGCGATCGCTCCAAGAGAGGGGAAGATCGGCACAGCAGGGGTTAGGCAGGAAGGATAAACAGATTAGTCACTAGAAGTAAAATGTGATCATTTACAGATTGCCCTTAAAGCTTTCCATCAAATGGTGCTCGACACTGCCAACATTCACGCTGATCATTCGAAATGCCGGAAAGTGGTTGATAGGTTACAACATCAGTTGTCGGCCAGGGAAAGGGTGATCTGTGCTTTTAGTACTCAGCAGGATTCAGAAAGCAATGGTGTTGACGGAGTAGATTGGGGTTTTCTGAATGATGCTGCATGTAAGAATGAGGAAGAGAGGGATGGGTATAGTCAGTGGGGCCCACCCCCTTTCTTTATAATGAACAACCAATGCCCACTGCTCCCCTGCCCATGAATCCAGGAACCACCACTCGAGTGATGGGCCAAGACTCAGTCGGGGATAATGCACCTGCCTCAATGACATATTCAACTCCGTATATGATAGCCCAAATATCAGAAATTGCAAAACAAATCCTAACCTGTCATCCTGGGTTGGACCCCAACGAGATGTTCAACCGGCTTCATCAGCAGAGTCCTACATGGTCTTGACGATGCTGAAGAGATTAAGTTGTTATCGATGTGTATTGTCATACACTTGGCTCTCCCCATAGGGTGGGGGAACCGTGGCAGAGTTAAAAGAGGAAACCTTGGCAGCAATGGGACACTCCTGTGGCGACCCAGTGGCCGGCCTTAATGGACATAGACAAAAGAATGGGGAGCATCCCTGGCATTTGAGAACATCCTGTGGAATCATTTTGATGGGATTTATGGACCAGGTTTAGACCGGCAAGACCTCCAAAACCCTAATAACACTAGATCGACTCGTACATTGGTATCACATGCAACCCAAGAAGGTCAGAAAGCTTGTGAAGCTTTTAATCCTCCTGAACCGACACACATTGAGGCCTGGGTTGTGCTCCATTTAACACAAGCATGGGAAAGGGAAACTCAGGCTGCAGCGAGTCACCCCCAAGGATGACAAAACCCTGATGTTCTAACTCAGGGGCAGAGGATAGTCTGGAAAAATGAAGGAGGACAGAGAGGGCCACGATACAAGGTATCTACCTTTCCCCATCACAAAAGACCAGGACCAGATACAGGCTGTGGTCGACCCACAGACAGGGGAAATCTCACGCCACTGATCGGACTAGGACCAGCGTCTAACAACCAGTGTTATACTATGGCCGACAGTCATTTTGCCCGAGTCAATTGCGAACATAAAAGTTATGTACAACTTCCTCCGAGAGCACCCCAGCCTTTGGAGGGGCCTGGAGGAGCCCAGATGACTCCTGTAAGCACTAATGAAGATTGGCCGGAGTTTGGAGGTGTGCACCCACCCCCTTCAATCTACTCTTTGCTCCCAGGAAGTAGTCGATGATGGTGTCAGGCCTTTGCGGAGTGGGTCGGCAGTACCAAGTGGGATGATTTAGGGCCGTCTCCAGTGAACGGTTGGATAGGAGGCCATCCGGCCAAAATCCTACACCAACAGCCGCCCACCCCAAATTGAATGGCTCACTTAAAGAAAAATCACGTTGAGTGGCTTCACCAGCCACTTGCAACAAGGAGAGAATCTGACCCTTTCGAGTTTAGACTGGGAGACCTATTTTGTTCCCATTCTCTTATTGTGGTTGATTTACCCCCAGGAGCCAAACTCACCCTCAGCTCTGACCGAATGGTAAAGTGTAAATTATCCTTTGACCCAGTGAATTGTTGTCTTTCTAAAATTGATGGGGAAGAAGAAACATTACTCAAGATTCCGGTGGGAAAACACAAGGATAGAATTTGTACCATGGGCGAACTGCGGGTTCTGCCAACAAAATGTCAGGGGATCCGGAGGCACAACATATACTCAGGAGCCACTTTCTGTGCAACACAAAAATGATTGCAGCAAAGTGCCAAGAGAGGGCACTATAGAGCGGCTAGACCCCAAGCCTCTGAAACAGTATGGGTTTCCCAAACAAGCAGAAGAAAATGTGTGGAAAGTCATGACCAGCTTATTAGAGCAGGGAGTCCAACATCCCATATCCTCAAATAAAATTCACTGACCTGGCCCGTAAAGAAGCCGGATGGATCCTGGCGCCTAACCATCAACTATCGAGAATTGAAGAAAACAAACTCTCTGACTGCTCTGACGAGCACGACAGTCCTGAAATTTTGATAAAACAAGCTCCCCAAGTCTGATATTTTTCTGTTTTGGTCCATTCCCTTAAAGCGGAAATACCAAAACAAATTTGCCTTCACCTTCCCACCTGGACAAGGTTACTGTCGGGATTCCACAATTCCTTCTCCATATTCCCCCAAACGTTAGCAAAAGGACTCGTAAATTTCTCCAAACCCAAATGTTTTATTCGAGAGGAAGACGACCTTCTCCTCCGAACTGAAACGAGAGAGAGGAATACTGAGATCTCCGAGTCAAATTGTTCGGCCTTCTCAGCTTTCTGTGACTAAAAGTTACCCCTAAAAAGGCTCAGATCATGAAAACCCAGATCACTTATGTAGGCACTACGGTGACCTATGGGAAGCGAGAGATAGAATGGAAAAGGGTAGAGACAGTGGGCTGGATCTCTGTCCCCGCCGCACCAGATTTCTGGTTCAGCATGCCGGCGGGATGCTCCATTTTGCCGGCTGGTCAATGGGGTTTCCCATTGTGGGGCAGCCCCACGCCCTCAGGAAACACCCGTTCTGCCGGCAAACTGGATCATCCCGACGGCGGAGAATCCAGCCCCATCTTACAATTGCCCTTACCCCGTGATTTTAAATCCCTGAGATCCTTCTTAGGATTGGTAGGATTTTCCAAAACAACATAGACGGTTTTGCAACAAAATTCACCGTTGTCTGATCTACTAAGAAAGCCCTTAGATTTGGACTGAGCAGCATACTCAGGCTGTTAAAGAACTAAAAAAGACTTTGGCCCAGGCAGCAGGTGTACAAGTATTGAGCCCAAAATTGCCCTTTTCCATTGGAACTATATCGACCGTTCTACTATAGGAAACGCATGGGGATCAGGGTCAGTTGCCTATGCATTTTTACGCTTAAGTCCGGTATAACTGGCATTTTCGGCATGTGAATGCTGCCTATTGGCAGTTTTTTGAGCAGTCCAATATTTTACCTTAATTATTGGCCTTAATCCACTAACTATTTTAATGGAACACACACCCCTCCAACTATCATTGGACGGACAATTAAAAGATGGAACTACTAGTCAGAATCGCGTAACCCGATGGACATTAATGTTACAAGGGAAGGACATAAAACACCCATTTTCCCTGCAGATGACATTAGTCATAGCGGGGAATGGCATGAATGCCACCCAGTCTCAAGGGACCGTTTGTGCCAAAACAAAGGGGGGATGTAGGGATAGTGCCCATAGGCACAGTAGAAACCAGTGGACAAGAGACAGACACAAAAACCCCACTAAAAGGTTTTGTAGACGAATCCTCAGTGGGTTGAGGACAGAGTGAGAAAAACGGGATGCGGCATTTATATGGAAAAATCAAGTGCGGTGCAGGAGGAAAGAGTATTGAAGCTGCTCAGTACCACAGTGCCGAATGAACAGCAGAAGCACCTGTTGTCACCTATCCGGAATCTTTCCTTCCACCACTTGACATTTATTCAGACAGCATGTATGTGTGCAGTAGCCTGATTGACGTTTTGCCGAAATGGAAAGGTAGAGGATTTGTGCCTGCTGTCAGAAAGCCTCTCCCGTCAGCCCCATCGTGAAAATGTACAATCAAGAAAGGCCAAGGAAAGAATATGGGGTAATTAAGGAAAGGTTCACCACCAATGCTGCCCAGCAGGCAATATAAGAGCAGATGGGTTAGCTCAACAAGGGACCAGGGAGGACAATCCTTGGGAATTGCAACTGTCCGGGAACGTCAGACTAAACCTGAGGATCTTATTCAATCCCAAACCCAGGATGATGATTTGAAACAGATTAGAGAAGGATCAGACCCATTGCCATCATCATATAACAAGTGGAAAAGCAAACTAGATGTCAAGGACGGACTAGTTCTTAGAGACAGATGATAGGTGATACCAACCCCAGATCGTAACCAGGTGATTTATTATGTGCAGGGTCATCAGGGAATAGAAAGTACATAGAAAGAATTAAAAACTTACGCTGGTGGCCAAATTTGGATAAAGATATAAAACAATATCTGGAAAATTGCTTGATATGTGCCCAGAACAATCTGAATCGATATGCTCATAAAGGAGAGTTCAGACATAACAGGCTTGTAGAGGGATCCTGGACAATTTACAAATTGATTGTGTGGGACATTTGCCACCATGTAAGGGGGATACATATACATCATGGTCATCATTGACACTTTCAGCAAATGGGTAAAATCGTTTCCCACAAGAACCGACACCGCAAAGGTGACGGCCGATATACTGGTGCAACATGTATTCACCGGGTGGGGACTTCCCCTGGGTGTAGTATCTGATCAAGTTTTGCTCTTTACTGCCCAGGTCATGCAAAACACCATGGTCTTATTCAGAATAAACCGAAAATTTCACATTGCATACCACCCATAACCCAGTGCAACGACTGAATAGAACCCTGAAAACCATGATACGGAAAATTGTACAAGAAAATAACCATACTTGGAATGTAATCCTTTTTTCTCTATAAATTTAGAGTACCCAATTCATTTTTTCCAATTAAGGGGCAATTTAGCATGACCAATCCACCTACCCTGCACATCTTTGGGTTGTGGGGGTGAAACCCACGCAAACACGGGGAGAATGTGCAAACTCCACATGGACAGTGACCCGGGATTGAACCTGGGACCTCGGCGCCGTGAGGCAGCAGGGCTAACCCACTGCGCCACTGTGCTGCCGCCTTGGAATGTAATCTTACCTTTCGATTGAATATTAGTATGGGCTTCTGCATCCGGAGCGACTGGATTGGGAATCGCTTCCTGGATTGCGCTCCCAGCACGAGTGCAAATTAGGTGCAACTCAGCTCCGGCTGGAGAATATCGGGCGGATTCTCCGTTTGCCGACACCGAAATCGCGAACGCGATTGGGCGCAGAATAGCTTCCGACGGCAACATCATGGTAGGCGCCGGTTTGAAGCCAAATCGGGATGCTACGGCACCCCGAAAATGGCAGAAATGTGCCGCTCGCCGCGCGGGTTATAAGTACAGTAGACCTGACACCCTGGGCGGGATTCTTTCAGCCCGAGGTCGGGCCGGAGAATCCCTGCGACCAACGCGAATTGTGCCATGCCGCCCTGACGCTGGCATGCCATTCTCCGCAGAGCACCAGGCGCCCACACCCACGGCAGCCGTGAGGGCAGTGCCAGCTACCCCTGGCATCAGAGACGGGCGCTGGTCGCAGCCCTGCGAGATGCCCTGCAGCCGCATGAGCACCGCGGGGTGCGGGGGAGGGCACCTGCTCCCGGTGATAGGCCCAGTAATACTAAAAAGGAATAAAACTGGAGATGTTAAGATTCAAAACAGAGGTAAAAAAACCAACATAAGTGTCCTTTACCTGAATGCTCGTAGTATTCGGAATAAAGTAAATGAGTTGATGGCGCAAATCATCGTGAATGACTATGATTTAGTGGCCATTACTGAAACATGGTTAAAGGATGGTCACGACTGGGAGTTAAATATCCAAGGATATCAAACTATTCAGAAGGACAGAGTGGATGGTAAGGGAGGTGGTGTTGCTCTGTCATTTAAGGATGACATCTGGGCAAGAGTTAGGGATGATATCGGTGCTATGGAGGATAAGGTTGAATCCATTTGGGTGGAAATCAGGAATAGTAAGGCAAAAAAGTCACCGATAGGAGTAGTCTATCGGCCACCAAATAGTAACGTTATGGTGGGGCAGGCAATAAACAAAGAGATAACTGATGCATATAGAAATGGTATAGCAGTTAATTAGGGGGATTTTAATCTACATGTCGATTAGTTTAACCAGGTCAGTCAAGGCAACCTTGAGGAGGAGTTTATAGAATGTATCCGCAATAGTTTCCTAGAACAGTATGTAATGGAACCTACAAGGGAACAAACGGTCCTAGATCTTGTACTGTGTAATGAGACAGGATTGATTCATGATCTCATAGTTAGGGATCCTCTCGGAAGGAGCGATCACAATATGGTGGAATTTAAAATACAGATGGAGGGTGAGAAGGTAAAATCAAATACTAGTGTTTTGTGTTTAAACAAAGGAGATTACAATGGGATGAGAGAAGAACTAGCTAAGGTAGACTGGGAGCAAAGACTTTATGGTGGAACAGTTGAGAAACAGTGGATAACCTTCCAAGCAATTTTTCACAGTGCTCAGCAAAGGTTTATACCAACAAAAAGGAAGGACGATAGAAATCTTTAAGGGACAACAGAAAGCTACTAAAAAAGCTATAAAGAAGAGTAAGATAGAGTATGAGAGTAAACTTGCTCAGAATATAAAAACAGACAGCAAAAGTTTTTACAAATATATAAAGCAAAAAAGAGTGGCTATGGTAAATATTGGTCCTTTAGAGGATGAGAAGGGAGTTTTAATAATGGGAGATGAGGAAATGGCTGAGGAACTGAATAGGTTTATTGGGTCGGTCTTCACGGTGGAGGACAAAAATAAGATGCCAGTGACTGATAGAAATGAGGTTATGACAGGTGATGACCTTGAGAGGATTGTTATCACTAAAGAGGTAGTGATGGGCAAGCTAATGGGGCTAAAGGTAGACAAGTCTCCTGGCCCTGATGGAATGCATCCCAGAGTGCTAAAAGAGATGGCTAGGGAAATTGCAGATGCACTAGTGATAATTTACCAAAATTCACTAGACTCTGGGGTGGTCCCGGTGGATTGGAAATTAGCAAACGTGACACCACTGTTTAAAAAAGGAGGTAGGCAGAGAGCAGGAAATTATAGGCCAGTGAGCTTAACGTCGGTAGTAGGGAAGATGCTGGAATCTATCATTAAGGAAGAAATAGCGAGGCATCTGGATAGGAATTGTCCCATTGGGCAGACGCAGCATGGGTTCATAAAGGGCAGGTCGTGCCTAACTAATTTAGTGGAATTTTTTGAGAACATTACCAGTGCAGTGGATAACGGGGAGCCAATGGATGTGGTATATCTGGATTTCCAGAAAGCTTTTGACAAGGTGCCACACAAAAGGCTGCTGCATAAGACAAAGATGCATGGCATTAAGGGTAAAGTAGTAGCATGGATAGAGGATTGGTTAATTAATAGAAAGCAAAGAGTGGGGATTAATGGGTGCTTCTCTGGTTGGCGATCAGTAGCTAGTGGTGTCCCTCAGGGATCCGTGTTGGGCCCACAATTGTTCACAATTTACATAGATGATTTGGAGTTGGGGACCAAGGGCAATGTGTCCAAGTTTGCAGATGACACTAAGATGAGTGGTAAAGCGAAAAGTGCAGAGGATACTGGAAGTCTGCAGAGGGATTTGGATAGGTTAAGTGAATGGGCTAGTGTCTGGCAAATGGAATGCAATGTTGACAAATGTGAGGTTATCCATTTTGGTAGGAATAACAGAAACCGGGATTATTATTTAAACAATAAAATATTAAAGCATGCTGCTGTGCAGAGAGACCTGGGTGTGCTAATGCATGAGTCACACAAAGTTGGTTTACAGGTGCAACAGGTGATTAAGAAGGCAAATGGAATTTTGTCCTTCATTGCTAGAGGGATGGAGTTTAAGACTAGTGAGGTTATGCTGCAATTGTATAAGGTGTTAGTGAGGCCACATCTGGAGTATTGTGTTCAGTTTTTGTCTCCTTACTTGAGAAAGGACGTACTGGCGCTGGAGGGTGTGCAGAGGAGATTCACAAGGTTAATCCCAGAGCTGAAGGGGTTGGATTACGAGGAGAGGTTGAGTAGACAGGGACTGTACTCGTTTGAATTTAGAAGGATGAGGGGGGATCTTATCGAAACATTTTAAATTATGAAGGGAATAGATAGGATAGATGCGGGCAGGTTGTTTCCACTGGTGGGTGAAAGCAGAACTAGGGGGCATAGCCTCAAAATAAGGGGAAGTAGATTTAGGACTGAGTTTAGGAGAAACCTCTTCACCCAAAGGGTTGTGAGTCTATGGAATTCCTTGCCCAGTGAAGCAGTTGAGGCTCCTTCATTAAATGTTTTTAAGGTAAAGATAGATAGTTTTTTGAAGAATAAAGGGATTAAGGGTTATGGTGTTCGGGCCGGAAAGTGGAACTGAGTCCACAAAAGATCAGCCATGATCTCATTGAATGGCGGAGCAGGCTCGAGGGGCCAGATGGCCTACTCCTGCTCCTAGTTCTTATGTTCTTATGTTCTTACGTGACCGTCAAGGTGACAGTTGCCCTGAACATTTATGTGACGGGCCCCTTCCAGTCGCCGAGTGGGGACCTGTCCGGGATTTCTCAGACATTGCCACACAGGTGCATCCGTGCCACCGCGGAAGCCCTATATGCCTAGGCGCCTCAATACATCCAGTTCCATGTGGACCGAGCCCATCAAGATGCCTGAGCAGCGGGATGGCCGCGGGTCCAGGGGGCGATAAATGGGATGCATGTCACTCTACGGGTACCTGCAGATAACAGGCCGCTCTACACTAACCGAAGGAGGTACCACTTGATGAACATACAGCTGGTCTGTGACCATCAGCAGCGCATCGTGCACCTCTGCGACTGATACCCAGGCAATGTACACGATTCCTTCATCTTGTCACATTCGGTGATTCCTGACATGGGCGACAGGAGTTACCCGCTGCAGCCGTGGCTGATGACCTGCCCAGAGGGCTTGACCGATGCAGAGACCCGCTACAATGACGCCCATACCATGACCAGGAGTGTAGTCGAGCGGTGCTTCAACTTGCTGAAGATGCAGTTCAGGTGCATCGAGCAATCTGGAGGGGCCCTCCAGTACGAGGCCGAGAGGGTCGCCTGCATCGTGGTGGCCTGCTGCATCCTCCACAACATCGCACAGGAGATGGGTGACGTGCTGGAGGAGGAGGATGAGGAGGAAGGGCAGGCCTCACCCGATGAGGAAGATGCGGAAGAGGGGGATGATGAGCAGGACATGGGGCCCGGGCAGGCACGGGAGGCCACACAACGTCATCACCAGAGTCAATGTGCACGGGTTCGCCTGTTCGCCTCCAGCCTCACCGACTAGGAGGGAGGGGTTGAAGAGGGGGGCGGGGGGGGGGGGGGGTGCTGCTGGCCAGGAGCATGGACACCACATCCCTGACCCACATCCCTTCACTTCCCACACCTTTAGACTTCCCACTTGCACATCCCTCCGTAATACATACTTGTGGCACAACGAGCTGGGGGCACTGGGTTGGCAGTGACAGCAGGTCTGGTCCACGGGATGGAGGTTTATGACAACCCGCTCTGCCATGAGTTCAAGTGCTCCACATCGTATGTGGGGGTGCTGGACATTCGAAGCACGGGGGAGGGGCCACAGTCCACCCCCCCTCCCCCACACCCATCAGGCAGAGCACCGAGGCATATTTCAATGGTGCTTACAGGTGCTTATTGTGGAGAAATATATACACAGTCTATGCCCTAACCTCTATGACTGAAGTGTGCCCTGCACCCATGCTAATGTAACTGGTGCCTAACTCTCTGGCCTTACGGGCCCTACCACTATGCCAAGGTAGTTCCACAGACGGTACAGCAGGAGTGGAGGCAGCCTGCTGTGTCTCCTGCCCTGCGACAAGGGTCCCCGTTGGCACGTGTCCCCTGGGGCGACCCGGCCTGGATGGGCCCCGCCGCTGCTCAGACATCCCGAATGGTGTGGTACTGCCCGCTGCCCACCAGATGCACCAGGGGCAGGTGTGGGAGTCAGAGGTGCTGCGCTGTTCTGGCACCTCCCCTGCGTGAGTCACTGGCATGGGCCCCATTGCCTTCCCCTCCCTTGGGGTGCCCAATGGCCCCTGGGCTACTCCATGGGACGGGGGTGATGAGACCATCAATTCACGCGACACGTGGTTAGAAATGAACAGTGGTTTTAATCGTCTTACAACAGAGCCTGCCTGTGACAAGATGAACTCTAGATGAACTGGCAGGCAGGCTCACAACAGCAACCTTTATACTTCTGGTTATGGGGAGGAGCCATGGGCAGAGCCATGGGCAGAGCCAAGGGTGGAGCCCAGTACAAGCTCCTCATCTCCCCCTATGGGTAGAGCCACGCAACTACATTTGATCTAATACCAGATACAGGCTCAACACATGTTGTACAATACAGTGTGGATTATTAGTGTTTATAATTCACCACATTCACCCCCTGTGAAAAAATCAAGTCCGGCGGGGGTGATGGCTTACAAATTGAGTCTGTCCGGTGGTCGAGTTGTTCGTTGTGATCGGCGGAGCACCGGGGTTGCAGCCTCTTCTGGTGGCTGGACGATCACCGTTGGTTGGGGTACGATAGTTGACTCCGGGGATGATTCTGTCCGAGCTTCGTACCCGTCTGGTTTGACTGGGGACTGGGGGCGCTGGGAGCTTGTGGGCGCGGGTGCGCGGAACATATGTAGCGACCCGGTTGGTGCGGGGGCGTGGGGCGCGACGAGTTGGGTGGGGTGTAGTGTATGGGGTACCTCGGCGGTGGTAGTGGTAGGATTCGATCCTGCTGGAGCTAGGTCCCGGAGGGATACAGTGTCCTGACGGCCGTCAGGGTACTCTATGAAGGCGTATTGGGGGTTTGAGTGTAGTAGAAGCACTTTCTCTACGAGTGGGTCAGTTTTGTGTGCCCTGACGTGCTTCCGGAGGAGAACCGGGTCCGGTGTCTTCAACCATGCTGGGAGCGAAGCCCCCGTGGTAGTACCCCTGGAAAAAACAAAGAGCCGCTCGTGAGGGGTCTGGTTGGTGGCGGTACATAGGAGGGACCTAATAGTGTGGAGCGCGTCGGGGAGGACTTCCTGCCAATGGGAAACCGGGAGATTCCTGGACCGGAGGGTCAGTAGGACAGTCTTCCAGACCATCGCATTCTCCCTCTCCACCTGCCCGTTCCCCCTGGGGTTATAGCTGGTAGTCCTGCTCGAGGCGATGCCCTTGTCGAGCAGGTACTGACACAGCTCGTCGCTCATGAAGGACGAATCCCGGTCGCTGTGTACGTAGCTGGGGAAACGGAACAGGGTGAAGATACTATGCAGGGCCCTAATGACTGTGTGGGAGGTCATATCGGGGCACGGGATAGCAAAAGGGAAGCGGGAGAACTCGTCGATGACATTCAGGAAGTACACATTCCGATTAGTCAAGGGGAGTGGCCCTTTGAAATCGATAATGAGGCGTTCAAAGGGCCGAGAAGCCTTGACCAGGTGGGCCCTGTCTGGTCTATAGAAGTGCGGTTTGCACTCCGCACAGATCGGGCAGTCCCTGGTGATAGCTTTTACCTCCTCAGTGGAGAAAGGTAGATTTCGGGCTTTGACGTAGTGGGCGAGCCGGGTGACCCCCGGGTGGCAGAGGTCATTGTGGATGGCTTTCAGGCGGTCGCTCTGCGTGCTGGCGCACATGCCGCGGGACAGGGCATCTGGGGGCTCGTTGAGCTTCCCTGGTCGATACATGATATCGTATTTGTAGGTGGAGAGTTCGATCCTCCACCTCAGGATTTTATCATTTTTAATTTTGCCCCTTTGCGAGTTGTCAAACATAAAGGCAACCGATCTTTGGTCGGTGATGAGGGTGAACCTTCTACCTGCGAGGTAGTGCCTCCAGTGACGTACAACCTCCACAATGGCTTGTGCTTCCTTTTCGACCGAGGAGTGTCGAAGTTCTGAAGCGGAGAGGGTTCGGGAGAAAAATGCGACTGGTCTCCCTGCTTGATTCAATGTGGCTGCAAAAGCTACCTCTGAGGCATCGCTCTCAACCTGGAAAGGGACGGATTCATCCACTGCCCGCATGGCCGCTTTGGTGATGTCCTCCTTGATGCAGTTGAAGGCCTGGCGAGCCTCAGCCGACAGGGGGAAAAGTGTGGCCTTAAATAGTGGGCGGGCTTTGTCCGCATATTGGGGGACCCACTGGGCATAGTATGAAAAGAATCCCAGGCACCGTTTGCGGGCCCTGGGTCTCTGACTGCACCTGCACTGTGGCTGGGCCTGGATATTCCAGACGCCCGGGACCCGTCTGGGCGGCAGCTGGTTCCTGGAGCCGGCCTGCCCTCCGACTGTCCCGCCCCTCGGCTGCTCCTACCTCCACCTTCTGTACCGGATGCGATGTGTGGTGTGCACCAGATAGTGTCCCAGGAGTCTCTTGACTAATGTGCCCAACCGAGGTCATAGTCTCTGGGATGGTGGAGGGTGTTGGTGTAGCCACCGAAGTTGGCCATTTCCCTGAATACAAAATGGAGGAACGCAAAGCATACAGGATAAAATGGACAATGTTTGCAGCCCCAGCAGGCTGCACCTAGCAGGTGTGGATTCTGTCTGCTAAGAAAGCAGACAGCACTGAAATGAACATTCCGCATACATGAGGCAATCACCAGGATAATTAGCATGTTAATGGAACGATTCCAGATACAATGGACACAAATGGGGAAGCAACTGCAACATTGTAAAGGATACCAGACACTCAGGCACCAACAGGGTTCGAAAACAAAGAGCCTGAGAGCCCGCCCAGTAGCTAAGGAACAGCCTCAGTATTGGGGGGATTCAAACATATCGATTGGGAAGAGACCCAATCGATTCCAAGCAGGTAAGGGAGTCCGCCCAAAGGGGCGCGGATCCCCTGGGACCTATAAAAGACAGGTCCCACACATGGTTCAGTCTTCTGATCCAGCCCTCCTCCTTCTCCTCCAGCCATCCTCTCTCTTTGAATAGCACTCCTCCGTGGACCAGCACCTCGACCAGCTTTTGCCAAGAAGACCCTGAAGGAGAGAGAGAGAGGTTCGGACAGCAGCCGCCAGCAAGTAAGTGCCTCACAACGATCGCTACCAGAGATAGACACTCCTGACCCCTTTTAACTTATACCAACCTGAAGTCTGCAGACCAGAGCAGAGCAAGAGGCCTTGTTCCCTGACCCGGTAGTTCCTTCGAGATAAGTATTAGTCTATTTAGCGGTAGGAATAGCTTAATCCTTTTAGAGTGTGCATGGGTAGTTATTATAATTGTATTATAATAAACTCAGTTGTTTGAACTTACTAATTGGTGTTTGGTTTTATTGCTTAGAACTTCACCTTGAACTTGTGGCGGTATCTTAACGATACCTGGCGACTCCAGAGCTAAGTAAAGAAACAGAGCCAAAATGAGTGTTAAGCACGCTCACCCAGAACGACCAACATTTAGTGGCAGACTCCGCCGGGACTCGATTAGAAGTGGCCCCCCCCACTCTGAGAGAACCCAGAAATTTGAATTGGAAATCCAATTGGGAAAAGGAAAAACCACAAGTATTCAAGGAGTTCAAATCAATACTCATAATTCGGAAGTGTGTATTTGCATGCGTAACTAACAGGGTTGTAAGGTTAAACCGAGAGATTTTTGTTGCGTCAAACTGTCGCGAGTTATATAATCGGAACATAGCGAAAGCCGTACCCGTATTTAAAAGCATCGCCTTATCATCCCTCGTTCCAAATTAAAGAGAGAGAGAAAATGGCCATGCAGGCAATGGAACGCCTCATGAACCCAGAGCAGTCCGTGGTCGCAGCGACCAACAGTAGCAGAGTAGGCCAGTGTCCCGTATGGGAGCTGGAACTCAGGAAATATCTCAAAGGGAAAGGATGGCCCCTTTGGAATGAGTTTTGTGTGAATGAGGAGACAGGTCCCGGGAGTATAGGACATACTTTGTGGGAGAACCTTTCTCAAATTCACAAGAAGAGTTTAGGAAAAGCACGCAAGCCGATGGCAATTGTGTCCTGCTTGGCACAATTGCGAGGCACAGAGGAGGTCGTTTGGACGCTCCGCAAAGAATTAGAGGAGAGGAACAGGATGAGCAAAGTGGATGTCAGGGACATCAAAAAGGAGAATCTAAGTTTAAGGCAACGACTGGCAGAGAAGGATAGAGAGGTGGATGATGCCAAGAGGGCACATCAGTCTTGTCTAGCCCATCTGAACAGTTCCCAATCCCAGTATGAGAAAGCCTATCAGAATATGCAGCACACAGTTCTGATCAGGGAAAATTCAGAGAAGCAGGTAGAGGCACTACAAAGGCAATGCTTTGACCTAAAGGCAGCTTTAAGAGCACTCCATGCTGCCACCACTGAGCAAAGGCAAAGCACAGTGGATCACGCGAAGTGTAGGAAGCAGATTGCGCAGCTGCAATCTCTGCTTTCTGTGCAGAATGGCTTCCAAGAGACATTTGGAACCCAGTTAGATGAAGAAAATGCCCCAGATTGGCAAGAATTGAGCGAGACAGCGCAGCGCTATGTTCAGGGAACATGTGCGCCAGCAGCGCAACAGAAAAGGAAAGCGCCCCAACCTCCCACAGATCAGATAGCACCCGCACCAATGAACCCAGTCACCACCCAAAGAAAGGCAACCACAGAAGGCGCACCCGACATCACCTACACCACCCCCTTAACTGTAACACAACTAAGGGACGCGTGTGAGAAAATCACCCTGTTCCTCCCCACTGCAGACCCCCACCAATTTTTCGCAAAAGTAAAACAGCAGGCGACCATGCACGGCCTGGATGAGCGAGAGCAAGTAAAGCTCACAGTGTTGAGTTTAGACTCATCAGTAGTTGCAGCCCTCCCCGACCCACAGAACGTTTGAGGAGGCACACTAGAGGAGGTGCATACATCTATTTTAGACGTGATAGGATACAACAGAGGAGACCCAGTCGAAGGCCTAAATAAGTGTAGGCAGAAAAGGACAGAGCATCCCACAGCATTCGCAGGAAGGCTGTGGATCCATTTCACTGCCGTTTTTGGCGATTTAGACCGGGCACATTTAACCCGCGATAATATGGTTAAATGGACCCGCACCATCATCTCCCACGCCACAGATGCAGGACAGAATATCTGCAGCAATTATGACCCCTCAGAAGAGGCCCATAATGAAAAATGGGTTTTAAAAAGATTGTCCTACGCTTGGGAGCAATCTGTCCAAGGCAAAGTAAAGGTAAAGACCCCAGAAGAAGCTTAGCTGCAGCAGATATTCAGGCAGTGAGAGCGCACCAAAACCCCGCATGGGTAAATGAAGGAAAGAACAGCCCCCCACAGAAGTCACAGGAATGTTACAACTGCGGACAATTAGGATATTTTGCAAAAGAATGCAACGCCCCGCAGAAATCTCAGAGAGGCCAGCAGACAGGCACTCTGACCAGGAACAAAGCAAAGCCAATCTATAGTATAGGGACACAGTCAGGACAGACCAATGTGGACGGAACGGACTGACGGTGTTTGGGCTCCCCCACTTAGGTCTGTGACACCCTCTGGGACCGATCCGGAAGGCCGGTGGTCACAGCAAAGATTAGAGGGAAGCCTATAGAATTACTTTGGGACACAGGAGGTACCCGCACTACCATTAACTCATCCACTACAGCACAGGCAGACACGTGGCCCACCACATCCACAATTACACTCAGCGGCTTTACAGGTCACTCACAGCAGGGACACATTACAGCCCCTGTATCAATTCAGCTCGGGAATATCTCCACCAGACACCCCGTTGTATTAGTTAATCTGCCCCGCACAGCAGAACACATACTGGGTATTGACTTTATGAATGCCCACAGCCTGTCGTTCGACCCAGTCAATCAGCATGTCTGGAGAATGGCAAAATCGGACAGAACACCAGCAACTCTCACAGTAGGAGAATACGCAAATAGGATTAGCGCAGTAGGCGACTATTGTTTCGACCCGACCACGCTTAGCACGGACAAACAGGTTAGGGCAGTTTTGAACCGACACAGGACAGCATTTGCCAGTCACCGGCACGACTGCGGCAGAATGACTGGACAAGTTCAAGTTACTGGACCTGACCCGAGACCACAGAGACAGTACCGATTTTCCCTAGAAGCAGAGGGAGAAATTGGAAAAGTTATAGAGAGCTTATTAGAGCAGGGTGTACTTAGGACAGTAGCCTCAACTAATAATGCACCTATTTGGCCAGTGAGGAAGCCCGACGGATCATGGCGTCTGACCATTGATTATCGGGAACTCAACAAAGTAACCCCAGCAGTAGCCCCCACGGTAGCAACAAGTCCCGAGACCATGCTCAAACAGGGACTCCACTCCAAATATTTCACGGTATTGGACATTAGCAACGGCTTCTGGTCAATCCCATTGGCAAAAGCGTGCCAGTACAAATTTGCCTTCACATTTAAAGGACAGCAGTATACATGGACATGCCTCCCACAAGGATTCCACAATTCCCCCTCCATTTTCCACCGACAGCTGGCAAATGGATTAGCAAAATTTTCCCGACCCGAATGTCTGGTACAGTATGTGGACGACCTATTACTGCAGACAGACACCAAGGCAGAGCACATCACGCTTCTGTCCGAGCTCCTGGAAATTTTACAAGAGATTGGATGTAAAGTTAACCCCAGAAAGGCCCAAATATTAGAGAATCAAGTGATGTATTTGGGTACAATCATCATGCACGGCAAACACGAGATCGAGTTCAAAAGAATTGAATCGATTGTCAAATTGCCCCTTCCCCAGAATGTTTCAGCCCTCCGGTCGTTTTTAGGACTGGTTGGGTACTGTCGGAACCATATCGATGGTTTTGCGACAAAGGCAGCCCCACTCTCAGACCTCCTTAAGAAAGGAGCCTATTGGGAATGGCTTCCGCAGCTTACAGAGGCTGTGGAAGAGTTAAAGAAGGCCCTTAGCGCAGCATCCGCGCTACAAGTTCCAGACCAACTCTCCCCCTATGCAATAGAGGTAGCTAGCACCGATCTGACCCTCTCGGCCGTGCTCCTTCAGGAACGGCACGAGCAGCTACGACCAGTGGCTTATGCCTCATGACTTTTAGACCCCGTAGAACAGGGATTTTCAGCCTGCGAGAGGCACCTACTAGCAGTTTTTTGGGCAGTTCAGTACTTCTCGTACATTACTGGACTTAATCCCATCACCATTTTGACCGAGCACACCCCCACACAGTTACTTTTAGACGGTCGACTGAAGGACGATTCAGTGAGCCAGATAAGAGCAGCTAGGTGGACACTACTGTTACAACGACGGGACATAACTGTTAAACGGACCAAAACACACACATTTTAGCGGACAATCTCCAATATCCAGGACAACCCCATGAATGCGAGATTGTAGCACCCCTACACAAGACAGGACCCTTCATTGCAAAGACGCCCCCCAGGAAGATAGGGCATTCAAGCCAGAGCCCCCAGCACACAGACCCGTGTGCCCCATTGAAAATATATGTGGACGGTTCATCCACAGTTTTAGATGGAGAACGCATCACTGGATGCGGGATCTATGTTGAGGAGGCGCAGGTTCGCGTAATAGAAGAGATCGCATTAAAATTACCAGGACACTTAGGCGCGCAGGCAGCAGAGCTCGCGGCCATAGCATACATAGTGGACCACCAAGATTCGTTCCCCAGCCCAGCAGACATATATTCGGACAGTTTATATGTCTGTAACAGTTTAACAGACTTTCTACCCCTGTGCAGGACAAGAGCTTTTGGCTCCGCAGACGGGAAGCCCCTTCCATCAGCCCCATTACTCCGCCATATCCTAGAGAAGGCAATGGATAGGACGTATGGTATTATTAAAGTTAGAAGTCACCATAGGTCATCCCCCCCTGGAAATGTAAAAGCCGACGCATTGGCCAAAGCAGGTTCCAGGCGAGGTCACTTTTGGACACCCCCAGCTAGCGCACCAGCTAGCGCCCCTGTGAGTGCAGTTCAGGTCTCACAGACAGAAATCAAAGATTTAGTACAGGCACAGAAGCAGGACGAAAATCTCCGAGGATTTTTAAAGGAAACATTGTGGCCCAGTACGATAGATTCAAACACGCTTTGACCACACATGAGGGTGTGATCATTAAAGATAAATTGTATGTGGTTCCTGACCAGGACAGGAATCAAATGATTGCCTTATTCCATGACAGTCATGGACACCAAGGGATCGACCCGACCACAAGACACCTTAGACAACTCTGTTGGTGGCCCAACTTACGACAAGATGTAACCCGCTATATAGAGAATTGTTTAATTTGTGCGCAGAATAACCCGGAGAGGTATTCTAAGAAGGCACAACTCAGCCACACTCGCCCCGTTAATGGCCCCTGGACAAACCTCCAGATCGATTTTATAGGACCATTGCCCCCTTGCAGGAATGGCTATAAATATGTTCTGGTGGTCATAGATACCTTTACCAAATGGGTAGAGGCATTCCCTTCACGCACCAACACAGCTAAGACAGCTGCAAAGATCCTGACCCACCACATCTTTACGAGATGGGGTCTCCCCAGAAGTATAGAGTCAGATCAGGGATCTCACTTTACAGGACGGGTCATGAAGAACGTCTTGACCATATTCGGAATAAAACAGAATTTTCACATTGCGTATCACCCCCAGTCAAGCGGGATAGTAGAACGCATGAATCGGACCCTAAAATTGACCCTTAGGAAGATGGTACAGGAGAACAATTCGACTTGGGATTCAGTGCTCCCATTCGCACTAATGTTCATCCGAAATACAGTTTCATCATCTACAGGTTTCACCCCACACACACTCATGACCGGACGCCCTATGAAAGGATCGGAATTCCTTTTCGGACTCGACATGACCAGCCCAGAAGTGACGGCCCTCACACACGAGAAAGCAGTCAAAGAATTAGTTGAGACTGTGAGATCTGCACAGTTGGCAGCCGCAGTAAAATTGGGTAAAAGACGGAAACAGAGCACGGCCTGTTTCAACAAGAACGTACACCCCACAGAATTTCAGGTTGGGCAACAGGTTATGTCATCTGTGCATAACCCCAGCACGTTTTTGGCTCCTAAATTTTCCGGCCCGTACTCAACTTCGGACAAAATCAGCCCGTCAGTATATCGGATCAAGTACCCCAACGGTAAGACTGCGTGGTTCCATATTAACCAGTTAAAGGCTTATGGAACACAGTCAAACCACTCGCACCATGTCCTGCTAGACGCAGCAGAACACCTCGCCCCGCCCACAAGAGACACATTTCCACCCTTCCCCTCACAGACCAGTTCTTCATCGGACTCGACCTCAACTCCACCCACTGACTTCAGACCACGCCCCGGAACGCCCACAAGCTGCCACAGCAGAGACAGTGACAGTGACTGTGAGACTGAGGACAGCCACAGCACTCCACCCTACAGCCCCCACTTCAGCGACTTCGACCCCGACTCCAGTGACCCCATGGAGATCACCTACATTAAAAATCCGGACCCACACCTACACCCACCACCCAACACTGACGACTCCGACAATGCTCCTTCAATTTTAGACCCCACGATTTGGCACAGGGACAATTCTTGGCAAATTGTCCGCAATGACGAGAGTGACCCCCGGTCACACAATGCAAAGATTGCATGCCTGATCCATACAAGGGTATGGGATCTGGGAGAAGAGGATGACTTGATGTCTGACTCCCGACACGGCAACCCCTTTGTGACCCTGTTCGCAGAGAATGAAGAGAAGTGAGGTGTCCAGATGATGTAAAAAGAGGAACCGCTTGAGAGATTGTTTCAAGCGTATGTTTGTTTGTCTGTTAAATGTTTGATTTGGAGATTGGCCACTTACTTTTCAGCTGAAAAGCTTATGACCACCTCACATGCACGTTAGTTTGTCCGCCGATATTTCTGAGAACTTCACTCAATTGAAATGTCCTCTGCAGAACCGACAATGTTCACGACTTGTCTTCTGTTTACAGATGTTGGAGCATCTTGACTCCTCCCCTTTTTTTTAGGTGCCCCTCTATTCTGGGAATAGAGGCTGCAATTCCACTACGACTACATTCTTGCCCGTTCATTTCAGGTTGCTCAGGCAGTGGAGAAACGGCATTGAGGACCCGCCCTGTCTGAGGACCACCCCTTTGGTCAGCTAAGCTCGGGTACAGCACAACACGCCCTACCCGGGGATCCCATACAACTCTTACCCGTCGCGGCCCATACGCAACTCATTAGACCTTTTTCTTTCTAAAGCTTGGTTTCATTTTGTTCAAGGTAGCCCTTCGGCCGCCACTCCATATGCTATTTACACCCAGGAACATTTTGGGATGGTAAATTTCAACACTCTGCGAGACGGCTCACACTGGTTTAAGATAAGTGTATGTCTGGTCCTAAATCCGCTTTTTGAAAAAAAAAATGAGGGAGTCACATGGAGGTCACCATCATAAAGGGAAAATTAGAACAAGAGGACAGATATACTTAAAGTCAAGATATTAAGCTGAACACTAACAGATAATATGCTTGATCCCCTTAGCTTTCGGACGTTCAGGAAAGGAACCGAGGCAACAACACAGCAAGATCCCAGAAGAGAAGAGAAGAGAAAAGAAGAGAAGAGAAAGATGAAGAGCACTCGAATTGCTATGGTTTTAACTATTGTGGCATCTGTGTGGTTCCGCGTGGACGCGGACCCCCTTTCCCACAGTACAACGTTTGCTAACTTCTCCCAAACCCAGACCACCCCCAGCCCAGTCAATGGTAACAGTACCCCGACCTGGTGTACCAAATTTCTGACATGGTACTCCTTGTCATATGTAATAGAATCACTTTTGGTGATTGCAGTCCTATGCATCATAGTCCAGACCCTCAGGATGAGTAAATGGAGAAGGAGAGCCCACCGCTCGCGGGCCTCAACAGTGTACAGAGTACAATCCCCCATTTTCGGATTCCACCAATCCCCCCAACCCCTTGATGTATAATAAAGGATTTCATTTTGATACGATCTGTAAATAAAGATTATTGCGCATGTATTATAATGTTCTGCGCTCGACTGCCGAGTCAGAAAACGAAATGTAAAGATGCTGTTGTATGAATGAGTAAGGGTTTAGAATGTTATAGAATGTTTTAAATGTGAGATGAGAATAGTTTATTGAGATAGTTAGAGGTTCCCGATTCGAATTGGTAATGCATGTCCCTTTTGACATAACGCCAATCAGAAACTGTTAGTTAAAATTTTTTTTTGCCGTATTTGAGGAAAGATAGAAGCAATGGAACTCGCTGAGGTCAGGGGACCCAATGACACCATAGTTAGGTGATCCTTCATGATTTCTCATGAGGATCACAAGGAGGGAGTGTAGCCACCGAAGTTGGCCATTTCCCTGAATACAAAATGGAGGAACGTAAAGCATATAGGATAAAATGGACAATGTTTGCAGCGCCAGCAGGCTGCACCTAGCAGGTGTGGATTCTGTCTGCTAAGAAAGCAGACAGCACCGAAACGAACATTCCGCATACTAATGAGGCAATCACCGGGATAATTAGCATGTTAATGGAACGATTGTCCGCGGCCTTCTCCTTGGGTGGGGGGAAAACACAATCAACGACACCGTTAGACGGTCTGACACATGAAGCACAGGGTTTGGGTAGGTGGTGACCTCAGTGGCCAGGGCACCCGGCCATGGCAACTGGCATGGGTGCTGGCATGTGGGGCAGGGTGGGGGGGGGGGGGGGGGGAGAGGCCGGGTTGCGGGTGTGTGGGGGGGGGGTGGGGTTAGTGTCAGGGTGCAGTGTTGCCTACTCACCCTGATCGCCCTGAGGAGGTCGTGCAGTTTCTTCCTGCACTGGATGCCAGTCAGGGCAATGTTGCTCACGGCACTGACCGCTTTCTCACCTGCGCCCAGGCACAGTGAACGGCAGGGCCTCGCGGCCTTCCTCCCGGGCCAGGGTACAGGGTCATCCTTCTCTCCTCCACGTTGTCCAGGAGGGTGACCAGCTCAGCGTCCCTGAACCATGGCGCTGCTCTCCTTCCAGCCATCTTGTTGACTGGGACGGTATGTGCAGGGGATGGATCGTTTAAGTGCGGCTGCGGCGTGTGAGCCTCACGTGCGCCAATCATGGACCTGCGAATCCGGTGCCGTTTTCCATGGAATTGATTGTGTTCCACGTGGCGATGGTGCTCGCCCATTTAAAGTAGCTGAATCAATGCAGCTGTTGCACCGTTTTTTTCTTTCGTAAAACACCACTGCTTCCACACCGCTGCCAAAATTGGAGAATCCAGCCCAGGAGCGGTATTGTCCGACCCTCTGCGAGGGCGGTGAATAGCCGTTCATGCCGGAAATCCGGCGCAACGACGCTGCCGCGATTCTCCGCGGACCTGCCAGTCGCGCGCGCGGTCAACACGCCGCCAGACGGGGACCGTTGGAACAGGCCCTCGAGGCGATTCTCTGCGGTCGACCGGCTGAACTCCCGCCGGCGTGGTTTACATCTGATACCACCTGGCGGGAGCGCGGACCCGCGGCTGCGGTGGCGGTCCTGGTGGGGGGGGCGGGGGGTTTCTGACTCAGTGGGGGGGCTTCAATGGTGGCCAGGCCCCCGATCGGGGGCCATCGCGATCTGTGGGGGACCTACCTTACTCCGCGTGGGCCCGCTGTGTGACTGCCATGTTGGCAGCGCCCACGCTGAGGTGGGCCGCCCCGCGCATACACGGACCCGCGGTCTGGACAGCAGGGCCCCTCCGGCAGCCAGAGCTGCGGGATGCATGCTGGGGCCCTGCTAGCCCCCTGGAAAATGGAGAATCAACCCGGACCTTCGAGGGAAAAGTCCAGAGTGATTCTAGCCCATTTTCTGGCGGGCGTGGCAACTTCGTCCCCAAAGGGGAAAATCCCGGCCATGGCCTGTATCTGCAATGTAGGAATTCTATGATTCTAGTGACTGTTAGGGGGAGGTTAATGCAAACATAGTGCTTGTGTCAGTTGTGGGAGGGTAATGGGAGCTGGCACTGGTATTAAGTGGGAGACAGTATTGGGTACAGTAGAGGTAAGCATGTGGCAATGGGGTGTGCAATAGGGAAATGGTTTGTAATCAGTATGGCGCAATCAAGCAGCAGTTAACAAAGGGTATGTGGTTGCAATGGAGCAAAGTTTTTAGTGTGGAGTAACAGACAGCGGAACTCTGAAAGGAGAGGGAAGTGGCAGAGAAATTGAGGAACTCAGGTAGCACAGGAGCAATGTAAGGGGATGATTAAAACTTATTATCAGCTGATTATTGGGATGGCAGGGCTGACAGTTTGAGTCAGTTCTGATTGTATTCGTTAGAGTTCAGAATAATGAGGGGGGATCTCATAGAAACCTAGAAAATTCTAAGTGGACCAAACAGGGTCAATGCAGGAAGGAGGTTCCAGATGGTTGGCGAGTCCAGACAGGAGTCACAGTCTAAGGATACGGGTACATCATTTGGGACTGAAATGAGGAGAAATTTCTTCACCCAGAGAGCGGTGATCCTGTGGAATCGTTACCACAGAAAGTAGTTGAGGCCAAAATATTGTGGGCGGGATTCTCCATCGGCCGGAGTCGAAATTGGGAAAGGCGATTGGGCGGAAATCCGTTTTGACGCCAAAATAGTGGGGGGCGCGATTTCACGCCAAATCGCAATTCTCCGGTGCTTTGGCAGCAGTGTCAATGTGTTCCACTCCACACGTACAGTAAACACCGTTTGCCTATTATTGGTGGGCTTGACCCTGTATTTTCTGGGGCCTCCGCGATTCTCCGCCTGCACTGGGGGAGTTCTCGACGGCGCGGTTCATTTGTGCTTTTAAAAATTGAGAAGCAGGTGTCCGGGACCATGTGGGGTCAGGGACTGCAGTGCAAACAAGGGCCACGATGTAGCCCGTGGGCCTGGTTGGGCATGGGGGTACATACCATGGGAAAATGTCAATCCATCACCTCCTGCAGACAATGGATATTGGAATACAACCAGCAATGGTGGCCTTCCCAGTGTGGGCAGCACGGTAGCACAGCGGTTAGCACTGTCGCTTCACGGCTCCAGGGTCCCAGGTTCGATTCCTGGCTTGGGTCAGTCTGTGCAGAGTCTGCACATTCTCCCTGTGTCTGCGTGGGTTTCCTCCGGGTGCTCCGGTTTCCTCCCACAAGTCCTGTAAGACATGCTGTTAGGTAATTTGGACATTCTGAATTCTCCCTCTGTGAACCTGAACAGATGCCGGAGTGTGACGATCAGGGGCTCTTCACAGTAACTTTATTGCAGTGTTAGTGTAAGCCTACTTGTGACAATAAAGATTATTATTATTATAGTCACCGCAATGCTAGGGGATGCACTGCGGCTGTACGAGCTGGTGCTATACAAGGAGGAGGAAGCTGCAGCAGCGGAGCATGCCCCAGAGGCAGCTGCTGAGGGGGGACAGGCCGGCACGGCTGTGCTGTTGACAAGTGAGCCGGGGCCCTCCGGCCTCAGAGCCCCAGAGGACAACAGCCAGGGGCATCGAAGGCCACGGCAGGAGGTAAGCAGCTGGATGCGTCCACCTCTGATGTGCATCCTGGGGACACACCTAGATATAGTGGGAGAGCGAGGAAGGCAAAGTACACCCAGGGTCACTGAGAGGGCACTGGGGGAAGGGTAGAGGTAGGAGTGATGGGGGGGGGGGGGGGGGGGGTGAGTGGGTGGAGGAGAGTGTGGGGCATTGTTGGACTCCTGTGAAACATTAAAAACCCTTCACCACAACTAGTACGACACCTCTGTCACTTTCTTCCGCAATGCGGACTAACCTCGGAACCCTTGGCCCATCTTTCCAGGCATTCACCCCCCTCTCCTACACTGCCCCCCCTCCCCCCCCCTCTCCTACACTGCCCCCCCCCCCCACCCCCCTCCGGGCACACCATGTGCAGGTGATGGGTGTGAGCGAGCACTCAGCAGACACAAAGATTGTGGCAAAGATTAAAGAGCACCAGCGCTCAGTCTCCGCGGGTGATCATCGCACCCAGGCCCTCATCAGTGACCCGCTCACAGTGCCAACACAGTCCCAACACCCTGGAGTGATGTAACACATGCCCTGGGAGGGTGGTAAATGCTGAGAGGGGGGCTGGAGAAGGTAGCGCCCTATGTGAAGCGGGCTGGTATGAGGGCCCCCCTGGCCCTCTGGACTAGCCGGACCCTCACCTCTGCCACCTGTCCTTCTGTGCCTCCTCGTCACTCTCGCCCTCACCCACCACCTCCTCCTCGAAGGTGGTCACAGGTTACTCATCCCCTACCTCCAGAGTGTCGCCCGCTGCTGTGCCAGGTTGTGGACAACACAGCAGATCACCACAAAGCGGGCGACCCTCCATGGGGGGGAGGGGTTCTGCAGGGCTCCACCAGAGTGGTCGATGCATCAAAACCATATTTTGAGGAGCCTGATGCACCGCTCAAGGCAGCTCCGGTGGTTACATGGGTCTCATTGTAACAGGTCTCCGCTTTGGTGTCCGGCCTCCGTACTGGTGTCATTCGCCAGATCCTCAAGAGCCAGAGCCAGTCGGCCGTCCTGCGGTGTCCTCGAAGAGGCCGAAGATGTCTGACTGTCCCAGGATATAGCTGACGTGCACACGCCCTGGGGGAAGCATGCACACGCGTACATGATCTTCATCTGGTGGTCACACCTGAGCTGTATGCTCAGGGAGTGGAACCCCTTCCTGTTAATGTAGGGCACCCCCAGCTGGCCTGGTACAGCCCTTGGACCCGGGCATCCTGCCGATGGCAGAGAATCCTGCTGCCCAGGCATCTTGCTGGGCTTGGTCCATGTCAAAGTGTTTTTTTCAGGGGCAATTTAGTGTAGCCAATCGACCTACTCTGCATAACTTTGGGTTGTGGGGGTGAGACCCACGCTGACATGGGGATATTTTTGCTCCATGTCAAAGTTGATGTAGTTTTCTGCCTGGTCAAACAGGAAATCCGTGACATGCTGGATGTAGCTGTGGGCCGTGGCCTGTGAGATGCTACACAGATCCCCACTTGAGCTTTGGAAGGATCCCGATGCATAAACGTTGAGGGCTGTGGTGACCTTGACGGCCACAGAGAGCGGGTGTCCTCATTCTCCACATGGTGCCAAGTCCGCAAGGGCATGGCACCAGGTGCCACACCATCTTGTTATTGAGGCAGAGCCTGTCACACACTGTCCATCATTTGTTCAAATGACTGTGATGTTTGTACACCCTGAGCCGCTGCCGGCCTCCCCCTGTGGGTCTCACTCTGGCCTGATGGGCGGCCAGGTCCTCAGGGTTAGGGGTGGGGTCCGGCACATGGGCCGCTGCCTTGAGCCTTTGCAGAAGCTGCTGCTGCCGGCGTCTGGTCACCCGGCCTACCAGCAGCACCTCGATGGCCTGTTCTGTGAGGGTCACCGGTGATATTAAGTGGCACTTACTCAGCAATAACCTACTTACGGACACTCAGTTTGGGTTCCGCAAGGGTCACTCAGCTCCTGACCTCATTACAGCCTTGGCTCAAACAGGCGCAAAAGAGCTGAATGCCAGAGATGAAGTGAGAGTGACTGCCCTTGACATCAAGGCAGCATTTGACCAAATATGGCATCAAGGAGCTCCAGCAAATCTGGAGTCGATAGGAATCAGGGGGAAACTCTCTGCTGGTTGGAATCATGCCTGACACAAAGGAAGATGGTTGTGGTGGTTTTAGGTCAATCATCTCAGCTCCAGGACATCACTACAGGAGTTCCTCAGGGTAGTGTCCAAGGCCAACCATCTTCAGCTGCTTCATCAATGACCTCCCTTCCATCATAAGGTCAGAAGATGGGATGGGATGTGGATAACTGCACAATGTTCAGCACCATTCGAAACTCCTCAGATAATGAAGCAGTCCATGGCCCAATACAGCAAGATCTGGACAATATCCAGGCTTGGGCTGATAAATGGCAAGTTACATTCACGGCACACAGGTGCCAGGCAATGACCATCTCCTACAAGAGAGGATCTAACCATCACCCTTGACATTCAATGGCATTATCATCGCTGTTTCCCCAAAATCAACATCTTAGGGGTTACCATTGATTAGAAACTGAACTGGCCTAGTCATATTAATACTGTGGCTACCAGGGCAGGTTAAAGGCTGGGAATCCTACTGACATAGTGGGTAGCGGAGGGGGGAAAGAAAGCGAAAACCACCCCCCCTCTCCAGCACTGGCAGTGCCTCGTTCTAACAACTCCCAGGCCACAGAGGCAGGAGGGGCTGCAACCAGTGAAATAATTAAACCCCAATGACATGGCATCTATCGTATAATTGCCCACTCCCTACAATCATAGACTAAATGAAGAACAAAAGAAAAACAAGGAACACCAGTGACCTGCAAGGCTCCCATGACATGAGCAGCAGTTGGCTACTGAATATAAAATGCCACCGGTCGTCCATTAAAATGTCTCGACACAACATCCAGGCTGCGCAGTCGATCCATCACCATCCTGTCTCTGGACCCCAGGAACTAGCTGCCGTCCAGACGGGTTTAGAGCTTCTGGAACGGACAGTCCCATCGATTGTGGAGATGCAGTCACAGAGCCAGGGATTACATGAGGGGTTGTCGGCAATTCCAACCGCGTACAGGAGCAGGAAGTGGTGCCAGCCATGTGTGCCACCCAGGCCAATACTGCATGGGTGGTGTCCACAATGTAGGCCTTGAGAGCGAGGGTTTCGGCCATAGATAAGCATGTCCATGGCCTGGAGCAATCTGTGCAGGTGCTGGCCGAGGCCCAGGACAAGGCTGCCCTCTCACAGGCAGCCATATGCCAGATCCACCTGGACATTTCAGCGGCGCTTCTAAACATGACCCAGTCACAGTGGGCCATGGCTGAGAACGGCAGCATTGCCTAGGTGCTGGCCGACGTGGCACAGACACAGAGGGAGGTGGCCCTAGAGGGAGATGGCACAGTGACTGGCTGATGTAGCACACACCCAGAAGGTGGTAGCACAGTCACAGTGTGATATGGCGCAGCCCCAGATGAAGGTGGTCCACTCCCAGTGCACCATGGCCACGAGCATGCAGACGCTGGTCGAGGCGACAGCGGGCCTCCAGAGCTGGCAGTGCCAGGTGGCAGAGGAGTTTCAGGGAATAGCTCCGTTTGCACCCCGTCCCATGGAGTTGCCCGGGGCCATCGGGTACCCCACGGGAGGAGACGATGATGGGGCCCAAGCCAGTGACTCCCGCAGGGGAGGTGCCGAAACACACCAGCACCTTGAATTCCCCCCTCCTGCGCTGGCGCATCACAAGATCAGCAGGCCGAAGAGGGCTGCACCACGCCACCTGGGACAGCCGAGCAGCAGGCGCGTCCATCCAGGCCCAATTGCCCCAGAAGGCAGCCGCCAAAGCGGGCCCAGGTCACAGGGTGGGAATCGCAGCAAGCCGTCTCCACTCCTGGTGTATAATCTGGGGATCCACCTAGACCTAGGATGGGGCCGGTAAGGCCCGAAAAGTAGACACTAGTTCAGTTGGCACAGTTTAGTGATAGGGAGAGATCCCATACAGGCCTCCACTCGGCGCTTAGAAGGACCTGGTGGCGTAAAATTTCAGGGCGACCGTCATCTTGGCAATGGGAGTGGGTGTCCTTTCCCATTCTCCCGCAGTGCCTGCTGCATGATGATCTGGCAGAGATGTCACACTGTCCCACTGCTTAGCCAGAATCTTCGACGGCATGCCCGGCCCGGCAGGTCCTCGAATGACAGGCGCTGACGGTACACACGGGGCCTCCTTTGTACCTCCTCCTCACAGGACTGTGAGACATGGCCTTATCAGAGGGGTGGAACTCGGAGGAGCTGGTGGCCACCATCCCTACTCCATGGGAGGGTCCCGGTTGGCACACAGCCCACCCCCCCCCTCTCCTCCTGGTCGGTGCCCATAGAGCCTCGGGGTTCACCTTGGGATGGATGGGCAGCTGGTTTGAGCCCCGGCTGCCCCTGCATCATCTGGCTCTGCCAGCCCTGGCGGCTCCCCATGATGTGCACCATCATGTCGACACCCTCGGCTAAGCTCTGCAGTGCCTCGCCATTGCCCACCTGCGACTGGGACAAGCTCTGCAGTGCCTCAGCCATGCCCATCTGAGAGCGGGAGATATCCCGCAGAACCTCATCAAGGTCAGCCTGGTACTGGGTCACAACCCAAAGCGAGTCGGACATTCAGCCATGGCCGTCAGCGACTGCGCAGCGCCTTGGACACCTCCAGTAATGCTGTTGACATCACCCACCAGGCTCTCCACTGTGGTCGCCACCCTAGCAGTGTTGGCCTTGATGCCATGCATTGCCAGCGACATCTCCTGGGCCCGTAGCTTCTGGCGCTCCTCTAATTGTCTATGAACCTGCTGGAGTGTGGCCCGGTGTAGGTCATTGACCTTCATGGGACACTGAAGGCCAGTCCTCCTGGTCACGCTTCCTGAGCGGACGGCCGTTGCCACTTTGTCCCCGGCAGCACTGGCTGCCCTGTGGCTCACCCTCTCCAGGACCCTCGGGGGAACAGGATATCTGATGGCCTCAACAGCATCTAGGAGCCTCCCAAGGTCCAAACCATGGGGCTGGACGTCTTGGTGCCATGGCTGCTAGCTTAGTGGGGTTATCTGTGCAAGTGCTGCTCGACCTTGTTGGCGGTGGCTGGCAAGCAGGGTCCCGGCGAATCAGCTGGCGAGCCTTCATTTGCAGTGTGAAGCTCGTGGGGCCTTGTTAAATGGACCAATTAATGGTGTATTGTGTTACTGGTATCTCTGGGCCAAGCACTGGGAAGCTCGCGGCAGTTCCCGTTGACTACCAGACTTAGAAATCTTTCTGGAGAATCCCGCCCAAAGTGTCATGAGATAGCAGTGGGGAATCCACCGGCAGAGCCAGCAGGAAACTCCCTGAAAAACCCGCCACAAATGAACTTAGAAATATTTCCATTAAATTCCGCCTTGTAAAGTAAAAATGGGAAAATATGTCAATTGAAACATGGACGTCTGGCAAAACCTGACCTGAGGATACATGAGAAAATGTAGGGGAAAATCCCACAAAGGGTGAACAGCAGCTGCAAAAGAAGGTTTTGAAATGCAGATAGCCTTGATCAAACAGACGTTAAGAAAACAGCTTGTGACTATTCAAGCTGTAAAACTGATGCCTGTCTTTCAAGTCAAGGCAGATTGAACTTTTAGTTACATGAAAGAAAAACAATATTTTGCACCTTCTTTGAAGTTAATTATTTTAGTAAGCAGCTAAAAAAGAATTGTCAGGATCTTCAGTTGAATTGGGTGATAAATGCTTAGGTGTGAAATCCTGCTGGCATCAGTTGAATATGGGTAGCTGGTGACAACATGTCCACGAGAACACATGTTAACCCCAAATTGGAGTCAGAGTTCTGACAAGCTGAGGGCACTATTTGGTAATAAAGCAACTTTATAAGTGACAGGAACCAGATGTAACACCCCTTTGGATGAAAGCACTTTTGAACATCACAAGGGAAAAAATATAATCAGAGTTTGATGAGATAAAGTCATGCTCAACATGAATACATAGTCGTGTTAGAAATAATTCAGATTAAAGGCACCTTGAATAATCAAGATTAAAATAAAGTTAGTTTACGATAATGCCATATAAACTTAATACCTGCTGGAAGGAGAATATAAACCCTTAAATCGGGGACAGCCATCAGAGTCAGCTCTCATAGCTCGGTACCTGGGATGGATAGAACACAGAGACCGAGCAGAACAGCGAATCCATCTGAGGAAGACCAAAAGTTAAAGAAGAGAGATTGCCAAGGTGGACCTGAAGGTCTTTTCAACCAACCAGGAGAATCCAGAAGCAAGATCTTTTTACATTTCTGTAAAGGCAGTGATTGCATCTTTAAAAAAAAGAAAAAAAAAAGTAAAATAACTTAAAAGCTTTAACCGGAAACAGTGGTTATTACAAAGTCTACTTTACTTACTTGGCAATGCGGGACCCAGGATCGATGCTACTAAGTGGTAAGCAGATGAAACCTTCTATGAAGATATGGGTTATACCGGGGGATACCTTGAAAATATATATTGACCCGAATAGCACCCATTGAAGGCTGCATAGGAGTCAGGGAGTGAGAATCCCTGTTCATCATTTAAAATGTCTTATTGACCCTTTTTGTATCGGGGGAATTCTGAGAATAGTGGGGAGTTTTTTACTTCAGCCGATAGACAGGGTAAGAATCTTTTCGCCATGGCGAGGTGTCTAAGACCAGAGGGTACAGGCTTTAAGGTGAGGGGTAAGTGGTTTAGAGGGGGCCTGAGGGAACATTCTGCCACCCAGAGGGTGGTGGGAATATGGAACACGCTGCCTGAGAGGGTGGTGGAGGCAGATACGCTCACAACAGTTAAGAAGCATCTGGACGAGCAATTAAATCACCAAGGCATAGTAGGCTTTGGACCAAGTGGTGGTAAATGGAATTACAACAGATTGATATGTGATGGTCGGCAGAGACATGGTGGGCTGAATGGCCTGCAGGCTCTATCACTCTATGACTCAATGTCATTTTTCTGAGTTCCTCCCTCTCTTCCATTTCCTGAATCACAGCTATTTCTGGAATGTTACTTGTAAATGATCATTTTCTAGGGAGTGTACCCCTCAGGCTCTCTCCCTTCCCAAGGAAAGTGTGATCCGGTGGTCAAGGGGAGGAGCATTAATAAGCACTGTGTACAACTTTAAAGCTGCTGGCACACTTTCTCAATAGAGCTGAGTCACCTTGAAATCATGTTGTCTTAAATGCATCTTCTCTCACGGCCAGTGCAAGCTACAGAAATTATAAGTGGCAAATATAAATCACAAATGCACAATGTTTTGAAGTTTATTTAAAAAAACAGCGATACACCAGCTGCATGTGCAGATGTTACATGAAAGAAAATAAACGAAACTGCCTCAGTAAAATTGGCTTTCACTATTACCAAGAGATGGATCTCCACAGCTTAACTGTGGGAGTCTTGAAACGTACATCCTCTCATAACTCCTTGAAAATGCTGAGCTGAAACTTTGTTCCGATGTGTAAGAAGCTGTACGTCAAACCGATGAGGACCACTGAAACCTAAACATTTATCAGACCCCATCTCTTGGTGCAGGTGCTGTCTTGTCACTCAACGTCCTAAACACTTTGTAAAAATATTTTCTTCGCCTCCTTTTGCCATTCACCTTAAATCTGTGACCTTTGATTCTCAACATTTCCACCAATGGAAACAGTTACTCCCTAAACCATGAGGGTTCAAATCCCTCCTGATTTTCAATATCTCTATCAAATCCCGCTTCAGCTTTCTCCAAGGAGAACATTCCCAATTTCTCCAATCTATCCACAGAACGGAAGTGCTTGATCTCTCAAACCATTCTCCCAATCTTTTCTGCACCCGCTCCTTCCTAAAGTATGGTGCCCAGGATTGGACTCAGTAATCCAGCTGAAGCCGAACCAGTGTTTTATACCAGTTCACGGGAACTTACTTGCATTATACTATACGGCCGAGATTTTGTGCCCTTGTTCCCTTTGAGTGCAAACGGTGATGTGGGCGCAAAATATTGCGAGAGTCAAACTCCGTGAATCCCGCTGGCTGGCGAGATCTCATTTCATATTTTTGCCTGCTCCCCCGCCAGTGACATTTCAGTATGTTAATAAATCATGGGCGGGCAAAGGCTATGTTCTTCAGCAGGGGTGGGGGTGGGAGGCAGCTTTGGGGGTGGGGGGAGTGCGCCATGAACATGATTTTGAGAGGGGGGGGGGTATGATTTGGCCCCATAATCAAGGGGAACGTACATTTTCAATAAGTGGACAATGAAGCCATTAACAAGTCTCACCCACCCAGACGTTACAATCCACAGCTGAAGGGCCTCTGCAATCTTAAGGGGGCCTGGCACTGGGCTGAGTGGGTGGGTGCCCACAATGCAAGACTTGTAGGTGCCAAAACCTTGGGATGTGGGGGACTCTCAGCGATGTTACCTGATCCTGTTAACTTTAACATGAAGGCTTGATAGGAATGAGATTACCCATGCCTGCCACAGGAGGTTTATTTTCAAATTCAGACTTAACCATTGATTCAAACCTGGAACCCCAGAACATTGCTCTCGGTTCGTGGATTAGAAGTTCACTCAAGCCTGCCACTGGAAGATTTTATTGAATTCAAATTTGACCATCCATTATGGTGGGGTGCATGCTCGGGACCGCAGAGCATTGCCCTGGGTTGGTGAATTACCAGTTCAATTACCATATCACTAGGCCACAGGAAGAATCCACTTGCCTATTAACGTTTGTTAGCTGATGGACAGGCCAGTATGCCCAGTTACATGGTTGTGATGTACGCTGGTGCCACTGATTGATGCTCATGAGTTAACTCTTTCCATGATGAGTTCCCCATTCCGTGAATTCCAAGGCTTTCTATCAGCTTTCACTGACACATCTAGCAGATGTACTGCATCCGAGACAAAGGCCAAAGGTTTCAGAGCGCACCAGGACACTTAGAACATGGAACAGTACAGCACAGTACAGGCCCTTCAGCCCACGATGTTGTGCCGACCATTTATCCTAATCTAAGATCAACCTAACTTACACCCCTTCAATTTACTGCTGTCTATGTGCCTGCCTAAGAGTCGCTTAAATGTCCCTAATGACTCTGACTCCACCACCTCTGCTGGCAGTGCATTCCACGCACCCACCACTCTCTGTGTAAAGAACATACCTCTGACATCTCCCCTATACCTTCCTCCAATCACTTTAAAATTATGTCCCCTAGTGGCAGCCATTTCTGCCCTGGGGAAATGTCTCTGGCTATCCACTCTATCCATGCATCTCATCACCTTGTACACCTCTATCAAGTCACCTCTCTTCCTTCTTCAGTGAGAAAAGCCCTAGCTCCCTCAACCTTTCTTCATAAGACATGCCTCCAGTCCAGGCAGCATCCTGGTAAATCTCCTCTGTACCCTCTCCAAAGCATCCACATCCTTCCTATAATGAGGCGACCAGAACTGGACATAATATTCCAAGTGTGGTCTAACTAGGGTTTTATAAAGCTGCAGCAAAACCTCACGGCTCTTAAACTCAATCCCCCTGTTAATGAAAGCAAACACACCTTATGCCTTCTTAACAACCGTATCAACCTGGGTGGCAATTTTGAGGGATCTATGTACACCAAGATCCCTCTGTTCCTCCACACTTCCGAGAACCCTGCCTTTAACCTTGTATTCAGCATTCAAATTCGACCTTCCAAAATGAATCACTTCACAGTTATCAACGTTGAACTCCATCTGCCACTTCTCAGCCCAGCTCTGCATCCTGTCAACGTCCTGTTGTAACCTGCAACAGCTCTCGACACTATCTACAACTCCACTGACCTTTGTGTCATCAGCAAACTTTCTAGCCCACTCTTCCACTTCCTCATCCAAGTCATTTATAAAAACCACAAAGAGCAGAGGTCCCAGAACAGATCCCTGTGGGATACAACTGGTCACCGGCTTCCAGGCGAAGTACTTCCCATCCACAACCACTCGCTTTGCTCTTTTGGCCAGCCAATTCTGTATCCAGGCAGCCAAATTTCCCTGTATCCCATTGTTACCTGTTGCTCCAGCGGCGGCTGTTGCAGCACCTGCACACCGGCTATAAAAGCCATTTTTAATGGACTTAAAGGGCTTGCGTTACCAAACCTATCCATATTGATGCCATCAGTTGATGTGGTCCAAATTCTAAAAGCAGTGGTTTAGTCTTCCGAGGAGTGACAGAGCCTCCTCCTGCAGCAAAAGCTTCCATTTTTTCTGCACCCATGCCTCTAACTTTCTGAATGATCCTACCATGGGGAACCTTATCAAATGCCTTACTGAAATCCATATACACCACATCCACTGCCCGACCTTCATCAATGTGTCTCGTCACATCCTCAAAGAATTCAATGAGGCTTGTGAGGCATGATCTGCCCCTCACAAAGCCACGCTGACTATCTTTAATCAAACTATGTTTTTCTAAATAATCATAAATCCTATCTCTCAGAATCCTTTCCAATATTTTGCTCACCACAGACGTAAGATTGATGGGTCTATAATTCCCAGGGGTATCTCTATTCCCTTTCTTGAACAGGGGAACAACATTCGCCTCCCTTCAATCATCCGGTACTACTCCAGTGGAGTGGGAGGGCGCAAAGGTCATCGCCAATGGCGCAGCAATCTCCTCCCTTGCTTCCCGCAGTAACCTTGGGTATATCCCATCAGGCCCAGGGGACGTATCCATCCAGATGCTTTTCAAAATTTCCAGCACATCCTCCTTCTTAATATCAACCTGTTCGAGTCTATTAACCTGGTTCACACTGTTCTCATGAGCAACAAGATCCCTCTCTCTAGTGAATACTGAAGCAAAATATTCATTTAGGGCCTCCCCCATCTCCTCAGACTCTAGACACAAGTTCCCTCCACTATCCCTGATCGGCACTACTCTCACTCTGATCATCCTCTTATTTCTCACATAAGTGTAGAACACCTTGGGGTTTTCCCTAATCCTTCCCGCCAGGGCTTTTTCATGCCCCCTTCTAGCTCTCCTCAGTTCTTTTTTGAGTTCCTTCCTGGCTACCTTGTAACCCTCTAGAGCCGAGTCAGATCCTTGCTCCCTCAACCTTACGTAAGCTTCCTGCTTCCTCTTGACTAGAAGCTCCACTTCTCTTGTCATCCAAGGCTCCTTCACCTTACCATTCCTTCCTTGTCTCAATGGGGCAAAACTATCTAGCACTCGCAGCAAGTGCTCATTAAACAACCCCCACATTACTGTTGTGCATTTCCCCAAGAACAATTGTTCCCACTTTATGCTCCTCAGCTCCTGTCTAATAGCAGTATAATTTCCCCTCCCCAGTTAAATACCTCCCATACTGTCTGTTCCTATCCCTCTCCATGACTATGGTAAAGGTCAAGGGGTTGTGGTCACTGTCACTGAAATGCTCTCCCACCGAGACATCTGACACCTAACCCTAACCAAGCTCCGACATGAGTTGTTGCAGTGGTGTTACCCCTCCTCATGCTAAAGGTCTGTGCACAGAGGACTTCACTTAATATCTAGGTTTTTCTGGAGACCTGAGGGTTAAAGAAAGTACCTGAGGTAGACACCCAACTGTCACACATAGTGGGGAGAAGCCCATTTGGGGTCTTGGCCAGTGTAGGAGATACTTACATAACATGGACTTCAGTGGTTCAAGAGGGAAGCTCACCACCAACTTTGTAAATGTTCTAATGGTTCCAGTCTCTACCACCCTCTGAGGCAGTGAGTTCCATATTCTCATCCTCTGGATGAAAAAGTTTTCCGTCAAGTCCCCTCTGGCCTGAAGGTGCTATTCAGCAGACTTGAGTTAATTTAAATATGCAGGTCTACATCTCACCCAGTGAGGGCGAGATCCAGATCACGGCACATTGCGAGATTCCGTTGAATCTCGCGATACTTTTCGAGCGTCGGAAATCTCGAGGGAGGCCTCTCGCGAGATTCAATGGCCTTGTCCTGACACCAAGCCTGATGTGACGAGGCTGCTGAATCGCACCTAAATCTGTGCCCCCTGGTTATTGACCACTCTACTAAGGAGAAAGGTTTCTTCCTATTTACCCTATCTATGTCCCTCATAATTTTCTACATCTCAATAAAGTCCCACTCTCAGCCTTTTCTGATCGAAGGAAAACAGCCCCAGACCAGCCAGCCTCTGTTCACAGCTAAATCGCTCCAGCCCTGGCAACACCCAGGTGAAGCTGCTCTGCACCCATATTGTGCAATCACATCCTTCCTATAATGTGGTGACCAGAACTGTACACATTACTCTAGCTGTGGTCTTACACCCATTTTATGCAGCTCCATCATAACCTCCCTCCTCTTATATTCTATGCCTCAGCCACTAAAGGCAAGTATCCTGTATGCCTTATCTACCTGTCCTGCTGCCTTCAGGGATTTTTGGATATGTACTTCAAGGTCCCCTGGTCCTCTGTACTTCCTAGTGCCCTAGCATTGATTGTACATTCCCTTGCCTTGTTCGTCCTCCCAAAATGCATCACCGTGTACTTTTCAGAGTTAAATTCATTTCCCATCTGACCAGCCTGTCCGTATTTTTCTTTAATCTAAGGCTTTACTCCTGACTATTTAGCATAGCACTAATATTTGGGTAATCTATGAATCTACTGATCATATCTTGTAATTTCATGTGTAGATCATTAATGTACACTACAAACAGCAAGGGATCCAGCACTGATCCCTGTGGTACATCACTGGACATAGTTTCCAGTCACAAAAACAACCTTTGACCAGCTCTAGCTGCCTCCTGTGATTTAGCCAATTTTGGATTCAAATTGTCCTGGATCCCATGGGCTTTTACCTCCGTGATCAGTCTCCCATGCAGAACTTTTCAAAAGCTTTACTGAAGTCTATGTAGATTACATCAACTGCACTGCCCTTATCGACCCACCTAGTCATCTCCTCAAACAATTCAATTAAATTTGTTGGACATGAGGGGGGATTCTCCAATCCCCCAGCTGCTTGTTTCTCAGCAGCAGCCATTTTGTAGTGGTGGGATTCTATGCTTCCACCTCTTGTCAATGGGATTTCCCACTGAAGCCACCCCATGTTGCTGGGAACCCCAGAGGCGCAGGTGCGCTGCCGGCAGGAAAAAAGAATTGCAACGGCCGGAGAATTCCAGCCCATCTCTCATGACAAAGCCATGCTGACTGTCGTTGATTAATCCTTGCCTCACCAAGTGGAGATCAATTCTGTCCCTCAGAATTCTTTCCAATAATTTCCTTACCAGTGATGTCAGACTCTGATATACCTTCAATTCACAGTGAGGCAGAGAGAGCAAGTGAACAGTAGGCTTTATTAGTCATGAACTTGCCTAGCCAGAGTCAGTAGTACAGACGGATGCCGCCCACAAGAGGCCGGCCTATATATGGTCCCGGTGTGGGCGGAGCCATACCGGGGTTACAGTACAGTACCTGGAAGCAGTTCATATCACCACTTCCAGGTCATAGGTTACAGGTTATGGTATCATGCATGCATTATGATGAATACATTCACCACAGATTCACTGGCATGTATTTATTAGGTTTTCCCTCAATTTCCTTCTTGAATAATTGTCCCATGTTAGCTGACCTCTGGTACGTCTCCTGTGGCCAGGAGGATTTGAAAACAGCATCAGTGCCCTTGCAATCTCCTCCCTTGCCTCACACAGCAGCCTGGCATGCATCTCATCTTGCATTGGCCATTTTTAAACCGCTCGAATCATTAACACCCCCTCCCTCTCAATACAGATCTGCTCAATTATATTGCAGTCCCCTCCCTGCTTTCTATACCTGCAACATCCTTCTCCATGGTGAACACAGATGCAAAATACTAATTTAATTCCTCACCTAGACATGCCTATTTAAAAGAGAACAAAGAACAATACAGCACAGGAAGAGGCCCTTCGGCCCTCCAAGCCTGTACCGGTCATGATACCACCCTTGTCCAAAAAGATTTTTCCAGCCCTTTCCAGGGGTCCATTTTCCACCCTATTATCGACACCCACTCAAAGGGCTGAACGTCCACTGGATGTCATCGACAACTGTGAGGGTGACCGTTGAAAAGCTCAGGCTCTCGTTTAGTCCACACGGCATTCCGGAGGTACTGTTCTCTGACAACGGAACGCCGTTTACTAGTGTGGAGTTCAATAATTTCATGAGGACCAATGGAGTACGCCACATACACACTGCCCCATATCATCCCGCTTCCAATGGTTTGACCGAACGGGCGGTCCAGACATTCAGGTGTGGAATGAACGAGCAGGCCACGGGGTCCCTCGACAAGCGTTTGGCGCACTTCCTTTACTGATAATGCACCACACCGCACGCCGCCACTGGCGTAGCACCGGGAGAACTTCTTACAGGTTGTCAGCTTCAGACTCGCCTCAGCCCAGTGTTACCTGCTATTGGTGGGAAAATACGCCATGAACAGCAGCAGCTGGGGCATTGCCCTACCAATCATGCCCTGTCCTGTTCAACAGAGTTGTACAGGGTTCGTGTGTGGGACTGGGTGTCAAATAGGCACCTTGATCATCTCTGCAGTAGGAGCTTCGTATTGTGCAATGCCTTTTTGGAGGACCCTGTGCAGCCCCAGACAACCTGATGCTGCCATTGCTACAGGCGCTGTTCCACAGGGGTTTCAACGTCAAGATGCCGGAAGCTGAGGATTCAGACTCCGAGATGGAGGCACCACCACTGGATGTTGCCAGAAATGCGTCTCCTGAAGACCAGTCATGGGCGAAGAGGTGCAGGGCTCCTCCTCCGCACCCTGCTTTGTCAGATGCATTTATGGACGGACGGACGGACTGACAGATGGACGGGGAGGGGGGGGGGGGGGCAGATGTGGATGGAGAGTGGTAACCTACACGACGCCCCAATTAGGTCCCCCGTGAGTTTCATGGAGTACGAGCTTCCTTGCTGAGGGGTGGAGCTCCCTCATCAGCGGCAGAGCAAACCAGAATATTAAAAACCCTGGGCCAAGTGTGGGCTGGGCATGGGCAGTCCATTCTGGGACTACTGTACATAGCGTCTTCATTCTCCTGTGAATAAATCTTTAGTTCCTTACGCGTCCTTTCTGGCTGCTTCCGTGAACTGAATAGATGTGCAAATGGGAGTTGAGGTATACCTTGAATAAGGTAAGAGAAGAGCCATTTGAGGGGGCCAATGTGACTCCGTTTCTCGATGGGTTACGGCAGAGTCAAGAACAGAATGGACGCTGGTTGAACAAAGCGGGACAAAGTTAAAAGTGGAATCTATCCAACAGATAGATTATTATTCATCTCTTTTCATATTATTCATCTCTTTTCTTCCTTCAATTCATGGTTGTAAATTTCACCTCTTCCTTGAATATATGTTAGCAGTATTCCTTGCCTCAGTTCTTGGTCAGCATTTTTGGCATTGTCAAGCCATTGACAAGGGCCACAGACCACAAGGATCGCCATTGGAAACGCATTGCTTACACTGGGGTAAGACCACCTAATTCCGTAATGCAGATCATCAGCCAATAGGCTGTATATGAACTCAATACACATACCCATCCTGATCTTCAAGCTACTGCAGAGCCAGTGCAGAATTGATTTTCAGCAGACAAGTGTGAACTAACCTCCCCAGTCATCATGTATCAGTACTCCCAGGAGCATGTGGGGCATTACACGCAAAATAGGGGGAAGGTGAAATGCGCCTATTACTAATAAATTATCCATCCTGAACATTGGAGAGAAAGTTTGAGTACTGTCATGATATGCAGACATGCAGATAATGATATACAGACAGGCACAGCCAGGCAGCTAATGAACACAGAGAACAGGACATGACCAATGATCAGGCAGGACACTCAGGGGTGGTATCTCACTATAACAGCACGAGGCGCTCAAACTCCGCCTCTTTCCACTAATGAACATCTACAGAGTGAGTCAGGGTGTATGTTCAGTATCACACCTCCAGCACGTGGCTAAGAGCTAGTCTGGCTCAGTCAGACAGAGTAACCACACTTAGGTTAGCAGAGAGTCGAACTCATAGAGAACTGTGCTAACTGCGCTACTGGTTCAATAAATCAGATTGAACGAACTTCAAGGTCTGGAGTATCTTTTGGTTAAAGCTGCATCCAGTTGCAGCCTGTGTTATCCCAGAGTACATAACACAAGTACAACACCCAACTGATGATACATGGAATCCAGCAGAAGTCGTCAGCAGATACCTAGTACCAAGGTCTTATCAAGTACAAACACCAAATGAAATGACAGTGTGATGGAACAGATGCCAATTCAGAACAGTACTAAAACGAGAAACAACTTATTGTGACTAGAACACAGTCTGTCTAAGATGCAACACAAACACCCAAACCAGCAGTTCTGAAAATGTACAGCAGTTTCCAGCAATGATCTCCGTGACTAACATGGATGAATAAGCAAACTGCTAATATGTTTCCGAGATTTGTAAATTTATTCCTCTGTGTTAAAGAGCATGCAGACACAATATTATTTTATTCTGCTTTAACGTAAGTAGTTTGATTCTTTAAGGCTAAACCTTTAGTAAGAAAAAACCCCAGAAATTTGTGATTTGTATTGCATACACATTTAAGGCACTGTCTCTTAAACTGCCATCAATCATTAGCTACCTCGACAGGATAAAATGCATTAGTCCCATGACATGAAGGAGACCTATAAGCAGCAGTGGTAGAAATCAGATGTACTACACATAGAACACAGTGATCATTATCTGTATATAGTCTTATCTTCCAATAAAGAAACCGCATTATTGTTTCACAAATCCTCTTGTGTGATTAGTTCATTTACATCTAAGAGAAGCAGAATGTAAGAAAAAAGTCACATGAAGATGCATTCACTGATGTTGACTACCTGTCATTTGATTCTTGCAGCATGACTGGCAGATCCTCAGAGCCAAACTCAGGGAATTAATCTTCCTGAGAATCTGTTCCGAAGCTGGTCCTTAAGGGAATTCTGCTCACTATGGAACAATAGGTGGTGGGGGGGGGGGGGGGGGGGATTTTCCGCTCCTGCTTTCGGCAAGCAGGATCGGCAGTGGGAGCAGAAAATCCCGTGAGAGGCCCAAATATATGCCAGTGGGATTTGCCGTTGTGATTGCCCCCAGGAATTCTCACAATGATGTAATGGGAAACCCAACATTGAACGTTGGGATCCCCATTAGCAGACATTTAAATCTCATTATCAGGCCTCTATGCCTCATAACCTATCCCCATTACATAATTTGTTCACATTGGTGTGAGGGCACGCTAATGTGAATCACGACAGATTTCCCACTGTGTACATTTGGCGAGCAGAACCCATCAGAGGAGGTCTGGTGAGTGCATCACTCGGGAGGAAGAGGGTCATATCCTCTGCCCTCCCAGCAATACCGCCTGGCACTACCCGAGCAGCATTGGGAAAAGTGCCAGGGGGCAGTGCTGGAGGGGGATGAATTGGGGAAGAGGCGTTTTGTGTGAATGGTGTTGCATGGGGAGTTGTTGCATGTGGGGGGGGGGGTGTTGTGTGTGTGTGTGGGGGGGGGGGTTGCATGAGGTGTATTGCAAGGGTTGTTGCTAAGAGTTTGTTGCATGGGGTGTTTGGGATGATGTTGCATGGGGGGTATTGCATGGGGAGTGTTGCATGGGGGTGTTGCATGGGTGGTGTTGCTTGGGAGGTGTTGCATGGGGGTCTTTCATGGGAGGTGTTGCATGGGGGGTGTTGCATGAGGTTGTTGCATGGGTGTATGTTGCATGGGGGTGTTGTGTTGGGTGGTGTTCCATGGGGGGTGTTGTGTGGGAGGGTTTTGTGTGGGGGGTGTTGTGTATGTGGGGGGTGTTGCCTGGGGAGATGTTGTATGGGAGGGGTGTTGCAAGGGAGGTGTGTTGCGTGGGACAGGTGTTGTGAGGGAGAGGTATTGCTTGGCGGAGGGGATGTTGTGTGTGGTGGTGTTGCATGGAGGGTGTTGCATAGCACGGTGTTGCATGAGGGAGATGCTGCATGGAACGGTGTTGCATGAGGGAGCTGTTGCATGGAACGGTGTTGCATTGGGGTGTTGCATGTGGTTGTTGCTTGGAGGGTTTGCATTGAGGAGGTGTTGCATGTAGGGGGTGTTGTGTGGGGGTTGTTGCTTGGTGGGTTTGCATTGAGGAGGTGTTGCATGTAGGGGGTGTTGTGTGGGGGTTGTTGCTTGGTGGGTTTGCATTGAGGAGGTGTTGCATGTAGGGGGTGTTGTGTGGGGGTTGTTGCTTGGTGGGTTTGCATTGAGGAGGTGTTGCATGTAGGGGGTGTTGTGTGGGGGTTGTTGCTTGGTGGTCTTCCGTGGGGATTTTCCATGTGGCAGTTGTGCGATGAATGTTGCATGGGGGATGTTGCATAGAAGGGGTGTTGTGTGTGGGGGGGGGGGGGTGTTGCGTGGGGATTTTCCGTGCGGCTGTTGCACAGGGTGTTGCATGGGGGTGTTGCGTGGGGATTTTCCGTGTGGCTCTTGTGCGGGGGTTGCTGTGCGGGAGGTGTGTGGAAGGGGTGTTGCCTGGGGGGAATGTTGAATTGGGGTAGATCTTTGCGTGGGGAGGGGGTTGATCTGTGTGGGGGTGGGGTTATTCCATGTTTGAGAGAAGGAGATTGGGGAGGGGTGGCCGGCACTACATCAATCTTTCTGTGCATATTACCTTTATGATGCAGCCTTTCCTTAAGGAGAGTAAACTGACTGTCCCACATGGTCTGCAAGCAAAGCTCTTGCTGTGTGTCGAGTTCACCAGCAACACACAGCAGCACCAGAAGGTGCACCATTAGCACCACTATCACGCAGATGATGTGGGTACACAAAGTTTGGATGGCAGTCAACCCGATTTGAAGTGCTCTGAAGAAGAGTTAACCCAAAATGTTAAGTCTGTTTCTCTACGCAGATGCTGCCAGACTGGCTGAGTTTTTACAAAACATTTTCCGTTTTCAATTCAGATTTCCACCATCTGCAGTATTTTGCGTTTTCAAAAATATCGATTTGAATGACTGCTGGTAGGTTACGAATGGTGGCTCCCATGCCCCAAAACTCAGCTTTCCAACTGCCAAACTTGGCAGTTCACCATGGATCCAAGAAAAAACAAATCAGAATATTTACTTGATCATGAAAAACTGGGAACTATGGAGTAAAATTTATTTGGTGTCCAGGCAATGAGTGGTTATAAAAAGTCAGCAAAAAAAGCCCAACTTATCGAGAGTAAGTTTGAAAAACAAAAATGTGAAAGTAATGCTTCAGGTATGTAGAACCTTGGTTGGCCCTCTTTGGAGTCATGTGTTCAGATTTGGCCATCATACCTGAGGAAAGATATAATTTGGACAGGCTGCAGCACAGATTTAATAGAATAATATGAGCAAAAAAGTTTTAACTTTTCTGGACATGTAGCTTGATGCGACCATCAATTCATTCAGAGACACGAGTTGAAGTAAACTGTGGCTTTAATCGACTTACAACTGAGCCTGCCTGCGACTATGCTGAACTGAGGGCGGACTCGCAGGACCGCAGCACTTATACTACCTGCTGGGGGCGGAGCCAAGGGCGGAGCCCTGTACATGCTCCTCATCTCCCCCTGTGGGCAAAGCCGTGCAACGGCTCACAGATGGAGCCCACAGGAATACAGTAATGTACAGTGTGAATTATAGTGGTTACACATTCACCACATAGCTTAAACTTTATTCACATTCCCTTGAGTTTAGGACTGATCTAAACAAATAAAGGCAATCAAATTGACCTGAGGTACTGATCGGCCACAATCTAATTGATTAGCGAATCAGGCACCTGGTGCTGAATGGTTTACTCCATTTACACATGTTGGGAATTGAACCCACAGACTACTGACTCCCAGTGATGCTAATTAAAAGCTTTGGGCGCGATTCTCCGCACTCACGACGGGGCGGAGAATAGCGGGCGGCGTAAATTTTTACGGACACGCTGGTCCGACGCCCTCCCGCTATTCTCCCCCCCCACGCCCGCCTCCCGACATGAATCGCTGCCCGCCATTTTTTTACGGCGAGCAGCTATTCACCCCTGGCCGATGGGCCGAATTCCAAGGCCTTTACGGCCGTTTTTATGAACGTAAATCACACCTGGTCTGACCGCTTGTAAAAACGGCTGTAAAGTCCCGATCTGGGGAACCATGGCACCGATTGGCACGGCAGTACCACGGCCGTGCCAAGGGTGCCATGGGCCCGCGATCGGTGGGCACCAATCGCGGGCAGCGGGTACTTACCCCGCGCACTCTTTCTTCCTCCGCCGCCCCGCTGTATCCATTCGCGGGGCAGCTGAGGGGCATACCGGCCCGCGCATGCGCGGGTTTCATGCATATGCGTGATGACGTCATCCGCGCATACGCGGGTTGGAGTCGTCCAATCCGCGCATGCGTGGCTGACGTCATCTGACGCATCAGCCGTCGCTAACTCTGGCTAGCGGGCTTAACGAAATTCGTTAAGCCCGCGATGCCGGAGTTCACGGCCGCGCGGTACTAGCCCCGACCGGGGAGCAGAATCGGTTCCCGGTCGGGGGGGCGGAGGCTGGCGTCAAACCCGCCCGTTTTTGACGCCAGCTTCCCGAGTCTTCGTGACTCGGGAGAATCGCGCCCTTTGTTACCGAGAAAAAAAGCACTGTATTAACACCCACAGTACTCACTAACAATTGTGCATTTCAACAGAGCAGGGAGCCTTCCAAAGGTTCTCAACTGTGTAGCTGCATTTTTCAAATTGAAACTGTACAAGATTCAACTTCACGAAAGACACAGGAAGTGTTTCAAAACTTGTGCTAAGCCATGGTAAGTGCTTATCAGGTTGAATTTCATAGAAAACCCAATCACGAGTTCCATCTTACCTCCAGCTTCCTTTTTTACTATTGACTAGACTCCTGTCCCTGAGCAATAATTTGGCAGTGTTTTCTATCTGTTTTATCTTCATATCACTGAATTCAATGGTCACTTTGCAGTTTACAAAACACATTTACAAAAGCTGAGCACATTATTTCTCCTTCCCCTTAGTTATGCAATTCAAACTTGCAAGATCTGGCCTACTATAAGCTCAGTCATGTGACTACACAGGAAGGTTAACCACTATTTCTATTCTTGGAGCAATGCAATTAATAATTGAAATACAAAAAAATTCTATGTATTTTTCATGACAGACATACAGTGGGGCAAAGAACCACGCAGCTGCCCACAGCACATCTAACCTTACCAGCAATTCCAGCAAGTAAGATCCCAGCAACATTCATGGAGTTTGACAGAAGACAGGAATGGTCAAACTGCTGCTCCAGAGCTGCACTGAGCTCTTTAACATCTCATTCGCAGCTCCTGTGTGGTGACATTTTGTGATCAATGTTGTCATCCTATCTGGTTCTTGAAAAATAAAAATGAGCAATATTTTAAGAGGACTCATTCTTTCTTACAATGCACTTCATTCAACCCCAGCAGCTAAATTAAAACCTTCCATTTGTCCATGGCCGGGTTACTGGGTTACAGGGATAGGGTGGAGGCGTGGGCTTAAGTAAGGCTCTTCCCAAAGGCCGGTGCAGACTCGATGGGCCGAATGGCCTCCTTCTGCACTGTAAATTCTGTGATTCTATGATTCATGTCATCGTTGCATTAATTAATCTAAGACCTAGACATATTCAGCATCTTTTACTGACTTTCTACCTTAACATGCTCAAATCAAACAGTGCAGTTAACTTCAATGCAGCAAATTAGCAAAGCTCCAAATCTTTGGGGAAAACTATCTTAGTTGTGAAAGAAAATGTGTTATGATTCCACAGGAAATAAAATTGATATAGTTAAAAGTAAATTTAAGATTCGAAGTTAATCAAGATTCAAATTTGAAAGCAAAATTAATCATTTTTCCAATTCCTGAGATAAAATCTGGATTTTTGTGTGACCTATATACAGCATTGGGTGTAAGAAATTCAATAGAAACAGTAGTCGTTCTGATAAGAGGCAGAGAAAAGTTAAAACAATTTCATTTTCTGTATTAGAACATAGAACATAGAACAGTACAGCACAGAACAGGCCCTTCGGCCCTCGATGTTGTGCCGAGCAATGATCACCCTACTTAAACCCACGTAACCCGTATACCCGGTAACCCAACAATCCCCCCATTAACCTTACACTACGGGCAATTTATCATGGCCAATCCACCTAACCCGCACATCTTTGGACTGTGGGAGGAAACCGGAGCACCCGGAGGAAACCCACGCACAAACGGGGAGGACGTGCAGACTCCACACAGACAATGACCCAGCCGGGAATCGAACCTGGGACCACTGGAGCTGTGAAGCATTGATGCTAACCACCATGCTACCGTGAGGCCCCGTGAGGCACGGGTTAATTGCATAATATTTCTTAGATTCTTGATTAACAATATTTTCCTCGAGGTATTCTTGTACCTATTCTTTATTTTTCTAAGTCTCATGGCTCTACATAGTTTATATTTTATTCTTTTTTTTGTAACAGCCTTTTCAGATAAAAATGGGATACCGACCCCTAACCTAGGAGGTGACATTGTGCTGCTGAATGGAGTATGGGTGAAGAAAGTCCGGCATCCCATCATTGTAGCTTTTTCTTACCCCACAAAATCTATTTCTTCCGATATCAATTCTTACTTTAACTAAAATACTCTCTCATCAATGGGTGATTCCACACTGAATCCCAATTAGTCACACAGGCCATGTGATCCTTACTCTGCTGTGTTGCCCTTAAAGAGACAATCACCACATCTCTCCCCCTTTAAGACCATTATACAATGTTGAAAAACTAATTAATTTAGTCCAAAATATTAACTAAGTATTATATGCATAGGTTGACAATTATAAATTGAGTCTTCGAGGAGATTTTCTGTTTCTTTTAGATCGACGTAATTGTGTTGTCTGAGATGCTTCCACAGGAGCGACATTAACAGGAACTGGAATAATGGGTACCTTTTCTGGCACAGGCAATTCATCACTCTATGCTTCCACAGAGCCACCAGTTATGGTGATAACCAGTTGATCAGGTATTTCGATGCTTAAAGATTCAAAAACAATTCTTCATGGCAACACTGACTGCTGAAGCGTCTCTCTACTCCTCAAGAGATCCACATGTTTACAATGAACTGTCCCTCCACGACCATTTGATACGAAAGGGATATGGTCTCAGAGATAATAATCCCTGGGATCCAACTGGGTCTGTGGCTTCATTTACGATAATTTACCGTCAATGATCATTTACCATAATTTACCATAAATGATCGTACCGTACAGTGTGAATCCTAGCTTTCTTTCTGATTACTTTGGCTGGCCTCTACCCTCACTGGCAAATTTAGAAACACGAGGCTCAGTCTCATTCTGAGGCGATGTTTCATTAACAGTTCTGCTAGTGGAGTGGTACTTTTTCTTTTGTGGAGTGGTACGATAGCTTCTCTATACCAGCATCAATACTAGGCCGCCACACACGACTGCTAGAAATGCCAGGATGAGCACCAGGCAGTTCAGTTAAGAATGAGCTCTCTGCCTGGTACAGGAAGGATTACTCTTGCTCCTCAGAGTATGATGCCATCCTGACAACTTAATTCATTCCTGTGTGTAAAGAATGGTTTGATTTCCTTGGAAACTTGCTCATTTACCCATCCTATAAGTATTTTCCCTCACGTTGGACAGAGGTGGATCTCGATTGGTCCAGTTCCTGATCTGCTTCGCTGAGTCTGGCAATGCGTCTAAAATAAATTTAATGCCTCTACGATTTCATGTGGTATTGAGTACATGTGATACTTTCTTGCACGGATAGATGGCAATCCTTATGTTTATTCCAGATCGGTGCTTGAAAGTATTTTCTTAGGTGGATAGAATTAACGCCCATCATTAAATTCTTTTTTTCACCCCAACAATATTTTAATTGAAATTTTAACATTTTATATCAAAAGGTTCACAAGACACAACAGTACCAACACATATATCAGAAAAATACAAGCAACAACAGTACCTGCAATCCCAATAACAGAAATGTCACCCAGAACAGTACCTCCCTCAGTCACCTGCCCCCTCCCCCCCCCTCTCCCACTAACAACTAAACAGTGGCCAGATAATTCAAGTGCAATATAAATGGCTGCCATTTACGATAGAATCCATCGATTGACCCCCTCACCGTGAACCTGATCTTCTTGAGGTACAAGGATTACATCAAATCACCCAGCCACAATGTTGTTGGGTGTGGGGGGGGGCAAATCACGTTCATATGTTTTGGTCCTGTCCAAAGCTGGAGGATTATTGGAAAGAGGTTTTTAGGGTAATCTCTAAAGTGGTGCACGTGAAACTGGACCTGGGCCCTCGGGAGGCCGTATTCGGGGTGTCGGATGGCCAGGGTTGGAAACAGGTGGGGAGGCAGATGTTGTAGCTTTTGCCTCGTTGATCGCTCGAAGGCGAATCCTGTTAGGATGAAGATCAACCTCTCCACCCTGTGCCCTGGCGTGGCGGGGGAACCTGCTGGAACTCTTGACTCTTGAAAAGGTTACATTTGAACTGAGAGGAAGGATGGAGGGGTTCCACAATTCATGGTTGTTATTCATTCTGCACTTTCGAGAAATGGATCACATCTAACATTAGCGAGGAAGCTGGGAGGGTTGTGGGGAAGGGGACTGTATACGTTAATGGTGACTGGGTGATTCCTGGGGTGGGATTCTCCGATCCCCCCCCCCCCCCCCCTCCCCCCCCCGGCCAGGTCAGAGAATTGCCGGGGGCGGGCGTCAATCCCGCCCCCGCCGTGTCCCGAATTCTCCGCCACCAGATATTTGGCGGGGGCGGGAATCGCGGAATGCCAGACCGCAGCCCCCCCCCCCCCCCCCCGCCGCCGCTGACAACCCTCTCCCGCCGGTGTGAATCAAACCACCTACCTTACCGGCGGGAGCAGGCGGCGCGGGCGGGCTCCGGGGTCCTGGAGGGGGACTCGGGCCGACCTGGCCCAGGGGGGTGTCCCCACGGTGGCCTGGCCTGCTATCGGGTAATCCTTCTTCCAGTAATCCTCCAGCTTTGGACAGGACCAAAACATATGAACGTGATTTGCCCCCCACCCCCCCCCCCCACAACTTTGTGGCTGGGTGATTTGATGTAATTCTTGTACCTCAAGAAGGTCAGGTTCACGGTGAGGGGGTCAATTGATCGGCGGGCGGGCCTGTGCCGTGGGCACACTCTTTTCCTTCTGCCTTCATGGTCTTCACCATAGGTGAGGCGGAAGTGACCCATCCCCTGCGCATGCGCGGGGATGACGTCAGCAGCTGCTGACGCTCCGGCGCAGGCGCGGACTTACGCCGGCTGGCGAAGTCCCTTCGGACCCGGCTATTTTTGGGGTATCAGACCTGTTGGTGCTTCAGAGGGGGGTAAAGGCAGACGTCCTCGCCTTTGCCTCGTTGTTAGCCTCGAGACGAGTTCTGCTTGGGTGGAGGTCTCCTACTCTACCCAGTGCCTCAGCTTGGTTGGGTGACCTCATGCCTTTTATTCATTTGGGGAAGGTTAACCCCTGAGGTGGCAGGCATTCATTTCCTTTTTTAAGGAGTTAATCACCGTCGGCTGTTACGGGGTTTAGTTTAGTTTTTTGGGTTAAGTTAATATGTGCTTTTGCTTGTTAGCATTGGAGGCAGTTCAGAGGAGGTTCACTAGATTGATTCCAGAGATGAGGGGTTTGTCGTATGTAGAGAGATTGAACCGTTTAGGTTTATGCTCTCTAAAGTTTAGAAGAATGAGGGGAGATCAAATTGAGGTGTAAAAAATGTAAAAGTTGTGGATAAAGTAGACGTGGAGCGGATACTTCTTCTTGTGAGACATTCTAGAACAAGAGGTCATAGTTTCAGGATAAGAGGTAACTACTTTCCCCAAAGGGTCATGAATATGTGGAATTCGCTATCCAGAGTGCGGTGGCTGCTGGGGCAATGAGTAAATTTAAGGAGGAGTTAGACAGATTTTTAATTGGTAATGGGTTGAAGGGTAATAGAGAACAGGCAGAACAGTGGAGTTGAGGCCAGGATGGGATCAGCCATGATCACATTGAAGGTGTTTAAGCTCGGGAGGCTAAATTGCCTACTCCTGCTCCTAGTTCTGACGTTGGCGTGAGAACAGTGGCCTTTTATGATCAGAAAAATGGTGTAAAATGGCCACCGATCCCCTGTCTGGTTGGGGGGGGGGGGGGGGCTAGCAGGCACGCAGCGTAGAGCTCTAGCTCTAGCTGCCAATACGGCCGGAGAATTGCTGGTTCCGTGGCCGCGTATGTGCACGGCGGTAGCCTGCAGCGGCCGCACGTGCAACATGGCACCAGCTGCGCATGGAACCAGCCTGCCAAATAGTGACTCCCTTTGGCCAGGCTTGCCACCACTGGACAACCCATCAGTGCCCCCAGCCCCCGCCAGCCTGACCGAGGATCGGCTCTCCCCCGACTGTGGCTGGTTGGAGTCAGTGTGCAGCCGCCACGCCGAGTTCCCGACAAAAAATAACTTATGAGACCCACGCCGTCGGGAACATGACCCGTTGGGGGCGGAGCATCAGGGGAGTGCCTCAGGAAACGTTCTGATGCAGTCCATAGGGTGTGCAGCGTACTCGGTTGGAGCCTCGCCAAAGCGGCACCGCCCCGATTTCACTGCCAACGTGGATTCTCAGGTCAATCGCCGGACGGGTTTCAGCATCGGAGACCGGAGAATGCCGTCCAGGATCTCAAATGTTGTGATATTGGGATTACTTCCTGTGCCAAGGGTGAGTGAGTATAGAAATAGGAGGAGAGGTCAGATAAACGTGTAGCTGGAGGGATGGTGCAGGATGGAGAGTTTTAGATACTTGGATCATTTGGATTGCTTCTGGGCAGATGGGATATGTATAGGCGGGATGAGTTGCACTTGAATTGGAGAGGGACAAATATCCTAGCAGGGATATTCATGCAATAGGGCAGGGTTTAAATTAATTTGAAAGGGGGATAGGATCCAAAGTAACAGTACAGTGGGTGTGAAGATCGAGCCAAATATAGAGGATAAAACAGGTAATTCTAGTGGGCAGAGCAGACAGGGTTATGATAGGGCACATCGGACGACTATTAGGCCAAACTGCATTTATTTCAATGCAAGGAGCCCGACGGGTAGGAATGATGAACTCAGAGTGTTAATCAGCACGTGAAATTATGACTATTTCAATCACAGAAACTTGGTTCAAAGAAGCTACACAGCTACAAGACTTCTCAACGACTCTCCCTCAGACTGATCTATTCCCTGTAAGAACACTATTCACAACACCCTATGCTGCTCTTGCTCATGTATTTGCTTTATTTGGCCTCTTGTTCCGCACTGTAACCAATCACTGTTTTGTTGATGTGCCATTTGTCAATGTTCTCTGTTGATTATTCTTTTTGTCTACTATGTACATACTGTGTACGTTCTTCGGCCACAGAAAAATACTTTTCACTGTACTTTGGTACAGGTGACAATAAATCAAATCAAATCAAAAAAGGGCAGGATTGGCAGCTGAACATCCCAGGGTATAGAGGTTTCAGGCATGATAGAGGGGGAGGTCAAAGAGGAGGAATTGCATTATTGATTAGGGAGAACATCACAGCAGTAATCAGGGATAATATCTTAGTAGGTTCCTCAAATGAAGCCATACATGTAAAACGTAGTAACAAAAATGGGGTGATCACATTGCTGGGAGTGTACCAGAAGCCTCCAACAGCCAGGGAGAGATAGAAGGGCAGATATGTAGGCAAATCTCTGAGAATTGTAAGAAAACTCGGGTACTAATAGTAGGGGATTTCAACTTCTCCAATACTAACAGAGATAGTCAAAGTGTGAAAGGCTTAGAGGGAGCGGAGTTCTTAAAATGCATCCAGGAGAGTTTTTTGTGGAGAAAATCCAATGAGGGAGGGAGCGGTGCTGGATCTAGTTTTAGGGAATAAAGCCGGGAAAATGGTTGAAGTTTCAGTTGGGGAGCATTTTGGAAACAGTGACCATAACTGAGTAAAATTTAAGGTAGATATAGAAAGGGACAAAGATAGGCGGGAAATTAATGTTCTGAATTGGGGGAGGGGCAATTTTAATAAAATAGGACAGGATCTCTCCAGAGTTAACTGGGAGCAGCTGCTTGTAGGAAACTGTACATCAGAGCAGTGGGATTCATTCAAAAAGGAAATGGAAAACATGTTCCCATGATAGTGAAGCGTGGGAGCCTTAAGTCCAGGGAATCCTGGATTGCAGGGATATCCAGGGTTGGATAAGGAAAAAAAAGGGACGCTTATGGCAGATGCCAAGTGCTCAAAACAGCGGAAGCTCTTGTGGAGTATAAAAAGTGCAGGGGGTTCCTTAAGGAAATAAGGAGAGCGAAGAAGGGGCATGAAAAAGAACTGGAGGGTAAAATAAAGGAAAATCCAAAGGTATTTTCTAAGTATATTAAGGGCAGGAGGTTGACCAGAGTAAGAGTACCAAGGTGGCACAGTGACACAGTGGTTAGCACTGCTGTCTCACATCATCAGAAATCTGAGTTCAATTCAGGCCTTAGGTGACAGTCTGTGTGGAGTCTGCACGTTCACCCTGTGTCTGCAAGAGTTTCCTCCGGGTGCTCCAGTTTCCTCGTAGTCCAAAGATGTGCGGGTTAGGTGGATTGGCCATGCTAAATTGCTCCTTAGTGTCCAGGGATATGCAGATTAGGTTATGGGATAAAGGGGATAGGATGGGATGGACGGGGGAGTGGACATGAATAGAGTTCTCATTCGAAGGTTTGGTGCAGACTCAATGGGCCAAATGGCCTCTTTTTGCACTGTAGGGATTCTATGATTCTAAGAGTAGGGCCCATTTGGGACCAACGTGGCAATTTGTGTGTGGAAACGGAAGATATAAGTGAGGTTTTAAATGGATACTTCGCATCTGTGTTCACTACGGAGAAGAATGATGCAGGTATAGAAATTAGGGAGGTGCATTGTGAGTTACTTGAACGACTTAACATTGAGAGGAATTAGGTATTAACAGTTTTAATGAGCCTAAAAGTGGATAAATCCCTGGGCCAGATGAGGCTTATCCCAGTTTGCTGTGAGAGGCAAGGGAGAAAATTGCAGTGACTCTGACAAAAATATTCAAATCGTCTCAGGCAACAGTAGAGGTGCTAGAGGACTGGAGGACAGCTAATGTGGTGCCATCATTCAAGAAGCGATGTAGGAATAAACAAGGAAGTTACAGGCCAGTGAGTCTAACTTCAGTGGTTGGGAAACTACTGGAAAAAACTCCAAGGGACAGAATTAATCTCCATTTGGAGAGGAACGGATTAATCAAGGATAGTCAGCATGGTTTTGCCAAAGGGAGATCATGTTTTGCAAATGTAATTGAATTCTTTGAGGAGGTGACTGGGGGTGTAGATGAGGGTAATGTAGTCAACATGGACTTTAGTAAGGTTTTGACAAGGTCCCACATGGGAGGCTGTGAAGAAGGCAAGAGCCATGGGATCCAGGGCAAACTGGATCCAAAACTGGCTTAGTGGTAGGAGGCAGAGGGTGATGGTTAAAAGTTGTTTCTGTGACTCAAAGCCTGTGTCCAGGGATCGGTGCTGGGTCCATTGTTGTTTGTAGTCTACATTAATGATCTGGATCTAAATGTAGGAGGTATGATAAGTAAGTTTGCAGATGACCCAAAGATTGGTGGTGTGGTAAATAGTGAGGAGCAAGGCCTTAGATTACAGTTCTATATAGGCAGGCTGGTTAGATGAGCAGAAGGGCGGCTGTAGCGCCGAGAAACACCCCGCTATTCAAAGGCACTTTGCCGGTTTTTTTGGTCTCGGCAAGGAACGCTCCGACGAAGCCACACTTTAGTCATTTCCTACACTGATGAGCTCAGCTCACCAGTGTAGGAAGACTACTCACGGATCGGGGCACCATTTGTAAAGGACTCTACCACAGCCTCCGGACCCCCCCCCCCACCCCCGGCCCCCCTGACTTCACCCAACATACCTCTTCCGGGATCCGTGAGCCCCCCCCCCCCCCCCCCCCCCCCCTCACTCCACCTCTTAAGGGCAAGGCAGCCCAGGCCCCATCTCTGGCATGGGTTTCCTGGCACCCAGGCATCTTGGCATCCCCAGTCTGACTCCATAGCAGTGCTACCCGGACACCCTGGCCGCACCAGGGTGGTACTTACAGGTTGTACAGGTGGCATCAGCAGTGCCAGGATGCCACGCTGCCCAGAGACCACCCACCCGGGGGCCTCTGATCGCCTGGGAGACCTCCCAAATGCTGTTCTGTCTGGTCCCTGTTTGCGGAGACCAGTGCTAAACAGCGCACAGCGAAGGTATCCTTGGTGAGGCTGATAGATCTCGGGGGCTGGTTCGATCTGGTGTAGGCATAATTAAGTGAGCAGGATCCAGAGCGCAAGATCTTGTTAGATCTCACAGGGCGTAACAACCGTCGGGAATCCTGGGAGAGGCCTCTCCCAGGATTTACTGTCCGTGTCCCATCCCGATTCAGGCAGGACGTGGCCAGTAAATTGTGCCCATATCATCTGAGTCCCAGGTGGTGGTTTCAGAATTCTTGTAAGACTGGAGCATCCTAAAGTGCTTAGGGTACCTTTACAGGGCAAGACATTTAAAATCAAATACAATAAAATATAATGCAAATGGAACAGTGTCCAATGGAAATATACTTTTTATTGTAGTGAAAAGAAGTTGAAGAAGTGGAAATTCTTTACAAAATATAATACATGCAGGAAGACTTCTGATGTTCCACATCTACAATATTTACAAGGAATGTCACGTTATTATGTAAACATGTACAATCCTCAGTGAAATCACTTCGAATATAGCTCTCAGTAAAAGCTTTGAATCTGTTCCACAGTTTCATGTAGTAACTGTATCATACAGATTTTCCCCAATTTACTGCATGGGAAACTGATTGGATCATGTGGCATGCTGATTTTAAAAACATCCCAATATTATTCATTGGCTTCAATGAACAGTAAAATTGGGCAGAGTGTAAAACCACTATTTTAGCCAATCCTGTCAGATTTCGCATTGGCAGAATAGGTTCAAACGCAGCCCCCCCCCCCGATCCCCCCGATTTGGGTTGGGCGTGAAATAAACACTCCACCTGATCCTGTTTCCCACACAGAAGATTAGGTTAAAAATGCCCCCCCCAGGGAATTTCAAAGACTCTAAACTGTATATTACAGTGCCATTTTTATTCCATAATCCTAAACTAATTGAAAAGTCACAACATCGGAAAATCACAAACAGCTTTTTAGACTCCATTAGTGCATTCACTGAACATGAGCATGGAAAGAATGATGGTTTTTTTTGTTGCTCATATTACACACAAGATTCTTTAGCTTGCCAAATCTGTTCATAGTCCTCAAGGTTTTGTCTGAAGCATCTGCCCCTGCTTGCTGATTCAGACATTGCTCTTCCCCTGTATTGTCTTTTTTCAAATCCCAAACAGTGCAAATGGTTTTCAAAATTGTCATGCAACTCTTTGCACTGACTGACAGGTTGAGCCTGCGCATCAGAAGAATCAGAATTGCTGATGAAGTTATTTTGGCATGGTGAATAGAGCAGTTCCTCTGTTAAAGAACAGGGCCTATTCTTCTGCCCAGCAGCAATGTGATGTTGGTATTTCTTGGCTTCTTCCAATTGAGACAATCTTCTCATATTTTTCACTGTCATTCCTTTCATCGTAGCAACAGACGGATTATTTTCTTCAATAGCTTTATTATAAGAAGGTGGGCTGCAACGTCTTTTGCTATCAATTCGCTGAAAGACCTCATCAACGGAAATTAGGCGAGTCCTGTACCTGCCAGTATCGTTTACATTGTCTTGGTCCTCAAGGACTGTCTCACAAGCGAGGAGGCTTTCTTTCAAAACGTTTTCCTGGCAGGATCCTTTATTTAAGCTAAATGTCCTTGTAGGGCCCCAGCTTTGAGTCTTCTTCAGGGACTTCTTAGCTTCTTGCTTCATGGGTTTCACATTGTTATCAGGAACGTGAATGGAATTTGTCGGATGTTTTGACGGATATTCTGAAAAGGCGGAACTGTCCTGACTGGAACAAGTTGGGGAAACAAGTGGAGAGCTGGCAAAAACAGAATTCTCTGACAGGTTTGAATATGAGCTAGCCAAAGAAGAACTCGAAGAAGCCTTGGAGGAGGAGGCTGTGGAAAGTTCGGAATGCGAGCTGACATTAAGGTTGGCTGGCCTTCTGCTGCTAAGCCGATATCTTGCAAAGCTTTCCTCAGATGTCTGTTTTTGCATTGTTTGATGATTAAATTCCAGGCCATCGGATGCGATTGAACAATCATCATGGCTCCTTGCTAATAATTCCTGCTGGTTGATCTTTTTAGGACTGAAGGCAATACCTAATATTGGTTCTGAGCAGCGTCTGTTGATCCTCTTAGCATAACGTCCAAACATGAATGCTGGCAGGCATGTTGCCTCAGGACTCAAGGATGCTCTGTTGGTAGCATCCATTGATTCAGTGCTACAAGAGGCTGTAGTGCAGTCTCCAGCTTCAATGTCCATTTGACCATCTGGCTTTCCATCCATTCTCAGCCCTCCATTGCTTCTCATTGGTTGATAACAGCTGGAGTTTGCACGCCGCCTTTTTTCATCGCATACATCTTTCCAATCATCCTGATCAGTACTGTCATAGGCAGAATCATTTTGCTGAGAAGATATATCTGTAAACAAAGATGCAAACATTTCAGTTATATTTTGTGGCCTACTCTGGGTACCCACTAACATTTTTGATTTCAAGACTGTCTATCCTGAACAGTCATGGGAACTTTGAACCAAAATGCCACAGCATGTAAAGCCTTTGAAATCTTATTTGCAAGATTTCAGAATGGCAGTCTATTTGCATCGTCTGTCACATGGAGAGCAACAATTCTTCAGTAATGCAATGACGTCAATTTGCTATATAAGCACATTATGTCAGCTTGGTTTAGCTGGTAGCTCTCTTGCCTCTGAGTCAGATGGTCATGGGATCTTGTATTTTTAGCAGTACATGGGTACAAAAGGCATCTTTGAGGTGAGATGTTAAACCAGCCTGCTGCTTGGGAGGATGTAAATGATCCCCTTGGGCTTTTCAGGATGGTGGGGGCTTGCACCTGCCGACTCCTGTAGCTCTGATGCCATATTATACCCTAATGAGCTTTGATTTGCATAAGGCAAGAGTTCTGCCCCTCCCTTAGGAGTAAGTCCTGCCTTGGAGAGCTGCCGGCCAATCTTATTGGCCAGCAGATCTTAAGTCCCTCCAGAAACAGTGCTGCAGTGGTCAGAAGAGACACTGCCAGAAGCTGCCTGGAACTAAGTCCCAGGACCTGGAGGACAGGTAAGTGGCAGGGGTCCCATGGCAGGAAGGGTGAAGAACATCTGGGGGGATCACCCGGGGAGTGATGGGAGTCTCAGGGCAGAGGTCGGGGTGGGGGGGGTCGTGGAGCAGGACCAGAGGTCGATGGGCCTTTCCGAGGTCCTGCCTTACCCAGCCTAAAATCGCAACCAGCTCAGGGTGGGCGGGAAGCTAGAACTAATCCTGTCCATGTAATTTCACACTCCCCTCTTTGGCCTCAGAACCCAGCAGGGGTTGGGTATGGAATACAATTCTAGCCTTGGTATTCCTTCATCTGAAAAATGAAGCGTTTCCCCAAAGTCCTGGCCAAGTTGATCCATCAGGAAACACAATATAAATATCCCAGTTTGCTGTTTATGGGAACTTGCATACAAACTGGCTAGTATGCTTGCCTATATTATATAATAATGACTATACTTGAGATGTAACCTATCGATTATGAAATGTTTTGCATGTCTTAGAATCAGTCAACGCATGTTCTGCTTACCTGTGTTATCGGTATGTCCTTTCACCGGTCTGCCCAGGAGTGTGGTTATATCATCTCCAAATATTAGACAACAGTTCTCGATTAGAAACTGCATCAAATTCACAACCTATGATGAAAACAGATTTGCTCAGACTTGATAATCATACCAGAATCATAATTCAGAACAAATGTGAAAATTCCAATTGAAACTTTCTTAAGTCTCACATCTCCTTGGCAATGCTATTTTAAAAAGGAGCTTTGTGCACGTTGCATAGACTTTAGATACCATTGTCTTTGATTGTTAAAATTTCTAAATTGTCAAAAAGGTGACTAATCAAAAGTGAATTATTTATAATGTCCCATGGTAACAATTGACATTTATGGTATTACATGAACACAATGAACAAGCAACAATAATCTTCTGCATTTATACTGGGCTATTGACAAGTTGCTTTGTAGAGGGAAAGGAAATTCATAATTAAAAGAGCTTAAGGGTCGGCCAAGAAGTGTTCAGAGAGGTGTCTAGAAGTTTGATTATTGTGATCTTGTTATGAGAAGTGTAACACTCAGACTGCTATTAACATTCTACCAATTCGGGGAATTCCAAATCTTCTGACCAACTGTGGTTGGAGGGGGAAAAAAGTACCTCAAGGGATTCATATTAAAATGTCAACTAGAATGGCTATTTGTTGGCCATTGAACCTAATTATCGGTAATCTCAAAGTACTTAATGCCTTACTGTATCATAGCCTTTATTTTATACATCTAGAATTCCCAGGTCAAAATCACACAGTATATTTACCCTTGCATGGACTTCTATCTCCAATTCAGATGCCACAGGTTTGTTGGGCCACAGCATATTTGGGCCGATGCAGACAGCGAGATTGTGGGCATCCATCTTGTTCACTTCAGAATGTTTATTGATGTAGTACAGCACACAAAACAAATAGTGAAGTAAGAGGCAGTTGTGGCTCGGAAGTTTTGTCAGAAGCCTAAGGGAAAATATAAAAATTTCCAGTTAGGTTAGTTGCAGGCTGAAACTTTGCTTACTCAATCAAATACTTCCCCAACAAAACAGCACTTCTCTAAACTTCCATTGAGAAATCCCCCAGTATGTCTTTCATTGTCTTGTGACCAGTTTGAATAGAGACAACGTCACAATTTTCAAAGTTTGGCAGAATATCTCATATCACATGCAGAGCTATCATATATCCTTATTTAGAGACCTATTCATTACTCTAACACCTAGAACAGTTCTCTTTATTGGTTACTTGTGACTGATTGAAAAAAGACAGTGCTCATACTCGCCTTTATATTTAATTATTTATTTTGCCAAAATATTTAAAGTTATCTTATCTCCCTGATGGTGCTCAGTGTATGCTAGAAGATAGGCTGGTTTATAATAAGTAGTTGTGCAGCATATTCTATATTTCCAAAGCCATTAAGTTCCCTAACCATTTTCTTAGCTTTTTATATTTGCTACATATTCATCTGTGTCTGATTTACTGTTACTCTGATTTAAGCCAATCGACACTGTTTAATAGCATCAGTATTACAGAAGTACCACTGTTACACTAAGTCCATGCTGCATACAATATTTTAAATATATTCTTGATCTCAACTTGAAAAGCAATTTGGTATCCGTGATAACCCTCATGAGGATCATGATGGATCACTCATTGATTTCTCTGTGGTGCTTGTGGAGTACGAGTTCCCATGGTAATGGGCGGAGGCCTGTCCTGCTGGGATTTGTTATCAAGCCTTTTATATACCGTTCCAGACCTGGACTGGGAGTTCTGTTAGTTCCGGGTTGGGACACTAGTGTTGTATGTCGCAGGTGGGGCTTTACTTTTGAGTTAAATTAAATTTGGTTTAACCTTTATCTTCATGTCTCCTGGATTACTACAGTATCATGGTCCAACAAGGACATTTCAGAACATAAATGCTACTCAAACAAACAACATTTCAGCAAATCGGAGGCCCTCAGCCAACTCCTTGCTACAGCGTGATACCTACTGTTTGATCTCTGCAGTTCTTTCATTAATATTCTCCTTTTCCATGGCTGCCATCCAGCTGTCATACAATTCTGTTATCAGCAAACTACCTGGAATATGACGTAGAAAATCCTGCAATAGGATATAACACATATTTCAAATTAGTCATGGTGACGCTGGTATGGAAAAATAATTGAAATTGAAGTGCTGCGTTGCTGCTGCCCAGTCCAGCGCCTCATCAGAGCACTGACCTACCTTTAAAACTACAGCCAACAGGATGACAGGCTCCTCCTCCAGGGTGACTTCTCTTGCTGCGTTTAGTTTCCCAATTAATTCCTTACACGCCTTGACATTTGCAGACTTCCGGAATATTCCGACAAACGAGGGCCCTTTCTTGAACAGGACAGTCAGGATACTCTAAAGTAAAATAAAACACAAAAGCAAAGTTCTTCATTATTCCGCGAAAACAGCTTTCCGTTTGCAATTCCTCACTCTTAACTGGATCTCTAAATTCCTGAATCTATTCTATGCTGGAAAACAGTGATCTCTTTTCAAACGCTTTCACTAAATTTCCTTTGTAAAAAAGTTTACATCAGAAGGAAAAAAGTCAATTGAGCATCTACAGATCACTACCACGAAGCATTATGCACTTGACATGACTAGCCCAGGTATACAGACACCAACTTGGAACAATGAGGCTAGAATATGTCTTACAACACCAGGTTAAAGTCCAACAGGTTTGTTTCAAACACGAGCTTTCGGAGCACGGCTCCTTCTTCACCTGAAGAAGGAGCCGTGCTCCGAAAGCTCGTGTTTGAAACAAACCTGTTGGACTTTAACCTGGTGTTGTAAGACTTCTTACTGTGCTCACCCCAGTCCAACGCCGGCATCTCCACATCATGGCTAGAATATGTGTTAGCTTAGCCAGTTTTGTTTTGTTTCACTGTTCACTATGTGTTAAACTCCAACTCTTTCTATTAGCCAAAAAGCCTGCCTGTGTACTTACAAGAATTGGCTCAGCGAGTGTGTCATCTTGGTCACAGATATCTTTAAGGTGCCGATTGAAAAGACCACTATTGTGTGAAGAGATGGATTCCCTCTGTGTTGAGTTTTTGCGGAGATGCCAAAGTGTTTTTATTTTGCTTTTCTTCTTCAAACCAGCTTCTACTTCATCTGGAGAAGGAGAATGAAAAAAAAACATTGTTCATACTTCAATGAAAATAACAGGAAAGTATACAAAGTACAATTTTATCCATCAAAGTATTGGCTTCAAATGTACCGAAGTATCTGCATGTTGATAAAAGCATATGTACTCAGGGGCCAAAATAAAACAGGGAAATTCTGTAGGGGTCCCAGCAATGTGGGTGCAAGCCTCTCAGCTGCTGAGGAGCCGTGCAAAGCAATGTTAGCACTTGCACCCCCTTACATGCTGTTTACAACAAAGACAGTGTGCCACAAAAGCAAAATTGTGCAGGTGCTGCAAACCTGGAATTAAAAACAAACATGCTAGACTGGAAATGCTCAGTAGGGTAGGCAGCATCTTTGGAGGTAGAAACAATGTTAACATTTCAGCTTGATGATCTTTCATTCGAAAGGTATTTGGAGCTTGGTCCGAAATGCACTTGCAAATTAAAGACTGCATAATTCATGTACGAAATGTACGAAAAGCATTTTTCAAACTTGCAACATATTTTTGGAATGGCAGGATGTATCCCTCTATTTCTAGCAGAGTTTCCAAAAGCACTTTGCACCAACATACCTGGGAGATGTTTAAGTGGGAATTGACACCGGGGTTTCTCTGATGGCTTTGGAGGTTTTCTCCCTAAGTCGACTGCCAACACCTCGCACTTTGCTTGTTGTCTGGCTGGTTTGTGGAGCTGGTTCATTTCACTGGTAAAAGGGCATTCATCACCTACAAGAGCACATAGTGAGGTTAGGATACTTGCCACAGCTTCAAAGTACTGTTTCCCTTTTCATATTTCCTACATCCTCTGCATTTTGAAACAATCAGAGGTAAGATCTACATTGCAGGTTAACACATTCCAAACTGAACACTGAAACATTTCCCAACATTGCAGTTTGGTAACTTCCGAATCATTTGTAGATTAAACCAACAGCTGAACTTGGATCCTCATAACAAAATTCAAAATGTAAAAAAAAATCTTCATTTTGAAGTTCAGTTTGGATCACCTTCCATTTGAAAAGAAAAACACGGGAACTTCTACCAAGACGCTGACTCTACACCATTAATTTTCCCTCTAAAGGGGGCAGCCCAGCTACAAGCTTAGCAACGGTAAAATAACATAGTGGTCATAGGGAGAAAGTAACCTGAGGAATGTACATACTTTCACCAGAACAAATAAAATATAACATTGAATATTTCCTAAATTCTCTTTTAAGAATCAAAATTCTATCATCAGCAATCATTAAAATATATTCTACTTTTAAACAAACTAATTTGAAAACATATGCCGACTAATCTCTTAGTATTAGATTCAAAATGTTTTCCATTATGATTTTACATGCTGAAAGGAGGAGGTTGATGAGGCGTGGTGCTTTATAAATAATTTAGTTTTTGCTTGCACCAGCAAAAAAAGCAGCAGGCAAAACCACAGACTGGTACATCTGGCGGGAGAATGTGCTGGTTTGTTTTCAAACTCACCAATCAGGGAAGTTGACAAGTCGTCGCTGTTTGACAATACCAATTGGTAGTTCTGGGCATCTCCCTGGAGATAAAAACAAAAAATGGTTACTGATATAAAACTGTCACGCCCAGCAGTACAACTGTGACAATTTAGTCCCACCCAACACAACATTAAAAAAATTAGTAAACATAATAAGAACTAACAAGTGAAATCTAAAACTGTCTAATTAGAACAAGCTAAAATTTACCTAGATGTTTCCAATCCTCCGTTGTAAAATCAGTAATAATATTAAAATTATTGCATGTTTTCACCACACAAAAAATCTGAAACTATGATTAAACCACATTTTCGGCATCCCAGGCTACTACAAGAATCCGAATGGCATTTCATTCCCCTGATTACTCACCATCTCTGCTGATTCTTGCAGCTCTCTCTTCACCACCTCAGTGGCTGGTTCCATGTTACTTCTAGTTAGTGTTTTGGGCTGTCAAAAATAAGTAAGAAACAAATTAATCGGGATTGAACGTGGATAGAAATATTTCTACACTTCTACTCGCACTAGTATCTTCTTCTGCATTATTTCATTTCTGTCCTCCATTTATCTCGCCATACAAACACATGAGTTATTAACAGAACAGTTGTCACACGTGCATATATCCACACTACTAGACCTTATACATGCTAGTACACATCCTGCACACATGAACACCATTATACCCCCACAAAAACATACATACGATTACATATGCACACATATTATACACCCACAACTACAAACGCACCTATAACAGTCAAAACACACGCATACATACATATTATTGCTGATGCTGGAATCTTAAAACAAAAACAGAAAATACTGGACAATCACAGCAGGTCTGACAGCATCTGTGGAGAGAGAAGGGAGCTAACTTTTCGAGTCTGGATGACGCGTTGTCAAAGCTTTGTCGAAATGTTAGCTCCCTTCGCTCTCAGCAGATGCTGTCATACCTGCTGGAATTGCCCAGTATTTTCTGTTTTTGTTACACATACATACATATGTCTACTACTAAATGCCCATCCGTCAGCTTAGAAGAGACCATGGAGCTGAAGACTTATGCACCCATTCTAACCAATTACATTTGCAGCAACACAGCTTTTACAATCGTCACTTGTATTTAAGGGTCACTTTTTGCAAAGACATTTTCTCTCATTTTTCTTTTACTAGAAAAGAAACAGCAGATGCCCAATCATCTGATGAGAAGAAAATTAACCAGTATTTTAAAATGTAGGGGTCAAGGTTTTGAACATGTTCCAAATAGGCTGTATATTCTGTCGCTTCCTTTTATCTGATAATTCAGAATGACCCTTCGATTACTGTAAAAGCTTTACAAATAATATCCTCCAAGCTATTTGTTAACTCATATTCTTTGCCAGAGTTACCAACAGAATTCCAACAGAGTTACCACAGTCCAAAGATGTGCGGGTTAGGTGGATTGGCCATGCTAAATTGCCCGTAGTGTCCTTAAAAGTAAGGTTGGGGGGGGGGTTGTTGGGTTACGGGTGTAGAGTGGATACGTGGGTTTGAGTAGGGTGATCATTGCTCGGCACAACATCGAGGGCCGAAGGGCCTGTTCTGTGCTGTACTGTTCTATGTTTTATGTTCTAATTCAAGACACATATAGCATTCAGCATAAACTTAGAATTAGAATTTAACCTGAAGCAACTCAGCAATCTGATTATATACATAACCCCATAACTTACCAAAGCAGAATGACTTAAAACCTTCATTAGTACTGTCAGTGATGTCAAGTTCGTCTCTCCTTTCTCTTTTGCTTCTTGTATCTAAAGACAAGGAATCGAAATCCGTCAGTGGACAATCTACCCAGGTTGGTGCATCAATCGGCTTTCAATCTGACGGAATGACACATTGCAATTTGTTGTATTCTTTCATGGAGAATGAGCATCACTGGAGGGGCTGGTTTAGCTCACCAGGCTAAATCGCTGGCTTTTAAAGCAGACCAAGGCAGGCCAGCAGCACGGTTCGATTCCCGTACCAGCCTCCCCGGACAGGCGCCGGAATGTGGCGACTAGGGGCTTTTCACAGTAACTTCATTGAAGCCTACTCGTGACAATAAGCGATTTTCATTTTCATTTCATTTCATTTTCATTTCATTTTTCATTTCATTTCATTTCATTTTCATTTTCATTCATTTCATTTTCACTGGCAAGGCCAGCCCAGCGCCAATTGTTCTTGAGAAAGTGGGAGTGAGCTACCTTCTTGAACCACTGCATTGCTGTAGGAACACCCACAGTTCTGTTAGGAAAGGAGTTCCAGGATTTTGACCCAGCAACAGTGAAGGAACAGCAGTATAGTCCCAAGTCAGGATAGTGAGTAATTTGGAGGGGAATTAGAATAAAGTTCACATTGAGACACATTGTACTGGATGTTATACTATCAAGACTCAAGCTGCTACTCCTGCAGGTACATCCATAAAACAGCCCTTTGAAATTACGAACAGCAGAGAATATATCCCCTTGGACTGATCTGTAAGAACACTATTCACAATGCCCTATGCTGCTCTTGCTCATGTATTTGCTTTGTTTGGCCCCTTGTTCCGCACTGTAACCAATCACTGTTTGTCGATGTACCATTTGTCAATGTTCTCTGTTGATTATTCTTTTTGTCTACTATGTACGTACTGTATACGTTCCCCCGGTCGCAGAAAAATACTTGTCACTGTACTTCGGTACGTGTGACAATAAATCAAATCAAATCAAACCAAATCAAGTCAAAATCTAAATTCAGGTGGGCATTTCATCGAATCATAGAATTTACAGTGCAGAAGGAGGCCATTCAGCCCATCGAGTCTGCACTGGATCTTGGAAAGAGCACCCTACTTCAGCCCTATCCCCATAATCCAGTAACCCCAGCCAATATCCCATTTCTTAAACATTTCAACATGAATCACATCATTTCAACAGAAACACCAACAAATTGCATTTACAGAACACATTTAACATTGTAAATTATTCAAGGTGCTACACAAATACTTCAAACAAAATAAGACACTGAGCCACATCAGGAGATATTAGGACAAATGGCTACAAGCTTGGTCAAAGAGGAAGGTTTGAAGGAACATTTGAAAAAAAGAGGAAAGTTGCGAGGTAATTCCAGTGTTATTTCCAAACAGCTGAAGCATGGCCACCAATGGGAAAGGATTAAAATAGGGAATGTGTAAGAGGCCAGGACTCCAGTAGCACAGAGGTGTCAGGTGCAGTAAGGCTGGATGAGGTTACAGTTACTACCTAACCTGGAAGCAGGCAAATCAGTCAGAAACAACCACACGTGTACCATGTACTCTGCTTTTAATTTTACCAGCTTTTTGAGTTATTATCTTGTAAATTGAAAACGAAGTTAAAGTAAATATGATGCTTACCTGTGAAGATTAGCGTGCCATCCAGCGTTCCTTTACTTCAAGCAAACTGCATTTAAAATTACTGCCATCACATAGAGCTACTAATCCATCAAGCAAACAGGGAGAAACTAAACAGTACAACTGTACCACATGGTCTATATAAAGGGACTGTGGGCAGGTGGAAATACTCAGCATAGACAGGAAGCAGCATCACGGCTTTTTACTGTATAGTTTCAAAGCTGAGAAACAGCTTCCTCCTTCCATATAAGGCAAGCACCCTGTGACGAATGGAAAAAGTGAGATGTAATGGTAACCTTTCATTCTTTTAAGAATGACACTAGTTGCTAACAAAGACAAAAACACTTGGATTAGCTGCAGAGACAGGGGAACTACAGCAGGCAGCTTTGATACTCATGAATCTGGGAGTGTTTGAGAATATCCTTGGAGCCCCCCACTCCACTCCGAGAGGACATTTTCTAGGAACCCCCAATTAAAAAGTGAGAGTTGGTGTCAGGAAAGTTCTTGTCCTTGTTATGTAGCATGAATTTGTACAGTTTGCTAAAGAGTCATAAATATTATATAGATATCACACAGTGTATGGAAAAATAACATGAAATTAATAGGGATTCCACCATGTCCACAATGTTATTTTCATATTTTACTTGTGATGTGCCATTTTTCATATATTTCAACAAAACATCTTAATTGATCCAATCCAGGTTAAATGGGAATATAGGAACAAATTGGCCGACCTCTTTAAATTAAACAGTATTGACAAAGTGATTAGTATAGTGGTCCTGTTGCAGAACTAGAACTTCAGAGATCTAGACTAATGGTCTGGCATTGTGAGTTCAATGCCTACCATGGCAGCTGGGAAACTTAAATAAATAAAATCAAGAATCATATCTGACAGCCAATGTCCTAGGCACCTTCCCCATCATCATCCCACATCCAGGCAGATCTCTGTCCATAACAATATTGGTACAAGTGACCACCGCATGTCCCTTATGGAGACCAGGGGTATGATTACGCCCAAAGAGCGATGCGGCCAGCGGATTCCAAGAGATCCCTCTTCCGGGATCTACCCGGCTCACCACGCCTCGTGAGATCTAACATGATCTCGTGGAACTTCATGATTTGAATCCCGCCCATTATCTGGCAAATCCGCATGGAAGCAAGAGCAGGGTTCTATCCTGGAAGTGTTTGGTTGGACAGACAGGCAGCAGCTGTAGTTGCCCCTGTTATGGGTATTCACAATATTTCGAGATGGCTTGAAGGCCGGGTGGCTGAGAAGCCCCTCCCCTCACCCCCCAACCCAGGGACGACACCTGACCTAGAACCATTCCGCCCTCGGACCCAACCCAACCACCCGAGGGATCCCATACCCACCCACCCCCGAGCACTGGAGCAGCAACTCCAATGACTTAGAGCTGCAAGCTGAAAAATGGAAATGGCTACTCACCTCCTCATTGCCCTCAGTAGTCATTGCGCCACTTCATGTTTTTGAAAAGGAGTACTAAATGATGGCTGCATGATTTATTGCGGTTAATTCCTGGAAGGCCATTGTATTCAACTTCAATCTTGCTAATGAAATGCAAATTAATGCAAATGAGGGTTAATGATACGCTTGACATATTTGTGCATGATCCAGAATTTGCCATCGGGAGTAAGCCGGTTAGATAGCAAATGGATTCACGCCCTCCGTGAATCCCCACTTTGGTCTTTCCCACTATTTATTTCCCGCCCAGATCTGCTCGGGGTGCAATGCAGTGGTTAAATTGCGCCCTTAGTCTGCCAAGTAGAGATTTTGGGGCGCTATCTGCAGCAAAGCAAACAGACATGAATAGATCATGGGCGTGATTCACCATTCCCCGACAGCAACTTCGTAATTGGGTGATTGAACGGGGAATCCCTTTTGATGCCGAAATCAGGGGCGGTACCTGTTTGACACAGGATTTGTACGCTCTGCCCCCTCCAAAATGGCGTCATTGCATCGCACTCTGTTGGGACAGCCTTAGCGCAACACCTGAAGGCCTTCCCCCGATGCTCCATCCCTGATGGACTGAGTTCCCGACCGCATCCAGTGCCTCCACAGTCGGGCTGGGAGTCGTGCTGCTGGCTGGGGGTGCTTCCGTGAAGGCTGGGGGGGACTGGTGGGTGGCCAGTGGGCGGCCAGGAGTGGCTGGGGGGCACTGTCTGGTAGGCCGGGTCCGCACACGGCCACCGCCCTGTTTTAGGGCACGGCCGCTGCAGGCCGTCAGCCTCCCATTCTCCAGCCGTTTTTATCGTGGGACCCGCCCATTCTCCAGCCGTTTTTATCGTGGGACCCGACAATTCTCCAGCCGTTTTTATCGTGGGACCCGCCCATTCTCCAGCCGTTTTTATCGTGGGACCCGCCCATTCTCCAGCCGTTTTTATCGTGGGACCCGCCCATTCTCCAGCCGTTTTTATCGTGGGACCCGACAATTCTCCAGCTGTTTTTATCGTGGGAGCTGGGAGTTTTATGCGGCTGCTAGCCCCTCACCGCTCGCAGGATTGGTGAGGGGGCGCCGCCAATTTTTTAAAATGTAAAATGCCACAGATCCTCCGCACTTAGGCTCAAAACCGGTGAATCCAGCCCTTAGTCTCAGGAACGGTGAATCCTGCCCCATGACTCACGACCCCTGTTCTTAAAAATGAACCTTTGTGAAATTTGGCCCAAACATTTGAAGCAAGGGGTGACATAAGTGCGGTAACCTAGTGGTTCTGGGTTCAAATCTCACTGAGGTAAGTTGAATTGGGATTCAATCAATGTGATAATTTCTCAAAATGATTGTTGAAGCTCCAGGTTGATACAAAAACCAAGCTACTTGTCTCATGCCCTTCAGGAAGGGACTTAATAACAATAGTGCACATTTATATAACACTTCCAGCAAAATAAAATGTCCAAGATGCATCAAATGAGTGTTCATGAAAAACCATTAACATGGCCAGAATAGGAGATGTTAGGACAGGCAGAAAGTAGAGCTCAAGAAGCAACTTAAAGGAGGAGAGAGCTAAATAGGTGTAGTTGGGTTTAGAGATGGAATTTTGAAGCTTAAAGTTTATACAGTTGAAAGCTAACGCCTCCATATAGTCTGGCCTACATCGAACTCCACCCACATTATGTTACTGACTCACAGGGTAACCAGGGTTGCGTGTTTGTCACGTCTAAAAACAAATGTAAAAAGCACAGGGCTGGAGGAGGGAGTGGGATTAATCTTGCATTTCTCAAGCAAAGAACCAGACTTGATAAGGTTGTGTTGAGAGGCTACGCTGCAATGGAACTTTTGCGTGGTAGAAGAAGTTCAGGGTGACAATTGAAATCATTTTAAAATTCCATAGTATCTAAGTCATCAACCCAGCCACATTGTTGTTGCTGGATTCATGCCCAGATACTTGGGGTGGGTTAGCGGCAGGGTGGGCACAAGGCTGCCTAATCCAAATGATTTATATGAATGGAAATGACACCCATTAGAGGGCTTACCCTGCACGGGATGTGAAGGGTCCTTGCCCGAAGTGTGTGAGGAATAGACAAGGGTTACTATCTTCTGAAAAAAGATGTGATGCACGATAAATCACTACTGAAGCGAGATTTTAGTCCAATTGAAGGCTTTAATGAACAAGTAGTTACCCCAGCAGCTCCGGTACAGAACGACTGCTGTGAGTGGAACACAGACTCTTATGCTCCGCCTGCTGGGCGGAACCAGCAGGCAGGTTTTACCACTCATACTACAGTATAAGGTACATCCCACCTAGGTACCGCGATATCCCTAATATAGCCTACCACATTCACCCCCCGTTTAAAAAAGAGCCTGGCGGGGGTGGTGGCCTTGCTTTTACAGTGGTAGAGGTTATAGCGGTGCCCTTCGGTGCCTTTACATGCAACACACATATTTACAGACAATTATTTACAAGTTCATTTTACAATGAAACTATCAGCCGGTCGGGGGCCCTGGTCGTCCTCTGCGATCGTCGCAGTCCCGGCGTTGATGCTGGCGTCGGCTCAGGCATCCGTGGCTCTGGGAGAGTGTCATCTTCAGCTTCATCGCATCCGGATGGGGCCAGTGGGAGGACGGATCCTCCTGGGAAGGGGGCTGCGGTGGTGTGCGGCGGTGAAAAAATGGTTGGGGTTGGTCGGTGGGGGGGGGGGGGGGGGGGGGGGGGGGGGGAGGGGGAGATCCAGTGGGTGCCAGATCCCAGAGGGAGACCGTGTCTTGTCGGCCATCGGGGTGCGCCACATAGGTGTACTGGGGGTTAGCATGGAGGAGATGTACCCTCTCGACCAGTGGGTCCGACTTGTGGGCACATACGTGTTGGCGGAGTAGGACGGGTCCGGGGGCTGCCAGCCATGTTGGGAGTGAGGTCCCCGAGGAGGACTTCCTAGAGAAGGCAAGGAGATGTTCATGAGGTGTTTCGTTGGTTGTAGTGCACAGTCGTGATCGGATGGAGTGAAGTGCATCGGGGAGGACCTCCTGCCGTCGGGACACTGGGAGATTCTTGGACCGTTGGGCCAGTAGGACGGCCTTCCACACTGTCCCATTCTCCCTCTCTACCTGCCCATTTCCCCAGGGGTTGTAACTGGTCGTCCTGCTGGAGGCAATGCCCTTGCTGAGTAGGAATTGACGCAGCTCTTCACTCATGAAGGAGGACCCCCTATCGCTATGGATGTAGGCGGGGAAACCGAACAGGGTAATGATGCTGTGGAGGGCTTTAATGACTCCATCATGCACTACGTAGCCGAGGATGGCTAGGCAATCGGTGCTAAACACGCATTTGTCCTTGTTATAGGTTAAGTTAAGGATTTTTGTGGAGGTTGGTGTCGTGGTCCTGCTGGTCGTGGTCGCAGATAGTGACATTGTCGAGGTACGGGAACATGGCCCGCAGACCGTACCGGTCAACCATTCGGTCCATCTCCCGTTGGAAGACCGAGACCCCATTTGTGACACCAAAAGGAACACTTAGAAAGTGGTAGAGCCGCCCATCTGCTTCAAATGCAGTGTACTTGCGATCGTCCGGGCGAATGGGGAGCTGGTGGTAGGCTGATTTAAGGCCTACTGTGGAGAAAACCTTGTATTGCGCTATCTGGTTGACCATTTCAGGTATGCGGGGGAGAGGGTACGTGTCGAGCTGCGTATACCTGTTGATGGTCTGACTGGAATCTATGACCATCGTATGTTTCTCCCCGGTCTTTACAACCACAACCTGAGCTCTCCAGGGACTGTTGCTGGCCTCGATAATGCCTTCCTTTAGTAACCGTTGGACTTCCGACCTAATGAAGGTCCGGTCCTGGGCACTGTACCGTCTGCTCCTATGGCGACGGGTTTGCAATCGGGGGTAAGGTTTGCAAACAGGGAAGCCGGGTCGACCTTGAGGGTCGCGAGGCCGCAGACAGTGAGGGGGGTATGGGGCCGCCGAATTTGAACTTTAAACTTTGCATGTTACACTGGAAGTCCAGTCCCAGGAGTGTGGCAGCGCAAAGATGGGGGAGGACGTAGAGTCGGAAGTGATTGAACTCCACGCCCTGGACCGTGAGGTTGGCTATGCAGTACCCCCGGATCTCCACAGAGTGGGACCCAAAGGCCAGGGAGATCTTTTGTTTAATCGGGTGTACAGCGAGGGAGCAGTGTCTTACCGTATTGGGATGGATGAAGCTCTCCATGCTCCCAGAGTCGATCAAGCAGGATGTCTTGTGCCCCGGAGCTGCTGGGGTAACTACCTGTTCATTAAATTGATGCACGATAAATCACTACTGAAGTGAGATTGTAGTCCAATTGAAGGCTTTAATGAACAAGTAGTTACCCCAGCAGCTCCGCTACAGAATGACTGCTGTAGGTGAAACACAGACTCTTATGCTCCGCCTGCTGGGCGGAACCAGCAGGCAGGTTCTACCACTCATACTGCAGTATAAGGGACATCCCACCGAGGTACCGCGGTACCCCTAATATAGCCTACCAAAGGATGACAAAATAAGAAAGCAAAAAATGAGCTGAAAAGGTGATAAAATCCAAATTAAAATAGAACTAAATGATGATGGCCTGACAGAGAGAAGCAGTGAAGCAACTGACCTGATGGTGAGAAAAGGAGTATATATTCTGGGTCTCCAGCAAGTGGAAGGGTAGCAAAGCAAGAGAAACTGTTAACGGATTAAACTTTACTACCATAAACAGATTGGGAAAATGTTGGAAAAGTACTAAATCAGGAAATAAAGGATTAAATTCTGGCAGCGGATAGAATCAGTGAAAGAATGATCAAAGTAAAGGTAGAAATCATGGGTGAAATGTGAACGTGGTCAGTTGTTACGGGCGGCACGGTAGCACAGTGGTTAGCACTGCTCCTTCACAGCGCCAGGGTCCCAGGTTTGATTCCCGGCTTGGGTCACTGTCTGTGCGGTGTCTGCACGTTCTCCCTGTGTCTGCGTGGGTTTCCTCCGGGTGCTCCGGTTTCCTCCCACAGGTCCTGAAAGATGTGCTGTTAGGTGAATTGAACATTCCGAATTCTCCCACCGTGTACCCGAACAGGCGCTGGAATGTGGCGACTAGGGCTTTTCACAATAACTTCATTGCCGTGTTAATGTAAGCCTACTTGTGACAATAATAAAGATTATTATTATTATGTACCTCAGAGCGGATTAAAGAAGAAAGACAAATTCTGTGAACAAACAGACAATGCAATACAATCGATGCCAAGACAAATGAATGGTGGCAGGTGACTTAAAGGGACACGTGAGGAGAGAAAGAGTGGGATACGAGATAATCCATGGTGGATGCTGGATGCTGAAGCAAATTGAAGAATCAGCCAAAATCTTTGGAGTTTGTCGTGTCTGGTAAACCTTCTCTGAACTGCTTCCAAAGCATTTACATCTTTCATTAAATAGGAGACCAATACTGTGCACAATACTCCCATCTATGGTTTCACCAATGCTCTATAAAACTGAGGCAGAATTCCCCTCGCATAAGCTATAACATTTTATCAGCTTTGCCAATTACTTGTTGTACCTGCACACTAACCTATTGTGATTCATGCACTAAGACACCCAGATCCTGCTGCATCTCAGAGCTCTTCAATCTCTCACCATTTAGATAATACGCTTCCTTTTTATTCTTCACATCCATCTCTGGTCCTCCAGGATGTCCTTCACTTGGAAAGAGTGGGGTGGGGAATATCATGTCAAGATGGAGGCCAGGAGGTTAGCTCGGTTTGAGATGGAGGGAAACCTGTCCTTGATGCTCACTAAATGTATCACTTGAATTGGTTCACAGGTGAGATTTCAGTTTGGGATTTTGCCTCCCCCCTCCCTCCCCCCACGTCCAGTTGCGCAATCAGGTTCATGCCCAGGAGGCCGCATGCCTGATTTTATACATTATATCATAATTAGCAGCTTTGCCTGCTGCATCTTGGACCCCATTTGTGGACCCAAGTTCCTAATATCTCCTTATCATGACACTGTTTCTATAGTTTTAGTTCATGCACTGAAATAAGCAATTGGTAAAATAACAGTGTAAAAATGATTACACTGTTGTGCCTTTATAAACCACAGTGTGTGTTTAACCCGTACACGGTGAATAAATGATCACACAAGTTGTTTAGTACAATAATTGTTTATTAACATACACTAGGTTAATTACTTAATCAATCGCATGGTCATGCACATTGGACTATAAACTAATATACTAAAAACAACCTTAACTTAACTTCCAGGTGACTGGCAAGTGCAGGGCAGATAAGGCCTTATCTGAGATCTGGTAGTCTGGCAGTGCTGGAGTTCTTATTGTTGGTCGTCTGTGTCCTCTGTGCTGGTCCCTCTGTGGATGGTGTGGATGGTGCTCTTCTCACCATTGTTTTTGGCTGTCGAAGCTGCAGTCGCGAGCTGTAGTCCAGAGACCGAGTGGTGCGCTACGCAGCACCTTTTATCCCTCTGGTTTTTGCACCCTTTTAGGTGGTCCAAGGTGAAGGTCCAATGGATTTATAGGGTCTTGATCACCCTGATCGATCCTGACCAAATGGGGGCAGACACCTTGATGGCTGGGTGGGTCCCGGTCGGCCATGACCGTTAGTGTCCAGGGAAGTAGGCCTTCCCAAATAAAGAAAGCAGGTGCCGCTGTGTCTGCCACTTATTGTCAATTTCTACCTGGAGCCCATTGTCCTGGGAAGACCTTTTAATGGCCTTTCTCCCGTGTTAGTTTCTGCATATGTCTGAGCTGTAGCTTTTGTAAATTTGCAGGCTGCAGCCTGTCTGTGTTCAGGCTTGGCCAAATTTCCCATCGATCTTTGCAGGCGGCCATTTTAGATGGCCACAACAGTAATGCACATGGACTTCAGAATAGTAAAACAGGATATGTGGGAGATTGAGGGAGGGTTTATTTTACTCTGTCTGACACAAAAATAGTAAGAAGTCTTACAACACTAGGTTAAAGTCCAACATGTTTGTTCCACATCATGACACAAAAATCACAGCGAATAACTTACCACCATTTCCTGCTATGTTTTGCCCACTGCCATTCTCCTGGGTCATGTGCACAGAAGCCCCAGACGTCCACGGCTTTCAGGCAGGAACCTGTCTATAGAATATTTTCAGGCTCCAGTGATATAGAGAGGAAACCTTCCGCAATTTTAATGTACAAATTAAAAGAGTATGTGGCATGCACACTCAAACGCAGAACACTGATCACCTTGAATGGTTTTCCTGGATCCGACAATCACTGCTTGTCCCAAAGGAGGAAATTTACAGCTTGGAGTTATTGGAACCCAAGCCCAACTCTTCCCCATGCACAAACAGGGTTAGCAATCGCAGCTAGATAGTTGTATTGGAATGAGGCCTAGCTGGCTAGGACCTCTCATCAGCAAGTCTGAGTGGGCAGCACAAGCCCTCCTCCTGCCAATCACTAGTATCTTATCCAAACGTAAAATCATCCCAATTCAACCCCAACCCTAACTATTTGCTGAGGTCCATTTTCTCAAACAACTAAGGTGAGTCATTTTTTTTACATTAATTATTCTGTATTTCTTATGCTTCTCACACTTTCTCCAATTCATCTTTGAAGAATGACACGAATCACAATGCCCATGGTACCATATCTCTCACCTACCACCGATATCCTGAATACATATAATGCCTTTAACTTCGTAAAACATCCCCAAGTGCTTCACCAAGTCACATGATGAGATATTTGAGCAGATGGTCAAAGAGGTATGGGCGGGATTCTCCAAACCCCCCGCCGGGTCGGAGAATCCCCGGGGGGCGGCGGGAATACCGCCCCGCTACTCCGACGCCGGCTGCCATATTCTCCAGTGCCGGTTTTCGGGCAGGGGCAGGGTTTATGCCACACCGGTCAGGGGCTGTTGGTAGTGGCCCCCCCGCCAATTCTCTGGGCCCCGATGGACCGAGCGGCCATCAGTTCCTGGCCAGTCCCGCCAGCGTGAAAGGGACATGGTCCCACATGGCTGGTAGGTCGTCTCGTGGAGTCCTCGGGGGCGCAGGGGGATCCGGCCCCGGGGGGGGCCCCCCACGGTGGCCTGGCCCGTGATCGGGGCCCACCAATCTGCGGGTAGGCCTGTACCGTGAGGGCACACCTTTCTTCCGCGCCAGCCTCTGTAGGGCTCCGCCATGGCTGGCGTGGAGAAGAACCCCCCTGCGCATGCACAGAAACCCGCCAGCTGGCCTGCGCATGCACGGAACCACACCGGCGGTTCTGCGCATGCGCCGGCCCTTTGCCGCTGGTTGGCGCAGCGCCAACCCTCTGGCATCGGCCTAGTCCCCGGAAGAACGGAGGATTCCGCAACTTCCAGTTGGCCCAACGCCGGAGTGGGTCACGTCGTTATTGCCGCCGGCGTCGGGCCATCCCGCCAATTGTGGGAGAATCCCGCCCATAGAGTTTAAGGAAACGTGGAGACAGGTGGCACATTTGCACAGTGGATAGAGGACAGCACGGTGGCACAGCCGTTAGCATGAATGCCAGGGACCCGGGTTATATTCCGACCCTGGATAACTGTGCGGAGTCTGTACGTTCTTCCTGTGTCTGCGTGGGTTTCCTTCGGTACTCCGGTTTCCTCCCACAGTCCAAAGATGTGCAGGTTAGGTGGATTGGTTGGTCATGATCAATGCGCAGGTTTATGGGGATAGGATAGGGGAGTGGGCCTAGGTAGGGTGCTCTTTTAGAGGGTCATTGCAGAATTGATGGGCCAAATGGCCCCCTTCTGCACTGTAGTGATTTTATGGATTCAATCGAGGTAGAGGGGTGGGGAGATTTACGGAAAGAATTTATCCATCTTGACAGGTGAGACATGAGATTGTGAGGGATTTGATGGGGTAGATACTGGCAGGAATGTTTCCACTTGTGGGAGAGACTGGAACCAGGGACACAGTTTGAGAATAAGGGGCGCAATTCTTCCAAAGGGAGACAAAGTCCCGACCCAGGGGCGAAATTCTCCGACCCCACGCAGGGTCGGAGAATAGGCGGGAAGCGGCGTTATTTCCGCTCCCGCAGGTTTTTCAATTCTCCCGCCGGTCATAAACCGGCGTTGTGCAAATCCCGCCGGCAGCCTGTGAAAACAGCTGGCGCCGGCGGGATTTCATTTTTTAAAAAACTTACCTCAAATCTCCGGACCGGATGGGCCGAAGTCCCGCCGCTGGGAGGCCTTCTCCCGCCGCCGAGGTTTAAACCACCTTGGTGGCGGCGGGCTCAGCGGCGCGAGCAGGCCCCCGGGGTCCTGGGGGGACAGGGGGCGATCGGACCCGAGGGGGGTGCCCCCACGGAGGCCTGGCCCGCGATCGGGGCCCCCCGCTCACTCTGCGGGGCAGTGCCGTGGGGGCACTCTTTCTCCTTCCGCTCCGCCACGGCCTCCGCCATGGTGGACGCGGAGGAGAACCCCGCATCGCGCATGCGCCGGCAGTGACGTCAGCGGCCAGCTGCCGCTGACGTCACTGCCGGCGCATGCGCCGACCGCCGAAAGCCTTTCGGCCAGCCCCGCGTCCGACGGCGCCGGGTGTTTGCGACAGTCTTCTGGTGCAAACTGCTCCGGCACGGGGCTGGCCCCCAAAGGTGGGGAGAATTCCCCACCTTTGGGGAGGCGCGACCCCTGAGTGGTTGGCGCCACTCCCCTACGCCGGCACCCTCCGTCACGCCGGGTAGGGGAGAATCCAGCCCCTGGAGTGAAACCCGGAGTGTTTCACTCCGGCGTCGGAGCCCGCTCCCAGCCCCCTATTCTCCCGCCCCTGGGGGGCTAGCGGGGTAACGTCTTTTACGCGCGCTGGGCCTTGGCGTCGCGTAAAAAGCGGCGCCGCATAAATGACGGGGCCGGTGTCGCGTAAATGACGTCACCCGCGCATGCACGGTTGCCGTCTTCCCCGCCGGGGCAGAGGGGACGGCATGAGTCACGCATGCGCAGAACTGCCGGCATGATTCCGCGAATGAGCGGAGCGGCTGGTGAATTTTTGCGCATGCGCGGGGGTTCTCTTCTCCGTGCCGGCCCAGAGCAATATGGCGGAGCCATACAGGGGCCCGGCGCGGAAGGAAGAAGTGCCCACACGGGACAAGCCCGCCAGCAGAGCAGTGGGCCCCGATCGCGGACAAGGCCATTGGGGGGCCCCCCCAGATTCGGACCCCCCCCGCATCCCTCTGAGGACTGCCCATGTATACTCACCTGCCAGGTCCTGCCAGGGCGTGCGTTGAGTGATTCATGCTGGCGGGACTGGCCAAAAATGGGCAGCTGCTCGGTCCATCGAGCACCCGAGAATCGTCGGGGATGCCGCTGCCTATGGCCCCTGACCAGCGTGGCGGGAATCCCGCCACTGCCCGGAAAACGGAGCCGGAGAGTACGGCAGCTGACGCCGGGGCGGCGGGACGGGATTTGCAACGCCCCCCCCCCCCGGGGATTCTCTGACCTGGCGGGGGGTCAGAGAAACTTGCCCAATGATCTGACCCCTACAGATAACTAACTGAGTTTAACAAAACATACAATAAATGGGGGGGGGGGGGGGGGGGGGGCATTCTCTCCGGGTTGGGCCGGAGAATCACACGATCGGCGCGAATCACGCCACGCCGTCCCGGCGCCGGGATGCTATTTCCCGCAGAGCGGAGAATCGACCCCATTGTGGCCGGCGTAAGTGGTGCGCTGCCAGTCGGGGGCCTCTACGCAGCCCCCCCCCCCCCCCCCCCCCGCCCGGGATGGGCCCAGCAGGCCGTAACAAAAATCCCGCACCGAGGGCCCGCCGGCAAGGAGCAGGTTAGAACAGCGCCGGCGGGACCTCGGGGTGTGGAAGGGTCTGGGTGCGGCCTGAGGGGGGGAGGGGGGGTCTGATCCCGGGGCGGGGAGGCCTCTGTTGTGGCCCTGCCCGCGATCGGGGCCCACCGATTGGCGGGCCGGCCTCTCGGGCTGGGGGCCTCTTTTCGTCTGCGCCGGCCCCTGTAGCCACACGCCATTTTGTGTTGGGGCCCGCGTGGAGAAGGGGCCACTGTACATGCGCACGTTGGCGCCGGTGCTATTGCGCATGCGCGTACCCCTCGACGCCGAGGTGATGCCAGGATCAGCAGCTGGAGCATTGAGGGCCGTTCCAGTGCCGTGCTGGCCCCCTGTAGGGGCTGGAATTGCTGATCCTGAGGCCATGTTGACGCCGTCGGGAAACGCGATGGCGTTTCCGACGGCATCAACACTTAGGGCGGGATTCTGGGATCCTGAGGCTAAGTGTTGACGCCGTCGGAATCGCCGTTGTGTTTCTTGACAGCGTAAACACGGCCTCAGGATCAACAATTCTGGCCCCTACGGAGGGCCAGCACTGCACAGGAGTGGTTCACGCCACTCCAGCTGCTGATCCCGGCGTCAAATGGGCACCACGGGATCCGCACATGCGCAGTGACACCGGTGCCAATGCGCGCATGCGTGGTGGCTTCCTTCAACGAACTGGTCCCGACGCAACATGGCGCAGGACTACAGCGGCCGGCGTGGAAGAAAGTAGGCCCTCAGCCAGAGAGGCTGGACCGCTGATCGGTGGGCTCCGATCACGGGCCAGGCCACATCGGAGGCCCCCCGGGGTCAGACCCCACCCCCACAGTCCTCCCCCCCGACCCTTCCACGGCGAGTTCCCACCGGCTGAGAGGAGGTGTGGATGGCGCCGGTGGGACTCAGCTTTTTTACGACGGCCATCCTGGGGCGAGAATCGGCAGGCCGGCTGCGTAGAGTTGCCCCCAACCGGCGCTGCGCCAATTACGCCAACGCCAATGGCACCGATTCTGCAGAGAATCGCGTGGCCGGCATCGGGGTGGTGTGACGCGATTCATGCTGGTGGCGGGGATTCTCCGGCCCGGCCCTGGGCTGAGAGAATCCCACCCTTAGCCTCAGGATCAGAGCATCCCATCCCGGATATTTAATTTCAAATGACAGGCAATATTATGGGCGGGATTCTCCGGCCTCTCAGCCGAGTGTTTCTCAGCGACGGGATTCTCTGCTCCCCCCTGCGGTCAATGGGAATTCCCATTGAAGCCACCACACTCCGCCAGGAAACCTGCGGGCGGGGGTGCGCTGCCGGCAGCACCAGAGAGTCCCACCCACCACGGCTGGAGAATACCGGCCTATCAGTCCAATCAAGAAGCCACTTCTCAAATGATAATGGTAGTTTATATAAAGATTGGTTCAGCCAACTGTGTGTGTGTCTGATACGTCATAGTCAGTCTGCTTTTCTTATTTTAGAAACATAGAAATTAGGAGCTGCAGGAGGCTATTCGGCCTTTCAAGCCTGTTCTGCCATTCATTATGATCACAGCTGAACTTCCAGCTCAGTAACCTGCTCCCGCTTCCCCCATCCCCACCATTGAATTACTACACCACATTATCCTTTAACTTCTTCTTGAAAACATTCTGGCCTCAGCTGCTTTCTGTGGTAGGAAATTCCATAGGCTCACCACTCTCTGGGTGAAGAAATTTCCCCTCATCTCTGTCCTAAATGGCCTACCCCATATTCTCTGCCTGTGACCTCTGGTTCTGGACTTCCCGTCATCAGGAACATACTTCAGCCATCTACCCTGTCTAGTCCTGTTAGAATTATGTAGGTTTAAATAACCCCCCCCCCCCCCCCCCCCCCCCCCCTCTGAACTCCAGTAAACATAAACCCAACCGACTAATCTCTCCTCAAATGTCAGTCCGATCATTCCAGGAAGCAATCTGGTTAACCTTGGGTTCATTCTCTCCACAGCAAGAACATTCTTTGTCAGATAACCAGGCCAAACTGCGCACAATATTCCAGGTGTGGTCTCACCAAGGCCCTGTATAATTGCAGAAAGACATCTCCAAAACTGTACTCTAATCCTCTCACTATGAAGGCCAACATTCCATTAGTCTTCTTTACCACCTGCTGCATCTGCATGCTTACCTTCAGTGACTGGTGCACAAGGACACCCAGGTCCGTGACACATTCCCGCCTCTCAATCTATAGACATTCAGATGATAATCAGCCTTCCTGCTTTTGCTACCAAAGTGGATAACTTTGCATTCACCCACACTGTATTACATCTGCCATGCATTTGCCCACTCACTCAACTTGTTCAAATCAGACTGAAACATCTCTGCATCCTCCTCACAGCTCACCCTCCCGCCCAGCTTTGTGTCTGCTCTCACTTCTGGAAAACAGTAAACTATTGTAAAAAGAGAATCAAGTGCATATGCCTCTCCTGCCAGTACATAGTCTCTTGGGCAGCACGGTAGCATAGTGGTTAGCACTATGGCTTCACAGCGCCAGGGTCGCAGGTTCGATTCTCGGCTTGGGTCACTATCAGTGCGGAGTCTGCACGTTCTCCCCGTGTGTGCGTGGGTTTCCTCCGGGTGCTCCGGTTTCCTCCCACAGTCCAAAGATGTCCAGGGTTAGGTGGATTGGCCATGATAAATTGCCCTTAGTGTCCAAAAAAGGTTAGGTGGAGTTACGGGGATAGGTTGGAGGTGTGGGGATGGAGTAGAGGTGTGGGCTTAGGTAGGGTGCTCTTTCAGGGCAGCACGGTGGTGCAGTGGTTAGCACTGGGAGTTCAGCGCTGAGGATCCGTGTTCGGATCCCGGCACTGGGTCACTGTCCGTGTGGAGTTTGCACATTCTCCCCGTGTCTGCGGGGGTTTCACCCCCACAACCCAAAGGTGTGCAGGTTAGGTGGATTGGCCACGCTAAATTGCCCCTTAATTGGAAAAAAATTAATTGGGTACTCTAAAATTTTTTTTAAAAGGTGCTGTTTCCAAGGGCCTGTGCAGACTCGATGGGCCGAATAGCCTCCTTCTGCACTGTAAATTCTATGATTCTTTGATTCATCAGCGAGCCCTATAAAGTGCCTCCCCATGGTGACATAGGTTACCTTGTGTATCCAGGCCAAACTACAGGGGACTCGGAGGTATTAAGGGGCGATTTAGTGTGATTGTGCCCTGTTGCCCATTTACCAGAACCCCAGTTATGGATAAGTAGCCCTACCACCTTGTCGGGGTCTCAGGAGAGAATAAGGCAAACGGAGTGAGCCCGAACTAAAAAAGTGAGTGGAGTCATCTATCAGGCAGGTTTCCAGCAACTCCCGTTGCAGAGCTGGTACTAAAAAATAAAGATTTCATGCTGCCCGTAGGACACTAGCAATGCAGAGATGGGGGCCTCAATGCTTGGACAACTCGGGTTTTTCATACCATTTGCCCAGGCCTGCATCCTGGAGAGGACCCTCCAGCTTTGTAGTTTGCTTTGGCCTAACTCAGGTTTGGGTAACTTGTCTGGGGATAGACTCGAACAGCCTCTATGGGCAGATTATGTGATTTATATGGGGAGAAGCTCAGATTGGGTTAGAAGGAGAATGGGCTAGATGGACAGAGGTTAGGACAATTTATCTTGAGCTTAACGAAAACCTTTTTATCTTTCATGGGATGTGGGATTCGCTGGCCAGGCTCGCATTTGATGCTCATTCCTTTTTTAAAATAAATTTAGAGTACCCAATCAGTTTTTATTTCCAATTAAGGGGCAATTTAGTGTGTCCAATCCACCAACCCTGTACATCTTTGGGTTTGAGGGGGTGAAACCCAGGCAGATACAGGGAGAATGTGCAAACTCCACACGGTCAGTGGCCCGGGGCCAGGATCGAACCCGGGTCCTCAGCGGCGTAGGCAGCAGTGGTAACCACCGTGCCGCCCTTTTGATGGCCATTCCCAATAGCATTTGAACTGAGTGGCTTCTCGGCAATTTTAGACGGCATTGTTGGTGGGCCTGGAGTTTGGAGTCAGACCAGGTCCAGGGCTGTAGATTTCCTTGGTCAACCAGGTGTGTTTTTACAACATTCAAAGAGAGTTTCATGGTCACCATTACTGAGACTCGCTTTATATTCCAGATTTATGAATTGAATTTAAATACTACCATTTGCTGTGGTGGGATTTGAACCCATGTTCCCCGGAGCATTAGCCTGGGCCTCTAGAGCACAAGTCCAATGACATTACCACTGCACCACTGCTAATGTGTTGGAACAATCATAATGACCTCACTGAATGAAGCATTCACAAGCAAGCTTGGGCCTGCTGATATTTGCTAGGGAGACACACAAATATTCTGTAGAAGAGTCATATGGACTTACATAGAACATAGAGTGCAGAAGGAGGCCATTCGGCCCATCTAGTCTGCACCAACCCGTAAGCCCTCACTTCCACCCTAGCCCCGTAACCCAATAACCCAATAACCCCTCCTAAACTTTTTGGTCACGAAGAGCAATTTATCATGGCCAATCCACCTAACCTGCATGTCTTTGGACTGTGGGAGGAAACCCACGCAGACGCAGGGAGAACGTGCAGACTCCGCACAGACAGTGACCCAGCGGGGAACCGAACCAGGGACCCTGGAGCTGTGAAGTCACAGTGCTAACCACTGTGCTACCGTAATATTACCGTAATGTACTTGTAATGTTAACTCTGTTTCTCTCTCCACCGTAACTGCCAGTCCTGCTGGGTTTGACCAGCATTTTCTGTTTTTTATTACAAAAGAATTAATTGTTGTGTTTGTTCAAAGTGATCAACAGCTGATTGCTGAGAAATAATATTACCAGTTATTAACAATCTTAAATATCAATTCCCCATCGATGGAATCCCCCTCACCAAACGTTACTGCTGCCTGGAATTTCCTCATTTCTAGCACTCTGCTGTTTATCTTCAATTTTTCACTATAGACAGATGGCAGGTTTCTGTTGTTGCAATACTTCCTTCCCCATTTAACGTATACTTGTCCTATGATAAGGCGGTAATGAACAGGGATCCCCAGTTTCGATTCCTAAGTCATTGTTCTCATAATGTACATTTACGGGAAATGTGTTAAAAATGTAAAAAGGAAGATGCAGGACCACATGCACAGTACAATGTGATATGATCAGGCTTGGGTTGCTCACACACAATGGGCTGAATTTTATGGAATCTGCATGAGCCAAGTAGTGGGTAGAGGGCTGGGGCTTTCTCCTAATCAGGCAGTCTGTGGGTTACAGAGTTGCTTATCGTGGCAATGGGCGACCTTTGTGTCTTCACCAACAACCTCCCCCTAACACCAGGGCTTGCTGACACCTGACCCTGCTTACCTCGCAATCAGGGTGACGTCCATCGCTTTCTCTCTTGGCTGAGAGCTACACCAACAATGACCATCGTTCTCAATGGGAATGCTGGGATTGAGACTATCTTCGAGATGGATTCTTGTTCTTTAAACGATGGGAGCCGATGACAACTCATTAGCTGCAAGGTGGGCCTTAAATACGGTCGGGGCTCCAGCAGATGGCTAAGGCAGGGTTGCCGCTGGCTTTCTGGTGGATTTCAGGCCCACAGCCACCCCACAAAGTCCAGCTCAGTCGGCTGAATAATCATCTTCTTCCATAATAATAATAATCTGTGCTGGAGGCTGCGAGTCTACTCACTTTTCAATTCTACTGCATTTGAAAAAGAAAGTAATAATAGTGTCAGTTATTTACAAAACTGTGGATACTTCAGGTTGCAGAACAGAGATTAATATCCTTCTTTTACAACATCACCCTTGTTAATAGAGAAGGGCAAACTTGCATTCATCAATCGGGACATTCCAAAGCACTTCATAGCCAATGAAACAGTTTGGGAATGTTTTCATTGCTCTGTAGGGAAATATCCAATTTGCAAAAAGCATGGTTCCAAAGTGATGTTGGTTGATTGATAAATGTTCACCAGGTCACCAGGAGTACTCCCTGGCTATGGTGTGGTGGGATTCTCACAATCTTTTGATAACATATCTGACTTGAGATAATATATATACCTGACATTCCCTTAGTGTTGGACTCAAGTGCCAGACCAGATTATATGCACATGTTTCTGAGAGGATCAGGAACCCATGATTTTCAAACAATATTGCTACCACCAGCTCTGCATTATGGGCATTATGTGTTCTGAAATTTTGGACAAGCTACAGCAAAACATCAAAGCACTGAAGAAGTAGCACCAGCAATGTCTTCGCAAGATCCTCCAAATCCAGTGAGAAAGGTTGTCACTGAGGTCAACATGTCCAGCATCAAGGTGTTAATCACTCAACACCAACTCCACTGGGCAGGACACATCGCTTGTACGCCTGACACCAGATCCTAAAGTAACTGCTCCACTCAGTCGCAGCAGGATACTCCCTGGAGGTCAGTGGAAATGTTTTAGGGGTGTCCTCAAAACATCCCTCCCACTCATGGGAGTGCCTTGGCTTACGACTGACTAGAATGCAGAAGATTAATTCAGAAATGTACTGAACACATTGTGCGACTTCATTGGGAATGTGCAGAGATGAAGTCAAGGCACAAACCTCTAAACAACTCAACTACTAAGCATCTCTTGCCCTGCATGTGACAGAGTGTGCAGATCGTGACTTCTCAGCCACCTCAGAACCCATTGAACTGGAGTGGAAGCAAATCATCGTTGATCCTGAGGGACTGCCTGAGGAAAAGATGATTAAGGGAAAAATGAATACCATTGTCCAGGGGCCAAAATGGCAGCATGGTGCTGCAATGCACAAATAATTTATTCCTTTAAAAATGCAAGGATACAAACTATGTGAATGATTGGCTAGCAATTTCCAAACACTAAAGGAAGTTCTTCACTGGGAGCATTACATTGTAAATGTTTACCCCCAACTGCAGTGCACTCAAAGTCAACAAACAGTTAAGCAGCTATGGTGAAATACATTGTGAAGCTTGTAGAATTTGTAATGCCAGCTCAACATTGCAGGGTGATGCTTTCAACTATAAAATAGTGATCCTATTTGAAGTGGATTTCAAGCTTCCTCAAGCATACATTGGGATACCCACATCATGTGAAAGGTTATATATACTTTTATTTGTTAATGGGCGGTGAGCATGGCAGGCACGGCCAGCGTTTGTTCCTCATTCCCAATTGCCCTTGAGAGGGCGGCCCATCGTGAACCACCTTCTTGAATTGCTGTAGTTCTAATGTGATGTAGGCAAACCCAGAGTGCTGCTAGGGAGGAAAGTCTAGGATGTTCACCAGTGACAATGAAGGAACAGGGACATAGGTCCAAGTCAGGATGAGGTGTATCTGAGAGAGAAACTTGAGGGGACTGGGGCATCATTGTCAGGATTTAATAAATTGTTTTGACACAGGAGAGTGACTTGATTTTTCTCCGCTACTCTGTGTCTCAGTGAATAAATCATTGGGGTTTGATGAAGGGAAGCTGAGAGGCTTTCATAAACCAATTATGGAAATGGCAGCTCTAAGTGGAAAACTGGTATACAAGAAGAGGCTGCCTGATTGACCGACCATTGCTGCTCCTCCTCCAATTCTGACTCACTCTGTGAAAGTTCAGTTGTATTCTGACTAAACTTTTCTGACACAGAACCACTTATTTGAAAGTGACAGTACAGTTAGTCACTGGTCAGCCGATGACAAATGCTATTTTTGTGGTGAACGGAGCATTCAGTGACCTTGTTGAAACATGTGGCTCTCTGTAGTTCACAGATATTGATCCTTTGCTTTAGTTAGAAATGTAAGGATCTAGGAGTAATCCAGAAGAACAGATACTAAAGGTGGAATTCTCCATTCTCCTGCGGCAACCTCACCTCTCTGGCCTGGGAAGTTGTTTCCCCAAAGGTCAGTGCAGCTGGCAACTGTGCCAGAAGCACCATGCAATGCAGAAAGTGGATGAATGATTTTATCTGCTCTCCCAGGTTAAGTCCTCTCCCAACTCCCTCCAGTATCAATCGTTCATCATGGCATCATGTACTCAAGCAGCTACTCTCTTCACGGATCTCAAAAATCCATTAGCGAGGGACACATATCGGCACTCATTCTCTCACGGACACATTCACATCACCACCATCCCATCTATCATGTTGCTCGCTTTCCATCCTCCATCCCTTCTGGTGAGAACTCACCACATGCAGGAGACATGCATCATACCCAACCTCTACTCCATTGCCTCTGATCACTTGCCTTTCTTTGCTCTTCATATTAGCCAGGCTGTCGTACAACAAATGTGAGTGAGCCCAGGCTGAGGGAGGGAAGGGTGAGGTCATTGCCCTCATCGAATTTGAGGAGGCTGCTACAAATCTTGCTGGGGAGGCTGGGGATCGCTTCTGTGATGACTCGAGATTGGCCTCTGCCAACAACCTAGTACTGTATGACTCTCAACTCCATCACTTCATCAAATCCTGACAATTACAATGAGTCAAATGGACACTGACATAGCTTCAGCTCATCCAGTAAAACTTTAATTTATTTCTTGCAGGCACAAGCAGATCGAGGACATCAACACAGCTGATCAGCAGTCTGAGCTCCCAGAGCATGATGGAAGACAAGAGGGCCCATGATAAACCACTACAGCGCTCATCCCCACCCTCCACCAACCAGGGAAAGTCCTCTCTCACCTCCCTCCAGCATGGCAGAACATACTCAAATGGCTAATCTCTTCATGGATCACACACATCCATCAGCAGAAGGGACAACCCAGGTATCCAACACTTTGAGAGCTGCTTGTAACCAGCCGCCTGCTCAGGCTGAGTCAGATGATGTGCCTCTCGAAGCGGCTGCCAACTCAATGCTGAAGATATAACCACAGGCAGAGGATCATCAGGCAAAGACTCGGCAGTCGCTCAGCAGATTAGAACAAATGATGGGGGAGTCCGTCTGTGTTCTGTCTGATGGAACATGTAATAACCACGACCACATGGGAAGTTTGGTAATCACCATGGAGACCTTTGTTCAGCAGGTTCTGCCAGATTTGTACTCAGTCCTGCACTCCATGACCAGAATCTCTGGTGGGCACCGTCGGAATGTAGTTGACATGGGGTGGAGGCAGCTTGATCTCCTTCCAGGTGCCCCTTCTCTTGAAGGAGTCATGTTGGTGGCCTCTACTACCCACAGGGAGGATGAGCATCACCTGGACACCCCGGGAGCTTCCGCTCAGGACTCTCAAAGGATGTGCAGCTGCTCAGAGTCACCTCTGCCTGCACCCCTCCAGCTGGCACAGTTGTTGAGGGTACTTCTGCCTCTGAGCCCTTATAAGGCTAGGCACCTCCACGGCTTGGGCCACTAGAGGACATCTGCCAAGGTCATCACAGGCACCAGGAAGTAGCAGTCAACAAGCTGCCTTCACCCTTGGTTTTGCTCTTTGGAACCCTCTTATCTTGAAGTTCAGTCAACCTCACTCTGAGCCAGAGTGCCCCATTTTAAGATTAACATTCGTGTGATGTTAATGTTGGTGCATCTAGTCCCTGCAGCCTTGTGTGTTGTCAGGGAGGTATGTGCTTAAACCTCCATTAGAAGTGTATGATGGGAGTGTTTTGAATCCTTATTCCTCAAGGGACACCAATGGTTGAAGGCAGCTCACCAGCAATGATACTGTAGTGGCATCTGGGACTTCTCACTGTTAATGTCCGAACACAAGACATGAATATTCAGAGAAGAGCCAATAGTCTCATGTTGCTGTTGGTCCTCACTAGACTTTAAGTTGATAGTGCGAGCACATTAGTGGATCAACGATGGCTGCAGCTAAGATCAAATTCCAGAGAGTCATGAACTCAGAACACCCAAGTGTGAACACAGGATTAATCCTGTCAGTGATGGTTTGCTATCCCCTGAGATGACAGGGAGTGGCTTGGAGGGCTAGGAGAGATGTCTCCAGGTGACCTGACTTAGCTTTACTCCTCCTAGAAGCTGTCAGGTATTAAAATATCATGGGCTCGTCTTCCCTCCCCCATGGCATCAGTGTGCTCATACTGACCCTCAGCAGTCCCCTGAGCTTCCTGGACCACCACACCTTCATCTTCTGATGAGATCTCATCCTCCTTCAATTCACCCTCTGGCAAGGACTCACCTCTTTGCATAGTCAGATTGTGAAGTGCCCAGAAAACTGCGATCATGTGGAAAATCCTCTCCGGTCTATTTTCCAGAGAGTCACCGGAGCCTTCCGGGTATCTGAATCACATCTTCAGATGTCTTATGGTCCGCTCTATATGGGAGTGCATGGAGGTATGAGCATTGTTATATCTCTACACGGTCCGTGACTGAGAGCGATACACTGGAGTCATCAGCCAGTATTTATCTGGTTTGCCCTTATACCCCAGCAACCATCTCTGCAGATGTTCTGGCTCCTTGAGTCCCATGCACCTGGGAGTGACTGAGGATGTAGGAATCATAGCAACTCCCGGGTAATGTGCACATATATCCAGGAAGTGGTCACGGTGGTTACATCAGTTGCACGTTGATAGAATGGTAGCCCTTGTGGTTTATAAACATTAGGGACTGCTCCCAGGGAGCCTGTTGATACACCATCAATAATAGACGATGGGTGATAAACGTAACTGAGGCTTTAACACACTAAACAGCAAGCCGCCGTTTGGACCCGAACTGGGTCTGGAGGCGGAGACTTGCCACTTTTATACAGAAGCCCCGAGGGGAGGAGTCACAGGCTGAGCCAGCTGGACAAGCCCAGGAATGTACAGCACAGCACAGTGAATATAATACAATGAACACAATAACGTGGTTTACCACATTCACCCCCTGTTTAAAAAAGTCCGGCGCGGGGTGAAGTGGTGTTAAAGGTCAAGTCTATCGGGGGCTTTGATATTCCGCTGTGACCACCTCAGTCCTGGCTGTGGTGTTGGCATCGGCGTCGAGACCTGCGTGTCCGAGAGCATGTTGTCATCTTCTTCAGGCAGCTGTTGAGTCGGTGAAGGGGGAGGGGGGACGGGGCGGTGTATGGGCGGGGGTGGTGGTGCTTGTCCTCGGTGGGCCTGTGGGAGTCAGTTTGTGAGGGAGGTGGGTGGAGGTGGGGGAAGACGGTGTAGGGTGGGGTGTGGTGGTGATTGTTGCCGGGGAGCCTGCAGGAGCCAAATCCCGAAGGGAGACCGTGTCCTGCCGCCCGTCCGGGTGTGTCACGTAGGCATATTGGGGGTTCGCATGGAGCAGCAGGACCTTCTCGACGAGGAGGTTAGTTTTATGGCTCCTTGCATGCTTGCGGAGAAGAACGGGCCCCAGGACTGTCAGCCAGGACGGAAGCGAGACCCTGGAGGTGGACTTCCTGGGAAAGGCAAACATACGATCAGAAGGAGTCTGGTTAGTGGCTGTACATAGAAGCGACCGGATGGAGTGGAGCGCATCGGGGAGGACCTCCTGCCAGCGGGAGACTGGGAGATTTTCGACCGTAGGGCCAGGAGGACGGCCTTCCAGACCATCGCGTTCTCCCTCTCCACCTGTCCGTTTCCCCGGGGGTTATAGCTGGTTGTCCTGCTGGAGGCAATGCCTTTGCCGAGCTGGAACTGATGCATCTCGCCGCTCATAAAGGAGGAGCCCCGATTGATGTGTTATCTGTGTTGGTCTAACATCGACTGCAACTGACTGCAGTAAAATGAGAAACAGGCTTCCGACACAGGAGATGGTCCAACACTGTTTTATTGAACCTGTTGATTGCTGTACATAATCTGCTGTGGGTTGACACTCTATTAACCTAACTGATAACCTCCTACTGGCTTGACCAGACTAGCTCTCTACCACGTGGTGATGATGTTCATTGGCCTGTGCACTGCGACTATCTCCCTGGCCGTGTCCTGTGAGAGAGGGAGAGCCTTAATGCCCTGTGGGCTTTATAGTGGTGGTATCCTGTCTGACGATTGGTTGTTCTGTGTCGTGTGTGTTCATTGGTTATCCTGTGTGTCAATCATTGCCCGTCTGCATCTCATGATATACATGAGTGGATATTATGACATAGAACATAGAACATAGAACATTACAGCGCAGTACGGGCCCTTCGGCCCTCGATGTTGCGCCGACCTGTGAAACCACCTGAAGCCTATCTGACCTACACTATAGAACATCTCCCCATTTAAAATAAATTTTGGAACGTGTCTGTATATGCATGCATAACTTTGTACAAGTGGGGAATGAATGAACATATGTACATGGGAAGGTGTCTATCGTGCAGATACAGAGCAAACTGAACAATATTTACAAGATTTAAGTCTATAGATTCAGTCTTTGTGGTGGGTGATGAATTCTTGTCGATCACCGCAGAGGTGGAGGGGGGGACGCCGGCACTTGGACAGGCGGGATGGCTGCCATCTTGGTGCCCTTGTGGACAGGCGGGATTACTGCCAAATCGATGGCCTCATGGTGCAAGACGTCCGGAGGAGGGATGATGACATGTGGAGAAGTGCGGTTGGCTGATGGGCAGGGAACTTTACGCAGCGCCCTCCTGTTACGCCGTAAAATGAAGCCATCAGCCATTTGGACAACAAAAGACCTGGGAGCAGCCTGTCTGACGACAACAGCTGAGGCTGACCAACCTCCCTCCGTCAGCTGAACGCGAACAACATCTGCTGGAGCCAGCGCAGGCAGATCCTTGGCATGAGCATCATACGTGATCTTTTGCTGGTCCCTGGATCGCTGCACCTTCTGCAGCACCGTGAGGTGGTCAAGGTCTGGTACATGGATGGCTGGAATAGTCGTCCTCAGGTTGCGGTTCATGAGCAACTGCACCGGAGACAAACCAGTCGACAGAGGGGTTGCCCTGTATGCCAATAGCGCCAGGTTGAAATCCGAGGCTGAGTCTGCAGCCTTGCACAGCAACCGCTTGACAATATGGACCCCTTTCTCAGCCTTCCCGTTTGATTGCGGGTAATGGGGACTGGAGGTGATGTGACTAAAATGGTCGGATCGTGCAAAGTCGGACCACTCTTGGCTGTAGAAACATGGACCGTTGTCACTCATTACCGTGAGTGGTATCCCATGCCTAGCAAACGTCTCTTTGCAGGCTTTGATGACGGACGTGGACGTGAGGTCCGATAGTTTCACCACTCCCGGGTAGCTGGAGAAGTAGTCGACCAGGAGCACGTAATCACGCCCATTGGCGTGAAAGAGGTCTATCCCCACCTTGGACCACGGAGAGGTCACAATCTCGTGCTGTTGCAGCATTTCCTTGGGCTGAGCTGGTTGAAACTTCTGGCATGTTGTGCAGTTGAGGACTGTGTTGGCAATGTCCTGGCTGATGCCAGGCCAGTAAACTGCCTGCCAAGCTCTGCATCGATATCTCTTGACTCCAGGTGACCCTCATGGATCTATCTGAGCACCATGTTTTGCATGCTTTGGGGAATGACGATTCTATCTAGTTAAAGGATCCCCTCAACAACCGTCAGCTCGTCCTTAATGTTGAAGAACTGGGGGCACTGCTCCTTTTGCCAGCCATGGGCGAGGTGCTTCATCACGCGCTGCAGTAGCGGATCTTTGGCAGTTTCTTCGCGTATTTGTATAACTCATTCATCAGTGGCTGGGAAGTTGCTGGCACACAGCTGCACCTGTGCTTCAATGTGGCGAAGAAGTCGCCCTGTTCACACGGCATGGTGATGGATCGGGATAGGGCATCCGCGACGATCAGCTCCTTACCCGGTGTGTAGACGAGTTCAAAGTCATATCGGCGGAGACGAAGAAGAATTCGCTGCAGCCGAGGTGTCATGTCATTTAAATCCTTCTGGATTATGTGGACTAAAGGCCTGTGATCTGTTTCCACCGTTAAATTTGGCAGGCCGTATATGTAGTTATGAAACCTGACTATTCCTGTCAGGAGACCCAAGCACTCCTTTTCGATCTGGGCATACCGTTGTTCGGTCGGATTCCTGGCCCTGGAAGCGTATGCCACTGGATCCCAGGATGAGGAGTCATCTTGCTGAAGGAGAACCACCCCAATGCCGTCTTTGTTTGTGTCTGTGGATATCTTGGTATCCTTGGTTGGGTCAAAGAATGCCAGTACTGGGGCTGTGGTGAGCTTCGCCTTCAGCTCAAGCCACTCCACATAATGTGCGGGAAGCCACTGGAACACTGTCGACTTTTTTACGAGATGCCGGAGTGCTGTGGTGTGGGATGCCATGTTGGGAATGAATTTCCCGAGAAAATTCACCATCCCGAGGAAACGGAGGACCGCCTTTTTGTCCTCTGGGGTCTTCATGGCATTGATTGCCAGCACCTTGTCTGCATCAGGTTGCACACCCTGTTGTGAAATGTGGTCACGCAGAAACTTGATAGCGGACCTACCAAATGAGCATTTGGCCCTGTTGAGCTGGAGGCCGTTTTCATGTATCCTCTGGAAAACATGTTTGAGGCGAGCAATGTGATCCTCGGGCGTCGTGGACCAGATGATCACGTCGTCCACATAGACTTGCACCCCCTCGATGCCCTCCATCATTTGCTCCATTATGCGATGAAATACTTCGGAAGCTGATATGATACCAAAAGGCATGGGGTTGTAGCAATACCTGCCAAATGGAGTGTTAAACATGCACAGCTTCCGACTGGACTCGTCCAGCTGTATCTGCCAGAACCCACGGGAGGCATCCAGCTTAGTAAAGAATTTGGCATGAGCCATCTCACAGGTTAACTCTTCACGCTTTGGGATCAGGTAGTGCTCGCGCATGATGTTGCGATTCAGGTCTTTGGGATCAATGCAAATACGGAGTTCACCAGAGGGCTTCTTGACACAGACCATGGAGCTGACCCAGTCTGTTGGTTCCATGACCGTTGAGATGATACCCTGGTCTTGTAGCTCTCGTAGCTGCGATTTCAGACGATCCTTGAGAGGGGCCGGCACCCGGCGCGGTGCGTAGATGACTGGGATGGCATTCGGTTTGAGCAATATCTTGTAACGATATGGGAGCGTGCCCATTCCATCAAACACGTTGTGCTATCGCGTGAGAATGTCGTCTATCTCGGCCTGGAGATTTACATTGGGCGAGGCAGTCGCCGGTGTCGAGGACATGGTATGGACACGCTGGACCAGATTTAGGAGTTTGCATGCGCGAGCACCGAGCAGGGATGCCTTGTCAGGCCGGACGATCTCGAATCATAACGTCACTTTGATTGCCTTGTGAGATACACCTAGCTGACACGATACACTGGCAGCTATGGCATTGCCATTGTAGTCAAGGAGCTGGCAGGCTGGTGGAAGACTGCGAGGTTGGTCTCGGATACTGTCGAGGTCCGACTGTGATATGAGGATTGCAGATGCGCCAGTGTCCAATTTGAATCGGATGTGAATTTGGTTAACCATGACGACAGCACACCACTCGTCGTCAGGATCCACAGTGAGGATTGAAAGGCGGTTTGCAGGCACGGTGGAGGCCAGCTCACACGTAGTGATTATGCCCACCCAGTATGGAGACTAGAGGCAGTCAGCATCGGAGTCCGTTGGGCTGTCGGGATCAGAATCCTGCATGCCTTGTTGTACACAGCGGACACATCTGTGCTGCAGCTGGGATTGCTGGCTGTTGGTCGGTGGAGCGGACCTGCATAAGGCTGCGTAGTGCCCAGACTTTCCACACCATCACCTTCCTTTGGCTGGATATTGCCGCTTTAAATGGGTGGAACCACAATTTGGACACGTCATGACGCTGACATCAGTGCGTTTTGTGCGCCATCGCGGTCGGCTGACGTTCACACATGCGCATCGGTGCCTTTGGCCTCGTCGTCCACCTGGTCATGGCGCGCATGCATAGGGACCCAGGAAAAGCACGCGAAACGGCCACTCTCCTCGATGCTCAGGCCTTGCATTTTTGCTATAGTAACGATTCCTGGCATGCTCATGGACAACACACGTTTCGATGGTGACGGAGAGGGTCAATTATTTGATTTTGAGGAGCTGCTCCCGCAGGGAGTCGGACTGGACCCCGAAAACGATCTGATCCCGGGTCATGGAATCAGCCGTCGAGTCATAATTACATGACTGCGCTAGGATGCGGAGATGGGTCAGGAAGGACTGAAAAGGTTCATCCTTACCCTGAAGCCTCTGTTGGAAGATATATCGTTCAAAGCTCTCATTCACCTCAATGTCGCAGTGGCTGTCGAATTTCAGCAGAACCTCGTCTTGAACTACGTCTTGTCTTCGCCATCGGCAAACGTGAGCGAGTTATAGATGTGGATGGCGTGGTCCCCCGCAGTCCACAGGAACAGCGCGATCTTTCGGGCATCCGATGCTGTCTCGAGGTCGGAGGCCTCGATATACAGGAGGAACTTCTGTTTGAAGACTTTCCAGTTGGCACCGAGGTTTCCGGAGATTTGGAGTTGCGGAGGAGGTTGGATCTTTTCCATGCTGCTGATGGCTGCGTGCTGGTCGTTGCAGATTCACTCGAGGTAGGTTCGTTGGAGTTAATAGCTCCCTGGTACCATGATGTGTTATCTGTGTTGGTCTAACATCGACTGCAACTGGATGCAGTAAAATGAGAAACAGGCTTCCAACACAGGAGATGGTCCAACGCCGTTTTATTGAAGCTGTTGATTGCTGTACATAATCTGCTGTGGGTTGACACTCTATTAACCTAACTGATAACCTCCTACTGGCTTGACCAGACCAGCTCTCTATCACATGGTGATGGTGTTCATTGGCCTGTGCACTGTGACTATCTCCCTGGCCGTGTCCTGTGAGAGAGGGAGAGCCTTAATGCCCTGTGGGCTTTATAGTGGTGGTGTCCTGTCTGGTGATTGGTTGTTCTGTGTCGTGTGTGTTCATTGGTTATCCTGTGTGTCAATCACTGCCTGTCTGCATCTCATGATAGACATGAGCGGATATTATGACAGGAGGCAGAGCCCTCAGAGCCACCCGGGACCACCATTGGACCTGGTCGGGCATGGGTTACACACCAGGCTAAAGTGTCAGCCTTTCACCCCCTGCAGGCAAAGGATATTGGAATTCAACCAGCAATGGTGGCCTTCCTGCTCATTGCCACAACCCTGGGGGATGCACTGCGGCCGGAGCTGCTCGAGGAGGAGGAGTCTGCAACAACAGCAGCGGAGCGTGCCCAGAGGAACAGTAGGCAGTCGCTCAGGATGCAGAGCCAACAGGCCAAAGAGGAGGAGGTGCAAAGGAGGCGCCACATGAGGCCTTGTGTTTACTGGCACCACCTGTCATTTGAGGACCTGCCGGACCGGGCATGCCGTCGAAGACTCTGGCTGAACAGAGAGACAGTGCGACATATCTGCCAGATCATGGCACACCTGGGACCACGGGGGTATGGGGGGAGGACACCCGCTCCCGGTGGCCGTCAAGGTGACGGTGGCCCTGAAATTTCATGCCACGGGGTCCTTCCAGGCGCCGAGTGGGGAGCTGTCCGGGATCTCACAGGCCATGGTACACAGATATACCTGTGCCATCACGGAGGCTCTATATGCTCAGGTGGCACAATACATCCATTTCAATGTGGACCGAGCCCACCAGGATGCCAAGACAGCTGAGTCCATGGAGTGATGGGCATGCCCCCCTACTGTCAGCTGCAGATGACAGACAGCTCTACACCAACTGTCTGCATCTCATCATATTAATCATAGAATTTACAGTGCAGAAGGAGGCCATTCATCCCATCGAGTCTGCACCGGCTCTTGGAAAGAGCACCCTACCCAAGGTCAACAACTCCACCCTATCCCCATAACCCAGTAACCCCACCCAACACTAAGGGCAATTTTGGACACTAAGGGCAATTTATCATGGCCAATCCACCTAACCTGCACATCTTTGGACTGTGGGAGGAAACCGGAGCACCCGGAGGAAAGCCACGCACACACGGGGTGGATGTGCAGACTCCGCACAGACAGTGATCCAAGCCGGAATCGAACCTGGGACCTTGGAGCTGTGAAGCGATTGTGCTAGCCACAATGCTACCGTGCATGAGTGGATATTATAACACCGATCACTGTGGATATAGACAGGGAACCCAAACAGGGTGAAAAGGCTGTGCGGGGCCTTGATAACGGAAGCAGAGGTCATGTCAGAGCAGGGGATGGCAAAGGGGAATCTGGAGTACTCATCAACGATGTTGAGGAAGTACATGGTACAGTCAGTGGAGGGGAGGGGCCCTTTGAAGTCCCTGATGAGGTTAAAGACTCTTGGGCTCACCCGTGCGTGGAGGACCTGCTTCTTCTGGAGGTCCGTGAAGTCTTCGTTGAAAGATGCGAGGTAGGCCTTGAAGCAGTTTAGCCAGTGTTCAAATGTCTCTGTAGCTTCAGCTGCTTGTGGGTTCAGGTGCAAGCGATCAGGCTTGAGTGAGGAGTTCATCTTGAGTGAAGAGTCCATCTTTAGTGTATTAAATTGATACACCATCAATAATAGATGACGAGTGATAAATGTAACTGAGGCTTTAATACACTAAACAGCAAGTTTCCTGCCTCTGGACTCAAACTGGAAGCCCCAAGGGGAGGAGCCACAGGCGAGCCAGCCTGGACAAGCCCAGGCAGGTACAACACAGCACAGTGACTGTAATACAATGAACACGATAATGTGTTTTACCACACCTGTATAGCCACATGGGTGCAGCCTCTTGCACCCTGCACTTTACAGAAACCTGAGATAGCTGCAAAGCCAGTGAATCACTGAGCCTGGCTATCCTTGTCCAGCCGTTAGCCCATTACAGAGTCTGATGGCCCCTTTGTCCATCACTGAGAGGTTAGCTGCATCTCAATAGCATGACTCTGTTCTTTTGCATAAAAGGAAGTGGGCAATCAAACAGCTGAGATAACGATAATGGGTTCAAGCCAGGAACTCCCAGCAGAGAACCTTTGATTGAGGGGCTGGGCGGAGCTCAGACAGAGAGAGAGAGAGAGAGAGAGAATGCTGTTCTGAATACAGTGGAGAGGTCAGCCCGCCGATTCGTGGGCCCCGATCGTGGGCCAGATCCCATCGGAGGCACCCCCCGGTGAAGGAGCGATTTTCCCTGCCCCGCCTCCCGCGCAGAGTCCCCGCCAGCAGCAACTAGGGGTGAACGGCGCCGGCCGGGGTCTGCTTTTTCCGCACGGTCGCTCGGCCCATCCGGGCCCATCCACCAATTCCAGCGGCCCACGGCCAGCACCGCATCAAACGCACCGGCGCAAATGGCGCCGATTTTCCGCACCTCGGAGAATCACGCACCAGCGTCGGGGCATCATGGCGCGGTTGCAGCGATTCTCCGGCCCGGCACGGGGCTTGGAGAATCGCGCCCATGATGTTCACCCTCCTGTGTAAGTGGAATGAGAACTGCATGTTTATTTAAAGTGGTGTTTAATGGGAACTATTGTGTTAACGTTAAGAAACTACATATAATCCGTGAGTGCTAGAGGTGAAGTTTAAAAGTTTAAGACATCACCACTCTGAAGGACTTTGGTGGTGCAAACTCAAAGATGCTCCTCAATCTTTAAAAGCATCTAAATCCAATTTTCACCCAATGAGGTGATGTGGCTCCTGCTGTCCTTCTCCTTAGCATCCTTGGCATCACTGACAGATGTCCTGACAGGTATCATACGTCATCTCCTCAGACAGCACAACTTATCTCCAAGAGGTCATCCACTTGATCTACCTGAAGGTGTAATAAACTAAATTGGCACAGGATGTAGAAGCCACAGCCACTTTCAGGAAATTGTGTATGTAAATGCATAATAAACCTCAACTTGTCATAAATGAGAGTGGAATCTCTTCTGGTCAATTAATTTTCCACTATTTTCTCACAGCACCTTGATTACCACACCTGTGCAGTGTATGATTCCCCAATTGGAAATCCTGTCATTGCTGCAAAAGAGCGCTGTGTCTGACTGGCTAAAATGGGAGATGGACTTGTGAGTAGCAGATTGTGAACATCTGTAGATGTTCCCAGCAGCTCCCAGAAAGGAGCTGGATGTGAAGATATTCAGGCTGTGATCGCCATTGGCCATGCCTGCCCATCTGGCTTCCTTTGAAGGAGACCTTGGACACGGTCTTCTGGCCGTGTTGCTCCCAAACGGGAACCATTTTCTGAGGCGGAAAAGGAGCTGGTGGTCTCCCGGGCCATTAGAGGCTTCTGGGTGGTCAGGGACAGGGCAGGGTAGCCACCTGGCCCTCCTCCTTGTGAGCACCATGGCACTGCGAACCTGGCACTGCCAAGGTGCGCGTGTGGCATTGTAAAGCCGGCAGGAGCACTGCCATGATGGCATGGCCAAGGGTCAGGGCCTGTGGGGCACCATGCCCATGAAAGAAGGGTGGAGGGGCAAATGGAGGGTGGGGGGGGGGGGATGCAGGATGGGTATGAAGGGGCCTCTGAAGGTTGGAAGGTTGGGGGGGAGGAGTTGAAGGATTGGGATCCTGGAAGGGGTTGGCCCCGAAAGAGGGTGCAGGAAGGCCTCAAAAGGAGCCCCATTTTGGGGCCTCATCACTTTAGGGGGTGAGGGGTATTTCCCATATGTGTGAGGGGGCAACATTGCCCATGGGTAGGGGGTGTGCGGGACCCTCAAGCCCACTTAGAGATCAGGGCACCCTTTAAAAATGATGGTCCAATCTCTGAGGAGCCAGTCTGGCAAGCGAGTAAAGCTCCCAGTGATGAAAATAATTCTGGGTGTGGTGGTTCATCCAAGGGGAAACCATCCACGGGCACCCACCCTTTACTGTTCATAAATCATGAACAATAATCATGGTTGACAGTTTGTGGACTTAGTTCCACTTTCCCGCCTGAACATCATAGCCCTTTATTCCTTTATTCTTCAAAAAACTATCTATCTTTGCCTTAAAAACATTCAACAAGGTAGTCCCAACTGCTTCACTGGGCAGGTAATTCCACAGATTCACACCCTCTGGGTGAAGAAATTTCTCCTCAACTCAGTTCTAAATCTGCTCCCCTGTATTTTGGGGCTATGCCCCCTCGTTCCAGTTTCACCGGCCAGTGGAAACAAACTCCCTGCTTCTATCTCAACTATTCCCTTCATAATTTTATATATTTCTATAAGATCCCCCTTCATTCTTCTCAATTCCAATGAGTATAGCCCCAGTCTACTCAGTCTCTCCTAATAAGCCAATCCTCTCAACTCCGGAATCAACATAGTGAATCTCCTCTGCACCCCCTCCAGTGTTAGTACATCCTCTCTCAAGTAAGGAGACCAAAACTGTACACAGTACTCCAGGTATGGCCTTACCAGCATCCGAAACCGCTGCAACATAATTTCCCTGTTTTTAACTCCATCCCTCTAGCAATGAAGGACAAAATTCTACTTGCCTTCTTAAATACCTGCTGCACCTGCAAACCAACTTTTTGCGATTCATGCACAAGGACACCCAAGTCCCACTGCACAGCAGCGTGCGGCAATTTTTTACCATTTAAATAATAGTCCATTTTGCTGTTATTCCGACCAAAATGGATGATTTTCACATTCACCAACATTGAACTCCATCTGCTAGACTCTTGCCCACTCACAGAACGTCTGCAGAGGGATATAAATAGATTAAGTGTTCTCTGCATACTTGGTTCTCATCTTAGTGTCATCTGCAAACTTTGACACATTCCACTTGGTCCCCAACTTCAAATCATTTATATAAATTATAAATAAGGGCGGAATTCTCCGCTCCCGCGATAAATGGTAAGGCCGTCGTGAACTCGGCCGAGTTTCACGACGGCCTCGGGGGCCGCTCCTCTCACCTTATTCACCCCCACCCGGGGGGGCTAGGAGCAGCGCTCCGTAAATCTCGGCCGCCTGGCCTTGACGCTTGCGACAAGGCGGCGCGCCGAGAATGATGCGACGGCGGTGCCTATGTGACGTCAGCCGCGCATGCGCAGGTTGGCCGGCTCCAACCCGCGCATGCGCGGCTGACGTCACGACGGCTGACGGCTCCAACCCGCGCATGTGCATTTGCCGTCTTCCCCTCCGCTGGCTTGATCTTGCGGGGCGGCGGAGGGGAAAGAGTGCGTCGCTTTGAGACACCGGCCCGACGATCGGTGGGCACCGATCGTGGGCCAGTCCCCTCCCGAGCACGGCCGTGGTGCTCACACCCCTCTACGCCCCCCACAAGCTTCAAACGGCACTTTGGCGCCCATGTTCACGACGGCAGCGACCAGGTGTGGTTGCCGCCATCGTGAACCGGTCGGGAACGGCAGGCCACTCGGCCCATTCTGGGCGGCGAGCGCGATTCTTACGAGCGGGGAGTGGGAGAATCGCGGGGGGGTGCCAGGGGGGCGTGTCGCGAGTCGCCCGGCCTTCCCGCGATTCTCCCACCTGGGGTGGGGAGCGGAGAATTCCGCCCTTGCAGTCCCAAAACTGATCCCTGAGGCACACCACTAACCACTGATTGCCAACCAGAAAAGCACGCATTTATCCCCACCCTTTGCTTTCTGTTAGTTAACCAATCCTCTATCCATGGTAATACATTACCCATAATGCCGTGCACCCTTATCTTATGCAACAACCTTTTGTGTGGCACCATGTCGAATACCTTCTGGAAATCCAGTACACCACATCCACCGGTTCCCCGTTGTCCACCGCGCTTGTAATGTCCTCAAAGAGTTTCAATAAATTAGTTAAACATGACCTGCCTTTCATGAACCCATGCTGCATCTTCCCAATGGGACAATTTCTATCAAGCATTTTCCCCACTGGAGAAGTTGAGCTAACTAGCCGATAGTTACCTGCCTTTTGTCAACTTCCTTTTTTAAACAGTGGCGTCACATTTGTTGTTTTCTAATCTACCCAAACTGCCCCAGAGTCCAGTTAATTTTGGTAAATTACCACGAGTGCATTTGCTATTTCCCCCGCCATCTCTTTTAGTACCCTGGGATGCATTCCATCAGGGCCAGGAGACTTGACTACCATTAACCCCATTAGCTTGCCCAATGCTACCTCCTTAGCGATAATGATTGTATTAGACCCTCACCTGTCTTCCACTGTGAAGACCAACACAAAATACCTGTTCAATGCCTCAGCCATTTCCTCATTTCCCAATATTAAATCCCTCTTCTCATCTTCTAAAGGGCCAATGTCTACCTTAGCCACTCTTTTTCATTTTATATATTTGTAGAGACTTTTGTTACATGTTTTTATAATCTGAGCTAGTTTATTCTCCTAATCTAGCTTAATTTTCTTTATAGCTTTTTTCATGATTTTCTGTTGACCTTTAAAGTTTGCCCAATCCTCTAGTTTCCAACTTATCGTTGACATTTTGCGTGCTTCCTTATTTCCTTAGATATCCATGGCCGATTATCCCTTATCTACAGTCCTTTCTTTTCATTGTTATATACATTTACTGAGCACTGTGAAAATCACTTTAAAAGTCCTCCACTGTTCCTCAATTGTCCCGTCATAAAATCTTTGCTCCCAGTCGACCTTAGCCAACTCCTCCCTCATTCTGTTGTAGTCTCCTTTGTTTAAGCACAAGACACTGGTATTGGATTTTACCTTCTCACCCTCCATCTGTATTTTAAATTAAACCATACTATGATCACTCCTTCCGAGAGGATCCCTAACTACGAGATCATTAATCAATCCTGTCTCATTACACAGGATCAGATCTAGGATCGCTTCCTGCCTCATAGGTTCCATTACATACTGTTCTAGGAAACGATCATGGATACATTCTATGACCTCCTCTTCAAGGCTGCCTTGATTGAATTTGTTTGACCAATCGACATGTAGATTAAAATCCCCCAAGATAATTGCCGTAGCAGTTTTACATGAATCAGTTATTTCTTTGTTTATTGCCTGCCCCACCATGATGTTATTACGCCTATCAGTGACCTTTTCTCCTTGCTGTTTCTAATTTCCACCCAAATGGATTCAACCTTTTTCTCCATATCATCTCTCACTATCACCCTGATGTCATCCTTAAATATCAGAGTTACAACCACCTCCCTTACCTTCCTTTCTGTCCTTCGGAATAGTCTGATACCCCTGGATATTTAACTCCTAGTCATGACCACCTTGCAACCAATTCTTTGTAATGGCCACTAAATTATACTCATTCACGGTGATTTGTGCCATCAACTCATTTACCTTGTTTCAAATGCTAAGACCATTCAGGTAAAGTTTTTTTTAACCTTCTTTTTGAATCCTAACACCTCCATTAATTACATCTCCTGAGCTCTCTTTTCCTTTAACATTTTTCATAATTTTCCCTGTAGTTGAACCCACCTCCCTACGTGCTAACTTGCTGCTGTGCATCCCATTAACCATTACTCTTCCACAGGTTTACCCTTCCCTTCCCCCCACTTGATAGTTTAATGTCTTTGTGATCACCCTATGTATCCTTTCTGTCGGAACACTGGTCCTAGATTGGTTTGAATGAAGACAATCCCAACAGTACAGATCCCTCCTGTTACAATATTGATGCCAGTGCCCCATGAAATGGAACCCCTCTTCTCCTCATCAACCCTTTAGCCATGTGTTTACTTCCCTAATTTTCTCATCCCTATGCTAATTCGCACGTGGGTAGTAATCCCGAGATTATAACGCTTGAGGACCTGTTCTTTAATTTAGTTCCTAGAGCTTGACAATCTCCCAACATATCCTCTTTCCTAGTCTTGCCTATGTTGTTTGTCCAAACATGGACCACAACAACTGGATCCTCCCCCTCCCACTCCAATATCCTTTCAAACCAGTTAGCGATGTCCCTCACCCTGGCACCGGGCAGGCAAAACACCATGCGGGAATCTCGATCCTGCTTACACAGGATGCTATCAATCCCCCTAATTATAGAATCCCCTACAACTGCCACTTGTCTTTTTGCTCTCCCCATTTAAATGGCCTCCTGTACCACGGTGCAGTGGTCGTCTAGCTCATCCTCTCTACAGCCCTTTTCCTCATCCTCACAGGGAGCAAGTACCCTATACCTGTTGGACAAGGTCAAGAGCTGAGGCTCCTCCGTTCCTCAATTCAGGCTCCCTCTACCTGCCTCCTTGCAGTCATCACACCCTGCTGTTCCTGGCCACTGACCGACTTTGAGGTACTTAATCTACAGGGTGTGACCTCCTCCTGAAACAAAGCATCTGGGTAACTCTTCCCTCCTCCAGGATGTGCCGCAATGTCCGAAACTCACATTCCAGCTCATCAATTCTGAGCCGAAACTCCTCCAGCAACCAATACTTGCTGCAGATGTGGTCACTGCAACTCGCGATGCGATCTGCCAGTTCCCACAACATGCAGCCACAGTACATCACCTGCCTAGTTAACTAATTTATTAATTAATTTTGCAGTGCTCTCCTACAAATCCTGCAGACTAATCTCCACCCCCGGATCCAAAACAGGTGATCTCCAGAAGAGGCGAAAAATCCCACGGCCAATATGGGAAGAAATTCTGGGAAAATTCCTCTCCGACCCCTCGTGGTTGGAGATGACTGTGGCCGGGATGATATTTAAAATTAACTCTCCCCTCTCTCTCTCCGCGCTATTTAAATTAACTCTTGCCTCGCTCTCTGTGCTTTTTGAAATAAAGGGCGGGGGTCGGAGTGAATCCCGCCCCCACCGGCCGCCGAATTCTCCGGCCCTCCAAGTCGGCGAGGCGTGAGTCGTGCCGCCCGCCCCGGAGAATGGCAGGGACCAGTGCGACTCAATGGGCCCCGGGGCTGCCCAAAGGCTCCGGCCCGCGATGGGCTGAAGTCCCGCTGGTTTTTTGCTGGTCCCGCTGGCGTGGACCAGACTAGGTCCCTGACTGGCGGGACCTGGCGGTGTGGGCGGGCTCCGGGGTCCTGGGGGGGAGGGCGCGGGCAATCTGGCCCCGGGGGATCTGGCCCCCCTGGTGGCCTGGCCCGCGATTGGGGCCCACCGATCCGTGGGCGGGCCTGTACCGTGGGGGCACTCTTTTCCTACGCTTCGGCTGTGTCAGCTTCCTGCGCATGTGCGGGGATGACGTCAGCAGTCGCTGACGCACCCGCGCATGCGCGGCCTCTCGCCAGCCGGCGGAGTCCTTTCGGCCCCGGCTGGTGTGGCGCCAAAGGCCTTCCACGCCAGCCAGCGGAGGATTCTGCACCTTTGGGGCAGGCCAATGCCGGAGTGGTTGACGCCACTCCGTCCCGCCGGGAACCCCCGCCCCGCCGGGTACGGGAGAATCCCGCCCAAACTCTCTCCTCTCTCTCCGCGCTTTTTGAAATAAACTCTGGCCTCTCTCTCCGTGCTGTTTCAAATGAACCCTCTCCTCTCCTCGCTATTTAAGATAAACCTATTTAAGCGAGCTCACCCAGGACCTACCGGCCTCCCAGGATCTACCAGTCTCCCCAGGGAGACCGCAGCCAGGCACTGTTCAGTACTGGTCCACACAAACATGGACCAGGCGGAAGGGCACCGGGGGGGGGGGGGGGGGGGGGGGGGGGTGGTCCCGTGGGCCATCGGAGACCCCTGGGTGGTCAGGGATAGGAATGTGGGCACCTTGACACTGTCAATCTGGCAGGCAGCCCGATCTTTGAGGAGCCGGTCTGGCCAGCAAGTTGCCCAGCGATGAAAATAGTACGAAGTGTCGGCTAAACCAGTGAGAAACTCCCCAGGGTGCAGAAAAATTGACTAAATGTGGTTAGATAGTGGTGGGGAACTCGCCGGCATATTTGGTGGGTAACTCCCAGTAAAGCCTGCCACAAATGACACTTAGAAACCTTTGTGCGAGATCGCTCTCCTTGTCCCAAGAGGTTGCATACATCAGCAGCAACCTGTGAGAGTTTGAGCCTCTTGACGCACTGTTGCTCAGTCGATCTTACTGGAGAGTATGCCCCTCTTTGCAGCTCCATCCCCTGTTCTGTGCAGTGGCATGTGGCAGCGGCGAAGGTTCTTGTTGACAATGTTGGTATTGCTGATTCTTCTGTGCTTCTTCAGGAATCCATATAACGGCGGCATAAGCTGTTCCCATTCTGCAATTGAGAGCAGATTTTATTTACAGCAAGATAAATAAAGTCCAAGATAAATCAAATTGGTTAGCATTATATTCATTGGAGTTTAGCAGAGTGAGAGGGGATCTTATAGATATTTACAAAATGCTGACAGGGGCGGAGAGCTTGCGAATGACCAGTCAGTCAGAGTGAGATTCAGCCAGAGTGAAGGTATTGAGAATTTGGAGCTGAGTGGGAATTCGGAGCTGAGTGGAAAGAGGTGCTCATCATCGGGAGGAGTGGAGAGGTGGGCCTACGAGGGAGACTCGAGGGCAAGTGAGAGGTAGAAAGAATTGAATCGTGATGTCAGAGCCAGCAGGTAAGTGATCGACTGTTGACTGGTATGTCATTTTTCTTTTCTTTTTTCTCTTTTTCTCTTGGCATTGTAGTTGTTGTAAGTTAACTTAAGGATTAAGTCATGGCAGGAGATCCCAGACCTGTGTCATGCTTCTCTTGTGTGATGTGGGAATTATGTGTCCTTCACGTGTAAGAAATGTGTCCAACTACACCTCCTGTTAGACCACTTGATGGCTCTGGAGCTGCGGATAGATTCACTTTGGAGCATCCACGATGCTGAGGAAGTCATGGTTGACATGCTCTGTGAGGTGGTCACAAAGCAGTTAAAAATTACTGAGGGAGATAGGAAATGGGTGACCACCAAACAGAGGAAGAGTAGGAAGGCAGTGCAGGGGTCCCCTGTGGTCAAGTCCCTCCAAAACAGATACACCGTTTTGGATACTGTCGGGGGAGATGGCTCACTAGGGGAAGGCGGCAGCAGCCAGGTTCATGACACCGTGGCTGGCTCTGCTGCGCAGGAAGGCAGGAAAAAGAGTGGCAGAGCTATAGTGATAGGGGATTCAATGGTAACGGGAATAGACAGACATTTCTGCGGACGCAAATGAGACTCCAGGATGGTATGTTATCTCCCTGGTGCAGAGAGAAATCGGAAGTGTAAAAAGGGGACATGAGATTGCTTTGGCAGAAAGGGCGAAGGAGAATGCAAAGACTTATACATAAAGGGCAAAAGTGTAACTAAGGAGAGAGTAGGTCCTCTTAAGGATCTACAAGGTCATCTATGTGCGGATCCACAAGAGATGGATGAGATCCTAAATGAATATTTCTCATTGGTATTTACTGTTGAGAAAGGCATGGATGTTAGGGAACTTGGGGAAATAAATAGTGATGCCTTGAGGAGTGTACATATTACAGAGAAGGAGGTACTGGAAATCTTAAAGCGCATCAAGATAGATAAATCCCTGGGACCAGATGAAATGTATCCCAGGACGTTGTGGGAGGCTAGGGAGGAAATTTGGGTCCCCTAGCAGAAATATTTGAATCATCGACAACCACAGGTGAGGTGTCTGAAGATTGGAGAGTAGCAAATGTTGTGCCTTTGTTTAAGAAGGGCTGTAGGGGAAAGCCTGGGAACTACAGATCGGTGAGCCTAACGTCTATGCTGGGTAAGTTGTTAAAAGGAATTCTGAGAGACAGGATCTACAGGCATTTGGAGAGGCAAGGACTAATTAGGGACAGTCATCATGGTTTTGTGAGTGGTAAATCATGTCTCATGAATCTGATTGAGTTTTTTGAACGGGTAACCAAGAAGGTAGATGAGGGCAGTGTAGTCGATGTTGCCTACATGGACTCTAGCAAGGCCTTTGACAAAGTACCACTTGATAGGTTGTTGTATAAAGTTAAATCTCACGGGATCCAGGGTGATGTAGCCAATTGGATACAAAATTGGCTTGACGACAGAAGACAAAGGGTGGTGTAGAGAGTTGTTTTTCAAACTGGAGGCCTGTGACCAGCGATGTGCCTCAGGGATCAGTGTTGGGTCCATATTTGTTATTTATATTAATTATTTGGATGAGCATTGAGGAGGCATGGTTAGTAAATTTGCAGATGACACCAAGGTTACTCGACAGTGAAGAAGGTTATCTAGGATCGCAATGGGATCTTGATCAATTGGACCAGTGGGCCGATGAATGGCAAATGGAGTTTATTTTGGATACATGTGAGGTGATGCACTTTGGTAGATCGAATTGGGAAGGACCTACTCAGTTAATGGTAGAATGTTAGGGAGAGTTATACAACAAAGAGATCCAGGAGTACAGGTTCATAGCTCTTTGAAAGTGGAGTTACAGGTGGACAGGGTGGTGAAGAAGGCATTCGGCATGCTTGGTTTCATGGGTCAGAACATTTAATACAGGAGTTGGAATGTCTTGTTGAAGTTGTACAAGACATTAGTAAGGCCACACTTGGAATACCTTGTACAGTTCTGGTCACCCTATTATAGAAAGGGTATTGTTAAAAAAGTGCAGAAAAGATTTACTAGGACGCCACCGGGACTTGATGGTCTAAGTTATAAGGAGAGGTTAGATAGACTGAAACCTTTTTCCCTGGAGCGTAGGAGGCTTAGGGGTGACTTATGGAGGTCTATAAAATAATGAGGGACATAGATAAGGTCGATAGTCAACATATTTTCCCAAAGGTAGAGGAGTCAAGAACTAGAGGCCGTAGGTTTAAGTTGGGAGGGGAGAGATATAAAAGGGTCCATAGGGGCATTTTTTTCACACAGGGTGGTGAATGCCTGGAACGAGCTGCCAGAGGAAGTAGTAGAAGCAGGTAAAATTTTGTCTTTTAAAAAGCATTTAGACAGTTATATGGGTATAGAGGGTATATATATGGGCCAAATGCAGGCAATTGGGACCAGCTCAGTGGTAAAAACTCAGCAGCATGGACAAGTTGGGCCGAAGGGCCTGTTTCCATGCTATAAACCACTCTGACTCTGACTCTATTAGACAGGGTAGATTCAGAAAGAAAGTTCCCGATGGTGGGGGTGTCCAGAACGAGGGGTCATAGTTTGAGGATAAGGGGTCAGCCTTTCAAGACTGATATGAGGAGAAATTTCTTCACCCAGTGAGTGGTGAATCTATGGAATTAGCTACCACAGAAAGTGGTTGAGGCCAAAACATTGTGTAATTTCAAGAAGGGATTAGGTATGCTCTCGGGCTAAAGGTACCAAGGGATGTGGGGGGTAAGGTGGGATCAGGGTCTGAACTTGATGATCAGCCATGATCATAATGAATTGCAGGGCAAGCTCGAAGGGCCGAATGGCCTCTTCCTGCTTCTATTTTCTACGTTTCTATGTTTATATGTAAATGACTTCCAAAAAGTTGTTCCTGTCCTGTAATCAGGTAACTCCCGCTCTCAACACAGGTGCTGTGTACAAGGCTCGCCCATTGGCATGGCCGCAGCGTTTATATTTCTCTATTTAAACACTTTCTAGCCTGTCAAATTCATTGATCAATGACCTCACACTGTGCTCTTGCCTTGTGTACCCTGACAATATCCACACATTTCAGGAAATCTGTGTGCTGGCTGTAAAACGAAGAGAAAGGTTAAATTGCCACTTAGTTGATATTTAACCGAATTAAACATCTGACCAAAACTATCTGGGGAATTTCCCAGTCACTCCCCAATGGGTCTTTATTAAACACCAGGGAGTGGGAACAGACCGGGTTTCCTGTAAGCCAGCCCTTCCAGGAGTGGGACAGTGGGGCTGTGAGACCTTTGGCTGATTTTTCCAAGGAATGCATTGATTGTTTGTTGGAGTAAGAACCAAGGCTCTATAATTGCAATCAATTAAAAAAAGACTGACCATATCGACATTACTGTAACTGCACTCGTTGTTTGGTAAGCTAAACATTTACTAATACTTACTCATTCCTGTTACTTTTTAGTTATATACCTTCCCCATCAAAATTAGCCTGAGTGTTCGTTACCATTGGAGAAAATGCTGGTCAGAGAGACAATCTGAAAGTGAATCTCAGCTACCAACAGTAGATTCAGGGAAACTGGAAGATTCGAAAGGTTCAACAAAAACCCCACACATAATAACACTAACTGAGTAGTCTGTGAGTAATAGCATGTTTTCTACTTGTTGAAGCAGCCAACCCACATTTGACAGTCAAAGTAGGTGGAAGGGGAGAAACCAGCTATGTAACCCAAGGCTCACAGTCAGGCAGTGACTTCAACAGTCGTTGGCATTTTGTGAAAACCAGAATGATATAAAAATAGAATCTAGGTAAATTACGTTTTTTATGCTACAATTAGATTTACAAAACAATTCCCAGAGAAATTAAATCGATTTTAGTTGAAAATAACTACTACTCACCCCCCCACCACCCCCCACCCCCCCTCACCACCACCAATTTAACTTCTAGTTACTAACTTCAGGAGCCAGTATTGACTTCAGTTATCCTGGGATGGATTCTCTGACTCCCCGCCGGGTCGGAGAATCGCCGGGGGCCGGCGTCAATCCCGGCCCCGCCGTGTACCGAAGTCTCCGGCACCAGAGATTCAGCGGGGGTGGGAATCACGCCGCGCCTGTCGGCGGGCCCCCCCCCCCGGCGATTCTCCGGCCCGCCATGGGCCGAAGTCCCGCCGCTGTCATGCTGGTCCCACTGGCCCCACGGTGGCCTGGCCCGCAATCAGGGCCCACCGATCGGCGGGTGGGCCTGTGCCATGGGGGCACTCTTTTCCACCCGCCTTTGCCATAGTCTTCACGATGGCGGAGGCGGAAGTGACCTCTTCCCCAGCGCATGTGCGGGGATAACATCAGCAGCCGCTGACACTCCGGCGCATGTGCGGACTTCCGCCGGCCGGCGAAGTCCCTTCGGCCCCGGCTGGTGTGGCGTCAAAGGCCGTTCCCGCCAGCCGGTGGGGCGGCAACCACTCCGGCGCGGGCCTAGCCCCTCAATGTTAGGGCTTGGCCCCTAAAGATGCGGAGAATTCCACACCTTTGGGGCAGCCCGACGCCGGAGTGGTTCACGCCACTCCAACACGCCAGGACCCCCCGCCCCGCCGGGTAGGGGAGAATCCCGGCCCTGTTTCTTATTTCTTGTTTCTCATTCAGACAAATAGAGGATCCTGATCTTCAGCTTTTAGAATAATTGTTTTGAAAGGAGTGGCAAGGAGTGATCTATTCCTGCTGCTAATTCATATGCTCATATCCATTGAAGAATCTATAGCATCCCTACAGTGCAGAAGGAGGCCATTCAGCCCATCGACCCTCCAAAAAAGCACCTTCCCGTGGCCCGCCCCCCTGCCCTATCCCCATAACCTGCATATCAAGGGGTAATTTAGCATGGCCAATCCACCAAAGCTGGACATCTTTTAACGCTGGGAGGAAACCAGAGCATCTGGAGCAACCCCACGGCAGACTTAGAGAGAGTGTGTAAACTCCACACAGTCAGTCACCCAAGGCTGGAATCAAACCTGGGTCCCTGGTGCTGTGAGGCAGCAGTGCTAAACATTGTGCCACTGTGCTGTCAATATAGTTACCTGAATAACTTAGTTATGTCAAACCAGCAATATTAATAATCTTTATTATTGTCACATGTAGGCTTGCATTAACACTGCAATAAAGTTATTGTGAAAATCCCCGAGTCGCCACACTCCGGCAGCTGTTCGGGTATACCTGAGGGAGAATTCAAAATGTCCAATTCACCTGACAGCACGTCTTGCGGGACTTGTGGGAGGAAACCAGAGCACCCGGAGGAACGCAGACACAGGGAGAACGTGCAGACTCCGCACAGACAGTGACCCAAGCGATAATCGAACTGTCTGCACATACAAGAGGAGTGATTTATAAATATAACTCAGATCAGCCTTGTTTCTCTAACCCTTGGCATGTGTCTTTTCTGAATTAAAAAGACATATTTTACCTCACACATTGTTAGCTAATAAAACCAAAATGTGCATTAGCAGCTATACTGTATTGCATTATAAAATCCTGAAATATAAGAATTATTGATTTTACTCTGTGATGTCATCCTTCTCAAATCTATTTCTCCCTTGCTCTCTGTGAGAGCGGTGAGCACAAACAAATCCTAATTGAGAGATTGTCAGACACATGCGATACTATGTCAAACCAGCAAGATATTTGTTTCCGAGAGTATTGTTCAGCCACCTGAAGGTCAACACAAGAATGTTGGCCGCACGGGCAGCACGGTAGCATTGTGGATAGCACAATCGCTTCACAGCTCCAGGGTCCCAGGTTCGATTCTGGCTTGGGTCACTGTCTGTGCGGAGTCTGCACATCCTCCCCGTGTGCGCGTGGGTTTCCTCCGGGTGCTCCGGTTTCGTCCCACAGTCCAAAAGATGTGCAGGTTAGGTGGATTGGCCATGATAAATTACCCTTAGTGACCAAAATTGCCCTTAGTGATGGGTTGGGTTATGGGGATAGGGTGGAGGTGTTGACCTTAGGTAGGGTGCTCTTTCCAGGAGCCGGTGCAGACTCGATGGGCCGAATGGCCTCCTTCTGCACTGTAAATTCTATGAAATGCAAAATCTATGAAATGAAATGTCAATCTGGTTTTTGTAAATTCTTCTTTCCATTTTTACCTCCCCACCCTATCACCACATGGACAGGAGATTTTCCCTCATCCACATTGCAGGAGACAGCTACTGAGATAGCGATGTTACTACAGTCATAGCAGCAGCAAAACCCCTCAATGAAAACTACAGGCCATGTAGCATCAGAAGACCAGTGGAAAAACCAATGTGGAAACCAATGACCAATGGAAGATCAATGGAAGACTTTTCAGTGTTTCCTTACAGAAAGAAACAAAGAATATTGAGAATTACTGGGAATGCAGTTGAATTTGACACCCCTCTAATGTGAAAGATTTGACATAGCGCACTGCACATTTCCTTTTTTATGATTTATTCTCTATAGATTTGACACTGACCTGTCTCATCTAGGCCCTGGTTTGAGATGCAGCCAAGACTGATAGGATGGAAAGTGTCCTTATTTTATGAGCACAACACTAAGTAACATTAAAGTTTAATTTACAGTTGAACACAATGGCGCTATAAGGAGGGATGATGATGTAATGGTAATGTGTAATCACGAGGGCCGGGCTATTGCTCTGGGAATATGTGTTCAAATGCCACCATGGAAAATCTGGAATAGTGACCATGACAACTATCATCAACGGTTGTAAAAATCCATCTGTTCACTAAAGTGCTTTCGGGAAGGAAATCTGGTCTGGCTTACATGTGACTCAGAACCACAGCAATGTGGTTAGCTGCACTCGGAAATAGCCTACAAGTTAGCCAGTTCAAGGGCAATTCGGGATGGGCAACAAATGCTGGTGCCCACATCCCATAAGAATAAAGAGAAAAATGTACTTCTCAGACAGCACAGATTCTGATGCTTACTGGAATTATACTGATTATTTGTAAAATAATGTGACCATCATTAGATATGTATTCTTACTCATTCCTGTTACTTTCAGGGTGGGTTTGATATTGACGTATTCAGCAGATTCAGCGCAGTGTGTTTGTCATAAGTGAATGTTACATTTTTTTAAATGCTTGCTAACTTCATTCAGTTCCTCCCACCTTTCTTTTAAAAAACATTTTCTATGAAATATCTGTTTATGGTCATTTATACTATAGGCACAGTTGCAACATTTAAAAAAAAACATTTACAATTCTTTTTTTTCCAATTAACGGACAATTTAGCGTGGCCAATCCATCTACCCTGCTCACCTGTGGGTTGTGGGGGTGAGACCCACCCAGACATGGGAAGAATGTGCAAACTCCACATGGACAGTGACCCGGAGCAGGGATCGAACCCAGGTCCACGGCAACATGAGACAGCAGTGCTAACCACTGCACCACCATGACGCCCCGAGTTGCAACATATGAAGTGTCAGTTAACCTTCTGCAGTGTTACCCCATCATTAGTGCAGGGTGTCCGGGGAGGGATAGTGCAGGGTGTCCGGGGCGCGGCAGGGTGCCGGGGAGGGGCAGGGTGTCCGGGGAGGGGCAGGGTGTCCGGGGAGGGGCAGGGTGTCCGGGGAGGGATAGTGCAGGGTGTCCGGGGAGGGGCAGGGTGTCCGGGGAGGGGCAGGGTGTCCGGGTAGGGGCAGGGCGTCCGGGGAGGGATAGTGCAGGGTGTCCGGGGAGGGGCAGGGTGTCCGGGGAGGGATAGTGCAAGGTGCCCGGGGAGGGGCAGGGTGTCCGGGGAGGGGCAGGGTGTCCGGGGAGGGGCAGGGTGTCCGGGTAGGGGCAGGGCGTCCGGGGAGGGGCAGGGTGTCCGGGGAGGGGCAGGGTGTCCGGGGCGTGGCAGGGTGTCTGGGGAGGGGCAGGGTGTCAGGGGAGGGGCAGGGTGTCCGGGGAGGGGCAGGGTGTCTGGGGAGGGGCAGGGTGTCTGGGGAGGGATAGTGCAGGGTGTCTGGGGAGGGGCAGGGTGCCCGGGGAGGGATAGTGCAGGGTGCCCGGGGAGGGGCAGGGTGTCCGGGGAGGGGAAGGGTGTCCGGGGAGGGGCAGGGTGTCCGGGGAGGGATAGTGCAGGGTGCCGGGGAGGGGCAGGGTGTCCGGGGAGGGATAGTGCAGGGTGTCCGGGGAGGGGCAGGGTGTCCGGGGAGGGGCAGGGTGTCCGGGGAGAGATAGTGCAGTGTGTCCGGGGAGGGGCAGGGTGTCCGGGGAGGGGCAGGGTGTCCGGGGAGGGGCAGGGTGTCCGGGGAGGGGCAGGGTGTCCGGGGAGGGGCAGAGTGTCTGGGGAGGGGCAGGGTGTCCGGGGAGGGTCAGGGTGTCTGGGGAGGGGCAGGGTGTCCGGGGAGGGGCAGAGTGTCTGGGGAGGGGCAGGGTGTCCGGGGAGGGTCAGGGTGTCTGGGGAGGGGCAGGGTGTCCGGGGAGGGGCAGGGTGTCTGGGGAGGGGCAGGGTGTCTGGGGAGGGGCAGGGTGTCTGGGGAGGGGCAGGGTGTCCGGGGAGGGGCATGGTGTCCGGGGAGGGGCAGGGTGTCGGGGGAGGGGCAGGTTGTCCGGGGAGGGGCAGGGTGTCCGGGCAGAGATAGTGCAGGGTGTCCAGGGAGGGGCAGGGTATCCGGGGAGGGATAGTGCAGGGTGTCGGGGAGGGGCAGGGTGTCCGGGGAGGGATAGTGCAGGGTGTCCGGGGAGGGATAGTGCAGGGTGTCCGGGGAGGGGCAGGGTGTCCGGGGAGGGATAGTGCTGGGTGTCCGGGGAGGGGCAGGGTGTCCGGGGAGGGACAGGGTGTCCGGGGAGGGGCAGGGTGCCCGGGGAGGGGCAGGGTGTCTGGGGAGGGGCAGGGTGTCTGGGGAGGGGCAGGGTGTCTGGGGAGGGGCAGGGTGTTCGGGGAGGGGCAGGGTGTCCGGGCAGGGGCAGGGTGTCCGGGGAGGGGCAGGGTGTCCGAGGAGGGGCAGGGTGTTCGGGGAGGGGCAGGGTGTCCGGGCAGGGGCAGGGTGTCCGGGGAGGGGCAGGGTGTCCGGGGAGGGGCAGGGTGTCCGGGGAGGGATAGTGCAGGGTGTCCGGGGAGGGGCAGGGTGTCCGGGGAGGGGCAGGGTGCCCGGGGAGGGGCAGGGTGTCCGGGGAGGGGCAGGGTGTCTGGGGAGGGGCAGGGTGTTCGGGGAGGGGCAGGGTGTCTGGGGAGGGATATTGCAGGGTGTTCGGGGAGGGGCGGGGTGTCCGGGGAGGGGCAGGGTGTCCGGGGAGGGGCAGGGTGTCCGGGGAGGGGCAGGGTGTCCGGGGAGGGATAGTGCAGGGTGTCCGGGGAGGGGCAGGGTGTCCGGGGAGGGGCAGGGTGTCCGGGGAGGGGCAGGGTGTGCGGGGAGGGGCAGGGTGTCCGGGGATGGATTGTGCAGGGTGTTCGGGGAGGTGCAGGGTGTCCGGGGAGGGGCAGGGTGTCCGGGGAGGGATAGTGCAGGGTGTCTGGGGAGGGGCAGGGTGTCCGGGGAGGGATAGTGCAGGGTGTCCGGTGAGAGATAGTGCAGGGTGTCCGGGGAGGGATTGTGCAGGGTGTTCGGGGAGGTGCAGGGTGTCCGGGGAGGGGCAGGGTGTTCGGGGAGGGATAGTACAGGGCATTGGAGCAGGAGGAGGCCGATTGCCCAATCGAGCCCGCTCTGCCTTTCATTATGATCATGACTGATCATCCAACTCAGTGGCCTGTTCCCGCTTTCTTCCTTATCCTTTGATCCCTTTAGCCCTAGGAGCTATATCTAACTACTTCTAGAAAACATACTGGGTGGATTCCCCGTTTCTTAGACCATGGGCGGGGATACTCCATTTTGTAATCGGTAATCAAGCGGAGAATGTATTTTTACGACTGAATCAGGGGTAGTGTCTGTTTTATGCAGGTTGCGCATGTTCCGCCCTTTCCAAAACAGCATCATCGCAGAGCTCACTGCAGGCCGTTGGGACCGCCTCAGGACGTCACCTGAAGGCCCTCCGATGCTCCGCCCCCAATGGGCCGAGTTCACGACCACGCGGTTGATGTGTGAGGCAGGTTATTACATCCTGCAACACACCTGCTTGTAACCTCACTCCACCAAATGTGTCTTCTCTCCCTCTACTAGAACTGGAACCTTTTCAGCTGCTACCTTAAACCTACCCTCCATCCCACATCTCTTCCTACCTTTCTTTAAACCTGACACTTGGACACATGGGGCGGGATTCTCCAATACGTGGCAGCGTCCACGCCGTCGTGAACGCCCTCGCGTTTTACGACAGCGTGAACGGGCTGCTGCCAGGACTAAGTCTGGCCCCGACGGTGCTGGGGCGGTTCACCCCACTCCAACTGCCGATCCCAGCACGAACTTTGCGTTACGGGATCCGAGCATGCGCAGTGGCCTCCTTCAACATGCCAGCCCCAACGCAACATGGCGCAGGGCTGCAGGGGCCGGTGCGTAGGAAAGGAGGCCCTCAGTCAGGGAGGCCGGCCCACCTGTCGGTGGGCCTCGATCGCGGGCCAGGCCATATCGGAGGCCCCCCAGATGTCGGACGACCCCTCCCCTCCCACAGGCCGCCCACCGACCCTTCAACGCGCCGGCGGGACCTCTTTTTCTTTTACGACTGCTTGGCCCATCCGTTCCGGAGAATTGCGGGGAGGGGGGGCACGAAGAGCGGCCTGTGACTGGTGCCATGCCAAACACGCCGGCGCCAATGGGAACGATTCTCCGCAGACGGCTGGCGTCGGGGTAGCGTTGCCTGGTCGCGGGGATTCTCCGGCCCTGCCCAGGGCTGGGAGAATCCCGCCCTTGCTTTCTATTCTTGTTTCAAATACAACGGGCCAATTTGTTACATAAAAGACACTGGACAGAACGTTTCAGTTTTCCTTCTAAGTGTTGCCTCTGGTGGGAAAAGCAGAGGGCAGCCCACCAGTTGCCTTGCCGGGTTTTGCTGCAGTTATTTAGAACACAGGGGAAAAAAGGGAAGGTGTGGGACCCATGATGTCAGAGCCCACCCCACCAACAATCTTAGCTTCTGACTGATCTCCCTCCCCTGGAAACTCCCTCCCCAAGGGAACACCTCTTCCAGGGAATCCCCACCCTGAGCCTCTCCAATGTAAGCTCTCCACAGCAGTGTCTGGATGGCCCTCTCCCACCCGGGGGCTGTACTTACTTGTGCATCCCCAGCTGCTGCTCTTTACCAGGTCTCCATTTATCAAGACCTATTGTAAGCCTTGTTGGCGTGACGTCATGCTGGCGAGGGGTATTTACCTACACGAGGGGATGACACAGCAGGCAGGCCCGCTAATGACATGGAAATGTAACCTTTCATGGTGGGAACCCCATTATGTCATTGGCAGTGGCCCAAAAATTAGGTGGGGTAACGGGATTATCGGGATAAGGTAGGGAGTGGACCTAGGTAGGGTACTCTTTCAGAGGGTCAGTGCAGACTCGATGGGCCGATTGGCCTCCTTCTGCACTGTAGGGATTCTATGAGGGGGCGGGGACAATCTCAATGGGAAATTCCTCCAGTATAAAAGCTGTTGTAGGACTCTGGTTGAATTCTCCACGCTCTCCAGCTTTCCTGCCTGCTGAGAACGGGGGAAGGAGGAAAATTCCCCCCACTATACAAATGCATGTCATAGTTTTGGCTGGTTTTTTTTAGGTATGGATTGTGGACACACTTCAGGAGAGTATACAATTTAAGCAAGAAACGGTGGCCTAGTGGTTAGCACAGCTGTCTCACGGCGCTGAGGTCCCAGGTTCGATCCCGGCTCTGGGTCACTGTCCATGTGGAGTTTGCACATTCTTCCCGTGTCTGCGTGGGTTTCGCCCCCACAACCCAAAAATGTGCAGAGTAGGTGGATTGGCCACGCTAAATTGCCCCTTAATTGGAAAAAATAATTGGGTAATCTAAATTTTAAAAAAAAAATTTAAGCAAGAAATGCAGTGCAGTTCCGAAAGAGTGCTGCATTGTCACAGTTACTATCCTTTAGATAACACATTAAACTAAGGTTTGATTTGCCTTTTCCGATGGCACTAAAGACCATGGAGCACAGTTTTGTAGAAGAGTAGGTGCCTTGGCTAACATTTCTTCCACGACCAGAAAACGGGTTGAATGCTCTGCTGTTTGCGAAAACAAACAACTGTAGTGTTTACTTGTGTAATAGCAGTGACTGCACTTCAAACTAACAGATTGTGTAGGAAACTGCTACATCAATGCTCTTTTATTCATTCCGGTCTTTGATATATATTTCTTGAAAGAAAGCAACATGATTGATTTTCCTAAAATGGAGGAAACTGAAAACACATACTTTGATTTGGCAATCACTAAAATGTCAATGAACAAGAAGAGTTCCCTGTGTTCGGTCATCATTCTTACTGTTAGCTCCATGCAGTTTAGCTCTGAGCTCAGGTTGGTAAGTCTCAAACGGTGAGGGCATTGTTCCAAACATATTGGCAAGGGTCTGTTTCCTCTGTAAAGAGAAAAATGACTTGTATCTGATCACCGGAACAGGAATAGACCTTTCAGCTCTTCAAAGCGGCTGTTCCCAGTAAGCTGTGTGAAGGACACAAAGAAGCAACAAGGAGATATTGACAAGATAAATGAATGGGCAACAAGATGGCAGATAGAGGGCATGATTCTCCCAAAAGGGAACAAAGTCCCCGAGCAAGCACGTTTAGCCACGTGTTTCCGTCTATGCGACTCACGTTGAATAAGGGGTCTGAACGGGGAATGTACAGCTGAGGCAGAACATAGCCCTGTTTTGTACAGTGGGGAGCTCCACTCGCTGGAACTCCCCAATGTAGCGAGAGATTGGGACGCTATTTTTAAATGGCGTCCCGACTCTCGGAGGCCACCAAAACAATCCCCGTCCTCCCTCCCAGCGCAAACTCACTATGGGAGGGCCCTCACCATAAGACATAGGAGCAGAATTAGGCCACTCGGCCCATTGAGTCTGCTCCACCATTCAATCATGGCTGATATTTTCTCATCCCCATTCTCCTGCCTTCTCCCCATAACCCCTGATCCCCTTACACTAGGCAACCCCAGCCCAATCACACACACACACAAAAATGCCAGCTGGGCACTTTGGCAGTGCCACCTTGGCAATGCCCATGCCAGCTGACAATGCCACCTGGACAGTGCCAGGTCAATGCCCAGGTGGCAGTGCCAGGGCACCACCCTGCCCAAAGGGCATGCAGCGCGGGGCCTCTGATTCCCTTGGAGACCCCCCAAGAGTGCACTCTGTCTGGTCCCAGGTTGTGGGGACCGGTGCTAAACAGCACTCACCCAAGCTCTTTGAGGCAAACAGGGTTGAATCCCAAAGCCTCAGGTACCTCAGGAATCTCCACATTACAGTGAGGTTAGCTGTCTCGCTCTAATATGCAGATTTGTGAAAAAGCAATTCCGCCATTTTGGGTGGGATTAACATTGCAACATTGAATCTCGTGAGGCGTTGCAAGCCGGGTAGATCACCAGAGTATGCTGTGGAGTAGGGCAAAGTAACACAAAATTAAAAAGCTGAATTTTTTAAATGGCATGTAACTTCTAAATATTCATATTCAGAGAAACTTGAATGTAGCTGCACATGGAACACAAAAAGTTAGCATAAAGATACGTAGTATGTGTGGTGAATGTAATATAGATGTATATATGTTAATTCACACTGTTGTTGTAAGCGCAGTAGCGCTATCCTACCACTAATGGGAGTAGCTCTGGGAGTACTCAGGAACTTGTACTGGGCTCCACCCTTGGCTCCGCCCATGACTCCTCCCCCTAGTGCAGCTGTATAAATACCCTTGTCCAGAGTCAGCCTGAGTTCACTACGGGTTCATCGACAGGTAACAGGCTGGCTCTGAAGTAAGCTGATTAAAGCCTAGATTCACATCGGAAACACGTGTCTGGTGAATTGATGGTTCCATCAGTATGTAACTCGGAAGCTGAATTACAGCTGGCTTTTAATGCAAGGGGGCTGTATTATAAGGACATCTTGCTATAATGGTACAGGGCACCAGTGAGACCATACCAAGAATACTGCGCAGTATTCATCTCTGAAAAAGATATACTCGCCTTGGAGGTGGCACAGGAAAAGTTCACTAAATTGTTTCCTGGGATCAGAAGCTGAATAATTGGGCTTGTACTCTCTGGAATTCAGAATAATCAGCGATGATCTAAATGGAACATATGCTGCTGGATTCTCCATTCCTGAAGTGTTGATGCGTGGCAGGATTTGTGGAGTTCCATGTCAGCAAAACTGGCACGGCACCTGGACTGATTCAGCTACCATGGAGGGGCTAGCATCGGTGCCACGTGGAACACAGTCGATTCCAATGAGAAACGGTGCTGGATTCGCTGGGTGCATTATTGATACTCAGGAGGTTGACAAGCTGCAGCCGCACATACACACTTCATTCCCCACACACCCTTATCCCAGCCAACAACATGGCACTAGCTGCGTCGGAGCGCGCACATCCCACTGAGGGGTCGACTGGGGTCAAAGGGCACCTAGGGGGGGGACACCCATACAACCTGTAGCCTTAAGTTCACAATGGGCAACCAGTGCACAGCTGCATGGCTGCCTTATAGGCCGTGGCAATGGTGCTCCATGCCCATCCACCCCAACCCCGCAGCCCACCTCCTGCCCATCCCCCGCTACTCCCCTGGCCCTGGCAGAAGCCCCCCCCCCCTCCACCCCCCCCCCCCCCCCCCCCCGGCCCGTGGCATGACTGTCAGCAAACTATGGTAATGTTGGACACTTTGTGGACACTTTCTGTACCCCCTCACTCTCCCTCAGCAGCCACGGCGCCTGTTTCACGCCGTCGGGAACTCGGTCCAATGGAGGCAGAGTATCATGGAGGCCCCAAGTAATACTGGGTCAGACCTGCTAATGATATCCAACGGCATTTAGTGTACGTGCATTCTGGAAAGCCTTGACGCTGCTGTGGAGGACCCGGAGAATTGTGATTTGACGTGAACCCTGCACCTTCCACGATTTCGGCGTGAAAACCCATTCTCCGCCCAAACGCGTTTCCCGATTCCGGCGTCGGCCGACGGAGAATCCCGCCCATGAGATTCTGAAAGGGTTTGACAGCGTGTATACTGGGAGGTCTTTTCCCCAGGCTGAGGAATCTAGAACATGGGGGCATGGTCTCAGAATAAGGGGCCGATCACCAAGATGAGGAGAATCGTCTTCAATCAGAAGGTTGTGATTCATTGCGATTGTCTATCCCAGAGGGTTGTGTCGTCTCCAACATTCAATATATTCAGACCTTTGGGGCCGAATCTTCGTTTGGAGCTTTGGTCTAGCTCTCTTGAGGCAAAGGTTGCTGACACTAGCTAACATCCAAGAACTTAAAAATATACAATTTGTATGGACAAGACAAATTGGAGTCCATAGAATCACAGAATTCCTATAGAGCAGAAGGAGGCCATTCGACCCATCAAGTGCACATTGACCCTCTTAAAGGGCACCCTACCCAGGCCCACCTCCCTCCCCTGCCCTATCCCTGTAATCCCACATCTCCACCTAAACTTTGGGTACTAAGGGATAATTTATCATGGCCAATCCATCTGACCTTCACATCGTTGAGACTGTGGGAGGAAACCAGAGCACCCGGAGGAAACCCATGCAGACACAGGAAGAAAGTACAAACTCCACACAGACAGTTACCCAAATTGAACCCAGGTTCCTGGCGCTGTGAAGGCAGCAGTGCTAACCACTGTGCCACCGTGCCTAAGATCTTCCGTAAAGTCAATAAAAGGACAGTTGAACAATTTGTTTTTTTTAATGACACCATCCACCTGAGAGAATAAATCGGGCTTTGTTTTAACATCTCATCTAAAACACACATTTCACATAACAGTGCAGCCTTCTCTCGGTGTTGTACTTAGTGTCAGCTTAAGTTATATGTTCAAGTGCTTGGAGTAGGTCTTAAATCCACAACTTTCTGACTCGGCTCTATTAGCACTGAACCAAAGCTGTCAGAAAAATAGAAGAATGTATCCAGTTGTGTGGGATGGAAGCCAGATATGTCAATGTCAGGTCATAGGCCAGCTGACTGAAGGCATCTCATTAACATAAACAGCCAGAGTGGTTTCAGGTGGGAGTGATGATGAGCAGCAGCAGAATCTTGTTATGTAGAAGCAATGCATCCGATTGGAATGAATGCCGTTCCACTCACTCTGCTTCCTGCAGTGCGGATTTCAATTTGCATTGTGTCAGTGATATACAAATATCTGGAGACTTGGATATTTCCAGTTAAGAATTGCAAATGTTGCACCAATCTTTTACTTTGCAATCTCACCTGTATCCAGGGTATTCCCCTCTCTTTGTACTGCATCAACCGCGCTGCCCACTCTACCATCAAATTCTCTCACTTCACTTCCTTGTGACATTTACAAATAGCTATTTGGGTTTTGGGCAATAAAAAAAATCCTAAGAAGATTCAAAGTTGTTAAATACTTCAGCAAAACATGAAAGAACAACATAAATCAATTGGGGCAGGGGCAAGTGGGAGATTGCCTTTTACTTGTTGCAAGATTGCAAATATTTTTTATGCACGCATTTCCGATTTTACTTCAAAAAGCAGGTGGAGAAATTGTTTCTTAAGAGTGAATTGCCTATGAGGATATTGCAACAAGGTCATCCTAATTACATTTTGAAATCAGATTCTTTATTCTTGCTGCTGTTGGAGAGTTTAGGTGAGAGACCTTGTGGTGCAGTGTCCCTACCTCTGGGTCAGAAATGCCCACGGAAAGTGGGTTCATAACATGACCAAATAGGTTGATGATCAGCCTGTGCATCCTTCCAAAATGCCTGATGACAAGCGGAAATGGCAAACCATGCAGCACTTTGCCAAGCATAATCATGCACCAATCCACAGCTGCCAGTGCCCTCGTAGGACATGGTACCTGAAGGAAAACAAAGAACAATACAGCACAGGAACAGGCCCTTCGGCCCTCCAAGCCATTCCCGGTCATGATGCCACCCTTGGCCAAAACCCTCAGCACTTCCTAGTGTCGTATCCCTCTACACCCATCCTATCCATGTATTTGTCAAGATAAGGCTAATAATATATAACCTGAATGTTTGTTGCTTTTCTTTGGGACGTGATGCATTTGACCAAACCAGATATGACATTATCCAAGGGCTCTGCTAGTTGATTCCATGATTGTTGTCTTGACACTCAAGTGTAACTTTACAGGGCTTTCTACTGCCTCACAAATCAGACCATTTATTCCCAAATTGGGGCAAATGAAAGGCAGACGTGGTTTAAGCTGACACTGATTAACCAAACTACTTTTAAAAAATTTGTCAAGATCAATATTAAGAAATAGACAAACATGAACTGTGAGGAATGAGGATAGTTACATTGGAAGCAACGACATTGCAACTAACCCGCAGCAAGATGAAGTTAATTAAAGAGCAGGCTTGCTATGGGAGTAATTTTAATCATTACATTCAAGCTCTAGACTTTTGTGATAACTTTTATTCATCCATTAGCTGAACTTTTGGTAGCAGCCTCCACAGTAGTATCTAAGTCCTGGGCCCCCTTTTCTGGCAGTCTTTGGCGCACATAGTTAGATCTAAGGCCCGCTACGAAAACGTCCCGCACAGCAACTACAGCACTACTGAACTTTGTGTTTCAGTTTGTGTTTGTGATCCTGAATTAGTAATTTGCAATGTTGTACAGCATTTGGTTTAATGTGAACTATGAGGCTAATTATTGGACAAAAATGGGTCAATAACTTTGTAAAAATTGTTTTACAAACTGCTAAACGCATTCTACCAGCCAAACCAAGTCATAATAATGCCTAGATTGCTGGTTCATCCATGGATCATCTTAGTTGGTAAAATATGACAAAAAGAGAGTGGGGAATAAATGATCTGTTTTTGCAGTGTCTGTTTTTTAGGTGCTATGTGGCTAACCAAAAGTTCAGAATGGGTGCAAGATGTACACACACACCTCTGACATAAAGTACACAGGATGCCACCTTCCTACATTAGTTTCTGTGCAAGTAAGAGATACAGATGGGTGTGGTGATATGTGTTGGAACCAACAATTCTACGGACATGTGCTTGTAGGATTAGAATAGCGGTTTTAATATACTTACAACAGAGCCAGCCTGTTAGCCGTTGAACTTTCGGTGAACTGGCTGGCTGACCCTGTGGCACGGATCTTTATTCAGCAGCTCCAGGGGGAGGAGTCCTGGGCGGAGCCAAGGGAGGAGCCCAGTACAAACTCTTGAGTACTCCCATAGCTACTCCCCCTGGTGGTCAGGTAGTGCAACTGCACTTACAATATTGATACATATATACAGATTATAATACCGTGTGAATCTCATTCACCACATTCCCCCCTGTGAAAAAAATCAAGTCCGGCGGGGGTGGTGGCTCACAGAGTTAGTCTGTCCGGTGGACGAATTGTTTGTTTCGATCTGCGGAGCACCGGGGTTGCAGCCTCTTGCGGTGGCTGTGTGGGTGTTGAGAGCTGGGGTACGATGGCAGACTCCGGGGCGGGTCTCGTCCAAACTTCATACACCTTTGGCTCGACCGGAGACTGGGGGCGCTGGGGGCGGGCTGGTTCTGGCGCGTGGAACCGGTGGGGCGAGCTTGCAGAATCGGGGGCGCGAGGGGGCGGCAACGTAGGGAACGGGGTAAGGGGTTCCTCAGTGGGGGTAGGGGGGGGCTGGATCCAGCGGGTGCCAGGTCCCGAAGGGATACTGTGTCCTGGCGACCATCCGGGAACTCCACAAATGCGTACTGGGGGTTGGAATGGAGGAGGTGCACCTTTTCAACAAGGGGTCAGTTTTGTGTCCCCTGACGTGCTTCCTCAGGAGGACCGGGCCTGGTGTCCTCAGCCACGCCGGAAGTGAGACTCCCGTGGTAGTGCCCCTAGAAAAAATGAAGAGTCGCTCGTGAGGGGTTTGATTTGTAGCTGTACAGAGGAGGGATCTGATTGCGTGGAGCGCGTCTGGGAGGACTTCTTGCCATTGGGAGACTTGGAGTTTTCTAGACGGAGGGTCAGTAGGACGGTCTTCCAGACCATCGCATTCTCCCTCTCCACCTGCCCGTTCCCCCTGGGGTTGTAGCTGGTAGTCCTGCTCGAGGCGATGCCCTTGTCGAGCAGGTACTGACGCAGCTCGTCGCTCATAAAGGACGAACCCCGGCTGCTGTGCACGTAGCTGGGGAAACCGAACAGGGTGAAGACACTATGCAGGGCCCTAATGACTGTGTGGGAGGTCATATCGGGGCATGGAATAGCAAAAGGGGGGATTGTTGGTCGGGGGTCCACGATGAGGTCGCGGGGTCCGCGGGAAACGACATGAGGCTGTGGAAGGAGACTTCCATAGTGGTAGCAGCCTCCACAGTAGTATCTAAGTCCTGGGCTCCCTTTTCTGGCAGTCTTTGGCGCACATAGTTAGATCTAAGGCCCGCTACGAAAACGTCCCGCACAGCAAGCTCCCTATGTTCAGCCACGGTAACGGCTTGATAATTACAGTCATTGGAAAGATTGTTCAGCTCCCGTACAAACTCGGCTAGCGTTTCTGTAGGCCGCTGACGGCGAGTCGTAAACACGTAGCGTGCATAAACCTCGTTAATGGGCCTAACGTACATTTTGTCCAATATCGCCAGCGCTGCGGTGTAAGAACCGGCCGGATTTAGCTGTGTGGAGATTCTGTGGCTTACCCTCGCGTGCAGTAGGCTGAGTTTTTGTTCCTCCGTTGTTCCGGCGGTGCTGGCTTCTGCCAGGTAGGCTTTAAAACATCTCAGCCAGTGGGAAAAAATTTCCTTAGCCTCTGCATCCTGCGGGTCAAGTTCTAGGCTTGAGGGCTGCTTCCATGATTTACTTCGACTGTTTCGTAACTATATTAAATTGTTGGAACCAACAATTCTACGGACACGTGCTTGTAGGATTAGAATAGCGGTGTTAATATACTTACAACAGAGCCAGCCTGTTAGCCGTTGAACTTTCGGTGAACTGGCTGGCTGACCCTGTGGCACGGATCTTGATACAGCAGCTCCAGGGGGAGGAGTCCTGGGCAGAGCCAAGGGAGGAGCCCAGTACAAACTCTCGAGTACTCCCATAGCTACTCCCCCTGGTGGTCAGGTAGTGCAACTGCACTTACAATATTGATACATATATACAGATTATAATACCGTGTGAATCTCATTCACCACAATATGCATCACTGTAAATACACAAGGGGTTAATGTAAATACACTATGACTAAGTAAACACTAGAGGGAGCACCAGAGACGTCATGACATGCAGCTAATGAACACATAGAATAGGACACGACCAATGGGCAGTCAAGACACCCAGAGGTGACACTACCACAAGGGGGCATTACACAACCCATATATAAGGACAGGGCACACATGCTCTGTCTCTTTCCACAGGCGACACTTAGAGAGTAGGACAGGGGAAGATCAGAAGCATCACACCCACCACATGGCTTAGAGCAGACTAGTTAGTTAGACTGAGTTACTAGAGCAAGATTAGCAGGAGAGTCAAACTCATAGAGAACTGTGCTAATAGTTCAATAAGTCACATTGAACTTACTTCAAAGCTGCATCGAGTTGCAGCCTGTGTTATCCCAGAGTACATAACACAACATGGTACCAGTAGTGCCTGTTGAATTTATATAGTTCAACTCAGTAAGATCCGTGACTACCAGCAACAGCACCCAGGCAAGATGATCGAGATTCTGGTTCCTCAGCAGCTCAGATACCACGGCAATCTCGGGCCAACTGCCGTGCATTCAAGCAGAGATTTGAGATTTACATGGTAGCATCCAACCTCGATGGTATGGCCGATGCTGAGAAGATAGATCTTCTACTCACCATTGCGGGTGAAAGTGCAACAGAAATCTTCAACTCCTTCAAGTACTCCAAAGGGCAGGACAAGAGAGACTTCCAGACAGTCCTGGACAAGTTTGAAACTTGATAACTGCGAGGTGAGCACAACAGAAATTGGTAAACCTGGCGCCTATACTCACCACGAGGGAAAGGTAGGCTTGCAACAGAAGCAAACGGCAATTTTGATTGGCAGCCATCTTGCGCAAGGACCGCACATGCGCAGTTCCCGAGAAGACGCGAACCGACGAAACAGTGTTTTGCGCATACGCGAGAAGCAGGCTTTGACAGAGTGCAGGACAGCTCCAGATGGCCGGGCCCCATCAGATGGAGGTCCTGTGAGAGAATGGGCATGTGGTCAGTGAGAGGGAAGGATCATTTTGTCTGACATGAACAACTCACTTGAGACAGGCCATCTGGGTGAAGAGGCAGTGGATCCTCACCTCTGTGGCATCAGACCAACCTCGCTGTCGGGGACTGCTCTGTACTGAGGTAAACCCGCGTTCTCCAGGGTTTGTTCCTCATAGGGAGTAAGGACTCGGTTCTCTGGTATTCCGCACCTCCGCCTTGGCCCTTTCTTTCTTACTGTGGGCTATCTACCCCTGCGGGGATAAAGAGAGGGCATTGTGAGCTGTACGCTTGATGGCTCGGGGGGAGGGGCTATAGAAGGTGACATTGTGGGGAACCGCACATGGACATGAAGGGGTAGTGCTGGTGGGTGCCAGGGCATTCTGAGAAACAAGCACGAAGATCGGATGTGGGGAGGTTTCGAGGTTTCAGCCAATGAATTGTGGAGCGGGAGGTTTGGGAATTTGAGGCACAACTGATGCCAGGAGAGATGTGTAACTTACCCTTGCAGCTCTGTGGAGGAAGGTCGCTGGGATTACATAAGACCCGTGTGTGCGTGGGTTTCCTCCGGGTGCTCTGGTTTCCTCCCACAGTCCAAAGATGTGTGGGTTAGGTGGATTGGCCATGCTAAATTGCCCGTAGTGTCCTAAAAAGTAGGGTTAAGGGGGTTGGGTTACGGGTATAGGGTGGATACGTGGGTTTGAGTAGGGTGATCATTACTCGGCACAACATCGAGGGCCGAAGGGCCTGTTCTGTGCTGTACTGTCCTATGTTCTATGTTCTAACATAAGAACTAGGAGCAGGAGTAGGCCATCTGGCCCCTCGAGCCTGCTCCGCCATTCAATGAGATCATGGCTGATCTTTTGTGGACTCAGCTCCACTTTCCGGCCCGAACACCATAACCCTTAATCCCTTTATTCTTCAAAAAACTATCTATCTTTATCTTAAAAACATTTAATGAAGGAGCCTCTATTACTTCACTGGGCAAGGAATTCCATAGATTCACAACCCTTTGGATGAAGAAGTTCCTCCTAAACTCAGTCCTAAATCTACTTCCCCTTATTTTGAGGCTATGTCCCCTAGTTCTGCTTTCACCCGCCAGTGGAAACAACCTGCCCGCAACTATCCTATCTACTCCCTTCATAATTTTATATGTTTCTATAAGATCCCCCCTCATTCTTCTAAATTCCACCAAGTACAGTCCCAGTCTACTCAACCTCTCCTCGTAATCCAACTCCTTCAGCTTTGAGATTAACCTAGTGAATCTCCTCTGCACACCCTCCAGTGCCAGTATGTCCTTTCTCAGGTAAGGAGACCAAAACTGAACACAATACCCCAGGTGTGGCCTCACTAACACCTTATACAATTGCAGCATAACCTCCCTAATCTTGAACTCCATCCCTCTAGCAGTGAAGGACAAAATTCCATTTGTCTTCTTAATCACCTGTTGCACCTGCAAACCAGCTTTTTGTGACTCATGCACTAGCACACCCAGGTCTCTCCGCACAGCGGCATGCTTTAATATTTTATCATTTAAATAATAATCACTTTTGCTGTTATTCCTACCAAATTGGATAACCTCACATTTGTCAACATTGTATTCCATCTGCCAGACCGTAGCCCATTCACTTAACTGATCCAAATCCCTCTGCAGACTTCCAGTATCCTCTGCACTTTTTGCTTTACCACTCATCTTAGTGTCGTCTGCAAACTTGGACACGTTGCCCTTGGTCCCCAACTCCAAATCATCTGTGTAAATTGTGAACAATTGTGGGCCCAACACTGATCCCTGAGGGATACCACTAGCTACTGATTGCCAACCAGAGAAACACCCATTAATCCACACTCTTTGCTTTCTATTAATTTTTTTTTTTTTTTTTTAAATTTAGAATACCCAATTCATTTTTCCAATTAAGGGGCAATTTAGTGCGGCCAATCCACCTACTCTGCACATCTTTGGGTTGTGGGGGCGAAACCCACGCAAACACGGGGAGAATGTGCAAACTCCACACAGACAGTGACCCAGAGCCGGGATTCGAACCTGGGACCTCGGCGCCATGAGGCAACAGGGCTAACCCACTGCGCCACCGTGCTGCCCTGCTTTCTATTAATTAACCAATCATCTATCCATGCTACTACTTTACCCTTAATGCCATGCATCTTTATCTTATGCAGCAACCTTTTGTGTGGCACCTTGTCAAATGCTTTCTTAAAATCCAGATATACCACATCTATTGGCTCCCCGTTATCTACTGCACTGGTAATGTCCTCAAAAAATTCCACTACATTAGTTAGGCATGACCTGCCCTTTATGAACCCATGCTGTGTCTGCCCAATGGGACAATTTCCATCCAGCTGCCTCGCTATTTCATCCTTGATGATAGATGCCAGCATCTTCCCTACTACAGAAGTTAAGCTCACTGGCCTATAATTTCCTGCTTTCTGCCTACCTCCTTTTTTAAACAGTGGTGTCACGTTTGCTAATTTCCAATCCACCGGGACCACCCCAGAGTCTAGTGAATTTCGGTAAATTATCACTAGTGCATCTGCAATTTCCCTAGCCATCTCTTTTAGCACTCTGGGATGCATTCCATCAGGGCCAGGAGAATTGTCTACCTTTAGCCCCATTAGCTTGTCCATCACTACCTCCTTAGTGATAACAATCATCTCAAGGTCCTCACCTGTCATAGCCTCATTTCTATCAGTCACTGGTATGTTATTTGTGTCTTCCACTGTGAAGACCGACCCAAAGAATCTGTTCAGTTCCTCAGTCATTTCCTAATCTCCCAATTTTAAATCTCCCTTCTCATCCTCTAAAGGACCAATATTTACCTTAGCCACTCTTTTTTGTTTAATATATTTGTCGAAACTTTTACTATCTGTTTTTATATTCTGAGCAAGTTTACTCTCATAATTTATCTTACTCTTCTTTATAGCTTTTTTAGTAGCTTTCTGTTGCCCCTTAAAGATTTCCCAGTCCTCAAGTCTCCCACTAATCTTTGCCACTTTGTATGCTTTTTCCTTCAATTTGATACTCTCCCTTATTTCCTTAGATCCACGGTCGATTTTCCCTCTTTCTACCGTCCTTCCTTTTTGTTGGTATAAACCAGGGGTGGGAAAACTACAGCCCGTGGGCCGCATGCGGCCCGCCAAAGGTCTTTATGCAGCCCACCAAGATCAAGTCATAAAAAATTTTTTTTTTTTTTTTTTTATTTGTTTTATTTTTTTTAATTTTAAGGTTAATGGGGGGGCTGTTGGGTTACTGGTATAGGGTGGATACGTTGACTTGAGTAGGGTGATCATTGCTCAGCACAACATGTGTTTCATGTGAAGTTTCTACTTTAAAATATTAATTAATAAAATTAATTGCTTTTTTTTCTTTAAACTGAGTTACTTTGTTTTTCAAATAAATGTGTTTCATGTAAAGTTTCTACTTTAAAATATTAATTAATAAAAATTAATTGCTTTTTTTTCTTTAAAAACCTTTTATTTTGGCTATTTTAAATATTAATTATTTTACTTAATATACTATGCGGCCCTTTAAAATTGTGAATTTCTGAATGTGGCCCTTGCACGGAAAAGTTTGCCCACCCCGGTATAAACCTTTGCTGAGCACTGTGAAAAATCGCTTGGTAGGTTCTCCACTATTCTTCTGACATTGGATGGCGGTTCTCCTGGTCATGCTGCCCGCATTGACAGCCAATGCCATTGCCTCCCAGGTGGCATTGCTAACCCTGCTGCTGGTCTTCTGACTCCCCCTCTTATCCACAGCATTGAGAAGCCTGGCCAGGTTGGCATTGCCAAACCAAGGAGTGGGTCAGTGAGCTGCCCTGCTGGTGTGTCGACTGGGAGTGAGTGGTATGGGAGGGTTTAAAAGCTGCTTCCTCTTGTTTGTGGAGAGAGACTGAGGCATGATTCTGCCGAATCAGACGGCGAGGGAGCCAGTAATGTGAAGACCCTTGGTGTTTGAGATGGTTGGGAGGACTTAAAAATTTAGCAAAGGGTCACCAAGAAATTGATAAATTTTAAAAGCAGATTGCAAGAGTTTTTGCAAGTATGCAAAAGGAACAGATTATGGTGAAAGTAAATTCTATATTTAGGAGCAGAAACAGATGGGGTAAAAACACTAATGCAACTAGAATGGACAGCAGGTGTGGAGTAGTGGTGGGGAGGGGGAACTCCACGATGTTTGACAGCTGAACCCAAGGAAGGAAGCCCCATCTGGACTTGAACTCAGGAGCGCTCATGTTGGGCCACTTGCCCAGATGTGGTGAACGGCAGCATCTCTTACCATCTGTGAGCTCGCTGATGGCCGAGGTGGTGCACCGCCTGGTTCAAGTGCTGAGTGAAGGGACCAGCGAGAAATTGCTCTTTATTACACAGGAAGGGCACGATCACGCAGACTCTCAGACTCGGTTAATGTGAAACTCAATACTACTGGGAGCAGGTAAGTGGGTCCCTGTTTTGAAAATCTGATCACGCTACATGTTCGTAGATGACATAACTCCCATGAGGACCATGGGAAAACCTTCATTGATCTCCCCATGGGACTTGTGGAGGACGAGCTCTCCAGGTAGGGGGTGGAGGCCTACCACCTGAGGCTTGTTATGAGCAGAGGTTAAAAGCAGGCCGAGAATAGAGCCTGGTGAGAGACGCCCGCCCAGCTCAGATTACACTGGGAATGAGATGCTGTGTTCTGCGGACCCTTTATATACTCGTAAATAAACCTATCTTATGTTTACCATCTGCACCCTCTGCATCATTATAGTAGACTACAGCAAAAATGTCAGGCTGGATTTTCACTCTCGAGGCCGGGAGCAGGATCTGGGATATTTCCCAGTTTGGCATGCTTACCTAAAGAGAAAATATCTGTTTTCTGCTCCTTGGTGTTTCTTGGCTCTACCCATACAGATTCCACATTGTTGGAGCTAATGGGCGGGATTCTCCCCTACCCGGCGTGACGGGGGGTCCCGGCATAGGGGAGTGGCGCCAACCACTCCGGGGTCGGGCCTCCCCAAAGGTGGGGAATTCTCCACACCTTTGGGGGCCAACCCCGCGCCGGAGCGGTTGGCACCAGAAGACTGGCGCAAAAAACCGGCGCCAGCGGCCTTTCAAGCCCGCCGCCCGGCAGCAGGGCTGGCCGAAAGGCTTTCGGCGGTCGGCGCATGCGTCGGCGGTGACGTCAGCGGCCAGCTGCCGCTGACGTCACCACCGGCGCATGCGCGATGTGGGTTTCTCTTCCGCTTCCGCCATGGCGGAGGCCGTGGCCGCAGGGGAGGGAGAAAGAGTGCACCCCAGGGCACTGGCCCGGAGCCTGAGCGGGGGGCCCCGATCGCGGGCCTGGCCACCGTGGGGGCACCCCCCGGGGTCCGATCGCCCCGTGCCCACCCAGGACCCCGGGGCCCGCTCGCGCCGCTGATCCCGCCATTCCAGAGGTGGTTCAAACCTCGGCGGCGGGAGAGGCCTCCCAGCGGCGGGACTTCGGCCCATCGCGGGCCGGAGAATTGCCGCAGGGGCCTCGCCGAGCGGAGTGGCGTGATTCCGCCGCCGCCACTTCCCGGGTGGCGGAGAATCTCTGCCACGGTGGGGGCGGGATTTTCGGCTGCCCCAGGCAATTCTCCGACCCTGCTGGGGGTCGGAGAATTTCGCCCAATATCCTTCCTCATTATTGAACATAGAACATAGTGTAGAAATAGGTTATTCTACCCATTGAGTCTGCACCGACCCACTTAAGTCCTCACTTCCACCCTATCCCCGTAACCCAATAACCCCTCCTAACCTTTTTGGACATTAAGGGAAATTTAGCATGGCCAATCCACCTAACGTGCACGTCTTTGGACTCTGGGAGGAAACCAGAGCACCCGGCGGAAACCCACGCAGACAGGGGGAGAACGTGCAGACTCCACACAGACAGTGACCCAGTGGGGAATCGGACCTGGGACCCTGGCGCTGTGAAGCCACAGTGCCAGCCACTTGTGCTACCGTGCTGCCCATGCAAATTATTGCATTAATTTACTCTTTAACCAGCAATGCAACTGCACCAACTTTTCCTTTTTTCTGTCCTTCCTAAACACTGAATACCCCTGAATGTTCAGTCCCATCCCTGGTCACTCTGCAGCCATTTCTCTGTAATCTTAACTGTATCATTTTTTTTTATAAATGTTTTTATTCAGTTTTCATATTTTATATTGAACAAATTACAAATTGTTAGGAGAGAAAAAGAACAAAAAAAAACAAACAAACACGCAAAAATTAACATACATATTTACAGGTAAGCATCTTCGTAGTGGTAACTGCGCCCGCCCCCCCCCCCCCCCCCCCCTCAACATGTTTATTTAGTTTGGTTTTGGGCCTCAGCTAGCCATCGAACCCACGTACCGAACCTGTAGCCCCCCCCCCCCCTCCCGCTACCTTCCCCCGACTATTCTTCCTCTTGTACATTGGCCACAAATAGGTCCCGGAACAGTTGCATGAATGGCTCCCACGTTCTGTGGAAGCCGTCGTCCGACCCTCGGATGGCAAATTTGATTTTCTCCATTTGGAGAGATTCCGAGAGGTCGGACAGCCAGTCCGCAGCTCTGGGCGGTGCTGCTGACCGCCAGCCAAACAGGATTCTACGGCGGGCGATCAGGGAGGCAAAGGCAAGGGCGTCCGCCCTCCTCCCCAGGAATAGATCTGGCTGTTCTGAAACCCCGAAGACCGCCACTATCGGGCATGGCTCCACCCTCACTCCCACCACTTTGGACATAACCTCGAAGAAGGCTGTCCAGTACTCCACGAGTCTGGGGCAAGACCAGAACATGTGGGCGTGGTTGGCCGGGCCTCTTTGGCACCGTTCACATCTGTCTTCCACCTCCGGGAAGAACCTACTCATACGGGTTCTTGTTAAGTGGGCTCTATGTACCACTTTTAGTTGCGTCAGGCTGAGCCTTGCGCACGTGGAGGTGGAGTTGACCCTATGCAGTGCTTCGCTCCAGAGTCCCCACCCTATCTCCATCCCCAGGTCGTCCTCCCATTTCCTCCTTGTTGCGTCCAGTACGGTGTCGTCCCTATCTACCAGTCGGTCATACATGTCACTACAGTTCCCTTTCTCTAGGATACTTGCGTCCAGTAGGTCTTCCAGTAGTGTCTGTCGTGGCGGTTGTGGGTACGTCCTTGTCTCCTTTCGTAGGAAGTTTTTGAGCTGCAGGTACCGTAGCTCGTTCCCCCCAGCTAGCTGAAATTTCTCTGTCAGTTCGTCCAGTGTTGCGATCCTGTCGTCCGTGTATAGGTCCCTGACTGTCAGTGTCCCCCCGTCCTGCCTCCACCTTTTGAAGGTGGCGTCAGTCAGTGCTGGTGTGAACCTATGGTTGTTGCAGATGGGAGCCCTGTTCGACATTTTGGTCAGGCCAAGTTGCTGCCGCAGTTGGTTCCAGGATTGGAGGGTGGCTGTCACCACTGGGCTGCTGGAGTGTTTTTTGGGTGGGGATGGGAGTGCTGCCGTGGCGAGGGCCTGGAGGGAGGTTCCCATGCAGGAGGCCTCCTCCGCACGCACCCACTCAGCCTCTGGCTCCTGGATCCATCCCCTTACTCGCTCGGCTGTTGCTGCCCAGTGGTAGAATTGTAGATTCGGGAGGGCTAGCCCTCCCCTGGTTTTTGTTTTTTGTAAGACCTTCTTTGGGATCCTAGCATTTTTACCCCCCCATACGAACGCCATGATGAGTTTGTCCAGCGCTTTGAAAAAGGCCTTGGGGATGTAGATCGGAATGGATCTAAACAGGAAGAGGAACCTGGGCAGTACGTTCATTTTGATCGTCTGAACTCTCCCCGCGAGGGAGAGCGGGAGTGTGTTCCATCTTTGCAGGTCCTTTTTAACTTCCTCCGTCAGGCTGGTGAGGTTCCATTTGTGGATCCCTTTCCAGTCATGGGCTATTTGGATCCCCAGGTAGCGGAATTTATGTCGGGCTTGATTGAACGGCAGCCCCTTTAGTGCTGCCCCCCCCCCCCCCCCCCTTGCGGGTGTACTGGGAAGATCTCACTTTTGCTCATGTTGAGTTTGTAGCCCGAGAAGGCTCCAAACTCTTTCAGGAGCGCGATGATTCCGTCCATGCTGCTTTGTGGGTCCGAGATATAGAGGAGCAGATCATCCGCATAGAGTGAGACTCTGTGCTCTCTACCTCCCCTTCGGATCCCCCTCCAATTTTTTGCTGCCCTGAGCGCGATTGCTAGCGGTTCAATTGCTAGTGCGAACAGCAGCGGGGACAGTGGGCATCCTTGTCTGGTGCCCCTGTGCAGCTGGAAGTATTGGGAGTTGGTATTGTTGGTCTGTACACTCGCCATGGGAGCGTTGTACAGGAGCTTTACCCAAGCGGTGTACCCTGTTCCAAGCCCGAACCGCTCCAGTACCTCTATGAGGTATTTCCACTCGACTCTGTCGAAGGCCTTTTCTGCGTCCAGGGAGACGATCACCTCTTGTGTTCTCTCCCCGGAGGGGGTCATTATCACGTTCAGCAGGCGCCTGATGTTCGCGGTAAGCTGTCTACCTTTGACAAAGCCCGTCTGGTCCTCTGTGACCACCTCAGGTACACAGTCTTCTAGCCTCTTGGCTAGGATTTTGGCCAGTATTTTGGCGTCTGCATTCAGCAGAGATATGGGTCTGTATGACCCACATTCCGTTGGGTCTTTGTCTTTCTTAGGTATCAGCGAGATTGAGGCCTGTGCTAACGTGGGTGGCAATGTGCCCCTAGCTAGCGAGTCTGTGAACATCTCCCGCAGGTGCGGGGCCAGCGCTGTCGCAAATTTTTTGTAGAAGTCCGCCGGGAATCCGTCCGGTCCCGGCGCCTTCCCCGCCTGCATGGAGCTAATGCTGTCCATGATCTCTCCCAGTGCTAGTGGTGCTTCCAGATCCCGTTTTCTGCCCTCTCCCACAACTGGTATGTCCAGTCCGTCAAGAAACCGGTTCATCCCAGCCTTCCCCGTTGGGGGCTCTGAGGTGTACAGCTCTTGGTAGAAGGCCTTGAAGGTTTTGTTAATCCTCTCTGGTTCTGTTTCCAACGTGCCTCTGGTATCTCTGATTTGCGCAATTTCTCTGCTGGCTGCCTGCTTTCTCAGCTGGTGGGCCAACAGGCGGCTGGCTTTGTCTCCGTGTTCGTATAGGGCCCCGCGTGCCTGGCGGAGTTGGTGTACTGCTTTCCTGGTGGAGAGCAGGTCAAAGTTCCTTTGTAATTCTTTCCTCTCCGCCAGGAGTTCTACGGTCGGGGCCTCGGAGTATTTATGGTCTACCTCCAGTATGGAGTCGACCAGCTTCTGCCTAGCCACCCTTTCCTCCCTATCTCTTTGCGCTTTGTAGGCTATGATTTCCCCTCTTAGTACGGCCTTAAGCGCTTCCCAGAACGTGGAGGGTGAGACCTCCCCGTTTTGGTTGATCTCAGTGTACTCCGCTATGGCCCGCGCTATCCTTTCGCTGAAGGCCTTGTCAGCTAGTAAGGCACCGTCCAACCTCCATTTGGGGCGCTGGGCCCTTCCCGTCTCTAGCCGTTAACTGTATCATACAAGTTTACATCTATTTGCGCATTGAATTCAATCACTTGTTGTGAATGCTCCGCACATTAAGGCACAAAGCCTTGAGGCTTGTCTTTTTAACGTGACTTGTCCAGTTCCCATTATTTTTCACTGTGGCCTGTTTGATTCTGGCCCTTGATTTCTTATTCCTCTTTCTTATTCCCCTTTCTGTCTTAATATAGTAACAATGATGTGTGAAAAAACGTCACAAAAAGTAATTAATTTATAACTTTATTCAAAAACTGCTTTTACTACAACCCTATAATATGTCATTCAGCCAGACCTATACAGTATCAATTGCAGAACTGCAAGTACTCACACCACATGTAAATACATATTGAATAATTGAGAAATAGATCTAAAGAGAAAAGGCTGTTGATCAAACAATGGCTTCCCTTGGATGCAACTGTTTCAAAAGACTATTGGATGCCTGAGCTCGCAGCCAAGAATGCATAATGAGGCTTGGATTTTATGGAGGGTATGAGGGGCCATTGGTTGGCATGAAGTGTATGAGAGATCATTTCATATAATCATAGAATAATGGAATTTACAGTGCAGAAGGAGGCCATTTGGCCCATCGGGTCTGCACCAGTCCTTGAAAAGAGCAGCTTACTCAAGCCCACACCTCCACCCCATCCCCGTAACCCAGCACACCCACCCAACCTTTTTTGGACACTAAGAGCAATTTAACATGGCCAATCTACCTAACCTGCACATCTTTGGACTTTGGGACGAAACCGGAGCACCCGGAGGAAACCCACGCAGACACGGGGAGAACGTGTAGACTCCGCACAGACGGTGACCCGAGCCGGAAATCGAACCCTGGGACCCTCGCACCGTGAAGCAACAGTGCTAATCACTGTGCCACCATGACGCCATGCCTATTTATGTAGCACTTAATCAAACATTTTCTTAAAATCCATATAGACGACATTATCTGTAGTCCCATCATCAACCTCTCTATTATTCCATCAAAAAGTTCAATTTAATTAAATCAACACGATGTGGAGTGAAGCTCCTGATAAAATCGTCGATCAATTAAGAGACAATGAAATACTACCATAAGGAGTGGTGGGTTTGGGAAGGGGTGCGTGGGTGGTAGGATCTAACCAAACAAATGAATTATGATGGGTTGAATACCCTCCATTACCTATGTTATTGTGATCTTCTGACGCAGCTGCCTTCTCAGTCAAAATAGTATGGGTTTGCCAAACACATTTGCCTCCCCTTTAAACTGCAAAAGAAAACTAACAACATGTAGACATAAAACATGACAGACTTCTTTCCCTTGGCTGTGTGGTGCTTGTGGTTACCACTCTGCAGTTAGTTTATTCAGTGACAAACTTTAGTTGATCAGTTCCTCAAAATGTGTCTGCAACCCATTGATGTGTGATATATTAAAACTTGTGAATCTTTTGCAGCAGAGGATTAAAATTTACAAGTTTTATCCAGGATTTCCCTTCCTCATCCACTTCAACATAATGACATCACAATATTTTGCATCTCATTTGAAGTTCGAGTCGAGTGGGGAAATACCAAGAAATATCCAGGTGGTATTGACGTCAGTTTTGTGGCCACTTACTGTTCCACTGCAATAGCATACACCTACAAGGCAAATGGAACATTTTGTGCTGAGCGGAGTGATCACACACCTTTGATGATCATAGCCACAGACCGTGAAATCTGAAGGTGTGTTCAGTTATGAATGACATGAACCCAGGGCTGCTGAGGGAGAGAGAGAGAGAGAAAAAAACAAATCCCTGGTCATTATTCAGCTATTGCAGCTGGAATGAATGTGGATTGCGAGAGCGGTATAGCCTGACAGAAAGGGAGAGCGAGAAAGAGAACAGGAAAGAAAGGGTGAGAGAGCAAGTGCGAGAGGCGACAGATGGAGTTGAAAGAGAGGGGAGATTGAAAGATGAGAGAATATGGCTGAGAGAAAGGAAGAGTGAGAGACAGAGGAATAGAGATGTGGGTGAAAAATAGGAAAATCGAATAGAGACGGAGATGAAGGAGTAGCCGAGAGAAAGAAAGGGATATTGGAGTGAAATTAGACCTTGTATCGTGAAATGGACAACGGTGATTTTGCAGAGAGCGGATGATGGAGTTAGAGCTGATATATGAGAGGAGAGAGAGAGAGATAGATTAAGTTGAAAGAGAGAGAATTAAAGAAAAAGGAGGAGGGGGAGGAGTGGGAATGTGAGGCCATGTCAAAATTTGGATCTGTAGTGTGTATTTTCAGGGTGCTGAGTGCCCATTGCTGAGTGCCCATTCTACATTTAAAATGGCATCCATGTCACATGTGCACACTTCCAGCGAGGGAAACTTTGGAGTCAATTTTAGGTTGGCTCTTCTGGGAGTTTGTGTCGGGGGTATGCAGAGCAGGCAGAACAGTGTGTAAAGTTGGTTTGACATCAACAGTGCCATTTTCAACATCAACACAGGAGCTAACTTCCTTTGTTAGCTCAGAGAGCTGAACCTGTATTCAGCAGCATGGAGGACCCCTACATCAACACCATTTAAAAGATTTGTCATCTGCTTTCTGGTGAAATTCTAATCGATTTCTGCTGGCTGCAGCTGAGTTTGTGGAAGTGCTTGGAGGCTTGTACTGCAATTTTAAGTTGCTGAAGCTCACAGGAAGTGGCATGACAAATGGGGAAGGCCTTTGTTCTAACTTTGAGGGTTCTGCTCATATTGCTTGCTCCCAGGCATAGATGCTGATGTTTCTTGGTTTGCAGCAAGATTGGAGAAAGAGAATGGGTGACAGACAGGAAGACAAGCTGCTTGAAGACGGAGAGACAGATGGGCTCTCAGCTGGAGGCCATATCCAGAGAGTGATTCTCCTATTCATCCTCAGCGAGGGGGGTATGCGACATCTCCTTTTCACTGAGGAGATTGTCACAGAAACCACCAACAGTTACAGGCAGACCTGCAGCCTCCCAGTGTGCTGAGGATTTCATTGGCTAGAACGATGACCTAGGCCTTGAACCACATACCATCATGCAGTGTTCAGGCTGCAACAGACAATGAGCTGAATTTTACCAGGAGGGTTATGGAGCCAATGTTGGATGATTTTGAGGTCCAGACCTCAATCAATGAAACAGTATGCCTTCTACCAAAACAGAACAAGAGGCACCCAATTCATTTGTTGTACAATTAGAGCTGCTGGTTGAATTCAGGAGGCTGGAGAAGGAAAGAGTGTGGCCCACGACAAGGACGCCTGTAGCCATTACAGCATTGTTGAGGGCCAAGCATTAGGAGTGCCAGGAACATGATGGAGGCGGCATCATTAGCAGGAGAGCACGTGCCATTGCACTCGGCCCAGCATTAATGGAGATTGCTCTTTTTCTCATGGGATCTGTCCATGGGATGTGAGCATCATTGGTAAGGTCTGGATTTTTTCCCACCCCTACTTTTCCTTGAAGTGTTGATGAGCCGTCTTGTTGAGTTGCCACAGTCCATCTGTTGTAGGTACACCCACAGTGCTGTTAGAAAGGGTGTCTAGGTTTCTGTCCCTGCTACAGTGAAGTATTAGCAACATAGTTCCAAGTCAGGATGGTGTGTAGCTTGGCGGGGAATTTACAAGTGGTCACATTCCTATGCATCTGTTGGCCTTGTCATTCTAGAGGGCAGAGGTTGTGGGTTTGGAAGGTACTGTTGAAGGAGCCTGCTGAGTTGCTGCAGTGCATTTTGTAGATGGTACACACTGCTGCTACTGCGCATTGGCGATGGAGGGAGTGAATATTTAATGTGGTGGATTGGATGCTGATCAATGGGCTCTTTTGTCTTGGATAGTATTGAGTTTCTTGATTGTTGTTGAAACTTCACTCATCCAGGCAAGTGGATTCTATTCCATTACACTCCTGACTTGTGCCTGGCTTGTGCCTTGCAGATGGTAGACAGGCTTTGAAGAGGCAAAAGGTGGGTTACTCACTGTAGAACTCCCATTCACTGAATAATTATATGGCTGGTCCAGTTAGGTTTTGGTCAATGGTAGCTTTGAAGGTTGATGGTGAGGAATTCAGTGATGATAATGCTGTAAATATTATGGGAAGGTGGTTAGACGCTCTCTTTTTAGAGATGGTCATTGTGTGGCACTCGTTTGTCATGAATCACTTATCAACCCAAGTCTGAATGTTATCCATATCTTGCTGGATGCAATAACAGACTGCCTCAGTATTTGAGGAGAATGATCAGCATAGAATCATAGAATTTACAGTGCAGAAGGAAGCCATTCAGCCCATCGAGTCTGCACGGGCTCTTGGAAAGAGCACCCCACTTAACCCCATACCTCCACCCTATCCCCGTAACCCTGCAACCCCATCTAACCTAAGGGCAATTTGGCATCGCCAATCCACCTAACCTGCACATCTTTGGACTTTGGGAGGAAACCGGAGCACTCGGAGAAAACTCACGCAGACACGGGGAGAATATGCAGACTCCACACAGACAGGGACCTAAGTGGGAATCGAACCTGGGACCCTGGGGCTGTTAAGCCATAGTGCTAACCACTATGCTACTGTGCTGCCCATGCTACCGTAAGATCCCCACTTCTGATCTTATGATGGAGGGAAGCAGCTGAAGGAGGTTGGGCCTAAGACACTACCCTGAGGAGCTACTGCAAAGATATCCTGGGGCTGAGATAATTGTCCCCTGATTGCCATTATTTCCAATTTTGTTAGGGTTTTGTGATACCACGCTCAGTCAAATGCTGACTTGATGTCAAGAGCAGTCACTGTGCTTTCATCTCTTGAATGCATCTCTTTTGTCTCTTGTTTGGACCAAAGCTTTAATGAAGTCCAGAGCTGAGTGGCCCTGGCAGAACCCAAACTGAGCATCAGTACAAGTGCCACTTGATAGAACTGTTGACAACAACTTCTGTCCCTTTGTCGATAACCGAGAATAGACCGATGGGCAGTAATTGGCCAGATTGGATTGGACAAAAAATACTTGGGCAAATTTTCCACATTGTTGAGTAGGTGCCAGTGTTGCAACTGAACTGTAGCAGTGGCTAGGGGCGCAGCAAGGTGTGGAGCACAGATCTTTAGGACTACAGACTGGATGTTGTCTGAGTCCACAGCCTTTGCATATGCATTGCCTTCAACTGTTTGCTGATATCACGTGGACTGAATTGAACTGGCTTTAGACTGGCATCTGTGATGCTGGGGATTTAAGGATGGATAATTCACTAGGCACTTCTGGCTGAAAATTGTTGCAAATGCATTAACCTTGTGCGCGATTCTCCATTAGTTGACGCCAAAATCGTGAAAGTAGATTGGGCGGAGAATAGGTTCTGATGCCAAAATCATGTGGGCGCCGATTTGATGCCAAATCACAATTCTCCATCACCTTGACAGCTGCGTCAATGCGGTCCGGAACGCACATACAGTGCACACCATTTCCATGTCATTAGGAGGTTGACCCGGTATTCTCTGGGGCCTCCGCGATTCTCCGCCTCCGATTGGCCGAGTTCCCAACGGCGCGTTTTACTTGTGCTTTTAAAAATTGTAAAACCGGCATCGTGGCTACTGAGGGAGTGAGAGGGAGTATGGAAAGTGTCCAACATCGCCGTAGTGTGCTGATAGTTGTGCCGCTGGCTGGGGGGGGGGGGGGGGGGGGGGGGGGCTTCTGCCAGGGCAGAGGAGAGTAGCGGGGGGTGGCCAGGTGGTGGGCTATGGGGTCGGGGTGGACTGGCACGGAACACCATAGTCGCAGTCTGCAAGGCAGCCATGCAGTTGTGCACACCGCTAACGGTCCACTGTGAACTTAAGGCCACAGGCCATATGAATGTCCCTCCAGGCCACCCCCCCAGGTGCCCTCTGGCCCCAGCTGACCCATCAGCTGTATGGGCACGCTCAAGCACAACCAGTGCCGTATTGTTGGCTGGGTTGAGTGTGTGTGGGGGTTGTAATGTGTATATGCGGCTGCAGCTTGTCAGCCTCCCGAGTGTCAATCACGGACTCGACGAATCCAGCACCGTTTTTCATTGGAATTGATTGTGTTCCATGTGACCTGATGCTAGACCCTCAACAGTCGCTGAATCGGTCCACGTTGGGCCACAGTTTTGCTGTCGTGAAAGCCCAAAAATTCTGCCTCAACGTCAACACTTAGTTTCAGAAACAGAGAATCCCGCCCCTTGTCTTTTACAGTGAGGTGCTCTCTCATCTATGACAATGGGGATGTTTGTAGAACATCCCCCTCCCATTAGTTATTTAATTGCTTACTGCCATTCAAAGCTGGATGTGGCAAGTCTGCAGAGCTGTGATCCTATCCACTAGTTGTAGGATTATGTCGCTCTGTCTGTCACATGCTGCTTCCACTGTTTAGCAAGCACAGAGTTCTTGTTGAAGTTTCACTAGGTTGGCATCACATTTTTAGGTATGCTGCTCCTGGCATGCCCTCCTACATTCTTCATTGAACCCGAGTTGATGATGATGGTACAGTCGGAGGTGCGTCAAGCCATGAGGTTACAGATTGTGGTTGCATACAACCTGTTGCTGTTGATAGTTCACAGCGGCTCATGGATGCCCTGTTTTGAGCTGCTAGATCTCATATGAATCTATTCCATTTAGCATGGTGGTAGCGCCACACAACACAATAGAGTGACCTCAGTGTGAAGATGGATCTCATCTTCACAAGGACCTTGTGGTCACTGTTAACAGAACTGGCATGTACAGATGTATCAGGTAGACAGGTAGATTGGTGAGGAGAAGATAAAGTAGGTTTTTTTCCCCTCTTGTTGGTTCTCTGACTACATGCCTCAGGCCTGGTCTGTCAGACAGGTTCTTCAGCATTCAATCAATTCTGTCAGCAAAGGTGATATTGAGGTCAAATTGGCGATGGACACTGGAGCCCCATCCAGTGTACATCCTGTGCCCTTACCACCCTTTGTGCTTCTTCCAAATGTCATCCAACATGGAGGAATACTGATTCATTATTGCTTTTCAATTCCTAGTTCAATAATATTCCCATTATCCCATTCTTTGGAACTCCTTACTCAATGGCAAACCTCTGACATGCGGAATACATCAACCTTTTTGTTTCTTTCAGCTTCAATGTTTTTAGCCCATCCACTAGCCACAGCCTCAGTCATGCCCATTCCAATGATGGGAAGCACCATTATTTTCATTAAGGTGAAGACATAGAGCCTTGTGTGTCTCTCTCCAGTTGGTTTCGTTGCCTGAGTGTGTGCAGTGTCTTACCCTACCAAAGAGAGGGAAGTGTGTCAATAAGCATGGTGCAATGTGTTTGAGTGATGTGCTTGTCATGGTTGAGTAATTGGCAGTGTGTTCCAGCTGTGAGGCTTTGCACTAGTGATAAGTATGGAAGGATGAGGTGAATCTATGAATGAGAGGTACGGGTTGGGATTGGTGCGTACTGTTTGAGAGTGAATGATGGAGGAGTGGTGCAGTGAATTGTGTGGGGTAGTTGGTGGGATATGGCATCTGAATGTGTATTTACTGAGCTTGAACACTTGTGCGAGGTCACTGAATGTCTCATGGCATTGCATTCAGGTCTTTAGTATTACACAGTTGGTGTTGACCATGAGAGCTATTTCTAATATCTGCCTGCAAGGTCTCCAGGTGCACTATAGATGGAAAATGTCTTCTCCTGTCCACCTCTGGCACCATGGCCTACTGTGGTGTGCTGAAGAACCTTGGAACCTGCACCAGAGACAACATTCTCACTGGTCAGAAACTTTTGGCCAAGCACGTCCAGAGCTTGCTCCAGTCAAAATGTACCTCCCTTTAATGTGGTGCAGGCTACCTTAAACTCATCCTAACCTTTCACAATCTTTCATCCCGTGCTGAAGTGCGCTGGAACTCATCAGAGAGCTGAGCTCGCGCTGCACATGCAACCTTATAAATGGAGGTCGCATGCTGCCTGCACTGGGGGAACCTCACGTTAATCTCACGTCAGGCCTTATTGACTTTCATGGCTGTGTGTGTGTCAATTCGTTAAAGACAGCAATGAGCTTTACTGTTCTGCCTCCACAGAGAAACAGCCACTCATTGCCAAGACCGAAACAGAAAGGATGACCACTTGCCTGTGGAACCCGGGTGCTTGGAGCAGTTTTCAAATTCAGACTTCAACCTCTGTCAACACCTTTGATGGAGAGGACACAAACTAATAGGTAAGCAAAGCAATAGGAACATACTGCACCTGGAACTCAGTAACTATTTTCGAACCTCAAGTAAGCATAGTGCAGCTAACAGTTCGATAGCACATTGGTTTGCACTATGGCTTCACAGCATCAGGGTTCCAGGTTCGATTCCCACTTGGGTCACTGTCTGTGCGGAGTCTGCACGTTCTCCCTGTGTCTGCGTGGATTTCCTCCCACACGTCCCGAAAGACGTGCTGTCAGGTGAATTGGACATTCTGAATTCTCCTTCCGTGTACCCAAACAGGTGCCAGAATGTGGTGATTAGGGACTTTTCACAGTAACTTCATTGCAGTGTTAATTTAAGCCCACTTGTGACACTAATAGTGATTATTATTATTAGTTGTTGTATTTGTGGGGGAAGGAGAGTCCCTTCACTATTCGTGTCAGGTTGTATTCAACAAGCCATAGTTGCCATTGTGTGACCTGCCGAGCAGATCAGAACGAAGGCATTACTATGAAGCTTCCTCCTCTCGAATAGCCCTGCTGTGGAATACATACCTATTACAAACACTTCCTGTGGTGGGTTGAAAGTGTTTATCACAGTCATTTCTTCCATCCTATATGTGTCTTTTATAATTTAGCATCAACCTGACTGAGTGCCTGTTTGGAGTTTTCCAGTGCTAAGGAAACTAACTATTGGGAAAATAAAAATATCAAAATGCAGTTAGTTATGACTTATCACCATTCAAAATAGGTTTCAATATCAAAGAGAAATTAACTTTCTGAAAGCATTTGACAGTTAATGGTAATCCTCCTATAACAGAGGATGTCATCACTTATTTAATATTGTCATGATATTACCAGTCCCACAGAAGATTCACAATCATATCCCTTGCCCAAAATGGGGAATACTGGTAACGCTGAAAAAGTCAAGATTGAACACATAGTAGGTTGATAGTACTGAACAGGAGTATTTCTGAGAAAAGAGGCATGCTGTCAAAGCTTTTCATCTTGAACTCATCAAGACAGTCAGAATAATGCCAAATTTGAAAGGGAGAATAGTTTATACTGCATGAGAAAAAGGTGCTAATTGGCTGGCAAGTCGATTCTGATTGGTTGAGGTATTGCCATGGCAAATGCAACAGGGAATTATTGGTTCCACTCTTTTGTTTAATTCTAAAAAAGTAAAAGGAACTTGGCTAGGCACTGCATTCTTTTTGAATTAACCCAAAAGTGAGAGACAATAGTTCTCTGGTCCTTACCTACTGACCTTTCCATCCCACCCCCTTACTCACCATCCTCTCTAATCCATTTACCTTATCCATCTTGTCTCCTTACACACCACACCCCCTTATCCACTTATATCACCCACCCTACCCCTCTAACCACCATCCTCCCTTTCCCACTTACATCACCCATTTTACACTCTTACCCACTTCGGGGGAGGCAGAGGCATAATGGTTTTGTCACTGGACTAGTGAACCAGAAACCCAGAGTAATGCTCCGGCAACCCAGGTTCGAATCCCACCATTGCAGATGGTGAAATTTGAATTCAATTTAAAAAAACCTGGAATTAAAAGTCTAATGATGAACATAAAACCATTGGCGATTGTCATAATAATCCATCCGGTTCACTAATGTCCTTTAGGGAAAGAAATCTGCTGTCCTTAACTGTGACTCCGGACCCACAGCAATGTGGTTGTCTTTTAACTGTCCCCTCAAGGGCAATTAGGGATGGCCAACAAATGCTGGCCCAGCCAGCGATGCCCATGTCCCATAAATGAATGAAAAAACATTCCCCCCACCACACCCCTTACCCCCACCTCGTGCCACAATATACCCCTTTGCACACCTACGTCATCCATGTATCCAATTACCTTACCTACTCTAGCCCCCTTATTCACCCTACTCCCAGACCCACTTATCTCACCCACCCTATACCTTTACCCCCTATACCCCTCCCCCCTCCCGCACTCCCATTCAGCCCCCCCCCCTCCCCCACACCCCCACCTCCTTACCCACGTAACGTCTGCTTTGGACCAGTTAAACAGTTGGCAGTTTATGGAAAAGCTAGTAGAAAGTGCCATATAAAGAGCACGTAGCTTCCGGAGGAGTCTCTCCGATGCTCCCTCCGAGGGTTCCTGCACTGGCTGAGATCTGCAGGATTCTCCATTGGAAGATAGTCCAGAAAAATCAGAGGAAGGTCGGTGGGTGTTTTTTTTCCGTCTGGTCAGGGTTGGGAAAACAGGTTCTGATGCTGATGGGAAGAATTGTTTCAATTATCTCTTTTTCAGTAAATAATTAAGATAGGCATTTAAACAGGGGAGGCAGTGTTCTTGTTGCTGGATAGTAACCCAGAGACCCAGAGTCATGCTCTGGGGACCCAGGTTCGAATCCCACCAGATAGTGAAGTTTGAATTCAATAAAAAAACTGCAATTAAAAATCTAAAGGTGACATGAAACCATTGACCGATTGTCGTAAAAACTCAGCTGGTTCACTAATGTCCTTTAGGGAAGGGAATCTGCCATCCTTACCTGGTCTGGCCTACATGCGACTCCAGACCCACAGCAATGTGGTTGACTCTTAAATGCCCTCAGGGATGGGCAATAAATGCTGGTCTAGCCAGTGATACCCACATCTCATGAACGAATAAATAAAAATATAATTTTTTTATACAAACAGAAACAAATAATAATAATGCACAACTCGGACCCGACCAAGTGTGTGTGTGTGACAAGCTTCAGGTTGTAGTATCCTCTTAATTCTAACCCAGAATTAGACCTTCACACAGCATAGTAAAACATGGGACTGAACTGGGGCCAGAAAAACATCAAGAAAAATTCAGATTTTGTTTTGATATTTTCTTGTTTTCTAGTGGATCAGGACTGAATGTATTGCATCTCATAAGGAGACTTTAGACTTCATCTTTCCCAACCATGATGGCCTCCAACCCTCCCTTTTAACCACTCAGCTGACCTCCGAGGACTCTCCTATTGGGTCTCCAACAATGTTGCTAAAGTTCTTGCTCCCAGCCACTGGCCAATTTACACTTCCCAAAAGGTTTATATGGCAGACTAACAAGGGTCTTACAGGTGAAGCTTGGGAATTAAAGTCTTCTGGGCCTCGCTTTGTAGAGGGCCAAATGATTTCCTGCTTTCCTGATCTGCACAACTCCTTACGTGAGTTAAAATTGGGGCTAAGGGGTGATTTTGAACTTGCCCACCCAGCTTCGCAACTTTACTCTAAAACGTGCATCCCTGCTGTAAACAGGCTTTTGGACACCTGTCAAAAATTGCATGGCAAATAGTGTGGGTGTGAAGTGGAACTATCTGTTAACTGACGCAATTTAGCAGCTGTTTGTCATAGAATCATAGAATTTACAGTGCAGAAGGAGGCCATTCGGCCCATCGAGTCTGCACTGGCCCTTGGAAAGAGCACCCTACTTAAGCCCACGCCCCCACCCTATCCCCGTAACCCAGTAACCCCATCTAACCTTTTTTTTGGCCAATACACCTAACCTGCACATCTTTGGACTGTGGGAGGAAACCGGAGCACCCGGAGGAAACCCATGCAGCCATGGAAAGAACATGCAGGCTCAGCGCAGACAGTAACCCAAGCTGGGAATCGAACCTGGAACCCTGAGCGGTGAAGCAACAGTGCTAACCATTGTGCTACCGTGCCGCCCATATTAAAATGAGATTGGAAATTAAAATTGCTCAAGCCTCACATTGATTCTTTAGTGGGCTGCCCACTAGCAGCAGCCTTTTGGGAGCCTGATACCTGCTTGAAATTAGGATTGGGCCTATATAGATTATAATTTTACTAAAATGGAATAGTGATAGAAATTTCACATGTGTTGGTCAAAACCCTGAGGCAACCGATAAAAATAAAGGAATATAAAATCCGATTGTGGCTCTAATGAAAGGACTGAATCAGCATGTACATGTTCCCCACATGTCCTATCTCAACATCAGATTCAGCCGGTCAAATCTGCATGTTATCTCCACATGTCACGGTACCTTCAAAATGAAAATCAATTCCAATCTTTTACTTTTCTTTTTGCACTTCAACTTTGAGAATATCTGCTCAATTGGTTGTATCAAGAAACTTAAAGCTAACCAAAAAGGATGAAGAGATAAGCTGCCCTCAGCTGCCCTACATGTTAACATCCTGTTTCCTATGATCATGCGAATGCAACAGGAGTTGAACGCTCCTTGCTCAGAAGAGGAAAAGAAACTTAAGCCCCAATTTGAATTTAGGACAGGAATCAGGTAGGCAGGGGCCAAAATATGCAGAGAATTGTCCTGATCTTGACAGTGTGAGGTCAAGCCAATTTTAACCCCAAGGGCCTTGTCTGCAGTTCCTTGGCCATTTTTGTAGTATTCGTGTCTGGTATGCCTTCTGTACGAGTACAGTTATGCCAACACAGTGATGTATGAAGACACAAGACCCAGAGTTAGGCTCAGTGTGGTGTTGACCAGAGATGTGATAAGATCTGGACATAGAGATAGCATCTTGCCTGTACCCTTTAATGCAGATAGAGCTACAAATAGCAAAGATTTGCTGTTAAAATACAGAGCATTACAAAGACCTCTTCACCGCACAGGACCTTCAACAGAGGGCTATTAACCAGATACATCGATGACATCATTTTCCTTTGGACCCACAGCGAAGAATCACTGAAACGACTACACGATGACATCAATAAATTCCATCCCACCATCAGACTCGCCATGGACTACTCTCCAAAATCGGTGGCATCTCCATTACACTCATCTCCATCAAGGACGGGCACTTCAGCACTTTGCTTTACCGCAAGCCCATGGATAACCTCACGATGCTCCACTTCTCCAGCTTCCACCCTAAACACATTAAAGAAGCCATCCCCTATGGACAAGACCTCCTTATACACAGGATCTGCTCAGACGAGAAGGAGCACAACAGACATCTACAGACTCTGAAAGATGCCCTCGTAAGAACGGGATATGGCGCTCGACTCATCGATCGACAGTTCCAACGCGCCACAGCAAAAAGCCGCACCCACCTCCTCAGAAGTCAAACACGGGACACAACCGACAGAGTACCCTTCGTCGTCCAATACTTCCCCGGAGCGGAGAAACAACAACATCTTCTTCGGAGCCTTCAACACATCATCGATGAAGGCGAACATCTTGCCAAAGTCATGATCCCCAAACCCCCACTACTTGCCTTCAAACAACCACGCAACCTCAAACAGACCATTGTTTGCAGCAAACTATCCAGCCTCCAGGAGAACAGCGACCACACAACCCTGCAATGGCAATCTCTGCAAGATGTGCCAGATCATCGACATGAATACCACCATTACAAGTGAGAGCACCACCCACCAGGTACACAGTACATACTCTTGCGACTCGGCCAACGTTGTCTACCTCATATGCTGCAGGAAAGGATGTGCCAGAGCGTGGTACAGTGGCGAGACCATGCAGACACTGCGACAACAGATGAATGGAGATCGTGCGACAATCACCAGACAGGAATGCTCCCTTCCAGTCAGGGAACAGTCAAGGGCATTCAGCCTCTGATATTCAGGTACGCGTTCTTCAAGGCGGCCTTCAGGATGCGCAGCAACGCAGAATCTCCGAGCAGAAACTGACAGTGAAGTTCCGCACACATGACTACGGCCTCAACTGGGACCTTGGATTCATGTCTCACTGATTCATTGACCCCCACCATCTGGCCTGGGCTTGCGAAATCCTACCAACTGAGCTTGAGACAATTCACACCTCTTCAACCTGTTATTATCCCTCTCTCCGGTCGCACCGTCTGGACCTGTAAAGACTTAATTACCTGCAAAGACTCACATTCAAAGTATCATCTTGCATCATTGAATTTGTCTATATGTGTTTGTGTAATCTACCTCTTCACTCACCTGATGAAGGAGCAGTGCTCCGAAAGCTAGTCATTCCAAACAAACCTGTTGGGCTTTAACCTGGTGTTGCAAGACTTCTTACTGTGTCCACCCCAGTCCAATGCCGCATCTGCACATCAAAGATTTCCATAACAGTCGTGTTCTGAAACTTTTTCCCACTGAAACTGGTGGGTACTGGCAAATGACCAAAATAAGTGTGTTGGGCGCCAGGAGGCTCTGCCAAGACCCAAACAATCCTCGCACATGTTACGTTTTGGGAAACATATTTCAGGGAAGCCTCATGATGGAGTGGGGAAAGTGTGGGGGCAGGAGCATCAGGGTGTGGGAGGCCTAATCTTTTCTCATGGAGCCTGGGACTTTATTATTCCTCTTGAACTTGTAGGTAAAGTTGAAAAAATGTTTTAAAGAAAGCCTCTTGGGACTTAACAGATCCGGATCCTCTTCCCAATAGGAGAACCCAGTGGGAAAGCCAGATTTGCTTCCCAACTCAGACAACCGATTAACTACTGCACATGCATTTCGCACTACTGCCACAGGTGAATTTTAATCCCTAAATGGCTATCTGGCAGGGTAGGACGAGGCAGGCAGTGCAAGAATTGGCAAAAGATTTCCGCGATGATTTGTGCATGCAGCCAAGCTGATTCTGAGGCAGAGAAACAGAATCACGTGAGGCCAGCACAGGTTCAAGCTGGCATGAACTGCTTGAAATCAGTGTGAAACACTCAAAGGGGAATTGCATTTTGACTGATCAGCTGCTCGGAAGTCACAAAAGGTTTTACCTGGGAAAGAGGGCACAATGTGACAGAGAGTGGGCTCCAAGATTATCCAACACAGCAGCTGGACACCTTGATGCATGAAGTGGACAAGAGGAGAGCGGTCGTCTACCCCTCTAGAGGGGAAATATAATGCCCTCCAAAAGACGTTGAAAGCAATGGGAGCAGAGAACCATTGTTGCCAATCATAGACATCATATCATAGAATTTTCAGTGCAGAAGGAGGCCATTTGGCCTGTCGAGTCAGCACTGGCCCTTGGAAACAGCACCCTACTTCATACCATACCTCCACCCCATCACCGTAATCCCACCTAACATTTTTTGGACACTCGGATCAATTTTAGCTTAGTCAATCCACCTAACCTGCACTGTGGGAGGAAACCGGAGCACCCGGAAGAAACCCACGCAGACACAGGGAGAACGTGCAGAGTCTGCACAAACCGTGACCCAAGCCAGGAATCGAACCTGGGAACCTGGAGCTGTATAGCAACTGTGCTAACCGCTGTGCTACCGTGCTGTTCCTATGCCAGCGATGTAAACCTAAGGAACTGAACGCAAGGGTTCCGTGACCTCACATGAGGGGTCAAGGCCATTGAATGCACTTACCAATATCACATGCTTACAGCTGTACCAATGACCTTACACAGTGCTCCATTGCACTAACTCACTTTCCAGTCGTTGGTGTTAATCATGACTCATACCTCACATTCATTGGTTCACCTTGTGTTCACACATTTGCATTGCTGTAAACCTCACACCCACACCTCAGTGTCTGCTATTCAGTCATGACAGATGCATCACCTAAACACATTGCAACATACTCAGTGACACATCTTTCTCTCCCCCACAAGACTGGAACAATGTTGCTGCTGCCAGGCTAGTGCATGATGCACTGAGCATGGTCACGTAACAGCGCCACATGGAGGGAGTGGTACACATTGCAGCTGAATTAAATCTCTGAATTTACTTGTGGTGCCCACAAAAGGACATGCGTGCATTCAACTAGTGCCTGCAAAATGGGGAAGCCTGCCATGGACAATGCCATGTGCATGGTCCGCCTGCTTCTTTCTGGAAATCGAGAAAACAATGGATTCGCCCCTCTTTGCATATGGAGTGTAGTTGACATCCCGTATATGACGGTGAATGGCAAACTGAAGAGTTGGAGAAGATACTGAGGGATAGGATCTATTCGCATTTGGATGAAAATAGACTTATCAGTGATAGGCAGCATGGTTTTGTGCAGGGAAGGTCATGTCTTACAAACCTAATAGAATTATTTGAGGAAGTGACAAAGTTAATTGATGAGGGAAGGGCTGTAGATGTCATATACATGGACTTCAGTAAAGTTTCCCATGGCAGGTTGGAAAAAGTGAAGTCGCATGGGGTTCAGGGTGTACTAGCTAGATGGAGAAAGAACTGGCTGGGCAACAGGAGACAGAGAGTAGTGGTGGAAGGGAGTGTCTCAAAATGGAGAAAGATGACTCATGGTTTTCCATAGGGATCCGTGCTCGGACCACTGTTGTTTGTGATATACATAAATGATCTGGACGAAGGTATTGATGGTCTGATTAGCAAGTTGCAGATGATACTGAGATTGGTGGAGTTGCAAATAGCGAGGGGGACTGTCAGAGAATACAGCAAAATATAGATAGATTGGAGAGTTGGGCAGAGAAATGGCAGATGGAGTTCAATCCAAGCAAATGCGAGGTGATGTATTTTGGTAGATCCAATTCAAGAGCGGACTATATGGTCAATGGAAGAGTCCTGGGGAAAATTGATGTACAGAGAGATCTGGGAGTTCAGATCCATTGTACCCTGAAGGTGGCAACGCAGGTCGATAGAGTGGTCAAGAAGGCATACAGCATGCTTGCCTTCAGCGGACAGGGTATTGAGTACAAGAGTTGGCAGGTCATATTACAGTTGTATAGGACTTTGGTTAGGCCACATTTGGAATACTGCGTCCAGTTCTGGTCGCCACATTACCAGAAGGATGTGGATGCTTTAGGGAGGGTGCAGAGGAGGTTCACCAGGATGTTGCCAGGTATGGAGGGTGCTAGCTATGTAGAAAGGTTGAGTAGATTAGGATTGTTTTCGTTGGAAAGATGGAGGTTGAGGGGGGACCTGATTGAGGTCTACAAAATTATGAGAGGTACGGACAGGGTGGATAGCAACAAGCTTTTTCCAAGAGTGGGGGTGCCAATTACAACGGGTCACAATTTCAAGGTGAGAGGGGGAAAGTTTAAGGGAAATGTGCGTGTAAAGTTTTTTAACGCAGAGGGTAGTGGGTGCCTGGAACACTTTGCCAGCAGAGGTGGTAGAGGTGGGCATGATAGCATCATTTAAGATGCATCCAGACAGATATATGAATGGGCAGGGAACAGAGTGAAGTAGATCCTTGGAAAATAGGCGACAGGTTTATATAAAGGATCTGGATATGCGCAGGCTGGAAGGGCCGAAGGGCCTGTTCCTGTGCTGCAATTTTCTTTGTTCTTTGAAATGTTGGTTATGTCCTGCTCAAGCCTGGAAGGAAACTGATGAGCAGTTCTAGGCCATGGTCACCTCTCTAGTCACTGGCCATGGTATCCTCACCCTACTCTGAGAATGTAGGTCTACCCACAAAGGTGGTCATTTCCGTGAACACCTCCTTGGTTAAATAGAGACGTTACATACTGTTCCTCACTCAGATTGAGGTATGGGTCTGGATTCTCCGGTCACTGACACCGAAATCGCATTCGGAAATTGGCCAGAGAATCCCCATTTACCCTGTTTTTGCGATGCTTCGCTCCCTCAAAAATGGTGTACTTGGGAAGTACGCCGCACGCCGTATGGATGGCCCTCCCCCGATGCTCCGCCCTTGATGGGTCGGGTCCCCTACGGCGTGGCTCGTGTGTGCTCACACCGCTCGAGGACCTCACATGGTGGCTGTGGACTGAGTCCAGCGCCACCACAGTTGGGGCTGGGGGGGGGGGGGGGAGCTGTTCTGCTGGCAGGGAGGGCTTTGGCGGGGGCTGGGGGAACCTGTGGGGGGGTAGTCCGGGGGTGACGAGGCTGGTTACAGGGGGCAGTATTTGTCAGGCCTGCTCCGCATACAGCCAGTGTCATGTTGCACAGCAGGGCCGCCATGGACTTATCCGCAGCTGCTAGCCCCCACCGGGCGGAGGATCGTAAGACCAGACAGATCCTGTGGACATAGCCGCAGGATGGAGAATCCAGCCCAGGGAATTTCTCCCGGGAGACACTGGGTGGGTATAGATTCTTGCTGAGAATCTTTCTCCCCTCTTCCTCCTGAAGGCCAAGAAGGATAGCATCTGTATCACTCATGACTGGGAGCAAATAGTTTGAGCAGAATCCTTGAAGTGAGAACCAAGACCTTCCCAATGCACCACACTACCCTGCAACAGCTTGAAGTAATTGGAATCTCCAAGCAAAAGGTGTGTGAGTGCCCAGGGAAGGTAATACTCCTCTGGGGAGATTGATGTATGGATTAGGATTAGAGAAATAGAAGTGCCACGAGAAAGAGAGAGCAGCTGGAGCAAGAAGGTTTCCGTGTTGCTCCAGGTGAAGATGGCGGAGGGCAAGGGGGCAGCGCTGCCCACCTCGTGGTCGACAGAGCAGCTGGTGGAGTTTTTAAACGGAAAATGCCAGCAGCAGATTGAAGGAGGCTTCGGAAGACATGGTGAAGGTGGTGGAGCCACTTAGGGCGGCAATTGAGAAAGAGGGACAGAGGTTGGAGGCTCAGGGCCTGATGATGGAGATGGCGGAGGAGGCGGTGGGGGAGCATGAGGATTGGATGGCCTTGTATGGAGACAGATATGGATGTGATTGGTGTGGCGCAGTTGGGAAAGGAGAGATGGCGGCGGACATCTGAGGGCGGGTCTGGAGGGGTGCGTGACGCGGGCCGGGGCCTGGCTCAAATAGAAACATGACTGATCGGCAGGGAAGGGGGGGTGATGGGTAGCCCCCTCACCAAACCGGTCACGTGGAACGTGCGAGGACTGAATGGGCCGGTTAAACAGTCATGTGTGTTTAGGCATTTGAGGAGTCTGAAGGCGGATGTGGTGTTTTTACAGGAGACACACCTGAAGTTGGGGGATCAGCCGAGGCTGAGGAAAGGTTGGAGGGGGGAGCAGATGTTCCACTCGAGGCTGGATACAAAGACGAGGAGAGTGACAGTGTTGATTAACAAGAGGGTGGCATTTGAGGTGGGGAGCAGTGTGGCCATCCGGGGGGTGGGTGTGTGGCGGTCTGTGGGGAGCTGGAGGGGATGCCGGTAGTTCTGGTAACCGTTTATGCTCCGAATTGGAATGATATGGGTTTTTGAGGTGGGTGTTGGGAATGATTCCAGACTTGGACACACACCAGTTGATTATGGGGGGGTGACCTCAATACAGTCCTCGGCCCGGGTCTGGACCAGTCAAATCCAAAGTTGTCAAGGGTGTAGGCGGAAGCTTGTGTGCTAAGGGGGTTCATGGAGTGCATGGGGGTGGAAGCCACATGGAGGTGTGGGAGGCGGAGGCGAAGGAGTTTCATACTTCTGCCATGTACACCGGGTGTATTCCAGGATTGATATTTTTGTGATGGACAAAGCGCTACTGCCAGGGATGGCCAACCCGGAGTATTCGACAATGGTGATCTCTGACCATGTGCCGCATTGGGTGGGTTTGTGGGTGGGTCAGGGGGAGGCCCAATGGCCGTAATGGAGGTTAGATGTGGGCTGTTGGTGGATGAGGGGGTGTGCGAGCGGGTGCGGGCTGCCATTCGGGCTATGTGGCGTTTAACAACATGGGGAGGTCACAGCCACGCATTGGCAGGCACTCAAGGCTGTAGTTTTGATTCGGCTGCGCAGAGAAAGGGTGGAGCAGGAGGAGAGGGCAAGGCTGGTAGATGAGATCTTGAGGGTGGACAGGAGGTACAAGTAGCGCTGGAGAAGGGGTTGTTGAAGAGGAGACAGAGACTCCAGATGGCGTTTGCGTTAGTGTCCACGGGGACCATTAACAGAGGGAGAGTAGCAGTGGGGACAGTAACAGTGAGAGAGGAGCAGTGGGGTAACAGTGAGAGAGGAGCAGTGGGGTCAGTAACAGAGAGAGAGGAGCAGTGGGGACAGTAACAGAGAGAGAGGAGCAGTGGGGACAGTAACAGAGAGAGAGGAGCAGTGGGGACAGTAACAGAGAGAGAGGAGCAGTGGGGACAGTAACAGAGAGAGAGGAGCAGTGGGGACAGTAACAGAGAGAGAGGAGCAGTGGGGACAGTAACAGAGAGAGAGGAGCAGTGGGGACAGTAACAGAGAGAGAGGAGCAGTGGGGACAGTAACAGAGAGAGAGGAGCAGTGGGGACAGTAACAGAGAGAGAGGGGCAGTGGGGACAGTAACAGAGAGAGAGGAGCAGTGGGGACAGTAACAGAGAGAGAGGAGCAGTGGGGACAGTAACAGAGAGAGAGGAGCAGTGGGGACAGTAACAGAGAGAGAGGAGCAGTGGGGACAGTAACAGAGAGAGAGGAGCAGTGGGGACAGTAACAGAGAGAGAGGAGCAGTGGGGACAGTAACAGTGAGAGAGGGCTGGGGGCACTGTGGGGATGTGGTCTGGGGCGAGCGAGTTGACCGTAGGGGGGACTATTTTATGCGCCGGGTCCGCGAGCGGCCGCCGCCATGCACATGCACGGCCACAGACCCGGCAATACTCAGGGCTGCATCGTCAGCTAGAGCCAAGTGCTGCCGGCATGCTAGCCCCTGGCCAAATGGATGATATGTTGCCATTTTATGCCATTGTTTCTGTCGCAAAAATGCCACCGTTGCCACACCGGCGTGGGGAACATGGCCTCAGAATTGGAGAATTCAGCCCGCTGTTTTTGAATCTATTCATGCGTATTCTAAGACATTTGTATCTCCTGCACCATGAAAGAAGTTGGAAGAGTGAGTAAGTCGGGTGGGGGTGGGGGCTGTCTGCCATGCCCTGTTGTCTATGATGACCTTGGCGAGCGTCCTCTGGAGCAGTGCATCTCAAACTATCTGATGTGGCGGACCGGCAGTTTTTTTTTTTCAATGTGCCAGGGACTGGTGAGCGAAACAAGCCAATCCAGGATTACTGTCTCTTTCTTTTCTGGAAACACTCCAAGTACCGGCAGACGATGGCTCGCGTACCGGCACCGGTACGTGCACCACACTTTGAGAAGCACTGCTCTGGAGGACCAAGACATTGGAGGCCCCATTCTGCTTTCAAGCTTCTGGCAGTGCCACCTTTTCCAGTCAATGGAGTTGGAGCTGGAGCTGAAGCGGTCAGAGGAAGTTTAGATTTGGATGGGCGAGTCACTCCTGGAGTCAGCTGGGTGGATGGCCCCAGGCTGTGCACCATCTGATCTTCCTCCCTGTGGGTGCTCCAGTGTCCATGGCTTCCTCCTCTGGGATTGACACTGGTGGGTTCCAGCAAGTGCCTGCACCATGGAGTGCATGTCATGTGCCAGTGCAGGACAGCAACCTTGGACCGAGGTCTCCACAGCCGCCCCCAACCCAGCTATGTTAACCTCATTGCGTTGGACTGTCAGCACAATCACCTCAGACATGAGGTGGATGGACTCCTCAATGCAGCCTTTCAATCCAAGGAGTGTACCAGACAACTCTCCCTAATCTTACAGTGTTTGCCTTTGGAGCCCCAGCAACTGAGGCATGACTGAATCCAGAGGCATAACATCTGGCTGGCACTCAGCAGATTCCTGACCTCTAGCAACCCTCCGACCTCCAGGACCCTGAAACGTCCCTGCCTCTGCCTGCTGTGGACCTGACAATGTGAAAGGTTCACCAGATTGTGACAGCGAGGCGATGAAGACAAGGTCCGCAGGGAAGATTAAAATGTGTGTGGGAGAGCGAGTGGTGGTGTCCATTGAGCTGGCAGTGGTTGTGACCCTTGTGGAAATGTGGCAAGTGTGAGTTGTGAGTGATGAGAATAGTGACTTACCCTGGCATCCTTTCATGGCACGGGATGCCCGTCCTCTTCTGCAGGGTGTTGGCACTCAAGACCGCTGCTATCGCCGCCCATGCTGGGTTGGTGACCTTGCCAGTTGGGTTCCTTCCTGAGCGTGGGAACAGTACATCACAGCGGGCCTCCACAGCATCCAGGAGTCTCTCCAGGGAGGTGTCTGAAAACCTGGGGCAGATTTCCTGGCAGCCAACACTTCCTGGTGACTAGCGAAGTTTGGCTGCTGTGCCGTGGGGTAGCCTTGCGGCACTGAGGGGATGGCGGGGTGGGTAAATCAGAGGCTATCCCACCAGCGGTATGGCATGGAACCCGTCGATGAAAACATTTTGCACTAATTGCCACATTCTATAGCTGCAACTGCTGCCATTGTCCGTCCAGACTGTGGAGTTGTGGATTTGAGAAATACTATTGAAGTTAGTGTGGTACAAATTGTTTAAATGCATTGTTTGGTATGCTTTGGCCCTTGCTGGCCGCATATGGAAAAAAGATGAACATATATGTTGGAAAGAAAAGTGTGGTTTACAGTAAGGTCAGTTCAGGATGAAGGAATATTCAGCCTCTGAGGCAGTTTAATGGGCCCATAAACCAAAGCCCAGCTTTTTGACGGTTTCTGTAATGCTAAACCTTGAATATAACTGAGTAACGCAGGAAAATTACACAGTAGGCAAAGCACATGGCTGTTTATTACATTCTTTAGTTATGCATCAGAGGTTGTCATGGAGATCAGGCTCCTAAGCCCACAGCAGTTGGAGCAATGCAGGTGGTTTTGAAACAGCCAAAGTTAAAGTGAGATTTTTGGTGACCGAGTAATTTTAAAATTGCTTCTGTTGTTAAGACTGCGCTGGTTTCCCCAGTCAGAGGGCAAACATTATACCGTAAGTAACTCTTTAACAAAGGATGTTCTTCGGTGAGACTGGCTACATGTGCCACCAAAATGTCAAGGTCTCATACACAAAACCCCCCTTTGCAGATTGAAAACTTCTTTGGAAGTTACCCTGATTAAAGATCACTTATTGGTGGATTGTTGATCGAAGAAATTGTATTTTCCAGTGCTGCGGGTCTCAAAGGTTCCCAATTGGATTTACAATGAAAAGACACTCAGCGTGAATGAGTGGGCCGATCAGAGCTCGCACAAGACCTCCAGCTCATCTTTCAGATTCCCCAACACTGTATCATTCACACATGTCTCTGCTTAGCACATACACCAGTAACGATGGGAAATTGAGTCACCAAATCATACTATTCATTTTAATCTTTCTGTCTTTTACTCAGTTGAATTGGTAACTTAACTCATTTCTCGCTAAACAAAATTTATTGCTGTTGATTCAACGACATTTAATGATTACTGTTCAAGTTTCCATCTGAATAGAAGGACATACTTAGGTCAAATATGAATACTTTTCATTTCTAAAAAAAATAGAAACAAAGAATTACTCAACAGGCTGCACAGTTTGGAAAAATATCTCCATAGTTTGGATGGGAGGGTGAGCTGTGAGGAGGATGCAGAGATCCTTCAGTGTGATTTGGACTAGTTGAATGAGTGGGTAAATGAACGGCAGATACAGTATAATTTGGAGAAATGTGGGGTTATCCACTTTGGTTGCAAAAGCGAGAAGGCAGACTATTATCTGAACGGGCATAATTTAGGAGAGAGGAATGTGCAACGTAACGTGGGTGTCCTTGTACACCAGTCGCTGAAGGTAAGTATGCAGGTGCAGCAGGCGGTAAAGAAGGCAAAAGGTAGGCTGACCTTAATTGCGAGCGGATTCGAGTACAGTTGCAGTGGTTTCTTGCTGCAATTATACAGGGCCTTGGTGAGGCCACACCTGGTGTATTGTGTACAATTTTGGTCTCCTTATCTGAGGAAGGGTGTTTTTGCTCTAAAGGGAGTTCAGTGAAGGCTTACCGGACTGATTCCTGGAATAGTGGGACTGACGTATGAGGAGAGGTTGAGTCGGTTAGGATTGTACACGCTGGAGTTCAGAAGAATGAGGGGGGAGGCCTTACAGAAACCTATAAATTTATAATAGGATTAGACAGGGTAGATTCAGGAAGGATGTTCCCGATGGTGAGTGTGTCCAGAACCAGGAGTCACAGTCTGAGGATACGGGCTAAACCATTTAGAACTGAGATGAGGAGAAATTTCTTCAGCCAGAAAGTGGTCGGCCTGTGGAATTTCTTACCACAGGAAATAGTGGAGACCAAAACGTTGTCAGCAGACTTCCCCATCGGCGGAGTCCTCTGGTCCAGCACACCCACACCTGCAGGTTTTACAACGGCGTGGGGTGGCCATAATGGGAGATCCCCATTTGATGGCTACGGGAACGGAGAATCCCGCTGCCAGTGGAACGCGCCGCGTCGGATAATGCGGCTGGCGGACCAAAGAATTCCGCCCTGGATGTTTCAAGAAGCAGCTAGATATAGCATTTAGGCGAATGGGATCAAAGGATATGGGGGGAAAGCAGGCTGAGGCTATTGAGTTGGATGATCATAACGAATGGTGGAACAAGCTCAAAGGGCCAAATGGCCTCCTCCTGCTCCTATATTCTATGTTTCTATGTTTCTATGAGACTTTTCACCACAACGAGATTTTTAAAAAATCTTTCCACCTTTCCCTTTTATCCATTACTCTGTGCAGATGTCTGCACTTCATTTTTTTGTTCAATTTTTCTTTTCGCTGGCTCTGCTTGGGGAGGATGTCCCACCAAAAGACGAGAGCACTGGCATTGCATTACCCCACAGTAAGAAATGTCGAAGAAATCATTCTGTGAGCTTGACAGTTCCAATAATACCACCAATTTTGTGGAACCATTTTTGGCTAGGATCGAACTTATCATAGAGTCATAGTAGGCTACAGCACAGTAAAGGCCCTTCGGCCCATCGCTGGTCAAAAACAACCATCTAAGTATTCTAATCCCATTTTCCAGCACTTGGCCCATGGCATCACAAGTGCACATCTAAATACTTCTTCAATGTTATGACGGTCTCTGCCTCCACCACCCTTTCAGGCAATGAGTTCCAGACTCCCACCACCCTCTGGGTGAAAATGTTTTCCCCTCTCATCCCGTCAAAACCTCCAGCCCCTTACCTTAAATCTATGCCCTCTGGTCATTAATTCTTCCACCAAGGGGAAAAGTTTCTTCCTGTCTACTCTATCTATGTAATTTTATACATCTCAATCATGTCACCCCTCAGTGTCCTCTGCTCAAAGAAAGGAAATCCCAGTTTACCAATCTCTCTGCTGTGTTATGTGGTGCCACTGTTGACAAGGATAAACACAAAACATATATGTGTTTAACTGGAACGATAATTTCTTGTCAAACACGTGGAAAGATAACTAACAGATTCATGTACAGACAAAGTGGCTCGAATTCCTCGTGAGGTACTCTAAGTGCAGCTGTCCTGTTGTACATCCTGCCACCAACTGGCGGGTCACTCCAGTCACGTGATGGATGTCTGACGCCACCCGCTGGTCGGAGGTCATACCACTGGTTACATGCACTGATATGCAACTTTATACATTGATACAACTATATACATTTATGTGTGGATGCATATCACCACACTCTCTTCATTACTGAAACTCTCCAGCCCATGCAACATCCTTATCTCCAGAGATAGATTATATATAATATAGCAGAGATCCAACTCCGTTTAGAAGAATAAACATGGGACCGACAGCTATCACTGGAAGGAATTCAGTGTAAGATGTTTTGGAGAGTAATGGAACTGATCAACGGAAAGATACCTGAAGGTTATTTCTGTGGATATAACCAAAGAGAGGAGAGGTTAGCTGCATTTAGCACTTTCAACCAAGCGAGACATGAGTAGCCCTAACAAACCGATCAGTGTGGATGAAGCAGGACACCATCATTGGCTGTAGTTATGCATCACACAAAGGAAAATGGCTGTGGTTGACAGAGGTCAATTCTCATGGATCCGCCGCATTAACACAGGGGTTCTTCAGGGAAATATTAACATTCATCTCATGTGAGTGCCAGGTCACTACCATCTCCGAAAAGGCCAAGTGCAAGGCCACTCTTTGATCTTCAATGTCAGCATTATTGTCGAGTCCCCTTGATAATCCTCTTGGGAGTGACCCCTGACCAGAAGCAGAGGGTGGTATTTTCCTGCCGTTCCAGCCGGCGGGATGCCCTGGTCCTGCCACTGGTGGCCCCTAGCCACAGGTTCCCCGATGGCAGAGGGTGTGAGCAACAGGAAACTCTATAGACAATGGCGGGACTGGAAGATGCCACCACCGGCCCTTGGTGGATCGCCTCCGCTGCCGTAAAACATGTCATGGAGGATCCTCGCTGTAGGGTTTATGTCTCAAAATTTTATTAAATCCAGAATAGAGGTAACCATAGCGATACCATGGTACAAGAGAAAGGCAGAGGCTGGGTAGAATCATAGAATCCCTACAGTGCCAAAGGAGGCCATTTGGCCCATCGAGTCTGCACCGGCCCTTAGAAAGAGCACCCTGTCTCATCCCATGCCCTGACCCTATCCCCATAACTCAGTAACCCCACCTAACCTTTTGGACACTAAGGGGCAATTTAGCATGGCCAATCCACCCAACCTGCACATCTTTGGACTTGTGGGAGGAAACCTGAGCACCCGGAGGAAACCCATGCAGACACGGGGAGAACGTGCAAACTCAGCACAAAGTCATCCAACGCCGGAATTGAATTCGGGTCCCTGGTGCTGTGAGGCAGCAGTGCCAACCACTGACTGGAACTCTGGGTGGCTCATCCTATGAATCCTCAAAGCATCTCCATCACTGATTTAGGAATATAATAAAACACTGACCACTCACTTAGACAGAATCAAAGTGAGCCAGATAAAAGCATTCTGTTTGATTATTGTCCCTGCTCTGCCACTGATCTCAGTATTCACCTCCTGAACCACTGTGTATCATGCACAGTCTACATGGTGCACAGCACCAGCTCATCAAGCCTACCTTGATAGCAGCTCCCCACATCGACAACAATCACCATCAGAAAGTACACAGGTTACAATATAATGCAAACAGATTCCACAGCTCCAATAGAGCCAAGGAAATTCAGGGCCATATTTAATGCATCATAGCTGATTTGTACAAAGGTTTCTACCTTTTGGCGAAATGGCTACGGATTTAATCTCTTTATTTGGTTTGGCGTATTTAGAAATAATAATTAGTGAAGAGTAATGAATGGATGCCTTTCTCTAAATTACCGAGTTCAAAGCTGCCCATCTTTATTTTAAAATTTTAGAGTACCCAATTAGTTTTTTTCCAATTAAGGAGAAATTTAACGTGGCCAATCCACTTACCCTGCACATCTTTTTATCGTGGAGGTGAGACCCACGCAAACACAGGGAGAATGTGCAGACTCCACACGGACAGTGACCCGGGGCCGGGATTGAACCCAGGTCCTCAGCTCCGTGAGGCAGCAGTGCTAACCATTGCGTCACCATGCCGCCCAAAGCTGCCCACTCAAACCTTTCTTACGCTGTACAGTGGGAGGCCGGGGTTGATACAAACATGCTCTTTGGGGCGTGATGTGAGTTGTGGAATGAATGAACAACATTACAAATCACAATCTACCCACATGCGGCAGTTCAGACATTTGTAAGAATTTTAAGGCCAAAGAAGACGTGTTATACTGATACCCAACTCTGGGCTTTCCCTATAACTCATAAGTGCCACATTTTAAAAGCCCATGCACGAAGTGAGGCCACAACTATTTTACGATCACCACAAGTAGATTATAAATAACTTCACATGTTTTATCCTGTACTGTGAGAGAAATTTTGCAGAATTCTAGAAATTTATTACAAAGGTTTACAGGGAGCAATGAATGTTTTTATGAATAGTTCGAGGTTGTGCCAAATTGCAATGTAAACTTCAACTTGGGTTCTGACCCAGCTTTGTTGATCTGCTGCTCTCCTGTTAAGCTCAGGTTTAGTTTGAATGTTCAGCAAGAAGGAATCTGCCTTTGCCTCATTGATTTTCGAGTTCTCATGCTCCAATCTTATGTTTTTCAGAAGGTACTCCAGACAGGAAACGAAAGGCTACACTTTGAGAGATAAAATCAGATCCAGAGACCAAATAACACTCCACACAGCATAGACTGAAATTATATGATTATATTTAATATAACATGAAATTATGATTCATGTTATTGTAGTAGGAGCAATGTAAATCAAACTCATTTGGGATGCTTTGTGTGCTGGGACTGAAGTGGTTACATGTCAAAGAAGCCTGGGGCGTGATCTACCAGACTGCCATAACAAATCCCATAACGTGGCATTAGCCGGGTGTTTTCCAGCGCGTGGAGCATCGAGAAACACCACGCTATCAAATGACCGAGACCACACTGAATCCCATTCTGGCTCCGCTCGCCAGAACTCCTCAGTGCGGGTAGAGATCAGGACGCCATTTTAAATGACCTCCTGATCTCTCTACCCCCTGATACGCCCCCCACAAATTCCCCCCAAGCCCCCACTCACCGTTAAGGGGGTCCTCGGCTCCACCCACAGCCCCCGCACCTACTCTGGGCACCCTGGTGCCCGATCCCCGTTGCGCAGGAAATGCCAGCTTGGTACTGCCAGTGTGCCAGGCTGGCAATGTCAAGGTGTCCAGGTAGCATCTTGCCCGGGCTGGGGATCAGGCCCACGGGTGCCGTGGTGGTGTGTCTAGAGATTGGGGAGCCATTTAAAAATGGCCTCCCAATCTCTTCCTGCACTGGCGAGCCGAGCTCGATCATGCGATAAATGGGCCTCAGTGTGGTCTCAGCGGGCTGTTTCTCGGCAAGGCCCAGAAACGGAGTTTAATAATGGAGTCATTCCCGGCACTGCCAGTGCTGGGAAACACCCGGCTAAACACGCCCGACAGAGGACTCTGTTTCATTCCCGTTAAATCACGCCCAGAGTTATTGTTCCAAATCAGTATGCCTCTTCCTCAGAGCCAAAGGGAGGGAGAAATATGATGGATCACACACAGTATAAAAGGGGGTAGAGTAGCTCGAGTAGAGTTGGTCAGTGGTTGTTGGGAGATAGGAGAGATTGCAGCAAAGATGTGTAAGCCACAAGCAGGAGGATGTGCTAGTTAGTGCAGAAAGGTAAGGTATCAGAATGTGTTCATGGGAAAATAAATGTCAGAGTTCAGTGAAAGCAAAACCTAAGAACAAGTGACAGATGGCCCGGCTCCGGAGGGTAGTTTATTTTGCATTGGGGCAAAAATTGTTTTGGATATTAAAAAGCGGTCAAGGTGGAGGAGAAAGGTCTAAAGTTGTTGAACCCAATGTTGAGTCTTGAGAGCTGTAACTGAGCATAATGTTTGTTAGAACAATCCATGAAAATGTTTGGAATATATTTATTATATTCCGGTGTTGAAAACGGGGCTGTATTAATATCCAGGGTGATGACTTCGGCTTGTGAGCCTGACATTATTATACCAGTCGGCAATAACAATGTGGGCGAGTCAGCTCTTAAATCAGGAGCCCATCTGTCATTTTGAATCAAGCAATGAACTTGTTTCCGTTTATTAGCAGTCTAATCGACTGCAATAATCGGGGCAGCACGGTAGCATAGTGGTTGGCACAATTGCTTCACAGCTCCACGGTCCCAGGTTCGATTCCCGGCTTGGGTCACTGTCTGTGCGGAGTCTGCACTTTCTCCCTGTGTTTCCTCCGGGTGCTCCGGTTTCCTCCCACAGTCCAAAGATGTGCAGGTTAGGTGAATTGGCCAGGCTAAATTGCCCTTAGTGTCCAAAATTGCCCTTAGAGTTGGGTGGGTTTACTGGGTTATGGGGATAGGGTGGAAGTCTGGACTTGGGTAGGGTGCTCTTTCCAAGAGCCGGTGCAGACTCGATGGGCCGAATTGCCTCCTTCTGCACTGTAAATTCTCTGAAAAAATAAGTCCCAGATGCTAGAAACATTTTCCCAGCACATGAAACATGGCAGGTGGATACCTCATTTTCTCTCACTGTCCGTTGCAAGGACAGACATAAAGGTGGATCTCTGTCTGACTTTAGCAGGAGAGGCTGCTGATTTGCAAATCTTCAAAATGCGTAAATCTCCAAACAGCATTTGGGGTGTTGATCATAACACTATTCAAAACGGTAGACACTGCAATGTAAGATTACTGCAACATTGATATTGTGTCCATTCTGGGCATAGTTTATTCTGTAGGAGATAGATCCTGCAGTGGGGAAAGAGAGGAGAATTAAGGAGGAAGCCAAATGAACATGGGCAGGAGCCACACCAACTGCATGAGAGAACCCTACCTACTGAGGAGTAAGGGGCTGCTGAGGGCAGTAGCCACAGAGGTGCAGATGGAGGCCGCATCCACATGATTTACCTGTAAATAACTAAGAGACAGTGCCTGAGAAGGCTTTGCCTTTCTAGAGTCACAGTAACATCTATGTGTGTCATTATGGCTGCAGATATCTTGCCCAACTGTTTGGGGTGGGGTGGGGGCCATCCAATGCCCGTGGCATTGAAAGTCAGAGTGGCACTGAATCCTTTTGCTTCACCGTCATTTCAGGCAATGTGTGGAGACCTGAGTGGTGTAACCCAGCTTGCAGCATACCACTGTATTAGTAATGTGTTTACAGATACCCATGTTTTGACGTGTAAATCAATGAATTACCTTCCCCAATGGCCAAATTGTGGCGCAACAATTGCAGTCAAAGATGAGAGACAAGTACAATCGAGGCTTTATTGCTGTGTGATGCTATTCCTCCGGCTGCAACTGAAGACTAGGGTCTGAGTGACTCACACGCATATTTATACACAAGCTCCCTGTGGGCGGAGCTAGCCGGCAGGGGCTTACCGGAGGAACCTGTATTACAGGTACAGCCATACATCTCCTACTGCAAGTATGCATACAGTGGTTATCACCACACAAATGAAAAGAACAAAAACCTTTGCGGCTATTGATAGTTTTCCAAGGGTAAAAAGTCTCATTGATGGAAGCCCTGTTGCCATAAAGGCCTCAGCAGAGCAGCCAGAAGCCTTTGGTAATAGGAACGGGTACCATTTAATTAGCAGCCAGATAGTCTGCAACCACCAGCAGTTTACCAGGTAGCTGTCTGCAAGGTACTCAGAGAGCAACCATCATTTGTCCATCCTGAGGAGCTCTAAGGTGCTGGGGATGTTTGGAAGGCTGGCAGCTGGGGGGGGGGGGGGGGGGGGCAGAGGGTACCCACTGAAGAAGTGGCTCTTGACACCTGTTTGAGGTCTCGGAACTGAACCTGAGTATTGATATGCTGAGAGTCATGCAACAGCCAGGGCTATCAGAGAGCAGGCAATTGGTATGCTCAAAAAAATGAGGTTTAGCTGCCTTGACTGCTCTGTGGGATGAATCTGGGATAACCTTTGTGAATGTCCCTCATGGTGGTCGCTGCTTGTGCTCTCCATAACCTGGCACCCCCCCCCCCCAATTGGAGGAACAACCAAGGGAGATTTTGTGAGCGCCACAAAGAATCCAGCACGAGTTTTCAGGATACAAAGAACTAACATTTATTTACAATAACACACACACACAACAGCAGCAGCAACTTCCCTTGCTGCTCACTCCTCTCTCACTGCTGGTTCCAAACTGGCCAGCTCTATTTATGCAAGGAGTCTGCTAATGATTTCTCCGCCCCCCTCATTGGGGAAGCTCATACTCCCATAGGATTGTGGGATTGTCGTTAGTCCCCAGCCAGTGGTAAGCAGGCAGGTTATAACATCCCTCCCCCCCAAAGTCCAAGGAATCCACCGAAGACCCTGGCGAAGGAGGGCGTCGGACTCGTTTTGCCGCAGACCGGACACCATTTGCACGAGGCGCTGGATTGGGCAGCATGTAACGAGATGGAGACCGGCGCTTCCGTGATGAATGGCACAACGGTTGTCCATCCACGGCCTGTGGGTCCCGGGATTCCCCCTCTGAGGTGTCTTGTGTCTCCATCTCGGAGTCAGAGTCTGCTGCCTCCGTCATCTCAGCGTCTTTATCTCCACGCGGTTCTGTCACGGCCTGCGCAGGCTTTGAGTGAGACACCAGAGGAAGATTGTGAGGAATACTTTCCATTGTGTCTGGTCTCTGTGGCTGTAGAAATGAGCTCCTGGGGCGGGGAATCTTTGGAAGGGATAGTCTTCTGGACCGAACATGGTCTACATGTTTGCGCTGGAGATGACTCTGGGCTTGCACCTGGTAAGAGATAGGGCCCGTTTGGCGAAAGATTATGCCAGGGACCCACTGGGCACCATCAGCAAAATTCCGAACGAATACTGGGTCACCGGGCGTAAACTGCCGAATCGGCCGATGCCGAGAAAAACCATGTCCCTGCCGTTCTTGTATGCGGGAATGTCCGGGATAACCATGCTAAGGCGGGTGTGAAGTCTCCGGCCCATTAGGAGTTCTGCGGGAGCTACCCCAGTCACCGCATGGGGGGTGGTCCTATATGAAAACAAAACACGAGCCAGTCTCGTGTCCATCGACCCGGAAGACTGCTTCTTTAGGCCTCGTTTGAATGTCTGCACTGCGCGCTCCGCCAACCCATTTGAAGCCGGGTGGTAAGGGGCAGTGCGGATATGGCGCATGCCGTTCATCTTCATGAACCTCGCAAACTCCTCACTTGTGAATGGAGTGCCATTGTCCGTGACCAGCACCTCGGGGAGGCCATGTGTACTGAAAGACAAACGCATCTTCTCGATTGTTGCGCAGGACGTTGTGCCTCTCATCTTATGCACCCCTAACCTTTTAGACTGGGTGTTGATTAATAGAAGGAACATGGATCCTTGAAAAGGGCCGGCAAAATCCGCATGCAAGCGTGCCCAAGGCCACCCTGGCCATTCCCAGTGATGTAGGGGCGCGGCCGGCGGAAGCTTCTGATGCTCCTGGCAAATGGAGCAGTTTTGGGCCACCTTCTCAATGTCGGTGTCGAGGCCTGGCCACTAGACATAACTCCGGGCCAACATTTTCATTTTGGTCACACTTGGGTGCCCATTGTGCAAGTCTCTCAGTATCAGCTCCTGTCCTTTTTCCGGGACAATCACACGCGTCCCCCACAAAAGGATGCCGTCTTCCACGCTGAATTCGGACAGCTTGGAGGAAAATGCCCGCAACTCGCCTGGGAGCTGTCTATGCTGCCCTCCATACAGGACTATGTGCCGAACCTTTGATAGGACTGGCTCCGTCTGGGTTCACTCACGGATCTGTGATGCCGTGACAGGCAAGGTGTCCATAAAATTTAGGGTTGCAACCACCTCACCGGTCGTGGGGGTCGACATGGGGCTGGTCGATAAAGGCAATCGGCTCAGTGCGTCGGCATTCCCTATCTGGGTTCCTGGTTTGTGCTCCAGAGAATACTCTTATGCAGCGAGCAACAAAGCCCAGCACTGGATCCGTGCGGAAGCAATGGGCGGTATTGGCTTATCCTCTCTGAAAAGTCCCAGGAGAGGCTTATGATCAGTCACGATAGTGAAGTGGTCGCCATACACGTACTGGTGGAAACGTTTCACCGCAAAGACCACTGCCAGGCCCCCCTCCTCGATCTGCGCGTACTTTTTTCCCGCTGCAGTCAGTGTGCGGGAGGCGAAATCTATCGGCCACTCGGCCCCATTCTCCATCTTGTGGGTCAGGACGGCCCCAATACCATGCGGGGATGCATCACATGTGATCATAGTGGGTTCGTAACCCAGACGACGACAATTGTTGTTTTACCCGCCGGAAAGCGGTTTCTTGCGGCTGACCCCAAACCCAGATGTGATTCTTCTTTAGCAGAAGGTGCAACGGGGCCAGTGTAGTTGGCAGATTGGGGAAGAACTTTCCGTAATAGTTTACGAGGCCGAGAAACGAACGAAGACGCAAAGTGTCAGTCGGGGCGGGGGCCTGTTGAATTGCGCGCACCTTCTCTGCGATGGGGTGCAAATCTTCGCGGTCCACCCAATAACCCAGGTAGACTACTTCCTTCGCCTGAATAACGCACTTTGTGCGACGTAAACGCACTCCAGCCTCCGAAAAGTGTCTAAGGACAGCCTCCAAATTTTCTAAATGTTCCTGCTCCGACGTCCCTGTGATCAAAAAGTCATCTAAGTAAACAGCAACACGCGGTAAACGTCTCAAAATGCTCTCCATAATGCGTTGAAAAGTAGCGCAGGCAGAGGATACTCCAAGAGGCAAACGTGTATATTCATACAGGCCCCGGTGGGTATTAATCGTTACATATGGCCGGGAGGCAGGGTCCAGCTCCAACTGTAGGTAGGCATGACTCATATCTAATTTTATGAACGAGAGTCCGCCTGCAAGCTTCGCGTAGAGGTCCTCTATGCGAGGCATTGGGTATCGGTCGAGTCGGGAAGCCCTATTCACTGTAAGTTTATAGTCACCGCACAAGCGAACTGTGACATCTGGCTTCATTACAGGTACAATTGGTGCTGCCCAGTCAGCAAAACGGACAGGCCTGATGATATCCAAAGTCTCCAAACAAGTGAGCTCCCCTTCTACTTCTTGAGCAAGGCGTAAGGCACCGGGCGCGCCTGGAAATAGCGCGGCGTGGCTCCTGGTTCGCGGGCTACAGCCCCTTTTATTTTCCCCAAACCGGGCTGGAGTACATCTGGGTATCGTCCTAGCACCTCAGTCAACCCTCCAGAAACTGTTTGGAGGATGTGCTGCCACTGCAGCTGCAAATGGCGCAACCAGTCCCGACCCAACAGGCTGGGCCCATGGCCGCGCACCACGATAAGTGGGAAACGCCCCTCCTGGGGTCCATAAACAACAGGGTTCATCGTAGTTCCCGCAATGTCCAATGGTTCTCCCATGTAGGTGGCCAACCTGGCCTGTGTGTCGGTTAATGTAAGGGTCTGTATACCCTGCTTGATGCGGTCAAATGTCCTCTGGGCGATCACGGAGACCGCTGCGCCAGTGTCCAACTCCATCTCAAGCGGGTGACCATTGACCCGTACTGTGACCTTAATGGGGCCACACGGGGAGCTGTCACACAATGCAGCTGCAGGCAGTCATCCTCTGTCTCCACGTCCTCGGGAGTAGTCGCCGCAGGTTCATCCAAATGAAAGATACGGCCCCTGGACTGGCCCCAGTTTCGGTCGGAACAACATCGCCTCTGGCGCACCCAGGACCAGCGTCCGCGACGGGGTCGGCGCCTACAAGTCTGACATGGACATGGCTCCTCATCCATTGGTTCTGAAGAAGGATCCCTTCGGGGAGGAATGTCCGATGGCCACTGGCGTCGATCCGGACGTCGCCTCGTCCAAGGTACCGCAGGGGTGCGGGGGGATGCTTTCGGATGGAAGGCGTTGTGCCCCAAGGCATGCACCTCCATTCCCTGTAGCTCCTGCACTCCTCGTTCTGCGCTCTCTCAGGACAATACTATTTGAATGGCCTGTTGAAAAGTCAATGTTGGCTCAGCTAACAACTTTCTCTGGGTGGCCGCATTGTTAATACCGCAAACCAAACAGTCGCACAACATTTCTGACAAGGTCTCACCATAGTCACAGTACTCCGCAATCCTGCGTAGCCTGGATAGAAAGTCAGCAAGGGATTCTCCTGGGGTCCTCTCAGCGGTATTAAACCGGTAACGTTGGACTATCGTGGATGGGGTTGGGTTAAAATGTTCACAAGGTCATCAAACGTTTTGGTGTCCGGCGCAACTGGGTACGTAAGGCTCCTAATCACCCCAAACGTATGCGGGCCGCAGGCAGTGAGCAATATGACCACCTGCCAAGATATCTGTGACCAGCTCATCTGACTGGGAGCCAGTGAACTCAACCCCAATTCTCCAGTCAACTAGAAGTCTCATACCAATCCATCACTCTGTTACTGACTATCATTACATCCTCTTGGTTACAATGCTGAAATTAAAACCACCACTAAGCAAACATTTAAAAGCAATTTTATCAAGCAAACTGTCCAATATTCCATAAAAAGGTCAACTAATCGCCCTTGTGCATCCCACTAGTGTCAATCCTCTATGCACCTTTGGCTAACTTAATGCTCCTTTGCAATGATAGTTGCAATATGGCTATAACTTTCACTGCAGGTGGCCTTGCAGAATCAGCTTGTGCAGCCCTGGGCCGAAGATGGTCTCATTTTAGACTACATGCTTTGGCACTGATGTCAAGCTCTCTGACAGATTCCAGCAAGGTATCTCCATGGAGACAGTTTCCCAAGCCGGGAATCGAACCTGGGACTCTGGCGCTGTGAAACCACAGTGCTGACCACTGTGCTGACATGCCGCCCCAAGTTGCGCTGAAAGGACAAAGCCCAAGCCTCATGGCATTGGGTCACTGTCTGTGTGGAGTCTGCACGTTCTCCTTGTGTCTGCGTGGGTTTCCTCCCGATGCTCCGGTTTCCTCTCACAAGATCTTGAAAGAAATGCTTGATATGTGAATTGGACATTCTGAATTCTCCCTCAGTGTACCTGAACAGGTGCTGGTGTTGTATTTTATATTTTCCCCGCGTCTTGACTGTGATAGAGAAATTCAAACAGCATTCATTAGGTAAGCAAAACTGAACTTTATTTCCGAATCAGAACTGACTGCTAGCAGTATATGGCTGAGATTTGAAGTCGGAAAGCAGTCAATTACAAACTGCTGAGTCCGTCCCAAGTCTGCAATAGTACAGAAAAGAAGGCGATTCTTATACATTATAGGATCAAGATAACATGAATACAGCTTGGTCAGGAATTTGATTGAAAGTAAAACATAAGTAATAATCGTTACAATGGCGTCACCTTCTGACCTTTAGGGGACTTGAGTTTCATATCATTATCTTGTCTTTGTTTTAAGAAAGGGAAGAAGTTGTTTACATACAGAAAGAGACAGTTGTTCAGCTTGTTATGTATAAAGACTACTTCTAGCTCCAAGCCTTATCTAGACTCTCAGAGTCACCCAGTTCCCAAGACATGCTGACCTCGGCTGTCTCTGTATTCTGGGCCTTAGGTTATATGAAAATCAGTTTAAATTCACTTGTACCAAGAAGACTTGACTAGTTTTCCCATCATGCCATTATTTGCTTCACACAATACTACACTCCCCCCTTTTGTCATATCATGACAACTAGCTAAATAGGTATATCCATGATTCGTTTGAAAATGCATTTACACAAGCAGGAAAGCAATCCTATCCCTAATAGCATTAGTAGAAGTAGAAAAAAGGCCTTAAAGATCCAATCAAATAATCCATGACCCAATCACCCTAGCCAACCCGGCGGGTTATAGTCGTGAAATTCACTGCCAATTTCTTGAATTTGAGCAGCCTGTCTCTTAATATGGTCGGCCAGGTTAGTGATATTTTCAGAGCCATCTGGAATGTAAGTACAGCACTCTTGGCCTATGATAGCGCACGTTCCTCCCTGCGAGGCTAACAGATAATCCAAAGCCAGTCGATTTTGTAATGCCACGGTCCGGACAGCCACTAGCTCAGCTGAGACCTCGGCCAGTGCCTGTCCAGTGTCCCTGGCTTCTGTTGCCGTTACGTTTGCCAGATTTTCCAATGCTGAGGCCATGTAGATCAGTTCGTTCATGCCTTGCCCGTTCCGTTTTAGAAATTGTTCTTTTTGCTCGCGAGGGGGAGTGCTTAAGGATGGGTCGGTGATGCATTTGGGGTATGACATATCCCAAAAAGCAGGATCCTGTCCAATCAATGGGGAGCCACGGATATGCTTTAGTGCCGCATATGAAATAGGTTCCATTGTAGGCTGTAAAATCATCAGCTGATGTCATCCAGGGGATTGTATTGGTAGGTTGCACCTACTTTGCCCCATTAACTTTCCTTTCCCTGATTTATTAAAACATATGGAACCTTGAACATTATACGAGTGGACAGTGAGGGAGGGTGGAGTTAAGGCATGATTACAGGTAGGTTGATACGAAGCTGAAAATTTAGTCATGTCATAGCCAACAGATTTCCATATTTTCATATTCCCCCTATCTCCCCTGATGCCTGTTTGATTTTGTCATAAAATCCATTCAACTGTCTCTGTGGTACGAAAGGGGAGGGATTGGAGAGGTATTCCTTCCCTTGAATGGCCAGGGATGTGGGTGCAAACCCAACAATTGCTAATATTCAATTTTTCGGCGTAAAGATATGACATATGTAAATAGGTATTGGAAGGCAGGTCTCGTTTAGTTCGTTTTTTTACTACCGAGTGGCCATCAAGGCTAAGTAGTCCAGAAAGTCCAAAAATTATACTGAAGATCTTCATCCTGTGTTCTCGTCTGGGTTGGAGACTATCTTCTTGCAATCGGATATATGTATCCAACTTGAACGTCCTTCAAGTTTGACCGAAGTTGGCGTCGTCAGTAGTACGAGGAATGGTCCGCTCCAGCGTTGTCCTAGTTTCTTTCTGTCCCAGTTTTTCTTACCAACACGAGGTCTCCGGGTTTGACCACTGGATATCGAGGGACGGCTGTCCCTGTCGTTACTGGTAGATGTACCTGTTTTACCTGTGAGTGAAGAAACTTCAAAGAAACTGTTAATTGATTCAAATAGTTCTGCATTTGTTCCCCCATCACATGGCGGTCTACTCCCTCTAGGGGTTTTTCATGGGCATCCCAGGGAGTCCTCATTGGCCGACCATAGACTATCTCTGCAGCTGACAGTCCGGTCCGCGAATGGGGAGTCACTTGCATGTGAAACAGTGCCAAGGGTAATACGTTTAGCCAATTTAATCCAGTTTCTTCAGTTAATTTAGATAATTTTTCTTTTAAAGTCCCGTTGGCTCTTTCCAGAATTCCTGCTGCGTGCGGGTGATACGCGCAGTGCAGTTGCTGTTTAATTACAAGGGCTTTGCACAATTCAGTATTGATCCGAGCTACAAAATGTGGTCCATTGTCTGAGCTCACCATTTTGGGTACCCCAAAACAAGGAATGACTTCCGTTAACAACAACTTCACTACTGTATGTGCCATACAATTAGTGGTGGGGAAGGCTTCAATCCATTTACTAAACACATCGATTATTACTAAACAATATTTATAGCACTGTGCTTTTAGCAATTCGATAAAATCAAGCTGTATACAAGCAAAAGGATCATCTGGCAAGGGGGTGGTCCCGGAGGACCTTTAATCTTATTATGTTTCATGCAAATGACGTATCGATCCAGCCGCGTTTGTGCTGCTGTATTCAAATCTGGGTGCCACCAAGTTTTTAGGAGTAGCTGTACCACTCCCTCCTTGCCAAGATGGGTACAAGAATGCAAATAATCAACAAGTAACGGCAATAAAGAATTCGGAATACAAACTTGACCAACTGGAGTCAGCCAGAGGTCTCGTGTCAAGGAGTGCGAACACCTCATTGACTTCCATAGTGTTCACTCAGAATCAGAGGCGTCCCTCTGTAAATTTTGAACTTCAGCTATCTCTGGCATGCCCTTCGTCCGCAATGCAGGTACCTGGTTTAGAGCCTGATTAGCCCCACTGGGAATAATTAAAGAGGTTGATGAAGCTGCAGTTTTAGCAGCTGAATCAGCTCGGGCATTTCCTAATTGAACAGGAGTGTCACCCTTCGTGTGCGCAATGCATTTAATAACTGCCAATTGACGGGGAAGCTGAATAGCATCGAGGAGATTTTTAACCCAAAGAGCATTTTGAATGGAGATTCCCACAGAGGTGAGAAAACCTCGCTGTTGCCAGAGGCGGCCGAAATCATGGGGTCACGCCAAAGGCATATCTAGAATCAATGTAAACATTAGTACTTTTATCTGTGGCTAAAATACATGCTTGAGTAAGGGCGAATAGCTGGGCATTTTGTGCAGAGACAGGGGTCTGGAAGGCTGCTGCTTCCTGCACGTCGGTGTCGGTTACCACGGCATATTTCGACTGTGGGACGGGAAATGGGGAAATGGAAGAACTGCCATCAACATAAAAAATTAGATCTGGATTATCAATAGGCCTGTCTGTTAAATTCGGGCGAGGTGCGGTAAGGAAGTGATTCCGAAGCAAACAATCGTGTGGTGGGTCCTCAAGGTTATCGGGGGGCTATTCGAGGAACACAGCAGGATTTAAGGTTGAACAATAATGAAACGAGAGGTAGGGGTTTTGCAATCGTGAAACCTCATAGCGGCTCAATCACGCTTGAGTCAGATGCTGGGTTTGCTGAGACGTTAGGAGAGCCACGATAGTGTGAAGTATGCACTTGTACTGGTTGGTGAAGGGTTAGATTGGAGGCTGCCTGGACTAACAAATGGACAGCAGTAAGAATTTGGGTGAAAAGGTCTGTCATACATAGGTCGTGTGCTGGGGCGATAGTCAGGGCGTTTTTCAGAGTAATAAAAGATAGCTTTGCTGAATCAGGTAGTTCAAACTTAAGAGGAGCATTTTGAAAGGAGTACGGAGTTAATTCTTTAGTATATACAGTAACATTTGGAATCCATTGTCTGCAAAAGTTCACTAATCATAAAAAAGCTTGCATCTGCTTGGGCAATGTAGGAAATGGGGTCTGCAATATAGGAGTAATGCGTTCGTGAGTAAGCGAGCGATCAGTAGCACTAATTAGGACATCCAAAAATTTGACTTGTCGTTGGCCTTTATGAACTTTAGCGGGCGGGATCACATATCCCCATAAATGGAGACGGATGAGCAGGTAATGGAGACTGGTTAGCGATGAAATCAGGGCTGGCAAGGAGTAAGTCATCAACATATTGAATGATGGTGGAGCCACCAGAAGGTGCTAATGTCGCTAACTGGAGTGCAATGCCTGTGAGAAAAGGGTTGGAGAATGAATGAAGCCCTGTGGAAGTCGAGTCCAAGTGTATTGCATCCCCTTAAATGTAAAGGCAAACAAATACTGTGATTCAGGGGCGAGGGGTATAGCAAAAAAGGCATGTTGCAAATCAAGAAGGGTAAAAATAGTCGATTCCGATGGGACATTGCTAAGGATTGTCGCTGGATTTGGGACAATAGGATGTAAGGGTTCAACTATCTGATTAATAAGCCGGAGGTCTTGGACTAAACGCTATTCGGATGGTCTTCCTATCTTAGGAACTGGAAGAATCGGGGTATTACAGGACGATTGGCACGGTATCAGAATTCCCTGTTGAAGGAACGATTGAATCAGAACCGAGACTCCTTCTTCAGCCTCGGGACGCAAAGGGTACTGTGAAATAGAGGGCAAGGGCATATCAGGTTTGATTCTAATAACAACAGGAGGGACATTAGTGAGACCAACTTCGTGTTTGGAGGCTGCCCATAAATCTGCGGGTAGTTCAGAAGCCGTAGATTGGGTTGAATGATGATGGTGCAGTGTGCCAATGTGGACAAATGGGCGTTTAAAATATTCTAAAGTGCCTGCGGGTAGGGTTTGACTATCATTAAGGAAAGGATCAGCTTGTCCTCTTAGTGCAGCTGCCAGAAATCCCAAGGACTTGGCACTGTAGCCTTCATTGACAGAAAGGGTCACGTGGGGTGACACAAGTCTCGACTGACGTCATAGGCTGTGGGGTAAATCGACAAGAAAGGCAGACCCTTCTTTTGTCTTGGTAAATGCTCTCCAAATCGGGCGAGGTTACTGTATGATCGTAGCAAAGAGTGACATGTGGATTGGGAATATCTAAGGGAGGTGAAAAGTGTGAGGGATCAAAATCAATCGACCACCATTGTGGAGTAGTGAATAGGGGAAAGTTTCGAAGCTGGGCCTGCGGGATAGGTGATATAGTAATGCGGTTATCAAGGCTTGGGTCACTATATTCTCTCATCTGGACTCTATCGGGTGTTTTAAACAGTGGTACTCAGGGTTAACATTAGCTGCCAGCATAGAACACAGAGCAATCAGGCGCAGGCACAGAAGTTATTAAATTCTGCAGCTGGTGACCTCGTATTTGAGACAGTTCTATAAACATACCATTATCAATGCATGTATTACCGCTCCGAATTTGCAGTGTCTAATCAGCAACTTTCTAATCAAGGTGGATAGCCTAACTTGGTTCTTTTCCATATGCGCATTCCGTTTTCAAGACCTGTCAATTCTATACTCAATTTTAATTCTTTATCCTGCCAGCTGGCTAACAAGGAAGCATCCTTCAATTTTGGACAATATTCCCTCCATAGAGCAACTAACTTTTTAGCAGTTGACGCCCTATTATTTTCCTAAATCACTTGTTGAGCTTCTATTACTGTTGATAGGCCTTTAGTTGTTTACACAGCGTTTGCAGTACGCTGCCATTTTAAAAAGTTGTATCTAAAGTTTTACCCATTGCACACTTTGTCTGATGCCAGATGGTCCTTCCGATTACAATTTTAACAATTGATTAAGGAAATTACGTGTGTGATGTTTTATGTCAGGGTCCGCACGATTTTTGCCCTGTTTATGTGTTATTAAGCAGAGTTATCCGCATCTGCAGGAGATTATAATTTAAATCACGGAGTAATCGCGCTCCATGCAAACCAATTAACAGCTCGAAGGTGACACCGTAAAGATTCTATGCCACCCGCCTTACAAAGTTAACGGGAACCTTTTATCGCGAAGGTTTCAAGTAATAACAAGGACCATGTTGGCATCGATATCTCTTTACCTCTTTCAAATAATCACAGCTTGAAACATAATTTTTAAAGTCAAAGTCTGAAAAATGAAATATGAATTCTTTCCCTCTCTCTCTTATCTATCTCTCTCCCTCTCTACATAACTCTGTCTGTCTTTGGAACTCTTGTTGCTCTTTCTCTTTATCTGTCTACCTCTCCATCTCTGCCTCTCCTGGGCTCGCTCTCTTTCGCTATCTCTAACAGTTCCTGTCTCTTGTCGCTGGCTCTCTCTCTCCTTCAATCTCTTCCTCTGTCTCTCTTTCTCTCTCTTGGATTCAGCCCTTGTCCTTGCGGACAAATTTTGAACAAAAATTTTTCATTCTCTTTCGAAAACTTTATCTGTGTTATTCCATTTAAGTCAATTTGCACTGATTAATTTTAGAGGCATTAGCTGTTCTCTGAGAAGTATTTCTTTGTTTGTCAATTCAGAAAATACCAACTGTCTGTTGAAATGGTTAATGTTTCCTGCAGAATCTAAGGGGTGGAGAACTTGGCGTGATGCCATTTACGTCTTTTCACGCAATCTAAAAACTTATTCATATTTCAATTACTCTTATTCGTAAAGTTACTTTCTTTTAAACTGATATAGTGTGAACTGAACAACTTTGGAACATTTTGGGAAGCTTGGGAACATTTGCAAGAGGAAATATGAATGTTTTGCCAATAGTTTAAAAACAATTCGAGTACGCATTTTGTTGTCCTTTAGAAGAACCACTTGTTATCATAATAAGGCCAGTACAACATTCCAAGCAGTAGTTAGTTAACATCATCTGATGTACTAAATTTCGTTCAAAAACAATGTTAAAATCCAGTCATTATTGCCAGCATGCTTCTAAATTGATAACTTATTAACTTCACTTCTATAATTTCCTTATTGTGGATCTTTTAATCAACATCTTTTAGTCAATTATCATGTTTTCCGTAGAGAAGGGTTGTTCGATATTTACGGCTTGCGTCTGTGACCGAGTGCGTGTCTCTAAGGGGGATACGTTAGCAGGAGTTTCATTGGTAATGGGATCAGAAGTGGGAGTCAGGACTTGGGAAAGTGGAATTGTAAAATCGGGGAGCGCAAAATGAGGGTGGGGTCCAGGGTTCAAATTCTCCTCGTCTTCCGTATCGCTTGAATATGGGAACATCGGCATGCCAGAGCAACTGGGAGGATCCTCCTTTCCTATAATCTGATTGGCCAGTCCTACTTTTCTGCCGGCAGGAGGTTTGTTATTGCCGAATTGCTTTTTATCATCTTGATTGTCTTTATCCCAAAGCTCACTTTACAATTTTAAAGTCTCCCAATTTTTCGCTTTACCGTTCACACGCTCATTAATATCTCTTTTGCGGGCTTTATCTCTCCAACTCATTGTGATTGTTCGTTGCGTTAAGTGGACTGTTTTTTTCCACTGTAAAATTAAACGATTTGAAACCGGCATTTTTTTTTCCCAGATTGTTTTTTTTTTCTGCATCAATGTTATTGTCAAAGTTCCAAGATCCCTGTATTACCTAGTGGCCAGATATCGTTACCTAATTTATTGTTTAAAGCAGCGCTGCAGCCAATCTTCGAATATTACGTTCTTGAGATGGGGTTTCTAAACACATGAAAAATGGAGGGGAATTGCCGCTAGTTTTGTCTAAAGTTTGTCGCATAATGTCAGTAAAATGTGCCCCAGGCAAAAAAACGCTCAAACAAAATTTCTGGTACCAAATCAAATTGGAGGGTCCTTGACCCCAAAAAATTACTGACAGGGTCCCTGACCCCAAAACTTAATCAAAGGGTCCCGGACCCAAATTTATTGACAGCCTGTATAAATCTGATGCGGATGAAAAACGAGATCAACAAGGTCCCTGACCTGCTGCTAATTACACAAAAAAAAATGTACTCACAGTCAAATTTAGATTCGAGAACCGTCACCTGTTTAGTTACTTCCGTTAGGGATGAGGGGTCGCAGCACAGATCCGAGAGAGAGAGAGACCAAGGTCAATCTTACCTTGTGCCGGCGTCCGTCTCTTTACTCCGGTCATGGCTTTGATCACTTTTTCTCAGTCCCTCATGGAAGCTCACTTCAGGATATTGGATTTTTTCTCGCAGCGCCAAATGTTGTATTTTATATTTTCCCCGCGTCTTGACTGTGATAGAGAAATTCAAACAGCATTCATTAGGTAAGCAAAACTGAACTTTATTTCCGAATCAGAACTGACTGCTAGCAGTATATGGCTGAGATTTGAAGTCGGAAAGCAGTCAATTACAAACTGCCGAGTCCGTCCCAAGTCTGCGATAGTACAGAAAAGAAGGCGATTCTTATACATTATAGGATCAAGATAACATGAATACAGCTTGGTCAGGAATTTGATTGAAAGTAAAACATAAGTAATAATCGTTACAATGGCGTCACCTTCTGACCTTTAGGGGACTTGAGTTTCATATCATTATCTTGTCTTTGTTTTAAGAAAGGGAAGAAGTTGTTTACATACAGAAAGAGACAGTTGTTCAGCTTGTTATGTATAAAGACTACTTCTAGCTCCAAGCCTTATCTAGACTCTCAGAGTCACCCAGTTCCCAAGACATGCTGACCTCGGCTGTCTCTGTATTCTGGGCCTTAGGTTATATGAAAATCAGTTTAAATTCACTTGTACCAAGAAGACTTGACTAGTTTTCCCATCATGCCATTATTTGCTTCACACAATACTACACTGGAGTGTGACGCCTAGGGGCTTTTCACAGTAACTTCATTGCAGTGTTAATGTAAGCCTACTTGTGACCCTAATAAAGATTATTATTATTAAGTCCGAAGCATATAAGCTCATCATGATGAGGTTAAATAAATCATCCCCCATTGCGATTGTCCTTGTCGTCCCAGGCCGGGAATCGAACCTGGGACTCTGGCGCTGTGAAGCAACAGTGCTAACCACTATGCTTCAGGATCATCTTCAAGCTTGTTCACTGGATCGTCAATGTTTTTTTTTGCAAATTTGGAGCAGTCAGTCTGACTCTGAATCTGGCTAGTAAATGGTCTTTTATATTGCACCTGATCCAAATTAATTCCTTACACTTTATAATAATAATTATCTTTATTGTCACAAGTAGGTTTATATTAACACTGCAATAAAGTTACTGTGAAAATCCCCTGGTCGCCATATTCCAGCACCTGTTCGGGTACACTGAGGGAGAATTCAGAATGTCCAAATTACCTAACAGCACATCTTTGGACTGTGGGAGAAAACCGGAGCGCCCGGAGGAAACCCACGCACACACAGGGAAAACATGCAGACTCCGCACAGACAGTGACCCAAGCCGGAATCGAACCTGGGACCCTGGAGCTGTGAAGCAACAGTACTAACCACTATGCTACCATGCTGCCCACTTGTGTCTCTATTGGAAATACTAACTTATGTGACTGCCAGTCACTTTTCATCTTCCCTGGCTCCACTGTCCTCTCACTCTGGGAACTTGGAGCGGCTGCCAATTCCCGCCATAACTAGTACACCTCACTGTGCACGCCTTGTCGTTCAAAAGTGCTTTGTTCAGCACTTTCAGTCGCTTGAGCCAACTCGACCACTTTATCCAAGGATGTCTTGGTTTCTGCCAGCATCTTCTTCTGAATATTTACGTTACTGATCCAGCAGACCAACCGGTCATGCAGCATGTCGCTAAGAGAAGCACCAAATTCACAGTGTTCCAACATTTGTCTCAGTCTGAATACAAAAGCGGATATCGGGCGGGATTCTCCGAGCCCGCGCTGGTCGGGGGCCATTGAAAGCGCCCCCCCATGGCGATTCTGCGCGCTCAACGGGCCGAGTGCTCACCGAGTTCCACAGAGTCCTGCCGGCGTCGTTTGCATATGGTTCGACCCAGCGGGACCTCGGCGTTCTGGCTGCGGAGGCCGTCCTGGTTGGGGGCGGCGGGGGGGGGAGCCGACTCCGGGTGGAGCGTCCACGGTGGCCAGGCCCACGATCGGGGGGCAACTGATCGGCGGGCGCGCTAATTCCGGGGTGGGGGGGGCGGGGGGTATATGTTCCTCTGCACCGGGACCCTGTAGGGCTCCCTCGGGCTGGTGCGGAGACAGCCGTGCTGCGCATGCACGGACCCGCGCCAGCCGTGTCACGCATGCGCCGGCCGTGTATTGGGACAGAAAAATTCAAGATGGACCAAGTGGAAATTGGAAGCAAAGTTTATTAAATGTTCCAGGCTGAAGCAAGTCTTTAAATAACTCTGTGTTAGATTTTGTTTGGTAATCACTTTTGTGAAGCACCTTGGAATGTTTATTATTATTATTAAGTGTTATAAATGGAAGGTGTTATTGTACAAACTTCACTGTCTTACATTAAACAGTGAATTTTCATGACAAGATTTGAGAAGCTAAGTGGCTTTACAGGAACAGGCTTTGACATGTAAGTGGATGTCGCAGTTTAATGTCAAGCTATTTCCTGTGTCATTGCAGCACTGCAGTATAGACAGCAGTGCCCTCTAGTGAGCACAAGGTATATCTGCACCACTCTAGTTTCGAAAAGTTTGCTCAGAAATGTTCCATAATCAATAGATACCAAAACTGTGTGATTTATTGTTGAATGTGATTAGTATAAATGTAATAATGACAGTACATAATGCATGCACAGCTAGCTAATCTTTTAAACCGAATACTTTGTTGCAAAAGTTCTCGATATTTTAATGATAGAAATCCAATTATTTTCCCTCTCCCCTTGTACAGCAGATAAACATCTCCTGCCGCTGTAATTAAAATCTATTGTGGAAAGCAACAATTGTCAAACTACCCAGGCTGCAAGAAAATATTAGTGGCACAGTTCCATTTTCACGTCTTCTCCAAGGTCAGCTTGGCCATGGCACTTGTCCCACATTGTTTATTGTTCATGGTACTTAAGACACTGTGAGATATTTGCCAACAGCGCACCCTTCTCAGTGTAGCAATGAAATGCAACAAGGGTAAACACTATTCTGTAGGGTAATTTAACAAAGAAACGGTAGATTTCATAGATTACAGCACAGATGGAGGCCATTCAGCCCATCGTATCTGGCTGGCTCTCTGCAAGTCCTAGCCCCTCTCCCCCACCTTTCCTCATAGCCCTAAGAATATTTTTTCTTTAGATACTCATCCAATTCTCTTTTGAAAGCCAAGATTGATCCTGCCTCCAGCACAGTCTAAGGCAGTGCTTTCCCGATCCTAACCACTCACTGCGTAAAAATGTTCTTTCCTGATGTCACCTAGGTTTCTTTTGCTAATCACCTTAATCAATATCCACTCATTCTCAATACTTTCAAAAATCCAACCATTTCTGCTTATCTACTTTGACTGCAACTCTCATGATTTGAACACCTCCGTCAAATTTCCTCTTCTCCAAGGAGAACAGGAGGTTTCTCCAATCTGCCCATGCAAATGTAATGCCTCATTCTTGGAGCCATTCACTTAAATCATTTCTGTATGCTCTCAAATGTCTTATCCTTCCTGAAGTGTGGTGTTAAGAATCTGGATGAGAAAATCCAACAATTTGCAATTTCTAAAAGTGTAAGAAAGGATACTTCACCCCAGGATCGATTCCACTGACAAATAGGGGGCGGGATTCTCCGACCCTCCACGCCAAAATCGTGATCGGAGCGGGGGCGGAGAATGGGCGTCAAACCCAAGATCTGGTCCGACGCCGCCCCCGCGATTCTCCGGGGAACGGAGAATCGCGGCCAATTGCGCGTGTGCAGTCGACTTGGCACTGGTCGGGGGCCTTTGAAAGAGGCCCCCCCGCGGCGATTCACTGAGTGCAGCTGGCCGAGTACCCGATGGCGTGGTTCTCCCATGTTTCCACCCGTCGAGAACTCGGCCTGTGGCCGCTCTGGTGGGGGGGTGGGGGGGGGGGGGAGGGGGCGGGGGGGGATCATTCACAGGAGGACAGCCAGGCTACCGATCGGGGGCCACCGATCCACGGGCGTGCACGATCTGGGGGGGGGAGGCTATCTTTTCAGTGCCGGTCCACGGTGTGGGTCGGCCATGTCCCGGGGGGCAGCCACCGAAGGCCACCGCCGTGCGCATGCGCGGACCCCCGACCGGAAGTGCAGGGCCCCGTACCGGCAGCCAGAGCTGCGAGGATTACTCCGGAGTCCTGCTAGCCCCCTGTAAAATCGGAGAATCACCCTGGACTTTCTCCAGGTAAGTCCAGTGGTGATTTGTGCGCGTTTTGTCACCTGCGTGTGGATATAGCCCCATTATTGGAGAATCCCGCCCAGGGATTTTCTTTCGGTTAAGATAAGCTTTATTTTTAACACAGTATTAACCAGATTAACAACACAAAAAACAATTCATAGTTCAACAATTCTTACAATGAATCTTTAACTTATGCCCTACACCTTGGCTGTAAGTATTCCAACTAAGCAACCCTAGTACAGTTAAAATGCTCAAATGCCACTTATAAATAAAGTTTATTCCCTCTGTGTAGAGACTTTAGGAAAGAAGCCTTTTCAAGAGCAGATCCAGTACACTTCTGTCTAGTCAGACCCTTCTGCTCAACCTAACAGCATTTGGAAGAACTGCAAAGTACAGACAGACCTGGCTTCTCCCATTAATTATATAATCTGTATCGCACAACTGTGTCTCATGCCCTGCTTTGCTAGGACTAACACAAAGCCTCAAATTATCCATACCCCAGGGAACCATCTAAAATATAAACACTGTTGCATTAGCCCTTTATCTGTAACGAAGTAAGTGATTGAAAGAATGATTAATTCACTATTACAACACCTTAATCATAGTGTTAGTAGACACACTGTCTGGGTACCTGAACCTAGGTTTTTAAATAATATTACTGCAACAAATATCAACCTTAGCTCAGGGTTTCAATAGCATTACTGCAACAGACTACGTGTTGACGCCGGGGCTGGATTTGTGGACGTGTACAACAGCAAAACTGATGGCACACCTGGACTGATGCAGTGACCGTGGAGGGGCACCACGAGGAATCAATTCCAATGAAAAACGGAATGGGATTCGCTGGGTCTGTGATTGACACTCGGGAGGCTGGCCAGCTGCAGCCACATAACACATTCATTCCCCACTCACACTCATCCCAGCCAACAAGATGACACTGGTTGTACTGGAGCATGCCCATCCCACTGATGGGGTGGCTGGCACCAGCGGGCACTTAGGGGGGGGGTGGCCAGAGGGGACACCCATACAACCTGTGGCCCTAGGTTCACAGTGGGTTGTTAGTGGTGTGCGCAGCTGCATGGCTGCCTTTCCGGCTGTGGCAATGGTGTTCTGTGTCCGTCCATCCTGACCCCACAGCCCACCTCCTGGCCACCCCCTCCTACTCCCCCCGGCCCAGGCAGAAGCCCCCCCGGCCAGTGGCACGACTGTCAGCACACTATGGCGATGTTGGACACTTTCCTTACCCCCTCTCTCTCCCTCAGCAGCCTCGACGCCGGTTTCACAATTTTTAAAAAGAAAAGTGAACCTCACCATCGGGATTTTGCCCCAGTGGAGGCGGAACATCGCGGAGGCCCCGGAGAATACCGGGTCAGACCTGCTAATGATATGGCAAGGGTGTTTATTGTACATACAGAATTTAAGGTTTTGACGCCTCTGTCAAGGTTCTGGAGAATCGCGATTTGGCTTGAAATCGACGCCTGCCACGATTTCGGCATGAAAACCAATTCTCCCCCCAATCGTGTTCCCGGAGTCCGGCGTCAGCAGACGGAGAATCCTGCTCATAAAGTACAATATACACATCAATTTTATACGTTCATGAAAATACCCAGGCCCCTCTGCTCCAGCACCCTGTTTCAAATTGCATCCTTTATTTTATATTGTCTGTTCTCATTCTTTCTTTCTATCAAAATGTATCACTTCACACTTATCTAAATTTCTAAATTTTGAAGCCTAGCACTTACACAGTTTGCAACACAGGTACTTCCAAATGTTCAGCTCCTGCAAATTTTGAAGTTGTGCAAGTCTTGTATTTTATTAAGTAAAGCAGTGGTCTTAGTACTGACCCCTGGGGAACTAGACCATCCTTCCCACAGTTTGAAAAACAACTGATACTCTCTGTTTCCTATCAATCAACCAACTTTGTATTCATGCTGCTTTTTATTCCATGGGCTTCAACTTTGCTGGAAAGCCTATTATGTGGCACTTTATCAAACACCTGCTGGGAATCCATGTGCACCGCATTAACCACATTACCCTCATCAACCTTCTCTATTACTATGTCAAAAAATTAAATCAAGTTAGTTAAACACCGTTTGCCTTTAATAAATTTGGGCTGGCTTTCCTTAATTACTTCAGATGTGTCCAAGTGACTGTAAATTTTGTCCCAGATTATATTTTCTAAAAAGGTTTTTGTTGCTGATTTTGTTGTTACCTTTTGTTTAATAATGGCACAACATCTGTAATTATCCAGTCTTTTGCTCAACCCCCCTACCCAAGGATGGTTGGAAGATTTTGGCCAGTGCCTCTGTAATTTCTACCCTTACCTCCCTCAGTATCCTCAGATGCATTTGATCTGCTCCTGGTGAATTATCAAGTTTTCGTATAGCTTAATACGTCCTCGATCAGTTTTTAGCCCATTCGATGTCGCAAGTATCTTCTGGCCAGAATTTCACCCAGCTGGGGTGAGCGCGTGCCTGACTTGGAAGTGCGTGAAATCACGTGAGAAGATGTTGGGCATGCATCCTGACCTCATTGAGGAAAAGGGACAGGAGCAAAGGCAGGCTGAGTTAGGCAGAGTTATTCAGAGTTTGGTGTGGGCTTAGAGTACTGTATTGCGAATGTTTTCACTGCTTTCTTTTGATGTTCGTGCATATCATTTGGACTTTCCAGGAAATTTCAGTTTTGTGACATCTCTCCGAGATTCCCACCCTCAGTGCACAGGTCTCTCCATGGACTCCTTCATGGCAGAGACCATGGCACGCAGATCCTCAGAGTTCTTCAACAGATCTCCCCACACATCCTGCTGGGCATCGAGCATTCGCCACTTGATTGACGACTCCGGAGGCTCATCATCTGCCTCGGACTCAGCATGGTCCTAGTCTTCAGCGGTTTTCCGACTGCCAGCACCCTGGGCACACACTGCCCTCACCATCTGCTCATGTAAGCGTGATATGCCCTCACCACTGTGCACTACCATCTGATCTGATGCTCTATTGCCCACCGATGTGCCAGTATCTGCGCTGGTGCTTAATGCGGAGAGCGGCTGTGACATGGGTGCAAATGCCATCCATGCCTGCTCTAGTGTTAAAGGAGGATTGTCGGGTTCCTGGCTCGCTCTGGAGGATGACTCATCTGAGGGAGGAAAACAATTGGTCAGTATTATTACTCATCACACAGTAACTGTCCATACATGTGGCTGGGTGAGAGTGATATCAATGGCATCACAGTGGCTTAATGATTGGTGATTCACTGGACACTTTTCTCAGATTTACAGAGACGAGGTGAACTGACATTCTTTTCAATCTCCACCTGTCCTGCTTCTGCCCACTGGACTCTTGCCTTCCTCAGTGATTCCAGCCTCTCTGCAGCCTGAGGACCTTCCTCTTCACTTGCACTCGAGCTCCAAGCTGGTGAGGATTGCCAGGTTCGCCATCCCACCGCCAGTGGCAGATCTCTCAGCTTTGTTAGGCTGCGTTTCTGCTGTAAGTGCAAAGCTCCATTCAGTTCTTTATTCTCCACCTCCAGCATACTACCATGTTGTTCCCCATCCTCCTACATCCCCCGTTAAAAATGTGCACCTTTGCACACCTGACCCTTTGATGGATCCAGGCTTCTGATCTTCTCTTCAACCTTAACGCACACGAGCAGAACGTACATTGAAGAATGGGCACCATCCCTCAGTTCCCCACGCTGGACAATGCTAACTCAGAACTCACCCTTGCTGAGCACAGAAGATCACTGAACCTTTCCGACATTGTATCCACCTGTGCCAGACCAGGTCATGTCCATTGACCTCAGCTGCCACCTCTGCCCAGGCATTCTCAGTTTGATGAGGTGGCTACTTTCTGCCATCCTACAACATCAGGATCTCCCTCCTGGCTGTCACTGCCTCGAGAAGAGCCCGTAGACTGTCTCTGAGAATCAGGGGCTTTGCTGTCCACCTGAAATGCCCTCCTGCCGGGAGTGTCTGCTGGGTGCTGCTTCCACCACACTGCGGGCTTTCCTCTGCCTCCTGGTGCTTTCAGCAGTCTCTGGAAGCTGCCTTTAAATGCCCCACTGTGCCATCATCGGATCCAGTGGCTGCCATGCTCCCACCCCTGCCAGCCTCACAGACCCCCATCTGGATATGTTTCGCACTGGCCACCATTTATGTTGCGCCTTTCATTGATGTCGTGTGGAACCAGGAAACACAGCCACTTCCAGTCCTTCCTGCCATGATCGCACACCGTATGTAAAATTATTGTCCTTGTTCACCATGACTTTGGCAGCATTTTCTTCCTTGTTAAGGACAGTTGAAAGGTATTCCTTTAATACCTCAATCATGCCTTCTTCTTCCATGCATAGATCTCCTTGTTTGTCTCTAACCAGCTCCTCTCCTCCTATTACTTGGCTTTTACTATTTATATGACTACAGATTTTCTTTTAAGTTCGCTGACAGTCTCTTCTAATACATTCTCTTTGCCTCTTTTTGACTTTTGCATTCCCCTCTGAATTGTCAAACTGTTCTTTATTTGTATTATCAAAATTATATTTGTCATTCCCACTCTTTTTCTGTTTCAACTTATTCTCCATCTCCTTTATCATCCAGGTAGCCCTGGCTTGTCCTATTCTTCCCCCCTTGTGGGTATGTACCTTGACTGCACCGAAAATATCTCCTCTTTAATTGCAGCTCATAGTTCCGTTCCAGTGTTGCCTGTCAATTTTTGATTCAAATTTAACTGTATCTCCCCAATGAAGTTGGCTCTCAACCAATTAAAAATTGCAACACAGTAGCATAGTGGTTAGCACAATTGCTTCACAGCTCCTTGGTCCCAGGTTTGATTCCCGGCTTGGGTCACTGTGTGGAGTCTGCACATTCTCCCCGTGTGTGCGTGGGTTTCCTCCGGGTACTCCGGTTTCCTCCCATAGTCCTAAAATGTGCAGGTTAGGTGGATTTGCCATGATCAATTGCCCTTGGTGTCCAAAATTGCCCTTAGTGTTGGGGAGGATTACTGGGTTATGGGGATAGGGTGGGGGTGTGGGCTTGGGTAGGGTGCTCTTTCCAAGAGCCAGTGCAAACTCGATGGGCCAAATGGCCTCCTTCTGCACTGTAAATTCTATGATTGAATGATATTATATTTCATAGCTAACTTACATTTAATGATACTAAGATCACTGTTCCCTAACTGTTCCTGTCGTGGCATTACTCAATGTTCTCAAATAATAAATGACTGGCATTTACGTAGTGCATTTTGCTGAACAGCACAAAACACTTCACATAGAGATGTAGAGGTCTACAGCACAGAAAAGGCCCTTCAGCCCATTGTATCTGCGCCAGTCAAGAACCACCACCTAAGTCTGATGAAAAAAATTCAACGTAGTGTAATGTGGTCAAATATGGCAGTTGGTTTGAGCTCAACATGATCCCATATACACCCATAATATAAATGATCAGATTAACTGTTTTTGGTGTTGTTTGTTCAGGGAACATACTTGGCCTGGACACTTAATACAATCCTTTCTTCTTATTCACAATATGCCATGAAATCTTTTATACTTACCTGAGAGGGCAGCAGAGGCCTTGTTTAATATCTTGTCTGAAAGATGGCAGAAATGTCATTAGCAATGCTGATAATTCAGCATACCATCAAATAAAGGAAAAGAGTTCCCCCATCTCATACCATAAACTAAGACTGCCGCGCAGTGGTTAGCACTGTTGTCTGAGGTTCGATCCCGGTTCTGGGTCACTGTCCATGTGGAGTTTGCACGTTCTCCCTGTGTTTACGTGGGTTTTGCCTACACAACCCAAAGATGTGCAGGCTCAGTGGATTGGCCATGCTAAATTGGCCCTTAATTGGAAAAAATAAAATTAATTAATTAATTAAGACCTCGTATGATCATTCTATCCTGAACAGTAAATACTGCAAACTGTAGAAGAGCAAAAAGATGTGGATGTCCAGGTACTGAAGTCACTTTGAGCAAGTGCACAGTGTAAAGATCCTCCTGTTAATCCCTGTTTGTCTCTTGTTTATTCCTTTTATCTTCTTTTGTTTTGTCTTTTATAGTTTTTGTACATAGATCACATAATGTGTTTATGCTTTAAAGATGGACTGCACCTTTAATTTGAGTGGCTGGGAAACTGAAGACTGACCCGTGACCTCCAGGCCAGGTAGGCTGCAGGTGTTATTTACATTACAAAACAGCAGATTCAAGGGAGATTAGTGTTAATGCATCTTGATGGACTTGGCTGTCGGCCAATTGACTATTTTGAATGGCCTGTTGTTATCAATGGATCGTGCTGATTGGTTAGGTTTTTTCTGGAATGTTCCCTCCTCTGTGAGACTGTATTTCCAGCTTAGTTTTGCTTTTGAACTCAAAGCTGAAAGAGGCTCTTTGACTTTCTCTCACCCTGAAATGGTAAACCTCTCTCAAACACCCGGTTGGAAATTATGTTTTCTCCTCATAAAGCTGGAGGACATTCTAGTGAGACTGGAAGCCAAGCAAGAGTAAAGCCCAGGCTAAGAACTGGGTTCGACGTGAGACAAAGAAATTCTTAAGGAAATCCAGACAAGCCACCAGTTGAAAGCAGGGTCAGTTGTTTCAAAACACTTTTTAAAATCTCATGCGGGAACTCTGTTCTCATCTCAGTAAGATTGTTAGTCATTCTGGTGGAGTTGGAAACCAGTAGAAATTAAACAGGCCTGAGGTGGATCCTTTGAGTAAAGGCCCAGGTTAATAAAAGTTAAAGTGACTTCCCAGAGGAAATTCTACAGCCTGGGCATTCTCACTGAATGTACCTGCCAGAAGATCCTCGTTATCAACCCAACTGATGGTTTCAGTCACTCTGTATCCTGGGAGGACAACCTACTGCAAAAATAACTTCAACATCGGAAGCAAGGACACTCATCCTTCATCTCATTTCAATTTCTATTATTTTACCCCTCCCCCTCCCTCTGTGTGGGCCTGTGTTGTGTGTGTTTTGTAGAGGGTGGGACAGTAAAAGGGGAAGTAATAGATTAGTTGGTCAAAGAGTCATCGGATTCGAAACATTAGCTCTTTTCTCTCCCTACAGATGCTGCCAGACTTGCTGAGATTTTCCAGCATTTTCCCTTTCGTTAGCTGGTCATTATTTTGTTATAATTATTGCATGTTTTAACTCTATTTTTTTTGTTATAAATAAATAGCTGTTGTGTTTCACTTGTGTTTCACTTACAAAGTCCAAAAAGGTTGGCTGGGGTTATTGGGTTACGGGGATAGGGTGGAGGCTTGAGTCTAGGTGGGGTGCTCTTTCAGAGGGTCGGTGCAGATTCGATGGGCCGAACAGCCTCCTTCTGCACTGGAGATTTTAGTTCTATACAAATCTGGTCCCTGTAAGTCAAGGATCACAGAAATCTTATGCAAATTATTGGTTCATTCACCTGTGTTGGGATTCTGGGGTCTGTGGTGCTGCAATTGACTGCACACTAGCCCAGGATGTCATAACAACAGGTACAAAACGTATTCAAAATGGCAATTGGAATATTGGGCTTCATCTCAGTTGGTTGGAATATGGCGAGTTGTATTGAATTTTGGTCAGACTCCGCCTGGAGTACTGCATTCAATTTTGGGCACCAAACCCCAGGAAATATATACTGGGCGGGAGTCTTTGGCCTCCCAGCTGTGTGTTTCTTAGCAGTGGTAGGCGGTGGGCCGTTCTCTGGCGCCAGGGTTCTCTGTTCCCACTGTTGTCAATGGGATTTTCCATTGAAGTCACCCCATGCCACCGGAAATCCGGGATGAAGGCTGGCAGTGGGGCCAGGGAATCCCGCCGCCAGCGATCATAAGAACATAAGAACATAAGAACTAGGAGCAGGAGTAGGCCACCTGGCCCCTCGAGCCTGCTCCGCCATTCAATTAGATCATGGCTGATCTTTTGTGGACTCAGCTCCACTTTCCGGCCCGAACACCATAACCCTTAATCCCTTTATTCTTCAAAAAACTATCTATCTTTACCTTAAAAACATGTAATGAAGGAGCCTCAACTGCTTCACTGGGCAAGGAATTCCATAGATTCACAACCCTTTGGGTGAAGAAGTTCCTCCTAAACTCAGTCCTAAATCTACTTCCCCTTATTTTGAGGCTATGTCCCCTAGTTCTGCTGTCACCCGCCAGTGGAAACAACCTGCCCGCATCTATCCTATCTATTCCCTTCATAATTTTAAATGTTTCTATAAGATCCCCCCTCATCCTTCTAAATTCCAACGAGTACAGTCCCAGTCTACTCAACCTCTCCTCATAATCCAATCCCTTCAGTTCTGGGATTAACCTAGTGAATCTCCTCTGCACACCCTCCAGCGCCAGTACGTCCTTTCTCAAGTAAGGAGACCAAAACTGAACACAATACTCCAGGTGTGGCCGCACTAACACTTTATACAATTGCAACATAACCTCCCTAGTCTTAAACTCCATCCCTCTAGCAATGAAGGACAAAATTCCATTTGCCTTCTTAATCACCTGTTGCACTTGTAAACCAACCTTCTGTGACTCATGCACTAGCACACCCAAGTCTCTCTGAACAGCGGCATGCTTTAATATTTTATCGTTTAAATAATAATCCCGTTTGCTGTTATTCCTACCAAAATGGATAACCTCACATTTGTCAACATTGTATTCCATCTGCCAGACCCAAGCCCATTCACTTAACCTATCCAAATCCCTCTGCAGACTTCCAGTATCCTCTGCACTTTTCGCTTTACCACTCATCTTAGTGTCATCTGCAAACTTGGACACATTGCCCTTGGTCCCCAACTCCAAATCATCTATGTAAATTGTGAACAATTGTGGGCCCAACACGGATCCCTGAGGGACACCACTAGCTACTGATTGCCAACCAGAGAAACACCCATTTATCCCAACTCTTTGCTTTCTATTAATTAACCAATCCTCTATCCATGCTACTACTTTACCCTTAATGCCATGCATCTTTATCTTATGCAGCAACCTTTTGTGTGGCACCTTGTCAAAGGCTTTCTGGAAATCCAGATATACCACATCCATCGGCTCCCCGTTATCTACTGCACTGGTAATGTCCTCAAAAAATTCCACTAAATTAGTTAGGCATGACCTGCCTTTTACGAACCCATGCTGCGTCTGCCCAATGGGACAATTTCTATCCAGATGCCTCGCTATTTCTTCCTTGATGATAGATTCCAGCATCTTCCCTATTACCGAAGTTAAGCTCACTGGCCTATAATTTCCTGCTTTCTGCCTACCTCCTTTTTTAAACAGTGGCGTCACGTTTGCTAATTTCCAATCCACCGGGACCACCCCAGAGTCTAGTGAATTTTGGTAAATTATCACTAGTGCATCTGCAATTTCCCTAGCCATCTCTTTTAGCACTCTGGGATGCATTCCATCAGGGCCAGGAGACTTGTCTACCTTTAGCCCCATTAGCTTGCCCATCACTCCCTCCTTAGTGATAACAATCCTCTCAAGGTCCTCACCTGTCATAGCCTCATTTCTATCAGTCGCTGGCATGTTATTTGTGTCTTCCACTGTGAAGACCGACCCAAAAAACCTGTTCAGTTCCTCAGCCATTTCCTCATTTCCCATTATTAAAACTCCCTTCTCATCCTCTAAAGGACCAATATTTACCTTAGCCACTCTTTTTTGTCTTATATATTTGTAAAAACTTTTACTGTCTGTTTTTATATTCTGAGCAAGTTTACTCTCATACTCTATCTTACTCTTTATAGCTTTTTTAGTAGCTTTCTGTTGCCCCCTAAAGATTTCCCAGTCCTCTAATCTCCCAGCAATCTTTGCCACTTTATATGCTTTTTCCTTCAATTTGATACTCTCCCTTATTTCCTTAGATATCCCTCTTTCTTCCGTCCTTCCTTTTTGTTGGTATAAACCTTTGCTGAGCACTGTGAAAAATCGCTTGGAAGGTTCTCCACTGTTCCTCAACTGTTCCACCATAAAGTCTTAGCTCCCAGTCTACCTTAGCTAGTTCTTCTCTCATCCCCTTGTAATCTCCTTTGTTTAAACACAAAACACTAGTATTTGATTTTACTTTCTCACCCTCCATCTGTATTTTAAATTCCACCATATTGTGATCGCTCCTTCCGAGAGGATCCCTAACTATGAGATCATGAATCAATCCTGTCTCATTACACAGGACAAGATCTAGGACCGCTTGTTCCCTCGTAGGTTCCATTACATACTGTTCTAGGAAACTATCGCGGATACATTCTATAAACTCCTCCTCACGGTTGCCTTGACCGACCTGGTTAAACCAATCGACATGTAGATTAAAATCCCCCATGATAACTGCCGTACCATTTCTACATGCATCAGTTATTTCTTTGTTTATTGCCTGCCCCACCATCTCGTTACTATTTGGTGGCCAATAGACTACTCCTATCAGTGACTTTTTCGCCTTACTATTCCTGATTTCCACCCAAATGAATTCAACCTTATCCTCCATAGCACCGATGTCATCCCTTACTATTGCCCGGATGTCATCCTTAAATAACAGAGCAACACCACCTCCCTTACCATCCACTCTGTCTTTCCGAATAGTTTGATAACTATTGCCCCCGGATGGAGAATTCCGGCCATTGACTTTTGAAGTGCTGCACATCGCATTCACGAGAATAATACCCAGCTTTAAAGGGTTAAATTACAAGGGCATGTTGGATTAAGGTTGGCTGTATTTCCTTGAGTTTAGAAGATTGTGGGGTGATCTAACGGAAGGGATTAAATGTTACAGGGATTTGTTCCACAATACGGAGAAGTTAAGTTCTGTGGTGTAGGAATTCAGATCAGAGTTCGGATATTCAGAATTAAAATTAAAAAGCACTTTGGCCCGGAAATGTGGAATTATTTCCCCAAAAGCTATGGATACTGGGTCACTGACATTTCCAGGGCTAAAATCAACAGGTTTTTATTAATGTTATACTTAAGTTGTTGTTGTTTCTCTTCCCACAGCTAATGGTGCACAAGGCAGCCCATCTGTTCCCATAGCGAGGTTCTTCCTGGGGCAAGTTACCAGCCTGCTGCCAGAGGCCTATAGCTTGAGGGACGAAACTCCGCATCAAGTATTCCTGACCAAGAGTCTCCTGTTCTTGCCACCTGCCATTTGTGTGTATTGGAAGGATTTTGCAGGTTGATACTCAATCTGTTGCCCTCATTAGAATCATACAATCTCGACAGTGGAGAAGGAGTCCATCTACCCATTGAGTCTGCGCTGACCCTCTGTAAGAGTACTCCATGCAAGGCCACTCCCCCGCCATATGCCAGTAACCCCATAACCTAACGTACATATTTTGGACACTAAGGGGCAATTTATCATGGCCAATTCACCTAACCTGCACGTCTTTGGGTCCCCTGCTATGAGTATGTTTGTCGTCATTCCTGACAAAGGCCAGGAGTTGATATTTAAGGATCTCCACAATGAACAGCCAGGGGTGTCCAAAATGAAGATGTTGGTGCGCAGCTACGTCTTGTCTCGTGGCTGGTCTCGATGCGGACATTGAGGAGATGGTCCAGCAATACTCCATCTGTCAGAAGCACCAGAACCTCCAACCAGTTGTGTCCCTCCTCTTAATTGATGCCCATTCACAATGGCTGGAGGTCCACAAGATGGCGGCAACCACCTCCCGGGCAACTCTCAAGAAAATGCGTCTGTCATTTTGCACGCACGGCATCCCTGAAGTGCTTGTTACAGACAACGAGTGAAGAGTTCTCGGGGTTTTTGAAGGCAAATAGGGTACCTCTCATACCACCTGGTTTTTAATAGTTTAGAGGAGTGGGCAGTACAGACGTTCAAAAGAGACCTCAAGAAAGAGTCTTCTGGCTCGATGGACACCAGGTGGCTTGTTTAGTGTTTTGCGACAGGATCACTCCACAAGCCATTACCGGGGTGGCTCCGGCTGAAATACTGCATAGGCTTAGAACCCACCTCAGTATGGTTTTCCCAGACATAGGTGCGAAAGTGCGCCACAGCTAGGAGCTGCAAGGGCGTTGCCGGGTTGGTGTCACCACCTTGATGTTTTGTACCATGTGATTCAGCGTATATTCAAAACATTGCAGATAGTGCGCAGTGGATCTCCAGAACACTCCTCCACTAGATAGGGCCAGTTTCCTATCAAGTACAAGTCCAGGGTCGGATCATGTGAAAGCACCTTGATCATATTCGGTCCAGGCAACCACTTCTTCGACAGCTTCCTCTTGAGCGCAACGTCCTCATCCAGCCGCCTCTGATGCCGAAGCGGCCCGTAATGGGACCCCTAAGGGGTCAGGATGCTGAGATGACTGAGGTCATGGATGCCAATTCAGAAGTCGAAACTCAAGCATCAGAAATGTTCGATGGGGGTCAATAGTTCAGCAGCCACCGGTGGAGCAACTACCGCGATGTTCAAGGTGGAAGCAGCCTTCGCCTTCCAGATTCACACCGCCCGATCCGACGCTTCGGGTGCGTGATGTCTGACCAGGCACAAAGAGTTCAGCGCCCTCCTTTCCCACAGATGTTGGAACTTTGTTTAGACTTTGGGGAGAGGGATGTTATAATCTGCAAGTACCGTAGGGGTGGGAACAATGAACTTCCCCGTGCACATTGCAGAATACGAGCTCCCTCATTAAGGAGGTGGGATACCGCTAAACAATGTATAGTTATAGGGGGCAGGATTCTCTGATCCTGGGGCTAAGTAGCTCTTTACGACGGCATCAACAGGCCCCTAGGAGCAGCGATCCTGCGTCGCACAGGGGCCAGCACGGCACTGGAGCGGCTCACGCAGCTCCAACTGCCGATACAGGCATCAGAACGGGCACCGTGGTTGCGCGCTACAGCCGGTGCGAGTTGGCACATGCGCGCTACAGCCGGTGCGAGTTCGCGCATGCGCGTGGGTTGTCTTCTCCGTCCCAGGACCGATTCAACATGGCGGAGAGCTGCAAGGGTCCGGCGCGGAGGAACATAGGCCCCCACCAGGATAAGCCTGCCCGCCAATCGGTAGGCCCAGATCGCAGGCCAGGCCATGGTAGAGGCCACCCCCTGGGTCGGATGCCCCCTCTTCCCCACCAGGATGCCCCCCGCAACATGAACGGCAAGGTCCCGCCGGGTAGGCCCATACGAGAACGGCGCCGGCGGGACTCGGCCTATCTCAGCGGGCACTCGTACCATCGCGTGGGGAGAATCGCTGACCACGCCTGCGCCAATGGTGCCGCTTCTCCGGTGACCGGAGATTCGGCGGACGTCCGTCGGAAGTCGGAACCTGATGTGTTTCTGTTTAAAGGTGTTAAGTCTTTTGGAGGTTTGAAGGAACATTTTGAGGGATTATTTAGTGTTGTATTTTTTCGGGGTTATCTTTGAAGTAAGGGGTATTAAGTGATCCAACGTTTATTTAAAAGGTTAAGTTGAATTCATGGAATAGATATTGTTTTGTCTTTAAAAACCCACGTGTCCATAATTGTAATACCACACCTGGAGAACAAGCCGTGTTCTTCAAAAGCAACAAAACATTAAAGGGAGAGGTTGGTTGAACTCTATGATACATTCTGGGGTTCTGGAAACACCGCTCCTATAACACACATATCTATCCAATGATAATCGCTTATTGTCACAAGTAGGCTTCAATGAAGTTACTGTGAAAAGCCCCTAGTCGCCACATTCCGGCACCTGTTCGGGGAGGCTGGTATGGGAATTGAACCTGCGCTGCTGGCCTTGTTCTGCATTATAAGCCAGCACTGTGTTAAACCCACCCCTTATTATTTCATCCCCATTATGTAAATTCCATTCCCAGTCCTTACATTGTTAACTAGGCAACTCTTAGACCGGTGACAAAGCATCCACAATCCCATTATCCTTTCCGTAAATATGTACAGTTTTGACATTGAACTGTTGTAATAATAAACTCCAATGGAATAATCTTGCATTCTGTGTTTTAAACTTCTCTACTCTATATCCGCAAGTGGATTATGGTCTGTATAAACTAAGCTTCGTTGGCTATCATGTCGAACATATACTTCAAAATGCTGAAGGACTAATAGCAGTATCCCCACGCCCAGGTCACTGGAATATGTGACCACGTTAAATGGCCTGAATCACGCATCACACAGGGGCTGCAGGCGCTGGGGGGGGGGGGGGGGGGGGGGGGGGTATTGTGAAGCGGGGTGTGGCGGGGACTGGTCAGGGGCACGGGCACTTCATTCCACCGCCACACTCCTCCTCGCCCCCCCCAGTCAGTGAACCTGGAATTGACCAGTGAGTCCCGTCAGCATTGGTCCTGGTACACAGGTTGTGTGGCCTGCCCGGGCCCCATGTCCTGACCATCCTCCCACTTGCCCGCATCCTCCTCATCAGATGAGGACTGATGTTCATCCTCCTCCTCCAACAGTCTGTCCTCAGCGGCTGCTTCCTGTTCCTCTGCGTCAGGCTCCGCTGCTGTAGCTTCCTCCTCCTTGAGCAGATCCAACTTGTACAGTCTCAGTGCATCCCCCAGGACTGCGGCAACTGGCAGGACGGCCACCATTGCTGGTTGTATTCCAAAATCCATTGTCTGCAGGAGGTGAAAGGCCGACATATTAGCGTGGTGCATACCCCCATGCCCAATGAGGTACAATGGGCTCCGCGGTGGTCCCTGTTGGCACTGCCACTCTGTCACTCTGCCCCCTTGCATGTCCCACCCACTCCCCCCCACCATACACGCACCCCTGGCACCCATCCCTGCTGCCAGGGGTACCATTGGCTGGTACTGCCTTTGTCAGCGGTACGGTCCACGCCCCCGCCCAACGCCCCCCTGTAGAGGCTACTGTGGGCATTGAACTTGGGTGGGTCGCATGATACCCCGCCAGCGGGTCGTGGCTGGATGGGGGCGGTGGGGTGGCGGAGGTTGGGGTGGGGCACCCATATGGCCGGTGTCACTCTGCAGAAGCAGAAGCCAAGGTGGGTGGTCAGTGGGGTGTGCAACAAGATGGCTGCCTTGCAGGCCACGGCAGTGGCTGTCCGTGGAGGGATCACTCTGTCCCCACGGACTGTGCCCCTGTCACCACTGGCCCCAGCCCTGGCAGACACCCCCCCCCCCCCCCCCACATCCCAACCAGCCCGGCCAGTGACAGGACCGACAGCCCAGGTGACGTTTCTCCGTGTCCTTCCTCCTCCCTCTCCCTCATCAACCACGGCATCTGTTTCTCGATTTTTAAAAGTACAAGCGAACCTCGCCATCGGAAATTCCCCCCAGTAGAGGCAGAGAATCGCGGAGGCCCCAGAGAATACTGGGTCATGCCAACACCATTTATTATACGTGCAGAGTGGAACGCATTGACGTTGCTGACGAGGCAAAGGAGAATTGCGATTTGCCGCGAACCCGGCGTCTGCCACGATTTTGCAGTCAAAACCGATTCTCCGCCCAATCGCCTTTTGCGATTTTGACCTTGGCCGTCTGAGAATCCCGCCCCATTTGTTTTGGTTTGTTATGTCAAGCAGCTTGTGTTATGTATGATCAAAGTCAGTTGCAAGTCAGAGGCATCTTTGAAGAGTGTCAAAAGAATGTGAACAAAGGGGTGAGCAGCCAGAGGAGCTAATGCTGGAATGCCTCACTCTATCCCTAGTTTAGAAAGGTTGTTCCTGCTGCAAACTACAAATGAACTCATTTTGTTTTGTGCCGACAGCAAAGAACACCAGCGCTGACAGGAAAATCTGACCCCGAAAGGCGATCCACTCTGCTCTTCTTTGAGTTGTTTCCTGGTTGTTTTCCATCCATTTTTGGGACAGATTGTTTGCTGCACCAGCCAGAAATTCCTGAATTTATCACTGCATATAGATTTGACAAGACAACTTTAATGCAAGTTGCACATAAATGGAGCATAATGATGCATTTTACTATTTACTCAGCTGATTTCATCCACACAATTCACAAAGTGTTATCATCAAAATTCCAGTCAGTATACTTCATGTAAATCAATTTCATTTTGTTGAACTCTGGACTTATGGGTGGCTCTATGGGAGCCAAAAGCAATCAGCGGAATTCCCGTGGTTCAGTTTACATCTTGCAACCGTTTCTGGCAACGTGAGCTCGTTCATTAGTGATTTGGAGCACGTTTCTCATTTTTCTTCTAATATATTCCTTTCCGTAATTAAATAGAAGTCGAATATGGAACATACTAGAACATAGAACATAGAACTGTACAGCACAGTACAGACCCTTCGGCCCACGATGTTGTGCCGAACTAGTCTGAAACTAAGATCAAATCAACCTACACCCAATCATTCTAGTGCACTCCATCTGCCTATCCAATAACCGCTTGGAAGTTCCTAAAGTGACTGACTCCACCACCATAACTGGGAGTGCATTCCACGCCCCAACCACTGAGTAAAGAACCTACCATACTGGGCCATAAATAATAATGAATACCATTAACCATCAATACATGAAGGTACAGGGATTAAATGTTGACATTCGATGATTCTATGTTGCTTGTCATCTCTTCATTATTATCCCCAAGAACGTTGAGGCAGTGACCAATTCCTCTGATGTGTCATAATGCGCATCACTTTGCTCAGCAAAATGTTCCCTTTTAGAACATAAAACCTAGAATCTCTACAGTGTAGAAGGAGGCCATTCGGCCCATCGAATCTGCACTGACCCTCCCAAAGAGACCCTACCTAGGCCCACTCCCCCGCCCTGTCCCTGTAACCTCTCACATTGATCAATTCATCTAACCTGCACATCTTTGGACACTAAGAGGCAATTTAGCCTGGCCAACCCACCTAACCTGCATATCTTTGGACTGTGGGAGGAAACTGGAACACCCGAAGGAAACCCACACAGACACTGGGAGAAAGTGCAAACTCCACGCAGACTGTCACCCGAGGCCGGAATTGAACAGGGGTCCCTGGCGCTATGAGGCAGCAGTGTCAACCACTGTTTCTCCCCTCACCTAAAAACATGAGACACAGTTTCATACAAAAGCAAAATGCTGTGGATGGTGAAAAGCTAAAATAAAAACAGAAAATGTTGGAAATATTTTGCAGATCAGTCAGCACCTGTGAAGAGAAACAGGGATGACCTTTTATCAGACTAATAAAAGGTAATCCTGACCTGAAATATTAATGCTGGCCGATGTTCTCTAGCCAGTCCCGTCAGTGAAATCTTTCGGTCCCGCTGATGGCGACTCATACCGAGTGATCTGATTTAAGGTTAAAGGGGTGTCTATCTGTCGGTTGGAGCGAGGGTCCCGGTCAACGGTCCCATGGCAGGGACGGGAACTGGGAGGGTTTCCCACTGCTGGGCCTGCTGGGAATTCACATCAAATTGTGAAATGCTGGGTTGGTGGTTTCCCGGTATTTTGTGTGTTGGAGTGAGTTTAAGGACACCTGTCCCACCATCATATCCGGGCACCATACTTAAAAGGCACCAGGACATCAACCTGTCACAAACAGATTGCGGAGGGAGGAGAAGGACCTATGATCCCAGGGAGCTCTAGCCCCTAGATTCAGTGGCATTTTCTTTGATGTTCTGCTCAATGCCGTGGAGGCCAGCAGGGCTTTCTCCCTGCTGGAGAAGGAGGTTGAGCCATGTGACCAACCCTGCAAGGGAGGAGTCAGCAGGGTGACCACCCCCCCACCTGAGGACTGCCCTGTGGTGCCAGAAATGGATGAACAATCTCATCTGCACTGCAAGGGTAAGAGAACCCTCAACTGCTCACACTTACCTGGCTGAATAATAAAGGGGACATGAGCTGAAGTGACAAGGCCATCATCTGTGAGGTCCATACATAAAAGAACTACTCAGCGTGATAAGGCGATGACCCAGAGCCCCAATGCAGTCTATGTAGTCTGCAGGTGGAGAAGCCACTGTGGGCCCCTGATGCTTCCACACAGACAGTTCAGATGCTGTCTAAGAGGGAGTGGGGAACAGGGGTTAGGTGTTAAGTGCACCAGCAAGTACCCTAATGACATTCCACTGTGAATCTTATCCCTCTATCTGTATAGGCTCACCACCCTTGAGGGTGCTGTCCCAAACCAGCTGTGGACAACCTGCCGTGCACCAAATACATGACACACAATCCAGTGGGTTATTTGGAAGAATGGAATCCTGAGACCCAACTGCTTTCAACCCCATCTTCAATAGCACAACCAGGAGAGTGAGAAAGAAGATGGGAGGAGACCGACCTGACCTCAAGAAACTTACTGAGTTTGAGAAACGGGCAACCCAGCCAGCAGGGGAGTAACCAGACCGAGCCTGGGTAGCTGGAGAGGCTGGCAGGCAGGCTCCATTTCGTGCGATCCATGCATAAGGGACTTAAAGGCCATTCATTCCTCCATGTTGGAAGCAGCTCATGTAGTTACTCACTCTCCTTTCTCACTTACAGGTGCCAGCAGGAAGAGGGCAAGGAAACAAAAGGAGACCCAGTCCAGCAGGTCCTCCAACCCACAGAGGATCGAGGACATTGGGGAGGAGGAAGAAAGTGCACCTGTAAAGCTGTCACAGCAGTCACCTGCACCCTGCACCAGCGCAGAGACACACCTTAGTGGGTACTAGTTCAGGCAGGGTCTCATATTCTCGTGACTGCTGCACAGACACCTGTTCACAGCAGGAGGAGGCAGGGTCAGCCAAGCTCACTGGCAATCAGATAACTGCTGGGAAAGAGGCATTTGCAATGTCCAAGTTGGATGATAATCATCCATTTGAGGATGCAGTGAGAGGTGGGAAAAGATCAGGGAGTGATATCAGAGGCCCTAAACAAAGTGGCATATGAAGCAGAGGAGCCTGTTTGCCTGAGCTTTATGAAGTGATTCAGACCTGTGCACACAGGGAGGTCTCCATGGAAAGCATAGCGAACACCATGAAGAAAGTCATTCAGCAGAAGACCAATTTTCTGCTGGAGATGCACACAGACCTGCACTCCATCTCTGTTTCCATGGGTGCTATCTTGCTGTGGCTATACAAGAGTGGGACTTCAACCTCCCGCATGTGTGGATCGGGACCTGGCCATTCTCCGACCGTATTCGGCATGGGACGCGGGGGTTTCACTCGATGCCGGTGCTAGCCCCTAACCGGTCCAGGAATTGGTGAGGGTTTCACGCCGATTTTCTGGTGGTAAAAGACCACACGTGGTCCGCTGGCGCCAGCACTTAGCCGCTGAAATGGAGAATCCAGCCCCAGGTCTGGAAGTTCCTGCAGTGTGAAATCCACCTCCTGGAATCTCCCGCAGTGTGAAGATCCAGATCCTACAATCTCCTGGAATCTTCGGCACAGTGATTAGCACTGCTGCCTCACAGAGCCAGGGACCTGGTTTCATTCTGACCTTGGGTAAATCTCTGTGTGGTGATTGCATGTTCTCTCTGTGTCTGCGTGGATTTCCTCCGGGTTCTCCAGTTTCCTCCCACAGTCCAAAGATGTGCAGGTTAGGTGGATTGGCCATGCTACATTGCAGGGTTGCGGAGGGTGCCTAGGGAGGGTGCTCTTTCAGAGGGTCGGGGCAGGCTCGATGGGTTGAATGGCTTCCTTCTGCACTGTAGGGTTTCTATGATTCTATGACAAGGTGATTGGCCTGCTGTTGAGTTGTAACCATTCTGTGATTCCAGAAAGCGTTTCATTCGCAAAGTTAATTGTCACTGTGAACTAATTAACATCTGCTGACCTCAAGAATCATGGGCCCAAGAGAATTTGCAGAGGAAAGGACATAAACTACAAGCTGATCCCTCCTCAACCAAAGTTCAAGATACAACTGTTGTATAACAGGTTGCGTTCGGTGTTTTAAGATCTAAAAGATTTTGGCATCAAGGTTTCCGGTGGTTTGGAATTTGCAAATGTCTGTGGCTGCAAAGTGTCGTGTAAGTTATTTTGGTTTTCCAATATGCTTCTGTTCTTTGCATTTTTGGGAGTGTCTGTTTATATAGGTTTCACTATATTGTACCCTGGATTAACATCAAAACAATTATAAATTCTTGTTCTAACCTATTGAGTACCATGGCAACAGGTATCGGTCAATTGAAAATAACACGTTTTATTCTACATTCTATTCAAGGTCATTGACTCATGAAGACTTTTCCATGCTTGTTTGATAAACACAAAGGTTTTCCGCTCTCCTTCCGGGGATGTATAAGATATCCTGGTCTTTAATGAAAGGCAACAGAAATTAGGAAATAATACAGAATAAATTGGAATGGCAAACGAGGGAATTGGACCCATGGTTTGCAACACGGTAGCACAGGGGTTACCACAGTAGCTTCACAGCTCCAGGGTCCCAGGTTCGATTCCCGGCTGGGTCTGCGTGGGTTTCCTTCGGGTCCTCCCACAGTCCAAAGACGTGTGGGTTCGGTGGATTGGCCATGCTAAATTGCCCCTTTGTGTCCAAAAAGGTTAAGTGGGGGTTACTGGGTTACAGGAATAAGGTAAATATGTGGGCTTGACTAGGGTGCTCTTTGTAAGGGCCGGTGCAGACTCGATGGGCCGAATGGCTTCCTTTGCACTGTAAATTCTATGATTCTATGAACACCATGTCATTAAAGACCACTGCACAAAAAGTTTCCCCATATGCAGCTCAAAAAACTGGCTGTCTCCCCTATCCTCTTGACTGCAACTGTTTTTGCCTTGGTGGGGCTCGAAAGGCAAGAAACCAAGACCATAAATGATTAACACATCCTTAAATGAACATGCACGAGTGTTCGCGAGTCAATAACTTTGAATAGAATGTAGAATGAGTCATGTATTATTTTCAATCGATTAATAGCTGTTGCTGCAGTGCTCAATCAGTCAGAACAAAATTGCGTGGTTGTTATAAAAAAAGAAAATGTTGGAAATACTCAGCAGGTCTGGCAGCATCTCTGGATTGAAACAATTCGGTCGATTATCAGAACCCAAGTGTGTGGTTATGGTATGGAGCCAAGGTACAGTACTACCCCGTGGAGGTTGAAAGCCAATTAAGACATTCAGGGCCCCAGGTAATGTCACCTTTCTGTCATTTTTCTGCCAACAAAATGGTCCATTGGTGCATGTACAGCTGCATGCAGCAGTTATAAGAGATAGAGGTTCCATGCTCCAACGATTGTGCAGGAAAGGGTCCACTCGCAGCGTAAATCATTCCCGTGGAGCCGCTTCTGTTTTCCTCTCAGGTGAATACTGGCTTCAGCCCTCTTAATTCTTGAATTGTTTCCATCCCTCTGAGAGCACCTCCATATTGAGACATATCTATATCACTCTCACCTTCTTTTAGGATGGTCAAGCATTTGGCTACCTGACCTACAGCCTCTTATGTGGATTAGTGTTGAATTTAGAATCATAGATTGGTAGTCTCCTGGATTCATTCTTGCTGGTAGCTTTTGTAATGTTGCGTGCACTCCCCCACTTCCAGGTGCAGGAAATTCTGGGGGAACCAAGGACGTGTGTTCCTCCTATTAATCATTGCCTGTGCATGGAGGCATCACGCTCTCACAAGAGTGATGAGAGCCACGAGCAAGATGCCTCCCCTCATACTATTCCACTTGTCTCTGCTGTTATAATAATCTTTATTGTCACAAGTAGGCTTACATTAACACTGCAATGTAAATCCCCCAGTCGTCACATTCCGGCACCTGTTCGGGTACACAGAGGGAGAATTCAGAATGTCCAAATTACCTAACAACACATCTTTCAGGACATGTGGCTGGAAACCGGAGCACCCGGAGGAAACCCACGCAGACACAGGGAGAACGTGCAGACTCCACACAGACAGTGACCCAAGCCGGGAATCGAACCCGGGACCCTGACACTGTGAAGCAACTGTGCTAGCCACTGTGCTACCATGCTGCCCTCAAGAGTATATAAAGAGACCTTTTCCTTGTCACAATGGAAAGCTAACGATATGAGCCCTTGTCAGGTAGGCCCATTCCTGCAAGCACGAGTTGGCTGTCAATCATCTGCATGCCCCTCATAGACATTCACCTCGCTCCCATCCTTCATCCCTAACTCTGTTTGGAGCCAATGATTAATGGCACAGAGCGAATGGCAGCTCTTCACTTTGCTGGGATCTTGTAATGAGGAGCCTTCCAGCCAGATCTGCTGCTGGATGGGCTTCACCAGAGAATGTGGATTTAAGAAGCTCCACCCCCCCAACCCCACATCTTGCTCTTCCAAGCCAAGATCATTTTCACAACTGTATTCATCACATGATAAAGCTACTAAACCTCTTTTCCCTTTTTTCTTCTCCTTTTGAAATGTTAAATAGCCTTAAATATTGTTACATTCCCCATTGAGAATAAAGATGAATTTCCTAGTGACCAACGCAAAGAACCAAACAATAAACATCCATGTTTTAAGACATTGTAGCAAACATATTAAAGTCAACAAGATCAAACATTAATTAACAGGCAACTAATTTACCAAAATACTAACAAGGAACTTTCATGTTAACTAATCAACTCAACTGACTATATCTTAAATGTATGCCACGCTTCTGGCAGATACATATCATTACGAGCACAGTCCCACAGCCACTTCCAGCTGTCAAGCAGAGGTACATTTTGTCCTGCCATGCCTGATCAAAACTTCCAGTGTCCTTCGACAATCGTTCCTCTCAGCCTGAAATTCCCCAGATACGATTATCACCATAAAGGCACACCTCAATGATTCCCTGTTCCTTAAATTTTCAAGGGCCCTATCTGTTCCCTTTCTTTTGAGTAGAAACCAAACTCTCAAAAGCACTCTTATTATTGATTGTTGACACAAAACAGTTCACAGAGTCATAGAGGTCTACAGCACAGAAAACATTTCACTACTTTCCCACTGTAGTGATTCCTTTGATTCTGTGTTTCAAACAGCAGCTGTCCCTTTTCTTTGAAATATTGTGAAAAGGCATTAAAACAGATATCCCACCTAGTATGGTTTCTGTTTGACTTTCTCTCCACATGACAACCAGATCACATGGGCATATCTTTGAACTGAGGTATTTATTCCATGTTTTACTTTGACTTAAAGATACATTTCAAAACATGTGAAACTCAGCACTCATGATAATATTCAGTTTGCAGTCTTGATCATTTTGCAGTCATATCTCGGTAATGGTTATCACATCAGGCCTATTTATTCCTATTGGTGCGATCAGTTTATCTATCTTGTAAAGAATGCTGTATGCTTTCAGATGAAGAGCCTTTCATTCTATCCTTTTACCTAATTTCCCCTGTATGAACCTATTCGTCGGTGCTCTTAGATTTGTACACTCCGTTTACACCTTGGTGAAATGATCTGAGCTTGTGCCTGGATTGAGGAAACGAGTGGCACAGATAGTGTGTTGAAGGGACTTGTGACACTGACAAGTGCACAGTAGGTCTTTGGAGGAACTCATGGGTGAACAGTAGATCTTTATCATTTCTATTGTCGTCAAGAAGGTAGCTTGGAAATATGCTTTGCCTTCTCTTTATCAGCATCATTATCTTCCTGCTCCGGTTCACTCTGTTCATGTGTTGGTCGGCAGGAAAGGACAACCAAAGCTGGATGAGAATTATCCTCCTGGACTTTCCCATAATAAAGCACAGAAAGAAGCCATTCATGCTAACCAGTCCCTGCCAGCATTTATGCTCATCGAGCTCCATCAGATAATCCTCTATTCCTTCTTCCCCTCGTGTGCTTATTTAGACTCTCCTTAAATTCATCTGTACTGTTCACTTGTGCCACTGCCAATGTCAGTGGGTTCCACATTGTCTGCACTCACTGGATAAAAAATGTCTTTTGAATTCTGTACTTGATTTCGCAACTGGAACATAACTGGGCATCCATTATTAATTCATAATGTAGGATCGCTTTCTATCTGCTGTTTACTTTCTCCGAGTAAAGCTGCACAGCTTTTCTCAGTAACCACTTCCTCAAAGCTGTGCTGTAACTGTCAGCTAGATGTCCATTTTGTGCTGAATATACAGCAATCCTTAGTTTGGAGCAAGATCAGAGCAGGCATGGCAAACAGATACATTGATAACTTCTATACATATGGATGGTCCATCTTAATGTTGCTATCCATCTCTTTAGGGTCAGGCTGTGTAATACATCTGTAAGCGAAGACAATGTAGTCCCGAGAAAGCAGTCAAAGTAATTGGCTCAATTGAGCAACCCATCCATGGCAAGGGTGTATATAACAGTGTCTGTATGGTGACTACTGCTCATTTTAATTAACAGCAGAGAATATATGGTTTATTTCATGGCTCATGATACAGTTGCAACATGCAAAAAAGCAGAAAACATATCTGGGCGGATATAATTTAAAAACCATCTGCAAACGATGACGCATTCTTTGGGCAGCACGGTAGCACAAGTGGATAGCACTATGGCTTCACAGCACCAGGGTCCCAGGTTTGATTCCCGCTGGGTCACTGTCTGTGTGGAGTCTGCACGTTCTCCCTGTGTCTGCGTGGGTTTCCTTCGGGTGCTCCGGTTTCCTCCCACAGTCCAAAGATGTGCAGGTTAGGTGGATTGGCTGTGATAAATGGTCCTTAGTGACCAAAAAGGTTAGGAGGTGTTATCGAGTTATGGGGATAGGGTGGAAGTGAGGACTTAAGTGGGTCGGTGCAGACTCAATGGGCCGAATGGCCTACTTCTGCACCGTAAGATCTATGTTCTATGAATGTACACCTGCCAACTCCACAGCTGACCCATATCTTGGTAAAACTAACAGTCCAACTATTGACTTGAGCTTTACAATTGGAAGAAAAGATGGAGAAAAAAATGTGATAATTATGCAAATTATCCACAGAGAACACTCATTGAGCGCAACAAGAACAACAAAAACCACAAGCACAGCAGAAACAAGAACATCAACAGCAAGAACAAAAACAACATGAAGCGCAACATGAACAACAAAAACCACAAGAAGCACAGCAGAAACAAGAACAACAGCAACAAGAAAAACGACAAGAACAACGACGAAAACAACAAGCATGACAAAAACAACAACAAGAACGACAACGAAAACAACAAAGAGAGAAACAACAAAAACAACAAGAACGACAATGAAAACAACAAAGACAGATAAAACAAAAACAGCAACAAGAACGACAACGAAAACAACAAAGACAGAAATGACAGAAACAACAACAATGAAACAACGACATGTACAAAATGGTACAACTCTGCACATGAAGCGCACTGGCTTTCAAGGCAGATAACACACTACATTGATACCGTTGAGACAGCACAGATTGACTCCACAGAGGGAACGATGCAAGCTTCCACGGACAGCCCATTGACAGGCTCCAAGATGGAAGCAAACAAACACTCCATTGCGAATGCCATGCATGAGCAAGACTATGAAGGTGAACCCACCGTATCTGAGCAACCACAAGCAGACTATGAAAGTCTACCAAGCTCACATAATCAACAAGAAGACAAAATAAGACTACCAACTGTATGTGAAAACAGTGACAATGTGATCACAATCGACATACAGGATGTGCAGGATCACAGCAAGACTGACAGAACTCAGCTCTTCTGCACAGAAACCCTCAACAATTAGAGTAAGGATATTCATGAGTCCAGAGAGACCACGTCAATTGAAATCTTGAAGACATTGACTCCAGAAGAGGAGCACCAAGAGTCCAGAGAGACCACATCAATAGAAATCCTGAAGATTTTGACTCCAGAAGAGGAGCACCAAGACCCCAAGAGAATGAAATCGTGAAGATTTTGACTCCAGAAGAGGAGCACCAAGACCCACAAGAAAATGAAATCATGAAGATTTTGACTCTAGAAGAGGAGCACCAAGAAAGCAAAGAAGAGGAATCAAATCTACCACAAATGACTCCAGAAGAGGAGTGCAAAGGAAGCAAGAAGAGGAATCAAATCCACCACAAATGACTGATGTCACCAACATCAATGCAACATCAGACCATTCTCTAGATGAAACGCTCTATGTAACAGATACCACAGAGGACACTCGCACCAATAACTGTGACAATTACGCAAATTATTCACACAGAACACTCATTGAGCGCAACAAGAACAACACAAACCACAAAAAGCACAGCAGAAACAAGAACAACAACATCAACAAGAAAAATGACAAGAACAACGACGAAAACAACAAAAACAGAAACAACAAGCATGACAAAAACAACAAGAAGACCGACAACGAAACCAACAAAGGCAGAAACAACAAAAACCAACAAGAATGACAATGAAAACAACAAAGACAGATACAACAAAAACAGCAACAAGAACGACAACGAAAACAACAAAGACAGAAATGACAGAAACAACAACAATGAAACAATGACCTGTACAAAATGGTACAACTCTGCACATGAAGCGCACCGGCTTTCAAAGCAGATGACACTACATCGATACCACAAGCACAGAAAAAAAAGTCCATGTCAGTCAACATCAGTGGTTCGACCATTCAAACACCTCGGGATGACTTGTTGATTACTTAAAAACAAGAACACCGACAATATTCACAACAGAGTTGCAATATCAATATCACCACGTTAACAACGAAAAAGAAAAAACTCCACGAACAAATTCATCAAGTTTGGACTCATAAATGTTTTTATTAAGATTGGACACATAAATATTAATTGGCTTAATAAAATATCCAATATCATGTATAGTAACATATCATAAGTAATCTAACTGTTTTGTACAATTTTCTTTAACACTGTACAGAAAATATGTAAAGAATTGTACATCTGTGTAGATGCAATACAACTGAGCAAGCACTAGAGGGAGAGGTATAAGTACACACGAACAGGAACGGGAGCTGGTAGCAATACAGACTAGCAGCACAGATGTAACATTAAGTTAAGCAGTGAAGAGAGAACAAACTCATAATAAAGCATCTACTTCAACTTTAAGAATACAAGCTTTATTAAGACACAAGGAACAACACACCAACAATCATTAAGGCCTGAATATTCACTAAAGTATGGTGAAGGTATGGGGGAGGGGGAGTAGGTCCGAGTGTGCCTCATGGAAGCAACTCTCCAGACCAGTCCACAGCTGCCTCCACTCAAGTCTGACAGGTGCCCGAAATGTGTGCACAAGGCAGGCCCAGCAAGAGTAGGCCTGAACTCTGTGCACCCCTCACCCCAGACCACCCGATCACTGCCCCCTCCCTCTCTGCAGACAGGCGCAAGACTGCTGTGGAACCTGCCCACAATTGGCTTAACTGCCCCAGAATTGGTACAAAAACTCAACTCAAACTGTCTTGTCCCAACAGAAAGGTGCAGGAGGGCATGTCTGCCAGAGCCACTGGGCAGCTCATTCTCCTCAACCGACTCGTGCACCCAGGTACTCAGAAGAACTCTCCAGCCTATTAAGGAAATGGGATGGAAGGTTGGGTCTGGTGCTTCACTGGTAACAGTGCAATTTTTATGGTCACTAATTTGTTGCTGACAATCTATGGAGTGGGCACGTCTTGCTACATCAAAAGCGCAGAAGAACCATTTCTAATTTAGAATTACTATTTCAAAGTGAGGAATATGAAAAGCCAAGTGATTATAGAGAATAGAGAAATACAGCACAGAACAGGCCCTTCGGCCCACAATGTTGCGCCGAACTTTTGTCCTAGGTTAATCATAGAATTTTGGACAATTTGTCATGGCCAATCCACCCAACCTGCACATCTTTGGACTGTGGGAGGAAACCGGAGTACCCGGAGGAAACCCACGCAGTCACGGGGAGGATGTGCAGACTCCACACAGACAGTGACCCAAGTCGAAATCGAACTTGGGACCCTGGAGCTGTGAAGCAATTGTGCTATCCACAATGCTACCGTGCTGCCCTTAAGAAGTTAACCTACATTCCCTTATTCTACCCTAATCCAAGTACCTATCCAATAGCCGCTTGAAGGTCCATAAATTTTCCGACTCAACTACTACCACAGGCAGTGCATTCCATGCCCCCACTACTCTCTGGGTAAAGAACCTACCTCTGACATCCCCTCTATATCTTCCACCATTTATCTTAAATTTATGTCCCCTTGTAATGGTGTGTTCCACCCGGGGAAAAAGTCTCTGACTGTCTACTCTATCTATTCCCCTGATCATCTTATAAACCTCTATCAAGTCGCCCCTCATCCTTCTCCGTTCCAATGAGAAAAGGCCCAGCACCCTCAATCTTTCCTCGTATGACCTACTCTCCATTCCAGGCAACATCCTGGTAAATCTCCTCTGCACCTTTTCCAAAGCTTCCACATCCTTCCTAAAATGAGGTGACCAGAACTGCACACAGTACTCCAAATGTGGCCTGACCAAGGTTTTGTACAGCTGCATCATCACCTCACGGCTCTTAAATTCAATCCCTCTGCTAATGAACGCTAGCACACCATAGGCCTTCTTCACAGCTCTATCCACTTGAGTGGCAACTTTCAAAGAACAATGAACATAGACCCCAAGATCTCTCTGCTCCTCCACATTGCCAAGAACCCTACCATTAACCCTGTATTCCGCATTCAGATTTGTCCTTCCAAAATGGACAACCTCACACTTGTCAGGGTTAAACTCCATCTGCCACTTCTCAGCCCAGCTCTGCATTCTATCTATGTCTCTTTGAAGCCGACAACAGCCCTCCTCACTATCCACAACTCCACCAATCTTCGTATCATCTGCAAATTTACTGACCCACCCTTCAACTCCCTCATCCAAGTCGTTATTAGAAGGAGACTAGAACCTCATTTAAAATGGGCTTGGATACTGTGGTGAATGTATAACCTATAAATCCACACTGTATATTACTGTGCCCCTGTGGGCTCCATCTGTGAGACGTTGCGCGGCTCAGCCCACAGGGGGTGATGAGGAGCATGTACAGGGCTCCGCCCTTGGCTCCACCCCCAGCAGGAAGTATAAAGTGCTGCTGTCTTGCGAGCCTGCCTTCAGTTCAGTTAGTCGCAGGCAGGCTCAGTTGTAAGTCGATTAAAGCCACAGTTTACTTCACTCATGTCTATGAATGAATTGATGGTCGTATCACATATGTATTAGAACAAGGTCGAATGTAAAAGGATATCGTCAAGGAAAAGTAACTAAAGTAGGTAACACAGGCACTGAATGCTGCGTTCCTTTGCTATTATTTCATGGCTCCACGCATACCTTTAGCATTGAAAATTCTTCAGCAGATTCATGGGTGTCATGAGGGACTGCAAATTTAATAGACATGCAAAATATTTTGGAAAGCAATCAATATAGTTAAATTCAATTTTTTTCCACTAAATTTGAATCGAACTCTCTGCACCAACTTAATCTCAGTGACAGTTAATTGGAACAGTATCCCTCTGCAATTATCAAAGCAGGGTAAAATGTCATTAACTCTTTCATGTGTGGCTCAAAATCACTTAGTTGTGGGAGGTAATGAGGGGACAGGAAAGTCACAAGTCCTCAGCCTTCTCCAGTTTAAAGACTTGTAGAGGAAAGACAATGGGATTGAACTAAGAACTTTGATAGTAACAATGAGTGTGATGAACTGTCCTGGTGCTTTCAATATTACAGATATGCCTTGTAAGACAGTTTTATTTCATAGTTTGTTGCCCTCTAGTGTTCATTTACTGCAAGTAGCATTTTCTGATAGGAATAGTTTTAATATAATTTCACCTTGACTTGACAGCATTAAAACTATACAACTTATTCATTGTGAGAATGCAAAAGTCATGAGAATCGCAATAATGGTTCATTGTGGTTGACATGTTACCATATTTAACTATATTCATGGTGATATGGTTCAATGATTAGCACTCCTTGCAATCTATGGTTCACGTTTCCTGTTCTGGTGTGAATCAGCTTTCATGGCACCAATCCCATTGACACCATTTTTTGTCGGGATTTTCACTCCCCTTCCTGTTGGATCATCTGACTTGAGTTTTGTGGTAGAAATGACAGTGATGTCTGTCACCATGCTGTTTGGCTTGTACCCTCAAATCTGCGTAACCTTTTAAAAAGCATGCCAGGTCCAGCGTGCTGTACAATCAACTGAAATATTTATGAACCTACTTTGCTATAATGTGGAAAGACAATGGACGCGATCTAACCAAACTATTTCTAAGTGTGGTAGCGAACGGGAACTGCCGCGAGCTTCCCGATGCTCGGACTGGCGAGGCCGTCACTGTGATAAAACGTTAATTTGTCCACATAATAATAATAATCTTTATTGTCACAAGTAGGCTTACATTAACACTGCAATGAAGTTACTGTGAAAAGCCCCTAGTCGCCACATTCCGGCGCCTGTTCGGGTACACTGAGGGAGAATTCAGAATGTCCAAATTACCTATTTAGGCACAGGCTTCACGCTGCCGGCCGGTTCTCTGGGTCTGCGTTCGTCAGCTCCCTGCTAACAAGGGAGAGCAGTACTTAACAGCTGCAGATCCAACCCCACTCTGCTCACAGTCACCAAGGAGACCAGCCCCATGATTCGGGGATGCTGGCCTGGGCAGATTGTTGGTCATGGTATGGGCCAAGTGGGATGTCCTATTTCCCCGAGAAAGTTGGCTATCAAGAAAATTGTTGGACAGGGTTTAATGGCTGCATTGCGTTTAAGCGAGAGCGCGACTAGGCCGTTAGATCGCGGGAGAGGCCAAAATTGAGAATCGCGCTGGGCGCCGATCTGACTGGACCGTCTCCATTGGCGAAATCAGGATCCCGCTGTAACGTGGAGAGAAACCAATAATCACCACTTAAACCCAATCTCCATACAATAAACGGGAACGACCCACTATCGAACGTCAGCCCCTGATCGAACGGCCTTGCTAGCAAGTGTTCAAGGAGGTGCCGATTAGTACTGGTGGAAATGCTGCTGCGGGACTCGAGAAGGTGAGTAACCATCTTCGCTCACAGGCAATGAGCCTGGGGCTTGGGTGTTGCTGCCCCAGTGTTTGGCAGGGGGTGTGGGAGTTCCCGGGGGCGCCAGCCTCGGTCGGGGTGGGCTGGGGTTGCAGAGCAGGGGATGAGGCTGGCCTTGGCCTCGACTGGGAGGGCAGAGTGTGGGGGTGAGGGGTGGAGTTGTGTGTCTCAGCACCTGTGGATCAGCCATGCCACCCCCTGGATCGTGTGTGTCCCACTCCTGGGGCAACCTCAGCTCCAGCACCACCAGCCACCCATAACTCCCACTGACCGCGGAGGCCTCTGGCTGTGCGGCTGAAAGCTGTAATTGTAGTTAAATGAGCACTTCACACCTCCCAAGTAGATCTCTGGTGGTGGGCCCCATGTAGCATGTGGGGGTTATTGCCAAGCATCCCAATCAGACCATGATGCCTGGAGACTGTGCCTGAACACTGCGGGAGGCAACACCACACACGCAGTAGCCAACATCTGAACAGCCAGGGGCTGGGCCCGAGCATTGGGGACATTTCGGAGACCAGATGGTGGGTGTGTGGACTGAGGAGGGGACCAGAGCCCGGTCCAGGTAACGTTACGTGCTGGTCTCTGCCATACAGGGTGTGGGGTCTGGTGAGCATGGGTACCCCGCTGCAGCTAGCAGTACGTGGGCAGGGCATGTCAGATGGCAGGGGATGTGTGGGGGTTGGGGAGCAAACGGGGAATCGAGGGGGAGGGAGCAATGAGGGGAGGGGGCAATGTTGGAATGAGGGAGGGGATGCAATGGGGGAATGGGGAGGGAGCAATGTGAGGGAGCAATGGGGAGGGGGAAGGGGGAGAAATGAGGGAATGGGAGAGTGGGAACAATGGGGGAATGGCAGGTGGCGAGAGGGTGGGGCCTGGTGGTCCTTGGTGGACTAACACCACTGGTTGTCCGTCTCTCATCGTCTCCCAATTCCTTACAGATATCACACGCAATGGACACCGCGGAAGCTGCCCTCCTGGTGTTGCTGGCAGCCAGCTGGGAAACACTGAAGGAGGCAGCAGCAGCAGCATCGAGAGAGACCCGAGGCAGCGGCCCATGTCAGGGCCACGCTCCACACCCTGAGGACCCGGCCACCCATTAGGCCAGGGGGTCACCCAGAGGGGGAGGCCAGCAATGGTCCAGGGTGTACAGGCATCGCTGGTCTTTTGAACGGGTGACGGACAGTGTGAGCCGCAGGAGGCGCCACCTCCACCTGTGCAGTGTCCCAGCGGACTTGTCTGCTCGTGGAGGAGGAGGATACCCGCTCCTGGTGGCCGTTAAGTTCACCTCTATGCCTCAGGATCATTCCAGGGTTCGAGTAGGGATTTGTGCAGCATCTCACAAACTGCAGCTCACAAGTGCATCCGTGAAATCACAGATTTCCTGTTCTCCGGCAGCGAAGTATAAAAACTTTGACAAAGAACAGGCCCAACAAAATGCCCAGGCAGCACTGCAACCCGCTCACTGCCGGCCCGTCTGGCGATGCATGCCCACGGCCAGTGCCAGGCCCAGTGGCCTCCATGGACGCTGGCTACGGCGGGGAGCCAGGACGCCATGGAAGCACGTCCACTGACATGGAGACCCAGGAGACAGAGACACAGACGATGGACACCCAGGACACCGAAAGCCAGGACACAAACACCCAGATGCACACAACACCGAGGACACTGATACACAGAGGACAGCATCCCAGAGGACTGACAGACTGGACAGTGAAATGCAGCCGGGAGCGAATCATGGCCCATTTGGCCAGGGGTTGACGCAGGACACCCAGGACCTTGGCTTAGACGACGATCTTAACTTCTCGCCGCTGTTATCACCTACACCAAAACCTTTTCAATCAACCTCTGACTACATGACCCACCCATACACCTGATGCAGTTAGACACCCAGGACTAGATAACAGGATGATGGCCGGCTTCCTGCAGCTGAAGATGCAGGTGGAGGAGTCCATCCGCGTCCAGGAGCAGGGAGCGGTGCCGGTCATGGCTGCCACCCAGGCCGACACCGCACGGGTGACATCCGCCGTGGAGGCAATGGGGGCAACGGCGTCACCCATGGGTCAGGTTATGCAAGGAATGGGGCTTCATGTGCATGCGTCAGCGTGGCCCAGGACAGGACGGCCCTCTCACAGTCAGCCATGTGCCAGAGCCTGCTAGACATTGCCGCTGTGCTCCGCAGTCTGGCCAAGTCTCAGCAGGCCATGGCCCAGTCTCAGCAGGCCATGGCCCAGTCTCAGCAGGCCATGCCCAGTCTCAGCAGGCCATGCCCAGTCTCAGCAGGCCATGGCCCAGTCTCAGCAGGCCATGGCCCAGTCTCAGCAGGCCGTGGCCCAGTCTCAGCAGGCCATGGCCCAGTCTCAGCAGGCCGTGGCCCAGTCCCAGCAGGCCATGGCCCAGTCTCAGCAGGCCATGGTTCAGTCTCAGCAGGCCATGGCCCAGTCTCAGCAGGCAGTGGCCCAGTCTCAGCAGGCCATGGCCCAGTCTCAGCAGGCAGTGGCCCAGTCCCAGCAGGCAGTGGCCCAGTCTCAGCAGGCCATGGCGCAGTCTCAGCAGGCAGTGGCCCAGTCTCAGCAGGCAGTGGCCCTGTCTCAGCAGGCCATGGCGCAGTCTCAGCAGGCAGTGGCCCAGTCTCAGCAGGCAGTGGCCCAGTCTCAGCAGGCCATGGCGCAGTCTCAGCAGGCAGTGGCCCAGTCTCAGCAGGCAGTGGCCCTGTCTCAGCAGGCAGTGGCCCAGTCTCAGCAGGCAGTGGCCCAGTCTCAGCAGGCAGTGGCCCTGTCTCAGCAGGCCATGCCCAGTCTCAGCAGGCCATGCCCAGTCTCAGCAGGCAGTGGCCCAGTCTCAGCAGGCCGTGGCCCAGTCTCAGCAGGCCGTGGCCCAGTCTCAGCAGGCCATGGCCCAGTCTCAGCAGGCCATGGCCCAGACTCAGCAGGCCATCGCTGAGAGCATCGGCGGCCTTGCCCAGATGCTGGATGGCATCACACAAGCCCAGAGGGAGGTGGCGTAGTCCCAGACAGGGATGGCCCACTCCCTGAGCTCCTTCGCAGCTGACATTCGGACCCTGGTCGATACCACAGTGAGCCTCCAGGACTGGCCGCACCAGGTGTCGGTGATGCCTCGGGGCTTGACTCCGCTCGCACCCCTGTCCCATAGAGAGTCCCCTGCTGTACCCTCTGGGGAAGCACAGAGATGGAGTGGTAGGGCCCGTAAAGCCAGGAAGTTAGACACCTAGTAAGTTGGCACGGGTGCAGGGCACAGTTTAGTTATAGGGGCTAGGGCACGCGTATATAACCTTTCCAATTAAACTCACTGTTACACCAATGCAAGCTGCCTCTGTGCCATGTCTGATTCCTGCGGGGCCGGGTATGGGATTGAGTGCCACTGTGGTTGAGGGGTTAACGAACCTGAGCCCGGGTGGGTGTAGTGTGTGCCCCCCCCCCTACTGGATGTCCGCGCCACCCCGCCACCCCGCCCCCAGCGATTCGGCAGGGCCATGCGACGGAGTGTGCAGCACGCAGACAGGGATCACCCAGGACGAGGGTGTAAATGTGGCCATGAGTCAGACATTGTCTGACGATTTTGAGCTCACAGCTCATCGCAGAGCAAGTTGGCATCATGGCATGGCATGGCATGCCTACATGGCATCGAGCACCCCCGCTTCCACAAGCAATCTTGTGAGCCCAGCCCATTGTGCCTCAGGTGCATGTGTAATGGAGGGGTGTGGTGCATGAGGTAGCGTGGGAGCTAAAGTGGTGGGAGGTGTGTGTGGTGTGCCTCATGGGTGTTGTGAGAGGTGGGGGTGTAGGGTGATGCTGTACAGTGGGGTCAGTGCCCGTGCTCAGCGAGCCCCGACCACCTAGCTGGTGAAACATGCGGCGATCAACACCTCCTGTGCTCGCTGGCCAAGCTGGGGACATCGTGCAGCCTCCCTTTCATATCCATGTCCTGTCTGTCATAATATCCACTCACGTCTATCATGAGATGCAGACAGGCAGTGATTGACACACAGGATAACCAATGAATACACACGACACAGAACAACCAATCACCAGACAGGACACCACCACTATAAAGCCCACAGGACATTAAGGCTCTCCCTCTCTCACAGGACACGGCTAGGGAGATAGTCGCAGTGCACAGGCCAATGGACATCATCGCCATGTGATAGAGAGCTAGTCTGGTCAAGCCAGTAGGAGGTTATCAGTTAGGTTAATAGAGTGTCAACTCACAACAGATTATGTACAGCAATCAACAGGTTCAACAAAACAATGTTGGACCATCTCCTGTGTCGGAAGCCTGTTTCTCGTTTTACTGCATCCAGTTGCAGTCGATGTTAGACCAACACAGATAATACATCACCGTCGATTCCAACCCCCCTCCCCATCCTCCGCATCTAGTGAGCCATGCCTTTCCCCTCCTCCTCCTCCTCCAGCATATTGCCCCTCTGCTGGGCTATATTGTGAACGACGCAGCAGACCACAATGATGCGGCCGACACACTCCGACGGGTACTGGAGGGCCCCTCCAGAGCGGTCCAGGCACCTGAAGCGCATCTTCATCAGCACAAAACACCTCTTGATCATACCCCTGGTTGCTGCAAGGGCCTCATTGTAGCGGGTCTCTGCGACGGTCTTGGCCTCCGGATAGGCATCATCAGCCATGACCGTAACGGGTAACCCTTGTCGACCAGAAACCAGCCCCTCAGCCGGGGAGGGGGGGGGGGGGGGGGGGGGGGGGGTGTCCCTCGAACTTGGCGGGGTGAACAATTCTGCCAGGACAAACGCATCATGTACATAACCCGGGTACTGGGTGCGGACGTGCAGGATCTTCATCTTGTGGTCGCAGACCACCTGAATGTTCATGGAGTAGGTCCCCTTCCTGTTCATGAACATGTCCCTGTTATCCGCTGGTGGCCACATGGCGACGTGCACCCCATCGATCGCCCCCTGTACCATGGGTATCCTGGCCATGGCTGCGAATCCTGCTGCCCTGGCATTCTGGTGGGCTCGGTCCACAGGGAACTGGATGTAGCGGTCCGCAATGTTGTACAGGGCGTCAGTCCTGTGCACGGATGCACCTGTGCACCGATGCCTGGGAGATGCCGGACAGATCCCCACTTGGTGACTGGAACGACCCCATCGCGTAGATGTTTAGGGCCACCGTAACCTTGACGGCCAGCGGGATAGCATGTCCTCCTCCTGTTCCACGCGGTGCCAGGTGTGCCATCAGGTGGCAGATATGGGCGACGGTCTCCCGGCTCATCCGGAATCTCCTCCTGCATGCCCTGTCCGGCAGGTCCTCGAAGGACATGTGGCGCCGGTAGACATGAGGCCTCATCGGCCGCCTCTGGTGCCGTGGCACCTCCTCCTCCACCTCCTCCTCCTCCGCTTCCTTCTCCTCCTCCTCCTCCCCATCCACATCGGTATCCTCACCCTGTGCCTCGTCCTTGTCGTTGTCCTCTTCCTCCTGCCCCTGTTGGGCGGGCAGCCCTGCAGCCTGAGCGGGAGCCACCTGGCCCTCTGCAGCCCGTCCCTCTGCTGCAGCCGCCGCTACCGCAGCCTCTCTGAGCAGCCTGCACCGACGCTGCCACAGGGCTGCATGCAGGGCAGTGGCCCCCGCCACGGTGGCCAACATCACTGGCCGGTGCCCAAACATTATAATCTGCAGGGGGTGGGGGGTAGACAACAGGTTTAACCATGGCCCATGGCCCCCTCCACAACCATATGCCATGGGCTGCATGGCCGCCCTGGTTGGCTGGTTGTGCCACGCTTGCGCCACACACACGCATGCACACTCACCCCGGCCGCATCCTCTGTGCCCTGACTCCTGTTGCACATCCCTAATGATAGAGCCACCGTTCGATGGCACGGGCCTCACTGGGGGCTGACGTGGGTGTGACCCTGCACCTACCAGCAGGTGGGTGCCGCCGGCTGGGTGGCCCAGACCCCCGGGGGGGGTCCGACACCATCAGCACGGCCCTGGGCTCGCGCTCAGCCAGCACCCAGGGTCGGTGCCTGTGGTGATATAACCACTGTAGTTATGTGTACTTGCAGTAGGGGGATGTATGCCTGTACCTGTAATACAGGTTCCTCCGGTAAGCACCTGCCGGCTAGCTCCGCCCACAGGGAGCTTGTGTATAAATATGCATGTGAGTCACTCAGACCTTAGTCTACAGTTGCAGATGGAGGAATAGCATCGCACAGCAATAAAGCCTCGATTGCACTAGTCTCTCGTCTTTGAGTATAATTGTTAGCGCTGCAATTTATTGCTGTGCGATTTTCCGTTCACCATGGACATCAGAATCAAGCCTGACCGTCTGCAGCTGGATCCGCAGTTGCCTCACGCCAGGAAAGACTTTGTTTACTGGCTTGCAGTTTTCGAGGCCTACATCTCTTCAGCGGACCCTCCCTCGACGGAGGCTCAGAAAAAGCAACTCCTGTACTCCAGACTTAGCTCCAGTGTATTTCCGCTAATTCACGATGCGACTGACTACGCCAGAGCTATGGAACTGCTCAAGGAGAACTATGCACAGTCGGCGAACACCCTGTTTGCGAGGCATCAACTTTTTACTCGTGTCCAGCAGCCGGGTGAGTCGATTGAGGACTTCTGGAGGGTCCTTATACCTCTGGTACGAGACTCTGACTGCCGGGCCATCACAGCCACGGAACACTCTGACTTACTCATGCGCGATGCCTTTGTCACAGGCATTGCATCGGACCCCATCTGGCAACGACTGCTGGAAGGGGCCGCCCTCGACCTCGCGGCCGCAAAGGCCCTGGCGCTTTCCATGACGGCCACCTCCCGTAGTGCGCGAACTTACTCCGCTAGCCACACGGCCCACCCATCCTACCCCTCGTGGACCCCACAAACGGCCCCCCAGGCCCACCCGTCCTACCACTCGTGGACCCTGCAAACGCCCCCTCCAGCAGCTGCCCCCGCGCACTATGCCTGCGCTGCTCGCCGCACCGCGCTCCCTGGGGGTCCCCACTGTTACTTCTGCGGTCAGCAGAAGCACCCACACCAGCGCTGCCCGGCCCGTACCGTAACCTGCAAAGCTTGTGACAAGAAAGGCCACTTTGCAGCGGTGTGTCAGTCCCGGACGGTCGCCGCTATCGCGCCCCCGGTCCCCTCGCCTCAGCCGCTCGCTCAATGGGCCCCAACGTCAGCTTCCCCCGACCCCACGTGCGATCAGTGGGCGCCGTCATTTTTCGCCGCCCCCACTACGTGCGCTCCATGGGCGCCGCCATTTTGTCCCGACCCTACAAAGTGCGCTCCATGGGCGCCGCCATTTTACCCACAGGTACTCCAGATGCAGCCATTTTGTTCCCCCCCGGGACGGGGTCACGGGACACGGGTCGCTACTGCTCCTCGTCGGACTCATCTGACTTGACCGCCGATTGCCCGCTACTCGCCTCCGTTACGCTCGACCAGTCCCGTCCTCGCAACCTGGCACCCTCTTCCACATCGGTGCTGGTCAACGGCCACGTGACCTCCTGCCTCATTGACTCCGGGAGCACCGAGAGCTTCGTCCACCCGGACACGGTTAGGCGCTATTCCCTTGCGGTCCATCCCGCCAACCGGCACATCTCTCTCGCCTCCGGGTCCCACTCTGTCCCGATCCGGGGTTTCTGCCTGGTTAAACTTACTGTACAGGGCGTGGAATTCGACTGTTTCCGTCTGTACATTCTCCCCAACCTCTGCGCGTCATTCTTACTAGGCCTGGATTTCCAGTGCAATCTCCAGAGCCTCACCCTCAAATTCGGTGGACCCCTACCTCCCCTCACCGTTTGCGGCCTCGCGACCCTCAAGGTCGAGCCTCCCTCACTCTTTGCCAATCTGACCACAGATTGCAAGCCCGTCGCCACCAGGAGCAGACGGTACAGCACCCAGGACAAGGCCTTCATCAGGTCCGAAGTCCAGCGGCTGCTTCGGGAGGGTATCATCGAGGCCAGCAACAGCCCTTGGAGAGCCCAGGTGGTAGTGGTTAAGACCGGGGAGAAGCACAGGATGGTCGTGGACTACAGCCAGACCATCAACCGGTACGTGCAGCTCGACACGTACCCCCTCCCCCGCATTTCTGATATGGTGAATCAGATTGCACAGTACCGGGTCTTCTCTACTATTGACCTGAAATCCGCCTACCACCAGCTCTCCATCCGTAAATCGGACCGTCCCTACACTGCCTTCGAGGCAGACGGTCGTCTGTAGCGCGGCAGCACGGTAGCATAGTGGTTAGCATAAATGCTTCACAGCTCCAGGGTCCCAGGTTCGAATCCCGGCTTGGGTCACTATCTGTGTGGAGTCTGCACGTTCTCCCCGTGTGTGCGTGGGTTTCCTCCGGGTGCTCCGGTTTCCTCCCACAGTCCAAAGATGTGCAGGTTAGGTGAATTGGCCAGGCTAAATTGCCCTTAGTGTTAGATGGGGTTACTGGGTTATGGGGATAGGGTGGAGGTATGGGCTTGGGTAGGGTGCTCATTCCAAGAGCCGGTGCAGACTCGATGGGCCGAATGGCCTCCTTCTGCACTGTAAATTCTATGAAATCTATGAAATCTATGAAATCTATGTACCAATTTCTTAGGGTTCCCTTCGGCGTCACAAATAGAGTCTCGGCATTTCAACGAGAAATGGACCGAATGGTTGACCGGTACGGACTGCAGGCCACCTACCCGTACCTCGACAATGTCACCATCTGCGGCCATGACCAGCAGGACCATGACACCAACCTTTCTAAATTCCTCTGCACCGCATCTCTCCTTAATCTCACGTATAACAAGGAGAAGTGCGTGTTCCGCACAGACCGCTTAGCCATCCTCTGCTACGTAGTCCAAAACGGACTACTGGGGCCTGACCCCGACCGCATGTGCCCCTCATGGAGCATCCACTGCCCCAAAGCCCTCAAACGCTGCCTTGGGTTCTTTTCTTATTACGCCCAGTGGGTCCCACAATATGCGGACAAGGCCCGCCCACTTATCCAGTCCACACATTTTCCCCTCTCGGCCGAGGCACAACAGGCCTTCGCCCGCATTCGATCTGACATAGCCAAGGTCGGGGTGCACGCAGTAGAGGAGACACTGCCTTTCCAAGTAGAGAGCGACACTTCAGATGTCGCACTTGCCGCAATGCTGAATCAGGCAGGCAGACCCGTGGCATTCTTTTCACGCACCCTCCACGCCTCCGAAATTCGACATTCCTCTGTGAAAAGGAGGCCCAGGCAATCGTTGAAGCGGTGCGGCACTGGAGGCATTACCTGGCCGGCTGGAGATTCACTCTCCTCACTGACCAACAGTCAGTAGCCTTCATGTTCAACAACACGCAGCGGGGCAAGATCAAGAATGACAAAATATTGCGGTGGAGGATCAAGCTCTCCACCTTTAACTACGAGATCTTGTATCGCCCCTGCAAGCTCAACGAGCCCCCAGACGCCCTCTCCCGAGGTACATGTGCCAGCGCACAAGTGAACCAGCTCCGTGCCTTGCACGAGAGCCTTGGCCATCTGGGGGTCACTCGCTTGTACCATCTAATCAAAGCCCGCAATCTGCCCTACTCCGTCAAGGAAGTACGGACAGTCACCAGAGACTGCCAGATCTGTGCCGAGTGCAAGCCGCACTTCTACCGGCCAGACCGCGCGCGCCTGGTGAAAGCGTCCCGTCCCTTTGAACGCCTCAGCGTGGATTTCAAAGGGCCCCTTCCCTCCACTGACCGCAACACCTACATCCTTAGTGTAGTCGATGAATTTTCTAGGTTCCCCTTCGCCATCCCATGCCCAGATATGACGTCTGCCACCGTTATCAAGGCCCTGGATTCCATTTTCGCCCTGTTCGGTTTCCCCGACTACATCCACAGTGACAGGGGATACTCGTTCATGAGCGATGAGCTGCGTCAGTTCCTGCTCAGCAGGGTATCGTCTCCAGCAGGACGACCAGCTACAACCCCCGGGGAAACGGGCAGGTAGAGAGGGAGAACGGGACGGTATGGCGGGCCGTCCAGCTGGCCCTACGGTCCAGGAACCTCCCAGCCGCTCGCTGGCAACAGGTCCTCCCTGACGCGCTCCATTCCATTCGGTCACTACTGTGCACCCCAACTAACAGTACACCCCATGAACGTGTTTTTGCCTTCCCTAGGAAGTCTACATCCGGGGTGTCGCTCCCGACGTGGCTCACGTCCTTCTCCGTAGGCATGTCCGGCACCACAAGACGGAACCCCTGGTGGACAAAGTACGCCTTCTCCACGCCAACCCTCAGTATGCCTACGTGGAGTTCACAGACGGCTGCCAGGACACAGACTCGCTCCAGGACCTAGCTCCCTCAGGTGCCGATCCCATGCTCACGCCCCTTTTCCCCCCGCGCCACCATCCTTTTCCCTGGCGCCCCCCTATTCGTCCCCACCAGGTCCATCCCTCGTCCCCCTGCCCACACTGGAGGACACGGAAGATTTCGGCTCGCTCTCGGAAGATTTCGGCTCGCTCTCGGTGTCATCCCGTCAGCACCTGCACCGACGTCGCCACCACAGCTACGCCGATCACAGCAGAACATTCGACCGCCGGTTCGGCTCAACCTGTGACCTGCTGACCGGATGGATTCTTGGTTTTCTTTGTTTGGACCATCTTGTAAATAGCTCATCCTTTGTATTATAGTTACACGTCACCCCCGCCGGACTAATGTTTTTTACAGGGGGTGAATGTGGTGATAACCACTGTAGTTATGTGTACTTGCAGTAGGGGAATGTATGGCTGTACCTGTAATACAGGTTCCTCCGGTAAGCCCCTGCCGGCTAGCTCCGCCCACAGGGAGCTTGTGTATAAATATGCGTGTGAGTCACACAGACCCTAGTCTACAGTTGCAGATGGAGGAATAGCATCGCACAGCAATAAAGCCTCGATTGTACTAGTCTCTCGTCTTTGAGTATAATTGTTAGCGCTACAGTGCCCATCAGCCTGGCCGCCATAATGGCGTCCGTGGCTTAGGCACCGCCCTGCCATGGCAGCCCGTTCCCCAGCCTGCAGGGCTGTCCTCCCCCGCCCCCCCCAAACCTGGAGGCCCTCCTCCCATCACCCCCCTCGCCCCCCCCCCCCAGTCGCGCCCGTGCTGTCCCGTTACCCGGACGTCCCGCCACGCCGACCCCCTCACCTCCTGCTTACAGATCGTACGCCAGCATGACTGGCTCATGATTTTTAAAAGCAGGTTAGAAGCGCGCTGGCGTGACCTGGGATCATGCCGTCAGGAATTTGGTTAATCTGGAATCATCAGGGCCCCGGAGAATCGCTAAACAGAGCCCCTCTGACGATTCTCCGGGCCGCTCGGCGCCGATCACGACCGCGCCGTTTTGGCCTGTTGGGAGAATCGCGAAACGGCATTGGACCGGCGTCACGCGAAAAAACGGTGGGAATGGGGATTCTCCCAACCGGCACGGGCTCAGAGAATCCCGCCCCCAATGCTTGACCGAGGGACCCAGCAACAGGAAGGGGCTGGCCTGCTGGGTGCCTTGCTGCCAGCTCCAGTCTGCCCCGGCAGATTGGTGGACAGCACATCAAAAGGAAAGCTCAGCACTGCGGCAGGTAGCCTTTGTTGCACTCACCTCGAAGTCTCTGGGGAACTGGGGGCCATCTTGTGCACCCAATGGGGTTTGTTACTGATTCATAGATTCATAGAATCGCTACAGTGCAGAAGGAGGCTGTTCGGCCTATCAAGTCTGAGATTTCCCACTGGCGTGACACGAGATCGGAAGGCCTGATGGGAAGCTAGAGGGCAGCTGCTTTCATGAGAATTCATGACATGCAAATGGAAGCAAATAATGTTCACAGCAGCTGGCAGCAGGGTAACTGACCCACCATTAACCCGGGAGAATTACATCACTTTACACCGGCGGGCGTCAGACATTTTGGCTGCTGTTATATTCTCCCATGTCCACCCAGCACCAAACCGCGGCTGTTTGGGAGAACTCCGAGTTTTTATTGGGTGAGAATTGCTGTGTGAAACTCGCTGGCTTCATGGAAGCCTTTTCCCGCCTGTTTACCCGCACTGTGTTGGCGAGGGTCACACAGCCAGCTTGGGGGGCAGGGAGAGGTAAACATATTGGCAAAGCCGAGATCCTGAGATCGAGGTGCCCTTAATCTCAAAGTTACATTTTAAGGCCCCTCCTCCCTCATGGAGGTCAGGCCACCCCCCCCCCCCCCCGCCCCACCCCAAGGAATTGAGGATAAACCTGATGGAGGTTGGGAATGTCCCCAAGCAATCAGGGCATCCCATTCCCACCGTAATGCCAACACTGGGGCAACCCCACCCCCTCATAGGCATCGGGGCTTTCCCCTCTTCCCCTCCCCCTTCCAGACATCTGGGAGTTCCCTTCTTCTGCCCCCAGACATCGGAGCTCTCTCCTCTCCTACATTCCCACCTCGCAGACATCGGGGCTTTCGTCTCTTCTGCGCCGCACCGATCCCCCACAGGCATCAGAACTCTCCCCTCTCTCCCGCCCACCACACACAAGGGGAGCACCTCCCAATGGAAGAGGGCTCCCTCTTTCCAAAGCCCCTTTGCACTGACCCCTTCATATGTCCCCTGGCAGTGCCAAGCCCCTTCCTGTTGCTGGGTCCCTCGGTCAGGCATTGAGTGCCCAGCTTTGTCTCTCAACCACTGGGTCCTACAGGCACTCGTCATGACTGGTTTATGGTTTTGACGCACAGGGGTGACGCCATGCCACTGGGGGGGTAGGGGGGTGGGGAGGAAACGTCATGGGCGGATGCTATGGCGTCAAGTCCATTAATTATCTTAAAATGGATTCATGTATATGGATGCCATGTCAGGCTCACCTGATTAGATCACTGGCATGGAGGGGTGGTGTGGATGATCTCTAACTGAGATTTTGCCGGCGCATGCCCGTGTTTGGTTTGTTCTGAGATTTAGTGGCCATTCGGGGATTTTCATTCTTGGCTAATGGGGCCGTTGGATTATGTCCAATGTGTGAGCTAAAATGGACTGAAAGCTGCGTGACCAGCACGGGTATGTTAAAGAGCTGAGTGTTTTCACCAGTGGTCACCAGGCAGTTTTATTGGTTGATTGTTAGATAGCAATTCTGGAAAGCTATGACATCAGGAGTGCCATGGTCCGAGGCAGAGAGAGTAAATAGAAATGTGTCTTACTGTTGGGCATTAAATCCGGGGAGCGGAAATGGAACAGAGCTGCTGGTGAAAGAGACTCGAGGGCCAAATCCGATGATTGAGAAAAGTGAGTGATCCAGCAGACAAGAGGCAGTAGAGGGCTGGGTTGTCTGCCTCGCAATGCCAGAAACGGAATCACAATTGGGCCGCGAATTGGATATCCGGCAAAAATCGAGGTTTGCGCCCAGCTCCGATTCGAGCGCCGTGCTCCCTCCCCGGCAGGGAAAGGCAGGTGTGCGCTCTCACCAGAGGACAGTGCAAAACCAGCATTTTCATGCATTTAAATGTAATTAGCGGCTTGGATACACTGGATGTAGGAGAGGAGAGGGCCTCGATGTCTGGGGGCAGGAGAGGGGAACTCCCAGATGCCTGCAAGGGTGAGGGCAAGAGGGGAAAGCCCCGATGCCTATGAGGGGGTGGGGTTGCCCTCTTGGGCCGGGGGCAGTTGCGAGTAGTGACTTGGTGTCATCTCCATAAACTCGCAGTGTCCCCCTTCGAATCGTCGTGGCGTGGCTCAGACCGCCATTGCTGCAGTCTGCCTTTTAAATGAACCCATTTGGTGCTACTTACAGACTCCTGGCTGCTTACACTGCTGAGTCCTGCCTGTGTGCTGTGAATGGTCAGAAGGCTTCTGGTCATCTGGGAGCCCACCCAGGCCGTCTGTCTGGACACCCTCATACTCCAGTTGTATCGTTAAGGGGATGGGCATGTTCAAGCTTAGGCAGTGGCCCACCAGGTGTTGGCATTCCTCAGATGCCCTGTCCCACTGCAGAGGAAGCAGGAGATCAGTGGACCTCACCCCAACCAGAGGACACTTGCATCGTGGCCTTTGGGGCCCTCTCTGGTTAGCTGCCCCTATCAGGCCAGAGGCCTCACCAGTGACACTCACCCCTCCAGATCACCAGCTACCTCCTCCTGGTGAGACTGGCAGCTCTGCCTGCCTCTGCCACCACCTCCCAGGTGCTGTTCAGTAGGGGAGGCTTCATTCTGTGGCCCAACGTGAGGAATAGGGTCCTTCCTCTCCTTACTGGCATGGAGTTGTGGGCCCACCTCGACTCCTGACCTCAGGGGGCAGGTCCTGGGAGCCACATGTGGAGCATTTAAAAACAGCTCCAGCTATTAGGCTCTTTCACACTAACTCCGGCCCCAGCAGTTACAATGCCTGCTGGGCTGCAAATTGCTCTGAATTTGCGTCAGCAGAGTGCTGGCCCATTTGCGTGTCCTGAATTTCTTACCAAATAGTGCTCCAAACGGGAACGCAAACCGTATGCAATTCAGTCCTGGCAACAAAACTTAGTCTCCCAAGCGGAAAATCCTGCCCAGATTTTAAGGGGCTTGAAGACTGCAAGTCATATATGCCAGGAGTGCTGCTGAGAAATGTGTGAGAATTATCCTCAATATATCAGCTATTTAAAGTGAAATATATCAGTTCTATCAAAATACCATTTGTCTGTAAATGTACGCTTCATTCTTGTTGATTTTGTTCTTTAATTGTTGTAAAAGTTTTGAAAAATGAAATTATGTCCATTGGTTCCTTTTGTTGGGGTATTTAGGGATTCCTTTCTCTTCAGGTTATTGATCTCTGGAGGGATCATAACAAAGTGGGGCCTCATCCAGCTCTTCGAAACATGAGAATGAAGTGGGATCACTAGTTGTTTGATGCTGCTACTGTGCAGTAGCAACACGAGTGGTATTTGCCACGAACAGGATGCTGCTGTCAAACCAGAAGGACGTTCTTCCCATCACACAAACGAGCAATGGCACGGTGGTATGGAGATCTTTCTTCCTCCGGTGCAATAGATGGCCGTGGCCTGTATCCTCAAGGTGCCTGAACCCTCCTGGGGCCGAGCACATTTGAGGACAGCTGAATATCAGCACAGGCCACCTCATTTATCAAGCAATATCCAACACATGTGAGATTGTCAAAGGCTGTGGATATGTCTCAAACAGGCCACTAAGAGGCTGTGGATATGTTTCAAATGGGCCACAAAGAGGCTGTGGATATGTCTCAAACGGGCCACAAAGAGGCTGTGGATATGTTTCAAATGGGCCACAAAGGGGCTGTGGATATGTTTCAAATGGGCCACAAAGGGGCTGTGGATATGTCTCAAATGGGCCAGCAGCTCGGGGGTTTCTCGACAGTGTGGGGCTGCTCCACAATGGGAAACCCCATTGACTAGCTGGTGTAACGGAGCATCCCGCCGGCAAGATGAAACAGGAATGTGGTGTGGTGGAATGGTGAATCCAGCCCAGTGTTTTTCAAACTTTTTTTCCCCAGGATCCACTTTTGCCAACTACCTATCTTCGGGACCCACATCAGCTGACCTTTGGGACCCACGCCACATTCTATCATGAGTCAAGGCAGTGTTTGGGACACTAAAGTTTTCTTGCTTCCGGCAAGGGGGATGGGGGGAAGAAAATCATCTAGTTTTCCTGTTATCAATCACTATCTGGTAGCCCCTGGTGCATTGAATTTATGTCAACATTGAGTGAGGACAGGATCAGACATGCCTATGATATCCTCCGATCTGTAAGGGTTCACTGTCCAGGGGCACACATGAAGGATAATTATGAGAGTTACTGGGGATCCGGCAACAATTGTTAACCTGCATTCAGCGTGGGACACTGCCTCGAGGAAACAAAAAAACAAAGAAAACTGAGGAGAGGAGAACAGAGAACAGATATCACTGGGAGAGAGCCATATGTGATTCTTGTAAATAAACCTGACCATGGCGATACTAAAATCTTGATTCATATTTGGCTGAAATGCAATTCAATTACTTGATGCAAGTTTATTCAACTTCAAGGTACACGATGGAAAACAACTCATTCAATATTGATGACTGCTGACATTAAAATTGGCCCACACCCAACTGGTAAACTAACTATTCTGGTTGTTATTACTGATGTACCGTCAATTACCACGCGACGAGAATGGTGGAACAATCGAGCTTTTATTGTACAAGATGTTTGCCTCCTGTAGCTGGAACCAGAAGGGCTGCAGCACAGGAGAGCGTACACTTTTATACACCGCCTGCTGGGTGGAGCCAGCAGGCAGGGATTTACCGTCGTACCTGTAATATACGGGCAGTGCCGTAATACATACAATATACCACTAGTGGTGTTTACCACAATTACTCAGACAGAATGGACATTGAACAAAGTTTTCTCAGATATTAATTGTTTTCTCAGGTTTTCAATTGTGGCATCGTGATGGGCTCATGCCTCCCCAACCAGATGACATGTCACTGCAGTCACTTTGTGGAGACTGATGTCTTCAAGAATGTAGCTCTTGCTGCAAAGGCAGCTGATTCACTCCCACTGAAGGTGCCTCCACGGCGTTGCTGACACATATGCTTCTGGTCCCTCAGCAGCAATCACATTGCGAAGATGGCAGCGGCCCTATTCACATGCTGCGCAGAATGGACCCCCTGATTTTGAAGCTGGATGCTATCCCTGTTTGGACACCTCCAAAAGATTGCTTCCAACGTCCCGCTGTCACCTCTTCCTGATACCCAACCCACCCAGGAAAATTCACGGTGACATTGTGAAGTTTCAGAAGCAGGCATCTGTGTTGGTAAACTCACTGCACTATTGATATAGGGCGGGATTTACCAGCTGTTCACACTGGCAGGAAATTCCGGTCCCACGTCTGTGCACAAGTTTCCGGGAGAGAGGGATACTGTCACGGGAATCCTGTTGTCAACGGAGGAGTTGGTAGATCTTATGGCGGGCTGTCTCCACCACAAAAAAACATGCGGCAGGGTGGTCGGTAAATTCCACCCCTAAGTTCCAATTAGAATACTCAGTTAAAGTTCTTACGCTTTGATTACAGTGAGCCAGGATAACAGAAAACTACTTGGAATAGAATTTCAACAGAACGTGAAGATCGATACTTAAGATCATAGACCGACTACACTTATTCTGAATGTTGAAGGGGAACAGGAACAATCAATATTTCACAGCGTCGTACATGTTCTGCTTTCCATTATCGGTTAAAGACTTAGACAGCAGTACCAGCTTTATAAGGCGGTCTGTGCACTGTGCAATGGGTGATGGCTGGGAATCTGATTATTGTAAGAGAGTTAAGGGACATGGAAATTTGCAATAGCTAAGTCACAGCACACCATAGGACATTTCACTACCTTATGTTATCACTAGTCCAAAAATCGCTATGAAGGAAGATCCAGAAACACTGGCAATAGGCACCATTGCTGCTGTGTCGGGGTACATAAAATGTCTGTTAGTAAAGGCTTCCAGCAGTAGCTCAGTTCTTGGGGAAGGTAGAAGTTTACCAAATTTCCAAGGCATTAATAACCAGTCCAAATTCGACCACTTCCACCAATCCTCAATCTTTAAAAACATTGCGTGTATGTCAGTGCAGTATCTCTCATCCTGATAGGCCGTTATATTGGGGGAATATTCTGGGTTTTGTAAATCCATAGGTTAGAATTATGTGTGCACTGTACCTACAGTCAAGTCATTAATGTTTGATGCAGTGCAAAGATGTTGGTATTTGGAGATTGCAGAGTATCAAGTTCCATTTCTGTCGAAAACTGGAGAGAAGTTTTATTTGAGGCTCGTGCAAGTTGTTGGGGTGAATTCTCTGCCAGCGGAATTCTCCGTTCTGCCTGCAGCACACCCCTGCCCGTGGGTTTCCTGGTGGCATGGGGGGGGGGGGGGCTACAATGGGAATTCCCATTGGCCAGCGGTGGGAAAGGAGAATCCCGCTGCCAGTGATGGCACGCTGCCGAGAAACAGGCGGCTGGCGAGGCGGAGAATTCACCCTGTTCTTTTTGCAATTCAGACAAACCAAATCCTTCCCACGGTTTTGTTTTGAAACTGAGAAGAGATCCCAGTTGTTGTTGCGCCTGGAATGGGAAAAGTTTCCCAGTCTTATCCACACAAAGTTGGAGCAAATTAGAAACAGTTCCTGTCCATGACCCACAGTACAGATAGCGCTGCCAGGTGGGCCAGTGATGTTGGACTTGATTCAACCAATTGGGAACAAAGTCCTATAGTGAGCACATTTAGCCGCACTAACAGTGCCAAGAAACACATGGCTATACAACATGACTCGCCTTGTATAAATGGCCTCAGCAGGGAATGCGCGCCCCCGCTTGCCGGAACTCCCCAGTGTAGCGTGAAATTGCGACGCTATTTTTAAATGGTATCCCAATCTCTAAGGTGCCCAAAGTGACCCCTGACCCCCCCCCCCAACACAAACGCACTATGGGAGGGTCCCCCGCACGCCCACAACAGCCACACAGGCACCTTGGCTCTAACGTGCGCACAAACAAAATGCCAGCCTGATACCTTGGCAGTGTCCATGTCAGCTGGCAGTGTCATCTGAGCACCCTGACAGTGTCAAGCTGGCACCCAGGTGGCACTGCCAGGGTGCCTATGTGGTACCACCCTACCCAAATGGCATGAAACTGGGAGCCTCCAAGTGTCATTCCATCTGGTCCCCATTTGTGGAGACCAGAGCTGAACAACGTTCACCCGAGGCACCCAAAGCAAAGGGGATGAATCCCAAAGCTTCGGGTGCCTCAGGAAACTGAGACTATAACTGAGACTAGCTGTCTCGCTCTAATATGCAGATTTGCTAAAATGTGATCCCGCCCACAAAGGGCGGGATTTATATCGCAATGTCTCGGGAGATCGCATTGGATCTCGTGAGGTGTTGCGAGCTGGGTAGATCCCAAGAGTGGGGGCTCCTGCTTTTCGGGAGCAGCTTGACCATTAGAACGCGCCCGTTATCTCTGCGCTTCATGCTGAGTCTTGTTCAACTCTGTTTTTTACAGGGGCGCGGCTTCTCCCTATGAATTACGAAATTGTTGCTGGCCGCAGGCTCCACAACCCTTCTGACACCTATCCGCAACTCACCCACGGGTGGCCAACCGCACTTGACTTGATCCATCAATGTCCCTTTTCAAATTTCTGCTCACAATTACAATGCTAATTATGCCACCCGACTTAGTGACATCAGCAAATTTGGCTCTACAGCTCCATATTCCTGCACGCAAATCCTTTAGAAATAAAGTGAAAAACTGAGGCCCCAGTAAAGATCCTTGGCGGACACCACTAGTCACATACTGCCAAATGGAGTACATAATCATTATCCCTGCTCTGTGCCTCTTTCCTCTTATTCAGTCAAGAAAGAATGTGTCTGGGAACTTTGTGCCATAAGCTTGTCGAAGTTGAATGACTATCAAAGTAGAATTCCCTCAGTTTGAAAATATTATTTATTTAAAGTTAAGCCCAGGATCAGCTTTTTTGTTGTTAGTGTATGAGCCATTCTAAGTAGCTATCCTTGCTGAGCAATGTTTCTTCTTTGATTCATGATGTTTTTGCGGAATTCTCCATGTCTTGTTTGTATTACATTTTGACTGGTTGAATTATTGCACGGGAAAATATCATAGACAGGCCCACAGCATTTACAGGACAGTGATGGAATCACGGGTAGATGGATCTCCGAAGCCTTCAAACTAAATACTTTCCAGATGAGGCTGTCCTTAGATCTCCATCTTCACTTCCTCTCTCTTAAATATTGTGGAACACAATCTTGTGAACATCTATGAGGTAGTAACACTAAATTTGCAAACACATCATTGGAGATTTTTGGAACTTCCGATTATGAATCATTTAACATCCTTAATATTTTACAATGGGTGTGTATGTCTACAAATTTAAATGTGTTCTTTTTTCTCTGCAGTAATTAAAGATTAACCCATTCAGTGATCTTATAACATTTGGTCAACATTTGTTTAAATCTATTTTTGATGTTCATCAAAAGTCGCCATAGTTCGAGATGACCATAGGCTACTTTCCCCTCTGAGGGAGAGAGCTGACTGGTGATGATTTAAACTGAGGGTCACCACACCTCAGGCAAGGGTCAAGATTGAGAAGGCGGTAACCTCAGCCAGTTCAGGAATGGAACCCATGCTGTTGCCGTTGCTCTGAATCACGAACCAGCTGTCCAGCAAACTGAGCTAACAGACCTGCCCATGATATTCATTAGACTCATCCGGAACCGACACCTGTTCACCTATTTGTGCCCAGGGGACTTTGGGGAAAGTTCCAAATTCCTTGATCAAGAAAGAGACAATGTTGAACTGAAAATAGTCTGCATAAGAATAAAGGAGTGTTCAAAGAAAAATTGGATCTTGGTGTGCCCAGTTTATCGGTGTAAAATGGGAGCAACGAGAATCAATTTAGGCCCAATGTCCTTCACCCAAAGGGTGCCCAAAAGATGCCTGACTTGATATTGGGTTGAGTGATCTTGATGTGAGGCAGGCTTGATGGACCTATTAGTTTTTTTTTACCCATCATTTTTGTTAGTTTATTTAAGGAGTGAGATACCCTCAATTACGACACAGGAGAGAAGATAGGTAATTCAAAGGCTTTAATCATCAGAGAACTGAACAGCAGCCGAGAAGTGTGCTCATCACATGCTGCCGAGTGAGCCTCATCTTATATACCATTTCCTGGGGGCGGAGCCAGAGGCGGAGTCCCCCAGGGTTCCAAGCCCGGTCTTAAAGGGCCAATGCATTAAAGGTAAGGTACCGTTACAGCAGCTACTGATACCATTCATCACAAGGAGGTAACCAAAAGGTTGGTCGAATAGGCGGGCTTTAAAGAGAACCATAAAGGAGCAGAGAGGGATGGAGTAGTGGAGGTTTGAGGATGGAATTCCAGAGCTGATGCAGTTGAAGGCATTGCGAGCAGAAGCGGCTGTGCAGTAGGCAATGAATGTCATGAATGGAATTGTTTTTATTAAGGGACAATGGAACTGTTTATTCAAGTGGCTGTTTGATGCAAACATTACACTGTGACTCTGCAGACTGAAGCACTGGAAGCTCAACATTCTGAGACTTACTTCTTAAAAATATCTAGTTCAGCAATTTATTAACTTCAGTGAAGCAATTCAGCTACAATAAATAAGGGTTAATGACCCCTTGCTTGTCAGAACTCTAGGGAGGTAGGGATAGAGTGAATCACAGAATAACATTTCCAGACTTGATTCTTCAAAATTACTTGCACATTTTCTTTCAAAAACCTTTGTGTGTTTAACAGAAGTATTTCAGTCAAAATAAATACACATCACTCATCTTTGACTTAAAACACTGTTATGCTGGTCACATAATTCAGCTCCATAGCATCTTTGGTTCAGCTCTATAGGTAGCACTTTGGTTACAAAATGGTGTCTGCCCTCTCCAGGTGCACTATCGGCATGAATCGCACCAGATGCCATTTTAGTGAAGCTATTAGCATGGCCTTTAGAAGCGTTTGTCGGAACTATGCAGAATGGGCTATTGGTGATGTCTGTCAGCATGTAACACAAATTTGATGTCAGTTCAACATTTTCAACATTTCTGGGGCGGGATTCTTTGGCGGCGGGATTCGCCGTTTTGCCGGCAGCCCGGGGATTTCATTGACGGCTTGGGGCTGCCCCACAATGGGAAACTCAATTGCATGTGAAGCCCGACCAATGAGGAAAATGCACGGGGCACACGGAGCAGGTGGGTGGGCAGTATAGACCTGAGAGTCGTAAAATGAAGACCTTTTTCTGAGACCTCTATGCCTGTGTATGGTTAACCTTTCTCTCGTTCTTAATAAACCCCTTTTGGTTATGCAAGAAGTCTCTGCAGTGTTGCCTCAAGCCACCACATTGGCGACGAGTGTAAATTGGATCCGATTGCAAGTCATTGCTCGTCTCAGAATTAGTGGAGGAAGGGGTTACATCAAAAGCCTCTGAAAAAAGAAAAAAAGACAAAGTCGTTGAGAGACAGTGAGCGAGAAAACATGCCTACGATTGAAAAACTCGATCTGCTCGAACAGGGGGAGATAAACAAAAGAGGTGTGATTTAGCGGACTTGAGTTAGAGTCCACTGACCAGTGCATTTAGTGGGGTGTTTCCTGGCACCTGCAGTGCTGAGAAAGACCCCGCAATTCGATGGCACTTTGCATTTGTTATGGCCTCAGCAAGGGACTCTCTGTCAAGGTCACTCTTTAAGTCATTTCCTGCACTGACAAGCTCAGCTAGCCAGTGTAGGAAATCTACTCAAGGGTTGGAACAAGGCCATTTTTAAAGGCAGCCCCGGTTTTCTGACCTCCCTCAGCGTCTCATGGCCTTCCCCCCCCGCTTTAACCAATTTATCTCCTGTGGGGATCTCGAGCCACCATCTTCCCTCACTCTACCTCGTAGGGGCAAGGCCCTCCCCGGACTCGGTTCATGGCACGGGCAATTTGACACTTGGGCACCTTGGAACTGCCATTCAGGCATGCTGGCAGTGCCAAGGTGCCCAGATGGAAGTGGCAAGGTGCCAGACTGGCAGTGCCAAGGTGCCTTGTCCCCAACCACCCTGGGATCACCTATGGCTTGGGTGACCCCCCTCCCGCAGTGCTGTTACAACAGGTCCATGTTTGTGTGACCAGTACGAAATGGTGCATGGATGAGGCCTTGCTGGGGAGCCTAGTGGCTCATTTAAATATGTGCCGCCACATCTCACCTAACAACAGCGAGATCCAGATCATGATGCCTCTTGAGATTCAACAGAATCTCGCGAGATGCTTTGAGCATTGATAATCTTGCAAAATACCTCTCGCGAGATTCAACGGCCTCATCCTGACACCAGGTTGGGCCCGATGAAACCGCTGAATTGCTCCCAAGATTATTTTGTTAATCGTTTGTGGGCCCCAGATCTACAATCTCACAAGAAATTTGACATCCCCATTTGACCAATTGTTGATGGTTATGAAGGAGCACTTGAACCCCAGACCCTCATCATACTACAGTGCTACAAGCTTACTTCATCTGTCAAGGATTCAGGAGAGCTGATCTCACCTTATGTTGCCAAACTGGCAACACAACAGCATGGTAGCACAGTGGTTAACACTGTTACTTCATAACTCCAGGGTCCCAAGTTCGATTCCTGGCTTGGGTCAGGTCTGTATGGAGTCTGCATGTTCTGCCCGTGTCTGTGTGGGTTTCCTCCCACAAGTCCCGAAAGATGGCTGTTAGGTAATTTGGACATTCTGAATTCTCCCTCTGTGCCGGAGTGTGGCGACTAGGGGCTTTTCACAGTAACTTCATTGCAGTGTTAATGTAAGCCTACTTGTGACAATAAATATTATTATTATAACTCAGCCAAATGGCCAACATTGCAAATTTTGCGCAGTGTTGAGTGACATGCTGCATGTCTGCCTGGTATGCGGCATCAATAGCATCGAGGTGCAAAGGAAACTGCTGGCTGAGACAAAGATTTCCATGGATAAGGCAATTGAAATAGCCAAGCAACTTAATGCACTGAGAAGGGCACGTCAGAACTTCAATGCATGCAAGAGAATGAGGTGGAATAGCTGCAAAGTGCACACCCAGATGGACTGACACAGAGGAAGTTCAGCCACTATCCCAGGAGCAGGATCACAGTCAGAGGAGAGGGCAAAAAACGGGATGTCAACCCAGGAATTATGACAAATGATGAGTGACACACTTCTTTGGGCAGATCACCCCCAAGAAGTGTGTCACTGCAGAGAATTCTTCAGTTTTAGGTGCAATAGGAAGGGCCACATTCAGGCAAGTTGCCGTGCCAAGCAAGTGCACCAAGCTTAAACCAAAAATAAACTGTGTCTCCACTGAATAAAGTGGAGAAGACTTCTGATGAAGAATCTGAAATTTAAATTGTGAATATGGGGAAAGTGAGCAAAACAGCCACAATAGAAATAGTCCTCATGGTCAACGGGTGACCATTAAGGGTGGAGGTCAACCCAGGGGCGTCGGCCACAATGGTGGGTGAACAAACTTTCAAATACCTTCGAAGAGGAGTTCAGCCTTTGAGGCTAAACAGTACAACAGCCAAGTTGGTGACATATATAGGGGATACCCTGAAGATTTTGGGGACACCTACCATGTCACATCAGCAACATGATGCCCAGTTACCCTTGATCGTCATGGAAAGACCGTGGACAAGTCTCGTGGGGTGAGATTGGATGTGCCAAATCAAGCTAAACTGGTTGGAAATTTTCAAGATTTCAGATATAATTTTCCAGGAAGTCAAATGCAATTATTTTTTTTAAAATTTAGAATATCCAATTCATTTTTTCCAATTAAGGGGCAATTTAACGTGGCCAATCCACCTAACCTGCACATCTTTGGGTTGTGGGGGTGAAACCCACGCAGACACAGGGAGAACGTGCAAACTCCTCACAGACAGTGACCCAGGGCCGGGATTCGAACCCGGGTCCTCAGCGCCGTAGGCAGCAATGCTAATAGCAATGCTAATCACTGTGCCACCGTGTCGCCCCGTCTAATGCAATTATAAAGAGGTGCTTCAGGTTGACCGAGGCTGAGTTTTGAGTGCTAAATGCCAAGATTTACATCAACTTTGAATCCGCTTAGAGGTTCCTCAGGGCATGGCCCATCCCTTACATCTTGTACCACAAGGTTGAAGCTGAGTTAAAACATTTGGAAGAATTGGGGATTATAAAACACGTGCAACATTCTGAGTGGGCAGCCCCCATCATCCCTGTTTTAAAACCAGACCGCTCAATCAGAATCTGTGGGGACTACAACCTTACGATTACTCGCACAGCCCAACTCGACAAATATCATTCTGCTGATAGAAGATCTTTTTGTGAGGTTGGCAGGAGGCCTCACATACATGAAACTTGATTTAAGTCACACTTATATACAATCGGAACTGGACGAAGATTCCCAGAAGTATGCGATCATTAATACACACAAAGACTTATTAGGCCTACCAGGTTACCTTCTGGTATCTCTTCCGCCTGTGCAATGTTTCAACACACCAAGGAAAATCTGCTCAAAGACATCATGTAGGTTATGGTGTACCTAGATGGCATATTAGTGAGAGGTACATCACATGAAGAGCACCTAACCAGCTTGGAAGAAGTTCTAAGAAAATACAGAGGTGCTGGCATCAGATTGAAGCTTGAGAAGTGTACATTCCAGACCAGTGAGATCACATACTTAGCTTTCAAGGTGGATTCAAAAGGCCTTTTGAGGACAAAGTGAGGGCCATCAAAGAAGTCCCTAAGTCAAAGAATGTCACAGAGCGCATATAATTTTTAGGGATGGTAAACTACTACAGTTGGTTCATCCCTAATTTGGCAACTACGTTGGCACCACTACACCTTCTTTTAAAGAAGCATCAATGCTGGCATTGGAAAGAACCACAAGAACAGGTTTTCTACCACGTTAAACAGGCCCTACATTCTTCCAGCTTGTTGGCCCATTTCAATCCAAGCAAACAAATCATTTTGACCTGCGGCATTTCGCCTTATGGTAGAGTTGCGGTTCTGTCCCATAGGATGGAGGATGGTTCAGAGAGATCCATCACCTTCACTTCCTGAAATCTCACTGACGCAGAACCGAAGTATGCACAGATCAAAAAAGAAGGCCTAGTTGTAATTTACGGCGTCAAGAAATTCCGCCAGCATGTGTACGGCCGCCATTTCACCATTATAACAGACCACAAACCATTGCTGGGACTCCTCTGCAAGGACAAACCAATTCCTCCGATCTCTTCAGCAGTACAGCACTTGTTTTGCTATTGGCAGCCTATAGCTACATTTTCCAGCATCGGCTAAGGACATAGGTCTCTGCCAAGGTTCCTGTTTGTTTTCTAGACCCTCCGATCTTTCTCCAAAAGGCCTTCTTTCGGAAATTGACGATGGTGATTTCAGAGTTTAAGTGGGCGGGGAAGGTGCCAAGGGTAAAGGGGGTCCTGCTCTGGAGGTAGGGGCAGAAAGGGGGGGTGGTGCCCCCAAACCTGCTGCACTTTTATTGGGCAGTGAATGTGGAGAAGGTGCGGCGATGGTGGGGGGGGAGGGGGGGGGGGGCGGAGCAGGTTAGGATGGAGGAGGAGTCCTGTAGGTGATCCAGTTTGAGGGCCATGGTAACGGCTCCGGTGCCGTTAGTTCCAGGGAAATATACCGGGAGCCCAGTGGTCAAGTCGACGGTCAGCATGTGGAATCAGCTGAGGAGGGGATGTCAGTGAGATGCCACTGTGCGGGAACCACAGGTTTAGGCTGGGGGAGATGGATGGGATATACAGGAAGTAAAGAGAGGCAGGACAGAAGAGGGTGAGGGACTTGTATCTGGAAGGGCAGTTTGCAGGTCTGGTTTGAGTTGCTGAGGAGGGGTGGGGGTGTGTGAATTTAGATACATACAGGTGCGGGACTTTGTAAGAAAGGAGTGGAGAGTGTTTCCCAGGTTGCCGGGGTATACCCTTTTGGAGCAACTGCTGCTCCCGAACGAGTCCGGAGAGGGTAGGATTGGGGATATATATGGGTGGTTGGGGGAGTGGGGTGGGGTGGGGTGCAAGTGGTGAGGATTAAGAGAAAGTGGGAGGAGGAGTTGGGGGGAAAATAGATTGAGGACTGTGGTGTGAGGCAGTGCGCAGGGTGAATTCAACCTACTTTTGTGCGCGGATGAGCTTAATTCAGTTCAAGGTGGTGCATAGGGTACCTATGACTCGGACGAGGATGAGTAGGTTCTTTCAAGGGGTGGCCAACGAGTACGAGAAGTGTGGGTGAGGGCCAGTGAATCATGTGCACATGTTCTGGGGTTGTGAGAAGTTGGAGAGATACTGGGAAGTGGTGTTTGGAATGTTACCTGAAATTGTAGGTGTTGGAGGTCAGGCCGGCTTAACGTCCCAGGCCCAAAACACTCATTCCAGGTTAAGCAGTGTTTCACTTGCTCCTCTTCCGATTTGGTCTATTGCATTCACTGCTCCCAATGTGGTCTCCTCTATATCGGAGAGACCAAACGCAGACTGGGTGGTCGCTTTTCTGAGCACCTTCGGTCTGTGCGCATTCAGGACCCTGACCTTCCCTTTTCTTGTCATTTTAACACAAGACCCTGCTCCCAAGCCCTCATGTCTGTTCTTGGCCTGCTGCAATGTTCTAGTGAAGCTCAACGCAAACTGGAGGAACAACGTCTCACCTTCCAATTAGGCACATTACAGCCTTCCAGTCTCAACATTGAATTCAACAACTTCAGATGATTAGCTTTACCCCACCTTGACCCATTTGTTTTCATCCCATTTCACTTTAACGGTCTTTTACCATTTTGTTCTCTCTTGTCTTTCTTTATATATATTTACCCCCCCCCCATCTTATCCACCTTTCTTTACCCTTTCTCCCCTTTGCTTCCCCCTTCCCCTCCCCCCACATCTACATCTGTCACAATTTACCCACTGATGTTAGTTTCTCTGCTGTTTGGCCTTTCACATCTTTTGTTCTCTCTGGGGACTGCCATTAGCTCACTTTCCCCATGGTTTCTGTGGCTATTAGCACCCCGTTTCCCTGGGTTTCTGTGGCTATGAATCATCTTTCATTCTCACTCCACAGTATAAATATTTCCCACTTTCTCTGTCTGTTAGCTTTGACAAAGGGTCATCTGGACTTGAATAAGGAAAGCTTTCTCTGTATAATTGTTGGTTAATTTTAGTATTTAAAAAAAAAATTTAGAGTACCCAATTCATTTTTTCCAATGAAGGGGCAATTTAGCGTGTTCAATCCACCTACCTACATCTTTGAGTTGTGGGGGCGAAACCCACGCAAACACAGGAAGAATGTGCAAATTCCACATGGGTAGTGACCCAGAGCTGGGATCGAACCTGGGACCTCGGCGCCATGAGACTGCAGTGCTACCACTGCGTCACAGTGCTGCCCCTAATTTTAGTATTCTGATGTTGTCTCAGAGACTTCAGGTGCATATAGGGGACGCACTGGCATGTCCACTCTAGTTGCCGTGCAGGGCATGGGGAAAGTGGCCAACAGCATCTCCCGCACTTCAGCTCTGCATGTGGGCATGCAAAGCATCAGTAGATGTGAATGAATGAACAAATGAATGAAACTTGTGCCCTCTGTATTTCCTCCCCAATTTCTAAAAATTATATTTTGCATCATCTATTCTTTTGAAGCAGTTAGATGACCGATTCTCTCCCAATGCACCAGCAATGATCATGTGTTAGACAGATGATGTGAATTTGACTGAGTAAAATGTGCAACCTTCAGGATCTGACATTTTTGAACATGTGCCCAGAATACCAGAGATGTAACTTGAGGACTCCAAGACCAGCATATGTCACTCTCATTCCAAGAAATAGTAAGTTAAGAACTTTGGAAGCTCCAAAGAAAACATATTGAAGGAACTATAGCGCGGTGTCACTTTGCAGAGACAGAATGCCAATTTGCAGTTTGACCAGGAGAATATTAAATAAATTCTGACTTGTGATCTTTGAAAGACGAGACCAGTAGTGGTTAGGCAGTAGTTTAGGATGTGGGAGGTCATCTTGTAACATAATTACACTTTGGGTGGTATGAAGATAGTTTTTAAAATATAATACTGAAAATACCTCAGTTTTATTGGACAGTTTTGCCAAATGCTAATTCTAATAAAATGGAAAGTGAATTCTGTACTTCATAAACGTGGCCCTCTAGTATGTTAATTTGTTACATTTACAAATAGAGGGGAGTTCTGGGGCTGGATTCTCCGTTGGTGGGATCCTCTGTTTCGCCGGCAGTGCACTCACGCCCGCGTAATACCCGCTGGTGTGGGGGTGCCCACAATGGGAAACCCCATTGGCCAGCTGGCAGAAGGGAGGGTCCTGCTGCCGGCGGGTTTGTACCGCGGGTGCGGTGGGACAGAGAATCCCGCCCTGATATTTCATTTCTATATCACTTTCTATCGAGAGTGACCATATGCCCCATATTTTAAAGGGGCAGCCCCATAGTTAAGCCCAATTACAGGGATGCTCAGACATTTTCTTAAAAAGTAAACTGTCCTGTGTTTTCTGCCTTCTGATGTCGATTGTATTGCCCGAAAAGAAAGAAATGTTTCCAAACCTTTTCCTTTTGCTCTCAGCAGCACAACAGCATAAATACTAAATTTCAAACAATCACAACCATTTCATAGAATCGTAGAATCCCTACAGTGCAGGAGGAGGCCATTCAGTCCATCAAATCTGCACCGACCCTCTGAAAGAGTACGCTACCTAGGCCCACTCCCCCACTATATCCCCTTAATCCCACCTAACCTAAACATCCCTGGACACTAAGAGGCAATTTTATCATGGCCAATCCACATAACCTGCACATCTTTGAACTGTGGAAGGAAACTGGAGCACCCGGAGGAAACCTACACAGGCATGGAGAGAAAGCACAAACTCCATACAGACAGTGACCCAAGGCCAGAATTGATCCTGCACCTCCGGCGCTGTGCAGCAGCAGTGCTAACCACTGCGTTCCCCATGCCATGCTTATACTACAGTAGAAAATGTTACTGATTGATTGGCAAGTCAACCCTGATTGACCAAAGATTGGCCATGGAGAAAGCAACAGGGAATTATAGGCTCCCCAAATTCCCTGTTTATTTGAAAAAGAATAAGGTGAACATCTTTTGTTTGCCAAGAATGAATTCCTGCGTAAGAGTATATATCGTGTATAGCAAACGAAAATTAGCGACATTGCGAACTGGATTGATTATCTTGAATTAGTTGTTAATGTGGCTTTGAGCACACTCAGGATTGTTCAGCAAGTGCTGCCCATCATGGAATGGCTTCAAACAGTAGATGTTTTGTTTTGGGTTTTGATAGCCCAGGCTGGTTGAATACAGTCTTCAAGCTGCTTTTTCCGAACATTCTGCTTGATTCAATCTGCCAATCATTGGGATATACAGCCTATGTAACATTCGGTTAATGGAAAACACCAATTGAGCATCCGTTGCATAGCAACACAGTGAAATGGCTACATTAACCTGTTGCTCAAGGCTTTGAGATACTTTGCCTTTGCAGGGTAATTTGAGGCAGAAACCAAAACAGAACATGCTGGCAAAACTTAGCAGGTCTGGCAACACCTGTGACGAGGGGAACAGAGTTAATGTTTTGAGTTCATATGTCTCTTCCTCAGAGCTGAGGAGGGATAGAAATGTGATGGGTTTTATGCGACTGAAAAAGGGCGGGGGGGGGGGGGGGGGGGAAGAGTGTCAAGTGGAAGAACAAGGAAGGTCAAGGATGGATAGCCTGTGGGGGATATTAAATTTGAGGTCGTTCAAATACTTTTTAGGCCCAAAAGTGGCAGTTTTGGCCCAATTGCGAGATTGTACATTACACAGCAAACTTGATCAGGATAGCTTCAATGCACTTTATTTCAGCTCACAGCTTGCAGGCTGAATTAATAGCTAGGGCCCAATTTACAAGATTGCTGACACGGCCAACATTATAGTTTGTGCTGCAGATTCAAGATCGCGGATGCAGGGCCCTAGACTCCTATTCTGGACATGCGTGGGTAATGTATTCACAATCTTTGAATCTGTAACCACATATAAGAATTTCCTCATACATCTTAAAATGCTCCATTCCTTGCTCAAATTTACTTTTGAGTTGCAGCAGTCTAAGACGCTCCCTTTACTCAACACGCTAGTTGAGAAGTCTTGAATGGGTTCTCCTCTACTCTTAACCACAAGCCTACATTTCCTGGTCAATGTGCACACCGAAATTTTATAGCGCCAGGCGCAACTTCTAAGCGCAGCATGAACTTCTACATCAGGTGATGAGATTCTTTTGATGAAACTTGATGAGCTATTTGCCCACGACCCCAATACAAATTTTCATAGTGCTAAACACTGGGAAAACACTGTATGGAGAGAACTGCAAGTCAAAATAGGCAAAGAGATCTTTGGTATTTGTTGTAGTGCCCACATTGTTCATAATTGTCTGCAAATAGCAGCTGACTATTTTCCAATTGACTTTGAGTCCTTTACAGGTGCAGGTTGATACTTCACATAAACACTGTTTATGTTGTCAAAAGAAGGGTGCAATCTAACGGCCGCTCCGCTTCCCTGAGTGCAACTACACCACATGGGTTTGCAGCGGTTCAAGAAAGTCGCTCACCACCATCTTCAGAAGGGCAATTAGTGATTGGCAATAAATGTCCACATCCTGTGCAAGAATATGAAAAATATATATGTACCATCCATAGCCTCTGTTCTAATTGTGTTGAAGGGCACGAATATGCAATGCAACTTCCGTTACCAGCCAGACATGTTTTTCTCAATGGAGCACAAGAATTTTGTCAGGGCCCTTAGCTTTTCAGTATCCTTCGGCCATTTATCATGTTGAGTGAATTGAATTGGCTGAAGACTGACATCTGTACTGCTACGGATCCCTGAGTCTGAGATGGATCATCCACTCGGCACTTCTGGCAGAAAAAGGCTGCAAACGCTACAGCCTTGTCTTTTGCACCAATGGGTGGACTCCTCCATCATTGAGGATGGGGATATTTGTGGAGCCTCCTCCTCGAATTAATTGTTGAAAGGTCCACCACCATTGATGACTGGCAGCACAGCAGAACTGAGATCTGCTTTGTTGGTTGTGGGATCGCTGAGCTCTGTCTATCACTTGCTGCTTCTGCTGTTTGTGATACACATAGGGCGGGATTCTCAATGTTCAGACGAAGTACAGTGGTGGGCAGCTCTGTAATCTCCTGTTCCACTGATCAAAATGGCGGAATCCCATGCCAGATTCTGAGCTAGGAAGATCATTAATTATGCACGAGCGGGTTTCCCTCCCACTCTCCTGGTGGGCAGGCAGCTGATTCATCTGCCCTCTATCTGCTGGAGGGTTAAAATCATAGAATCACTACAGTGCAGGAGGATGCCATTCAGCCCATCAAGTCTGCCTCGATGCCCTGACCCTATATTTAAATGCCAGCCCAGTAGGCTCATATAACTCTCTCCACCCGACCAGATCGTGCAGGATGTCAGCAACCCAGAGGGAAAAGGCTAACAGCCTCAGGAAGATGTCTGTTCCTTGAATCAACCACCTTCCTCCCGAGCCCATCCAACTTCCCCCCCGAGCCCATCACCTACGAGGTGCCCATGCTGCCCTTGGACCTCTACCCACCTCATCTGTAGCCTTCACCTATCCACTTCCAGTAAACAATGCAATATCTCTATGACCCCCCATGCTGCCCTTGGACCTCTACCCACCTCATCTGTAGTCTTCACCTATCCACTTCCAGTAAACAATGCAATGTCGCTATGACCCCCCTTCTTTGTGTCCTTTTCATTCAGCCTTTTCGGGGTCCAGTTCCTCTCCCCTCGGTCTTCCCTCTGCCTTCCATTGTTCATCTTCTTCACTCTCTCCCTTGCCCCTCTGCCTGTCATCATGTGCCCTTGCCCTTGCACCCCCCACCTTATACAGCCCTCCTTCCATATTGCCCTTCCTGTCTTCAAATAACGTCCTGGCCTCACCTTGTCCTCCATCCCCAGTCAAACTTCAGATCTTTGTTGCAGTGGCTGCTTGAATGCAAGTGCTCACGCTGGCGCCAATTATACTCCTTTTGAAAAACGTCTACCTGCCGGAAGGGCTTCTGTGGGGAGCCGAGGAAGTGAGTGGCCATCTTTGCTCACAGGCAAAGAGCCCGGGGGCACTGGGCTTGCTGCCCCTGTCCTCGGCGAGGAGTGGGGACCCACGGCTGGGTGGGGGGGGACACGCTCTGGAGGGGTGGGCTGCCATGGGAAAAGGGGGAGGGGGTTAGCTGCTGGGAGGGGGGGGGGGCAACCGAGCCCGGCACCAGTATGCCAACCCCTGGATCGTTTGTACCTGTTCTGGGGGTGAACCTAGCCCCTACCTGCCTGCCCCAATGACCACCCATAACCCTCACCAACTGCCGAGGTCTCTGGCCATGCGGCTCAGGGCTATTGCTAATCGGGAACTGGTAATTATGGTTAAGTGAGCACTTCACACAACCCAAGTGGATTCTCGTGGGTGGGCGGGCCATGTAGCATGTGGGAGTCATTGCCTAGCATCCCAATCACACTTTGATGCCTGGACACTGTGCTTGAACACTGAAGGAGGCACAGTAAGAAGTCTTACAACACCAGGTTAAAGTCCAACATGTTTGCTTCAAACACTAGCTTTCGGAGCACTGCTCCTGTGGTGATCCAACCACTGTATATATGTGTGCTTGCAGTAGGGGGATGTATGGCCGTACCTGTATTACAGGTTTCTCTGGTAAGCCCCTGCCAGCTAGCTCCGCCCACAGGGAGCTGTATAAATATTCGTAAGTTTCACTGAGATGCCATTCTACAGCTGCCGCCGGAGGAATAGCATCTCACTGTAATAAAGCCTCCCTTGTACTTCACTCGAGTCTTTGTGTACAATTGTTAGCGCCACAGATCCTACCATTTCATTCACCTGAGGAAGGAGCAGTGCTCCGAAAGCTAGTGATTCGAAACAAACCTGTTGGACTTTAACCTGGTGTTGTAAGACTTCTTACTGTGCCCACCCCAGTCCAACGCCAGCATCTCCACATCACTGAAGGAGGCAACACAACACACGCAGCGGCCAAGCTTCGCCCACCCAGGGGATGGGCCCCAACACCGGGCACATGTCCACGGCCAGAGGTTGGGTGAGTGCCACAGGGAGAGGGGGTGGGGGGGGGGGGGGGATGCCTGGAAAGATGGGCCAAGGGTTCGGAGTTTAGCCCCCGTAGGAGAAGAAAGTGACAGAGGCATCATAGTGGTTGTGCTCAATGGTTTTTAATGTTTCACAGGTGTCATACAATTCTGCACTCCTGGTGACGCCGGCCCACTCTTCCCACCACCCATCAGCCCCTCCTCCCTCACCCCCATCTACACTTCCCTACCTCCCCCCCCCGGTGCCCTCAGCGATCCTCAACATGCTTAACGTTCCTCGCTCTACCACTACGTAGGTGTGTCCCCCGGATGCACATCAGAAGTAGAGGCAGCCAGCTGCTTACCTCGTTCTGTGGCATTCGATGCCCCTGGCGGCCGTCCTCTGGGGGCTCTGGTGCCGGAGGGCCCCGGCTCACTTGTCGGCGGCACATGCACAGCCGTGCCGCCCTGTCCCGTGTGATGACTGTGAGATGAGGTCTTATATGAGGAGTGGAGCTCAGGAGAGCTGGTGCCCACCAACCCCACTCCATGGGACGGGTCGGGGTTAGCACCTAGTGCCTCCTCCTCCCACTCGGTGTCTAATGGGGTTCACCTCGGGATGGAGGAGCAGCTGATTCAAGTCCCAACTGCCCCTGCAACATCTGGCTCTGCCATCTCTGGCGGCTCCCCATGGTCTGCAACATGGTGTAGTCGCCCTCAGCGATGCTGCTCAGTGACTGGGCCACGCACTGCAGTGCCTCAGCCATGCCCACCTGTGACTGGGACAAGCTCCACAGCCCCTCGGCCATTCCCAATTTGAGAGCAGTACATTTCCCGCAGCACCTCATTAAGATCAGCCTGGTACTGGGTCACATCCCACAGCAAGTCGGATATTTTGCCGAGACCCTCAGCCATGGCCGTCACAGTCTGCGCAACGCCTTGGACACCTTCACTAATGGTGTGGACATTGTGCACCAGGCACTTCATTGCCATCACCACACTAGCTATGTTGTCTCGGTGCCACTCATTGCACCTGTAGCCTCTGGGACTCTTCCTATCGGCTATGAACCTGCTGGAGTGATGCTGACATCTCCCTATGAATGTCCCGGCCGCACCTTATCGTCTCCAACAGCTCTGGGTAACCCTGTTCCACAGGCTCAGCATCAGGCTGGGACCCCGCTGGGTCCTAGGATCCAGCAGTCTTCCCACTGCTGTCTCGCCTGGTGTTCCTGCCTCCACCTGATTTACATCAGCAACTGTGTGCTGCTCACCAGATTGTGCCCCAGAAGCCTGATCACGAATATTTCCCACCTAGGTGTGTGTCTGCTCGCTGGCAGAGCGTGGGGGTGACAGCTGTGATGTGTCGATCGTGCCTTCTGCAGAGCTCTCCTCCGAGATGTTCTCCTGGGAGGCAGGAGAGGAGGCCGCCTGGGATGAGCTGGCACTGTCGGCTGGAGGACCTGCGGGAGAATGGACATGTGGTCAGTGGGAGGGATGGGTCAGTCAGTAAGGCAATGACAACTCAAGTGTGACAGGTCCTCCGGGTGAGGCCAGGTGGATCCTCACCTCTGAGGCTTCCACCAACCCCCGCATTGATGACTACTTTGCCCTCTGCCACCCCTGATACGTCCAGGGCCCGTTCCTCAAAGGTGGTGAGGATCGGTATGTCTGGCATGCTTACGCCAGTTTGGGCCCCTCTCCCGGTGATTGTGGGAGAGCTTTTCCTGAGGAGACACAGAGAGGGCAACATTCGCCACATGGGTGATTCTGAGTGGGGGGGGGGGGGGGGGGGGGGGGGGGTTTGAGGGGTTGAAGGGCGATGGTGGGTGAAGGGAGGGTTGGGGCGGAATGGAGGGTTTGGAGTGGTGGATGCTTGTGTGGGGGCGGAAAGGTCTTGGGGGTGGCTGGTGGCGTTGGTATCAAGTCACCCATGCTGCCCGGTGTGGGTCGTTGACCTTCTTACAACACTGGAGGCCAGTCCTCCTGGTCACTTTCCCCAAGCATACGGCCTCTGCCATCTCATCCCAGGTGGCACTGGCTGCCCTGTGACTCACCCTCCAGGACCCTCAGGGGGAACAGGGCATCCCTCTTGCCTCCACCGGGTTGAGGAGCCTCCCCAGGTCTCCATCGCCGAATCTTGGGGCCTGTCGTCTCGGTGCCATTGGTGCAAAGTGAGTGGGGTTGGCGGTGCAAGTGCTGTTTAAATGCTGCTTGACCTTGTTAGCGGGAGGCTGGCGAGGGTAGTCTCGGCGAATCGGCTGGCAAGCCTCATTTACGGCGAGAAGCCCGTGGGGCCTCATTAAATGGACCAATTAATGTTGAATAGCGTTGCCGCCCTCGCTGTGCTGAGCGCCAGGAAGCTCGCAGCAATTCCCGCTCACTATCACACTTACAAATCTTTCCGGAGAATCGCGCCCATTATATTCCATCTGCCATTTTATTTACCCACTCATTTAACCTGTGCTTATCCCTTTTCAGACTTTACCTCCTCTTGACAATTTATTTTCCTACCTGTCTTGTTGCCATTGGCAAATTTTAGCAACCATACGTTCTGTCCCTTCATCCAAATCATCGATGTAGGTTGTAAATAGTTAAGTAGTTGAGGACCTAAACAAACAGCTCATCATCTTCTCTTTAAGGGAAATTGGATTGGATTGGATTGGATTTGTTTATTGTCACGTGTACCGAGGTACGGTGAAAAGTATTTTTCTGCAAGCAGCTCAACAGATCATTCAGTACATGGGAAGAAAAGGGAATTAAACAGAATTCAAGAAAATACATGAGAATACATAATAGGGCAACACAATATATACAATGTAACTACATAAGCATTGGAATCGGATGAAGCATGCAGGGTGTAGTGTTAATGAGGTCAGTCCATAAGAGGGTCATTTAGGAGTCTGGTGACAGTGGGGAAGAAGCTGTTTTTGAGTCTGTTCGTGCGCGTTCTCAGACTTCTGAATCTCCTGCCCAATGGAAGAAGTTGGAAAAGTGAGTAAGCCGGGTGGGAGGGATCCTTGATTATGCTGCCTGCTTTCCCCCGGCAGCGGGAGGTGTAGATGGAATCAATGGATGGGAGGCAGATTCTGTATGAAAGTGTTTGTGAGATTGTGACAATGTCTGGAAGAGGAAAGACCGGCGCTAAAGTTCGGACCAAGGCCAAGTCTCGCTCCTCCCGGGCTGGACTGCAGTTCCCGGTGGGCCGTGTTCACAGGCACCTGAGAAAGGGTAACTATGCCCAGCGTGTGGGTGCCGGAGCCCCGGTCTATCTGGCTGCTGTGCTCGAGTATCTGACCGCTGAAATCCTCAAGCTGGCCGGGAACGCGGCCCGGGACAACAAGAAGACCCGCATCATCCCCAGACACCTGCAGCCTGCCGTCCGCAATGACGAGGAGCTCAACAAGCTGCTGGGAGGGGTAACCATCGCTCAGGGCGGGGTGCTGCCTAATATCCAGGCCGTGCTGCTGCCCAAGAAAAGCAGCGCTGCGAGCAGCAAGAAGTGAAGCGACCATTCTTTAATCTAATAACCCTTAGGAATTTAGGAGAAATTAGGAATGGGCAGTCAATACTGGCCTGGCCAGCGACATCTACCGCCCATTAAAGAATAAGACAATTACTGCATTGCTAACTTGCCCTCCCAACTGCTGGTACCTCTGGCACTGCACCCCCACATTTCCTTCCATCTTTGGCACCCAGGCTCCGCTCCACCCTGCTCTCCCCATATAACTCCGCCAAACCCAGTCCTGCTCTGCCCTCACCCACCACCCACCCACAACCCTACACGGTACCAGGGAATTGTGGAGCACGGCAGGCAGAGCCAAGGAGTGTTGGTGGGCAGGGTGGAATGATAGGTTGTTCAGTTGGATCTGGCATTAGAAGAAGATGAAAGAAAAGATTTAACTTCATTGCACACACTGAACAGTCATTGAGCTGAAGGCAGATCTCAATGGGGTATGTCTTCAGCTCATGATGTCAAAGCTCTGAAGAAGAGTAATAGGGACTCCAAACGTTAACTCTGTTTCTCTCTGCACACATGCAGCCAGATCTGCTGGGTTTTTCCAGCATTTTCTGTTTTTATGATCAATGGGGGTGTAGTTTCTCTGGAATTGTGCCTCACCATTAGGCCTCCCCACTTATCTCACTTACAGGTCCGTGCTGCAGACAGGAGAGCAATTTCCTGTTGCTGCCTCTGAGAGAGGTAGGAATGTAGTGTGAAACGCTGTCAGCTTTACTGCTGTCCACATGGCCCAGGTTGTCATCTTGCAAAGGAATCCAGTAATTTCTAGTCATCGCAGGCCAGAACGCTTTAACTTCCGTTCCACGTGGCCGAGTAACTGGGGATCACAACAAAGATGCGCTTGGGGAACCCGTCAACTTCTCCTCCCCTGTAGAACTCCCCCACCCCACCCCCACAGATCTCCCAATGTAAGGAATGCATGCTAATTGCCTGGGAACTTCAAACTTCCATTGGCCAATTGCCCCGCACTGGTAACCATCCAGAAGCATGATATAAATCACAAATTGTGGATGGTTCAGACCGTCTTACAGTAATAGTTACCCAGGAAGAAATTAGAAGAATTAAAGCCACTTCTAACTTGTGGGAACAAAAGTATTGACTTCCTATACCCCAACCCGTTAAGGCAAACCCCACCCCACACTGGACCCCCAATCCCCCAAAAGATCACCCTACACTGCCCCCAATCTCCAATTAAAACCCCAGGCCAATGACTACATTCTGACCCCCACATGGGAGCTCTGGCTACCCTCGCCTCTTGATGGGATCTCTGACTACCCTGACCTCACCTGGCTAACTTGTCCATCACCACCACTGACTAAGCCCCCCCTAACTACCTGACCGCCCCTATTGACCACTCCTCCACTGACCACCTGACCCTCACATTGACCTCTCCCCGAGCACGATAAAACCCTCAATGAACATCCCTGTTTGACCTAAGACACATCCCCACTAACTGCTTGACCTGTCCCCACTGACAATGCCACTCCAGTTCATTGACCACCCCTCTCCCCAATGACTACCGAGCACTGACCATCCTCTACTGACCACCCGACCCCTCACCATTGACCACCTCCTAATCACCTGATCTCAATCCCCCCCCCATTGAATACCTGACCCCAACCCCCACTAGTCACCTGACCATCCCAGACTACCTGACCCCACCCCTCATACAATCTACATATGTTACAAACTTACCTTCTCCCTAGTTCCTCAAAGTGCTGTAAAAAGGGGCATGGCTTCCTTTTCTCCAATCCAGCTCTTGACTCAAGGCCACGAGGGCTCTCTCACTGCCCTATACAATTCCCACCTGGCCTGAATCAGAAAGTCGGACAAGAATGGAGTGGCTTCATTTACAGGTATCTGACTCTGAACGGCACTCCACGGAGGTTACGAGCCAGAAAGCACCTTCTTCTATTGCAGGGAATTCAATAGATAAGAACAACAGAAAAGCCTCACCACCTGCATTGATCTAAATGGCTCACAAATCAAACAAATGCACAACTTCAAATCTCTGATTTCAACAGAATGTACAACCTGAACTTTCTCTGTGCAGCACTTTGCACCAAAGGTCAAATGCATTCTACCTTGAGCCCTAGGGCCACATGTGGTCTCTGACCCTCGCAATCCAGTGCTCAAAATTTAGGTGACTTGCCATATTTATGTTAAATTTCTGACCCTGTGGGTAGCTTGCACTGTATGAATTGTCTAGGTCCGGAGGTTAAGTATTGTTACCTTGTTGAAACTTCGGGCGGAATTCTCTGCAAGGCCCGACACCGTCGTGAAACCCGGAGAGGATCACGACGGCGTCGGAGGCCGCTCTTTGCCCCCTATTCTCCCCCCCCCCGGGGGGCTAGGAGGGCCGTGCCGTAAATCTCGGCCGTGGGGCCTTGTCGCTGGAGTCAAGGCCCGGCGCGCCGAGAATGACACGGCCGGCGCGCCTAATGACATCAGCCGCGCATGCGCAGGTTGGCCGGCTCCAACACGTGCATGCGTGGCTGACGTCACGACGGCTGACGGCTCAAATCCACGCATGCGCGGTTGCCGTCTTCCCCTCCACTGCCCCGCAAGACGTGGCGGCTTGATCTTGCGGGGCGGCGGAGGGGAAAGAGTTCGTCCCTTTTAGACGCCGGCCCGACGATCGGTGGGCACCGATCGCGGGCCAGTCCCCTCCCGAGCACGGTCGTGGTGCTCACTCCCCTCTCCGCCCCCACAAGCCACAAAACAGCTTTTGCTGCCATATTCACGCCGGCAGCGACCAGGTGTGGTTGCCGCTGGCGTGAACCGATCGGGAACGGCAGGCCGCTCGGCCCATCCGGGTCGGAGAATCGGGGGTCGCCGTGAAAAATGGCGGCCCGCAATTCTCCGAGCGGTGTATCACAAAACGTGCCAGAGCAGCCCTCCCGCGATTCTCCAACCCGGCGTGGGAGCGGAGAATCGCGCCCTTCAATTCCAAATTGGAACATTAAGATATGGCAGGGTCAGCCACTTGAATGAACAAGCAAATTTCAACTTCACAGGATCCACCGAAGGCAACTATTTGGCCCATGAGGACAACAGGACCCATTCTCCTGAGTTGCACTCCTAACCCAGTGTTTTGCAGTTGGAGAAATTGTATGCGTCCTGTTTACGTCTTCCCAACAGCATTGGCTCCCCACCAACACTACAATTTCTAACCTATTCCATTTCTTAAATGTTACATCATTCAACCACTCTACTTTAAATCGATTGCACATCCAAAACGCAGCTGGATTTATGAGGTTTGTTGTCATTTTAGTAGAATGGCCTAAAAATGTAACTTGATTTCCCAAAAGGTAGTAATTTGTACATTTGACCAGGGAAACATTTTGTGGATACAAAGATAGGAATGCAGGCTGTACTAATGTTTTCCAAAACTGTTACTGTTGACCCTTCATATGCCCCTAATTCTTGCCTGGGCAGTGCTACACAGTAAAGTGGCCAATTGGGAGACCTGAATTACCAGTAAAGCAATCAAATACTGATCAAAAACATATTTGGTTTCATCGGAGTTGAATAATGTTTACCGTATATTTTTCCATCATTATTTTGCTTCCCTTCATTTAGCAAAGGGCTGGCAATGTGCTCGATATGTTACTGCAGACAACAGTTCCCCTCCAGTGCATCACTCACCCTGACTCCAGCTATGGCCTCTTTTCTGCTTTCCTAATTTTCTCACACCCCTGCATTTTCTATATTTCTCCAGTCTTTTTATAATAATAAAATCTGGGTATCTGATGAAGCATCCCTTTTTTTCTTTATCCTGCTCTGTATGCTCTTCGACATTCAGGAGTGTCTGGATTTGGGAGTCCCACACTTTTCCTTTGTCGGAACATATTTATTCTGGACTCTCCTTCAATGCCTCTCATTACTGCATCTTTAAGAAGCTGTTCGTCGCCCACTTTTGCTAAGTTACATCTCAGCTCAGTAAAATTAGCCTCTTGCGATTGAGAACATTGACTTCTGTTCTCTATTTGTTTTTTTCCCCCCCAGCGGAGCGACCTCCAGGGCAAAATTCAGTCCTTGGAATATCGTGAATGAGTTCTCTGGTCTCCATGGTTAGAATGCGGAACCCTCTTGCAAAGAGTAGTTCAGGCAACTGGAATGAATGGATTTCAGAGACAGTGAGATAAATATGTGAGGGAGAAAGGAATAGAAGGATATGCTAATAAGATCAGATGAAGCAGCTTGGCAGGAGGATAAACACAGGCATGAACCAATTGGGCTGAATTAATTCTTTTGTACTTTACATACTGGAGGAATTCACACAACAGGAGGGAGCTGTGCATCAGCCCAAAGCTGGGAGTTCTGCCAATGTGTAATATTTGTTTGCTACCTGTGTGCTTCAACAGAAAGCTGCTCACAGTCACAGTCTCCATACATCCACAGCTCTGATTGGTGATCCCATTGAACCAGACTTCAGGACAGGAGCTGAATCTATAAACTACACAATACATTACACTGCAAATTGCTTAAAAGTCCCACCATTGAAAGGTGCATTAACCTTGTATAGCAATATTAATTTGTAAAATGTGGACTGACTGAGATATGGCACGAGTTCCAATTCTTGACAGTTCCACTGTTATCCTCATCTGAATTGATAAGTTTGTTCTCACCTTGTGGCTCCCCAAGTGAGATTAATGTCGCCTGCAAAATGACTGAATTGGCAGCATTATTCTGTTTTAGTCACACCACAGCTACTTTGAACTGGAGATCAATGTTGTGGAAAACATGCAGGATGATGTGATGTATGGCCCTTACATAACTTGCAACCTGAGAGACACAGAGGTGGACTCGTGTAGTACTGTCACATTCAGTAAACCTTTCTGAGTTTGTAATAAATTCTGACTGTCTTTCATGCCAGTCTTGCCACCTACTCTAAAATAAAACAGAAAGTGTCGGAAATACTGAACAGGTCTGATAACATCTACGGAAAGAGAAAGAGTTAACGTTTTGAGTAATGTGTGACTTCGTCAGAATTGGACATCAATACTCCTGCTAATCAGAGAATTCCTGCAGTTCAGAAGCAGACTATGCGGCCTATCAAGTCTGCACTGACTCTCTGAAAGACACCCTACCTAGGCCCCCACCCTCGCCCATCCCTATTCACCCCACGTAACCGTTGGACACTAAGGAGCAATTTAGCATGCCCAATCCACCTACTCTGCATATCTTTGGACTGTGGGAGGAAACCAGAGCACCCGGAGGAAACCCATGCAGACAAGGGGAGAACGTGCAACCCCACACAGTCAGTCACCTAAGGCCGGAATTGAACCCGGGTCCCTGGTGCTGTGATGCAGCAGTGCTAACCATTGTGCTACCATGCCGCCATGTTGGAGGACAGTCATTACCAGAGTGTTCTGGTAAATATACGACCGCTCAAATCTGTAAGTAGCTGCAACAAAAACGTTTTATTCAAGCATGCTAGGGAGACACAGTTTGGTTCCTGAGGGTATCTTCCTGATGCAATGGCTGTGTAACATATTTATATCTTTTGGTTATCACATTTCAGTAAATGAGCGGAATTATACAGGTTGCAGATGTTCCATTATCTCCTGGGAGGCTGAGAATGTTTGCGATCTACACCTCTGAGCCTGTGGCTCTGACACCTAAACAATTGTTCAAACATCCTGTGTAGGTCATTAAATTTATGACTTTTGAGTGTTAGTTCACTTCCCACAGTATGATATGCTCCATGTCTGTGTGTTGGCTATATTTCCCATCATGCCGAGAAAGGGCTTTAATAACTAGATTTGCCTGTTTCAAAGCTGTTAATGCTCATCTTAATGCTAATCTTAATATTGAATTATTTCAATTACCCCACTTCACACAGCTAAAAGCTGTTTTGACACTGAAGTAATGCAATGTCTTGCCCACTTAAGTGAAGCAGAATAGCCAGGGGCTGAGTAGATTTAACTATCGCTTCCAGGGAGTCTAAAGGAAAGAAAGTCTTTCAATTCAACATCAGAGGAGACTCATGGGGCGGGATTCTCCGACCCCGGACCGGCTCGGAGAATCGCCGGGGTGGGGGGGGAGTGCACGAATCCCGCCATGCCGCTCCTATGCCGGGATTGCGATGCTCCGAACCGGGAAAAAGCTCGCCGAAGGGTATTGCGCCGTGCGGCCCGCAGAATTGGCAGACCTGGCGCAACATGCTGGTCCCTGGGCCTGCTGGGAGTCTGGGGCCTGGATGGGCCGAAGTCCCGCCGACGTGAATGCAGCTCATGCCGGCGTAAATCAAACATGGTATTTAACGGCATCAATCGGTCATGCTGGCTGACGCCGGCGAAGAAGGAGATAGGGGTCGGCGTGGGACCATGTGTCTGACCATTTTACCAGTCCATGTAGGAGGACTTGTGCTGCTGTGGCAGCTTCCAACTCTTGGGGCGCGATTCTCTGCAACTGAAGCACATTTGGAAAATCATAATCTAATCTAACGCCTTAATGAAATGGAAATTGTGGCTGACTAATTAATTAGCATTTTTGGGAAAGTCTCAGCCTGAATGAATAGAGGGGAACCAGTAGATGTGGTGTATTTGGACTTGATGATGTTCGACAAGGTACCTCACAAATGGTTAAGTCATAAGAGATAGTCTCTTGACATGGGTAGAGAATTGGCTAATGGCAGGAAACAGTGAGTGGGGATAAGAGGTTCTTTTGTAGGTTGGTGATGTGAAACCAGTGGAGTTCCACATAGATCAGTGCTGGGATAGTAACTGTTCACAATGTATTTAATGACTTGGAGGAAGAAAGCGAATGTTTTGTAATCGGCAATCAAGTGGAGAATCCATTTTTTACGACTGAACCGGGGGTAGCCTCTGTTTTCTGCAAGTTGCGCATACTCTGCCCCCTCCAAAACGGCATAATCGTGGCACGCACCTCACGCCAATGGGACGGCCTCAGGACGTCACCTGGAAGCCCCACCCCGGTGCTCCACAGCCTATGAGCTTAGTTCCCGACCGCGCAGTTGACGTGTGGTCCCAGCGTTCGGGAACCTGGCGTGACGGCTGCGAACTGTGTCCAGCGGGGGGGGGGGAGCACAGTCGGGCGGAAGCAGCACTGCTGACCGGAGAGGCCAGCACCATGTTGTATGGCGTGACCGCTGTAGGACGTCGCCGTGCACATGCACAGCCACGGATCCGGTAATTCTCCAGCCATTTATTTTGTGGAGGCCGGGCTAACTGCTGCTCACCCCTCACCAGTCGGAAGATCGGTGCTGGGGCGGCACCGATTTTTCCCACATAATATGCCACGGATCCTTCAGTCACAGCCTCAAAATCAGAAAATCCAGCCCGAGAAGTTTTTATTTTGGAAGGGAGAACAAAAGAACAGAGTGTTATTTAAATGGAGAAGCCCTGCAGAAAGCTGCAACACAAAGGGACTCGGGGATACTTGTGAACCAAACACTGAAAGCTAGCACACAGGTGCAGCAGGTAATCAGGAAGGCTGATGGAATGTTGGCCCTTATTTCAAGGGGGTTGGAGTATAAGAGTAAGGACGTCTTACTGCAACTGTACAAGGTACTGGTGAGACCACATATGAAGCACTGTGAGCAATTTTGGTCCCCTTATTTAAGGAAAGGTATTAGCGGCCTCGTCACACCCAACTTGGTGCCAGGATGAGGCTGTTGAATCTCGCAAGAGGCCTCTCGCGAGATTCGCAATGCTTGAAACATCTCCTGAGATTTCTTTGAATCTCGCAAAATGTCATGGTCTGGATCTTGCCCTTGCTGGGCGATATCATGATCTGAATGTTTAAATGAACAGAATTACTAATTTAAATATCCAGACTCCAGATTCAACCATCGCCATTCAGCAGCTGTGCCTGAAAGACATTGCCAGGGCGCTGTTCAGTATGTGAATGTCACAGAAACATGGGGAGGGGGAGGTCATTCAGGCCATCAGAGATGCCCCGGTGCTCCCCAGAGACACAGCAGGGTGGCACATTGGAACCTCCCAGGGCACCTGGGAACCCTGGCAGTGCCAGCATGGCACCCAGACAGTTTCATCCCGGCATTACCAGGGTTCCCAGGTTGCAATGCCGGAGTGCAAGGGCCACTTCCAGGGTTCCAGGCTGGCAGTGCCAGGCTGCCCGGGTGTCAGGTTGGCACTGCCAAGGGTTGTGTCCAGGGGGTTCTTGCCATGTAGAGGGGGGCTGAGAGGTTTCCCGGGGACTTCCCCAAAGACGGTGGGTTCAGGGGGGGTCGCAAAAATGGGCGAGGGGCCTGAGAAGGGGGGGGGGTGGAAATCGGGGCTGCCAGACAATATGGCGCCCTGACCTACGAGAAGCCTTTCCTGCTTGTGAGCTTCAAGTGTGGCATCGGCAGAGACAATCTCCCCAAGACCAAAAAATAGGCAAAGTTCCGTTAAATAGTGAGATGTTTCTCAGCGCTGCAGGTGCCATTTTAATTCAAGTCTGTTGAATCATGCCCATTGGTTCACTGGAGGAGGTTCGGAGAAGGTTCACCAGGATGATCCCCGGCATGGAGGCTTAAACTGGTTGGAATTCTGCTCATTGGAACTTAGAAGAATGCTAGGTGATCTCATTGAAATATAAAAGATTCTTAAAGGGCTTGACGGGGTAAATTCTGAGAGAATTTCCCCTCATTGGAGAGTCTAGGGCCAGAGGGTATAGTCTCAGAATAAAGGGACGCCAATTTAAGACTGCCATGAGGAGGAATTTCTTCTCTGAGAGGTTTGCGAGTCTTTGCAACTCTTGCCACAGAGAGCTTGTGTATATTTAAGACAGATAGATTCTTGATCAATAAGGGAATCAAGGGTAACAGGGAAAGGGCAGAAAAGTAGACATGGTGAATGTTGATTCAGCTATGATCTGATTGAATGTCAGAGCAGGCTAGACAGGCCGAATGGCTTACTCCTATTTCTTATTGTCTTGTGGAAGCTCCGAAATTTTGGCAAGTTAAAACAGGAAACATTGACTGGCTCCTTGACTGGCACTTGCAGTGCCTAGAAACACATGGCTATTGAACGTGATTCTCGTTGAATAATTGGCCTGTATGAGAAACGCACGGCCAAGACCACCCATAGCCTTGTTTGGTACAGTGCGGAGCTCCGCTCGCCAGAACCCCCCCATTGTAGCGAAAGATTGGGACGTCATTTTTAAATGGCATCCCGATATCTGAGGCTCCCAAAATCATCCCCAATCTCCCCCCAACATGAACACATTGACGTGGGAGGGTCCCTGCACCCCCAACACCCACGGCGGGCAACCCCAGCCTGGTCACACGTGCAAAATAAATGCCAGCTTGGCACCCTGGCAGTCCGCATGCGAGCTGGCAGTGTCACCTGGGCACCTTGGTATTGCCAGACTGGCACAGAGCTGGCACTGACAGAGTGCCAGACTGGCCCTGCCAGGGTACCCAGGTGGCACCAGCAGTACTAGGACACCACACTGCACAAAGGGCATGTAGCTGGTGGTCTCTGATCCCCTGGGAGACCTCCACAAATGCCTTTCCGTTTGGTCCCGGTTTGTGGCGATCAGTGCTGAACTCGCCCAAGGTCTCTGAGGGGAAGGGTTTGAATCCCAAAGCCTCAGGTACCTCAGCAATCTGCACACTAGAGTGAGGTTTACTGCCTCGCTCTAAAATGCAGGTTTGCCAAAAAGTGATCCCGCCAATTATGGGCGAAATTCACATCGCAACGAATCGTGAGATGGTGTTGAATCTCGCGATACGTGGCGAGCTGGGTAGATCCCGGGAGCGGAGTCACTGGCTTTTAACAGCTACGTTATGCTCCAGCAAACTGCTTTTTGGGTGCAGAGTGGCCGTTGGATATACTTCTCTGGTTGCATACTAAATGCATGCTCGGGGAGCGGAAGTCCTTGAGGTTAATGAATATGATCGCTTGAGGCACAGATGTTGGAGAGCCACGCGAGTGCAGTTAATGACTCCCTGCCCATGTTGGAAGTCAGAGATCTGGGAGACTCTCAAGGCTCTCCCGTTCTGGCTAGCTTGGTCCCATCAAAATTTATGAATGTACAAGGCCTTGCGAACAGTGCATCTGTGAGTTCCCTGATGCACTCAGGTGCAGAGGCCTGCGAGATCCCACATAGGTCACCAGTGGAGCCCTGAAATGAGCCAGTTACATAAAGGTTCAGGGCGGCTGTTACCTTCAGGATGATAGGCAGTGGGTATGCCTTTTTACGTCACACTTGGCAAGTGCGTGGTCAATTCCAGTCCCATGTATCCTGAAGTCACAACACAAGTGAATTAACCAATAATTTGCAAAAACAAATATCCAAAATCCCTGGCCCTTGGCTGCCCAATAATTACAGTCAGCAGGTTTGTAAGTTTAAACCACAATTACTGTTTATTTATAGCTAGAACAATTATGAAATATGCAGTCAATACAGTTGGTTAAATGTCCTTTAACAGCTGACACCCCTTTAACTGCCCCACTCTCTATCCACGCACAAGACAGACAAACACAGAGGGGAATGAAAAGGGAGAAAAATATTAAAGATTAAGGTCAAAGGATGAGAGTTCTTGCTTCAGATGATGAGTTCTTCAGTGCACTCTCTTTACAGTATGTGTGTGGTTTGAAGTCTCTGGTCTATGGCTTGTAATGAACATCTTTGCAGTTTAGCAGTGTAAGGAACTTGTTAAATCCTAGTCTGTTCCGTTTACTTTTTAAAAAATTCCTGTCCTGCAACCTTGCAGATTTTGTTTTAAATTGCAGACTTTAAATTGCAAACTCAAAACACCCCTGGTCAAATGTACTGGCCCAGGACCTGCCCTTGATGCTCTGTGGCATAGCCCATGATGTCATTTTGATGGACTTGGCAAGCAGCTAAGCATTGCCTCTGAAATTCTGGGACATCTTCTGTTCTAGTTTGGGATTGGTCAAGCTTGCCATAAAGTTGCTGGAAGATTCTGAAACAGTTAGGCAAGCTCCATTTTATTTCTCAGTTCTGGTCCCATTTCCTTGCCCAGTGAAGCAGTTGAGGCTCCTTCATTACATGTTTTTAAGGTAAAGATAGATAGTTTTTTGAAGAATAAAGGGATTAAGGGTTATGGTGTTCGGGCCGGAAAGTGGAGCTGAGTCCACAAAAGATCAGCCATGATCTAATTGAATGGCGGAGCAGGCTCGAGGGGCCAGATGGCCTACTCCTGCTCCTAGTTCTTATGTTCTTATGTTCTTATGGTCAGACGTCAAGAATAGTCAGGAGTTGGTCTAATCACTCTCTCTCTCTATCAGGCCTATGAAAGTTTAAGTTCCTGGTTGAAAGGCTATGGAGCTGAAACTAACCTTCCTCTCTGCAGTCAGTTTAACCTGTGGACGTTACACTGTCAGTATTCGTGATCTGCAAAGACGTCAGACATGCGGTCGAGGTGTGGAGCAGATGGACAATCTTCAGTTAAATTCTCAGGTAGAGAATTCCAAGACTGTCTCAGTGAGACTGTGATTCAATCTGATGGAGGCCTGTCAGGGCTCAGCTTCAGGGAGGAGGGGCGGGGTGGTGTTTCTGTGTGAAGATCACGATTGTTAAAAGTGAAAGTGGCTTTGGGCAGCATGGTAGCACAGTGGTTAGCACTGTGGCTTCACAGTGCCAGAGTCGCAGGTTCAATTCCTGGCTTGGGTCTGTGTGGAGTCTGCACGTTCTCCCCGTGTCTGCGTGGGTTTCCTCCGGGTGCTCCGGTTTCCTCCCACAAGTCCCAAAAGACGTGCTGTTAGGTAATTTGGACATTCTGAATTCTCCCTCTGTGTACCCAAACAGGCGCCGGAATGTGGTTACTAGGGGCTTTTCACAATAACTTCATTGCAGTGTTAATGTAAGCCTACTTGTGACAATAATAAAGATTATTATTATTATTGAAAAAACTCTACAGCCTGCAGGTTCTAGCTGAAGATTATCATTAGTAGATAACTGACTGCAAACACCGCTAACTCAACAGCAAAGAACCATTTCATGCCTTATTAATCCCTGTAATTTTCAATCATTTCCCTATCCCCACCATATGTCTGTCTTGTGTGTGTCTGGATGGAGGGTGGACAGGATTTGGGGAATAGTTAGATTAGCAAACCATGTTCCATTCTTACTATTAAATGTTCATCTTTTCGTTGTTATAAAGAGCAGCATGGGTGGCACAGGGGTTGGTACAGCTGTCTCACGGCGCTGAGGTCCCAGGTTCGATCCCAACTCTGGGTCACTGTCCGTGTGGAGTTTGCACATTCTCCCCGTGTTTAGGTGGGTTTTGCCCCCACAACCCAAAGATGTGCAGGGTAGGTGTATTGGCCACACTAAATTGCCCTTTAATTTAAAAAAAAATGAATTGGGTACTTAAAATTTTTATTTAAAAAAAAATCTTTTTGTTGTTACAAATAAACAGTTTTTTAATATTTTATCTGCAACTCACTGGAGCAGTCAAAGGTCAAAGCTCTCAAGAAAATGCACAAATTATTGGTTAATTCGCTTATGTTGGGACTCTGGGGTCTATGGGGCTGGAATTGACTGCGCACTCACCCCAGAGTGCCATAACAGCAGTATATCTTACTCAAAGCTTTTCCACAAGTGGCCTCGGGCTTCACATCAGCCTGTTTTTTCTCAGAGAGAGTTATCAGACTCTGGACTGTGCTCGCACAGCGTTTCTGGAGAGAGAGAGAGAGAGAGAGAATTATCAGGTTCTCACAATGCCCGTTTAGTGTGAATTAACTGGATATTCCTGGAGTGAATTGGTTAGATTCCTCCACCCAGCCTGCAGAATCAAAAGTGAAATGAAAAAAAACAAGCCTTGTGACACTGAAAAGTATAGCATTCTGATCAGGTCCAATTATCACCTACCACCGAACAGAGCACTGCCCCTTTTGGCCAATTCATTGGCCCTCAGCCTCATCAATCAAATCGAGTCATCAGTGATACCTCCTGCTGCTGCAGCCTGCTTGAATTTGTCTGCTTGAATTTAAAGGCACTGGCCATACACAAGCTCCTTTGCCTTAAAGTCACAGGTCATCCATGGATCAAAAATGCAACAGCAAAACAAAAGAAATGGGAAATAAGGGAATAAATAGGTAAAACAAGAACAAACAAGAAGGACCCTTACACCACCAAGTCTATATAACATCAACACCTGGAGCAGGTGTGACAGGTGAGTGACCGTGTCCCTTGACAGAGGAATCTCCTCCGACATTGGTTTCCACTCAGCTGCAAGAAAGTTAGGTGCCATTTCTAAAACCCGGCTCATAGATAGTGGGCGGGATTCTCTCACCCCAGGGACGGGCCGGAAAAACACCAGGACAGGCGCGAATCGTGCCATGCCGCCCCGACGCCGGTCTGTCGATTCTCCAGAGAGCAGAGAATTGGCGCCATTGGCACCGGCACGGTTGGCGCGGCGCTGGTCGGGGGCCGCTCTGCGGGCCCCTCCCCCTGTGATTCTTGACCCGGGATGGACCGAGCAGCCACGCAAAAAAAGCCGAGTCCCGCTGGTGCCGTTCATGCCTGCTCTTACCCGGCAGGACCTCGCCATGGATGCATCCGGGGACGGCCTGGTGGGGGGGGGGGGGGGTCCGACCCCGGAAGGGGGGGCCTCCGCTGTGGCCTGGCCCGCTACCGGGGACTACCTGTCGGCTGGTCGGCCTCCCAGGCTGGGGGCTTCTTTTGTTCCGCTCCGGCCCCTGTAGCCCTACGCCATGTTGCGTTGGGGCCAGCGCGGAGAAGGGAGCCACTGCGCATGCACTCATTGGAGCAGTCCCACTGTGCATCCATGCATTGGCGCCGGTCCCACTGCGCATGCGCAGACCCGGGGCGCCCACCTGATGCCGGGGATCGGCAGACAGAGCAGCGGGGCCGCTCCAGTGCCGTGCTGGCCCCCTATAGTGGTCAGAATTGCTGCTTCTGAGGGCATGTTGACGCCGTCGAGAAAAGCGATGGCATTTACAGCGGCGTCAGCACTTCGCCTCAGGATCAGACAATCCCGCCCGATGCATCTGAACGACCTCTCTTGCTGGTTCCCCCCTCTGGCTGCGGAACAGGCTTTTCTTCCTCAGGGTTCTGCTGCTGCCTCCAGAAAGCCACACGTACTGGTGCCTTTGTTGTCTTTGTTGTCTCACAGTGAGTAGGATCACAGCCAGTCCTACTGGCTCATCTCTTTCTCACTGTAATCACTGTTGGGAAGAAAGAAGAAATATTACAGATCGCATGCCGCAGTGCACCGGGTGCCTGCTGTCATACCCAATGCCCAATGAGCTCATGCTTACAAAACACAGTGTCCAATATTAGGGCAATGCCACAACCAATCAGGGTCAAGCTACCTGGTTTATATTTTCAAACAATGCTTGGCAGTTAACTGTCAGTCACAATTAACTGGTGTATTATTCATGGGAACCCATCTACCAATCAGAGTCCACTTGCCAACCAATGAGCACTCTCTTTTCCTACAGTGTAAAGTTGTTGCTTCGCCTGACACTGGTATTCTTGCAATTGTCCTCACGAGTGCAAGACTAAAATTTTCAACAAAATGCCTTGTTTCAGTGAGACTCATGTCAGGTCCTTGGGGGGCAGGGGGGGGGGGGGTTCAGGTTGAATTCGGAGAACATGTTTTCCCTCATTTTGAGATTTTGACCACAGTTTCAAATCCAGGGGTCTCCAATGTAAAATGGAGATAAAGAGTAATTTCTCCTCTCAGAGGCAGATTAATCTTTGGCATTCTCTACCTCATAAAGCAATCAAGGTTGGTTCACTGAATATATTCAAGGCTGAATTAGACAAGTTTTCAAACTAAAAGGGAGTCAAATGTTGTAGGGGACAGGTTGGTCGGTGGTGCGAAGGCCACAATCAGATCAGCACCGATCTTATTGAAAGTCGGGGCACGGTGGCTCTTCCTCCTCCTTTTTCGTCTGTTTAGTGCCCCTATTTATAAAGTTAAGTAACCCACCACATTAACTTGCCTTGGCACCTTGAAAGATTTCTGAATATATCCCTTTGTTGTGCAGACCCTCGAAATAATACCACACAGATCACACTGCCTCGCCATGTTGTTCCTCCCAAAGTGCATCACCTCACATTTATCTGTTTTAAATTTCATCAGCATTGTGGCTGCCCACTTCACCAATCTGTTTCAGTCCTCCTAAAGTTAGGATTTAACATGCTCCCAAATTTTGTATCATCTGCAAACTTTGAAATTGTACTCCCTTTCTCCTATAGCCCAGGTCCTTTCTGCATTACAAAAAAGTAATGGTCCAATAACGGTTGTGGGAAAAACAACACACTCCCTTAGCAGCTGTTAAAACATTACAGATATTTTAACTTTGATGCATGCATTTATCACGGTGACATTAAATATCAGTGAACTTTCTCTCAATATGAGAACAGCGTGTATGGACTGCACTATTTATAAACTTTCAAAAGTTGCCAAATTTCTTCAGGTAGCCCTGATGTTAATTGCAAGTCTAACATCAGGGTTATATGAAGAAATTTGGATTGAGTGGGAGAGGGTGGGAATATCAAATGTAAGTAAGTTCAACACATCTGTCTCTGATACTTAAACACAGGCAACTCATCATCTGACTTACAGGTTTGGCGTTGAATATGTGGCAGCAGAGCCGAGTGCAGAGTTGCAAGAAACAGACTGAAGCCTTATAATGACCAATGTGCTTTTGGGGAAAAATGGATACAATTAAAATTTTGGGAAAATGTTTTATGTGGGGTGATGGTCCCTTTAGGGCGCGATTCTCCGCCCCCACGCCGGTTGGGAGAATAGCGGGAGGGCCTCCCGACATTTTTTGTGCCCTCCCGCTATTTTCCCCCCCCCTCGCCCGACCCACGACACGAATCGCCGCTCGCCGTTTTTTACGGCGAGCTGCGATTCTCCATGGCCGATGGGCTGAGTGGCCGGGCCTTTACGCCCATTTTTTCACGGCAGCAAACACACCTGCTTGCTGCCGTCGTAAAAACGGGCGCTAGATGCCCGTTTGGGGCATCCAGAGGCCCGTTTGGGACGGGAGCACCACCGTTGTGCTCGGGACGGGACAGGCCCGCGATCGGTGCCCACCGATCGTCGGGCCTGCGTCCAAAAGGGACGCACTATTTCTCCTCCGCTGCCCGACAAGATCAAATCGCCATATCTTGTCGGGCGCGGGTTCCATCAATGGCGTGATGACGTCACCTGCGCATGCGCGGGATGGAGCCGGCTGTGCGTCATCTTGGCGCGCGGCCTTAACGACGGTCATTAAGGCTGCGACGCCGTGATTCCCGGGGTCCCGCTCCTAGCCCCGATGGGGGGAAGAATCGGGTCCCGGGAACGGGCGTGAAGGCTGCCGTGAAACACGGACAGTTTCACAGCAGCCTTTACGACTCTCCGCATTTGCGGAGAATCTCGCCCTTTCTCTGGAAGAATTTTTCTTGAAAAAGGCAACTAGCTTCCACTAACCATGTGACCATGTGATCAAACTACTTGAGAGATAAACAATAATTTAAAAATGTGGTAAGCAAGAAGTTAATTACAGGAGGAAGTCAAATAGAGTCATCCAGCACAGAAAAGGCCATTCGGCTCATCAAGCTTGTGTCAGTCAAAAACCACCACCTAACTATTCTATTCCCATTTTCCAGCCTTGTATGCCTTGGGATCGCATTTTCACTTCTAAATACCTCTTAAATGTTACGAGGGTCTCTGCCTCCACCACCCTTTCCGGAACAGCGAGTTCCAGACTCCCACCACCCTCTGCGTAAAAACGTTTATTACTCCCAACTCCTCTGAACCTCCTGCCCCTAACCTTAAATCTATGCCTCCTGGTCATTGCCCCACCACAAAGGGGAAAGGTTTCTTCCTGTCTACTTTATCTATACCCCTCATAATTTTCCCCCTTAGTCTCCTCTGCGCCAAGGAAAACAACCTCAGTTGATCCAATATCTTCATAACTAATACTTTCCAGCAACATCCTGGTAAATCTTTCAAGTGCTATCACATCCCTCTACTCCAAATGCAGATTAATTCTGTTCCTCAGAATAGTTTCCTCACCACTGAAGTTAGATTGACTGGTCTGACAGGGGTTGGTTGAGCACAGTGGGCTAAACAGCTGGCTTGTAATGCAGAACAAAGCCAGCAGAGCAGATTCAATTCCCATACCAGCCTCCCCGAACAGGCGCCAGAATGTTGCGACTCGGGGCTTTTCACAGTAACTTCGTTGAAGCCTACTTGTGACAATAAGCTATTATTTTTATTATGTAGATTCCTAGTTTATCCCTTCTTGAATAATGGTACCGCATTGGCTATTCTCCAACCTCCAGCACCTCTCCTGTGGCCAGAGAGGAATTGAAAATTATTGCCAGTGTGCCTGCTATTTCCTCCCTTGCCTCACTCTACAACCTGTCATACATTTCACTTGCCCTGGGGTCTTGTCTACTTTTAAGCCTGCCAGGCCACTCAAAATCTCCTCTCTGTCTATGTTAATCTCTTCAATTTTATTACAGTCCTTCTTCCTAATTTCTATACTTACAATGTCCCCCTCACGGGTAAACACTGACACATTTAGAACTCTACCTACATCCTCCAGCTCCACACACAAAGTATCACTCTGGTTTTTAATGGGCTCTACTCTTTCTCTATTTATCCATTTACCCTTAATGTATTTGTAAAACAACTTAGGATTTTCCTTTATTTTACCTGCCAGTATCATTTTCATGACCCTTTTTGCTATCCTATTTTCTTTTTTAAGTTCCCCTTGCACATTCTATACCTCTCTAGGGCTACTGCTGTTTTGAGCCCTTAATATCTGTGACAACCTCCAGTTTTATCCTGATCCAATGTTGTATATCCCTCAATATCCAGGGTTCACTGGATTTGCTGGTCCCACCCTTTTCCTGTATTGGAACATGTTGGCCCTGTACTCTCCCTCTTCCCTTCTTGAATGTGCCCCACTGTTCTGTCATCGATTTACCCAAAAGTGTCTGCTCCCATTCCACTCTGGCAAATCATATCTGATCTTATTAAAATTGACCTTCCCCAGTTTAAAACTTTGATCTCAGACCGATCCTTGACCTTTTCCATAACAATCTTGAACCTAACAGAGTTATGATCACTGTCTGCGAAATGCTCCCCCACTGATACTTCAACCATTTGCTCAGCTTTGTTATTGTAAATTAAGTCCAGGACCGCCCCCTCTCTTGTAGGTCCTTCTACATACTGGCTTACAATATTCTCCTGGATTAACAATTTTGCTCCCTCTAAACCTTTCATGCTATGGCTACCCCAGTTAATGTTGGGGAAGTTGAAATCCCAAACTATCACTACCCTCTTACTTTTATACTTCTCTGAAATTTGGCTACATATCTGCTCTTCTATTTCTCTTGTACTATTAGGGGGCCCATAGAACACTCCCAGCAATAGAAAGGCAGCAGGGTAGCATGGTGGTTAGCATAAATGCTTCACAGCTCCAGGGTCCCAGGTTCGATTCCCGGCTGGGTCACTGTCTGTGTGGAGTCTGCACGTCCTCCCCCTGTGTGCGTGGGTTTCCTCCGGGTGCTCCGGTTTCCTCCCACAGTCCAAAGATGTGCGGGTTAGGTGGATTGGCCATGCTAAATTGCCCGTAGTGTCCTAAAAAGTAAGGTTAAGGGGATTGTTGGGTTACGGGTATAGGGTGGATATGTGGGTTTGAGTAGGGTGATCATGGCTCGGCACAACATTGAGGGCCGAAGGGCCTGTTCTGTGCTGTACTGTTCTATGTTCAATGTGATTGCTTCTTTTCGGTTTTTATATTATACCCACATGACTTCAGTTGAAGAGCCTTCTAAGATGTCATCCCTCCTTACTGCTGTAATCAGTTCCCTGATCACAATTGCAACACCCCCTTCTCTTTTACTTCCTTCCCTACCTCGCCTGAAGATCCTGTATCCTGGAATATTGAGCTGCCAATCCTGCCGCTCTCTGAACCATGTCTCAGTAACAACAATGACATCATATCCCCATGTTTTTATTTGTGCCCCCAATTCATCTGCCTTGCTCGTCAGATTCCTTGCATTAAAATAAATACCATCCGGCGGGCAGCATGGTAGCGCAGTGGTAGCCCTGCAGTCTCGCGGCGCCGAGGTCCCAGGTTCGATCCCGGCTCTGGGTCACTGTCCGTGTGGAGTTTGCACATTCTCCCCATGTTTGCGTGGGTTTTGCCCCCACAACCCAAAGATGTGCAAAGTTGGTGGATTGAACATGCTAAATTGCCCCTTAATTGGAAAAAAATAATTGGGTACTCTAAATTTATATTTAAAAAATAATTAAATACCATCCAATCTTGCCAAACTCCCTTGTGACTAAACTGGTCTGGACATTCTATGCCTTCCTGGCTCACTTGATGTCTCTTCTAATTTTGGCTGTGCATCTATCCCTGCTGAACCTTGTCTCAGGATCCCAGAAGCTGCTAAGTTAGTTTAAACCCTCCCCAACAGCAGTAGCAAACTTCCCTGCAAGGACCCGGGTCCCACTTTGGTTCAGCTGCAAACTGTTCAACTGCTACAGGTCTCAACATCCCCAAACACAATCCCAATGTCTCATAAATCTAAAGCCCTCCCTCCTTCACCATCTCTCCAGTCACACATTCATCTGGACAAATCTTCTATTTATATACTCACCAGCAGAAGGCACTTGAAGTAATCCCGAGATTGCTACATTCTGGGTCCTGTTTTTAAATCTACTTCCTAGCTCCCTAAATTCTGCTTTCAGGACCTCAGTCCAGGGCCTGTTTTTAAGCAGTATGGTTGAGAACAAGCTGGCTGCAGGGAGCATTCCTTTCCAGCGGAAGACATTCTAAATTCTGTGTGATTGCTAAAAGGGTTTAAAACCCTTGACAGCTGAAGGACTCTACTCATGAGAGAGCAAGTTTCTAGGTGCAAGATTTCAGAGTTAAAGAACTTGGAACCAGGAGAGTTCTGATGCAAGGTGGCTATGCTTAAAATGCTAGCCTGTGTTGGACTTGCACTCAAACATGAGACTGTTAGAGGAACTTTCAAGGGACAACCTTAGAACATAGAACAGAGAAAATACAGTGCAGAAGGAGGCCATTCGGCCCATCGAGTCTGCACCTACCCACTTAAACCCTCATTTCCACCCTATCCCCGTAACCCAGTAACCCCCTCCTAACCTATTTTTTGACACTAAGGGCAATTTAGCATGGCCAATCCACCTAACCTGCACATCTTTGGACTGTGGGAGGAAACCGGAGCACACGGAGGAAATCCACGCAGACACGGAAAGAACGTGCATGCTCCGCACAGACAGTGACCCAGTGGGGAAACGAACCTGGGACCCTGCCGCTGTGAAGGCACAGTGCTAACCACTGTGCTACTGTGCTACCCTCAGCCTTATTGAAAGAAAGTGAAAATCCTGTAAAATCTCAACCCTTTGACAAATCTTTGAAACAATAACATATCATCAGGTGGTTAATCTTCCAATTTCTGATGAGTTTCTGACATCTAGGCTTCTCATAATTTGTGCACCTCAATTAGGCCACCTTTAGCTTTCTTTGGTCTAAGGAAAACAAACCTAGCCAATCCAATCTTTCCTCATAGCTGCAATTTTCAAGCCGTGGTGACATTTTAATATCTTCCCAACTGCACTGGTCCAAGCAGCTATCGTCCAATGGGGTTAATTCCAACTTCGGGTGCAGCTGCAACTCATCCATGATTTTCATACGTTTGAGACTGGTGAAGCATCAATAATCTAAATACCTTGAAATCGGAACTGATTTTGTGTTTCATACCAACAAGTTCACAAGTGATTGCAGGGGTTTATTTCTGAATTCTCCCTCTGTGTACCCAAAGCGGCGCCAGAATGTGGCGACTAGGGGATTTTCGCAGTAACTTCAATGCAGTGTTAACGTAAGCCTGCTTGTGACAATAAAGATTATTATTATTATTACATTCTGGTAAATATCCTCTGCACTCTCTCCAGGGTAATTGTGACCTTTGTGTAATGAGGTGACCAGAACTGTGCACAAAATTCCAGCTGTGACCTGGTTTGCATTTCAACCTGTCCCAACATTGAATCCCTGCTTTTGTCTTCCTATCTCACCAATAAAGGATCGCTTTCCATATGCTTTTTTGGCCACCTTGTTCACCTATCCTTCCACTTTCAATGACTTAAGGACATGTCGGGAATGTGAGTACCTGTATAGAGTGTAAACCTTTAAATTCACTTACTTTACAGCAGGAGCGGCCTCCGGATATTCGGCGGGAGCAGGGGCCTGTTGGGAAGGTGAGTACCTGTATATAAGTTGGGCAGTTGCTAAACCCGAGAGACTACACTTGTAGTGTCCCCCACGCTTCCACCTCCTCTAACCTAAGGGGTTGAGGAAATATCAGGTAAGCTCTTCTTTTCTTTTTCTTGTTTGTATCTAGAGGGGATGGCAGGGAAGGCAGTACAATGCTCCTCCTGCAGAATGTTTGAGGTGAGGGACGCCGTCAGTGTCCCTGCTGATTTCATCTGTGGGAAGTGCACCCAACTCCAGCTGCTCAGTTCCGTGTTAGGGAACTGGAGCTGGAGCTGGATGAATGTCGGATCATTCGGGAGGCAGAGGGAGTCATAGATAGAAGCTTCAGGGAGGTAGCTTCGCCAAAGAATAAAGATAGATGGGTGAGGTGAGAGGGGCTGGGGGGAAGCAGTCAGTACAGGGATCCTCTGTGGTCATTCCCCTTAGCAACAGGTATACCACTTTGGATACTGTTGGGGGTGGGACGACTTACCAGGGGTCAGCCATGGGGTACAGGTCTCTGGCACAGAATCTGTCCCTGTTGCTCAGAACGGAAGGAGGGAGAGGAGAAGAACATTAGTCATTGGAGACTCCATACTTAGGGGGACAGATAGGAGATTCTGTGGGAACAAGAGAGACTCGCGGTTGGTGTGTTGCATCCCAGGTGCCAGGGTCCACGATGTCTTGGATTGTGTTTTCGGGATCCTTAAGGGGGAGGGGGAGCAGCCCCAAGTCGTGGTCCACATAGGTACCAACGACATAGGTAGGAAAAGGGATAGGGATGTAAGGCAGGAATTCATGGAGCTAGGGTGGAAACTTAGATCCAGGACAAACAGAGTTATTATCTCTGGGTTGTTACCCGTGCCACGTGCTAGTGAGACAAGGAATATGGAGAGAGAGCAGTTGAACACGTGGCTACAAGGATGGTGCATGAGGGAGGGTTTCAGATTCCTGGATAATTGGGGCTCATTCTGGGGTAGGTGGGACCTCTACAAACGGGATGGTCTACACCTGGACCAGAGGGGTACTAATATCTCCTCTTCGGGAGGGTTTAAACTAGTTCAGCAGGGGATTGGGAACCTGGATTGTAGCTCCACTACACAAGAGGTTGAGAGTATGAGGTCATGAGTAAGGTTTCAAAGTTGCAGGAGTGTACCGGCAGGAAGGAAGGTGGTTTAAAGTGCGTCTACTTCAATGCCAGGAGCATCCGGAATAAGGTGGGTGAGCTTGCGGCATGGGTTGGTACCTGGGACTTTGATATTGTGGCCATTTCGGAGACATGGATAGAGCAGAGAGAGGAATGGTTGTTGCAGGTGCCGGGGTTTAGATATTTCAGTAAGCTCAGGGAAGGTGGTAAGAGAGGGGGAGGGGTGGCATTGTTAGTCAAGGACAGTATTACGGTGGCTGAAAGGACGTTTGATGAGGACCCGACTACTGAGGTAGTATGGGTTGAGTTTAGAAACAGGAAAGGAGAGGTCACCCTGTTAGGGGTTTTCTATAGGCCTCCGAAAAGTTCCAGAGATGTAGAGGAAAGGATTGCAAAGATGATTCTGGATAGGAGCGAAAGTAACAGGGTAGTTGTTTTGGGGGACTTTAACTTTCCAAATATTGACTGGAAACACTATAGTTCGGGTACTTTAGATGGGTCTGTTTTGTCCAATGTGTGCAGGAGGGTTTCCTGATGCAGTATGTAGATAGGCCAACGAGAGGCGAGGCCGTATTGGATTTGGTACTGGGTAATGAACCAGGACAGGTGTTAGATTTGGAGGTAGGTGAGCACTTCGGTGATAGTGACCACAATTTGATTACGCTTACTTTAGTGATGGAAAGGGATAGGTATACACCGCAGGGCAAGAGTTATAGCTGGGGGAAAGGCAATTATGATACGATGAGGCAAGACTTAGGATGCATCGGCTGGAGAGGAAAACTGCAGGGGATGGGCACAATGGAAATGTGGAGCATGTTCAAGGAACAGCTATTGCGTGTCCTTGATAAGTATGTACCTGTCAGGCAGGGAGGAAGTGGTTGAGTGAGGGAACCATGGTTTACTAAAGCAGTTGAAACACTTGTCAAGAGGAAGAAAGAGGCTTATGTAATGATGAGATGTGATGGTTCAGTTAGGGCTCTTGAGAGTTCCAAGTTAGTTAGGAAGGATCTAAGGAGATAGCTAAGAAGATCAAGGAGGGGACATGAGAAGTCTTTGGCAGGTAGGATCAAGTATAACCCTAAAGCTTTCTATAGATGTGTCAGGAATAAAAGAATGACTAGGGTAAGAGTAAGGCCAGTCAAGGACAGTAGTGGGAAGTTGTGCGTGGAGTCCGAGGAGATAGGAGAGGTGCTAAATGAGTATTTTTCGTCAGTATTCACACAGGAAAAAGACAATGTTGTCGAGGAGAATACTGTGATACAGGCTACTAGACTAGAAGGGCTTGAGGTACATAAGGAGGAGGTGTTAGCAATTCTGGAAAGTTTTAAAATAGATAAGTCCCCTGGGCCGGATGGGATTTATCCTAGGATTCTCTGGGAAGCTAGGGAGGAGATTGCTGAGCCTTTGGCTTTGACCTTTAAGTCATCTTTGTCTTCAGGAATAGTGCCAGAAGACTGGAGGATAGCAAATGTTGTCCCCTTGTTCAAGAAGGGGAGTAGAGACAACCCTGGTAACTATAGACCAGTGAGCCTTACTTCTGTTGTGGGCAAAGTCTTGGAAAGGTTTATAAGAGATAGGATGTATAATCATCTGGAAAGGAGTAATTTGATTAGAGACAGTCAACATGGTTTTGTGAAGGGTAGGTCGTGCCTCACAAACCTTATTGAGTTCTTTGAGAAGGTGACCAAACAGGTGGATGAGGGTAAAGCAGTTGATGTGGTGTATGTGGATTTCAGTAAAGCGTTTGATAAGGTTCCCCATGGTAGGCTATTGCAGAAAATACGGAGGCATGGGATTCAGGGTGATTTAGCAGTTTGGATCAGAAATTGGCTAGCTGGAAGAAGACAAAGAGTGGTGGTTGATGGGAAATGTTCAGACTGGTGTCCAGTTACTAGTGGTGTACCACAGGATCTGTTTTGGGGCCACTGCTGTTTGTCATTTTCATAAATGACTTGCAGGAGGGCGTAGAAGGATGGGTGAGTAAATTTGCAGATGACACTAAAGTCGTGGAGTTGTGGACAGTGCAGAAGGATGTTACAAGTTACAGAGGGACATAGATAAGCTGTAGAGGTGGGCTGACAGGTGGCAAATGGAGTTTAAAGCAGAAAAGTGTGAGGTGATTCATTTTGGAGGGAATAACAGAAAGACAGAGTACTGGGCTAATGGTAAGATTCTTGGTAGTGTGGATGAGCAGAGAGATCTCAGTGTCCATGTAAATAGATCCCTGAAAGTTGCCACCCAGGTTGAGAGGGTTGTTAAGAAGGCATACGGTGTGTTAGCTTTTATTGGTAGAGGAATTGAGTTTCGGAGCCATGAGGTCATGTTGCAGTTGTACATAACTCTGGTGCGGCCGCATTTGGAGTATCGCGTGCAGTTCTTGTCGCCGCATTATAGGAAGGATGTGGAAGCATTGGAAAGGGTGCAGAAGAGATTTACCAGAATGTTGCCTGGTATGGAGGGAAGATCTTATGAGGAATGGCTGAGGGACTTGAGGCTGTTATCATTAGAGAGAAGAAGGTTAAGAGGTGACTTAATTGAGGCATACGAAATGATCAGAGGATTAGATAGGGTGGACAGTAAGAGCCTTTTTCCTCGGATGGTGATGTCCAGCACAAGGGGACATAGCTTTAAATTGAGGGGAGATAAATATAGGACAGATGTCAGAGGTAGGTTCTTTACTCAGAGAGTAGTAAGGGCGTGGAATGCCCTGCCTGTAACAGTAGTGGACTCGCCAACACTAAACGCATTCAAATGGTCATTGGATAGGCATATGGACGATAAGGGAATAGTGTAGATGGGCTTTAGCGGGGTTTCACTGGTCGGCGCAACATCGAGGGCCGAAGGACCTGCACTGTACTGTAATATTCTATGTTCTATGTCTTTCACTTCCTCAACCCCACTCAATATCTTCCCATTTGTTTGCTCTCCCCATATACATCATCTCACACTTTTCCAAATTGAATTTCATTTGCCACTTCTTTGCCCACTCAACCAAATCATTGATATCATTCTGAAGTCTACAGCTATTTTCTTCACTATCAACTACACGGCCAATGGATTGGATTTGTTTATTGTCACGTGCACCGAGGTACAGTGAAAAGTATTTTTCTGCAAGCAGCTCAACAGATCATTCAGTACATGGGAAGAAAAGGGAATTAAACAAAATTCAAGAAAATACATAATAGGGCAACACAAGATATACAATGTAACTACATAAGCATTGGCATCGGATGAAGCATACAGGGTGTAGTGTTAATGAGGTCAGTCAATAAGAGGGTCATTTAGGAGTCTGGTGACAGTGAGGAAGAAGGTGTTTTTGAGTCTGTGCGTGTTCTCAGACTTCTGTATCTCCTGCCCAATGGAAGAAGTTGGAAAAGTGAGTAAGCCGGGTGGGAGGGATCCTTGATTATGCTGCCCGCTTTCCCAAGGCAGCGGGAGGTGTAGATGGAGTCAATGGATGGGAGGCAGGTTCGTGTGATGGACTGGGCGGTATTCACGACTCTCTGTAGTTTCTTACGGTCCTGGGCCGAGCAGTTGCCATACCAGGCTGTGATGCAGCCCGATAAGATGCTTTCTATGGTGCATCTGTAATGTTTGTGTCATCTGCACATTCCCCGATCATATCGAAGTCAATAATAAATAAAATAAACAGCAAGGGCCTCAACACTCAGAAGGTGGAATATGACTGGAAACCACTTCCCATTCACAAAAAAGATTAAGCTTTGTTTTCTGTCACTGAGCCAATATTGGATTCAACCTGCCACCTATATCCTATGAGATCTCACTTCTCTGACCAGTCTGCCATGTGAGACCTTGTCAAATGCCTTACTGAAATCCATTTGGACAACATCCACTGCAATACACTCATCAGTCCTCCTTGTTGCTTCTTCAAAAAAAGATTAATAAGTTAGTAAGATGCGATCCTCCCCGAACAAAACTATGCTATTGATCCCTGGTCCATCCATGCCTTTCATAGTGACAATTTATCCTGTCTCTCTCAGAATTATTTCCAATAATTTGCCTACCACTGAAGTCAGAATGACCTGCCTATAATGTTCTGGCATATCCCTCACACACTTTTTAAATACTGGTGCAAAGTTTGCATGTAAAGGAATCAGGACTGTGATAGATAGAAGGAATTAATTTGAAAATTACTTTCATAAAACCTTCAGTAAGCTGCATTTTCTAAGAGCAAGGTTAACCAAGCATATACACGGTCAACTCCTTTCACATCAATGTGACATTGCTTATAAAGATTACACACATTTATAAAATAGAGATAATGTCTCAAGTCTGTATGAGACGTCTTCAGAGCTGAAGAGATGGAGAAATATGCTGGGTTATATACTGTATATGGGGGAAGGGATAGCAGCTGGAGATGAGTAAAAGGTCAATGATTGGTTGGAGCTAGGAGAGATTGTAACAAAGATATGTAGGTCATGGGACAGAGGAAGCATTAATGTCAGGAGAAGATGCATAAAGGTAAGATATCAGAATGTGCTAATAGGAGTAGAAAGGTCAATGCTCAGTATTTGCGACATACATTGGAGATGGACCATGTGAAGGTGAGAGAGGGGTGGAAATTGGAAGCAAAGTTGACAACCTTTCCAAGTCCAGACGAGTATTGCTTCGTAGTTGCTTCAGGGTATATTCATAACACAATATTAGCCCATAACTCACTGTCCGCCGCACATACACGGTGCGCGAACCAGAAGTGCAGACACATGGACATGCGAGCTGGAATTGGGCAGCGTTTAAACTCCATGTCCTTTTTTTTTTACCTGCTTGTCTTGATGTGTTGTGCTGAACCTGCTGTGTTAAAAATACTGGGAGAGCGCTAACTTGGTCGACTTGCCCTGATGCTAGGTAATGCTTAGGATGTCAGAGTCACGACTGCCAAAGCAAACCTTCTTGTCCCAGCTCAAGGAAGGATTCCGAAAAAGAGGAGGAGAAAGGAAGCTCTTCAAAGATACCGTTAAGGCTTACCTCAAGAAATGGAACATAGGCGCCAATGCATGAGAGAACCTAGCTAAGAAGAGACCTACTTGGAGGAACCTCCTGATTCAAGGGACACAATTCTTCAAGAACACCCGATGGCAAGTGGAGGCCTGGAAAAGGAGGCTGGGAAAGGAATACCTGCGATCTAGTGACCAAGGACTGATCCCACCTTTTGGAAACTCCTGCCAAGTGGGTGATTGAAGATGGGGCTCTCGGATTGGGCTCACCAATCATGCAAGGACCACAGGACCCATGACCAGTGACACAGAGTTTCTTAGATGAGCAATTATACTTGTTGGCGAGTGATTGTTGAAGATTCCGTATGCTCCAAACCCATTCTATCCATTATAGTTCCTTTAATAAAATACCATCATCGTGACAGACCAAAGTTTATTTTAAAAATCTTTCTTTCACTTCCCCTGACTCCAAACTCACTTTATATATTGAAGTACCTTTTAATGGAATTAACAGCATCATGACAAACCAAAGTTTTTCAAAAATAAAAATATATCTTCCTTTCACTTTAATTACATTTTAAACAGATTTCTAAACACTAAACACAAAGAATATAAAACATGAAACTATCAAAAACAATCTCTGCTCAATAGTCCTGGACCAAGAAAAAAAAGTGCAAATTAAGAAGTGTACTCCCCCCTCACCTCCCACAGTTACTCGCCTCTCTCAGTTACTCCCCCATCATAGATACTCCCCTCTCACAGTTACTCCTCCGTCAAAGTTACTCGCTTCTCACAGTTACTCCCCTCTCATAGCTACTCCCCTCTCACAGTTACTCCCCTCTCACAGTTACTTCTCTCTCACAGTTACTCCTCCCTCAAAGTTACTCCCCTCTCACAGTTACTCCCCTCTCACAGTTACTCCCCTCTCACAGTTACTCCCCTCTCATAGCTACTCCCCTCTCACTGCTACCCCCCTCACAGTTACTCCCCTCTCACAGTTACTCCTCCGTCAAAGTTACTCCCCTCTCACAGTTACTCCCCTCTCACAGTTACTCCCTTCTCATAGCTACTCCCCTCTCACTGCTACCCCCCTCACAGTTACTCCCCTCTCACAGTTAATCCTCCCTCAAAAGTTACTCCCCTCTCACAGTTACTCCCCTCTCACAGTTACTCCTCCCTCAAAGTTACTCCCCTCTCACAGTTACTCCCCTCTCACAGTTACTCCCCTCTCAAAGTTACTCCCCTCTCACAGCTACTCCCCTCTCACAGTTATTCTCCTCTCACAGTTACTCCCCTCTCACAGTTACTCCCCTCTCACAGTTACTCCCCTCTCACAGTTACTCCCCTCTCACAGCTACTCCCCTCTCACAGCTACTCCCCTCTCACAGCTACTCCCCTCTCACAGTTACTCTCCTCTCACAGCTACACCCCTCTCACGGCTACTCCCCTCTCACAGTTACTCCCCTCTCACAGCCACTCCCCTCTCATAGTTACTCTCCTCTCACAGTTACTCCCCTCTCACAGTTACTCCCCTCTCACTGCTACCCCCCTCTCACAGTTACACCCCTCTCACAGCTACTCCCCTCTCACAGCTACTCCCCTCTCACAGTTACTCTCCTCTCACAGTTACTCCCCTCTCACAGTTACTCCCCTCTCACAGCTACTCCCCTCTCACAGTTACTCCCCTCTCACAGTTACTCCCCTCTCACAGTTACTCCCCTCTCACAGTTACTCTCCTCTCAGTTACTCCCCTCTCACAGTTACTCCCCTCTCACAGTTACTCCCCTCTCACAGCTACTCCCCTCTCACAGTTACTCTCCTCTCACAGTTACTCTCCTCTCAGTTACTCCCCTCTCACAGTTACTCCCCTCTCACAGTTACTCCCCTCTCACAGTTACTCCCCTCTCGCAGTTACTCTCCTCTCAGTTACTCCCCTCTCACAGTTACTCCCCTCTCACAGTTACTCCCCTCTCACAGTTACTCCCCTCTCACTGCTACCCCCCTCACAGCTACTCCCCTCTCACAGCTACTCCCCTCTCACAGCTACTCCCCTCTCACAGCTACTCCCCTCTCACAGCTACTCCCCTCTCACAGTTACTCCCCTCTCACTGCTACCCCCCTCACAGTTACACCCCTCTAACAGCTACTCTCCTCTCACAGCTACTCCCCTCTCACAGTTACTCCCCTCTCACAGCTACTCCCCTCTCACAGTTACTCCCCTCTCACAGTTACTCCCCTCTCACAGTTACTCCCCTCTCACTGCTACCCCCCTCACAGCTACTCCCCTCTCACAGTTACTCCCCTCTCACAGTTACTCTCCTCTCACAGTTACTCCCCTCTCACAGTTACTCCCCTCTCACTGCTACCCCCCTCACAGTTACTCCCCTCTCACAGTTACTCCCCTCTCACAGCTACTCCCCTCTCACAGTTACTCCCCTCTCACTGCTACCCCCCTCACAGTTACTCCCCTCTCACAGTTACTCCCCTCTCACAGTTACTCCCCTCTCACAGCTACTCCCCTCTCGCAGTTACTCTCCTCTCACAGTTACTCCCCTCTCACAGTTACTCCCCTCTCACAGCTACTCCCCTCTCACAGCTACTCCCCTCCCACAGTTACACCCCTCTCACAGTTACTCCCCTCTCACAGTTACTCCCCTCTCACAGTTACTCCCCTCTCACAGTTACTCCCCTCTAACAGCTACTCCCCTCTCACAGCTACTCCCCTCTCACAGTTACTCCCCTCTCACAGTTACTCCCCTCTCACAGTTACTCCCCTCTCACTGCTACCCCCCTCACAGTTACTCCCCTCTCACAGTTACTCTCCTCTCACAGCCACTCCCCTCTCACAGTTACTCCCCTCTCACAGTTACTCCCCTCTCACAGTTACTCCCCTCTCACAGTTACACCCCTCTCACAGTTACTCCCCTCTCATGTCTTTTTCCCTCTTTATTCATCATCTGCTGCTGATGTTCATTTTGATCTTTACACAAGGTCCAATCTGAGGCAGCCAAATGTGTCTAAAACTGTTAAGTTGTTGAAACTAACCTCTCAATATATGTATCGTGAACCCTTTCCCATTGGAATTTAAGTATAAGTGCCGAGTATTTATTGCTCTAGTTGCTTAACTTTACTGAACTCGTGATCTTGCTTTGTGTTCTCACCTTTGTTTGAGTGTCAAGTTTCAGGCAGCCTGGGAAACCCTTACAAGCACAATGGTTAGCACTGATTCTTCACAGCGCCAGGGACCTGGGTTCGATTTCCGACTTGGGTCACTGTCTTCCTGTGTCTGCGTGGGTTTCCTCCGGGTGCTCCCGTTTCCTCCCACAGTCCAAAGATGTGCAGTTTAGGTGGACTGGCCATGCTAAATTGCCCCTTGGTGACAAAACAAAAGGTTAGGTGGAGTTACTGGATTATGGGGATGGGATGGAGGTGTGGGCTTAAGTGGTCTTTGCAAGGGCCGGTGCGGACTCGATGGGCCGACTGGCCTCCTTCTGCACTGTAAATTCTATGACTGATTATTAGAAGATAAGGATTAGGAGCAGGAATGGGACATTGGGCTCTTATGGGTCTGCTTAGCCATTGCTTAAAATTAGGCTGATCTCCTGCCATGTTAAGGAATGGGTTAAGTAACATTCCAATTAGATGTCTCGTTGATCCAATAATTGGCACTGATATGTAAAGAAGCTACAGCTGGCTTTGGGGGCATGTGATGTGATGATAGAGTTTGGTGCTGAGTGTGTTCAATGAAAAATAAAGGTGTTTGGGAAAAGGAGCAGATTTCTTGACTCTTTACTCAACAGCAGCCAGAGGCTAACAGTGGGAGCAGAGGATGGTTGCTGTGGAAATGTAAAGGGTTGACAGATACTTTTCCAGGAAAAAAAAAATCAACCAAGGAGTGAGTGAGAAGGAAAAAAAAAGAAGAAAATATGGCTGAATCTAGGATAAATATGGCTGGATATGACTATATGACCGTGGAGAAGTGAAGTTGTTAAGTGGATTAAAGTAATTGCCTTGGGAAAGAGTGAACAAGGTATGGCATTGGCTCTTTCTCTACTTATGAGAGTTAAATCTGGAGCAAAGTGTTTTCTGAACTGGAATTTGAAGAGTTAGACTCAGACGAAGGTCTGGAGACTCTATTATGTTTTATGGATAAGGTTTATCAAAAGGATGACTTGTTAAGTACGTATGAAGCCTGGTCAGAATTCGATAGATTCCAGAAAGATATCTTTATTGAGGACTATATAATGGAATTTAGCAGACTATACAGAAGTCTGCACAAACACGGCCTGGAATTTCCACAATCTGTGTTGGCATTTAAGTTACTGGACTGTGCTAGAGTGACCAGTATGGATAAGCTCCTGGTTTTGACAGGAGTTAAGTTTGCGGATAATGATACCTTATTCGATCAGATGATAAAGGCCTTAAAGAAGTTCCTGGGAAAACATTCAATTCCTAGGGCTCTTATGTCACAAATGGGTCAGTCAGCAATAAAGCAGACTATGGGAGATACATTACTGACAGGATGGCGAGATCGTACAGCTACAAACAGCGTTCCGAGAATATGGAAGGAGATGGGGACCTGGAAATTATGAAGACAAAAGCCCATTTAAAACCTATAATAGGAGGAGGGACATGTAGAATGGAAATAGGAAAATGAACCCCAGAAATGCCCGGGGTATGATAAATCGATATTTTCGGTGTGGCTCTCAATACATTATGCTTTCAACTATCCAACACGTTATGATAGAGTGTTTGAAGCTACACATGACACGGAAGAGTCAGAAGAGGAAAAAGATAGTGACCAGAAAGAAGGCATTGTCCTATTAACAAGCAGTTTTACTCCTGTAATGAGGGTGTTGGTTGCAGAATCCTTCAATTGTGCTGTATTGGACAGTGGCTGCACATCTACTGTGTGTGGGATTGACTGGTTAAAATATTACCTGGACTCTTTTAATGCTGGAAATCGTAACAAGGTTAAGGAATTTGAAAGTTCCACAAGTTTCAGGTTTGGGGATGATAATACTCTGAAGTCGCTGGAAAGAGTGGTGATCCCTTGCAACATTGCCAGACTGAATCGTTTCATTAGCACGGATGTTGTATCAAGTGAGAAACCGTTGCTTCTGAGCAGACCGTCGATGAAGAAAGCACACATGAAGCTGGATATGGAACAGGATAAGGCAAAAGATTTTGGAAAGACTATTGTATTCTGTTACTGATGATATTTCAGGTGCAGTTGTTAAGGATGTGTTATTGGCAGCTGGAAATGGGACTTTAGCTGATAAAAAGCTTGTTGTATTAAAACTGCATGGGCAATTTACACATCCATCTCCTCGGAGGCTGAAAAATTTATTAAAGGATGAAGACTACACTGAGCTGACAGAACAGGTTAGTGATCGCTGTGAGGATTGTAGGAAGTACACAAAGACACCATCACGACCGATAGTAACCCTACCTTTGGCCAGGGATTTTAACAACAATGTGGCAATGGACCTTAAGATTTGGGATAAAGGTAACAATATATTTACTTTGCATTTTGTAGATTTAGCAACCAGATTTAGTCAATCAACCATTGTACGAAGTAAAGAAAAGAGAGTACTCCTGGATCAGATGGTGGAAAAATGGATAGGGACAGGAATGGGCCAACCGGCAAAATTCCTTACAGACAACGGGGGAGAATTTGCTAATGATGAGTTTTGGGATATGTAAATAGCACAGTTAGGAATACAGCTGTGGAAAGACCATTTAGTAATGGTGTGTGTGAAAGAAACCATGCAGTAATAGATGACAAGCTCTGGAAAATTTTGGCAGATAGGCCAAATTGCAAGTTAAATTCAGCTTTAGCATGGGCGGTACATGCAAAGAATTCATTGCAGCTGGTTGGGGGCTATAGTCCCTATCAATTAGTGTTTGGTAGAAATCCTAAAATTCCATCCATTTTGGATGACCAGCCTCCAGCTTGGGAAGGGACTTCAATTAGCTCTGCCTTCGCTGAGCATTTAAATGCATTACATAGCAGTAGAAAAGCTTTCTTGGAAGCAGAAGTTTCTGAAAGAATTCGCAGAGCTTTAAGGCATAATGTACGGCCATCAAATACCGTTTTTCAGCAAGGAGACATTGTATACTGTAAGAGAGACAATTTAATGAATGGAAAGGCCCAGGGAAGATCATAGGCATAGATGGCAAAACAATTATTTTTCGACATGGCAATCAGACTGTTAGGTTGCATTCATCATGGATATTGGGCACAGATTACAATTTTTCAAGTTTAGACAGAGCAGACAGTCATGATGAGGAGCCAGGTTCATCTGGTACCCATGTGTTACTATGAGGACCAGTTAACTGATATATATATATAGGGTTTCTGTAGTGGAACACAACATTTCTGATGAATTAGAACAGGCCATTTTTCCGAAAGGACAACTGCCAAAAGTTGGTACAAAAGTGACATACTTGCCTGAAGGGTCTAGTCAATGGAAGGATGCAACTGTTATTAGTAGAGCAGGGAAGGCCACTGCAAAGTATAAACACTGGTGGAATGTACAGCATTCAGGGGAGGGTGTCAAGACAATGGATTGGGAACGCAAAGTTCAAAAATGGAGGGCGCAGAAACGCAGTGCCAGTTCAAATAATACATCAGATAGTGAACAGGTTCATAGGAAAAGGTCGAGAACTATTGAAAGGATATCCCACAGCAGAAGGGAAATATCTAGCAGTACAGAACGAGATACCAGACGCGAGAGGGGACATAGTTTGTGAAGGTCTCAAAACATATGTAAGATTATGAATGCTATGAGGAATAGAAGCCCACATGCAAGTGAGATTTTGGTGGCCTCCAATAAATTAGATGAAAAAGTTGTCAAAGATGCCAAACACCAAGAACTGCATAGTTGGAGTGAATTTGGGGTATACGCGGAAGTACCGGATAGGGGACAAAGCTCTATGCCACAGATGGATTTGCATGGAAAAGGTTCTTCCAGATGGAACTTATAAGGCAAAGGTAAGGCTTGTGGCAAGGGGATTTGAAGAAAACTTAGAAGATCAGGATTTAAGGTAGATTCACCTACGGCAGGAAAGGTTATTTTAAAGATCTTCTTGGCTCTATTAGCTACAGAGACATGGGAATGAAAATCTATAGATATAAAAGCTGCCTTTTTGCAGGGACATCAACTTCCGAGAGACATTTTTTTCCGTCCTCCTAAAGAGGCAGCTAACACAGAAGGGGTACTCTGGAAGTTGAACAAATGTGTATATGGATTAAATGATGCGTCTAGAGTCTAGTATTTTTTGGTAAGGTCAGTTTTGTTAAAGTTAGATTGTTGCCAGTTGAAAGCAGATCTGGCAATGTTTTACTGGCACTCTAAAGGAAATCTTTCTGGCATCTTTATGATGCATGTCGATGATTTTTTTGTGGGTGGGACTAGTGATTTTGAAGCTATTGCCATCTCTGGGTTGAGGAAAGAATTCGGGGTTGGAACTGGAAATCAAACAGACTACGTTAGGGGCAACTTTACAGCAACAATCTTATTTGGACAGCATCAGCCAAGAGCAATTAGTTGTAGTTGGGTTTCACAAAAAGACCCAGTGGTTTCAAAGATGGAAAAAGAGCAACTGCAAAGTTTAATTGGGCAACTGAATTGGCTAGACAGACTAGCCCGGACATTAGTTTTGATGTCTTAGAGTTGAGTACAAAAATAAATTATCCTGAAGTGGAAGACATAATGAGAGCAAATAAAGCATTGGTCAAACTAAAAATGCAGGAGGTTCCCGGTTTTAGGTGATCTTCGGCACTTGAAAATCATAGTTTATAGTGATGTGCCCTATGCAAATTTATGTGATGGTGTTTCAAGTGCAGAAGGTTTTATAATTTTCCTTATGGGAGACAATGGTAACTGTTGCCCTCTTGTGTGAGAAACAAAGAAAATAAGGAGAGTAGTCAAAAGCACCTTGCTGAGACTTTAAGCCTTGTAGAGACGGTGGATATGGCCTTTTTTATATATCTCAGATATTTTGGGATTAGGGAATTTGGGTAACATGCCCATTGAGTGTCACATTGACAATAAATCCCTGTGGGAAAATGTGCACTCTACAAAAAGTGTCAGTGAGAAAAGGCTAAGGATGGACATCGCAAGTTTGAAGCAAATGTTGGACAGAGGGGAGATAGCAAAAATTCAATGTGTCGACAGAAGCTATCAATTATCTGACTGTTTAACAAAAAGAGGGGCTAGTTCACAGAAACTTTTGGATATTGTTAATGAAGGGCGCCTGTTTCTGTGACTGTTTGTTTTGGGTTGTTTTTTCCTTCCAAAAAAAAATGGAAAAAATGAAGAGGGGGGAAATTGCGTGTGTTTTTGAGTTTCTTGTAATTTTGTTTTCATCAAATTATTTTCTTTCTCCAAGGAAGGGGAGACTGTTAAGGAATGGGTTAAGAAAATCCCAATTAGATGTCTCATTGATCCAATAATTGGCACTGGTATGTAAAGAGGCTACAGGTGGCCTTGGGGACATGTGATGTGATGATAGAGTTTGGTGCTGGGTGTGTTCAAAGAGAAATAAAGGTGTTTGGGAAAAGGAGCAGGTCTCTTGACTCTTTACTCAACAACAGTCAGAGCTCCACCTTGCTGCATTATTCCCTTATTCCCTCATTTCCTTAGTATCCAAAAATGTATGAAACACTGTCTTGAATACATTCAGTAACTGAGCACCCAGTCATTGGGATAGAGAATCCCAAAGATTCACAGTCCTTTGGGTAAATAAATTTCTCATCATCGCAGAGGCTGACCCCTTATTCTGAGACTCTGATCCCTAGATTCTAGATGGTCCAGCCCTGGGAAACATACTCCCAGCATCTGCCCCATAAAGACCTTTAAAACTTGTGTAATTCAATGATTTAAATATTTAGATTGCTAATCAATCTTACACACTAAGAGGAGAACACGTCCATGCTAAATATGGAAGTAAACGGGTTGAAGCTAGCTTCTAGACATGCTCACATTTTTCATAATCAACCCACTCAGTGCTCCACATTGAATAACGCAGCATTATCTCACTAAAATGAGTGCTGGTGGCGGTACAGTGGCACAGTGGTTAGCACTGTTGCTTCACAGCGCCAGGGACCCGTGTTCATAGAATTCCTGGCTTGGGTTATTGTCTGTGCGGAGTCTGCGTGTTCTCCCCGTGCCTGTGTGGGTTTCCTCCTGGTGCTCCGGTTTCCTCTCATAAATCCCAAAAGACGTGCTTGTTAGGCGAATTGGACATTCTGAATTCTCCCTCAGTGTACCTGAACAGTCACTGAAATGTGGCGATAAGGGGATTTTCACAGTAACTTCATTGCAGTGTAATGTCAGCCTACATGTGACACTAATAAAGATTATTATTATACCTGCCCAAGGTCTTCCTTCACTGTTCAAAATCGACTATGTCTTTTATGAATCTTTCCAAAATACAAATTAATCTTCTATGTTCCTCCCTATTATTATTTTTGTTGGAGGAAATGGCGGCCTAGGTTTTCCAAACATTGAGTCACCAATAGCCCATTTATTTTGATGGGAAATCTTTTCCATATTGACTTTACCAGATTGAGGCCTAACATAGGTGTTAAACTTTAGCCCAATCCTTCCCTTTGCTGTCGTAAATCCTGGGGCACTAAAAATGCTGCAAATGCCGATATTCTGGTAGTTACAGAACTGCTTTAATAATTCATTTGCCATGGCTGCATATTGCTTTAATATATCTCCCACTGGTAAGTCATAGTTGGGCTTTGAGGTGGAATCTGTCATTAGCTGCATTAGCTCTGTGTACTGACCTTGTTGGCAGTTGTCATGGAAACCTAAATGAAACGTGCTCTTTGGCAGCTGTTAAATGTTATGACTATTTTAAATTACTCAACGGTCTTTCCTCCGAGAGAATACAAAGGAATTTGACAATCTTGAAAGATTATGCATAGTTTGGAAGAAACTCCGCTGAGGTTTAAAAATATTGCCACGATAGGGTAAATGTGAAACAGCTATTTTAACTGGCTCATCTGGTCAGGTGAAGAGGCTGTAGTGCAGGTGAAAAATATTGGCAGTACGATGAAAAATCACACTTGCCAAATAAACCATTACAATCACCAGCTTCAAAAATACTGTTCATAAGTGCATTTTCAGTGCAGCAATTAAACTCAAATCTCAACAACTAACAAGAGGGTAAAATGGAGCAAATTGAGAAGGGTTTCCATAATGTGATAATTACTTCTAAACAGGGTTGATGCTTTTAAAGGAAGCACAAGGTATGGATAATATACATCCTCTAACCTTCAAAGGAGTTTGGGACAGAATGATAAATGTTTTAACTGACATCTGTATTAGCTTGAGGATTGAAAAGTAGCCAGTAGAAAAGCATATTTAAGCAAAGGTTTCATAGACAGATTTACGGCCAAATTTAATATCAATTTTAAGAAAATTATTTGAAATATTTTTTATGGGACCCCCCCGGGTGAATATTTCAAAAAGCAGGACCTGAATGTTTGGATTGCGGGGGTTCGCTGGAACATATCCCCACTTTCTCTGACTGCTCCGCAGCCAATTTATGCTCCAATGCATGTTAATTGGCTGTAGGTGAGACTTCCACTCCTTACACGGAAGGAAGTTTTGTCTTTTGGCTGATAGCTCTTCAGTTCATGCAGCAACAGCGCTTCAGTGGACAGAAAAGGAACTACATCAACCTGCCTGAGCCTGTGATGGGACTGGAGGACAAGGCAAGTGTAAGGGGTCCTAGAACAGGGAAGGAAGGGAAGGCCTGGGGGTTTCCAGGGGGTGATCGGAGTATCGGGGGAGAGGTTGGAAGGGGATGGAAGTCTGGAGGAAAACCAGTTAGAGCAGGGTTTCGAGGGAGCTGACCCCCACCAATATCCTGCCCAATATCTAATTTTGAGTCCGTCTGGTCTTCCCTCACAAAAGGTTCAATGTTCCAACTGTTTCAATTAGCATAAATAAAGATTCAATGTTCCAGGCTTCCATGCAGCTTAAAAATTGAGACCAATTAATGGCCACTTAAAGGTATGGCCACCTAAAATGGGTTCCAGCATAGAACGCTGGGAAAAGTGGCCAAGTTCAGGGACAGACAGGCTGTAGCTCTCAAATAAACAAAAAACATGCAGTCCAGACTTTGCAAACAACACAGGAAAGAGGCCATCCTGGGACAATGGGCTCAAAATGCAAATTGATATAGTGTAGCAGACTTGCTGGCATCTGTTTCCTTATTTGGAAAGGCCTACGTGCCTCGGACACCAACAGACATGGCCGGTGAGGACATGCCCCGCCATCAATGTAGCAAGTCTGGATTGGAAGTTCACCTGGGACCACCCAAATTCCATTTTCTTCCTATGTACTGAATGATCTGTTGAGCTGCTTGCAGGAAAATACTTTCCACTGTACCTCGGTACACGTGACAATAAACAAATCCAATCCAGTCCAAAGGGATGCGAAACCCACAGGGATAAAGGGTGCGGTGCAACCCCACATTCACTCTATCACCGACAGCACTCTCAACAGCAGCTCTCGACAGCAACCAACAACGGTGACACTTCACCGGCCGAAGAAGTGAAAGACCATCCATGCTATAGACGGAAGGACCAGAGCCAAGGACAACAATGATCAGCAACAGACTTTCAACATTGCCAGACTGCGGACTCCAGATAAAGGCTGGGGGCTGGATTGTCCCTTTCAGTGGCTAAGTGCCGGCTCAAACAGAGAATTTTCGGGCATTTTACGGCCCGTAAATCATCGCTGAACTCTGGGACCGGTGAGGGTCCAGCAGCGTCGCCGGGTGAAGCTCCCGCGCCGAAAATGGCCATAGAATGACCGGGTCCCTGGTGGCGCATGCTCACGGCGACGGCCTTCAGCGGTCGTGCCATACAACATGGCGCCGGCCATGCGCGAACCCAACCCGTCATCCTCGACCCCACAGGCCACCCCCTGACCATCTCCCACCAGTGTCCCCAGCCATCGCGGAAGCCCTCCTGGCCAGCGGTACGGATCCTAGCAGAGTGTGGCGGCTCTGGACACAGTCCACAGCCGCCACACTGGGTTCCTGACCGCTGAGACCACACGTCCCCCGCGCGGTCAGGAACTCAACCCATCGGGGTGGAGCATCGCGGGAGGGCCTGCCAATGACGCGCCAACTCCGTCGCAACGGTGTGTGTAGCGCGACATGATTATGCCACTTCCAACGGGACAGAGCACGGCTGACCGGCGTCAAACCAGCACCGGCCCCGATTTGGGCGTCAGAATGGATTCTCCGCCTGATTGCCAATTACGGTATCGGTGTTGGGCAATGGAGAATCCCGCCCCATATCTGCCTGGTACATGCCAGTCACTTGAAAGTTAAGTTAAGGTCTTGTGTGTAATAGCTTATAGTTCAACTTGTATGTGTGTGTGATTGAGATAACTTTAACATTGTGTCCGAACCAATAAATTATATGATTGTATGAAACAACTTGTAGTCATTTGTCCATCGTATACAGGTTAAAGACACACTGTGGTTTAGGCACAACAAAGGCCTCAATTGGGGCAGAGGTGATTTCCCTTCTGACACCTTGTCTGCCCCAGCGTAAAATTGCTGTGTGGTAGGGGCAGGGGGGAACTCGGGGGAATCGCATCCCTATGATTCCATGCTCCCCTCCTCCACCTAAAACCCACCAGGGCTGAGGAGTGTAAAATTCAGGCTTATAACATGTCAGAAGAAAATCTGCATAGATTCAAGAGGGAAGATCATGTTTATTGACTTTCAGGTGCTTTATCATAAACATATTCCAGACGAAAAACCAGATCTAAATTTTCAAATTCCAATAACAATCAGTAATTCTGGCACCAGTAATATTGGAATTGTATTTTAATGTGCACAAGACCAGTTCAGACACGTTTTACTGATTCCCTCCATTTCCATGTTTTACTGTTTTTCCTTTTTGGTTTGGAGGGAAAAGAAAATGTTCACATGAAGGATGTTTTCTTAAAGAGTACTACAACAGAACCAAATCAGTTATTTGAAAGATATATCAGTCTTCAGTACAAAACACTGTTAAAAGCCCCTTATGTATATCAATTCAGTATGGTAGTCTCATGGTTTTGAAACTATATTAACAACTCCGAGATCCCAAGATTAAAACCATTGTGGGAAAATAACCATAATTCTTATAAAGAAAATCAATTTGGTCGTTGCGAGGACTAGATCTTGACCAATCCCCCATCCATCCTGAGAACAAGAATCCCAAAGAACACCAAATATTACCAGGAGTGCGTTCTTAAAAAGTAAACAACGAGTTTAGAACGTGAGTTTAGCTTCTCGAAAGAAAAGAACAATCACGCCGCAACACAGATCTCGAAGAGAGCACCAAGTTACTGATCATAAGATGGAAGGTGTGAAAATACCAGAACACTTCAGGGCGACCGGCAAGCTAAGTCTAAACTGGAAACATTTCAAATAGCAATTTGAAGTTTTTTTTTATCTGCCTCCGCGTTAGAATCAGTTCCTGATCAAGAAAATTTCACTCTTCCTCAATTTGGCATCACCGCTGGCATTAGAATCATTCCATTCTTTTGAATGCACAGACAGTGAGGATAAAAAAAATTTTGAACAGGTCGTGGACAAATTTGAATTGCATTGCAAATCGCAAGTCAATGAAACATACAAGCGATTCATGTTCAGAAAAAGGCAGCAACTTAAAGGAGAATCGGTAGATTTGTTTATAACTAATTTAAGACTGAGAACGCAGTCCTGTAATTTTTCCTCTGTCGCGGATTTGATGTTCCGGGATCAAATAGCGTTTGGTATATATGATGAGCAATTGCGAGAAATATTAATAAGAAGACCGATTTTGCCGTTAGAAGAAGCCATAAATCTTTGCAAGGCCAGCGAGCAATCCACACACGAATATGCAGAGTTCAGGGCTATAGAAAAAGGCACAAACTCGGGCAACGTGGCAGACACCATTAACACTGTGGCGCAGTTCAGAAGACAGCACGCCACTGGTGGTGGCCATTTTGAAACTGATGTCATGAATGTGATGACATGCACACGCTGTGGCCACACCCACTATAGAAAAAATTGTCCTGCAAAAGGGAAAACATGCTCGCAATGCAACAAGTTCAATCATTTTGCTTCACAATGCCATTTTACTTCAGCGATACCAGCAAACAACTCTAAGAAATTGTTCTATACACATAAAAAGACACAGAGTATACAAAATGAAGGACATGAAGAAACATTTCCAACTTCAAATAATGATTCCCCTAAGTTTACTGAGCAGGATAACTTCATGGTAAAAGTGATAACCAGAGTTAATGAACTGGACAATGATGAAAGAAAAATATTTCAACTCTTCGATTTAATTAAAGGTTGGGGCATTTCTGAGTCCAAATGGTATGCCTCAACACAGGTATAACCCATCCAGATCGCAAAGGCAAAGATTTTGTTTGTGCAGGCAGTCATAGACTCATAGAATCATAGAATTTACAGTGCACAAGGAGGCCATTCGGCCCATAGAGTCTGCACTGCCCCTTGGAAAGAGCACCTTACTTAATCCCACCCTATCCCCCTAACCCAGTAACCCCAACTAACCTTTTGAACACTAAAGAGCAATTGATTATGGCCAATCCACCTAACCTTCACATCTTTGGACTGTGGGAGCACCTGGAGGAAACCCATGCAGAGACAGGGAGAATGTACAGACTCTGCACCGACAGTGAGCCAAGCCTGCAATCGAACGTTGTCAGGCTCTGTTAGTTTGTGCTCCAATATATAGTTAATCTCCTCCTGGACCTGGACCATCTTTTCTCGGCCTAGGTGTGGTAGTCACCACTGATGTATATACTGTGTATATATATATATATATATATATGTGTTTTACGGTAAGGCCCCTGTACTACAGGTACGGGGGAAGATCCCTGCCCACAGGCTCCGCCCAGTAGGCGGAGTATAAATATGTGTGCTCCCCGTACAGCAGCCATTTTGTCAGCTGCTATAGGAGGCCACACATCTCAGTGTAATAAAGACTCGATAACATTCTACTCTTGTCTTCTCGTAATTGATAGTGCATCACTAGGTACTAGTGTTATTGCCTTATGAGAGGGGCCTGTCCTATATCTGCGTCATGTAGATCTAAGTGGTAAAGCCTGACTTACCTTATCAGATGTTTTTTAAATGCAGTGATCAGCCTTGTCAGGACTCCTTGCTGTTCTGCATTTAGATGGGGAGGAATATGGGGCGGGATTCTCCGACTTCTCGCCGGGTCGGAGAATCACCGGCGGCCGGTGAGAATCCTGCCCCAGCCGTCTCCCGAAGTCTCCGGCACCAGAGATTCGGAAGGGGCGGGAATCGCGCCCTGCCTATCGGCGCCCCCCCTCTGGCGATTCTCCGGCCTGCGATGAGCCAAAGTCCCGCCGCTGTCATGCCGGTCCCGCCGGCGTGAATCATGCCACCTGCCTTACTGGCAGGACCAGGTGGTGCGGGCGGGCTCCGCGGTCCTGGGGGGGGGGGGGGGGGGGGGGCGCAGGGAGATCTGGCCCCGGGGGGTGCCCCCACGGTGGCCTGGCCTGCGATCAGGGCCCACCTATCGGCGGGTGGGCCTGTGTAATGGTGGCCCTCTTTTCCTTCCGCCTTCGCCATAGCCTTCACGATGGCGGAGGCGGAAGTGACCCCCTCCCCTGCGCGTGTACGGGGATGACGTCAGCAGCCGCTGACACTCCGGCGCATGCGCGGACTTCTGCCAGCCGGCGAAGTCCTTTCGGCCCCACTGGCGTGGCGTCAAAGGCCGTTCCCGCCAGCCGGCGGGGCGCCAACCACTCCGGCGCGGGCCTAGCCCCTCAATGTTAGGGCTTGGCCCCTAAAGTTGCGGAGACTTCCGCACCTTTGGGGCAGCCCGACGCCGGAGTGGTTCACGCCACTCCATCCCGCCGGGACCCCTCCCGCCCCGCCAGGTAGGGGAGAATCCCGCCCAAGGTATCCAATTTCCCTAGAATTCCTTTGTTTGCTAACCGGACAATAGGGGCATTAACATTGGCCTCTCCTACATCTCTCTCCAATTCAGGGGCATCAATGCAAGCCTCATCTACATCTCCCTCTAATTCATCCTCGCTGTTCTTCTCATCGTCTGTTGGTATTGACCAGACAATTACATGCTTGCTCCCTTCTTGGGTCGGATATTGCTTTTGTAATGTTGACATGAGAGACAACGTTTTTTCCAGTGGTCTGGTGTGTTATTGTAGTTGTTTACCTCCTTGAGTTTCTTTCCTTCTCTGTTCAGGCCACCGAATTGAGCCTTTGGGTAGGACCTTTATCACATAGTCTCCTGGATGAAAGGTTCGGACCCTGGCATGTTTGTCTGCTTGTTTCTTCATAACTGTTTGGGAGATGCTATTAATTGTTCTCCACCCTAGGGCAGCACGGTGGCGCAATGGTTAGCATTGCTGCCTCACGGCGCTGAGGTCCCAGGTTCGATCCTGGCTCTGGGTGACTGTCCATGTGGAGTTTGCACATTCTCCCCGTGTTTGCATGGGTTCCACCCCCACAGCCTAAAGATGTGCAGGGTAGGTGGATTGGCCATGCTAAATTGCCCCTTAATTGGAAAAAATGAATTGGGAACTCTAAATTTCAAAAACAAAATTGTTCTCCACCCACACCACAGGCTCTTATGAGTCGTTCATGGAACACGGTTACGTAGCATAAAATGGAGACTTCCTCTTCTGTTCTAAACATATCTGATTAGTTTCAGAGGATCTCTCACTTGATGTCCACTATCTAACTTAAATGGAGTAAAATCACTGGAACTATTTGGTAAGTCTCAGGTTGTAAACAAAGAAAACCTGGTCCTTTACCCCAGTCATGGGGTACAGTCATTGTTTTTTAGGGTCTGCTGCTGCAGTTTTACTGCCTCCTGGAGTTGCAGGTGACACGTTGAGAATGTCAATTGGTCACGCCCTAACCTCCTGGAACATTCAGGTTATGAAATCTCTGATCTGACAGGATCTCGATGGGCAGTCCGTCCAAAGTTGGCGAGGAGACCAGGGGCAACTCGCCACCAGGCCAGGGCTGAGGAGAGCGTGGCAGACAAGGCGATAACCAGGCAGCCAGCAGAGAGGTGAGGTTGCCGTGGTGAGGTGCGGGGCAAAACTGCAAGGGGGGGGGCAAAACTGGGAGAAGGGGCGATGTTGAGATGGGGAAAATCCGTGATGGGGATAAAATTGGGAGAGGGGATAAAACTGGGAGCGCGAGGGCAAAGCTGGGAGTGAGCCGGCAAAGCTGGGAAGGAGTAAATTTGAGAGAAGGGACAAAGCTGGGTTAGGGAGCAAGGCTAGGATGGGGATAAAATTGGGAGGGGGCATAAAATTGGAAGAGGGGGCACAATTGGGGCAAAGCTGGAGGGATGGAAAAGCTGGAAGGGGGCTGGTAGGATCCCGAAGGAAAACCAAACTATTCTCAATTTGTAAAACTGAGGGACTGTTACTGTACCACAGGAGGGACAAGATGAATACTTTCTCCCCATTAGCAAAACTACTAGATTTTTATTTCATACCTGCCTCTTTTTTTGTCACATATGACAATCTTAAATGCTTTCTAGCCAACTTACGAGCCTGAATTAATCTCTCCATAAAGTTTGACATGTATTGCAAAAATGTTTGGTATGATTCAAGAGAAAATGTTCAAAGTGTCATTTCGGGCATGATTGACCGAGTGTTTCCGGAAGGCCATGTTGGCGAGATCGTGGCCTGGATTTAATGGCACTTTGTGCTGAACACGAGCTCCCATGAGTTACATGCTATTACTGGCTCCCTCGCCTATTGATTCGCCAGACCCGCTCCTCGGCAGCTCCCCGCTAACAAGGGGGAGCTGCTTTTCAACGCTCCCTCACAATGCACTCCAAGTCAGCACGTAAGCATGGCATCAAGCACACCTGCTTCCTGCTTTGGCAATGCCAAGGGAGACCACAGTCGGAAATCTGCTGGATCTCAGGATTCAACTGAGTTCCAGTCAGATGCCGAGCCTCTGGGCAAGGTTATCCTGGAGCTCATGCAGGTGCTAGGGTACAGCTGTGAAATTCAGGAGGGACGTCAGTGCTACTCTGGCGAGTGCATAGCCGATTGGAGGAGTCTGAAAGATTACGGGCGCAAGAGATAGCGCCCATAATGCGTGGCACCAGGGCCAACACTGCTAGGGTGGCACCCGCAGTGGAGAGCCGAGAGCACTACATCAGCGTCTTGAGTGAGGGTACCCAAGGCATGGCTCAATCTGTGATGTCTCTGGCTGAGGGCCTTGACATCAGGTCCCTGTCGATGAAGGACATATCCCAGATGCAGGTGGACATTGTTGGCAGGGCACTGCAAAACATAGCCCACTCACCGAGGACCATCGCTGAGGGCATCAACACCATGGTGAAGACCATGGGGAACCGCCAGACTGGCAGAGCCAGATGACTCGCAGGTCTCCGGAGCTCACTCCAGCTGCCCCTCCGTCCCATGGAGATCACCAGGGCCCTATGGGCACCATCTGGGAGTGGGACACAGTGGAGGCCGACCCGATGTCTGCCACCAAGTAGACAACAGCGGTCTCCAGTTCTTCCGGATCCCTCCCTTCTGACACAGGCGTAAGGTCAGCAGGCAGAATAGGGTAACATGGTGATGCCTATAACACCAGTAAGTCAGCCTGGGCCCTCCGGCTCCAGGCTCTCCAGAGGATATCCGGCAAGGGCATCAAAGGCCACAGGGCACAGAAAGCAACAGGCTGCCTCCACATAGAATCATAGAATTTACAGTGCAGAAGGAGACCATTCGGCCCATTGAGTCTGCACTGGCTCTTGGAAAGAGCACCCTACCCAAGCCCACACCTCCACCCTATCCCTGTAATCCTGCAACCCCATCTAACCTAAGGGCAATTTGGCATGGCCAACCCACCGAACCTGCTCATCTTTGGTCTGTGGGAGGAAACTGGAGCACCCGGAGGAAACCCACGCACACACAAGGAGAAAGTGCAGACTCTGCACAGACAGCGACCCAAGCCGGGAATCAAACCTGGGACCCTGGCACTGTGAAGCCATAGTGCTGACCACTATGCTAAAGTGCTGCCCATCTGATGTGCATCCTGGGAACACACCTAGATGTAGCAGTAGAGCACGAAAGATTAAGAAGATTGAAGATTGAGGACGCTGGGGTGGGGGAGGGGAGGCGGAGGGGTGGTGCAGAAACCATCTGTAGCTAAGGACAGTGGGATTTCAGATGTTCACCATTATGAAATGAAAATCGCTTATTGTCATGAATAGGCTTCAATGAAGTTACTGTGAAAAGCCCCTAGTCGCCACATTCCGGCGCCTGTTCGGGGAGGCTGTTACGGGAATTGAACCGTGCTGCTGGCCTGCTTGGTCTGCTTTCAAAGCCAGCCCTGTGCTAAACAGCCCATCATGTAACACACAGAGAACATAGAGACCAGAACATAGAGTGCAGAAGGAGCCCATTCGGCCCATCGAATCTGCACTGACCCACTTAAGACCACACTTCCACCCTAACCACGTAACCCAATAACCCCTCCTAACCTTTTTGGTCACTAAGGACAATTTATCATGGCCAATCCACCTAACCTGCACATCTTTGGACTGTGGGAGGAAACCGGAGCACCCAGAGGAAACCCACGCAGACATGGGGAGAACGTGCAGACTCCGCACAGAGAGTGGCCCAGTAGGGAATCGAACCTGGGACCCTGGCGTTGTGAAGCCACAGTGCTAGCCGCTATGCTACCGTGCTGCCTTCACATGATACATGTGAAGTCTCCGTTAATGTTATTCTTCACAGCGGGGCTGCCTGCAACCCTCCCTTTTCCCCCACTCCTCCCAACCCCTGGTCCCTGAGCATGCTGGTCCAAACTCAAGAGCCTCTGATGCAGACTCTGTTCAGAGGATGGGTGTGAGCGCCCTGTCAGAAGAAAGACAGGAGTCAGTCTTTGACAAAAACTGAGGAGTGCCAGGGCTTACCTCATAGTGGGTTATCATCGCCCTCCTGCCTTGTATATAGACCTGATGACAGGGTTGACACAGGCCCATCACCCTGGAGTGATGTTACACAGACCCTGGGAGGATGGAACAGGTAGGTCAGGGGGTGGGGGGGGGGGGGGGGTGGTTGGGCTGTCAGGAGAGATGTGGACTGTCAATGGTGGGAGGATGTGAATGGGAAGGGGGTGCGGGGAAGTGGAGGTGAGTTGACGGACAAAGCCTCATCCTATGAGAAGTGGGTGAGGATGAGGTCCTCCCTGGCCCTCCGGGCATGCCAGAACCTTGCTACAGCCTATCCTCTGTCCTCCGGCTGCTCCAGCAGGTCCTCTCCGGGCCTGTCCTGCAACTCGTCCTGGTCTAACTCCGTCTACTCAGACAAGGCCGTATGCCCCTCCTCCTCCTCCAGCACATCGCCCTGCTGCTGTGCCAGATTGTGGCGGGCACAGCAGACCACCACAAAGCGGATGACCCTCTGGGGGATGTACTGCAGTGCACCGCCAGAGCGGTCCAGGCATCGGAACCACATTTAGAGCAGTCCGTGCACTGCTCAATAACAGCCCTGGTGGCCACTTGGGCCTTGTTGTATCGGGTCTCTACCTCTATCTCCGGCCTCCACACTGGAGTCATCAGCCAAGACCTCAGCGGGTACCTCTTGTCCCCAAGAGCTAATCCAACAACATGGTGTGGTTCTTGAAGACACCTGGGATCTCCAAGTGCCCCAGGATGTAGCTGTCATACATGTTCCTTGGGTAGCAGGCGTATACGTGCATCATCCAGAGGTGGTGGGCGCACACGAGTTGGACATTCAGGGAGTGGAACCCCTTCCTGCTAATGAAGGGCTCTCCCTGATGCCTCGGAGCGAAAGGCATGCCACCAATTACCCCCTGGACCTGGGGCATCCCAGCGATGACAGAATCCTGCAGCTCGGACATCTTGATGGACCTGGTCCAGCTCAAAGTTAATGAAGTCTGATGTCAGGCGTGTGGGCTGTAACTTGTGAAATGCTGCACAGGTCTTCTCTTTAGCTCTGGAATCAACCTGTGACAAGTTGAGAGCTGTGGTGACCTTCATGGCCACTGGGAGAGAGTGTCCTCGGGGAATGTAGGAGCGTGTTATGCACGGGGAATGTAGGAGCGTGTTATGCATGGGGAATGCGGGAGAGTGTTATGCACGGGGAATGTGGGAGAATATTATGCTTGGGGAATGCACGGGGATGATGCACAAACATCATCTGCCAAAGCTGCTGCCAAAATGGCTGCAGTTCGGAGAGCACACACATTTATACTCCGCCTTGTGGGCGGAGCCAGCAGGCAGGGATTTACCCTTGTACCTGTAGTACAGGGGCCTTACCGTAATACCCTCGTATGCAGTGCAGTATATACAATATAATACAACAGTGGTGACTACCACATTCACCCCCTGTTAAAAATAAGTCCAGTGGGGGTGGTGGCAAACTATTTACATACATGTTTGCCATAAAAATTTCAGAGAAGGTTACAAATTAAGACTATCGGGTGCCTTGCTCCATCATTGAGAGTGCCGCAGTGCTGGTGGCGAGTTAGGCGTCGGCTCGGTCGTCAGTGACTCCGGGAGCATGTCGACATCCTCTTCATCCCCGGGTGGGACCAAGGATAGGATGGATTGTCATGGAGCGGGGGCTGTGGCAGGATGCGCCGGGGGAAGGGAGGGTGGTGCCGGGGCAGAGGGGGTGTGTGCGGGGCCCAGCTGGTGCCACATCCTGTAGGGAGACTGTGTCTTGGCGGCCGTCGGGGTACGCTACATAAGCGTACTGCGGGTTCGCGTGGAGTAGCTGTACCCTCTCAACCAACGGGTCCGCCTAGTGGAGCCGCACGTGCTTGCGGAGGAGAACGGGTCCTGGAGCTGCCAGCCATGTTGGGAGCGAAACCCCGGAGGTGGACTTCCTGGGGAAGGCAAAGTGACGTTCATGGGGGGTTTCGTTAGTCACAGTGCACAGGAGCGACCGAATGGAGTGAAGGCCGTCAGGGAGGACCTCCTGCCAGCGGGAGGCCGGGAGATTCCTGGACCGTAGGGCCAGCTGGACGGCCTTCCAGACCGTCCCATTCTCCAGCTCCACCTGCCCGTTTCCCCGGGGGTTGTAGCTGGTCGTCCTGCTCGAGGCAATGCCCCTGTTGAGCAGGTACTGGCGCAGCTCATCGCTCATAAATAAGGATCCCCGGTCGCTGTGGACATCGGCGGGCAAACCGAACAGAGCAAAGATGGTGTTAAGGGCTTTGATGATGGTGGCAGACGCCATGTCGGGGCACGGGATGGCGAAGGGGAATTCTCGAGTATTCATCGACCACATTGAGGAAATACGTGTTGCGGTCATGGAGGGGTAGGGCCCTTTGAAGTCCTCGCCGCGGCACTCAAAGGGGCGGGAGGCCTTCAACAGGCACGCACGTTTTGGCCGGTAGAAGTGCACTCATGCAGACCTGGCAGTCTCTGGTGATAGCCCTGACTTCCTCGATGGAGTAGGACAGATTGCGGGCCTTTATGAAGTGATAAAAGCGGGTGACCCCTGGGTGACAGAGATCGTCGTGCAGGGTGTGGAGTCGGTCCACTTGTGCACTGGCACATATACCTCGGGATAGGGCATCGGGGGTTCGTTGAGCTCACCGGGGTGATACAAAATCTCGTAATTGTAGGTGGAGAGCTCGATCCTCCACCTCAAGATCTTATCGTTTTTGAACTTACCCCACTGTGTGTTGTTGAATTAGGATTGTTTTCATTGGAAAGACGGAGGTTGAGGGGAGACCTGATTGAGGTCAACAAAATTATGAGAGGTATGGACAGGGTGGATAGCAACAAGCTTTTTCCAAGAGTGGGGGTGTCAATTACAAGGGGTCACGATTTCAAGGTGAGGGGGGAAAAGTTTAAGGGAAATGTGCGTGGAAGGTTTTTTACGGAGAGGGTGGTGGGTGCCTGGAATGCTTTGCCAGCGGAGGTGGTAGAGGCGGGTATGATAGCATCATTTAAGATGCATCTGGACAGATATATGAACGGATGGGGAACAGAGAGAAGTAGACCTTGGAAAATAGGCAACAGGTTTAGATAAAGGATCTGGATCGGCGCAGGCTGGGAGGGCCGAAGGGTCTGTTCCTGTGCTGTAATTTTCTTTGTTCTTTGTTCTATGAAGGCTACCGACCGTTGGTCAGTGAGGAGAGTGAATCTCCTGCCGGCCAGGTAATGCCTCCAATGTCGTATAGCTTCTACGGTGGCCTGGGCCTCCTTTTCGACGTAGGAGTGTCGAATTTAGGAGGCATGGAGGGTGCGGGAAAAGAATGCCACGGGCCTGCCCGCCTGGTTGAGAGTGGTGGCCAGAGTGACGATTGATGCATCGCTCTTGACTTGGAAGGGGAGTGTCTCATCGACCGCGTACATCGCGGGCTTGACGATGTCGGCCTTGATACGGTTGAAGGCCTGGTGACCCTCGGCCATTGTGGGAAAACGGTGGATTGAATGAGTGGGTGGGACTTGTCCGCATAGTTTGGGACCCACTGGGAGTAGTACAAAAAGAACCCCAGGCATCGTTTGTGAGCCTTGGGGCAGTGGGGGAGGGAGAGTTCCATTAGGGGACGCATGCGATCGGGGTCGGGCCCTAGAACTCCGTTCTGGGCTATATAGCCGAGGCTGGATATTCAGTCCGTGCTGAACACATACTTCTCCTTGTTGTAGGTTAGGTTGAGGAGTTAGGTGGTGTGGAGAAATTTGGAAAGGTTAGCGTCGTGGTCCTGCGGGTCGTGGCCGCAGATGGTGACGTTGTCCAGGTATGGGAAAGTGGCCCGCTGTCCATACCAGTCAACCATTCGGTCCATCTCCCGTTGGAAGACTGAGACCCCGTTAGTGACGCCGAAGGGAATCCTAAGGAAATGGTAAAGGCGGCCGTCCACTTCAAATGCAGTGTAGGGGCGGTCCGCCTTGCGAATGGGGAGCTGGTGGTAGGCAGATTTCAGGTCTACTGTGGAGAAGACCCGGTACTGTGCAATCTGATTGACCATATAAGATATGCGAGGGAGGGGGTACGCGTCGAGCTGCGTGTACCGATTGATGGTCTGACTGTAGTCAATGACCATCCTGTTTTTCTCCCCGGTTTTTACCACTACCACTTGGGCTCCCCAGGGGCTGTTGCTTGCCTCAATAATGCCTTCCCACAGCAGCCGCTGGACCTCCGACCTGATGAAGGTCCTGTCCTGGGCACTGTACCGTCTGCTCCTGGTGGCGACGGGTTTCCAATCCGGGGTGAGGTTTGCAAACAGGGAAGGTGGGTCGACCTTAAGGGTCGTGAGGCCTCATACAGTAAGGGGTGGTCGGGGCCCGCCAAAGTTCAAGGTTAGGCTCTGGAGGTTGCATTCTTTCCCAGCACCCTCCATGCCTCTTAAATTCGGCACTCCTCCGTCGAAAAGGAGGCCCAGGCCATAGTAGAAGCTGTGCGACATTGGAAGCATTACCTGGCCGGCAGGAGATTCACTCTCCTCACTGACCAACGGTCAGTTGCCTTCATGTTTAACAACAGCGGGGTAAGTTAAAAAAACGATAAGATCTTGAGGTGGAGGATCGAGCTCTCCACCTACAATTACGAGATTTTGTATCGCCCCGGTCGGCACGTCCCGGATGAGGGGGAAGATGTCTGAGCTCAGGCGCGTGTATAGGATCTGGAGCTTCTGTGCGTCTGAGGGTGGCTCAGTCGCAGATCCTATGGATGCCTCGAAGCAGGCTAACCAACATGCGAAGGCTGACTTGGCGTTGTCTGCTTGAGGGTGCAGCGGCAGGTGATCGGGCTTGATGCAGAGATCCATCGTTGTAAAATCTCTGCGTAATAAATTGACGTACTATCTCTGCGTAATAAATTGACGAGAGTAAAGACTAATGGAGGCTTTATTACACAGAGATGTGTCGCCTCCTATAGCTGCTGCTGAAGTGGCTGCAGTTCGGAGAGCACACACATTTATACTCCGCCTCCTGGGTACAGCCAGCAGGCAGGGATCTACCCCTGTACCTGTAGTACAGGGGCCTTACCGTAATACCCTCGTATGCAGTGCAGTATATACAATATGATACAACAGTGGTGACTACCACAGGGGAATGTAGGAGCGTGTTATGCACGGGGAATGTGGGAGAGTATTATGCACAGGGAATGTCGGAGCGTGTTATGCACGGGGAATGTAGGAGCATGTTATGCATGGGAAATATGGGACAGTGTTATGCATGGGGAATGTAGGAGCATGTTATGCATGGGGAATGTGGGACAGTGTTATGCATGGGGAATGTAGGAGCATGTTATGCATGGGGAATGTGGGACAGTGTTCTGCTTTGGGAATGTGGGACAGTGTTATGCATGGGAAATATGGGACAGTGTTATGCATGGGGAATGTGGGACAGTGTTATGCTTCGGGAATGTGGGACAGTGTTATGCTTTGGGAATGTGGGACAGTGTTATGCTTTGGGAATGTGGGACAGTGTTATGCTTTGGGAATGTGGGACAGTGTTATGCATGGGGAATGTGGGACTGTGTTATGCATGGGGAATGTGGGACAGTGTTATGCATGGGGAAATGTGGGACAGTGTTATGCTTTGGGAATGTGGGACAGTGTTATGCATGGGGAATGTGGGAGTGTGTTAAGCATGGGGAATGTGGAACAGTGTTATGCATGGGAATGTGGGACAGTGTTATGCATGGGGAATGTGGGACAGTGTTAGGCATGCGGAATGTGGGACAGTGTTATGCATGCGGAATGTGGGACAGTGTTATGCATGGGGAATGTGGGACAGTGTTATGCTTTGGGAATGTGGGACAGTGTTATGCATGGGGAATGTGGGACAGTGTTATGCATGGGGAATGTGGGACAGTGTTATGCATGGGGAATGTGGGACAGTGTTATGCTTTTGGAATGTGGGACAGTGTTATGCATGGGGAATGTGGGACAGTGTTATGCATGGGGAATGTGGGACAGTGTTATGCATGGGGAATGTGGGACAGTGTTATGCTTTGGGAATGTGGGACAGTGTTATGCTTTGGGAAGTGGGACAGTGTTATGCTTTGGGAATGTGGGACAGTGTTATGCACGGGGAATGTGGGACAGTGTTATGCATGGGGAATGTGGGACAGTGTTATGCTTTGGGAATGTGGGACAGTGTTATGCATGGGGAATGTGGGACTGTGTTATGCATGGGGAATGTGGGACAGTGTTATGCATGGGGAATGTGGGACAGTGTTATGCATGGGGAATGTGGGACAGTGTTATGCATGGGGAATGTGGGACAGTGTTATGCATGGGGAAATGTGGGACAGTGTTATGCTTTGGGAATGTGGGACTGTGTTATGCATGGGGAATGTGGGACAGTGTTATGCATGGGGAAATGTGGGACAGTGTTATGCTTTGGGAATGTGGGACAGTGTTATGCATGGGGAATGTGGGAGTGTGTTAAGCATGGGGAATGTGGAACAGTGTTATGCATGCGGAATGTGGGACAGTGTTATGCATGGGGAATGTGGGACAGTGTTATGCTTTGGGAATGTGGGACAGTGTTATGCATGGGGAATGTGGGACAGTGTTATGCATGGGGAATGTGGGACAGTGTTATGCATGGGGAATGTGGGACAGTGTTATGCTTTTGGAATGTGGGACAATGTTATGCATGGGGAATGTGGGACAGTGTTATGCATGGGGAATGTGGGACAGTGTTATGCATGGGGAATGTGGGACAGTGTTATGCTTTGGGAATGTGGGACAGTGTTATGCTTTGGGAAGTGGGACAGTGTTATGCTTTGGGAATGTGGGACAGTGTTATGCACGGGGAATGTGGGACAGTGTTATGCATGGGGAATGTGGGACAGTGTTATGCATGGGGAATGTGGGACAGTGTTATGCATGGGGAATGTGGGACAGTGTTATGCATGGGGAATGTGGGACAGTGTTATGCATGGGGAATGTGGGACAGTGTTATGCATGGGGAATGTGGGACAGTGTTATGCATGGGGAATGTGGGACAGTGTTATGCATGGGGAATGTGGGACAGTGTTATGCTTTGGGAAGTGGGACAGTGTTATGCTTTGGGAATGTGGGACAGTGTTATGCACGGGGAATGTGGGACAGTGTTATGCACGGGGAATGTGGGACAGTGTTATGCATGGGGAATGTGGGACAGTGTTATGCATGGGGAATGTGGGAAAGTGTTATGGATGGGGAATGTGGGAAAGTGTTATGGATGGGGAATGTGGGACAGTGTTATGCATGGGGAATGTGGGAGTGTTATGCATGGGGAATGTGGGACAGTGTTATGCATGGGGAATGTGGGACAGTGTTATGCATGGGGAATGTGGGACAGTGTTATGCTTTGGGAAGTGGGACAGTGTTATGCTTTGGGAATGTGGGACAGTGTTATGCATGGGGAATGTGGGACAGTGTTATGCTTTGGGAATGTGGGACAGTGTTATGCATGGGGAATGTGGGACAGTGTTATGCATGCGGAATGTGGGACAGTGTTATGCATGGGGAATGTGGGACAGTGTTATGCATGGGGAATGTGGGACAGTGTTATGCTTTGGGAATGTGGGACAGTGTTATGCACGGGGAATGTGGGACAGTGTTATGCATGGGGAATGTGGGACAGTGTTATGCACGGGGAATGTGGGACAGTGTTATGCATGGGGAATGTGGGACAGTGTTATGCATGGGGAATGTGGGACAGTGTTATGCATGGGGAATGTGGGAAAGTGTTATGGATGGGGAATGTGGGACAGTGTTATGCATGGGGAATGTGGGACAGTGTTATGCATGGGGAATGTGGGACAGTGTTATGCATGGGGAATGTGGGACAGTGTTATGCATGGGGAATGTGGGACAGTGTTATGCATGGGGAATGTGGGACAGTGTTATGCATGGGGAATGTGGGACAGTGTTATGCATGGGGAATGTGGGACAGTGTTATGGTTTGGGAATGTGGGACAGTGTTATGCTTTGGGGAATGTGGGACAGTGTTATGCATGGGGAATGTGGGACAGTGTTATGCTTTGGGGAATGTGGGACAGTGTTATGCACGGGGAATGTGGGACAGTGTTATGCACGGGGAATGTGGGACAGTGTTATGCACGGGGAATGTGGGACAGTGTTATGCATGGGGAATGTGGGACAGTGTTATGCATGGGGAATGTGGGACAGTGTTATGCACGCGGAATGTGAGACAGTGTTAGAACATAGAACATAGAACAGTACAGCACAGAACAGGCCCTTCGGCCCTCGATGTTGTGCCGAGCAATGATCACCCTACTTAAACCCACGTAACCCGTATACCCGTAACCCAACAATCCCCCCATTAACCTTACACTGCGGGCAATTTAGCATGGCCAATCCACCTAACCCGCACATCTTTGGACTGTGGGAGAAAACCGGAGCACCCGGAGGAAACCCACGCACACACTGGGAGGACGTGCAGACTCCACACAGACAGTGACCCAGCCGGGAATCGAACCTGGGACCCTGGAGCTGTGAAGCATTGATGCTAACCACCATGCTACCGTGAGGCCCCTGTTATATATAGAGAATGTGGGAAAGGTGCAGAAAGGCAAAAGAATGAAAGCAAATTTACAGAAAGTGATAGAAACAGAAATGTACACAATGACATGCAGATCAAAAGAGAGTAAGAAGTCTTACAACACCAGGTTAAAGTCCAACAGGTTTGTTTTGAATCACTAGCTTTCGGAGTGCCATGGAGCACGGCGCGGCCTCCGACCCGGAGGTGCGGGGGCCCGGATCTGCAGCAAAAGTTGCTATATCTACGCCGGGTCCCTGCTAGCCCCCTGCAGGGCTAGGAATTTCTGGCCTTTTCACACCAGTTTATCTGGTGTGAAACTCCACAGTTTTGGCGCCGGCATGGGGGACATAGTCCCAATAACGGAGAATCCAGCCCCTCTTTCGCGTTGGTTTAGGGAAAGCTGTTGTCCAAGAAAAATTAAAAACTGCCCTGAACCTTTTAGATTGGTACCATGGTGTAATAACCCTCACAGAACCCAATGGGATGACCCAATTAATCGTCTCGTGGGACTTGTGAAATAAAAGATCTCCCGCTGAGGGGTGCAGACCTCGCACCTTGGACTCATAAAACAGGTACTTAAAAACTGGCCAGGATAGCGACCGGCATGATGGGTCGTCCCGGCTGAGACTTATGTGCCATATACCTCATTGCAGCCTCGACTTTTGCTTGTCTAAATAAACCTTTGTTGTTTAACCTTCTCGAGACTCCTGAGGATTTTATACATGGCATCTTTTATATTCATCTGAAATCACAGTCAGGACCTTTTTCAAAGATGTGCCAAAATAGTATTTTTTCAGTTTTGCCTGGCTTCTGTGATAAAATCTCTTGAATCCATAACCTTCCTGAGCTATCACTGGGAGAAGCTAACATCCCACAGGGAGAAATATGTATGATGGCCAAATAACCAAAAAAAAAGAGGGAAAACTGAAAAACACACAAAATGAATTGGAGTTACTCAAGAGCAGAGAAACAGTTTTATGTGATGTCATTGAACAAAGTCAACAATACCACCTTAAAATATTTTGTGCATTTTAATGGCCTAATGGTTCAGTTATTTTAAACTATGTATCGCCTAATGCATTGTCAGCAAAATTGTGGGAGATCCAATAATGGATCCAATATGGGAGATCTATAGGCGGCACAGTAGTACAGTGGTTAGCACTGTTACTTCACAGTGCCAGGGTCCCAGGTTCGATTCCCCCTTGGGTCACTGTCTGTGCAGATCTGCATGTTCTCCCCGTGTTCGCGTGGGTTTCCTCCGGGTGCTCCGGTTTCCTCCCACAAGTGCCAAAAGACGTGCTTGTAAGGTGAATTGGACATTCTGAACTCTCCCTCGGTGTACCTGACCAGATGCCTGAGTGTGGTAACTGGGGGATTTCCACAGTAACTTCATTGTAGCGTTAATGTAAAGCTACTTGTGACAATAAAGATTATTATTAATAATAATAATAAGAATAATAATAATAATCTTTACTCATCTTTATAATAAGATGAATGTTAGACTTGTTAACAAACTTGCTGCTAGAGCAGCCACTTATACAATAAAGATAGTAACTTTAATAGAATTTAAAATAGCAGTAGGTGGTAAATGGGTGCCAACACTGTATTGTCCATTTAACACTATTGAACAAAGTCAGTATCTGCAGCATGATTTGCTAAATGTCAGCTTCTTTCACATGAGTCATCCAGTATTTCATTTCACAAATCCATCAAAGCCACTATTAAACTCTCAGCAAGCTGCTTCTTGCATTGATTACCATTTTTCTCATTGACCTCGTAGCAGTTTATGCCTGGGAGAAATTTAACCCACACAGCAAGTGGGTTTTGAGAACATTCACAAGAACAGATTGATTTGCACATCAGTTTATGGAGAGTGAATGTTTCTTTACAGTTCACACCATGAGAGAATAGATGAGCAACATAGCTTTGCTCCCCCTATAATTCGTGGGAGACTGCCATTCAGCAGGAACCAGATGTATTTAGTTAGCTAAACATATTTTGCAAAAATATATTATGCATTATGTCTGTGAACTAGTTGTTCTCAAGCTTCATTTATTTATTGAACTGTTTGGTAGTGAGGATTTTATTTTAAATTTAATTAACTTCTTTGCTTTTCACTTAAAAAATAAATTTAGTATACTCACTTCATTTTTCCCAATTAAGGGGCAATTTTAGCATGGCCAATCCACCTACCCTGTACATCTTTGGGTTGTGGGGCAAAACCTGCACAAACACGGGGAGAATATGCGAACTCCACATGGACAGTGACCCAGAGCTGGGATCGAGCCTGGGACCTCGGCGCTGTGAGGCAGCAATGCTAACCACTGCGTCACCCTGTTGCCCTCTTTGCTGTTCACTTTGATCAATTCTGCAACTGTATTTTTATTTTGTTCTTTATCATCTCTCAACCCTGAACTCATGTCGCTTTGGCACATTCCACTAATCTAACATCTTGCTGCTGTTCTACCACATTGGCTTTAATGGCATATTTGATTCACAGAGGATGTAGTCAGCTTACAGATATTTGCTAAAGTCAACTTGAAAAAAAAACGTCTGACTGCTGAGAACCATACATGTTGTTGAATTATGACGTTAATTGTAACTGTAGGCCAGGTTAATGTAATAAGCAGATGATCAGTGATTTATTAACCTCAAAATTGTTCTCACCACACAAAGCAGATTTCCACTAGTGTATAGTTCAAATATGTGCGCTGCGCTTACCTGCCTTGGCCTGTCTCTGAAATGTTTAAAACTGGAGAGGAATGGGTTCAGTCCGTAGTTAGAAATTTCATGCTGGTTAAGAACCGACCCCTAAGTTATTTTGAAACTAATAAATCACTTGTGGCGTTCAAAATTTAGAATTAAACATCAAATGTAAATATCTATGTTTGTCACGCACCGGAGCCGCTCAATGGTTGGTACCTATATTGTGTCAGTTGACATGACAATATTGGGGGTGGGTTAGCTCAGTAGGCTGGACGGCTGGTTAGTGATGCAGAGCATCAACAATAATACAGGTTTGATTCCTGTGCCAGCAGAGGTTTTGTCTTCTCAACCTTACCCCTTGCCTGAGGTACAGTGACCCTCAGGTTAAATCACCACCAGTCAGCTCTCTCCACAGGGGAGAGCAAACTATTGTCTTCAGGGACTGTGGCGACTTTCATTGAATGGGAAATTCTGTCACAGCTATTTATAATTTACTGCTTTGAAATTCCACGGATGAAATACAGCATCCACAAGGGTATAAAATAGGTAGTGTCGCAGGTTCCACAACCTCCAGGCTTGCTCTGGAGTCTCCAGGAATAGAAGATCAATCTTCAGGACACTACTGTGGAAATTAAAAAATCATTTTCAGAAAATGGGAAATAAAGTTTCTTTGGCGGAGTCAAGCATTACTCAATTGGGCGATGAGACATTTTGCTTTCCAATCAGTGTACGAAGGCTGTGTTTGTCGACTGCTGGGTGAGGTCTGGAGCAAATCATGAGTGAAACCTCCAAGAAAACATTTAATCAAAGTTGGCAACGCGAGTGGCAGCAAATTAAATCTCATTTCCACTTAAACCATCTCTCTTTGGAAAGGTTTTTTTTTCCTCCTTCACAGGAGAAGTGTGTTTCTGCAAAGCTGGCAGAGATATTCCCCCCAAATAACACTCTCCCTCACTCCCTGTATATAACACTCTCCCTCACTCTCTGCATATAATACTCTCCCTCACTCCCTGTATATAACACTCTCCCTCACTCTCTGCATATAACATGCTCGCTCACTCTCTGTATATAGCACTCTCCCTCACTCTCTGTATCTAACACGCTTGCTCACTCCCTGTATATAACACTCTCCCTCACTCCCTGAGATAGCACTCTCCCTCACTCCCTGAGATAGCATTCTCCCTCACTCTCTGCATATAACATGCTCGCTCACTCTCAGTATATAGCACTCTCCCTCACTCTCTATATGTAACATGCTCGCTCACTCCCTGTATATAGCACTCTCGCTCACTCTCTATATAATACGCTCCCTCACTCCCTGTATATAACACTCTCCCTCACTCTCTATATAACACGCTCGCTCACTCCCTGTATATAACACGCTCGCTCACTCCCTGTATTTAACACGCTCGCTCACTCCCTGTATTTAACACGCTCGCTCACTCCCTGTATATAACACGCTTGCTCACTCCCTGTATATAACACGCTCGCTCACTCCCTGTATATAACACTCTCCCTCACTCGCTATATATAACACACTTGCTCACTCCCTGTATATAACACGCTCGCTCACTCCCTGTATATAACACGCTTGCTCACTCCCAGTATATAGTACTCTCGCTCACTCTCTGTATATAACATGCTCGCTCACTCACTGTATATAACATGCTCGCTCACTCCCTGTATATAACACTCTCCCTAACTCCCTGTATATAACACTCTCCCTCACTCCCTGTATATAAAACTCTCCCTCACTCCCTGTATATAACACGCTCGCTCACTCCCTGTATATAACACTCTCCCTCACTCCCTGTATATAACACGCTCGCTCACTCCCTGTATATAACATGCTCGCTCCCTGTATATAACACACTCGCTCGCTCCCTGTATATAACACACTCGCTCGCTCCCTGTATATAACATGCTCGCTCACTCCCTGTATATAACATGCTCGCTCACTCCCTGTATATAACACTCTCCCTCACTCCCTGTATATAACATGCTCGCTCACTCCCTGTATATAACACGCTCGCTCACTCCCTGTATGTAACACTCTCCCTCACTCTCTATATATAGCACGCTCGCTCACTCCCTGTATATAACACTGTCTCGCACTCTCTATATATAACACGCTTGCTCACTCCCTGTATAGAACACTCTCCCTCACTCCCTGTGCATAACACCCTCTCACATTCCCCCCTGTATATAACAATCTTCCTCATTCCCTGTGTGCAACTCTCCCGCCTTCTCTACATACAACACTCTCCCCCATTTCCTGTATATAACATTCTTCTACATTCTAACTCCTTCTTGTAAGCATATTTTGGCCTCAATTGCTTTCCGTGGCACATAATTCCAGACGTTCACCACTTTCTGGATGAAGAAATGTCTCCTCATCTCACTCCTAAATAGTTTAACTTGTGACTTTAGATTGTGATCCCTGGTTCTGGCATCTCCTGTGATTCTCCCTTCATCTACGCTGTCTAGTCCTGTTTGAATGTCATAGGCTTCTCTGAGACCCCGCTCATTCTCCTGAACTCAAGTGAATATAATTCTAACTGTCTCACTCTCTCCTCACAATAAGTCCCCCCCATCTCAGTCTGCTAAAACTTTGCAGCACTCCCTCTAAAGCAAGAACATCCTTCCTCAGACAAGGAGACCAACATTGCACACAATATTTCAGGTGTGCCCTCACCAAGGCTCTGTATAATTGCAGCAAGACACCTTGCTCCTGTACTCTAATCCTCTCGCTATAAAGGTCAACATACCATTTGCTTATTCATCTGCATGCTTACTTTCTGCAACTGGTGGGAAGGTCATTCAGATCATGTTTCACATTCCCCTCTCCCAATCTATAGCCATTCTGATAATCTGCCTTCCTGTTTTTACTACCAAAGTGTCTAACCTGGCATGGTAGCTCAGTGGTTAGCACAACGCTTCACAGCTCCAGGGTCCCAGGTTTGATTCCTGGCTTGGGTCATTGCCTGTGCGGAATCTGCACGTTCTCCCTGTGTCTGTGTGGGTTTCCTCCGGGTGCTCCAGTTTCCTTCCACAGTCCAAAGACGTGCTGTTAGGTGAATCGGACATTTTAAATTCTCCCACTGTGTACCCGAACAGGCGTGGAGTGTGGCGACCAGGGGCTTTTTACAGTAACTTTGTTGCAGTGTTAATGTAAGCCTACTTGTGACACTAATAAAGATTATTATTATTTACTGCATCTGCCATGCATTTACCCACTCACTCAACTTGTCCAAATCACATTGAAGCATCTTTGCATCCTCCTCGCAGCTCACCCTCCTTTCCAGCTTGTGTCGTCTGCAAATTTGGAGATATTACATATAGTTCCCTCATCTAAATCATTAATATTCATTGTAAATAACTGGGGTCCTTGAACTGATCCCACTAGTCACTGCCCGCCATTTGGGAAAAGGCCCGTTTATTCCTACTCTTTGTTTCTTGTTTGCCAACCAGTTTTCTATCCACCTCAATACACTACTCCATCCCGTGCTCTTTAATTTCACACCTTAATCTTTTATGCCGGACCTTGTTGAAGTCCAAATAAACCACATCCACTGGCTTCCCCTTGTCAACTCTACTTGTTACATCCTCGAAGAACCAGTAAATTTGTCAAGCATGATTTCCCTTTTGTCAATCCATGCTGACTCTGTCCAACCTGCCACTGTTTTCGAAGTGCTCTGCTATTAAATTTTTTTTAATGGACTCTAGCATTTTCCCCACTACTGACATCAGGTTGACTGGTCTGCAATCCCTGTTTTCTCTTTCCCTCCCTTTTTAAATAGTGAGGTTGCGTTAGCTACCCTCCAATCCATAGGGACTGTTTCAGAGTCTATAGAAGATACCACCATCTCACCCATGACATCATCTCCCCCTGTCAATTGTAGAATGCCAGAAAGAATGATTGAAGAATTTTTCAAAGGGATACTTGAAAAAGAAAAATGCAAAGGAATGTAGAATGGGGAGGTAAGGGAATGAAACTGATTTGTTCATATATCCAACACTACCTGTCTGCTCAGAATGAATCAACCCAGCACTAATTTTGGATGAAATAGTTCTAATTCTAATTGAGGGGAAATGAAGCACTTAATGAATATGTCAGCATTGAATAGATGTGAAACAAATACTGAGATAATTTTTCTGCAACTTACTTTTTATAGTGTACAACACTGAACATTTGTATAGCATATACAATGTTCAGGGAACAGCATAGAACAAGAAGTCTTAACACAGAGTTTGAGTAACGAAACACAAGTTGAGTCAAGGGAAGTAACCTAATGGGTCTGATGATACCAGAGGAAATTCAGAAATTCAAGACTTAAAACACCTGTCTTATAGAGTCTGGTCACACGACATGAATGGGTTGTTCACAGCTCCTCGTTCCTATCTTGATTTTCCAGACACTGGAATGTGGAGGGCCTCTCGTGCTTGTCTGTTGCAATGCCTGGACTTCCTGATTATCTTTTATCTTCTACTTGAAATGGACATATTACAAAAAACAGTTCGAGGAGCACCCTATGTGAGATATCCCTCTGCCCTGTTCATAGTTGAATTTGAACATTCCTGCCTTTGTGTTCATCTAATTTCTATGTGAGCTGGCTGGGTAAATGAAAATTGTTGTGTTGTGTATTTACAGGGTAAAAGAATGGAAATGCTGAATCACATGGGGTTGAATGTAATAATCAACAGCAGTTTATTAGATGGCTGTGAACTGTACTGTAATAAGTTCACAGAGGCAGAAGTCCCTTCACCAGAATTCCTTTTATTTACAAAACCAACAGAAGAACAACCAGGTGCATTCCACTTGCTGTCTACACTGGGAGTGCAGAGGATCTGACACTACCTGTTATATACAGAGAAAGGGTTCCCTGATTGGGCCACTAATCGGGGAACTCATATTGTAATTGCCAATCACAAAGGCTCGGCCTAAGTCATTACATGTACAACGGCTTGACCTCAACTGAGGCAAAACCTGTGAAGCAGCCAATTACATCATGGACTATCACATGACTAGACTCTTAAAGTGACCATACAACAACACAAACATATATAACAACCTGCCCCTTTACTTCTAACTCAACAAATAACTTTAATATTTTTACATAGTCATTAAAACAAAAATATGTATATACACAAGGGCAGGCATTAGTCATTACGCAGTAATAATACACTTTATAGGAAAGATGATCCAATTGGCATCTATTCCAGACTGGTTGCCTGCGCACTTCAGGGATTTGGTTGTTCTTGATCTAAGTACTCTCCAGTTTTCAGAGGATGGCTCTACCCTGGAAGGCGTTACAGTCCCTCTTGCAGAAGGAAGATGAGTAGCAGCAGGAGAGTCTTCGGTAGTCTTTGCTTCATTGGGTTGAATTGAAGTCGCAGTCATAAGATCTGGTCATGTGGATGGCGGTTCCTCCTGAGGTAGTTATTGCATACACAGTACAGGCAGATTTATGCATGTAGATAACAACCAATCAGCGTGTTGTTTCTGCACTAGCTCACCCTAGAGGAAAAAAACAGTTCAGACCAGCATTCTTATTTCCCAATTTTTACTGTGTTCCAATTTTAGGTATAAAAGACCAGTTCAGGCCAGTCTCCATATTGCCCTGTCTTTACTGTTTTTCCATTTTACAGAGATAGAGCCAGTTTGAGGCAATGCAGCTCCAGGGGCCCACTTCTGGCCAGTGGCATAGCTGCGTGCCAACGCTCGCTCTCCTTGTTGAAACAAGCTTCTTTTAATGTGACCTTCTCTTCTCAAAATTTGTGACTGCTGATTGAGTTCTACTATCTGGGACGGCACCTGCAATATCTTTGCAGGACAAAAACGCAGATGCTTACACAAGGAGTTCAAGTATACAACTGAACAGATTTAGTCCGGACTGCTTACTTTCATACAGACACCAACTCCCTTCTTCTGACCAAAATATGTGCGAGGATCACATTGGGCGCGATTTAACCACCGCGTTATGGCTGGCACAGATCTGGGCACACCGGGTAAATAGCCAGAAAGGTGTAAATCGAGATTCGCACCACGCATGAATCAATTTGTTATCTAACTGGCCCGCTCCCGATGGCGAGTCTTGGATCACAGTCTCATTTGCAATAATTTCCATTTCATCAGCAAGATTGAAATCGAATGCAGCGGCCTCCCAGGAATTAACCTCTCCCCACTGGGAAATCTCCTTTTTTTAAACATGAACCTGGTGCAATGACTGCTGGGGGGATCTGAGGACGTGAGTAGCCATTTCCATTTTCCAGCATGTAGCTCAAGGGCACTGGATAATAATAACCTGCATTAGTGTCACAAGTAGGCTTACATTAACACTGCAATGAAGTTGCTGTGAAAATCCCCTAGTCGCCACATTCGGGTACACCTGTTCGGGTACACTGAGGGATAATTCAGAATGTCCAATTCACCTAACAAGCACGTCTTTCGGGACTTTGTGGGAGGAAACTGGAGCACCCGGAGGAAACCCACGCAGGCAGAGGGAGAACGTGCAGGTGCCACACAGACACCCAAGCTGTTTGTCTCCTCCTCTCCCCTCTACTCCCCAATTTTCCACCCCAACATCTGGCCATTCCTATTGACACTTTGCCCTCTGCACCGTACCCCTGGCCCCCACCAGGGGGCCTCTGACCCCGCCACCCGTTCCTGCCAGCAGGGGTACGAGTGGGTTATACTACCCATACCACGGTACGCTCTGTGGCCCCTGTTCTGCGCCCTCCTGTGGTATCTACTGTGGAGGTCCTCCTTGGGTGGGCCGTGTGATACCCCACCAGCAAGATGCATGGGGGTGGGCGCAATGCACCACTGAACGGTGATATGCATGCGGGCAAGGTCCTAGGGTGAGGCTCGGCCAGGGGGGGTGGGCACCTGTTCGGACCGTAGTTGCCATGTTTTGTGGGTGCTTTGTGCAGCGCACCGGTTGTGTCTACTTTTCTTGGAGCAGGGTGGATGGGGCTGGGGCTAGCTGAGGGTGTCATTGGTGGGGCTGTCTGCCTTACGAGGGGCAGTGTGCCAGGGTGAGTGCCAGTGGCTATGGTACATGCGTTTACCAGTCGAGGCTCGTTCTGCAGCTCCCCTGCTGCCCCTGCAGTGGGGCAGCGCCTCGGATGGGTGCACTGGGGTGTGTCAACAGCTGGTGGGCCATGGGCTGGGCTGGGCCACACCCATCCCTTTGATTGGTTGGCTGGGGTCTGTAGACTCTTAGTGGGGTGGTCTGAAGGGCACCCATATGGCAGGTGGCGCTCTGCACTGACTGTGGGCAGTCAGAGGCGCGCGCAGCCAAATGACTGCCTTGCTGGCCGCGGCAATGACAGTCCGCACCTGGTCATCCCAGTCCCAGGGGGCATCCTGACCCCCACGGCCGATCTCCTGGTCATCCCCTGCCACTTCCCCTGACCCTGGCAGATGCCCCCGCCAATCAGCCAACTGGCAGCCCACGGTTGCGCCTTTGGTAACTTTGCTTACCTTCTCCCTCCTTCATCAGCCATTGCGCCTGTTTCCCGATATAAATACCACAAGTGAACCACCTCGTCGTCACTTCCGCCTGGTGGAGGCTGAGTATTGTGGGTGGCTGGAGAATACCAAGTTTGGCCCATTAATGATATGCTAAAGGCCGTTACTGTATAATTTGCATGTCCATGCCGGCGTGTGGCGTGGACTTCATTCACGCTGGTATCGAGGTGCCAGAGTATGGCATTCCATTGGGCGCCTGACCCTGACCTGGATTCTCTGCCCATCCACGATTCGCAATTCCGGCATCGCTGGATAGAGAATCACACCCCATGCTTCGAATTCTACCTGAGCATAATTTCACTCACTACAAGTGTCTCTCCTCATCGTTATCCAACACGTGATAGATCACGGCACCTATTCTGTTTGGAGAAGTATGACATGCTATCTTAATCATTTAAATAGGGAAGATGTAGACCAAGTGATCACATAATAACGTGATGACGTGGCTACTTAAAGGGCTATGTGACAGAAAGCCTGATTAACAGCTAGGTTATCAGAATCTTTGAGGACATTTTTAGCAGTGGAAAACATCTTGAGCTATTCCACACACTGAAAGAAAGAAAAAAAAAGAATAAAAGTAAAGGAAAAGACTCTCGGTCATGGCTGTATTCTCCCAGATACCCAATAATACCTTTTGATGTAGCCATCTTTGATGGTTAGTCCACCCACCTGTACAAGTACCCCTTTTTCTAAGATCAGATTGTAGGCCTATTTCACAGCAAAACAAAATCTCGCCGCTCCTTTGCTGGTTTGCTAGATGCTTCTCCAACTCAAAGTTGGCCGGCTAGGAAATTCATAATCTCGGCATCAGATTACGATATCTTTTCAAGACAAAAACATTATTGCTTACACTAGGAATTCAAGTGCCTAACTAAACTTGTTTATTCTGATTTGCTTATAAACACATAATGACAAATGGCAACAAGAGGGTGATATTACATTCCCTGCATTTAATAATAATAATCTTTATAGTGTCGCATAGGCTTACATTAATACTGCAATGGAGTTAGTTAAAATTGTTGAACGTATTCATTAATCTCTAGCTTTGGTTCAGATCCCCAGCAGTATTTTATTTGTGTGTATGGTTAGACATGCAGAAACCATTCTCCAATCGATATTGCATGTATGTTCTCTACAAATTGCTCTTTCAGCACTCTGGCAATCTGGTCATCAGGTTCAGGGGACTTATCAACTTTCAATCACGTTAATTTCTCCAGTACTACTTTTTTTTGACTCGTACTAATTTATTCTGTTCCTCCTTCTCGCTAGTTCCTTGGTTCTGTAGTATTCCTGGGAGATTTTTCTATTTTCCTCTGTGAAGACATGATTCTCTGACCACCCCCCCCCCCCCCCCCACCCCGGCCGGGTCAGAGAATCGCCGGGGGAGGGACGGCGTGAATCCCACACCCACCGGCTGCCGAATTCTCCTGTGCCGGAGAATTGGCGGGGGCGGGAATCGCAACGCATGGTCGGCGGCCGCAGGCAGCGGGCCCCGCCCCCCGATGATTCACCAGCCCGAAGTCCCGCCTCTATGCCAGTCCCGCCGGTGTAGATCGGAGTTGGTCCCGTACCGGTGGGACCTGGCGGCAGCGCGGGCGGGCTCCGGGGTTCTTGGGGGGTCGCGTGGGGATCTGGCCCCAGGAGGTGCCCCCACGGTGGCCTGGCCTGCGGTCGGGGCCCACAGATCCGCGGGCAGGCCTGTGCCGTGGAGGCATTCTATTCTTACGGGCCGGCCATGTAAGCCTTCGCAATGGCCGGCGCAAAGGTTAATCCTTCTGCGCATGCGCGGGGATGACATCAGCAGATGCTGGCGCTACCGCGCATGTGCGGACCCGTGTCGGCCGGCCGAGTCCCTTTGGGCCCGGCTGGCGCGGCACCAAAGGCCTTCTACACCGGCCAACTCCTGTCCCCGGCGGGGTGGAGTGGCGTGAACCATTCCGGGGCGGGCCTAGCCCCTGAAGGTGCGAAGGATTCCACACCTTTTGGGGCAGCCCGCTGCCAGAGTGGTTCACACCACTCCGCCCCGCCGGGGACGGGAGAATCCCGCCCAAAGTATTTTAGTTTCTCTGCCATTTTCTTATCCCTGATCATAAATTCCCCTGTCTCTGTCCGTAATGGGCCAAACTTTGCTAATCTTTTCCTTTTTACAAGCCCATAGAAGCTTTTACACTGTTTTATGTTTCTCGCTCGTTTACTTTTATATTCTAATTTCTCTTTCTTTACGAGTTTCTTGGCCATGCTTTGCTGAATTCTTAAATGCTCCCAATCCTCAGGCTTGCTATTTCTTCTTGGTTGATTTTATACGGCTCTTCCTTTGATCTAATAAAATCCTGAACTTCTCTTGTTAGCTCCTGTTGAGATTTTGTACCTCAAAAGAGAATGTAGATTGACTGCAAACCATATATTAATTCTTTAAATGTGAGCCATTGACCATGTCCCATCATGCATTTTAATTTTGTTTCCCAATCTAGCACTACCAATTCCCCCTGTGATACAATACCTTTGTAGCTTCATTTGTTTAGATTTAAGACCCTAGGATTGAACTACATCACTTTCAAACTTAAACCTAATGCAAATTTTGATCATATTCTCTCTTCCCGACATATTCCTTCATGAGATTATTAATTTTCTCTTTCTCATTGCATAATATGAGATCTAAAATATCCCGGGCGCAATTCTCCGCTTCCGCGCGGCATTGGGAAGGCTATCGTGAACTCTGCCGAGTTTCACGAAGGCCTCGGACGCCGCTCCTCACACCCTATTCACCGCCCCGCCCTCCACCCCCCCAGGGGGCTAGGAGCGGCGGTCCGTAAATCTCGGCCGCCGGGCCTTGATGCTTGCGTCAAGGCGGCGCGCCGAGAATGACGTGACGGCGGCGCCTAAGTGACGTCAGCCGCGCATGCGCAGGTTGGCCGGCTCCAACCCGCGCATGCGCGGTTGCCGTCTTCCCCTCCGCTGCCCCGCAAGACGTGGTGGCTTGATCTTACGGGGCAGCGGAGGGGAAAGAGTGCATCTCTTGGAGGCGCCGGCCCGACGATCGGTGGGCACTCCCCTCTCCGCCCCCCACAAGCCACAAACGAAGCTTTGGTGCCATGTTCATGACGACAGCGGCCAGGTGTGGTTGCCGCCGGCATGACCAGGTCGGGAACGTCAGGCCGCTCGGCCCATCCGGGCCGGAGAATCGCCGGTCACCGTGAAAAACAGCGAGCGGCGATTCTCCAAGCGGGGGGTGGGAGAATCGTGGGGGGTGCCAGGGCGGAGTGTCGTGAGTCGCCCGGCCCTCCCGCAGTTCTCCCACCCGACGTGGGGTGCGGAGAATGGCGCCCCCCGTTCTCTACTTGGTTACTCAACAGACTGTTCTAGAAAATCATCATTTGTCCTCAACAGCATTAGTGCTTACTAGGCTTACCCAGTTTATATGTTGACTGAAGTCTCCTATAATTATTGCACCACCCTTGTTAAATGCACCTCTAATTTCCTGATTTTTTAGGCTGTTTGGCGGCCTAAAAACACCCTCCACTCATGTTTGCTGCTGTTAAGAAACTCAGATTTACCTATGAGGTCGGGAACTCCAATTCCTGACAAGCTTCAGGCCTCCCATTCCATGTGCCAGCTGGGATCTGTCTATTCAATGTTCAATGGGGCCAGGATAGACCATGTGCACCTGTGCATAGGGGAATAAAATGGCGTGAAAACGAGGTCAGGTGGCTGGAGAGCACCAGAGTCAAGTAAGTGTTTTAAGGTTGGGGGACAAAGGAGGGGGACAGGGAGAGGTCCCAAGAAGTGGCAGAGACAAGAGACAGGGGGCAGGAACAGGCCCCAGTTGAGTTAGGAAAAGGAGAAACAGTCTCCAATTAAAGGAAGAGTTGCCGGGAGCAGACTTTAAGTGACGTGTGCTCAGAAGAAGCCCTCGTAATCAAGGTAGGCAAAGGAGAAGCCTTGAAGATACAGGCTAAAGGTTGATGAATCAATGCTGCGGGCTGTTGGGGCAAACCTACCCTTTTGGAGCAGTGGTGTTCTGCTTAGCTTGGCAGAAGACCTGAAGTTGTGCTCGTAAGTTGATGCTTTGGGTACTTGAGTGGACTTGGGAATCCACAAATTGAAGATATTATCCACAGATTGTCACTCAGAGTTATTGCTTGGTGATATGGGAACACATTGAAAGCAGAGAGTAATTGTGGACTGTTTATTAAAGGATTTTTATTCCATGGTGTGCAAGGAAAATGTCACTTTCTGTAGTTAAAGTATAAGCTGCCTATAAAATGAAAGGAGTGTTAAGTCAATTGTGTTTTATTGGCATTTTTTGCAACAAAGGTTTAATAATGTACAATCTTGACAGGTCATTATTTTGGCTAATAACTGGAGGTTCAAATTTTACCTTAAAAGTTGTCAGGCAGTACTGATTTAGATGAGAATTTAGATAAGCACTTGAAATGCCACAGCATGCAAGGCTATGGACCAATTGTTGGAAAAAGGGACGAGACTAGATAAGTGCTTGATGGGTGGCACAGACACAATGGGCTGAAGGGCCTCTTTCTGTGCAGTAAAACGTTATGAAATTGCAACACCATGTTTGGACCAAGGCTGTAATGAGAGACAGAATTGAGCAATCCTCACAAAACTCAAACTAGACATTGGTTAGTAGGTGAGTAACTGGCATGACTGTGGATGACATCTTTCATTATTTTGCTGATTGAGAGAGAAGGCTGATGGAATGGAAGCTTTCTGTATTGTACTTTTCCTGCTGTTTGAGACTGAGGGCAGGATTTTCTGTGCTCGGTTAGGGCAAGTGTGATCAGTGGCGAGATGGAAAAATCTCACGATAAGACCCCAGGCCATTTCCTGGAGGCTTAAATCCAGGACGTGATTGTCCCCTTCCCCTGTCAATGGTAGCCTGCATTTTGTGTCGTTGAACGTCAGGAATTTAATTTTAATAAATTTGCACCTCATTATTGTGGCCACAAGCCGGAATCATTCCGTCAGACTTAAATCCCACGTGTTTTATCAGACATTTTTGATCAGTTGAAGTACTCAAAGGTTTTATCTAGGTGTCTTTTAACAGCAAGGAGAAGAAAGGACAAACTCAAATACAAGTTGAACAGTCTTTATTAACTCACAATTAAACCTAAATTAACCCAAAATATATAATATTAGAAGCACCCAATATTTGGTTATACTACCTTGAAGGATGGCTTGATTGAATGTGGGTCCTATTCTTGAGTCCCTCTGGTCTGTCGTCGCGAATGCGAGTCTCGCTGGCAGATTCTATCTTCCTTCCTTCTCAGATGCCTCGATTGCCTCTGCATGGAATCTTCGCTGCTGATGTGCCTCGGGTGCCTGTTTTTAACCTGCTCTCCGTTTGTGTCCTTTTCCCATTTCCCCTTGCTTTCTGTCAATGAGGCCTCGGGAGGGGATCTCAGCACCCAATGGTCTGGTTATGACCGTTTGACAGGGCACCTGAGCCCGCCCCATGCGTCCATCCCTGGTGGTGTGGGCTGCACATAACCTGTTCCCATATAAGGTAACAGCAGAAACTCTGGGTGCCCGAGAGTCTGGTTCAATCTGGGCTGTGGAAAATAGACCAGTGCATATCAATAGGGTGTGATGCTCACTTGATGGGTGATTGACAGGGCAGGTCCAGACATGCCCAGGCAACCTGTCTGAGTTTGTAACTTGCCCATATCCGAATTCCCAGCAGGCCATTTGCTGGGGCTGCCTGCAGTTTAATTTAAAGCGTTCAATTCTTTGATGTAGGACATCAAATTTTAATCGGGCTCAAAATGAGGCAAGACAGGTCACCACATACGTCCACGTGATTTTAGAACAGCCTTTGAAAGGCATACACCAAACTTCAAGAGGAACTCAGAAGTGAGTGCACACAACTTAGTGTAGCAATCGTGAGGATCCCAATGCAAGGAAGTGGCTCCACAGATTCAGGGTAGGGTGCAGGTGCAAAGGCAAATCTCCACAGTGGCTTCTTCATGGCTGGTGCCAGGCGAGGACAGCAATGCCGGAGAGAAGAGGATCTCAGGCCAAGAGCAGCAGAGCGCTGTTAGGATCCCAGATGACAATCCAACTTTTGCAATTTGTACAACTGTGAGCAAAGGTGACGACACCATAGGAGTGATAACGCTGATCAGTAGGTATATTTTGTGTTTAAACAAACTTTAATTTAAGCACAAATTCAATCACATTCACAACAAAGTTACAGCTTTACAGTTAATAGTGAAAACAGTTTTAAATAAAAAGAAAAACTTTAACTTACTCCCTGCACCTGCAACTGTAAACATTCCAATATAGTTCAAAGACCACTTATAAAAAAGTTAACAATCAGGTTTACTTGCTTTTCTCTGTGCCAAGACCTTGGAGAGAAACTTTCAGGAGCCAACTCAAGACACTTCTATTAAACTTCAAATCCTATGGCAAACTGGACCTACAGACAGACCTGGCTCCTCCCCTTAATTACATCACCTTTACCCTAAGCATAAGGCATTCTAATGTCCCCTTCCACAAGATGTCCCATGCCTTGGTTAGCCAGAACCAAAACGCAATCCCTCATAAATTTTCTCCACCCCAGGGATTCTCCAAAACACAAAACAATATTCCATTAGCCCACTATCTGGACTCAAGTAAATGGATAACATTATTGATTACCTAATTTCCACAACCCCCTTAATCACGGCTTTAGCAGACATGCTGGCTGTATGCATCTTAAATTCATTTTGTAATGACATTACTGCAACAAATATAAAATAAAATAATTGTTTACATTCATCACAGCAGGAGTGGAGCGCAATTCGGCCATGCAATTGGCAAAACATTTCAAGATTGAGCATTTGTCTCACAGCTGAGACAGTTCAATATCAGCTCCATTGCCAAGTTATGAGTCTGGCTTCTGCAGCAATTATGATAACCATCATGGTGTGTGGTGGAGGCAGGTTGGTAGAGAAACTTTGTCTTATGGATGTTTAGTGTGAAGCCCATGCTCTTGTGTGCAGACAGAAGCATGGTCTGCATACTGTTGGTCAATGACAGAGGATGGGATGACTTTGGATCGAGCCTGCAGGTGGTGCAGAATGAACAGATTCCTGTTTGTTCTGTAGATTGGTTGTATTCCAATGGGGATCTTTGAGGGTGAGATGCAGAATTGCAGCAAGGAGATCGAGAAGAGCATTGTTGCAATGACATAGCCTTGCTGGATTCTAAGCCGACCGTGAATTGGATCTGTGGGGGATCTGTTGGTCAGGACAATAGCTTGCATGTCATCGTGGAGCAGGTGGAGGATCATGACAAATATTTGGGGGCAGCAGAAACGGAGGAGAACATTCCATGATCTCTCATGGTTGACAATTTCGAAGGTCTTTGAGAGGTCAAAAAAGACCATTTACAAGAATTGATGGTGTGTTCCCTGCATTTCTTTGTAGTTGCCGTGCAGTGATGATCATGTCTGTTGAGCCCCTTCTGCTCAATCTGGGAGTGCAGGTTTAACTAATGTCTGACCTTCTGCTGAGAGCACAGGATGCAGTTGAATAGCCGAAGCTGCCGCCACTCTATCATCTGGTGTAGGGAAGATATGGGTGGGGTTTAGTTTGGCATCAATCAAACTGAACACTGAGCATCCATTTGATAGCCAGGACTCTCCAGGAGTTTCCTAACCCTTGCAGAGTGTTAGTGTTAATGAAGGTTTGATGTCATGGTGAAGAGGGGGTTTCAGGGGTTGCCACATGCGCAACTGATGTGAAACCCTTGACTATGTAGTTTAAAACTAAGTGCCACACAATACAGAGAGTAAAGCAGCCATGATTAGCATTGGCAAGTCAAAAGCCATTTCACCCACCTGAAATTGGAATTTGTCGATTTCTGGGATGATTCCGCCCTGGAGAATTTTATTGAGGATGATTTTGTAAGGTCAACTGGGCTGGATATGCCTTTGATGCATCTAAACCTAATGCCTAGATAGACGGTAGGTGCTCTGTCCAGTTTTATCCTTTCTGTATATTGGCAGAGCGATTTGTTACAACTGAGTGGTTCACGAGGTAATTTCAGAGCGTAGTCAAGAGTCAATGACAGTGCTATGGGTATGAAGTGACGTACAGGCCAGAGCAGATAAGGATGGCAAGTTTCCTTCCCCAAAGAATATTTGTGAACTAGCTTGGATTTTATGACAATTCAGCAATTTATGAAAAAAGTAATGAGGAACTATAGGCTGCTGGACAATTCATTAAAAGCGCAAGGATTGAACATGTGCTTTTTCTTTGGAGAGAATGGGTCACTGTGTTTGAACATGGCAGATGCAGTATAACATGGATAAATGTGAAGTTATCATATGATAATTTTGGGCTTCCAGGCCCTGCTTAAGTCCTGGCCATGCCTTGTGTTGTAGGTAATCCAACCTGGTTTTCATTCCTGGATGTAACTTTAGTGTTTATCACTGAACCAAGATATTTAAATGTTTCCACTTCCACTACCTTCGATCTTTTTATCTTTGCCACATCGAGCCATAACATTGGTATTTGCCTCATGTAGGTTCAATCCAAAAGTCTCACTGTGTCTTTTGGCCATAGTCTCCAGCTCTTCCTTTATTCTGGCTATGACGTGGGCGTTGCTGGCTGGGTCTGCATTTGAGTTAACTGCCCTTGAGTTAAGAGTCAACTGCATTGCTGCTCATCTAGAGTCACATGTAGGACAGACCAGGTAAGGATGGGTTTATACCAATCGACAATGATTTAATGGTCATCATTACACTTGTAATTCCTGATTTTTATTGAATTCAAATTTTACCAACTGCCATGTCAGGATTTGAACATGGGCCACCAGACCATTACCCTGGGTCTCTGCATTGCTAGCCCGGTGACAATACCACTATGCCACCACCTCTGCATATTTGATATTTCACCAATACAACCTCCTATAATGCAGTCACATCTCTCTGGTAAATTAACATAATGCAGCAATTAACAAAGCAAATGCGAGGTTATATGATCCAGTACAAGTGCAAGTTCAGGGTAGATCTAGGTGATCGATTTAATCTCTGCCAGACAATGGGTGGGGTGTGTTTCAAAATCTAATGGCCTACTGGAAAAATACAATGCGGAGGAATATGGACGAATGCCAAGTGTAGCAATTGGGTGTCTCTTTGTGATGTCTGTCAAATATGTAAGTATGGTACAACAATTGAAAAGGCCAACATGTTCTAAACACTGAAGGGAGCAGATAGAACAGATGCTGAACGCACTAGTAAAATACATAATCTACATATATATGACAATCTATCTGTATGTTGTATGTATGACAATGTAGCTGTATGTTGTATGTATGAACAACTATGAGAATGGGGCAGTCAATGCAGGACAGAGGATGTTGTATCCACATGCACACAGTATATGAAACAAGTTAAATGAGCTTGTTGCGCACATTGAAATTAGCGGGTACGATGTTGTGGGCATCACAGAGATGTGGCTGCAAGGGAATCAGGGCTTGGATCTACATATTCAAGGATATGTGTCCTATCAAAAGGACAGGGAGGTGGGTAGCGAGGGCGGGGCTACATTGTTAGTAAGAATTAATTTACGTAATTTAAAAAAAAAATTTAAATTTAGAGTGCCCAATTCATTTTTCCAATTAAGGGGCAATTTAGCATGGCCAATCCACGTACCCTGCACATCTTTGGGTTGTGGGGGCGAAACCCACAAAGACACAGGGAGAATGTGCAAACCACGTGGACAGTGACCCAGAGCCGGGATTGAACCTGGGACCTCAGCGCTGTGAGGCAACAGGGCTAACCGACTGCGCCACCGTGCTGCCCACAGAAATGAACTTAAATGGCAAGATGGCAAGAAGCGAGATAGGGTTGGAAGCATTGAATCTGTGTGGGCCCCTAGGTCCCATAGCAGTAGTCAGGATATGGGGCAGAAAATAAATCAGGAGATAGAAAAGGTAAAAAAGAAAGGCAATGTTACAATAATCATGGGGGACTTTAATATGCGCGTGGACTGGGACAATCAGGGTGGTAGTGGATCCCAAGAAAAGGAATTTGTGGAATGTCTACGAGATGGTTTTTGTTGGTGCAGTTTGTGGTGGAGCCCACTAGGGAACAGGCAATTCTGTATTTGATGATGTGCCATGAGGCAGACTTGATTCGGCAATTTACGGTGAAGGAACCCTTAGGGGCAGTGACCACAATAGGATAGAATTCATCCTGCAGTTTGAGAGAGAGTAGCTGGAATCAGATGTAACAGTTTTACAATTAAGTAAACATAACTACAAAGACATGAGGGAGGAGCTGGCCAGAATTGATTGGAAAAGGAGCCTAGCAGGGAAGACAGTGAAACAGCAATGGCAGGAGTTTTTGGGGGTTATTCGGGAGGCACAACAGAAATTCATCCCATGGAGGAATAAACATGCAAAGGGGAGGACAAGGCAACCATGGCAGACGAGGGACGTCAAGGACAACATTAAAGCAAATGAAAAAGCACACAAGGTGGTGAGGATTAGTGGGAAGCCAGAGGATTGGGAATCTTTAACAGCAAGCAGGGGGCAGCTAAAAATGCAATAAGAGGGGAGAAGATGAAGTATGTTTATCAGCTAGCTAGTAATATAAAAGAATATTCCCGATTATATAGAAGGTAAAAGAGAGGCAAGAATGGACATTGGACCACAGGAAAATGAGGCTGGAGACGTAGTAATGAGGAACAAGGAAATGGCAGAGGAGCAGAATAGGTACTTTGCATCAGCCTTCATGGTGGAAGACACCAGTGGCCTACCAGTACTTCAAGAGAGTCAGAGGGCAGAGGTGAATGTAGTGGCCATCAGTAAGGAGAAGGTACTGGGGAAACTGAAAGGTCTGAAGGTGGATAAATCACCTAGACCAGATGGATTACATCCCAGGATTCTAAAGGAGATATCTGAGGAGATTGTGAAAGCATTGGTGGTGATCTTTCAGGAATCACTGGAGGTAGGGAGGGTCCCAGAGAACTGGAAAATGGCTAATGTAACAAACCTGTTTTAGAAGGGAGAGAGGCAGAAGTCAGGAAATGATAGGCCGGTTAGCCTGACTTTGGTCACTGGTAAGATTTTAGAGTCCATTATTAAGCATGGGAAGTTGGAATACTTAGAAGTGCATGATAAAATAGGACTGAGTCGCCATAGCTTCGTCAAGGTTGGGGGGGCGGGGGGTTATGCCAGAAAAATCTGTTAGAATTCTTTGAGGAGGTAACAAGGAAGTTCGACAAAGGAGAATCAGTGGACGTGATCAATCTGCATTTCCAGAAAGTGCTGTACAGGAGGCTGCTAAATAAGATAAAAGCCCATGGTGTTAGGGACAAGATACTGGCATGGATAGAGATTGGTTGACTGGCAGAAGGCAGAGAGTGGGGATTAAAGGGTCCTTTTCAGGATGGCAGCTGGAGACTAGGTGTCGCACATGGGTCATTGTTCGGAACACAATTATTCACAATATACATTAACGATCTGGAAGAAGGAACTTAGGGCATTGTTGCAAAGTCTGCAGATGATACAAAGATATGTAGAGGGACCAATAATGTTAAGGAAGAATGGAGGCTGCAGAAGGACTTGGACAGGCTAGGAGAGTGGGCAAAGAAGTGGCAGATGGAATACAAAGTGAAAAAGTGTGAGGTTGTGCACTTTGGTAGGAAGAATAGAGGCAAAGACTATTTTCTAAATGGGAAAAGACTTTGGAAATCGAAGCACAAAGGGACTTAGGAATCCAAGTTCAGGATTCTCTGAAGGTCATTAGCCACCTGGGGTGGCCACGTCCCAATTCCAAAATGGATACTCGCGAAGAGTGGGGGGGGGGAAATGGACAGCACTAGAAAAACAAGCAGGTACAAGGTTTCCTGTGGATTGGAACTTGCAGAGCCCAGACAGAACTGAAACTACAAGTCATTAGCATAGTAATGAGCTATCTCCGGGGACAAAAGAGAAACATTTAAACAATCGGTACCAGGACAGACTCCCCGACGCCAGTGGAGACTAAAACAAAGGCAGGCCAACGGTTACCTAAAGTCCGCGCAGCGATTGGGGAACGACCCCGTTATTGGAGAGAATCGATACAAACGATTGGGACGTGGTCCAATTAATTAGGGCCAAGTCCAGGGTCCACCCAGAATGGTGCAAAACCCTGGGGACTATAAAGCAGAGTCCCCAAGGTCAGTTCGCTCTTACTCTTATTTCTCCATCTTCACCTTGGCCTTTGGCTCTCAACGACGAGAGGCCCACCAAGCACCAGCCAAGTAAGTCTAAGGTCAATGCACGCTACGAGATAGGCGCTCCTAGCTACTATTCTATACCAGTTTGAAGCCAGCAGTATCAGAACCGGACAACGGCCATTGTTCCTCTGACTGAGTGGGCTCCCCCGAAGCTAAGTATAGGCTTTTAGTAGTAGTTGTAGTTTAGCGAGTAGAGTTTATGCATGAGTAATAATTGACTGTGTGTGTAAATAAACGTGCATTGATTTAAAACTTACTAACTGATGTTAGTAACTGAGTCATTGATCAGTATTCGGCTTTGAACCCTCTGGTGGTATCAGAAAGATACCTGGCGACTCTTGAGCAAAGGTAATTAAAACAGAGCAAATGAAGGGAAAGCATAATGAGCAACATTTACTGGCGACTTCTGACGGGACTCAACTTAGAAGTGGCCCCCCCACTCCGAGAGAACCCAAAATTTGAATTAGAAATCCAATTGGAAACAGAAGAACCACAAGAGTTTAAGCAGTACTGATCAATCCTCCACAATTCGGAAGTGTGTTAATGCATGCGTACTAACAGGGATATAAGTTAACCTGAGAGATTTTGTTGCGTAAAATTGTCGGGAGTTTTGTAGGCCGGAAATTAGCGTACGCCGTACCTGTGTTTACATCACTGCTTTATCACCCCCTGTTCCAAATTTAGTAACGAACCCAGAGAGTTTGGTAAAATGGCAATGAAGGCAATGGAACGCCTTATGAACCCACAGGTATTCCAGGTCGCAGCGACCAGCAGAATAGGACAGTGTACCGTTTGGGAAGAGGAAATTAGGAAGTACCTCAAAGGGAAAGGATGGCCCCTTTGGATCAAATTTTGTGCAAATGAAGAAACAGGTCCCGGGAGTATAGGACATACTTGGTGGGAGAACCTGACAGAGATCCACAAAAAGAGCTTGGGAAAAGCTTGCAAGCCGATGGCAATCGTGCCTTGTCTGGCACAATTGCGAGGCACAGAGGAGGTCGTTAGGACACTCCCTAGAGAGATAGAGGAGAGAGATAGAATGAGTAAGGTAGATGTGAGCGAGATAGAGAGAGAGAACAGCGAGTTAAGAGGGAAGTTAGCAGCACAAGACAGAGAGGTGGATGATGCCAAGAGGGCACACCAGTCTTGTCTGGCACACTTAAGCAGCTTCCAGACCCAGTATGACAAGGCCTACCAGGACACACAACGTGCAGTCTTGGTAAGACAAGAAACAGAACAGCAGGTAGAGGCATTGCAGAAACAGTGTAATGATTTAAAAGCAGCCCTACGAGCACTCCATGCTTCCACAATGGAACAAAGGCAGAGCTCGGTAGACCACGCAAAGTGCCGGAAGCAAATTGCCGAATTGCAATCTCTGCTTTCAGTTCAAAATGGCTTTCAGAGCACATTCGGAAGCCCAACTAGATCAGGAAAATGGCCCAGATTGGCAAGAATTAAACGAAACAGCCCATAGATACGTACATGGAGCATGTGCGCAGGAAAAACCACAGAAAAGGAGAGCACCCCAACCCCCCACCGAACAGGCAGAACATACCCCCATGAATCCGGTAACCACACACCGCAGGGCCGCAGCAGAAGGAGACACAGATTTCCTTTACACAACCCCCTTAACCATGACCCAATTACAGGACGCATGTGAGAAAATCACACCATTCCTCCCCACTTCAGACCCCCACCAATTCTTCGCTAGGGTAAAGCAGCAGGCCACCATGTACGGCCTGGACGAGAGAGAGCAGGTAAAGCTCACAGTTTTGAGCCTCGACCCTTCAGTCGTGGCAGCCCTTCCCGACACACAGAGTGTAGGAGGAGGCATCCTAACAGAGATGCACACAGCGATCCTTGATGCGATCGACTATAGCAGAGGAGACTCGGTGAAGGCCTAAATAGATGCAGGCAAAAGAAGACAGAGCACCCCCCACAGCGTTTGCTGGACGCTTGTGGATTAATTTCACTGCAGTTTTTGGAGAATTAGCCCGCGCCCATTTGTCCCCAGATAACATGGCAAAATGGACTTGAATCTTAGTCTCTCATGCAACAGAGGCAGGACAGAGAGCTTGCGCAAATTATGACCCCTCATATGAGGCCCACAATGAGAAATGGGTTTTGAAAAGGTTATCCCACGCTTGGGAGCTATCCGTTCAGAACAAGACCAATTTTAAGAAAGCAGAGGAAGAGCAGGCAGATGCAGATATGCATACAGTTAAAGCGCACCAGAACCCTGCATGGATAAATGAGAGTAGGAACAGCCCACCCCAGCCCAAATCACAGGAGTGTTACAACTGTGGACATCCAGGACACTTTGCACGAGAATGCAACGCGCCACAGAAACCACAGAGAGCCCAACAGACAGGCACCCTAAATAGGAATAGGACAAAGCCTATTCACAGTGTTAGCACCCGTTCAGACCAGGGAGACATGAACGGTACAGACTGACGGTGTTCGGGCTCCCCAACTTGGGTCTGCGACACCCTTTGGGATAAGTCCGGCCGACCGGTCGTAGCAGGCAGAGTCTGGGGCCAGCCCGTTGAATTTCTTTGGGACACAGGAGGGTCCCGCACCACACTCAATTCCTCCATGATGTTTCAGATGGACACATGGCCCACAACAGACACCATCACCCTCAGTGGCTTTACAGGCCACTTACAGCAGGCACACATCACAGCTCCTGTATCCATACAAATCGGCAACATCACCACAAAGCACCCCATAGTGTTAGTTGATCTGCCCCACACAGCAGAACACATTTTAGGAATCGACTTTATGAGCTCCCACAACCTTTCATTTGATCCAATCAACAAATGTGTCTGGAGAATGGCAAAAGCAGCACGAGCCCCCGCCACGCTCACAGTAGGAGAATATGCAAATAGGATCAGCTCAGTTGGAGATTACTGGTTTGACCCAAGAACAATTAGTGCAGACAAACAGGTTAGGGCAGTCCTGCGAGAACACAAAGCAGCATTTGCACAACACAAGCACGACTGTGGCAGAATGGCTGGCTCTGTGCAGATTACAGGTCCTGACCCCAGACCCCAGAAACAGTACGGATTTCCCCAGGAAGCAGAGGGAGAAATCTCAAACATGATAGATAGCTTGTTAGACCAGGGTGTACTGAGATCAGTAGCCTCCACTAACAATGCCCCGATTTGGCCCGTCAGGAAACCCGATGGATCATGGCGACTGACCATTGAATACCGGGAACTGAACAAAGTAACCCCAGCAGCAGCCCCCACCATAGCCACAAGTCCTGAGACCATGCTCAAACAGGGACTCCAGTCACGATTCTTTACGGTTTTGGACACTAGTAACGGCTTTTGGTCCATTCCATTGGCTAAAGCGTGCCAGTACAAATTTGCCTTCACATTCAAAGGACAGCAGTATACGTGGACGTGCCTTCCACAAGGCTTCCATAACTCCCCCTCCATTTTCCACCGACAGCTGGCAAATGGATTAGCAAAATTTTCCCGCCCCGAATATCTGGTCCAGTATGTAGACGACCTGCTACTGCAGACAGACACAAAGGCAGAGCACATTACGCTTCTAGCAGAACTCTTAGGACTCCTAAAAGAAATTGGATGTAAGGTTAACCCCAAAAAGGCCCAGATTTTGGAAGAAAAAGTGATTTACTTGGGAACAGTTATCACACTGTTCCAGCCTCCCCGGACAGGCGCCGGAATGTGGCGACTAGGGGCTTTTCACAGTAACTTCATTGAAGCCTACTCGTGACAATAAGCGATTTTCATTCACATGGTAAGCGCGAGATTGAGCAGAAAGGATTGACTCGATTGTCAAATTACCCCTTCCCCACAGTGTCTCAGCCCTCTGGTTGTTTTTAGGACTGGTTGGCTACTGCTGAAACCATATTGACGGTTTCGCCACTAAAGCAGCTCCCCTATCCGACCTTCTCAAGAAAAAGGCACCTACAGATGCCGTGGATGCTTTAAAAAGAGCACTCAGCACAGCCCCCGCACTACAGGTCCCGGACCCACTTTCCCCATACACTATCGAGGTAGCAAGCACCGACCGAACCCTTTCGGCCATGCTCCTCCAGGAACGGCATGACCAGTTAAGACCCGTAGCATACGCATCCCGAGTATTAGACCCTGTCGAGCCAGGATTTTCTGCCTGTGAAAGGCACCTGCTCCCAGTTTTTTGGGCAGTACAGCACTTTTCATACATTACACGACTCAACCCCATCACCATCCTCACAGAACACACCCCAACACAGCTTTTGTTAGGCGGCCGACTTAAAGATGGCACAGTCAGCCAAATCTGAGCAGCCCGTTGGACCCTTCTTTTACAGGGACGGGACATCACAGTTAAAAGAACAAAGACACACACTTTCCTTGCAGACAATTTACCCAGGCACAACACAGACCCATTCATTCCAAAGACACCTCCCAGGAAGACAGGTAGTTCACCCCAGAGACCCCAGCCCAGAGACACGTGAGCACCCCTGAAAATCTATGTGGATGGCTCCTCCACAGTTTTAGACGGCAAACGCATAACAGGATGCGGTATTTATGTAGAGGACGCGCAGGGACGTGCCCTAGAAGAGATTTCCCTAAAGTTGCCAGGACACTTAAGCTCGCAGGCAGCAGAGCTGGCAGCAATAGCATGTATAGTAGACCACCCCGACTCGTTCCCCACTCCAGCAGACATCTATTCAGACAGTCTGTATGTCTGTAATAATTCAACTGAATACCCCTGTGGGAAACAAGAGGATTTGTTTCCGCAGAAGGAAAACCCCTACCATCAGCCCCATTACTCCGCCATATTTTAAAGCAGGCAAAAGACAGGAAATACGGCATTGTAAAAGTTTGCAGTCACCACCGTTCTTCCCCCCCTGGAAATGTTAAAGCAGACGCCCTAGCAAAGGCAGGTTCTAGGCATGGTTATTTTTGGAACCCCCCCCGAAAGCACCCCAGTGCACGCAGTTCAGGTCTCACAGACCAACATACAGGATTTAGCCCAGTCACAGAAACAGGACGAGAAACTCAGGGAAGTTTTAAAGGGAACCTTCCCAGCCCCTTATGACAAATTTAAGAATTCCATAACCGCACATGATGGTGTGATTCTAAAAGACAGCCTTTATGTAGTTCCAGAGCAGGATAGGAACTAACTCATTTGTTTGTTCCATGACAATCAAGGGCATCAGGGAATTGAACCCACTTTAGCCCACCTCAGACCATTCTGTTGGTGGCCACATTTAAAAGCCGATGTAACACATTACGTTGAGAATTGCTTGATCTGTGCCCAGAACAATCCGGCCAGATACGCAAGGAAGGCTCAACTGAGCCACACCCGCCCCGTTAATGGCCCATGGACTAACCTCCAGATAGACTTCATTGGACCCGTACCCCCTTGCAGAAACGGATATAAGTATGTGTTGGTGGTCATCGACACCTTCACAAAATGGGTGGAAGCATTTCCATCGCGCACTAATACGGCAAAGACCACAGCCAAAATACTGACCCACCACATCTTTACAAGATGTGGACTCCCCGCAGTATAGAGTCCGATCAAGGCTCCCATTTTACAGGACGAGTTATGAAAAATGTCCTCACAATTTTTGGAATTACTCAAAAGTTTCATATCGCCTACCACCCCCAGTCAAGTGGTATTGTTGAACGCATGAATAGGACACTGAAAGCCACCCTTAGGAAAATGGTTCAGCAGAACAATAGCACCTGGGATTCAGTCCTCCCACTTGCATTAATGTTTTTGAGAAACACGGTATCCACGTCCACAGGATATACCCCCCACACTCTCATAACCGGACGCCCATGAAAGGAACGGAATATTTATTAGGCTTAGATTTGACCAGCCCCGCAGTGACAGCCCTCACACACGAAAACGCTGTACAGCAGTTGATAGCAAATGTGATGGCGGCCCAACTCACAGCCGCTGTGAGACTGGGGACAAGGAAGTAACAAAGCAAGGCTTGTTTCGATAAGACAGTGCATGCCACTGAGTTTGAAGTAGGGCAGCAAGTAATGCTTTCCCTATACAATCCCAGCACATTCCTGTCACCAAAATACTCAGGTCCGTACTCCATTTCGGACAAAGTAAGCCCCTCTGTCTACAAGATAAAATACCCCTTTGGAAAGTCTGCATGGTTTCACATAAACCAGCTCAAGGCTTATGGCTCGCAGAACAACCACACACAACACATCCTGCTCGCCGCAGCAGACAAGCTCGCCCTGCCCACAGAAAACGCATTCCTTCCCTCCCCCAGCCCGTCCTCAGACTCAACTTTGACTCCGCCCCCTGACACACAACTCCGCCTCTCCCCACCCCTAGACAGCAGCGACAGTGACTGCGAAAGCACTGACAACAGCAACAGCACACAACGTTACTATCCCCCTGCACCAGGCCCCACTCCCAGCGACTCCGAGTACAATTCAAGTAATCCCTTTGAGATCACATACATTAAAGCCCCAGACCCAGACCCAGACCCACCGCTCAACGATTACGAATTAAACCCCTGCAGTTCAAAACTAGACACACGATTCTGGCACCGCGACAATTCATTCAGGTTCATCAGGAACGATGAGATGGACCCCAAGTCACCCCACACAGCTTTGGCACGACTTCTACAGTCAAGAGTATGGCAGCCAGGAGAAGATGATGACATTGAGTCTGACTCCCACCACGCGAATCACTTTGCGACCCTGTTCGCAACTGAAAACTGAGATGTCCAGATGATGTTTAAAAGGAACCGTTACAGAGATACGGTGTCCTTTCTGATGGAACCTGCACGATATTTGTTGCATGTTTGTTTGTATGTGTTTGTTAAGTGTTCAGTGTTTAGATTTCAAACAGCTTTTCACAGCCCCACGCCACCACTCCTTTAACGCCCACTGGCAGTTAATGGAACAAGTTTGTCCACGGACAGCCGCCTAGCTTATCAGCCGAAACCTCTGAGAATTTGCCCAGACAACAATTCATAATTGCTCTTCTAATTTGAGGGTAGAAGAGGAATTACTGCAACCCCCCACGACGACTACATTCTTGCCCGTTCTTGCCGGTTACTCAGGCAGTGGAGAAACGTCACTTATCCCCACCCTGCCTGAGGACCCCCCTCTGGTCAGCTAAGCTCGGGTAGAGCACATCCCATCCTACCCGGGGATTCTATCCAATTCTTACCCGCCGCGGCCCATACGCACCTCATTTTGGCTGTTTCATTTCAAAAAAGTTTTGTTTTGTTTTATAGTGACCCTTTGGTTGCTTTCCTCATGCTATTTACATCCTCAAACATTGGGATGGTAAATCGCACAGGCTGCGAGACAGCTCGCACTGTGTCAGTATTTTTCAAAAATGTCTTTGACATTTGGTTTAAACATAATGAGGGACTCACAGATGATGACCAATTATAAAGGGTAATTGGCAATAAAGGACAGACAGACAAACACACAAGATCTTAAGCAAGATAATGACAGGTATTATGCTTGTGTTCACAGGATTCCAGAAGAAGACAAGAAGAGAAGAAAGACAAGAAGAGAAGAAAAGATGAAGACGACCTCCATCTTTGTTATATGGACACTAGCAGGATCCCTTTGGTTGTGCGCGAACGCTAACCCCCTCATCCCCACCTCACAGGCCGTCAATGATTCACTCCCCCACAGTAAACAGAGCCCAGTAACAGTCAACAGTACCCCGACCTGGTGTGATAAGTTTATCACTTGGTATTCCCTCTCATATGTCGTTGAAGCACTTTTAGCACTGGCGATACTTTGCAGTTTCGTGCAGACCATTCAAATGAAGAAATGGCAAAGGAGAGCCTACCGCTCTCGCACCCCGGTATACAGAATTAGATCCCCTATTTTCGGTTTCCACCAGACCCCCGAACCTCTTGACATGGATTTAAGTACATTCGTTTTTTGTTTTGTGTGTGTTCGTTTGTTGAATAAAGAAATGTGAACTCTGTGTTTGACTGCCAAACCAGAGAAATTTGAATGCTGCTATTTTTGTACAGTTAAGATATTAGGATATTTTTGAGTGAGGATAGTTTATTGAGAATAGTTAGAGGTTCCAGTTTTTTTATTTTGTAATGCATGTCCTTAATGACATAGCACCCCTGTAGAGTTTTGATGATGTGTGTATGTAAAATTGTTTAGTTAAAAATACGTTGCATAGTTAGGATCAGAGTAGAGCCTAGTCATGGGTGCCCGCTTGGTCAGTGAACAAAGACATCGCAGTAGGGTGATCCTTCACGCTTCGCATTGAGGATCACAAGCAGGGAGCGTAGCCACCTGAGGTGGCCACGTCCCGATTCCAAAATGGATACTCGCAAAGAGTGCAGGGAAAAATGGACAGCATTAGGAGAACAAACAGGTACAAGATTTCCTGTGGATTGGAACTTGCAGAGCCCAGACAGAACTGAAACTACATGCCATTAGCATAGTAATGAGCTATCTCTGGGGACAAAAAGTAACACTGAAACAATTGGTACCAGGACAGACTCCCCAGCGCCAGTGGAGACTAAAACAAAAGCAGGCCAACGGTTACCTAAAGTCCGCCCAGCGATTGGGGAACGACCCCGTTATTGGAGAGAATCAATACAAACGATTGGGACATGGTCCAATTAATTGGGGCCAAGTCCAGGGTCCGGCCAGAAGGGCGCAAAACCCTGGGGACTATAAAGCAGAGTCCTCAAGATCAGTTCGCTCTTACTCTTATTTCTCCATCTTCACCTTGGCCTTTGGCTCTCAACGACGAGAGGCCCACCAAGCACCAGCCAAGTAAGTCTAAGGTCAACGCACGCTACGAGATAGGCGCTCCTAGCTACTATTCTATAGCAGTTCGAAGCCAGCAGCCTCAGAACCGGACAACGGCCATTGTTCCTCTGACTGAGTGGGCCCCCCGAAGCTAAGTATAGGCTTTTAGTAGTAGTTGTAGTTTAGCGAGTAGAGTTCATGCATGAGTAATAATTGACTGTGTGTGTAAATAAATGTGCATTAATTTAAAACTTACTAACTGGTGTATCGAGTCATTGATCAGTATTCGGTTTTGAACCTTGTGGTGGTATCAGAAAGATACCTGGCGACTCTTGAGCAAAGGTAATTAAAACAGAGCAAATTAAGGGAAAGAAAAACGAGCAACAGTGAACATACAGATTCAGTTGGCAGTTAGGAAGGCAAATACAATGTTCACATTCAAGTTGAGAGTGCTAGAATACAAGAGCACGGATGTAGTGTTGAGGCTGTATAGGCTATGGTCAGATCTCATTTGGAATATTCTGAGCAGCTTTGGGCCCCGTATCTAAGGAAGGATGCGCTGGCCTTGGAGAGGGTCCTGAGGAGGTTCACAAGACTTGACATATAAGGAGCGGTTGAGGACTCTGGGTCTGTACTCAATGGAGTTTAGAAGGATGGGGGGTGGGGGTGGGGGAGATCACATTGAAACTTAGAGAATACTGCGAGGCCTAGGTAGAGTGAACATGAAGAGGATGTTTCCACTAGTAGGAGAGACTAGAACCCGAGGGTATAGTCTCAGGCTGAGGGGACCATCATTTAAAATTGAGTTGAGGAGGAATTTCTTCAGCCGGAGGGTGGTGAATCTGTGGAACTCGTTGCCGCAGAAGGCTGTGGAGGCCAAATCACTGAGTGCCTTTAAGACAGAGATAAAGAAGTTCTTGATTACTAAGGGGATCAGGGGTTTATGGAGAGAAGGCAGGAGAATGGGGATGAGAAAATATATCATCCATGATTGAATGGAGGAGCAGTCTCGATGGGCCGAATAGCCTCATTCTGCTCCAGTTTCTTAATAATAATAATCTTTATTGTCACAAGTAGGCTTATGACACTGCAATGTAGTTACTGTGAAAATCCCATAGTCGCCACATTCCGGCGCCTGTTCGGGTACACTGAGGGAGAATTCAGAATGTCCAATTCACCTCACAAGGATGTCTTTCAGGACCTGTGGGAGGAAACCAGAGAACCCGGAGGAAACCCAGGCAGACACGGAGAGAACGTGCAGACTCCATACAGACAGTGACCCAGCGGGGAATCAAACCTAGGACCCCGGAGCTGTGAAGCAACAGTGCTAACCACTGTGCTACAGTCTTTAAAAAAAAAATTCAATTGGGGGCAATATAGCGTGGCAAATCTACCTTCCCTGTACATCTTTGGATGTGGGGGTGAGACCCACGGAGACATGGGGAGAAGGTGCAAACTCCACACAGTGACCCAGAGCCGGGATTCAAACCCAGGTCCTCGGCGCCGTGATGCAGCAGTGCTAACCACTGCACCACTGTGCCACCACTGGTCGTATTACGCTGGGTGTAGCATCTATCACTGCACTTCCCACACATCTCTAGTTGCAAACTTGCAAAAAAACTGAAGCACTGTGGTTCGCACTGCTGCCTCACAGTGCCAGTGACCAGAGTATAATTCCAGCCATGGGTGACTGTGTGGAGTTTGAACATTCTCCCAGTGTCTGAGTGGGTTTCCTCCCACAGTCCAAAGATGTGCAGGTTAGGTGGCGGTACAGGGGAGTTGACCTCCGTAGGTTGCACTTTCAGACGGTCGGTGCACACTCGATGGGCCGAATGGCTGCTTTCTACACTGTGGGGAAAACCATCCATCCTCGCGCAATCTGTTCCCGCCCAGTAACATTGCTTTACACAACTTCTCTTCATCCTGAGCAAGGACATTGGGAGACTGGTTTCAGGACGCCTGCCACACGATCGATAGCGGGAGTGGGTTGAGAGGGATCGGTGCTCCCACTGTCTGTCGGAGGGGGGAGACAGTGGTTTTCGGGCGGGTTATTGAGAGCTGGTTTGTTGGGAGTGTGTGCGTGTGGAACAGCCTTCCTCTTGTGGGATACCTGAGTGCTCCTGATCCCTGCGAGCGGAGAGTCTGGGAGCTACAGCCCAAAATCAGCCGCTGCTCTCGCCATCGACACCCAAATATGTTCAGAACGGTAACTTGCCTCACCTTCCTGGTCATTCTCCTGGCTGTAGAACCGCAAGAAGGTAGGACTTTTATATTGTCCGGTAATGATGTGTTTAATAAATAACTTTAAAGGAAAACTTATGAGAAAGCTTTACAAATCTTTAACTTTGTCAGCGGGAAGAGCAACTTCCAAATGTTTTTTTTTACCAATGGTTGTCTTGTCTGGTAATTTTTTTTTCATTCTATCTGGGCAGTAATTTGATTTTATTTCGCTTTCTTTATTTTTAATGCAATGTGATTTTCAGCCATTTAAGAGTAGATTGTTTCTGTGAGGCTGGGTCTGCTGAGGTGATTATTCAGAAGCTCTTTTGATTATGGGCTGGGTTGGAGCTGAAGACAATCATCCCAGCAACTGATACAAACTCTGAATGCAGTGTGCTGACTGAGCCTCCCACCCCCACTTGTTGCCATGTCATTCTCTCCTACAGACCTGAGAGTCCCATCTTTACAGAAGAGCTTCAGTTACAATCCTGTTAATTCAGAACTATTTTTGAATTTGTGAATCAAGCAGAGTTTCGAATTTTCAAATACTTTCTCAAGCTTTTGCATTGCTGAAATATCACAAACGTGTTTTCCCCATTGCATTTTACCAATTCACAATATTTAGAATTGCTTTTTTTAAAATTAAAAAGTGCACATTTGACTGTAAGAGGATTTTAGATGCAGATTGATCAAATTGAGACTTCCAGCTTAGACTTGGGCAGTGACACTATCCTGAGTTGACTGATCCTTTTATTAGCAAAGTGAGCCTTGAAAACATTTGTTGTAAAAAAAATTTTGATTCAATTATCTGTGTTCTTTTTAAAATGGTCTGATCTGATTGGTCATTGATTGCTATCCATTTCTGCTGTTCCTCCAAATCAGTTTATAAATCACTCCCTGAAGACTGCAATCATTTAGTTCTGATTTTTGTTTTATTGCTTTTTATTGTAATAAACGAAGCCAAAATATCCTACTTTTTAAATCTAATTAAGTATACTATATCTTAAAGTTGCTATGACCATTGACACCCTAATAATTGGCTTTGTTTTCAAGTTTCTATTATCAGTATAACTGAGGAAATCTGACTTTAACCAAATGGCTTCAAATTTAGTGCAACAATGCTGTTTAATTGCAGCTAATATTCAAATGATTCATCAGCACTTTGTTAAGATGTGAGATTGTTGTGAATGGCGGTGAAAAATGGATCAACTAACTGGAGGAGAGTTAACTCCATCCTCGATGATTGGGGAGCCCAGCACAAAAGCATTTGCTTTTCAGCCAAAAGCGCCAGGTGGACGAGCCATCTCAGCCTCCTTCTGAGGTACACAGCATCACAAATACCAACTTGATTCACTCCATGTGGTGACAAGACATGGCTGAAGATGCTGAAAGACTATGGACCCTGTCAATATTCCAGCAATGATATTGAAGACTTGTAATTCAGAACAATCTCCTTCCATGGCCAAGCTGTTCCAGTACAACAACACTGGCATCTACCCAACAATATGGAAAATTGTCCAGGTATGCCCTGTCAAAAAAATGCAGGACAAATTAGTGCCCCATTAGTCTTCTCTGGACCATCAACAAAGTGATCAAAGAGGTTGTCGACAGTACTATCAAGTGGTACTTACTCGGTAAGAACCTGCTCACTGATGCTCAGGTTGGATTGTGCCAGGGCCACTTAATTCCTCAGCCCATTACTGTCTTGGTCCAAACATGGACTAAAGAGCTGAAATCAAGAATTGAAGTGAGAGTGACTGTCCTTGACATCAAGGCAACATTTGACTGAATGTGACATCAAGGAGTCATAGCAAAACTAGAGTCAATGGAAATTAGGGGGTGGGATGGTGGTGTGGGGAACTCTTCCACTGGTTGGATTCATAGCTAGCATGAAGAAAAATGGTTGCTTGAGGTCAATCATCTTAGTCACAGAACCATAAAAAAGTTACAGCACGCAAGGAAGGGAGGCCATTCAGCCCAACTTGTTCATGCCAGCCAGAGGGCACCCAGGAGTGCTTTCTAATCCCACCTTTCTGTACCCGGTCCACAGCCAAGGGCTTCTACCTTTTTTGACCAATCTGCCATGTGGGAATTTGTCAAATGCCTTGCTAAAGCCCATGCATACAACATCCACTGCACTGCCTTCATCAAAACTCTTTGTCCCTTTCTCAAAATAATTCAATCAAATTTGTGAGTCAAGACCTTCCTTTAACAAATCCATGCTGACTATCCCTGACTAGTCAATGCCTTTCTATGTGACAGATCACTCAGGATTGATTCTACTAATTTACCCACCATTGACATAAGACTAACTGGTCTATAATTGTTTGTCATTTCCTTTGATCCCTTTTGAAACAATGGAACTACATTTGCGTTTCTCAAGCCCTCCAATACCTCCACTGTATCTAGTGAGGATTGGAAAATAATCTCAGAGCATCTGCTATCTCCTCCCTGACCTCCTTCAATAGCCTCGGAAACAATTCATCTGGCCCTGGTGACTTAACGACTTTCAAATATTCTAACCCTTTGATGAGTTTCTCTCTCTTTATGATTATCCTATCCCATATTTCAGTGTTCGTCCTGGACTACTATATCTGTGTTATACATTTCCTTTGTAAACACAGACAAAATATTAATTTAAAAGCCTTCCCACGGCCTCTGCATCTACCACACAAGTTCCCTTTTTCATTTCGGATAGGTCCCACTTTTTCCTTAACTAACCGTTTACCATTAATATATTGGTAAAATATCTTTGGGTTTTCTTTAACTTTACTTGCTGATCTTCTTCATAGCCTCCCTTTGATTTCCTTATTTCCTTTTTTACCTCGTCCCTGCACTTCCTATACTTGTCTAGGCTATCTGTAACACTCTGTTCTCTGTGTCTATCGTATACTTTCTTATTCTGTTTGATCTTCCCCTGTATTCCTCCAGACAACCAGAAGAGTCTAGATTTGGCAGTCCCAGGACATCAGTGCAGGAGTTCCTCAGGGTAGTGTCCTAGACCCAACCATTTTCAGCTGCTTCATCAATGACCTTGCTTCCGCTATAAAGTCAGGAATGGGGATGTTCGCTGTTGATTGCACAAATATCCAGCACCATTCGGATTCCTTAGGTACTGAGGCAGTCTATGCCCATAAACCAGCCCCTTTAGCACAGTGGGCTAAACAGCTGGCTTGTAATGCAGAACAAGACCAGCAGCGTGGGTTCAATTCCCGTCCCGGCTTACCTGAACAGGCACCAGAATGTGGCGACTCAGGGCTTTTCACAGTAACAGGGGTTGGTTTAGCACACTGGGCTAAATAGCTGGCTTGTAATGCAGAACAAAGCCAGCAGCGCAGGTTCAATTTCCGTACCGGCCTCCCCGAACAGTCGCCGGAATGTGGCGACTAGGGACTTTTTCACAGTAACTTCATTGAAACCTACTTGTGACGAAAAGCGATTATTATAATAAGCAGACTTGGACCATGTTCAGGCTTGGACTGGTAGTGGCAAGTAACATTTGTATCCAGGCAATGACCATCTCCAATCAGAGAGAATCTAACCAGCACCTTGTGACACTCAATGGCATTACCATCTGTGAATCCACCACCATCAACATCCTGGGGGTTACCATTGACCAGAAACTGAACTGGACTAGCCATATAAATACTGTGGCTACAAAAGCTCAGGAAGCCTGTGGCGAGTAACTCTCCAAAGCCCGCCCACCACCTACACGGTGCAAGTCAGGAGTGTGATGGAATACGCTCTCCACTTGCCTGGAGTGCTGCTCAACACCATCCAGGGCAAAGCAGCCCACTAGATTCACACCTCACCCACCATCTTAAATGCGCACTCGCTTCATTACCAACGCACAGTGGCAGTAGTGTGTACCATGTTGTGTACCATCTAAAATACTGCACTGCAGCAGCTTACCAGGGCTCCTTCAACAGCACCTTCCAACCGATGAGCTTCATCAACAAGAAGAAACAAGGACAACAAATGCATGGAAACAACACCACCTGCAAGTTCTCCTCCAAGCCATTCTGACATGGAGCTATATCGCCGTTCCTTCATTGTGGCAGGGTCAAAACGCTGGAACTCCCTAACAGCACTGTGGGTGTGCCTACACCACATGGAGTGCCGTGGCTCAAAAAGGTAGCTCACCGTTAACCCTTCGAAGGCAATTATTGATGGGCAACAAATGCTGGCCTAACCAGTGAAACCCATATCTTGCAAAAGTATGAAAAAAGTAGATCCTTGCAGTATTTTTCAAAGCCTAACACTTGAGAGATTTAGATAATCATGTTGCTAATTCATGCAGACAGATTGCTTGTTTAAATCTGTTTTTGAAATGACTGAATCCCACTACGTTTTCTAGGTATTTAAACCATTTCCATAAAAAAATAAGCCATTTATATGTATTGGATAAAGTGAGATACCGATTTCAATTTGTTTTATCATAGTCAGACAATCATTTTATGGATGCTATTATTTATTTTGTTCAATTTCCTGGAATTTAAAAATCTATTTGAAATTATTAAAAACATTCCATTCACGCATGCCTTTCTTTATTGAAGAGCTGATACTTCCTGCTGAAATGAGTGCCAAACTTTTAAAACTGGAGAATGCATGAGAAATGGACAGTTTTGAATACATTTGGAAGTTGCATCAGATTGGGCTGGTGGTGTTCAGACTTTCCTGTGAACATGTGGAAAGTGGTTTCTGGGTTCCCTCACAGGTGACAGTGTTACAATGCAGGTTATCATTGGTAAGAGAGTGGAAACTGGCCAATAGGAATGCACTAATTGACTGACATTGGGTTCCATTATTCTGTCTTCTGTGGGTCATGGAACAGAACTATTCTGTTCAATAGATTCACGGTGCTGTATTTCCTTTATGTGGCTGTATTGCACCTCTTTGAGAAACTATTACTAAAACAAGTAGTATATCATAGTTTTCTCATGCTATTCAGAAAAGTACCAAGCGCAAAGGTTTTTTATCTATCATTCCCAACACAAGCTCTCACATTTCAATATGAGATAACATCATTCCTGACTATGCCCTATCTCACCGGCAGGATCTAACCAGCAGAGGTGGTGGCACAGTGGTATACAGTCAAGAGAGAGTTGTCCTGGGAGTCCTCAACATTGACTCTGGACCCCATGAAGTCTCATGGCATCAGGTTAAACATGAACAAGGAAATCTCCTGCTGATTACCACATACTGTCCACCATCAGCTAATGAATCAGTGCTCCTCTATGTTGAACACCACTTGGAGGAAGCACGGAGGGTGATAAAGGTGCAGAATGTACTCTGGGTGGGGAACTTCAATGTCCATCACAGACCGAGCTGCTAGATTGGACTGCGGCAGGTGGTGAGGGAACCAACAAGTCAGCAGGGGCTGTTCAGCACAGGGCTAAATCGCTGGCTTTGAAAGCAGACCAAGGCAGGCCAGCAGCACGGTTCAATTCCCGTACCAGCCTCCCCGAACAGGTGCCGGAATGTGGTGACTAGGGGCTTTTCACAGTAACTTCATTGAAGCCTACTTGTGACAAGCGATTTTCATTTCATTTCATTTTTCATTTCAAGTGGGGAAAACATACTTAACCTCATCCTCACCAGTCTGCCTGCTGCAGATGCATTTGTCCATGACAGCATTGGTAGGAGTGACCACTGCACAGTCCTCAAGGAAACAAAGTCCCGTCTACACATTGAGGATACCCTCCATTGTGGCACCACTGTGCTGAATGGGATAGATTTTTAATTAATCTCGTAACTCAAGACTGGCCATCCATGAGATGCCGTGGGCCATCAGCAACAGCAGAAGTGTACTCGGCCACAATCTAACCTCATGGCCCAGCGTATCCTGCTTAATATCAAACCATTGCCATTTGGCATTCAATGGCATTACCAACGCTGAATCCCCCATTATGAACATCCTGGGGTTGCCATTGACCAGAAAATACATTGGATTGGCCACATAAATACATTTGACTATAAGAGTAGCTCTAAGACAAGGCACCCTAAGGTGAGTAACTCACTTCCTGATTCCCCAAAGCCTGTTCATCATCAACAGGAGTGTAATGGAATACTCTCCACTTACCTGGATGAGTGCACACTCAAGAAGCTTGACACCATCCAGGACAAAGCAGCCCACTTGATTGCTATTCCTTCCACAAACATTCACTCCCTCCACCACCTCCGAACAGTGGCAGCTGTGTGTACCATCTCCACAGATGCACTGCAGTAACTTGCCAAGTTCATTAGATGGCGCCTTCCAAGCCCACAACCACTAACACCTCGAAGGACAAGAGCAGCAGATACCTGGGAACCCCATCACCTTGAGGTTCCCCTCCAAGTCACTCATCACCCTGACTTGGAAATATATCACTGTTGCTTCAACATCGCTGGGTCCAAATCCTGGAAATCCCTCCCTAACAACATTGCATTTATACCTAAACCTCCAGGACTGCATTGGGTTCAAGAAGGTAGCTCACCATCACCTCTGAAGGGCAACTAGGGATAGCCTAGCCTGCACCATCCACATTCCATAAATGAATTAAACAAAATGTAAGTTGGATTTTGAATGATGGGCATTGTGGTCAAAGAAAAACAGGAAATATAAATATAAAAATGTTGATTATCATTTAAAAGAGAAATCTGTTACAAGAAATAAGCTCACATTCATTTAGCATCTGTTGATGTTCAGAATTTTACAGTGAATTAAGTGCTTTTGAAATATAGTCGGTCATCCAAGCAAAAAGGCAGTCAATTTGTGCACAGCAAGCTCTTGCATACAATAACAAGATAAATCACCAGATAATCTGGTCTATTTACGAATTAAGGGATAAATATTAGCCACCACACGAGGAGGACTCTCTGCCCTACATTGAATAGTTCTCACCTGAACAGGCAGTCAGAGCTTTGTCTCAATATCTCATCCAAAGCATAGCACCAGCAACAATGCAGCACTCACTCAGTACTGAACTGATTATGTGCTCAAATCTCTGGAGTGGATTATGCCATCTAATATGGTTTTGGACCTATTAAGTTCATTGAAATATCATTGGTGAAATTCAGTCAGTCATGTTTAAACATTCTAAACGTTCAATTGGTTTTCATGAGTGATTGCTTATTTCACTTTGGATATCAGTGAAATTTTAATAGAGTACTCTTTCTGGTAATCTTATCTTAATTCTTTATTTTTTTTTAGAATTAGTTAATTTGGGGAGAATTTATTCAGCATTTATTCTGTTGAGGAAATGAATTGAATAAATACAAGTCAGTGAATGTGGCACCCTAGGATATATATCATAACAATAGGTTCCTCACTCTTTATCAATAAAATAACAATATAAGATCCCTTTTTCTTAAAAAAAAAAGCCTCCATATCAATATAACCGTTCCACATTAACTTAAAAGACTAATAATTGATTTTTATAATTAAACTAAACACTTATCTTTTATAGCTTGTTTTTTTTTTCGAAAAATGTTTACAGTTTTGCATAGGTTCAAAGATGCTGTGCCTCCATCTTGAAGATTTTAGTTTGTGTTTTTTGGAACTTAATATAGGTCATGTTGCCCCTGGTGATGTCGGAGTTGTCTCACTTCCTGGTGACTTTGATGTCTCACTGCTTGTTTATGGTGTCTCGCTGGGTTGTCGATGGTGTCTCGCTGGGTTGTCGATGGTGTCTCGCTGGGTTATCGATGGTGTCTCGCTGGGTTATTGTGCTGTTTGTCGATGGTGTCTCGCTGAGTTGTTGATGGTGTCTCACTGGGTTATTGTGCTGTTTGTCGATGGTGTCTCGCTGGGTTGTCGATGGTGTCTCGCTGGGTTATTGTGCTGTTTGTCGATGGTGTCTCGCTGGGTTGTCGATGGTGCCTCGCTGAGTTGTCGATGGTGCCTCGCTGAGTTGTCGATGGTGTCTCGCTGGGTTGTCGATGGTGTCTCTCTGGGTTATTGTGCTGTTTGTCGATGGTGTCTCGCTGGGTTGTCGATGGTGTCTCGCTGGGTTATTGTGCTGTTTGTCGATGGTGTCTCGCTGGGTTGTCGATGGTGTCTCACTGGGTTATTGTGCTGTTTGTCGATGGTGCCTCGCTGGGTTGTCGATGGTGCCTCGCTGGGTTGTCGATGGTGCCTCGCTGGGTTGTCGATGGTGTCTCGCTGGGTTGTCGATGGTGTCTCGCTGGGTTGTCGATGGTGTCTCGCTGGGTTGTCGATGGTGTCTCGCTGGGTTGTCGATGGTGTCTCGCTGGGTTGTCGATGGTGTCTCGCTGGGTTGTCGATGGTGTCTCGCTGGGTTGTCGATGGTGTCTCGCTGGGTTGTCGATGGTGTCTCGCTGGGTTGTCGACGGTGTCTCGCTGGGTTGTCGACGGTGTCTCGCTGGGTTATTGTGCTGTTTGTCGATGGTGTCTCGCTGGGTTGTCGATGGTGTCTTGCTGGGTTGTCGATGGTGTCCCACTGGGTTATTGTGCTGTTTGTCGATGGTGTCTCGCTGGGTTGTCGATGGTGTCTCACTGGGTTGTCGATGGTGTCTCGCCCGGTTGCCGATGGTGTCCCACTGGGTTATTGTGCTGTTTGTCGATGGTGTCTCGCTGGGTTGTCGACGGTGCCTCACTGGGTTGTCGACGGTGTCTCGCTGGGTTGTCGACGGTGTCTCGCTGGGTTGTCGATGGTGTCTCGCTGGGTTGTCGATGGTGTCTCGTTGGGTTGTCGATGGTTTCTCGCTGGGTTGTCGACGGTGTCTCGCTGGGTTATTGCTCTGTTTGTCGATGGTGTCTCACCGCTGGGCGTCGATGGTGTCTCGCTGGGTTGTCGATGGTGTCACACTGGGTTATTTGGCTGTTTGTCGATGGTGTCTCGCTGGGTTGTCGACGGTGTCTCGCTGGGTTATTGCTCTGTTTGTCGATGGTGTCTCACCGCTGGGCGTCGATGGTGTCTCGCTGGGTTGTCGATGGTGTCACACTGGGTTATTTGGCTGTTTGTCGATGGTGTCTCGCTGGGTTGTCGATGGTGCCTCGCTGGGTTGTCGATGGTGTCTCACCGCTGGGCGTCGACGGTGTCCCGCTGGGTTGTCGACGGTGTCTCGCTGGGTTGTCGACGGTGTCTCGCTGGGTTGTCGACGGTGTCTCGCTGGGTTGTCGACGGTGTCTAGCTGGGTTGTCGACGGTGTCTCGCTGGGTTGTCGACGGTGTCTCGCTGGGTTGTCGACGGTGTCTCGCTGGGTTGTCGACGGTGTCTCGCTGGGTTGTCGACGGTGTCTCGCTGGGTTGTCGACGGTGTCTCGCTGGGTTGTCGACGGTGTCTCGCTGGGTTGTCGACGGTGTCTCGCTGGGTTGTCGACGGTGTCTCGCTGGGTTATTGCTCTGTTTGTCGACGGTGTCTCACCGCTGGGCGTCGACGGTGTCTCGCTGGGTTGTCGACGGTGTCTCGCTGGGTTGTCGACGGTGTCTCGCTGGGTTGTCGATGGTGTCCCACTGGGTTATTGTGCTGTTTGTCGATGGTGTCTCGCTGGGTTATTGTGCTGTTTGTCGATGGTGTCTCGCTGGGTTGTCGACGGTGTCTCGCTGGGTTATTGTGCTGTTTGTCGATGGTGTCTCGCTGGGTTGTCGATGGTGTCTCGCTGGGTTGTCGATGGTGTCTCGCTGGGTTGTTGTTCTGTTTGTCGATGGTGTCTCGCTGGGTTGTCGATGGTGTCCCACTGGGTTATTGTGCTGTTTGTCGATGGTGTCTCGCTGGGTTGTCGATGGTGTCTCGCCCGGTTGTCGATGGTGTCTCGCCCGGTTGTCGATGGTGTCTCGCTGGGTTGTCGATGGTGTCTCGTTGGGTTGTCGATGGTTTCTCGCTGGGTTGTCGACGGTGTCTCGCTGGGTTATTGCTCTGTTTGTCGATGGTGTCTCACCGCTGGGCGTCGATGGTGTCTCGCTGGGTTGTCGATGGTGTCACACTGGGTTATTTGGCTGTTTGTCGATGGTGTCTCGCTGGGTTGTCGACGGTGTCTCGCTAGGTTATTGCTCTGTTTGTCGATGGTGTCTCACCGCTGGGCGTCGATGGTGTCTCGCTGGGTTGTCGATGGTGTCACACTGGGTTATTTGGCTGTTTGTCGATGGTGTCTCGCTGGGTTGTCGATGGTGCCTCGCTGGGTTGTCGATGGTGTCTCACCGCTGGGCGTCGACGGTGTCTCGCTGGGTTGTCGACGGTGTCTCGCTGGGTTGTCGACGGTGTCTCGCTGGTTGTCGACGGTGTCTCGCTGGGTTGTCGACGGTGTCTCGCTGGGTTGTCGACGGTGTCTCGCTGGGTTGTCGACGGTGTCTCGCTGGGTTATTGCTCTGTTTGTCGACGGTGTCTCACCGCTGGGCGTCGACGGTGTCTCGCTGGGTTGTCGACGGTGCCTCGCTGGGTTGTCGATGGTGTCTTACTGGGTTGTCGATGGTGTCCCACTGGGTTATTGTGCTGTTTGTCGATGGTGTCTCGCTGGGTTGTCGACGGTGTCTCGCTGGGTTGTCGACGGTGTCTCGCTGGGTTGTCGACGGTGTCTCGCTGGGTTGTCGACGGTGTCTCGCTGGGTTATTGCTCTGTTTGTCGACGGTGTCTCACCGCTGGGCGTCTACGGTGTCTCGCTGGGTTGTCGACGGTGTCTCGCTGGGTTGTCGACGGTGTCCCGCTGGGTTGTCGATGGTGTCCCGCTGGGTTATTGTGCTGTTTGTCGATGGTGTCTCGCTGGGTTGTCGATGGTGTCTCGCTGGGTTGTCGATGGTGCCTCGCTGGGTTGTCGATGGTGTCTCGCTGGGTTGTCGATGGTGTCTCGCTGGGTTGTCGACGGTGCCTCGCTGGGTTGTCGATGGTGCCTCGCTGGGTTGTCGATGGTGTCCCACTGGGTTATTGTGCTGTTTGTCGATGGTGTCTCGCTGGGTTGTCGATGGTGTCTCGCTGGGTTGTCGACGGTGTCTCGCTGGGTTGTCGATGGTGTCTCGCTGGGTTGTCGACGGTGTCTCGCTGGGTTATTGTGCTGTTTGTCGATGGTGTCTCGCTGGGTTGTCGATGGTGTCTCGCTGGGTTGTCGATGGTGTCTCACTGGGTTATTGTGCTGTTTGTCGATGGTGTCTCGCTGGGTTGTCGATGGTGTCTCACTGGGTTATTGTGCTGTTTGTCGATGGTGTCTCGCTGGGTTGTCGATGGTGTCTCACTGGGTTATTGTGCTGTTTGTCGATGGTGTCTCGCTGGGTTGTCGATGGTGTCTCGCTGGGTTGTCGATGGTGTCTCGCTGGGTTATTTGGCTGTTTGTCGATGGTGTCTCGCTGGGTTGTCGATGGTGTCTCACTGGGTTATTGTGCTGTTTGTCGATGGTGTCTCGCTGGGTTGTCGATGGTGTCTCGCTGGGTTGTTGTGCTGTTTGTCGATGGTGTCTCGCTGGGTTGTCGATGGTGTCTCGCTGGGTTATTTGGCTGTTTGTCGATGGTGTCTCGCTGGGTTGTCGATGGTGTCTCACTGGGTTATTGTGCTGTTTGTCGATGGTGTCTCGCTGGGTTGTCGATGGTGTCTCGCTGGGTTGTTGCTCTGTTTGTCGATGGTGTCTCGCTGGGTTGTTGCTCTGTTTGTCGATGGTGTCTCGCTGGGTTGTCGATGGTGCCTCGCTGGGTTGTCGACGATGTCTCGCTGGGTTGTCGACGGTGCCTCACTGGGTTGTCGACGGTGGCTCGCTGGGTTGTCGATGGTGCCTCGCTGGGTTGTCGATGGTGTCTCGCTGGGTTGTCGACGGTGTCTCGCTGGGTTATTGTGCTGTTTGTCGATGGTGTCTCGCTGGGTTATTGTGCTGTTTGTCGATGGTGTCTCGCTGGGTTGTCGATGGTGTCTCGCTGGGTTGTTGCTCTGTTTGTCGATGGTGTCTCGCTGGGTTGTTGCTCTGTTTGTCGATGGTGTCTCGCTGGGTTGTCGATGGTGCCTCGCTGGGTTGTCGACGGTGTCTCGCTGGGTTGTCGACGGTGCCTCGCTGGGTTGTCGACGGTGCCTCGCTGGGTTGTCGACGGTGGCTCGCTGGGTTGTCGATGGTGCCTCGCTGGGTTGTCGACGGTGTCTCGCTGGGTTGTCGACGGTGTCTCGCTGGGTTGTCGACGGTGTCTCGCTGGGTTGTCGACGGTGTCTCGCTGGGTTGTCGACGGTGTCTCGCTGGGTTGTCGATGGTGTCTCGCTGGGTTGTCGATGGTGTCTCGCTCGGTTGTTGCTCTGTTTGTCGATGGTGTCTCACCGCTGCGCAAGGCACCACTACAAACAAAAGGAAAAATAACTTAAATGAAAGCTACCCCAAAATTTATCAATAAATCAAATCGCAGTGATAGGAAGAAAAACTGACTGCTGGAAACTGGAACTTGGTGGACAAAATGTTGGAAAGGTGTGATTTTGTATTTTAGAGTACTATTCCTCCTGACCATTTTTACCTATTTGCAACATAGTCGTATTTACAGGTCGCCACTAAATAAGTCACTTGATCCAGGAAAACGCCTCTCTGGCAATCAAAGGGTTTGCTAAATATTGAAGCACACAGATGACATCCAGATTTTTGCTTTTGATTGGGATCTGAATTGGCAGATAATTTTCTGCTGGATCAGACTATGTTAGATTGGCTAACATCACTGACAAAATGTCTCCTTGTCATCAAAAGCCAATCACTCACCATGGTTGCTTCCTGGCTTGCTTATTATGGCAGCGTCAGTACTAATACTGGCTTGTCAGTTTTATTTCTGCTTTCAATGAATACAACAACTTGCACTTGTAATCTTCAGCCAGATGTGCCTTCCAGCTGCAGTAATTCAGGTAGAATTGTGATGATTCCTGTACACAGGTCCAAACCTGATTGTCGCTGGAGAAGTTATTATTGTTGAACTACTGATGGATAGCTTAAATATATATTCCTAAAATAGCAGAAATTTTGTCCAGAGTGTTGCTCATATGCTGTTTTTTCTTTACCGTGGTGGGTATTGAGGTGCTTGCCTCACTCTGGGAGGCAAATCCCACAATATTTAAATGAGGGCCCTTTCATGCATTTTGATCAGAAGATGAGGGGACACCAGAGGGAAGTGAAAGTATTGTTGCCAAGTTTGCAGATGACGCAAAAATAGATAGGAAGACAAGTGGTGAGGATGTGACACAAAGAGCCTACAGAGGGAAGTAGTCGGGTTCAGTGAGTGGGCAAAAACTTGGCAGATGGAATATGATGTGCAAAAATGTGAAGTTATGCACCTTTTGTAGGGAGAATAAAGGAGTTGAATATATTATTTAAATGGAGAAAGATTGCAGAAGACTACAGCGCCGAGGGATTTGGGGTTCCCACCGTGCATAAATCACAGAAAGCTAACATGCAAGTTCAGCAGGTTATAGCGAAGACAAATGGAATGTTGGCCTTTATTTCAAAGGGAATGGAGTATAAAAATAGGGAACACCTGTTAAAACTATACAATGCACGAGTTGGACCACACCTGGAATACTGTCAAAAGTTTTGGTCCCCTTATCAAAGATATCCTGTCATTGGAGGCAGTCCAGAGATGGTTCACTAGGTTGATCCCAGGTATGGAGCCATTTCTTATGAGGAGAGGTTGAGTAGTTTGGGCCTGTGCTGATTGGAGTTTAGAAGAATGAGAGGTGACTGTATCGAGATGTATAGGATTCTCAGTGGGCTTGACAAGGTAGATGCTGAGAGGTTGTTTCCCCTTGTGGGAGAGTCTAGGACCAGAGGGCATCACCTCAGATTTAGGGGTCACCGGGAGGAATTTTTTCTCTGAGAGGGTAGTTAAGCGGTGGAATCCTTTACCGCTTGGTGCTGTAGAGGCTGGGCTGTTGAGTATATTCAAAGCTGAGACAGATAGATTTCTGATCAGTAAAGGAATCAAGGGCCTTCAATAATGTCCAAATTATTTCACCTGCTTCTGCTCCCGCCCCTTCTCCTCGCTCCTGGAACCACAAAGGTTTCCCCTTGTCCTCACTTTCCATACCACTAGCCTTCATGTCCAGTGGACCATCCTCTACAATTTCTGCCACCTCCAAAATGTTGCCATTCCCCTTTCATTTTAATATTAGTTGCATCTGCTACACCCTTGTCCACTCATCATTCACCCCTAACACACTGCTACCCACAGCACCTTGAATATAAGCACAGGAGATGCAACACCTACCATTTTACATCCTCTATTCTCACTGTTCATGACCCCAATTGCTCCTTCCAGGTGCAAAGGCAATTTATGCATACTTGTTTCAATTTAGCAGACACGGTTTTTTCGGCTCATAATGCAGTCTGCTCCATAATACGCAAAACAAATGCAGATTAGGTGACTGCTTTGCAGAACACATCCATGCAGTTCGCAGCCATGACCCTGAGCTGCTAGCGGCCTGCCACTTTAATTCTCCACCTTGCTCTTACTCTGGCCTTTCTGTCACTGGCTTACTACACTGTTCCAATGAAGCTCTATGTAATGAAATGAAAATTGCTTATTGTCACAAGTAGGCTTCAAATGTAGTTACTGTGAAAAGCTCCTAGTCGCCACATTCCGGCACCTGTTCGGGGAGGCTGGTACGGGAATTGAACCGTGCTGCTGGCCTGCCTTGGTCTGCTTTCAAAGCCAGCAATTTAGCCCTGTGCTAACCTGAGGAACAGTATCTCATCTTTCGATTATACTCTTTACAGCCTTTTGGATTCAATACTGCATTCAACAATTTCAAACTGTGATGTATGCACCCCCCCCACCCCCCCACATTTTGTTTCAGTTTCTAGCATGTGCCTGTCATAATCTTATTTTCGCTTTTGTACTGTAGCTGTTCATTATGCTGCTATTCGCATCTCTCTACCCAGATCCTCTTCCTACATTTGTCCCATTGCTCCGCCCCTTGGTTCTGTCCCACCGACCTTTTTTCTTATTTGATGCTTCCTATCTTTCATTGGCCTTGGCTTTTGTTCCTTTTCCACTCTTTCCCAATTACATTTCAAACCTTCCCCGGTTCCGATGAAAGGTTGTCGACCTGAAACTTTAATTTTTCTTTTCTCCAGAGTCCAACAGCTTGCTGAGTGTTTCCAGTATTTTCTGTTTCTAATTTAGATTTCTAGCACCAGAGCAGTATTTTGCTTAGGGCAATACCAAACCTTCCTGCCACATCACTGGTACTGAACCTGTCCAGGTCCCATCTTCTCCAGAACCTGTCCCAATGCCCCGGAATCTAAAGCCCTCCATTTGCATCACCATCTATTTCTGCATCTCTTAACTCGAGGAGCTGGGAGTAATTCAGGGATTGCTACCTTTTGTCGTCCTACTTTTTAATTTTTCTAGCCCCTGCTATGATTCGGATGAGAAGCTCAGGTTTTCAATAAGATCTGGTTCGGAACCTATATCTTTAAGGATTGAACTAAATTTAATCTTTATAAGCATCTTTTACCCCTATCTGCATTTAATTTTCATATGTACTCAGTTAATAACTTTATTACTTGAATAACTACAGCAGTAGTTCTGTAAAAAAAACTAATCATTTACCTTGTTATAAGACCAAGGCTTTGCTGCCGGTTATTTTTAAAGTGAATCACGTCAAAGTTAAAAGGGAGCTACCTTCGTGCACATGCATTCACAGAAATTCTCAGCTCACTTAAAAAAAATATGCCTTTCATGATGTCCTGATGCTCAGCGAAATATCAGGAATGTCATGACAACCAAAGTGTGTATTCAGGCATTCTACCAGCTCACTGATGGTCGCTGGTGTCAGCGAGTCTAACTCCCAGTAATCTAAATAGTAGTCGACGATGTTGAGAGAATAGGGGCGGGATTCTCCGACCCCCCGCGGGGTTGGAGAATCCCGGTGGGGGGGTGGGTGTGAATCCCCGGGGGGGGGGGGGCTGCGAATCCCGCTCTGACGCCGGAAGCCGTATTCTCCGGCGCCGGTTTTCGGGCGGGGGCGGGGTTTACGCCGCGCCTGTTGGGGGCCGTTGGCAGCGGCCCCCCCCCTTGGCAATTCTCCGGGCCCCAATGGTCCAAGCGGCCGTCATTTCCTGGCCAGTCCCACCGGCGTGAAATGGACATGGTCCATCACGGCGGGACCTGGTTTGTAGGCCGGCTAGGTGAGTCCTCGGGTGAGTCTTTCCTTCCGCGCCAGCCTCTGTAGGGCTCCGCCATGGCCGGCGCGGAGAAGAACCCCCCTGCGCACGCGCAGGAAACACGCCGGCCGGCGTGCACATGCGCGGAACCATGCCAGCGGTTCTGCACATGCGCCAACTCGTGCCGGCCCTTCGCGCCTGTTGGCGTGGTGCCAACTCCTATGGTGCCAGCCTAGCCCCCCGAAGTGCGGAGGGTTCCGCAACTTCTGGTCGGCCCAACACTGGAGTGATTCGCGCCTCTCTCGGTGCCGGTGATGGGCCATCCGGCCATTTGCGGGAGAATCCCGCCCTAGGTTCCAGTGAGAGTGAAGTGGTGTACTCCAAGCTTCGTCCGTGGTCTGTCGGGGATGTCATGAGTGACTCTTAGTTTGTTTAGCTTGAGGTTCATTACAAGCACTGGCTGATGTGGTCCTTAATCTTCTTGCTCACGTTTGGCCAGGAGAGCACTTCTCTTGCCTTCTTCATACTAGACTCGGATCTTTGACTTGCCTAGATATGTTTCAGCATCTCTTTTGTCATCTCTTTCGGGATAATGATCCTTGTCACCTTGTGCAAGGTGACACCTTGGATGATCATTTTATCCCGGTCTGTCTAATACTCTGTATGTCTAAATAGATCCTTGGATTATTTCAGGCTATCCTGCCACCACAACTTCATGCAGCACTTGAAGAGGTGCACCTCATTTTATAATTTGCTTGATCTGAGCAAGAATCTTGTCTGGTAGGAGCTATTCAGCAATCGGTGGCTTTGTGTCATGTGAAACACTGGAAATCTCTCCTAGTACTTGTAACGGTTACTAGTCTAAGCTTTTCACTTGTTTCAACTGAGGTGGGGGGACTTTGCTTACTGTCCACTGTCTGGAACTGGTGATATTCTTTCTTCCTATTTTGTTGGACTCTCAGCTTAGTTTGTCCCCATGGGACGGGCATCATTCCATCACTTTACCTTCAATGGCATCATTTTCAACTCACCATCGGGTGGTTTACAAAGCTCATAATGTTGGCTGTAGTACCAGTGTCTATCTGATACTTCACATTTACTTGATGTTCTCCTCCTGCAGTCATCATTTCAACAAGTCCCAATTTTTTTTTGGCCTTGAGACTTGATGACGCCAACCTGTTCTTAGGGGTGGAGTAAATTTTCAGAATCATTGTCTGACATCCAGCAACTATATTTATTGGCTTGTTTCTCTTCTTTCCAGCAAGACATCTACGTGCAAAGTGTGTCAGCTTCTTGCAGTCTAAGCACTGATTTTTCCATAATGGACATGCATCCTTTCCTTTCTTATCGTGCGCTCCACAGTATTTATAACTAGTACTCTGGCCTTGACATTTCTCTTGAGCCTTCTGTAAATTTCCTTTCCTTTCAGTCATTTTCTTTTGTTTGAACAGGGAGAATCGCGGGAGGGCCGGCCGACTCACGACATGCCCCCCTGGCGCCCCCCTGCGATTCTCCCACCCCCCGCTCGGAAGAATCACCGCTCGCCGTTTTTCACCGCGCAACCGTGCATGCGCGGGTTTGAGCCGTCAGCCGTCGTGACGTCAGCAGCGCATGTGCGGGTTGGAGCCGGCCAATCTGCGCTTGCGCAGCTGACATCACTTGGGCGCCGGCGTCGCGTCATTCTCGGCTCGCCGAGAGTTACGGATGGCCGCTCCTAGCCCCCCGGGTGGGGGTAAATAAGGTGAGAGGAGCGGTCTCCGAGGCCTTCCCAATTTTTCACGGGAGCGGAGAATTCCGCCCGTGGTCTGTCTCCCAGTATAGTGCAAAACTGTGTTAGTTCTCCCATTAATACACTTTGGTTGATGATTAGCCATCTCCGAGCTTTTGCACATGTTTTTTTGAGATTTTGTTTCTTTTCTCTCAGCATTCATGCTCTTGTATCAGAATCTCTTGTTCCCAAGACAGTCCTGTCTCTGCAATTACCCTTCAGTTGACCAAACTCTCCAAATTCAGGTAGGTCTCAGTGCAGTCACATACCAATCAATATTCTCCCTCTTTTCCTGAGTTCTACTGTTGAACATAGAGCATTCTTAAATTACATAAGTAGATGGTTCAAAGTGGGTCTTCAAGGCCTCCAAGATTTTACAAGTCTGGCTTTTCCATTCTCATATATTTAACAACAATAATCATTGTCACAAGTAGGCTTCAATGAGCACTCTTTCCCATTACTGCTAATCAAGTTGCTACTATTATTTGTTCCCGTTGATGGCCTGTACAAACTTATAGGTTGAAATCTTAATTTCTTTCTGCTGTATTTTTATATCTTCTGTCTGTCTTGCAGCTATCAAAATCCAATTGATGCCAGCTGCACACTTCTGACACCATGCTCCATGCAGTGTTTAAAATGTCTACTGCCCTAAAATCTTTCTTTACATATCATGACATCATAGCCACTAGTATAGTAAGTCACAGTGAATAAAGGTATTTATCCTGCTGAAAAGACCAGAAACGGGAAGTGGAGGACTGGAGAGGTGGGGGGAGGGGGACATCGCCATGGGGAGCGGGTCAGAAGGGGAGGGTCGACCCGGGGCGAGCAGGGAACAGGACATGGCTAATCGGCAGGGGAAGGGGGCGGGTCGTCCCGCGACCCGGCTGATCACTTGGAACGTGAGGGGGCTGAATGGGCCGGTCAAGAGATCAAGGGTATTCTCACACCTGAAGGGACTGAAGGCTGATGTAGCAATGTTACAGGAGACCCATTTGAAGGTAGTGGACCAGGTTCGCCTGAGAAGGGGGTGGGTGGGACAGGTGTTCCACTCTGGATTGGACGCAAAGAACCGGGGGGTGGCGATTCTGGTGGGAAAGAGGGTGTCGTTCGTGGCGGAGGAGGTGGTGGCGGATAAGGAGGGTAGGTATGTGATGGTGAAGGGTAAGCTGCAGGGGGAGAAAGTGGTGATGGTCAACGTATATGCCCCGAACTGGGATGACGCGGGTTTTATGAGGCGCCTATTGGGCCTCATTCCGGGACTGGAGGCAGGGGGCTTGATCATGGGGGGGGGACTTTAACACAGTGCTGGACCCCGGGCTAGACAGATCGAGCTCAAGGACCAATAGGAGGCCGGCAGCGGCAGAAGTGCTGAGGGGGTACATGGAGCAGATGGGAGGAGTAGACCCATGGAGGTTTGGTAGGCCGAGGGCGAGGGAGTATTCCTTTTTCTCCCACGTCCATAGAGTGTACTCCAGAATCGATTTCTTCGTGTTGAGCAGGGGGCTGATCCCGAGGGTACGGGAAGCTGAGTACTCGGCCATTGCGATCTCTGATCATGCACCACATTGGGTGGATGTGGAAATGGGGGAGGCGCGGGACCAGCGCCCGCTGTGGCGGCTGGATGTGGGGCTGTTAGCGGACGACGAGGTGTGTAAAAGGGTCCGGAAGAGCATTGAGAGCTATCTGGACTTGAATGACACGGGTGAGGTGCAGGTGGGGATGGTCTGGGAGGCCCTGAAGGCAATGATCAGGGGAGAGCTGATCTCCATAAGGGCGCACAGAGAAAGAAAGGAGAGGCAGGAGAGGGAGAGGCTGGTGGGGGAGCTATTGGAAGTGGATAGGAGATATGCGGAGGCACCAGAGGAGGGGCTGCTGGGAGAACGGCGCAGCCTGCAGGTCAAGTTCGACCTGCTGACCACCAGGAAGGCAGAGACGCAGTGGAGAAGGGCACAGGGCGCGGTCTATGAGTATGGGGAAAAGGCGAGCAGGATGCTGGCACACCAGCTTCGCAAACGAGATGCGGCTAGGGAGATTGGGGGAGTGAAGGAGAGGGGCGGGAAGGTAGTGCAGAAGGGGCAAGAAGTGAATGGGGTCTTCAGGGATTTTTACAAGGAGTTGTATCGGTCTGAGCCGCCGACGAGGAGAGGGGGAATGGAGGACTTCCTAAACAAATTGAGGTTCCCAAGGGTCCAGGAGGGGCTGGTAGAAGGGCTGGGGGCGCCAATAGGGCTAGAGGAGCTAGTCAAGGGACTAGGTCAGATGCAAGCGGGGAAGGCGCCGGGGCCAGATGGGTTCCCGGTGGAATTCTACAAGAAAAATGTGGACTTGGTGGGACCGGTACTGGTACGAGCCTTTAATGAGGCGCGAGAGGGGGGGGTTCTGCCCCCGACAATGTCGCAGGCTCTGATCTCCCTGATATTGAAGCGGGATAAAGACCCCGTGCAGTGCGGGTCCTACAGGCCTATCTCGCTTCTGAACGTGGATGCCAAGTTGCTGGCAAAGATCCTGGCAGCTAGAATAGAGGATTGTGTGCCAGGGGTAATCCATGAGGACCAGACAGGGTTCGTGAAGGGGCTGCAGCTCAACACGAACGTGCGGAGATTGCTGAATATAATTATGATGCCGGCAGTGGAGGGGGAGGCTGAGATAGTGGTAGCGCTGGACGCGGAGAAGGCATTCGATAGGGTGGAGTGGGAGTACCTGTGGGAGACGTTGGAACGGTTTGGGTTTGGGGAAGGGTTTATTAAGTGGGTGAAGTTGCTCTACTCGGCCCCGACGGCGAGTGTAGTGACAAACGGGAGGAGGTCGGAGTATTTCGGGCTCCACCGAGGGACCAGGCAGGGATGTCCCCTATCCCCCCTACTTTTCGCACTGGCGATTGAACCGTTGGCGATGGCACTGAGGGGTTCAGGGGGGTGGAGAGGACTGACTAGGGGAGGGGAGGAACATCGAGTATCGCTGTATGCGGATGATCTACTGCTGTACGTGGCAGACCCAGAAGGGGGAATGCCGGAGATAATGGAACTATTAGCAGAGTTTGAGGACTTTTCGGGGTACAAACTAAATTTGGGCAAAAGCGAGGTTTTTGTGATACACCCGGGGGATCAGGGAGAGGGTATTGGGAGACTCCCCTTCAAGCGAGCAGGAAAGAGCTTTAGGTACTTAGGGGTGCAGGTGGCAAGGAACTGGGGGACCCTCCACAAGTTGAACTTTTCCAGGCTGGTGGAACAGATGGAGGAGGAATTTAAGAGGTGGGACATGGTACCGTTGTCGCTGGCGGGGAGGGTGCAGTCAATCAAAATGACGGTCCTCCCAAGGTTCTTGTTTTTATTTCAGTGCTTGCCCATCTTCCTCCCTAGGGCCTTCTTCAAAAAGGTGACGAGTAGCATCATGAGCTACGTGTGGGCGCATGGCACCCCAAGTGTGAGAAGGGTCTTTTTGGAGCGGAGTAGGGACAGTGGAGGGCTGGCACTACCCAATCTCTCGGGGTATTACTGGGCGGCAAATGTGTCAATGGTGCGCAAGTGGATGATGGAAGGGGAGGGGGCAGCTTGGAAACGAATGGAGAGGGCGTCCTGTGGCAACACAAGCCTGGGGGCCCTAGTAACGGCACCATGGCCGCTCCCCCCCCACGAGGTACACCACGAGCCCGGTGGTGGCGACCACCCTCAAGATATGGGGGCAGTGGAGGCGACACAGGGGGGAAATGGGAGGTCTGTTGGCGGCGCCAATAAGAGGGAACCATAGATTCATCCCGGGGAACATCGACGGGGGATTTCAGAGCTGGTACAGGTGGGCATACGGCAGCTGAAGGACCTGTTTATAGAGGGGAGGTTTGCGAGCCTGGGAGGGCTGGAGGAGAAGTTTGAGCCACCCCCGGGAAACATGTTCAGATATTTACAAGTGAAGGCATTTGCTAGGCGGCAGGTGGAGGGGTTCCCCCTGCTCCCCAGTAAGGGGGCGAGTGATAGGGTGCTCTCGGGGGTCTGGGTCGGAGGGGGGAAGATTTCAGACATCTACAAGATAATGCAGGAGGCGGAAGAAGCATCAGGGGAGGAGCTGAAAGCCAAGTGGGAAGGGGAGCTGGGAGAGCAGATAGAAGACGGGACGTGGGCGGATGCACTGGAGAAGGTCAATTCTTCCTCCTCGTGTGCGAGGCTGAGCCTCATTCAATTTAAGGTGCTGCATAGAGCTCACATGACGGGGACAAGGATGAGCCGGTTCTTTGGGGGTGAGGACAGGTGTGTCAGATGTCTGGGAAGCCCAGCGAACCATGTGCATATGTTCTGGGCATGTCCGGTGCTGGAAGGGTTCTGGAAGGGGGTGGCAAGGACGGTGTCGAAGGTGGTGGGGTCCAGGGTCAAACCAGGATGGGGGCTTGCGATCTTTGGGGTCGGGGTAGAACCGGGGGTACAGGAGGCTAGGGAGGCCGGAATACTGGCCTTTGCGTCCCTAGTGGCTCGACGAAGGATATTAATTCAATGGAAGGACGCGAGGCCTCCAAGCGTTGAAACTTGGATCAACGATATGGCTAGCTATATTCAGCTAGAAAGGATCAAATTTGCCCTGAGAGGGTCGGTACAGGGATTCTCCAGGCGGTGGCAACCTTTCCTTGACTTTTAGATCAGAGATAGGCGTACGGGGTCGTGGCAGCAGCAACCCGGGGGGGGGGGGGGGGAGGGGGAGGGGAAGCAATGGTCGGGGGGGGGGGAGGGGAGGGGAAGCAATGGTCGTGGGGGACATGCACGACTGTAACGCGGCAAGTCTGCTCGCTGCTCATGTCTGAAACTGTAGGCTGCCTTGTTTGTTAAGTTGTTGCTTGGGGGGGGGGGAGGACTGGTGCGCGCGAGAGGGCGGGCGAGGAGGGATATTTGCCTAGAGGGATTGTGTTGTAAATAATTTAAAAATTAGTAGGGGTAAATGTCTGTATGGAAAAACTCTTTCAATAAAAATTATTTAAAAAAAAATAAAATTAAAAAAAATAAAGGTATTTATCCAAACAGTTGGTGTTGAAATGGACCCTGCCCTCTGGTTGTTCAATCTACCCCTTCAGAATTCTGTGCAACGGCATGTCCTTGTCCCCTGGGCCTTTGGCGGCTGTGGTATTTTTAAAGGATAGGTTTGCATACCACAAAGGTACAGAAACCAAGAGCTTTATTGGAAAACTGTTTTCTCACAGGCTGCTAGAATAGACTGACTGTTAGCCCACCCAAAGTGCCGATGTGCCATCGATACTTTCTTGATCAAACTCTTAAAGTGACCTTGTTCCAACTAGGGACAAACATGAATTCACAACAGGGGCAGCATATCATTCTGGATTCTTGGCTGCAGGTGCAGGAACACCTTGTTGACCTAACTAATGTGTCCCCAATTGATATAGCTTTGCTGATCCACTTCCTTCCACCCCCCTCCCCATCCTGCTAAGAGCCTTGCACCTGACTCTGATCATAAGTCCCTGAAGAACCATCACCCTCACCAGTATTCAAACCAAATAGCAGTTAGTGAGTAACAGGTCCTCTAGGGTCTTTTTGCATTACCTGCCTGGCCCTCCTTGTCTGTCTATCGGTCACCCATTCCCTCTCGGCCCACTCAGTCTTAAACTGTTGGATTGCCAGCACCTGAAATGTGCTGTCCACATACCTCTGCTTTGTGAATGCACTGGTGATGCCAACTGCTACACACGCTCTGAAACCAAAAGTTTGAGTTCTTCTAGCTAATGATACCTGCTGAACGTGCATTTGTCACGTGGCACAGGATGGGGATAGTAACAGTGAATGAAGTTGCAGGCAGTGTGACAATCGAGTGGCAAGTGCAAGTGAAAACTTTTTAGTTGTTATGTTTTAAAGACTAGGATCCCAAAATGAGCAGTTATCGATGTGAACCAATAAATGACACGTAGAATAATCACAATTCTACAAGTATTGTTGAAAATTATTTCAATCTTACTTTCTTCACTGAGCTAAGGATTTACTACTTGTGTTTTTTTTAAATGGGGATTAATATAAATAACATTTAGAAAATGATTTGATATACATTAGCATTCTCTTTGTTTAAAACACCTGTAATAATGTTTATGTTGGAACCTTGCCAATGTGAGATGCTGTAGGCTGCAGTTCATAGGCAGGTTACAGTTACTATCCAAATCTAAAGACTGCCTCCACTACTGTGCGCTCCCATTTTTGCTAATAATCGCGTGTGCGGTCTTATTGAGTTCTGGCATTCCATTTCAGTAATATTTATAGACGCTCTCTCGTCTACTTTATTGTTAACTTAGTCAGACATGACGTTCCCTCAAAACCCATGTCGACCCTGATCAGTTCATATTAATTCAAGTCCTCTTGTCATTTAAGCTCAAATGCCAGTTTCTATGAGTTTGCATTCAATTATGTTAAACTGAGGCCTGCAATTTACAGTTTTTTCCCCTGTCTTCTTAAATAATAGAGAAACAATAACAATTTTCTCGTCTAAACTGCACAATTCTCCAATCAAGAGACCTTTAAAAGATTATGCTAATTCTTCAGTCATTTCTTCAGTTGCTGTGACTTTATAGGAAATGTTCAGAAGACAAAGGGTTACTGTCGTATCATAATTAACCACTAGATGGAGCAAGATGCAGAAATATATAAAGCTGGGGGAGAGCTGGAGGAGAGCCAGAGAGAAAAGTGATAGAGAGTTCCGTACAGTTATAGAGTTTAGAGACTAGTGTTAGTTGAGTGTGGATTGTAGATAATTAGCTTATTGGTCACCATAGGAGTAAGTGGTTGAGCTTAATTAAGTCGTGTAAATAAATGTTAGCTTTGTTGATGAACGTAGCTTCTGTGGTCTTTGTGAACATTATAACATCCATCCTGAGAACAAGAATCACAAAGAACACCACAGTTACTATTTTTAATATCCTATGATCCTGGAGAAGTAGCTATCCAAAATTCCATTATTTTCTCCATTACTATTTTGTTACTTTTATCTAATCCAATAAGTTTCTGCCTTGATTTATTTTTTCCCCCGCATTTATCCTGTTGCTCTCCAGTGAAACCAGATACAATTTGCTCTTCTATTGCTTTGTTTATTTCTATGTAACTGGTGTATGACTTTTTGAGCCCAAATCTACTTTCTTCATTCTCTGACTACATGTTATAAAATGTATTATTATTATTATTATTATTATTAATAAGCTTGATTTTACTTGCGAGGTTTTTGTATTCTTCATCACATCTCCTATTGGCTCGAAACTTCCTGGCTCCCAAGCATTGGATTGGGGAGTTACCCCAAAGATACGCTGGGAAATCCCTCTCAGAACTTCACAGGGTAAACATTTACATGGCAATTGTCCAGAAGTGCAAAGTTCCTCTGGTCAATTGCGCCATGCTGTGATCCTTCTAAGAATACAACATAAATGGACTCTTTCTCCCACTCTGCCATGGCCAGCCCCCCCCCCCCCCCCCCCCCCCCCCCCCCCCCCCGCCCCCCCACGCAACCAAATCCAGTCCCTGACGCAACCCCTTTAGGTCTGATCTCTGCACCCCGAGATCCGATTCGTTTCCATCCTGCAAATCCTCTCTGCTTACCACCTCCCTGCCCTGTCAATTTCACTGACCTTTGCTTACCTGGTCTATGGTGGACAGCGCTGTACAAAAGAGGTATGTCCTCCTTCAATACGTTTCTCCTGCACTTGGATGCTGGGCTTTGGAGGCAGCTGCACTTTCTGGTTCTCATCCGGCCTGCGTATGAAGATTGGGCGATACAGGCACGGAAAAAGTTTGTCATTGGTAAGTGGGTATGGAGTGGCAATGCGATGCTGATTGCCATTCGGAGGAAGTTATGGCCTGATATTTTCTTTGTCAATTTTTTTTCCTATATTCCTCTCAGTCATGGAATCATTGAATGCTTGCAGCACAGAAGCCATGTCAGTTGTGTCAGCTCACTGAAAGAGTTACCCAGTTAGTCCACCCTTCCCTGTGGCCCTTTTCCAGGAACCCTGCAATTTGTTTTATCTTCAGAAAATTATCCAATTTCCTTTTCAAAACCACCTTTGATTCCGAATCCACCACACACTCAGTGCCTTCCAGTCCTATTTACATACTGCGTTACAATAAAAAATGAAGTATTTTGTCATCTTGTGCTCTTTTACCATTCACCTTAAATTGGTGCCCTCTGATTCTCAACCTTTCCACCAATAGGTTTGATTTCTTCCTATCTACTCTGTCCAGACTTCTTAGGATTTGGAAAATCTCCTCTCCACCTTCTCTTTTCTAAGGAGAACAACCCCAGCTTTGCCAGTCTATCCTTGCCACTGAAATTCCTCATTCCTGAAACTATTCTTTTAAATATTTTCTGCACCTTATCTCCAGCGCCTTAAAATCCTTCCTAAAGTGCAGATGCGCAGAATTGGACACACAGCTCCAACTGTTTTATAAATGTTCAACATAACCATAAGTGGTTAGCACTGCTGCCTCACAGCGCCAGGGACCCGGGTTCAATTCCAGCCTTCGCTGACTGTCTGTGTGGAGTTTGCACATTCTGCCTGTGCAGGTGTGGGTTTTCTCCAGTTGCTCCAGCTCCCCCTCTCAGTCCAAAGATGTGCACGTTAGGTGAAGTTACTTCAATAGGGCAGGGTAGTGGGCCTAGGTAGGGTGCTCTTTCAGATGGTCGGTGTAGACTCAATGGGCCGAATGGCCTCTTTCTGAACTTTAGGGATTCTATGTATTCCTTTTTAAAAAAAAATAATTTTTATTCAGATTTTCACAAAATATCAATAACAGAAAATATTAACAAAAAACAAAAATATTAACAATTAAGAAAAACAACAAAGAACAAACCCCCCCCCCCCCCCCGCCCCCCGTTAAATAAAAAAGAAGAAAGAGATTAACACCCGTCATAACCAAAGAACACATGTACACGCCACTTCAACCGAACCCACCGAAACGCCCCCCCCCCCCCCTCTTTCGCCTCCTGCACTCCCGGCTCCACTGCAACCCCAAATATTGCGAGTCCCCAGCCTGGCTTGACCCTGGATCCTACCACCCTCGACACCGTGCTTGCTACCCCCTGCCAAAATTCCCCCAGCGCTGGGCATGCCCAGAACATATGGGCATGGTTCGCTGGGCTCCCTGAGCACCTAATACACCTGTCTTCGCCCCCAAAGAACCTACTCATCCTCGTCCCGGTCATATGAGCCCTATGCAGCACTTTGAACTGTATGAGGCTAAGCCTCGCGCATGAAGAGGAGGAGTTCACTCTTTCCAGAGCATCCGCCCACGTCCCCTCCTCAATCTCCTCACCCAGCTCCTCTTCCCATTTACCCTTCAGCTCCTCCACCGAGGCCTCGTCTACCTCCTGCATCACTTGGTATATGTCCGAAATCCTCCCCCCTCCAACCCACACCCCCGAAAGCACCCTGTCCTGGACCCAACGTGGGGGCAACAGAGGGAACCCCACCACCTGCCGCCTGGCAAACGCCCTTACCTGCATATACCTAAAATGTTCCCCGGGGGAGCCCACAATTCTCCTCTAACTCACCTAGGCTCGCAAACTTCCCATCTACAAACGGATCCCTCAACCTCCTAACCCCTGCCCTGTGCCAACTCAGGAACCCGCCATCGATTCTCCCTGGAACAAACCGGTGGTTCCCCCGTATCGGGGACCCCATCGAGACCCCCACCTCCACCCTGTGCCGTCTCCATTGCCCCCAGATTTTGAGGGTAGCTGCCACCACCGGGCTCGTGGTATACCTCGTTGGAGGGAGCGGCAACGGTGCCGTTACAAGCGCCTCCAAGCTCGTGTCCACACAGGATGCCATCTCCATCCTCTTCCATGCTGCCCCTTCCCCGTCCATTACCCACTTGCGCACCATCGCTGCATTGGCAGCCCAATAGTACCCACAGCGCCAGCCCCCCCTATCCCTGCCCCGTTCCAAAAACACCCTTCTCACCCTCGGGGTCCCGTGCGCCCATACAAATCCTGTAATACTCCTGTTGACCCTCCTAAAAAAGGCCTTCGGGATAAGGATGGGGAGGCACTGGAACAGGAACAAAAACCTCGGGAGCACCGTCATCTTGACTGACTGCACCCTGCCCGCCAGCGACAGCGGCAACATGTCCCATCTTTTAAATTCTTCCTCCATTTGCTTCACCAGCCTTTTAAGGTTAAGTTTGTGTAGGGCCCCCCAGCTCCTGGCCACCTGGACTCCCAGGTACCTAAAGCTCCTCTCCGCCCTTTTTAGTGGGAGCCTACCAATCCCCTCCCTCTGGTCCCCCGGGTGCACAACGAACAACTTGCTCTTACCTAGGTTGAGCTTATACCCTGAGAAGTCCCCAAAGTCCCTGAGAATCTTCATCACCTCTGGCATTCCCCCCACTGGGTCCGCCACATATAGCAATAAGTCATCTGCATAAAGTGACACTCGGTGCTCCTCCCCACCCCGCACCAGTCCCCTCCAGTTCCTCGAGTCCCTCAACGCCATGGCCAAGGGTTCGATCGCCAACGCAAAGAGCAAGGGGGACAAGGGACACCTCTGTCTCGTCCCTCGGTATAACCAAAAGTTCTCCGATCTCCTCCTATTCGTGGCCACGCTCGCCATCGTGGCCTCATAACAACCTCACCCATCTGACAAACCCCTCCCCAAACCCGAACCTTTCCAGCACCTCCCACAAGTACCCCCACTCAACCCTATCAAAGGCCTTCTCCATGTCTAGCGCCACCACTATCTCCACTTCCCCCGCTACCACCGGCATCATAATGACATTCAAGAGCCTCCGTATGTTGGTGTTCAGCTGCCTTCCCTTCACGAACCCCGTCTGGTCCTCGTGGATGACCCACGGCACACAGTCCTCTATCCTTGTGGCCAAGATCTTCGCCAACAGCTTGGCGTCTACATTTAACAGCGAGATCGGCCTGTCTGATCCACACTGCAGGGGATCCTTGTCCTGCTTAAGGATCAAGGAAATCAGCGCCCGGGACATAGTCGGGGCAAAGCCCCCCCTCCCTTGCCTCGTTAAAGGTCCTAACCAACAGGGGGCCCAGCAGGTCTGCATACATTTTATAGAATTCGACCGGGAACCCATCCGGCCCCGGCGCCTTCCCTGACTGCATGCTCCCTATCCCTTTGGCCAGCTCCTCCAGCTCAGTCGGTGCCCCCAATCCCTCCACCTTCGGGAATCTCAGCCGGTCCAAGAAGCTCCCCCCCCCCCCCCCCCCCCCCCCCCCCTCCCCCCGTCCGCTGGGGGTTCAGACCGATACAATTCCCCGTGAAAGTCCCTGAAGACCCCATTGATGTCTGCCCCCCTTCGCACCACATTCCCTCCCCTATCCTTAACTCCACCAACCGCCCCTGCCCCAGCATCCTACTCACCTGTGTTGCTCATTCTGGGTGAGTGTGCTTAACATTCAAATTGGCTCTGTTTCGTTCCTTAGCTTTGGAGTCGCCAGGTATCGTTAAGATACCGCCACAAGTTTCAAGTTCAAGATCAAAGCGTTGTGACACTTACTTGTTGGCGGCTGCTGTCCAGACCTCTCCTCCTCAAGGTTCTTCTGCTGCAACGGTGTTCTGCTGGGAGGGCTGGCTGGTCAAGGAGAGGCTGGCAGAGAGAGAGAGCTAGGGTCGGGGTCTCTGTTTTATACCTCTCTCAGGGTCTGGGCAGACCCTCTATTCACTCGCAATCGATTGGGTCTCTTCCCAATCGATTGATTTGAATTCCCCAATAACGGGGCAGTACCTCGATCACTGGGCGGTTCTTGGGACTTATAGTTTTGGACTTCCTTTGGCGCCAAAAAGTCTGGCCTTCTATTAAATGTATCGATTTGCGTTAACTTGTTTCCATTGTACCTGGGGTTCGCCCGGTATCGCCTCATTAGTATGCTAACTTGTTTTCTTTCACAGTGCTGTCTGGTTTCTGCAGCATTCAGAACTGGTTTCTGCAGTATCTAGAATACACAAGCGCTTTGCAAGCTGCTTGCTTTTGCAACATGTCCGTTTTCCCTGCATTCCTTGCAATCTTCCATTTTGTGTTGGGCAGTGGTCACCCCAGGTGGCTACATCTTCTCCCCATATTCATAAACCGCTCCCTGTGCCTTCCTCCACTGAGCTTCCGCCTTTCTGGTGGTCAATAAGTCGAACGTGGCCTGAAGACTACGCCGCTCCCCCAGCAATCCCTCCTCCAGAGCCTCCGCGTATCTCCTATCCACCCTCACCAACTCTCCCACCAGCCTCTCCCTCTCTCTCTGCTCTCTCCACTCCCTATGGGCTCGGATGGAGATCAACTCCCCTCTAATCACCGCCTTCAATGCCTCCCAGACCGTCCCCACTCGAACCTCCCCATTATCATTGGCCTCTAAGTACCTCTTGATACATCCTCGAACCCGCACGCCCACCTCCTCATCTGCCAGCAGCCCCACCTCTTCTTCTATGAAGGACAGTGGACACATGGGAACACCATCACCTGGAGGCCCCTCCAATGCCACCCACCAACCTAACTTGGAAATACATTCCCGTTCTTCACTGTTGCTGGGTCAAAAGCTTGCTGATCCATCCCTAACAGCATTGTGGGTGTACCTACACCTCAGGGACTGCAGTAGTTCAGGAAGGCAGCTCAACCACCAAGGGTAATTAATAAAAAATGCATCCTCACCAGCAATGCCTATGTCCTTTTAAAATAATTTTAATAAACTATCTCATCTTGATAAGGCGCCAGCATTGGATGCGATACATCCAAGGATACTGAGGGAAATGTGATTGGGAATTGTGGAAGCATTGGCCGTAATTTTCCAATCTTCCTTAGACTCGGGTGTTGTCAGAGGAGTGAAGAATTACAAATGTTACTAAAGATAGGTTTAGCAATTACATGCCAGTCAGATTAATCTTGGTGGTGGGAAATGATAATTTGGGGCAAAATTAATCGTTACTTGGGTGGAAGGATTGAGATCAAAGGGGCACAGATTCAAGGTAATTGGCAAAAGAAGCAATTGTTACCTGAGAAAAAAACATTTTACACTGTGTGCAGTTTGCACATTCTTCCTATGTCTGTGTGGGTTTCCTCCGGGTGCTCCAGTTTCCTCCCACAGTCCAAAGAAGTGCAGGTTGGGTGGGGTTACGGGGATGGGGCGGGTGGGCCTAGGTAGGGCGTTCATTCGGAGTGTCAGTGCAGACTTGATGGGCTGAATGGCCACCTCCTGCATTATAGGGCTTCTACGGATTCTGTAAGTGGTTAGGATCTGGAATGCACTGCCTGAGAATGTAGTGGAGGCAAGTTCAATCGGAACATTCAATCGGGAATTGGATAGTTATCTCAAAAAGGATGAATGCGTAGGGTTATGGGGAGAATGCAGTGGTGTTGGCATGAGGTACTTTGCTCCTTCCGAAAGCTGGCACAGACATGATGTGCCGAATGATTTTGTTCTGTGCTGTAACAGTTCCATGATTCTGATTCAATTTAATCTATTATTCTGTTATTGTTCTCGACATTTTTCTTTGAATTATCTCATTCACAGTCCTGTTCCTGTTGCCAATTCTCCATCAACACTGCACTTGGCAAATGTACCCGGGTAGAAGCCTGCCCATGACTTTGTTCAACACGCAGACTTTTAAGGCACCACCATTGTCCACACCGTCTTCAAGGGTTGGTGGTCAGAGTTCTGTGACATGTCAAACCACGATGACTGGGACCACTTTGTCTCAGCAGCCTTCTTCTGCCTTTGCAGACAATGAGATGCAAAGTTGTCTTTTATCTGTTCTGCTATTGAGGATATTTTGGACCTCACTTTATCGGGTACCTCCTCCTGACCTTGTCATGCTGGATGGCACTACCAGGAGAAAGGAGCTCCTGACAGGATCATTCAAAGGATAGGCCATTCCATTGCATCAGGGTGGAGATCCATGGAGAGATATTTCTATAGCAACTTCCTGAAGTGGGTAATAAAGGTACTATTTCTCCTGGAAGCAATCCAGATATATTAATCCCTTGTAACAGCCTAACTTTTGACCCTCCATAAATAATGTTACAGGAAAGCTGTGAGCATTGTGAAATGAAAAATAATTTGCATTTATATAATACTGGGCAAATTTTCAGGACCTGAAAACACTTAAACACATAATTAATTACATATGAGTGTGCCCAGTTGGATGTAGGATGTGTGAAAGATCGTTTTCCAACAAACAACTCTGGTGTGATTAGAAGGACGATCTCTGCTTTCTATGAATACAAACAGACCACACTTAATTTTAAATATGTTCCAGTTGCGTGCTCACAGCCGTGTCTGTCACTGTATGTGTACATGCAACTTTGTACAAATTGAAACCATCAAAACTGAGAAGCTCGTGCCAAATTGCACTCTTGGACAAAGTATATCAAAATATTTTTTAAAATATCAGATGAAGTCCATTGAACACAGTGTGGCACGCTGTATTAATGACTCATTGATATGCTATTGGCAAGGTTTTTGACTATGTGCATAAATTATTGAGATGTGGTGAACTGCATTGTTATGTCCACTGCTGAAGATGGCTGGAAGTAAGGGTTGTCTGCAAACAATGGGCAGGATTCTCTGACCCCGGGTTTTTGGGCAGGGGGCAGGGTTTGCGCCACGTTGGTCGGGGGCCATTGGCAGTGGCCGCCCTGGCAATTCTCCGGGCCACAATGGGCTGAGCGGTCTTCCGTTTTTGGCCAGTCCTGCCGGCGTGGGTTATGCACGGTCCCGCGTGGCAGATAAGCCGACTCGGGCGCTCCTCGGGGGGGGGGGGGGGGGGGGGGGTTGCAGGGGGATCCGACCTGGGGGGGGCATGGTGTCCTGGCCTGTGATCGGAGCCCACCGACCTGCAGACGGGCCTGTGCTGTGGGGGCACTCCTTCCTTCCGCGCCAGCCCCTGTAGGGCCCCGCCATGGCAGCTGCAGAGAAGAGACCCCGAGAAGAGAATTGTGGGACATGCGCCTAAATAGGCCGGCCGGTCTGCGCATGCGCAGAACCACACCGGTGTTTACGCGCATGCACGAGATCACGCTGGCCCTTCGGCGCATTCGTGAACTCGCACAGTGCCTTTGGCACCAGCTGGAGCGGCGCCAACCCCTCCGCCGACCACCTAGCCCCGGAAGTGCGGAGAATTTCAGAGTGATTGGCGCCGGTTCTCTCGCCGGCATGGGGATTTAGTCCCCAGAAGGGAGAATCCCGCTGAATATTTCTTCAAAGCCATTGGGTAAATTTCAGTGAAACCTGTCATGACCCAAGGAAGAACTGATTCCTCTTTGTGGCAAAGATGTGGATCTGGATCGTGAAAGTTTTTAAAGATCGTTAACATTGGGAGTAAAGGCCAGTTGCCATTTTCTTTGGAATGTTGTGGTCAGATACTGTGGGGCAACTTGTCACAGCTGTCAATTTCCTTTTATTCTCCCATGAAATGTGGGTCCCGTTGACTCAGCCAGCATTTATTGGCCATCCTTAACTACCTTTGAGAAGTTGGGGGTGAGCTGCCTTCCTGAACCCTTGTGGTGTAGGTACACCCATAGTGCTGTTAGGGAGGGAATTTCAGGTTTTTGACCCAGCGACAGTGAAGGAATGGTGATATATTTCAAAGTCAGGATGGTGTGTCACTTGGAGGGTGTTATGTACCTGCTGGTTCTGCATCATATGATGTGTAGTGACATCAGCAGAGTGCTTGTGCGGGCTTTGAGCAGAGCACCATCATGATTGTCTGATCAACACCTTTAATAATCCTCTCATCGTGTTTTACAAGAATCCAGAGCGTAGGCACTTCCATACCTTTTCTTTTTGCAACAACAAAGAAATATAACAGGAGAGAAAACTAAGTACGAAAATTGAGGCAGAAAAATTGCGGGATTTTCGGCAACTAATTGTGGGATGGCATCAGGAGCAATGGAAGATTCTCGGGACCAGGCACCCGCTCACAGAGGTGCCAGGCAAAGAACTGCTGCAAATGTGAAGGTTCAACAAAGGTTTTTGACAGCAACTTTGAGTAAGAAGATCGACAATAAGAGAAGACTTACTTGCGTTGAAGTGAGTGGGGTCTGGGCTGCAGTGACTGCGCACATGGCAAACATGCACTGGCTGCGGAAAACCTAATGTGAGGTTTAACTGGGAGATAGTCAATCAATTAGTGGATTCAAAGAGCAACTTGCAACAAATTCTGAAGAAGTATGAGAAGGCGGTTTAACGATTCATTCTGACTAGAGTTGAGCCACAACTAAAATTCAAGCCAGACAGCACATCCAAATGCCTCAAAAGCTCGAACCGTACCATATACCACCAAGCCTAAAGTTGAAGAAGAAATGAAATGAAATGAAAATCGCTTATTGTCACGAGTAGGCTTCAATTAAGTTACTGTGAAAAGCCCCTAGTCGCCACATTCCGGCGCCTGTTCGGGGAGGCTGATACGGGAATTGAACCGTGCTGCTGGCCTGCCTTGGTCTGCTGTCAAAGCCAGCGATTTAGCCCAGTGAGCTAAACCAGCCCCTGCTGAAGACAAAGATTAGTAAGGACAGGAGTCATTGCACCTGTTGCTACAAGTGATTAGGCGACACCAATCAATCCTGTATTAAAACGGGATGGCTCAGTGAGAATTTGTGGAGATTTAAAAATTACTATTAGTATAGTTTTGTGCATTGATCATTATCCATTGATGCTGATTGAAGACTCGTTTTGCTGGACTTTCTGGAGGACAGAAATTCAGTAAAATTGATCTCTCACAGGCACATCTGCAGATAAATGTGGCTGTCAAATCACAGCCACTGCTCACCATCATAACGAACAATGGTCTGTTTCATTACAAAATGCTTCCTTTTGGAGTAGCATTTGCGCCTGCTCTTTTTCAAAGATCCATGGATCAAATTCTAAGTGGATTGAATGGCGTTCAATGTTATTTAGATGACATACTCATCACCGGTTCGAATGAACAGGAAGACTTAGAGAATTTGACCATACCATCATTTTAACCTTTTTGACAGATCATCGACCTTTGATGACAATCTTCAGGCCGTATAAAGGTATACCTTCTTTGGTGGTTGGCAGATTGCAAAGATGGCCATTGATACTGTCGACATACACTTAAAGATATCCAATATCACAAATCTGAGTAGCTGATGCTTTATCATGGTTGCCATTAAAAGTCAAGCATGACTCAGGAGAAAAGTTTGTTAACATTTGGTATTTCCCATTCATAGAAGTGTATCTGGGGCTTCATCTCGAGTTCAAAGATATACAAGAATAGATCCAGTGATGGGGAAAATCCAGACCTCAAACCTTACATCTCACAAAGACTTGAGGTGACAGTGCAGAATAGAGTTCTATTATGGGGAATCCGTGGGATTATTCCTCCGTGCTTGCGTAGTAGAGTCTTTAACAAACTGCATGAGGGACATCGGGTGTGGTGAGGATGTTGGAATTAGCAGTTATTTTTGGTGGCCAGAATTCATACTCAAATGACGAGACAGTTGGGCAGTGCCAATCTTGTGCAAAACTGAGGAACACTCCACCATTACATCCATTACATTCGTGGGAATGGCTGACTCAGGCATGGCAGAGAATGCACATCGACAATGCTGGTCCACAGAAGGATCGCATGTTCTTCGTGATTGTGACCAGAAATCGCAGTAATGAAGCCAACGATGACCGAACAGCATTGAGAAACTAGAGGAAATATTTGGTAGATTTGCAATGCTGGAGCATATTGTCAGTGATAATGGTAAGCAGTTTACTTGGAAGGAGTTTGAGGACAACTTGAAAGGGAACGGTATACATCATATCAAGTCAGCTCCATGTTCTCCAACAACGAATGGATTGGCAGAATTTTGTGCAATCATTAAAGCATTCTATCACCGCCTCAAAGGACCAAGGGACATTATCAAGAAGAGTAAACACATTTCTAAAATCTTATCGGAACACTGTAAATGCTACCAAGCAAAGTTCACCGGCAAAGCTGTTGTTTAAGAGGGCAATGAACAGTTTGATTTGTTAATTCCACCTGATACTTCAGAGATTATCCAACAACAACGAGCACAAATTACTAGGAGGGAGAAAATCTCTAAAAAGCGAGTATTCAGTCAGGGAGAGTGTGCTAGTTAAGAGTGACACCACCAATGAGAAATGGGTACCAGCTAAGATGCTAGCAATATCTTGCACCGTACAGGCTGATGATGAAAGAGTTTGGCAACATCATGTTGATCAATTAGAAGTGAGTTTGCAGAAGCTTCTCGAGTTTCTACCTTTAGAAGATCTAGAGAGTTATACATTTTGAATGGAGATCAGAGACAGTAATGAGTTCAGATTCTGTTTCCGAGAAATTTCAATTCCTCTCGTCACAGATACTGAAATAACTACTCAAGAAGAACCTACAGAAAGCAAAGAGTACACACTTCTGAGGTCACAAGCAGCTGAGTTCAAGAACACCGAAGGAATAGGCATCCAAGGTAGAGACTGTATTAAGGAATATAGATATATGGAAATAATCAGGGAATCTGTTGTATAAATGTCAAATCATTGTTGTTGCACTGATGAAGTAAAGAGGGAATACATTTTGCTGGTTTTACATCATGGGATGTGTAATGACGATGGTAGAGTGTTGGCGTGGGCTTTGAGTAGATCACCATCTTGATTGTATTGAGAAAAACCCTTCATGAACCTCTCATTATGTTTTACAAGAATCCAGAGTGTGGACATCTCCGTGCCTTTTCTCTTTGCGGTAACAAAATAATACAAGTCTTAGAATCCTTATTGTGAAGATGGAAGACATTTAGCCCATCGAGTCTGCACCAACCCTCCAAAGGAGCATTGTATCCCACCCTTTCCCAACTAACCTTTTGGGTACTAAGGGGCAAGTTAATAATAATCTTTATTGTCACAAGTAGGCTTACATCAACACTGCAAAGAAGTTACTGTGAAAAGACCCTAGTCGCCACATTCCGACGCCTGTTCGGGTACACAGAGGGAGAATTCAGAATGTCCAAACTACCTAACAGCACATCTTTTGGGACTAGTGGGAGGAAACCGGAGCACCCGGCAGAAACCCATGCAGACATGGGGAGATCGCACAGACTCCACAAAGATAGTGACCCAAGTGGGAATCGAACCTGGGACCCTGGTGCTGTGAAGCAACATTGCTAACCACTGTGCTACCGTGCCGCCCGCGGCCAATCCACCTAACCGGCACATCTTTGGATTGTGGGAGGAAACCAGAGCACCCGGAAGAAACCCACGCAGACATGAGAAATTTAAAACTTCACACAGACGATTACCCAAGGTCAAAATTGAACCCCAGTCCCTGTCGCTATGAGGCAGCAGTGCTAACCACTGTGCCACCTTATAACAGAGTGTGACTTCCAAATGATTGTGTCCCATGGATCTGCTGCCATTGTCCTTCCAGATGATGAAGATCATATGCTTGGAAGGTGCTGCTGAAGGAGCATTGGTGTGTTACTGCGGTGCATCTTGTAGATTGTACTCAATGCAGTGTAGAGGGAGTGGATTGTTTTGGATGGTATCGGGTTTCTTGAGTGTTGTGGGAGCTGCACTCGGCCAAGCAAAGGGAGAAGATTCCATCACACTCCTGACTTGTGCTTTGTCAACAGAGAGTATTTTGGGAGTCAGGAGGTGAGTTACTCGCCATACGATTCCGAGCTCCTGACCTCTTGTAGCCACAGTATTTATATAGTATTTATAACAGTGGTCCAGTTCAGTTTCTGGTGAACGGTAACCCATAGAATTTGATAGTGGGGGATTCGGTAATGGTTATGCCAGTGAATGTTAAGGGGAGATGGTTGCATTCTCTCTTGTAGGAGATGGTCATTCTCTGGCACTTCGGTGGAGCACAAATGTAACTTACCACTCGTCAACCCAAGCCTCCATATTGTCCATGTCTTGCTACATTTGGGCATGGACTACTTCAATATCTGAGGAGACACAACTGGTGCTGAACATTGTGCAATCATCAGAGAACATCCCCTCTTCTGATCTTATGATGGAAGGGAGGTCCTTTATGAAGCAGCTGAGGACACTATCCTGCAGTGATGTCCTGGAATGGATTTAATTGACCTCCTATCACCACATCCATCTTCCTTTTTGCCAGTTTTTTTGCCAGTTTTGACTCCAACTAGCAGAGAGTTTGCCCCTGATTCCCATTGACTCCAGTTTTGCTAGGGCTCCTTGACGCCATACTCTGTCAAATGCTGCCTTGGTGTCAAGGGCAGTCACTCATGCCTCACCTCTGGAGTGGAACTCTTTTGTCCATGCTTGAACCCAGATTGTAATGAAGTCAGGAGCTGAGTGACCCTGGCAGAATCCAAACTGAACGTCCATGAGCAGTTTATTGCTGAGGAAATGCCACATGATAGCACTATTGATGACCTCCTCCATGACTTTACTGATGATTGAGAGTAGACTGGAGCGGCGCGGTGGCACAGTGGTTAGCACTATTGTCTTGCAGTGTCAGGGACCCGGGTTCAATTCTGACCTCGGTGGGTGACTGTGTGGAGTTTGCACATTCTCTCCGTGTCTGCATGGGGTTCCTCCAGGTGCTCTGATTTCCTTCCAAAGATGTGCAGGTTAGGTTGATTGGCCATGCTAAATTGTCACTTGGTGTGCAAAGGTTAGTTAGAGTTACAGGGATGGTGCAAAGGGTTGGTCTGAGGTAGCGTGCTCTTTCGGAGTGTCGGTGCAGACTTGATGGGCCGAATGGCCTCCTTCTGCATTATAGGGATTCTATGATTCTGTGTTTCTATGGTGGGGTGGTAATTGGCTGGGTTGAATTTGTCCTGTCTCTCATGTTCAGGACATACCTAGACAATTTTCCACATTGCTGGGCAGATGCCAGTGTTGTAGCTGTACTGGAACAGCTTAGCTAGGGGTGTGACAAGTTGTGGAGCACAAGTCTTCCGTACTGTTATCAGAATATTGTCAGGGACTAAAGCCTTTGTAGTATCCACTGCCTTCAGTCATTTTTTGATATCGCGCGGAGTGACATCACGTGGAGTGAATCGAATTGGCTAAAGACTGACATCTCTGATGCTGGGAAACTCCGGAGGAGGCTGAGATGGATCATCCACTCGGCACTTCTGGCTGAAGATTATTGCGAATGCTTCAACCTTGTCTTTTCATTGATGTGCTGGGCTCCTCCACCATTGAGGATGGAGATATTTGTGGAGCCGCCTCCTCCACTGAGTTGTTTAATTGTCCACTACCATTCACGGTAGATCTAATCTATTGGTTGTGGGATCGCTTAGCTATGTCTTGTACTTGCTACTTCTGCTGTTTGGTACACAAGCAGTCCTGTGTTATAAATTCACCAGATTGGCACGTCTCTTTTAGGTATGCTTGGTATTGCTCCTGACAATGCCCTCTTGCCTCTTCAGTGAACCAACTGATCCCCTGGCTTGATGGTAATAGTGGAGTGGGGGATATACTGGTCTATGAGATTACAGATTATGGTTGAGTACAGTTCTACTGCTGCTTATGGCCCACAGCGACTCATTGATGCCAGTCTTGAGTTGCTTGTATGTTCAAAGTCTATTCCATTTAGCAATGTGAAGATGAGCCTGCCTCCACAAGGATTGTGCGGTGGTCACTCCTACCAATACTGTCATGGGCAGATCTATCTATAGCAGGTAGATTGGTGAGGACAAGGCTAAATAGGCTTTTCACTCTTGCTTGCTCCCTCACCAACTGCCGAGCAGCAATGGCCTTTTAGAATTCTGCCAACTTTGATTGCGGCCCCTCTCCCACTCTCCCTGAGGAAGTTTTCAGGAAATCTGGTGGTGGTGGCTACGCTAACAATATGGAGGCGATTACGGCAGCACATTAAAATGGGGAGTGGGTAGAGTATGATACCGATCAGGAACAACCATAGGTTTGAGCCGACCAGGGTGGATGCCAGGTTTAGGGGATGGAAGGATGAGGGGGTGGCAGTAATGGGGGATTTGTTCCTGGGGATGGTTTGCGAGTTTGGGGAGTTAATGGAGACGTACGGGCTTGTGCAGTCAGTGGCTTTCAGGCACTTGCAAGTCCGGAATTTGTGAGGAAGGGTTATTCCGGTTTTCCGGTTGCGCCACCCACGTTGTTGGTGGAGTGGAGGTCGGATTCTCCACCCAGTGCCTCGGTGTGGCTGGGGGACCTTCGGGAATTTGTGTGTTTGGAGAAAGTTCAATACCCGTTGAGGGGTCGATTGGGAGGTTCTGTATATGATGGCAACCATTTGGTATGTATTTTAAAGAGCTGGCCACTGCCAGCTGTTGGGGGTGGGGGGGGGGGGGGGGGGGGATAGGGGGTTTCGAGGGCTGTTCTTGTTTTTGTGTTATGTTTTTGTATTTGCATATCAATTTTAAAATGTGAAATAAAAATACTTACCAAAAAACAAGAACTTGGTCGGTAGTGGTGCTACTAAGCCAAAATTGGTGATCGACATGGAAGTCCCCTAGCTAAAATACATTCTATCTCCTAGCCACCCTCTGTGCTCCTTCCAAGTGGTGTTCGACATGAAGGCAAACTGATTCATTGTCTGAGGGGAGAGGCCCACGTTTGACCTGATGCTATGTGATTCCATGGGGTCAGGAATTGATGGTGAGAATTCCCGAGCAATTCCCTCCATTTAACTGCCCCACCCTTTACCCACACACAAGACAGACAAGCACGCTGGGGGGTGGGGGGAGGGGGGGAATGGTGAGGATTAAGGTCAAAAGATAAGACTTTTTCCTTAAAATAGTGGTTCTTTAGCATACTTTCATCACAGTCAGCTTGCAGATTAAAGTCCTTGATTTGCAGCCTACAATGTTCTTCCCTGGTTAGAATATTATTCACAGCTTTTCCTGTAGATGCCCCTTTCCTTCACGTCAAACTCTTCTTTCAGTTCATGGTCTATTTCCAGGTCTCTGTCTTTCCTCATCTCAGTCCTACGTGGTCTACCTCATATGTTGAGTCTGTCCCCTGATTCTAGATTCCTCAACCAGAGAACACATCCTCCCTGCATCTAGTCTGCCCAGCCCTTCCTGGAAAGCGAGTTGGTCGGTTTACACCAGTCTTTTTTGCAGAGAGAGATGGTTGGTTCTGGACTCTGCTGGCACAGCCTGTGATGGTTCTCCAGTCCACAGATCTATTCCGGTTCCCTGCCAGTTCAGAAATACAGCCTTTCTGAAGAGAAACAGGGAGGGGAGTGAACGGCAGTCGTTACTCTTGAGATGCCAGAAGCCAAACTGAAACCCAAAGTCAACCCTTGAAGCTCTGAAACATTCCAGTGGGATCAGATCTAATCACCACTTATTAGTAGGCAGAGCACAGCCATTTGGGCCAACTCATTGGCCAATAGCTAAATCAATCAAACCGAGTCATCGCTGATGTCAGCCAGTCTAAAACAGCACAACCTTCTGGATCCTTCTGTTTGAATTAAAAGCACAGGCTGCCTTAAAGACACGTGCCAAAAAACACCCATGAATCAAAAATGTAACGGCAAAAATAAAAGAAGGGGAAAATAAGGGAATAAAAAAGGACTCTCACAAAAGGGATCTGGGTGTCCTTGTATACCAGTCAATTAAAGTGGAGAGGCAGGTGCAGCAAGCAATTAAGAAGGCAAATGGGACGCTGGCCTTCATTGCAAGAGAACTGAGTTCAGAAGTAGAAATATCTTACTGCAGTTATATAGGGCCGTGGTGAGACCACATCTTGAGATTTGCATGCAGTTTTGGTCTCCTTTACTAAGAAAGGATGTACTTGCTATGGAGTGAGTGGGTGTACTTGCCAGAGAGGGAGTGGAGTGATATCACTAGGCTGATATCAGGATTGGCAGGACTGTCCTATGATGAGGGATTGGTTTGACTGGGTCTGTATGCACAAGGCGTTAGAAGGATGAGAGGAGATCTGATTGAAATGTATAAAATGCTAAAAGGGCTGGACAGACTAAGATGCAGGGATGACGTGTCCTCTGGTTGAGAAATCTAGAACCGGGGACAGACTCAAGTGAGGACTGAGATGAGGAAAAGTTTCTTCACTGAAAGAGTAGTGAACCTGTAAAATTCTCTACAACAGAAGGCTGCGGAGCCCATGTCATTGAATGTATTCAAGAGATAGATTTATTTTGAGATCTGAATGGCATCAAGCGGTATGGGGAGAAAGCGGGAATGGCATTGCAATTGAGGATCAGCGATGGTCATGTTAAATGGGGGCAGGCTCGAAGGGCCGAATGGCCTACTCCTAGTTTCTAAAGGACATTAGTGATCCAAATGGGGTAATGTGATAGAATGCAGTAATAGGATGGTGCAACTTTTAAGTAGTTTACTTAACACCGTTCAATCGATCACTAAGTATGATGCTATCACTTAAACAGTTAATGCAGATGTAAGTTTCTTTACATTGCCAAACATGTACACTTATTTCTATGATTTAACCAAGCTGACCATTGCCATTCTATCATGGCCTTGTGGTTGTGCTATTTTGGAGCAAACCTAATCTCACCATTTATTTTTAATGAGATGGAGCTGTAATAAGGACCTGCTAGGCTTCTTTGACAAGTGTCCCGATAGAGCAGCACACAAGTCCCAGAAAATAATGTTGTGATTTAGATAACAGCATAAATCAGTCACACCATAATTATCTGGAATTTCTGTGCCATAATAATGGTATATTAATGGTATATTTTGTGGATGTGACATTGCTGGGTGCAAGTATTTTGCAAATATTGGCCCCACTTATAGACTGTTCTGATGAAAGGTCATGACCTGAAATGTTATCTCTGTTCCTTTCTCAATAGATGCTGTCAGACCTGCTGAGTATTTCCAGCACTTCTGTTCTTATTTCAGATTTCCAGCATCTGTGGTATTTTACTTCAGAATTCTCAAACAGATAGACAGCATTTCAAAATCAATGGTGTCAAGGAGTTATGAATGGTGCTAGCTGACAGCTGTCAATCGTCTATCTTTACAGTTGGTTCCACCTTGAAGCTGGAGAATATAAAGGTTCTGCCTCATGAAAAGGGACTGAAAGTGTTCTGGGAGCCACTGCAAGATATATCTGAGGGACTTGTAAATCACTACACCATTGGCTATGGTAAAACTCTGGAAAACCTCAAGTTCATCAACGTGAAGAAAGACAAACAATCTTTTACATTAGAGGATGTAGGTAAGTGGGTCGCTGCTACCTTTGTGATGTGTAGTAGAGACACCAGCCATACATATTTGAATTCCTCAGGTGCTTAATTTTTATTAGCATTGCAAATGAAATAATCCGGCTTTTAGTTCAGACCATTAACTTCCTGAAGCTTTGACGATTTTACTGATATAAGCCATATGTTCCAGAGCCCGGAGAAGTGTACTTTGTGGTGGTGACTGCTGAAGGCCAAATTGGAGCAAGCCGTCCACAGAACAGATCCAATCGTGCAGCTGGTAAGTGGCAGGTTCTGTTGATCCGTCAATAGTTAATAGCAGGAAAACAAGAGAAAAGCAAAACACCTGTTTCTTAATGAATTTTTCATCTAGAATGTATTCTTTAATAAGTGCTATTTCATTACAGCTGCTCAGACTTATGCTGTGTTTGTTTTTCTATATTTGAATAATATTCAATTAAGTTATTCTGCAGAAATAAAAGTTCATTGATTTAGTCTGTGCCCATACCAATGATGGTTAGTTTATATTATACAGGTGACTGAATTGGGTGAATGCTTACACTCATTCAACACCAATAATTGTCCTGATGAAGAACTTTCATTGGATCACATGATTAAGACGTTCCCAAAGTGGTTACAGCCAGTGGATTTTGTTGCCCAGCACACAGCAAGATCTTAAATTTGCATGAGTCATTATTTAACCTGTTCCTTTTTTAAATGCTGTTGTTTCAGAAATGATGGGCAGGGGGATGCTGTGTGTTTCGTCAAATAACACTGGAATCTTTTGCATTCAGGCAGAAACTCATTCACAACTCGTTTGAAAGCTGGCACCTCTGCCAATGCTCATGTCCCTCAGTGCTGCAAAGTGTCAGGTTGCTTCTAGTGGGGTGGGGGCCCATAACTAAAATACCCGCGCTGCCCAGTGTGTCGGGTGACTGTTCCTGGTGCCGGTAATGTACACTAGGGGCGGGTGGGGGCAGAGCAGGAATCCTGTCTGCCTCACAATTGAGGCAGTTTAAAGTAGCTAAGAAGCTCATTAAACACTTGTTAGAGATGGAATTTGGGATTCTGACACAGGTCCACAGGTTACACATTCTGCCTGTTGCTAATAAGCGGAAGGGATGCATACAGTGTGGGGAGCCAGTCATGGCCGCACCAGGAAATCACTCCACACCCATAAGAAGGTCAGCCTGGCAGAGGGGGCTTCAAACTTCACAAAAGAGATGCACTTGACGCTGCGTATATGGTGGGGAGAATGGGCAATCAGATTGAGCATTGAGTGGGATCATAATGCCCCACTGCTTCTCAAGCAGTTGGGTGACCATTGGTTCAGAAGGATGACTGCGGCTGGCAAAGAGGGTAATAGTGTTAAATAATGAGCACAGCGGCGATGAAAAGGATCCTATTCTACAGGAAGGACTGAACACCAAGCAGCAGGAGGGCACCGGGTAGTAAAGAGGGTCAGGAAGGACACAGCATACGACCTACCACCAAAGATGGGTATATGTGGAGAAGAGAGAGACTCTATGCCTGCAAATCTCCTGAAAATGGTCTCGAGATCTGTGCCCTCATTGCTGAAGATCTCATCTCATAGCCCTGTTTACCATGTCCAGCTAATAGCCATCTATGGTCTTTAACGTTTTCACTTCTGATTCTTTTCAAGGACCAGCTTCGGATCTTAGTGGCACCCCACAAAACAGGTGAGGCCCCGATGTGTTGGGTAAGCTGGGTCTGTGAGGACAGTGTTACTGCAGCAGTGAGAGAGACAGGCTTCCAACACTTGTAGAAATGCAACTCGATTTTAACTATCAACCCATAACTGTGGGTTGACACTATGCTGAGTTGACTGGAGACCTGTGGCTAACCTGACCAGACTATCTTATTACCACATGGTGGATGTTCTAGTTGTTGCTCACGGGCTCTGACTGTCTCAGAGCGGGAAAACTAGTGCCCACTGGCTTTATAGTGGTCGTGTCCTGTCTGGTGATTTGCTGCTGTGTTCTGTGTGTTCATTGGCCATCCTGTGTGTCAATCAATGCCTGTCTGTGCACCATCATATACTTGTGTGTATAGCGCCTGCACCTTGCAGATCACCAATGCCACGTGGACCATGACCACGATAACTAATGTGTCTCATTTTCCTGGCAGCTGACATGACTCCTTCACCATCTGGTAGTCCACGCTGCCTTAGATCTTCTCTCCAAACTCTGAAGCTTGTAGATGAATCTTGGGGAATAAGGTAGATCTCATGAAGACGTGACTACTCACCCATCAATGGGAGCCCCAAACAGACACAGAGACAAGTCGACTAATACCATCTGCTGACTAGGTCAACCACTGACCAGGACATTGGGCCTCTGAGGGTGCCTGGGCTGGTCAGGTGCCACGCTCCATTTCCTCTTGCAAGTGTCTCAGTCATTGTGGTGGCCTGCTGCGTTCTCCATAACAAGGCCCTTCAGAGAGGTGTGGGCCTTGAGGACTGTAAGGCCCTGGCAGGTAACAGTTCATCGTGAGAGGAGCAGGAGGCGAGAGAGGGGGAGGAGGAGGAAGTGGAGCCAGAGGAGGGTGATACTGAACAGAGAGGTGCTTGGCTGCACCATGAACATGCCGTGGGGTGCAAAGCGCTTGTGAAGGTATCATGAATATCAGGGATTTCTCGATTCAGGAGCATTTCAGCCGAACCCCTCTGACCAAGGTGGAGGGGTCCGGCACAGACGGGAGTCTGACGTAACTGTGCATGGAAGATTCAGCTGGAATATCAAATCGTAACAATGACGGGAAAACATCAGCCCAGAATCTTTGCCCTCATGCTGGCGGACCCTGTTACATCTTTCACAACCTCTGATCACTTTTCTGTCTTGGCAGCAACAAAAGGGTTTCCAAATATCTACCTTTTAATTAAAGTGTCATTGTTTATACAGTGCAAGAAGAGGAAACCAGTTGACAGAGACGATGTGAAGACATCCCAGTGATCTACTTGGCGCTTTTTGTAATGCAGTGGCCCCTACACTCAGCCACTTCTGCACAATTCCCCATGCAGGAGGAGGTAGGGGCAGCTGCTCACTTGTTTTTGGTGGTTGAGATCCATTTGGCAGTCATCCTCATTATATAGGTGCCCATAGGAGCATCTCCAGGGGGCACTGCATATGAAGCATTGTGGGGCAGACTTTATCACTGGGCCCTGCTGCCCAGACCTCCGTCAACAGGGCAGCAAGAAGGGTCAGCATGGATTTCCGGTGGCGGATGTGATCGGAGGAAACGCACAGGGAGAAACCCCGCTCCGAACCCGACCTGGAAAGCGCTAAAACGGCAACGCTGGCCAAGAAAATTGAAGAAATCGCTGGGGGAACAATACAGCTAAGAAGAATGCCAAAAAGAAGAGACCCAGTGTGCTGCGTGAGGGTTACCATTCTCTTGGTACCCAGCATACCTTGCTGGGTGCTCTGGATGTCTGGAGGAGGATACTAGCTGAGGTACAGCTGACAACTCCTCCAAATATCTCTGCCACCAGGGTGACTGCCTGATCCACGCTACCCAATGTCTCTTGGATCCTGTGGAATTCAGTGCATAATTGCATAGAATTTATTTCATCGAATTTACAGTGCAGAAGGAGGCCATTCAGCCCATCGAGTCAGCACCGGCTCTTGGAAAGAGCACTCTCACTTTCACCCTATCCCCATAACCCAGTAACCCTACCGAACACTAAGGACAATTTTGGACACAAAGGGGCAATTTATCATGGCCAATCCACCTAACCTGCACATCTTTGGACTGTGGGAGGAAACTGGAGCACCCGGAGGAAACCCACCCACACACGGGGAGAACGTGTAGATTCCGGACAGTGACCCAGGCAGTGAATTGAACCTGACACCTTGGAGCTGTGAAGCAGTTGTGCTAACTACTATGCTACCGTGCTGTCCTGCATCATCTCCCAAGTGCTGCTGCATATGGCTCTCGAGGAGATTCGCACACTCTCTCATTCAAAGCCCTGTGCCGTTGTGCCATATATGAGTGAATTGTTTCATCCTCTCCCAAGGGAACTCTATGATGTGAGAGCACAGCTCTTAGAGCCTCCTTTCCAATGACCCCTAAGGCCCTGCTTCTGGGCCCAGCTGAGCAGAGCTGTGACAGTTCTCACTCCTCCAAGGAGGACTGACCACAGCTACCCTTGCCTCTGATGCCACCTTCTGCACACTAGTGCCATGATCATCACCCTGTGCCAAACTATCAAGCCCTCTAGGATCCACTGTACTGGTGGATGGTGCACTCATGATGCGTGATTGTCCATCTTCATCTCCTCCTTGGTCCTCTGGGCTCATGGGAGGAAGGGTGAGCGAGTGCCATTGGTTGGGTGTCTATCCCAGTGGGGGATGCAAGAAGAGATGATGAGAGCTACCTTAGGAGTACAGAAGACACTGCAGAGGTGAGGCAACCCAAAGTTATTCAGTATGTGACATGCTATTGCACAGGATAGAGTGCGCCTCTAATGACCCACTGCAATCACCCAGACCTGACTACCTCGCTTCCACTTTCCTGCCTATCTCATTTGCTGTCTGTCTACTCAGATTATGCCGCCTTGTCAGCATCTACATCAAGGCCCCTGAGAATCTTGTATGTCTCAATAAGGTCACCACTCATTCTTCTTAACTCCAATGAGTACAGGCACAACCTAGTCAACCTCTCCTCATAAGAAAATCCCTCCATATCCGGGATCAACCTAGTGAACCATCTCTGGACTGCCTCCAATGCCAGGATATCTTTGATAAGAGGACCAGAACTGTTCACAGTATTCCAGGTATGGTCTAGCTACTGTCTTGTATAGTTTTAGCAAGACCCCATTCCCTTTGAAATAAATGGCAACATTCCATTTGCTTTCCCAATTAGCTGCTGAACTTGCATGCTCGCTCTTTGTGATTTATCCATGAGGACCCCCAAATTCCTCGGTGCTGCAGTTTTCTGCAGTCTTTCTACATTTAAATAATATTCAGCTCCATATTCTTCCTTGCAAAGAGCATAACTTCACATTTCCCTACATTATATTCCATCTGCCAAGTTTTTGCCCACTCACTTAACCTGTTTGCATCAGCCTCATCACTTGCCTTGCCATCTATTTTTGTGTAATCTGCAAACTTGGCAATAGTGCATTCACTTCCCTCATTCAGATCATTACTATATATTGTAAATAATTGTGGCCCCAGCAGGGACCCCTGTGGCACTCCACTAGTTACAGGTTATCATCCTGTGAATGGTCTTATCCTAACTCTCTTTTCTCTATTTTAACTCTATTTAGAGTACACAATTATTTTTTTTTCCAATTAAGGGACAATTTAGCATGGCCAATCCACCTAACCTGCACATCTTTGGGTTGTGGGGGTGAAACCCACGCAGACATGGGGAGAATGTGCAAACTCCACACGGACAGTGACCCAGGGCCCGGATTCGAACCCGGGTCCTCAGTGCCGCAGTCCCAGTGCTATCCACTACGCCACATGCCGCCCTAGTGTGTTACATTTATTGATTTCTTTATATCTATCCTGTAAGGCGTGATTTCCCCTTCATGATGCCATGATGACTGTTTGGTTGTATCATGTTTTTCTATATGCTCTGCTAATGCATCCTTTAGAAAGGACTCTAACATTTTCCCATTGACATAGGTTAAGATAACTGACCTATGGTTTTGTTTTTTGTCATAGGTTAAGATAACTGACCTATGGTTTTGTTTTTTGTCACCCTCCCTGCATTTGCAGTTTTCCAATCCTGAGACTTCTCCAGAATTTAAGGATTCTTGGAAGATGACTCACAGTGCACCCACTATCTCTAGCTACTTCCATTAATATCCTAGGGCGCAATCCAGAGACATTGAATTAGAGTTGGTTCCACAGCTTGATGGTAATGGTAGAGTGGGGGATATGCCACATCATGCGGTTCTGGATTGTAGTTGTATAGAATTCTGCTGCTGATGAAAGCCCACACTGCCTCATGAATGCCCAGTTTTGAGTTGGTAAATCTGTTTGAAATCTCTCCCATTGCTAGTGCTACGCAATGTAATGGAGGATATCGGCTTGGTTGAAACGGGAAGGAAAATAGGAAAAAGGGACCGGTCTGTAAAATTAGCAATTTTCTTTTTAAAAATGGACAAGGTTTTTCTCAGACTAGCCATGACTCATTCCAGAGGAATTCCTAACCTTCAGACAAAACAGCAGGGTTATCTGATTAAGGATGGTACAGTGGTTAGAACTGCTGCCTCACAGCACGAGGGGCCTGGGTTCAATTGCGGCCTTGGGTGACTGTGTAAAGTTTGCACTTCTTCCCTGTGAGAGCGTGGGTTTCCATCGGGTGCTCCCGTTTCCTCCCAAAGTTCAAAGATGTGCAGGTTAGGTAGATTGGCCATGCTAATTGCCCCTTAGTGCCCAAGGACATGCGGGTTGGGTTGGTGGATGGGGTGGGTTAGTGGACCTAGGTAGGTTTGGTGCAGACTCGATGGGGCGAATGACCTCCTTCTGCACTGCAGGGATTCTATGACTCTATCTTAAAAAAAAGGTGGTAATGCCTCTTCCAGGAGCTTCTTTGCATTTCTAAAGAAGAATTCTGGCCTCTGGAGATGCTGCGTCTCTGAAGACAAAGGCGGCTGTTTGTGACTCCAAGAGTGAGCTATCTGAATTCCTTTAATTAATACACTATTGGATCTTCATTCACTATTGGATTCCAAAGAGAACAAGATTCCACGCAGTAGCCTGTGTTTTTCTACTATCTGACCATGTTGCAGGTAGCAGCAGAAGGAGCTATATGCAGGTACAATCATCTGGCTTTCATCTACATTGTGAACTACTGGGATGTCGGCACTGGTAACTTTCAACTCCAGATGCCTTACCCTCTGTTGGAAGTCGTCGCTTCTCAAAAGATGGATCACCCTGCGACAGTCAGCTGACCTACCTTCTGAAGAAACTCTCCATTAGACTTTAGATTTGGATTGTGGGCTGACATAAAACCATAATTTGTATTTTTATTGTGGTCTGGCTCCACACTCCTCTCTTTACCATATCCCTTTTTTATTGTATATGTGCCAAAGGGATCATTACCCCATGTCCACATTTTGTGTGTGTGAAATAAACCAATCCTTTTACTTGATCTTTTCTTGAGTTTGCTAAGTATGTTATTCATAGAGGATTGGAACACTTTAAATTCAAGGGTTGGGGAAAATAGCCCACCACTTTTATAAAGGGAATAAATCAAAAACACCTTTCCGTTTCTGGAGTGGTAGTGAGGAGAGAATGCACGGCTGTTTAAATTCTCCCCCTTCTGTCCATAACAGTGTCCTCAGTATGAAGATGGGACTCTGTCTCCACAAGGACTGTGTGATGGTCACTCCTACAAATACTGTCATGGACAGATGTATCTGTGACAGGTAGATTGGTGAGGATGAGGTCAAATAGGTTTTTCCCTCTTGACTTCCTCACTACCTGCTGCAGATCCAGTCTTGCAGCTTTGTTCTTTACTATTTGCCAATAGTGGTGCGACAGAGCCACTCTTGTAGATGGACAAGTATCCCACCGAGAGTACATGCTATGTCTTTGTTACCCCCACCAAGAGGTGTGCAACATGGAGGAGTACTGATTCATTAGCTTCAGATGAGGTGGAAATTGTTGATAACCAGCAGGAGGGTTCCTTGCCCATGTTTGACTTGATGCCATGAGATTTCTTGGGGTCCAGAGTCAATGTTAAGGACTCCCAGGGCAACCCTGTCACAATTTTATACCACTGTACCGTCCACCACCTTTTGGTGGGCCTGTCCTGATGGTGGGACAGGTCATACATTGGGATGGTGATGTCTAGGACATTGTCTGCAAGGTATGATTCATTTTTAGTCTGTGGGACAGCTCTCCCAATTTTAGCGCAAACCCCCAGAGATATTAGGAAGGCAGACTTTGCAGGGTCGATGGGGGTGGGTGTGCCATTGTCGTTTCCAGTCGATTCTGAATGATCCGGCCAGTTTATTTTCCTTTTTTAGACTTTGTAACGGTTTGACAACTGAGTGGCTTGCTAGGCTGATTCAGAGGGTATTTAAGAGTCAATCACATTGCTGTGGGTCCTGAGCCATATGTAGGCCAGACCAGGTAAGGACGGCAGATTTCATTCCCTGAAGGATTTTAGGAGTTCTGATGAATATTACAGGCATGAATACAGCAACTGAGTGTCCTTTCAATACCAGCTTGCGTGACCGGAATAATCCTGGGTTGACCAGAGTGTATATTGTCCTAGTGTGGAAACCTCATGCAAAGAATTTTCTTCAGATTGTTGGTGGACTAGGTCTTTACTAACAGTTTATGGCACAATTACAAGTTACCCTCTGTTCTTTGCAATAGAATGTGCTGCAATTAGTCATTTTTTTCTGAGTATTTAGATACTTAGTATGCCAAGAGACATGCTTTTAGCAAGGTTGGGGGACCAGAGTAAATTGACACAACACTGAGGCATTGCACCATCAGTTCAATTCAGGAGATTTGATATTTTATTGATATACTACAACAGCGAGGGTGATCTGTGTTGTAAAAGGTGTTGGGCTGGGTCTCTAGCAAGGGAGAGCTACAGGCTTGTTCAGTTATTTACTCAAATAGTTGATTTATACTATTTCTAGTTTGTATATAGTAAGTTAGCACACGATAACTCTCCCCTCAGGGTTGCCCATCTGTTTCCCACTGTACATCACGAACATCTCCTTTACATCAGTGCCACAACATCATGTGGCCCCATAGAATATCATACTCACTCTGTTAACCCCTTGCACTACACCTGTTCCAAAGAACATTATCTTATTTTCAACAACAATTTGAGCTATATCGTTACCTGTTTACATGATTGAAAAAACAACTATTTATATTGCTTCCGCCCACCCTTCCAGGATTTTCCCTGCTAAACATTGAGTCACTTGGGCAGCACGGTGGCATAGTGATTAGCACTGCTGCCTCACGGCGCTGAGGTCCCAGATTTGATCCCAGCCCTGGGTCACTGTCCGTGTGGAGTTTGCACATTCTCCCCGTGTTTGCATGGGTTCGCCCCCACAACCCATAGATGTGCAGGGTAGGTGGATTGAACACGGGAAATTGCCCCTTAATTGGAAAAAATTAATTGGGCACTCTAAATTTATAAAAACAAACATCGAGTCTCTGGGGAGCGTTCACCACTCTGCCCAAGTGTGTCCTGATATCTGTCGTACTGAGTAGGAACACTTGGCCAACGCCTCACGCAGCATCTGAGTGATTAGGGGGTCTTCGGTCCACAGTTCATGGTAGTCAAAGCCCTGTTACTTGGTGGGAGTGAGTGCGACCAGAGTCCATCTGCTCTTTTAGATGGTACCAGATGAACACATGCTCCATTCTAGGTAACAAGGCCATCGGCTTTTCAGTCCTGGATCCAGACTCAAATTTCATCCAGAAGCGCGCGTGACTTTAAATTATGGTTTGAAGTGCTTTAAAATGTGTGGAGCTTGACTAACCTTTGACAATAATAATCCACAACCATGAGTCCCGCCAGCGTGGGTTACTCAGATACCACACGGTGGGACCTGGCAGGTGAGTATGCATGGACGGTCTTCGGGGGTGCACGGGGGGGATCTGACCCTGGAGGTGGCCCCCACGGCGGCCTGGCCCGCGATCTGAGCCCACCCATCTGCGGGCGGGCTTGTTCCGTGGGGGACTACTTCCTTCTGCGCCGGATCCCTGTAAGGCTCCGCCATATTGCCCGGGGGTTGGCGTGGAGAAGAACATGTGCGAACATATGCCGGCCGGTCTGTGCATGTGCGGAATCACATCAGGCGTTCCATGCACGTGCGAACTCGCGCCATCCCTTCGGCGCCGGCTGGAGTCATGACAACCCTTCCGCCGTCCACCTAGCCCCCTAGAAAGGTGACAATTCCTCACTTTTGGGTGAGGGGGGAGAGGGGGGGGCTTTGACACTGGAGTCATTGGCACTGGTTTTTCCGCTGGTGTGGGGACTTAGTTCACAGAAGGGAGAGTCCCGGCCAAAGTCACTGGTGAGAAACTGCTGTTATGGATGGTCTTCGAGTAGCTGCGAATTAGAAAAATGCAGCATTTTAAAAATAAGTAACTGCTTAGACTTAAATAGTTAAGTAGTTAAGAATAGACAAGCAAGTGTAGTTCAGTGAAGGCCAGGTAAAATAAAATAGTTTAAACAAAAGTAGAATAAGATCACATAAGTGCAGTAAATTGAAGCAATGACAGGAGAGCTCCATCATGTGGCAAGCATATCCTGTAGTATGTGGGAAGTTGTGGACACTATTGGTATCCTAGATCAGTGTTTTTCAAACTTTGTTTCCCGGGACCCACTTTTACTGACCAGCAGACCTTTGGGATCCATGCCTGCCGATGTTTGCGAGACATGCCAGCTGATGTCAGCAACCCACACCTGCCGACCCTCACGACATACCACCATTGCTTACTTTTAATGTGGCAGGTGGGCCTGCTTGGTCCTCAAGATCTCTTTTGCTTTGTCATTCAATGTTACATTTCCGCTAAGGACCTCAACTGATGATTTTCGTTCATGCTGCATGCTTTGAAAAAAAACAAGATGATTGTCCTCGAACTCGCCATGCTTAATCTTCAAATGCCTTTGAAGCTTTGAGGGTTTTATACTTCATTTGCCAGTACTTCCCTGCAGATAACAGACATGGGCTTTGCATACTGATTTGCATTGGCACAATTAAAGACATACCACAAGAAATCATCTTTATTGCTTTGTTTCCAATTTCAGTTTCTTAATTTTTTGTTTACCAGAGGCCCTGGAGCTCGGCATACAGTTTACACCAGCACTGCCTTGTCCTACCGTGGACTCTCATGTGAAGCGCTCTCCAGCAGATTTAGTTGTGAGATCCTGTTCTGTTTGTATCTCTGGCCCACTGTACCTCACTACAAAATGACCCAGCTTCAGTTCTTCACACAGTCCTGTTGCTTGCATGTTGGCAGCTACAAAATGGAAGAATCCCACCTCTTATGATTTTGCACCCAAAGCATTGATGTGCCAGACTTGTGACCTTCCTCTCTGCCGATGCCTCTGGCAGAAAGACCCATCGTTCATATTTAAAGGTCGGTCGCGGCCGGAATTCTTTTACTTTGAAACTTTATTTCCATTACCTAATTTTTCCAAATGTATGACCTTTTACTGCTAAAAATTAAAATAACTTCAGTTGACCATGTGCCTTACATTTACACACAAACTTTATTTTCAATATTTTTCCATTTCTTTAGAAATGTAACCAATTAGAGAACAAAGTACAGTCTTGCTTTTATTTTACAAACTACGACTTTGGAGGAGATGAAGTAACTTGTCAAACACGCACAATGCCACACTGTTTCTCATTTATCCACTGCATTGCACTATCCAAACATCTCAGTCACCTCCTGCTCCATTCTCACCAAAAGAAGGAAGAAGAATGGCAGAGCTATAGTGATAGGGGACTCAATCGTAAAGGCAATAGACAGGTGGTTCTGCGGACGCAATCGAGGCTCCAGGATGGTATGTTGCCACCCTGGTGCAAGGGTCAAGGATGTCTCAGAGTGGCTGCAGAACATTCTGCGGGGGGGGGGGGGGGGGGGGGGGGGAGGGTGAACAGCCAGCTGTCGTGGTGAACATAGGCATCAACAACATAGGTAAAAAACGGGATGAGGTCCTACAAGCTGAATTCAGGGAGTTAGTAGTTAAACTAAAAAGTAGGACTTCAAAGGTAGTAATCTCAGGATTGCTACCTGTGCCACGAGCTAGTCAGAGTAGGAATGTCAGGATAGATAGGATGAATGTGTGGCTCGAGAGATGGTGCAAGAGGGAGCGATTCAATTCCTGGGGCATTGGAACCGGTTCTGGGGGAGGTGGGACCAGTACAAACCGGACGGTCTGCACCTGGGCAGGACTGGAAATTATGTCCGAGGGCGGGGTGTTTGCTAGAGCTGTTGGGGAGGGTTTAAACTAATGTGGCAGGGGGATGGGAACCAATGCAGGAAGTCGGAAGGTAGTAAAACAGGGACAGAAACAAAAGGCAGTAAGGGGGAAAGTGTAAGGCAGAGAAGCCATAGTCAAAAATCAAAAAGGGCGACAGTACAAGGTACAGTGATTGAGGGGAGCTCAGTGAATAGGTCCAGTAATACTAAAAGGAATAAAATGGGAAGTAAAAATGTAAATGGTAAGCGATGCGGCAGGTTGTTACATGAAGATATGGGTTCAACGACAAGGAAAATTAGGAGAAAAGTTAAGAGGAAATATAACTTAGGAGAGGTTACTGATCAAGGTGTTAAAATACAAAGCAGAAGTATAAAAGCCAACATAAGTGTACTTTACCTGAATGCTCGTAGTATTCGGAATATGGTAAATGAGTTGATGGTGCAAATCATCGTGAATGACTATGATGTAGTGGCCATTACTGAAACATGGTTAAAGGATGGTTAAGACTGGGAGTTAAATATCCGAGGGTATCAAACTATTCGGAAGGACAGAGTGGATGGTAAGGGAGGTGGTGTAGCTCTGTTATTTAAATATGACATCCGGGCAATAGTAAGGGATGACATCGCTGCTATGGAGGATAAGGTTGAATCCATTTGGGTGGAAATCAGGAATAGTAAGGCGAAAAAGTCACTGATAGGAGTAGTCTATCGGCCACCAAATAATAACGTTATGGTGGGGCAGGCAATAAACAAAGAAATAACTGATGCATGTAGAAATGGTACAGCAGTTATTATGAGGGATTTTAATATACATGTCGATTGGATTAACCAGGTCGGTGAAGGCAGCCTTGAGGAGGAGTTTATAGAATGTATCCGCGATAGTTTCCTAGAACAGGATGTAATGGAACCTACGAGGGAACAAGCGGTCCTAGATCTGGTCCTCTGTAATGAGACAGGATTGATTAATGATCTCATAGTTAGGGATCCTCTCGGAAGGAGCGATCACAATATGGTGGAATTTAAAATACTGATTAAGGGTGAGAAGGTAAAATCAAACACTAGTGTTTTGTGCTTAAGCAAAGGAGATTACAATGGGATGAGAGAAGAGCTAGTTAAGGTAGACTGGGAGCAAAGACTTCATGGTGAAACAGTTGAGGAACAGTGGAGAACCTTCCAAGTGATTTTTCACAGTGCTCAGCAAAGGTTTCTACCAACAAAAAGGAAGGACAGTAGAAAGAGGGAAAATTGACTGTGGATATCTAAGAAAATGAGGGAGAGTATCAAATTGAAGGAAAAAGCATACAAAGTGGCAAAGATTAGTGGGAGACTAGAGAACTGGGACATCTTTAGGGGGCAACAGAAAGCTACTCAAAATGCTATAAAGAAGAGTAAGCTAGATTATGAGAGTAAACTTGCTCAGAATATAAAAACAGACAGTAAATGTTTCTACAAATATATAAAACAAAAAAAGAGTGGTTAAGGTAAATATTGGTCCTTTAGAGGATGAGAAGGGAGATTTAATAATGGGAGATGAGGAAATGGCTGAGGAATTGAACAGGTTTTTTGGATCGGTCTTCACAGTGGAAGACACAAATAACATACCAGTGACTGATAGAAATGAGGCTATGACATATGAGGACCTTGAGATAATTGCTATCACTAAGGAGGTAGTGACGGGCAAGCTAATGGGGCTAAAGGTGAGTGGTAAAGCAAAAGGTGCAGAGGATACCGGAAGTCTGCAGAGGGATTTGGATAGATTAAGTGAATGGGCTAGGGTCTGGCATTTGGAATACAATGTTGACAAATGTGAGGTTATCCATTTTGGTAGGAATAACAGAAAAAGGGATTATTATTTAAATGATAAAATATTAAAACATTCTGCTGTGCAGAGTCACAAAAAGTTGGTTTTCAGGTGCAACAGGTAATTAAGAAGGCAAATGGAATTTTGTCCTTCATTGCTACAGGGATGGAGTTTAAGACTAGGGAGGTTATGCTGCAATTGTATAAGGTGCTAGTGAGGCCACACCTGGATTATTGTGTTCAGTTTTGGTCTCCTTACTTGAGAAAGGACATACTGGCACTGGAGGGTGTGCAGAGGAGATTCACTACGTTAATCCCAGAGCTGAAGGGGATGGATTACGAGGAGAGGTTGAGTAGACTGGGACTGTACTCATTGGAATTTAGAAGGATGAGGGGGATCTTATAGAAACATATAAAATTATGAAGGGAATAGATAGGATAGATGCGGACAGGTTGTTTCCACTGGCAGGTGAAAGCAGAACTAGGGGACATAGCATCAAAATAAGGGGAAGTAGATTTAGGACTGAGTTTAGGAGGAACTTCTTCACCCAAAGGGTTGTGAATCTATGGAATTCCTTGCCCAATGATGCAATTGAGGCTCCTTCATTAAATGTTTTTAAGATAGAGATAGATAGTGTTTTGAAGAATAAAGGGATTAAGGGTTATGGTGTTCGGGCCGGAAAGTGGAGCTGAGTCCACAAAATATCAGCCATGATCTCATTGAGTGGCAGAGCAGGCTCGAGGGGCCAGATGGCCCACTCCTGCTCCTAGTTCTTATGTTCTTATTTCCGTGAGGCTGAGCGCTACGTGAATAGCACTTTCAGAGAGGTGGACACACCATGAGCCTGGGTGGAAAGGGAATGGATAATTGTTCGGCAGTCTAAAGAACTAAGCAGGTAGTGCAGGAGTACACTGGGCTCCTCCTAGTCATTCGGCTTCCATTTTGGATCCCGGTTGCTTCCTCAGAGGAATGCGGTCAGAGGCAGGTTTGTGGCACTACAGGCAGTTCTGCTGCACAGTAGAGGAGAAAGACGAAAGGAATAGCGTGGTAATAGGGGATATAATAGTTAGGGGAATGGAGGGGTTTCTGTGGCCATAGACATGACTCCAGGATGGTTTGTTGCCTCCCTGGTGCAAAGGTCAAGGATGTCACAGAGCGGCTGCAGGGCATTCTTCTGGGGGAGGATGATAAGCCAGAGGTTGTGGGTAGAAAAGGGGATAAGGTCCTGAAAGCAGAATTTAGGGAGCTAGGAGGGAACTTGAAAAGCAGAGCCTCAGATTTTTAGGACTACTCCCAGACGCACGTACTTGTGAGTATAGAAACAGAGGAATTGAGCAATAAAACATGTGGCTGAAAAGCTGGTGCACAAAGGAGGGAATCAGATTTCTGAGGCATTGTAGCCGGTTCTGGGGATGGTGGCATCTGTACAAACCAAATAGTCTACTTCTGAACAGCACTGGGATGAATATCCTCGCAGGGAGATTTACTAGTGCTGTTGGAGGGGGTTTAAACTAGATTGGCAGGCGGTTGGGACCTTGAGGGCAGATTCAGAACCGGGAACGGGAGATGGAGAGTGACTCTGAAAGACAGGAGAGACAGAGGATATAAAGCGTACAGCACAGGAATTTGGCAGTGTTAAAATGTAGCTATGTAAATGCAGAGTTTAGAACAGACAAAGGCGATGAGCTAAGGGCACAGATAGTCACAAAGCAGCATGATACATGGTAAAGGTAGTCGCCCTAGACCCAGGTGGCCATAGGCTGCTTTTCCCTTTGAGTGGGAGAGCTTACTGGTGGTGATTTAACCTGAGGATCACCACACCTCAGGCGAGGGACAGGGTTGAGAAGACGGAGCCTTCATGAATAACCTCAGCCGGTATGGGAATTGAACCTGTGCTGCTGGCCTTGTTCTGCATCATGAACCAGTTGTCGAGCTAATTGAACTAAACCAGGCCCAATGGTATCATCCCTATAAAGTAAACCTGACTTAAAGAGGGGCAAAAATGACAGCTGAACATTCCTGGATATAGAGTTTTTAGGCAGGATAGGGAAGGGCATTAAAAAAAAAAGGTGGAAGTGCCGCATTGTTGTTTAAAGAATCAATTACAGCTGTGAGGAGGGGTGATATACAAAATGCAGCATCAATGGAGGCCATATGGGTTGAGCCAAGATATAAAACAGAGGTTAGCAGTGTACTATAGACTCCCCAAATAATGAGAGGGAGATAGAAGAGCAAATACATTGACACATTTCTGAGTGCAGAAACAGTCGGACAAAAATGTTTTGGAGACTTCCAACAATCATAATCTCAATTGGGATACGGACAGTGTGAAGAGCACAGAAGGCACAAAATTCTTATCTGTAGTCAAGACAACCTTTTTAGCCAGCATGTGACAAGCCCAATGAGAGGGAGGCACAATTCCGGGACATGCCGGGATTCTCTCTGGACTCTGAAGTGCTCCTGCCAGCGAAGAATCGGGACTTCCCCCTGGCGTACCATTCTGTGGCACTTGGAAAACCTTTTGGGGGAAATTGGAGTTTCCCCTGCCATTCTTTGGCATGCTGGGATCTGCACTGCAACTGAGAGGGGCAGGGCTTAATCTCTCCGACAGGTCCCTCACGTCTGAGATCGGAGCGCCGTTTTGAAAGGATGCTCTGATCTCCATTAGTTGCTTCAGCAACCCCCCCCCCCCCCCCCCCCCCCCCCCCCCCCCCCCGCCACCCCCAGATCGCAATCTGGTCACCACACTACAGGAAGAGAAAAATTGCTCTGGAGAGTGCAGTGTCGGGGCTTGAAAACTGCAACTATGAGAAAAGACTGGACAGACTGGGGTTCCTTAAAACAGAGGAGGCTGAGAGGGTGACCTAACTGATGTGTGCAAAATCATGAAGGGCCTAGATAGAGTAGACTAGAAAGACCTGTTGCCCTGAGCGGAGGGGTTGATTATCAAAGGCATAGATTTAAGTTAATTGATAGGAGGATCAGAGGGGACAGAAAAATGTTTTCACTCAAGTGGGTTGTGGGCATCTGGAATTTACAGCCCGAATTGGTGGTTGAGGCTGAAAATGTACCTCGGTTTACATCTAAAGTGCTGTGACCTGCATGGCTACAGATCAATCTCCATATAGGCTTTAAAATGAGTGAGATGGGTGTGATGATATGCATAAAGCACTTATGTACATAACGTTATGCACTCCGACCACTAAGTGGCAGTGTTAACCCACCACATGACTCTGGGTCTGGGGAGTTGGGAGTTGATTGTGCTCAGAGACAGACATATTTTGCAATAGCTCTACAATAGTTAATTAGTGTTAGTCATTCATTATTTTGTTTACCTTAACTATCTTAATCACACAGTTGTTAAATAATAAATTATTTAAGTTAGATGTTCTGTGGTTCATTATTTACTTCGGCTCGTCCACAAAACATGAAAATGGCTATTTGTTGCGTGGCCCCAACAAAAGACTAAATTGGCGTTGCTACCATGTTGTAGAAGGTGCTAGGCCAGAATTCTAGTTAGGGAGTGCTGCAGATTTGTCATGGTAGTCACTCAAAACTAGCATATTAAAACTATTTAAATTATGTGGATGGTAATTTATCAGCAAGTATATCTCCCGTCAGGGCTGCCCATCTGTTTGTCGCTGTCTCCTAATGTCAGGACCATGTTATCATGTGCTCCATCGATTAGCATATCCATCATTTTAGCCCCTTACACTGTAATAGGGAGTGGAAAGGTATTGGTAATTCATGATGATGGGATTCAATACTTGTCACACATTGAAGAAAAGCTCATTCAACATGAATAATCAGAAGTAATTCAGCTGATCAATGTGACTGTCATAATATACACATCAGTATATGATGGTGCAGAGACACACACTGACTGACACACTGCAAGACCAATCAACACACACAACACAGCAGCCAATCACCAGATAGGGCACGGTCACCATAACCCCAGAGGGCACTAGCTTTCCCGCTCATTCGGGATGCAGCCTCTGAGACAAACAGAGCCCGCAGTCAGTAGCACAAACCTCTACCATGTGCTAGCAGTATAGGCTGGTCAGGTTAAGCACAGGTCTTCAGTCAACCTAACATAGTGTCGACTTACAGTGCAAGTATGTTTAACAGCTCGTAGTTAAATAAAATAGAGTTGTACTTCTACAAGTGTTGGTAGCCTCTTTGTTACCGCTCGCATAAAAGCAGTCTTCACAGATCCAGAGTACCCAATACATCAGTGACCACTGCACCTGAAATGCAGCTGTATTTTGTGATGAACATAGAATCTTTATTAGTGTCACAAGTCGGCTTACCTTAACAATGCAATAAAGTTACTGTTAAAATACTGTGAACATCCAGAGGATCAGAGTCCAATAGATCGAGGCCTGGATATTGGTAACGTGAGTGAACACGGCAGTGTTATTCTATCCAAAACGCATTATCTGCAATGGGTGCATGGGTAATGTGTTCCAGAGGACACTAATGAACGGAGAGATGCAATGATTGTAGGATGTACAGGATATACCACTGATAAGTTTAAATATGGGTTGAACGTTCAGGATGATGGATGACGTCCATGGAACAAGTCCGTGGACTGGAGGAATGGGTTGAAAGTGCAGAATAAAGAGTGATGGTGAATCCTAAACATCAGAAAACGACTATAAACTACAGGAAAAACGCTGACAGTTCAAGAGGAAGGTCTCACAATAGTAGTCCCTGCAGGCATAAAAATGGAGATAGAGGCAAAAGCTTAAACAGATCAGACAATGAAATAAAAGCCACGTAGCGTTTGCAGAACAAAACCGGTCGAGATCCTCATGATTATGTTTTGGTGGCAGCCAATGAACCTGAGGATAAATAAATGAGAGAGACGCAACAAAAAGTCAGATAGTTGGCTAAAATTTGAAGTTTATTCTGAGGTGCCAGATAAAGATCAGCCAGCTAGGTCGCATATAGAGGTGTTTGCATTGAACCTTGCAGACGGGGAGGTTAAACTGAGGTTAGTAGGTTTTGAAGAGAAACTGGCTGATGCAGATGTTGAAGTGAACTCTCCCACAGCTGCAAATGTAATAAGCCACATTCATTGGAGTATATATCAACTGACAAAAAAGGCACATTTCAGAGAGAAGTGTTTTTGAAACCACCTCAACAAGTGGAAGGAAAACCATTGAAACTAAACAAATGTATCTGGGACCTGCATAATTCTTCCAGACGTGGTATTTTTTGGTGAATTGTGTTTTGCTGAAAATAGGATATGCTCAACTGAAATAAATCCAGCTAGGTTTCATTGGTATTATAAAAGACAATTTTGAGGCATCCTGATGATGAATGTTAATGATTTCTCACAGGATGGTACTGTAGAATTTGTGAAAGTTGCCATTAATTCTATGCAGTTGGTTTCGTATTACTACTTGTGGGCAAGATTAGAAATTGCCCTTTAAGGCGCTTTTAAAAAGTGCAGTGGCTTCTGAAACACTGGCTCTAGTGGAGGCACTGGATATAGGATTTGATTTGGAAGAGATTTTAGGTGATGTAGTCTACAGGAGACATGAATAGACTAAACTGTTGTGGCCACCACTGGTACCATGTTTTAGAAGGTGTTAGTCCAGGATTCTAGCAAGGGAGAGCTGCTGGTGTGTCAGAGTATTTACTGAGAGCTAGTTTATTTACACTATTTAAAGTATGTACCCAGTCAGCTATTAGAAAGTCAAAAAATGACTACAAACTACAGGAAAAATCTCTGACAGTTCAAGAGGAAGGTCTCGCAGTAGTAGTCCCTACAGACATACAAATATAGATAGCTTAAAAAGATCAGACAATGTAATAAAAGCCACATAGCATTTGCAGAACAAAACCTGTCGCGATCCTGACGATCATGTTTTGGGTGGCTGCCAATAAACTTGAGGATAAATTAATATTAAATAATTGTTCGTATGCACACTACAAAAAGTGGGAATGAGCATAAGAGTGAATATCCTCCTCATGACGGTGTCAGATTCCGTTAGACAGCACTTTTGTGTGAGTATCGAGGGACGTTTCGTGATGTTAAAGTTACTGCATAAATGCAAAATGTTTTTACGACCATGTTTTGGTATATCATAAAATACAGAATTTAAAGAATTGCAGGCCTATCTTCTCCTCCAGCTTTATTATCACTCATTCTTGGTCTTTTTCGGACCGCCTCTTCCCCACCACAATCCCATTTCTGTCAAATCCCGAGTTGTCCTAATTACTATTAAATGTTTTGAGTGAACTAATCCTTTCAGATTTGAACATTTCTGACATTGGCTTGAAGGATGCTTTTTATTCCATGAACCTTTACATGTCCAAGTTCCACAAAAGTTCCCTTTTCCCAAGAAGATTATTAAAATGGGCTTATTTTCAAGCACCTCTCATTTAATTTTTAAACCGACTGTTGAAAACAGTGGGAAACAATGAAAAAAATCAACATTGGAATTATGCCTGGGAATATTGATACTTAACTTTGTATTTGTTTGAAATTGCTCTCTCATTTGGGTAGAGTCGTTAACTCTGTTTCTAAATAAAGATTTCAGGCCTCTTGTAATGTAGTGTATCGAGAAAATTAATATGAAGACATTTGCATGCCAGTATCCCACAGCATAACATTCAGGACAATCTCTTGTTACAAAGCAGTTTTACTAATGCAGAGATGTTAGTACAAAAAGAATACTAATTAGTGCAGATTTCAAACTAATTGAAATACATACAACTGCGTAACAGTGATAAAGGTTAGAAGTCTTTTAAGATCGCTATATTCAGTCCAAATTAATTGTTAAGTTTGAGTTATGATGCAGAAATTGGGATTTAATTTCTATGGGGAGTTAGTTCAGTGCAACTTCAGGGATCTGCAGAAGCCCCAAGAAATGGTTAAAATACAAATTACACCATTTTTCCATGAGTAAAATAAGGATATTACTTGCCCAAGATATTACTTTTGGAGCTAGGTTCTGTTGTTTGCAATGCCCATTGGGTGACATTAAGGATAAACCCAGTGTCATAAGAGTAATTATCATTGCAATTCCTCCTGCTGTTTAAAGGAAAAAAAATACTGAATCAAAGCAAGTGGCGCAGTCAACAAGTTAGAAACTGCAAATAAATGTAATTATTCTGTTCTCATCTTTGACAAGATAATGGCCTTCAATGCCCTCTCTCTTCCAGCACTGATCGTTTTAACACTTCTGTGGCGAGGCAGGAGCTTTCTGAAGTGCAGGAAAAAAAATTCAGTCAGTCTGTTTGACGAATGTAACATAAGGAAAGTAATGACCCGGTAATTTCTTCAATGCTTTCCAAGAGAGTTACAAATGGCTTGCTCATCATCTCCTCGAGCCAAATATTTAACTGAAGTATTACCTGATGCACTCTCGTGAGGATAATGTAAGTAGGCTTGGCACAATTGCATTGGGTTTCCACCATCATCCCTGATAATTAGATTATCACTCAACAACGAGAGGATTTTCTCCCGTTAATTCCTGACAAGTAGCTCAGCTAATTAGACCTTCAATGAGGTTCCGTGTTTTCCCTCTCAGCATCTGGACGGCAAAGTCATTGCTTGGATTGATTTCCCGGGGAGGACAATATAGCTACTGTTGACCTTGGCAAAAAAGAATGATTGTTGTACTTAATATCAGATTTACGGTATGGCCAATTTCAAAAGCAGCTTGCACATACTGGGGCTTGTAAATTCATCCTGTTTATTGCTGAGAATGAATTTAGCAGAAACAAACTGAAGTATAACTAGTGCTAAGCTAAGCACCAGAGTCTTTCCTGTGGCCTTCCTTCCCCGTCTCTGTTGCAGAAATTGTGTTGTGTTTTTACCCATGTTTATTGGTGTAATGGTTTCCCTATCTTGATGAAATCTTATTGAGTAAAAATATAGGGCGGGATTCTCCAACCCTGGCGGGGGTGGGGATTGCGCCACGCCGGTCGGGGGCTGTTGGCAGTGCCCCCACCCCCCCACCCCCCCCCAGTGATTCTCCCGTCCCCGATGGGCCGAGTGGCTGCCCGTTTTCGGCGTCTCCCGCCGGGGTAGGTTAGGCCAGGTCCGTACCGGGAGGACCTGACTCTGAGGGCGGCCTGCAGGGGCGGGGGGGCACGGTGGCCTGGCCCGCAATCGGGGCCTACCGATCTGTGGGTGGGCCTGTGCCGTGGGGGCACTCTTTCCCTCCGCGCCGGCCTGTGTAAAGCTCGGCCATGGCCGGCGTGGAGAAGAAACCCCCTGTGCATGTGTAGGAAACACGCTAGCGGTTCTGTGCATGCGCCAGAACACGCTGGCACTCCTGCACGTGCACCAACTCGCAACAGCCGGCGGAGGCCCTTCGCCGCTGGTTGGCGCAGCACCAGCCACTCCAGCGCCGGCCTAGCCCCCGAAGGTGCAGAGGATTCCGCACCTTCCGGACAGCCCGACGCCGGAGTGGTTCACGCCACTCCTTGGCGCCGGTATGGCCCGCTCCACCGGATAGCGGAGAATCCCGGCCATAGTCATTTTATAAATACCCTTTATGAGCAGGTCTTAGAACATAGAACATGCAGTGCAGAAGGAGGCCATTCGGCCCATCGAGTCTGCACCAACCCACATTAAGCCCTCACTTCCACCCTATCCCCGTAACCCAATAACCCCTCCTAACCTTTTTGGTCACTAAGGGCAATTTAGCATGTCCAATCCACCTAACCTGCACGTCTTTGGACTGTGGGAGGAAACGCACGCAGACACTGGGAGAATGTGCAGACTCCGCACAGACAGTGACCCAGCGGGGAATCGAACCTGGGACCCTGGCGCTGTGAAGCCACAGTGCTATCCACTTGTGCTATCGTGCTGCCCCAGTTTTTTTTTAAAGAGGCTGTCTCTTTGTTCTGATGAGATATTAAGCAAATTGATATATTTTAAATACTCTTAGATAAAGTCAACAACAAGGTTAGCACTGCGGCCTCAAAGCACCAGGGACTCAGGTTTGATTCCGACCTTGGGTGACTGTGTGGAGTTTGCACGTTCTTCCCGTTACTGCGTGGGTTTCCTACTGGTGTTCCGGTTTCCTCCCACAGCCCAAAAATGTGCAGGTTAGGTGGATTGGCCATGCTAAAATATCCCCAAGTGTCCAAATGTTGGTGGTGTTACAGGGATGTGGTGTGTGATTGGTGATTCGAAGAGTCACTGCTGATTCGTTGAGCTGAATGTCCTCCTTCTGCACTGTAGAGATTTTATGACTGTAAGGGTTTCCACTTGATTAAATTATTACAATTTCCAGGCTGGATCTGAAAGACATTAAAGCTTCAACATTTTCCATTTAGGTGCTGGCATTCAAAAATAATTTAATTTAATCATCCTGCTGATTTGGGACTGAATTTCCCTCAACCAGCCTGGACGGGAATGTTTGACCCTGATTTCAACCAGTCTGTTTCTTGTGCAGCAGCATCCTGACAGGAGCCCACCAGGAACAGATAGCCTGTCACTGTCTCTCAAAACAATATTCAATGGGGTGCTACAATGAAGGGACAGGAACAATGTTAAAGAACCCTACTTATCAAGCTCCACTTGTTTATACCCATGGCAGGTTTTGAGCAGGTACACCAGGTAAATGTCTGAAGCCTGAGAGGAGGGAGAAATGTCGATTTTGGGACACTTCGCTGGCAGTCCTTGGGCATTACATAGGATATACAGCACAGGGTCAGTCATAGATATCATAGAATTTACAGTGCAGAAGGAGGCCATTCGGCCCATCGAGTCTGCACCGGCTCTTGGAAAGAGCACCCTACCCAAGGTCAACACCTCCACCCTATCCCCATAACCCAGTAACCCCACCCAACACTAAGGGCAATTTTGGACACTGAGGGCAATTTATCATGGCCAATCCACCTAACCTGCACATCTTTGGACTGTGGGAGGAAACCGGAGCACCCGGAGGAAACCCACGCATACACGGGGAGGATGTGCAGATTCCGCACAGACAGTGACCCAAGCCGGAATCGAACCTGGGACCCCGGAGCTGTGAAGTCATTGTGCTATCCACAATGCTACCGGGTGAATGGTGGCCTGCCTGACTCTGCCTCATTCCTGTTATTTATTTGTAGTATGGCATTGAAGAGATGGCCGGGGCCCTTTCCTACAGGGCCATGATAAGGAAATCTGAGGTTGGAGTTTGGCGATGAACTTTCCTGCATCCTATTTCCCCTTTTTTCTCTGCCAACACCACCTGTTTTGAGGAAAATTCAAGTCACATACTTTCTGGGCAATAACAATGTTTTAACTAAGTCAAAAAGAAAGTGTTTACTCCCGAGTTCAATAAAATTTAGTGTTATATGTGGGTTCCTGCGAGTCAATAAGTTAGGGACAATTTTACTGTTGTTGGATACCAAATTACAATTTAGTTATGTTTACAGTGAAGTCATAGCAGGTTGTGACAGTATTACAGTGTTGTGGCATACATGTTTGAGAATCTGTATTGACTGGCCAGCCTGTCACCTCCTAGTGCAAAGGTATTAAGTAGAGGCTATGCACTTCTTCACTGGAAAGACGGGCAAATTAGGTCACTGTCTGTTTTAATCTTCCTCTACTGCCCAGCTTGAATGATATAATTGAAATGCCAGGGAGTGAATTCCTCAAGCGGTTATGCAACCCAAGTTGCTTCATGAATCATCCTGTGAATGGAGTCTCAGTTATTGTAAATTAAGAGGATTACACAAGGGGAGGACAATCAGGGCAGCACGGTAGAGTAGTGGTTAGCACAGTTGCTTCACAGCTCCAGGGTCCCAGGTTCAATTCCTGGCTTGGGTCACTCTGTGTGGAGTCTGCACATTCTCCCCGTGTGTGCGTAGGTTTCCTCCGGGTGCTCCGGTTTCCTCCCACAGTCCAAAGATGTGCGGGTTAGGTGGACTGGCTATTCTAAATTGCCCTTAATGTCCAAAAAGTTTAGGTGGGGTTAATGGGTTACAAGGGGAAAGGGGGATAGGGTGGATGTGTGGGACTTAAGTGGAGTGCTCTTTGCAAGGGCTGGTGCAGACCCGATGGGCTGAGTGGCCTCCTTCTGCACTGTAAATTCTATGGTGCGAGTTTGTGGAATGTCACCAAATTGCTTTTATTCACCAATGCAATGTGGGACATAATGGTGAGGCCAGCATTTGTTGCCCTTAAGGAAGTGGCTGGTAGCTTATTTGAGGGAGTACAGAGCTTCCACATTGTATTAGGAATATTCTTCATAAATGAAATATGAGGCACAACATAAAAGGCAGAATTGCTGAATTATATCGCTCACAGCTCGTTATTTGAACATCGGATTAAACATTTTCAAATAGTGACGCAGGAGAGAGTTGCTAGACTATAAAAAATCCAAGTGAAACAATCAGAAATGTCTTATTTCTAGTAACATTTCTAGCAACTACAGGCCAGTTAGTTTGATATCAGTAGTAAGGGACTGGATTTGCCGACCCCCTGCTGGGTCGGGGAATCGCCGGGGGCCGGCGTGAATCCTGCCCCTGCCGTCTCCCGAAGTATCTGAACGCTGAAAAGTCGGCAAGGCGTCAATCGCGCCGCCCGCCTTGGAGAATGGCGTAGGCCGATGCGACGCTATGAACCCCGGGGCTGCCCGTATTCTCCCAGCCAGATGGGCCGAAGTCCCGCCGACGTGATCTATATAACGGCGTCAACCAGTGCTGATGGTTGACGCTGTACAGCGTGGAGGTACATGGCCTGCTGGGACTGGGCCACGGCGTTGAGCACCTCTGCCATCTACGGCTGGCTCATGGCTTCCTGTGAGAGGGAAGCCATGTCCTGGGCCACACACGCTGCCTTCACGGGACGCTCCAGGCCTCGCATCCTGCTCCCCATGTCTGACACCGTCGCACCCATTGCCTCCACCGCGGACGCCATCCATGCGGTTTCGACCTGTGGCACGCATGACCGGCACCACTCCCAGTTCCTGGACGCGGGTGGACTCCTCCACCTGAGTCTGCAGCTGCTGCAAGCCAGCCATCATCCTCTTCCTTCGTCCCAGGTTTGGTGGCTGCATCGGGTCTATGGGTGGGTGTGGTAACTCCAGGAACCCGGGACGCCTGGGTGGCAGATGTTCACTTGCACCAGGATGCCCTCCGACCTCCCGGCCCCTCTGCTGCTCCTACCTCCACCTGCTGTGCCGGTCCGTCTGTGTTGTGCGCACCAGTGAGTGTACCAGACGCCTCATCACTAAAGTGCCCAACCGAGGTGAGTGTCTCTGCGATGGTGGAGGGTGTTGGAGACAGCAGTGGCGTTGTGTCGTGAGTATCGTCCGACTCAGAGTCCATGGTACTCTGGGGTGGCGCCTCGTCTCCACCCGTCCACTGTGTGTCAGTGTCCTGTATTTCGGTGTCGTGTGTGTCGGTGTCCTGGGTAGGGCTGTCCTGGGTAGGGCTGTCCTGGGTAGGGCTGTCCTGGGTAGGGCTGTCCTGGGTAGGGCTGTCTTGGGTAGTGGTGTCCTGGGTAGTGGTGTCCTGGGTAGGGCTGTCCTGGGTAGGGCTGTCCTGGGTAGGGCTGTCCTGGGTAGGGCTGTCCTGGGTAGTGGTGTCCTGGGTAGTGGTGTCCTGGGTAGTGGTGTCCTGGGTAGTGGTGTCCTGGGTAGTGGTGTCCTGGGTAGTGGTGTCCTGGGTAGTGGTGTCCTGGGTAGTGGTGTCCTGGGTAGTGGTGTCCTGGGTAGTGGTGTCCTGGGTAGTGGTGTCCTGGGTAGTGGTGTCCTGGGTAGTGGTGTCCTGGGCAGGGCTGTCCTGGGCAGGGCTGTCCTGGGCAGGGCTGTCCTGGGCAGGGCTGTCCTGGGCAGAGCTGTCCTGGGCAGGGCTGTCCTGGGCAGGGCTGTCCTGGGCAGGGCTGTCCTGGGCAGGGCTGTCCTGGGCAGGGCTGTCCTGGGCAGGGCTGTCCTGGGCAGGGCTGTCCTGGGCAGGGCTGTCCTGGGCAGGGCTGTCCTGGGTAGTGGTGTCCTGGGTAGGGCTGTCCTGGGTAGTCGTGTCCTGGCTCGGCTGCGACGGGGGCCTGTGGCTGCTCCCCTCATCGCTGGGTGTCACCCGCCTGCGTTGCCGCACCCGCACGACACGGGAGCGTCGTCTCCCTGTTGCTCCGGGTCTCTCCCTTTCTCATGGCCACCCTGGGGCGTCCTTCAGGCGGTTGGCATCCGCGGGGACAGGTGCCTCGACGTTTGGTCCTGCAATACACAATACAGCATGCATGTGGATATGGAGGAGGGGGGACTTACCCTGGCCTGGGGGTGTGCTGCATATCTGGGGTGGCGGGGGGGGGGGGTCTCACCCTGGCTGCCGTGACGGGGGTCATTCACCTTGTGGCACTGGGTGCCTGTCCTTGGTGTCACAGCCACAGCGCTGACGGCCTCTGCCACCTCCCTCCACAGGCGCCGGCTGAGGCGTTGGGCGACCCTGCGGCCGTGTCCGGGGTAAAGGGCCTCCCTCCTCTCCTCTACTGCGTCCAGGAGCGCCTCTATGTCACGCTTCTGGAACCTCGGGGCTGGCGCGGCGGGCGTCCATCTTAGCGGGTCTTCCGGGGGGGGGGGGGGGGCGAGTCTTTTGTGCTGTGATGCCGCGTGGCGTTGATTACGCCACCAGGCATGTCCGCAGCGGGTGACGCCATCGCAAATGGCATCACGCCGCTACTAGCCCATTCGGGCCCGGAGACTTTGCGACGTTTGGGGGGGCCCGACGCCGGAGTGATCCGTGCCGCTTTTAGCGCCGGGTCCCGGCCATCGCTCCGGTTTTCGGAGAATCCAGCCCAAGGTTTCAGAAAAAAATAATCGCGGGAGAAAAAGCCAACAGACGCTTGGAGGGTTTAGGTTCATTAAGGAGATCAGTGCAAATCTGTAAAAGGCAGATCTTGACGAATCTAATTGGCAATTTTGATGAAGTAACATAGAAGGGAATGCAATGGGTGTTGTCTATGTGGATTTGAAGAAACCATTTGACAAAATACCACAGATAAGGTTGGTTAGCAAAATTGGGTTCAGTGTCAAATTGGATTAGCTTAAAGATTTAAAAAAAGTGATGGGAAATGGTTATATTTCAGAATGGAGGGTGAGATATGATAACATACCCCAAGTGTCAATGCTTGATCCATTGTTTTTAAAAATTGTATATAGATGACTGGATATTGGTATACAGAGTAAAATGGCAACATTTGCCTGTTACAAAAGGGAAATATTAGGAAATTGTGGGAAGACACAGGATGCACATGTACAGCCAGGGTGAGGCATACAAAATCCATTGTCCTTTGGTACACTCCTGTCTGACCAGCTATTAGCCCATTACAGAGTCTGGTAACCTCTTTGTCCATCAATGAGCAGTCAGTTGCATATCAATAGCATGACTCTTCTTTTGTATAAACAGGAGTGGGAAATGAAAACGCCAAAATAATGTTCATGGGCTCAAGTCTGGACACCCAGGAGGGAACCTTTGTTTAAGGGGCTGGGCGGAGCTCAGAGAGAGAGATAAAGAATCCTGTTTTGAACAGGCGAAGAGAAGGATTTGAAAAGCCACAGAGTGAGGTCATGGAAAACTATTCTAGATACAGGATTTCAAAAAGGGTTCTGAAAAAACGTTACAGAAGAAAGAAATTGCTTCATAAATGCAAATATCACCTTTGGCTATCTGTGTAAATGGAATGAGAGCTGTATGTTTCTTTGAAGTGCTGTTTAATGGGAACTTGCATGTCAGTATTAAGAAACTACATGTAATCTGTTATTGTTAGGGTGAAGTTTAAATGTTTAAATATTGTTTTTCTTCTGTTTTGATAAAATTTGTTTATAAAATAACCAAGCTCGATTTCTTATGGTATCACTCCTGGAACAAATCGATCTTTCCGCACGGTCATAAAACTTAAAAACATTATGGTTCTGGTCCAGTACCTTAGCCACTTTTGAGAACTGACCAGGCATCTGTAACATTGCCTAAGATACCAGACTTAGAAAAGTGGAAAACCGTGATACTAAATAGCCTGAATAGGGACTGACTGTTTTCATTAGAAAGACGGAGGTTGAGGGGCGACCTGATAGAGGTCTACAAAATTATGAGGGGCATGGATAGTGTGGATGGGAAGGCACTCTATCCCAGGTGGAGGGGTCAGTCACCAGGGGACATAGGTTTAAGGTCCGTGGGGTAACGTTTAGAGGAGATGTACAAGGCATGATTTTTACGCATAGGGTGGTGAGTGCCTGGAACACTTTGCCAGGGGAGGTTGTGGAAGCAGATACATTAACGGCGTTCAAAAGGCATCCTGACAAACACATGGATAGGATGGGTATAGAGGGATACGGCACAAGGAAGTGCTGAGCGTTTTGGCAAAGCTTGGTATCATGACCGGTACTGGCTTGGAGGGCCGAAGGGCCTGTTCCTGTGCTGTGTTGTTCTTTGTGCTTTGTTCTAAAACAGGACACAGGCTATCAGAATGAACAGACATGTGGCAGGTGCAATTTAATACAGAGAAATGTGAATTAATGCATTTTGGCATAAAGGATTGGGAGACACAATATGGACTTAATAGCACAGAAGGAGCTATGGGTGCACGTGCTGAGATATTTGAGGGTAGCAGGACATATTGATGAGAGTGATTAGCTAAGCAGATGGGATTTTGGGCTTTGTAAAGAGAAACATTGAGTTCAAAAGCAGGGAAGTTAGGCTGAGCATTTATAAAGCTCTGGTTAGGCCACAACTACAGTATCACATCTAATTACGGTCACACACTTTAGGAAATTTGATAGAGGTGTACAGAATTATGACTTGTTTGGATGAATTAGACAAATAAAAACTGTTTCCATTAGCTGATTGGGCAAGGAAACACCATTTAAAGTTTTGGGCAAGAAATGGAGGGAGAATGCGAGACAGACCTTCTTTATGCAGCAAGTGATAATGCCCTGGAAAACTTTGACCAAAGGATATGGAAAGTAATGGAAAGACAGACGATCATTGATTTCAAAGAGAATTTTGATGGAGCCTTGAAGGAAATAAACTCACAGGGCTATGAGAATAAAGTGGATCATTCTACAGAGAACAGAAATGGACTCCGGTGCCATAAATGACTCTCTGAATCTGTACCTTGGGGCTAAATTTCCAAAGTATTAGCTGTATTGGAAAAGCTGCCCTTGTTGCCAAGGACCTGTAGCAATATCATTCCATTGTAATAGAAAGTAATTGTCAGAACATGATATCAGACTCATTTCATCGCATTGTCCTTTCCCTGGTGAAGGAACATAACTGTTTTAAAAACTAATTTGCCTCATTTGCATCAGCTTTCTCCATTCCTGCCTTGATGAGCTGAATGTTCCTCGTGTCACAAAATGGAAAGATGCTATTGAAATGAATGTATTGCCTGTTTTGCACAAGTAAAATCAAACTGCCATGTAGCACAAGTGGCTAGCACTGGGCTTCACAGCGCCAGGGTCCCAGGTTCGATTCCCTGCTGGGTCACTATCTGTGTGGAGTCTGCACGTTCTCCCTGTGTGTGCGTGGGTTTCCTCCGGGTGCTCTGGTTTCCTCCCACAGTCCAAAGACGTGCAGGTTAGGTGGATTGGCCATGCTAAATTGCCGTTAGTGACCAAAAAGGTTAAGAGGGGTTATTGGGTTACAGGGATAGGGTGGAAGTGTGGGCTTAAGTGGGGTGGTGCAGACTTGATGGGCTGCATGGCCTCCTTCTGCACAGTATGTTCTATGTATTTTGTAAACCATGTCTAGGCAGCAAATAAGAGAAAGGAAGGAAAGGATAGAGAACAGGGTGTCCTTTGTAATTGATATATTTAGCAGTGAGTGTGCTGTGAGCCAGGAAACAGGCTAGTCGCAGATGAGGTGTAACAGAAGCAAAAGAGAGAAGGCCATCCAACCTAAGGAAGCAGCTCAGCTAGAGATGAAGTACTGAAGGCAAAAAACAGTTTGTGCAAAAAATCATTTTCTTTGCTGAACCAAAGATCAATCACAAGTCCTGGTCACTCAGGCTCTACAGTGTGATCGTCACTGGCTAGATTTGACCAATAGATTTATGATTGTTGTTCAGCAAATTGAGGGGTCTCAGTAGAGTTCAGAATAATGAGGGGAAACCAATGCTTTTGGGTTTCCAGTCTTTGAGAGACTAATTGCTTACTGTTAATGTGCCAAAGTATAAGATTTTCTTTGTAGTGTTTCATTAGCTGTCTTCTACTTTTATTGTTTAATGGAAGAGAGGCTTGAGTTCTCACTGTTTCTGCAGATGTTTCTCCGAAATATCCAAACAAAATACACCACACCAAACCAGATTTTCAGGTTGGAACACTCTTGCACATAACATCAGCAGGGTTCCGTAACACTGGACTATAGTTTACTGGCATTGACAACCACTCAATTCCTTGGCCAGGCAACTACCCTTCATTGTAAGCTTAGTTGGCATCCACTGTTATCAACGTCCACTGAGCACTTTCCATCACTTTCTATAGGGATCTAGGGATAAGGGGGGAAAGGTGCGATCAGGGTGTTGAACTTGATGATCAGCCATGATCATAATGGATGGCGCAGCAGGCTTGCAGGGCCAAATGGCCTCCTCCTTAAGCGATTATTATTAATGATATTATTTGGTGTGCATGTTTCTCTGTATGTTTCTAAGAATCACTGGATTGCAATCAGGAAATGCAACTGCTCCTAGTTCATGGTATTGAGGTCACTTGTCGGGCCGTAATTACTAATTCCTTGAGGACCTGTGCATTCTTCTACTGTTGTCATGTTAGCTCAAAAATGTTACCTCACTTCCAATCTTTTATCACCAGTATATCACCTTAGAGCCAACTTAACTTCAAAAAGACTCAAATTCCGTTCCTCTGTAGGAGCAACTCCCCCATCAGACATTACAATGCCAACTGGGTCATCGAATGTGAGAAAAATCAATCTAATTCACTCATATCCTTTAGGGAAGGAAATCTGCTATCCTTACCTGGTCTGGCCTACAGGTAACTCCAGACACACAGCAGCGTGGTTGACTCTTATCTGCTCTTTGACCTTCGGAGCCTGTCAATTCAGGAGCAACTAGGGATGAGCAACAAATGCCAACGATTACCACATCCCACCAAAAGAATACAGAAAAAAAAGAACAGCTTGGTGAGCAAAGTAATGCGCCACAATGTGAGTGAGAGCAAGGCAAAAATCTTCATGCCACAGCATTGACGTACATCATTGAATTGTTTAACTATATAAACACATACAAAAAATTGATGACTGGGAATAGACCTACTGTTATCCAATCTGTCTCATAGAGTTGTGATACATCACCTTTTCCATCCCAAACGTCAGGTCGTCGTCTGGGAGAAGTGAACAAACACATAAGAACTAAAACCTATTAGGGGAAAGAAATTTCAAAAATTCATCTCTGTCCCTGAAGCAACCAAAACTAGTTCAGGACACACTGACATGATCCTGATGAATGTTACCAGGTAATATCTCTTCAGTAGGTGATGTAGAAATTCAGCACCAATATAATTGTGGGTTAATTTGGCATTGCAAGAATCAGCAATGAAAATCAACTGGCACTGGAATAATTATCCCTTGTACCTTTCAATTAATATCTTCCAGATTCCCTGTTTAGTTGTGCTACGCCCAATATCTTGGCCCAGCAAAATAAATAATGGCAATCATACTGAAGTCTCTATTGCCTCTCAAAGAGGCTGAAGGTCAGATCCCTAGCCACTGCCTGAGGCTGATCCAAACCGTTAACAACTTTGGCATCTGAGCTAAGCTTCTGACCCAACTCCAAGGCCACCGACTTGCACCTCCTTAACATTGCACATCTTCACTCTTGCTTCAGCCTTTTTGCTATTGAAACCTTTATCCATACCTTGACTACTTCAGCACCCAGCTATTAGAATGCTCCTCTATCAAACTGCTACCAGCTCTCTCCATAAGCTTGAGCTCATCCACATCTCTGCTGCCTCGTCTGAAATTGCACCAAGTCCCACTTGCCCGCCATCCCTGTGCTCACTGACCTACTTTGTCTCCCTTTCTGACAAAACCTCTCTTTTAAAATTCTCACCTTGTGTTCAAATCCCTCCATGGTTTCATTGTTAACTTACTCTGTTTTTTCCATAGAAACTTTGAATCCCTACACTGCATAAGGAGGCCATTCGGCCCATTGAGCCTGCACCAACCCTCTGAAAGAGCACTCTACCTAGGCCCACTTCTCTGCCCTATCCCCATAACCCCACCTAACCTGCACATCTTTGGACTGTGGGAGGAAACCGGAGCACCCGAAGGAAACCCACGCGGAGAATGTGCAAATCCTACACAGTCAGCCAAGGCCTGATGCTGTGAGGTAGCAGTGCTAACCGCTGTGCCATTGTGCCACCTCTTCCAGTCTCTTAACCCCATGAGATCTCTGCGCACTTTGATTAGTAAGTTTGCGGATGATACAAAGGTTACTGGAATTGCGGATAGCGATGAGGACTGTCAGAGGATAAAGCAGGATTTAGATCATTTGGAGACTTGGGCGGAGAGAGGGCAGAAGAAATTAATCTGGACAAATGTGAAGTAATGCATTTTGGAAGGTCTAATATAGGTAGGGAATATACAGTGAATGGTAGAACCCTCAAGAGTATTGACAGTCAGATCTTGGTGTACAGGTTCACACGTCACTGAAAGGGGCAACACAGGTGGAGAAGATAGTCAAGAAGGCATATGGCATGCTTGCCTTCATTGGCCGGGGCACTGAATATAAAAATTGGCAAGTCATGTTGCAGTTGTATAGAACCTTAGTTAGGCCACACTTGGAGTACAGTGTTCAATTCTGGTTGCCACACTACCAGAGGATGTGGATGCTTTAGAGAGGGTGCAGAAGAGATTTATCAGGATGTTGCCTGGTTTGGAGGGCATTAGCTATGAGGAGAGATTGAATAAACCTGGTTTGTTCTCACTGGAACAAAGGATGTTGAGGGGTGACCTGATAGAGGTCTACAAAATTATGAGGGGCATAGACAGAGTGGATCGTCAGAGACTTTTTCCCAGGGTAGAGGGGTCAATTACTAGGGGGCATAGGTTTAAGGTGCGAGAGGCAAGGTTTAGAGGAGATGTACAAGGTAAGTTTTTTACACAGAGGATAGTGGGTGCCTGGAACTTGTTGCCTGAGGAGGTGGTGGAAGCAGGGACGATAGTGACGTTTATGGGGCAACTTGACAAATACAGAATAGGATGGGAATAGAGGGATACGGACCCAGGAAGTGTAGAAGATTTCAGTTTAGGCGGGCAGCATAGTCGGCGCAGGCTTGGAGGGCCAAAGGGCCTGTTCCTGTGCTGTACTTTTCTTTGTTCTTGTTCTTTCTTCTTTGTTTCCCCAGTTCTGGCCTCCTGTGCATCCCCGATTCCTTTTACTGCAAAATTGGTGGATTTGTCTTCCGTGTTGATGTTGGAATCATGCGACAATGGATTACATGTTTTACATTTGTCATTGAGAGCAGTTGCCATCAATTGAGGAAAGATTGGGAAACAAGAGAAATCTGTGCGTTTACTCGGTAGTCTTTGAAATAAAGCTGGATTAAGGAACAGATTGGCTTCAGATTCATCCTTTCCTCAATGCATGAACAGTGATTCTAACATTCAAACTACCTGGATTCTAGCTCCGGAATTCCCTCCCTAAACCTCTCCACTTCACTTCCTCTCATCATTGAAGTCACTTCCTAAAATTTCTTTGATTGTGTTTTCGTCACCTGACCTGATTTTTCTCTGTGGCTCGGGTGTCAAATTTAATCTGATCATTATCTGGTGATGCGTCTGGCTCTGCTCTACTGTGTTAAACCTAAAGTTGTGTGCATGCTCAGGAGTAGATGATCTGCTCTACTCAACACAGCCTTCACTAAGAGCTTATTCTATCTGGAAAAGATGTAAAAGTGCTATCTTCTTTTCCTGTGGAATTAGGATTTTACAGGGTCATACTTAAAACTCAGGGCTGTAATCCTGGATGAAACCCTCTGATTTAACATGAACATCCATGGAGTGGCTCGGATTATCCCTATTCAGCGTATTGTTATGGCCCAGGTAAGCAGGATTTGTGGTGAAGGACACTTCTGTGTGCTGGGGGTAGACTCATCATAAACCTGCTGCAAGTACATTTGTATTTGAAAGCATTCAAATCTACACTCCATTACAAAGGAATTCCACTTATAGCCTCTTCAGTCCTTGAAGCATTAATGATCTATAAAATCACTTCATTAAACTTTCCTAGCTTCAGAATAATTAGTTCCCTCAGTGATGACTCATTAGGTGCCGTTTCTGCAATTATTGGGCACCTTGCTCATTGCTTTGTGGGTTCTATCTGGTCCATATATCTTCAAAACCCTACTTTGGATAATTTAAGATATTTGGGTATCAACAAGTTTACTGTTAAATTTCCAGGTGGGCAGTAGTAAATACATAGCATTTTTCAGTTAACATCTCCCTGACTAGCTATGAGTTGACACTGGTAAGATGTATATTAATTACTTCAAAATGGAAATTAGTTATGCTAATGAGCATTTAGTCCTATACTGGTGGTAAAAGACAGAGATTGGAGGACAAAGTCAAAAAGAAGAGATGACTATGGCCTTTGGTCCAAAATCTATTCTGAAAAACAAAATTTTGCAAAGAGACTTGCACGAATATTGTAAATAAAATCGACATTCTAAAGTGCAGAGAATTAAAGTAAGACATGTGCGTGACCTGATGATTTGGCAAAATCAAACTTTTTCTTTAGCAATAAACAATGTTCTGGAGTTCACTTGCCAATCAAACAGCATTCTCTTTCCATCAAATATAAATTGTTCCTTTTCATTTGGTATTCTTACACTCATCTGGGCAATGTGCAAGGTGAAAAGCTTTGAGGTGTTATTTTTCCACTGATGTTCAAGTTCTATATGACAGAATGACTGTTTAGTTTGATTCTTAAGTGCGAGGTCTTGCACTTTGGAAAAAAGAATAGAGGCATGGACTATTTTCTAAACGGTGACAAAATTCATAATGCTAAAGTGCAAAGGGACTTGGGAGTCCTAGTCCAGTATTCTCTAAAGGTAAACTTGCAGGTTGAGTCCGTAATTAAGAAAGCAAATGTAATGTTGTCATTTATCTCAAGAGGCTTGGAATATAAAAGCAGGGATGTACTTCTGAGGCTTTATAAAGCACTAGTTAGGCCCCATTTAGAATACTGTGAGCAATTTTGGGCCCCATACCTCAGGAAGGACATACTGGCACTGGAGCGGGTCCAGCGGAGATTCACACGGATGATCCCAGGAATGGTAGGCCTAACATACGATGAACGTCTGAGGATCGTGGGATTATATTCATTGGAGTTTAGGAGGTTGAGGGGAGATCTAATAGAAACATACAAGATAATGAATGGCTTGGATAGGATGGATGTAGGGAAGTTGTTTCCATTAGCAGGGGAGACTAGGACGCGGGGGCACAGCCTTAGAATAAAAGGGAGTCACTTTAGAACAGAGATGAGGAGAAATTTCTTCAGCCAGAGAGTGGTAGGTCTGTGGAATTCATTGCCACAGAGGGCGGTGGAGGCCGGGACATTGAGTGGCTTTAAGACAGAAATTGATAAATTCTTGATTTCTCGAGGAATTAAGGGCTATGGGGAGAGAGCGGGTAAATGGAGTTGAAATCAACCATGATTGAATGGTGGAGTTGACTCGATGGGCCGAATGGCCTTACTTCCACTCCTATGTCTTATGGTCTTAAGGTAAAGAAGTTTGGTTTTCTAATTTCCGTCTTAAATTTTTTTCCGTCCATGGAAATTTATTTTTGTGGAGTTGAAACCTGGAGCATATTTCTGATCAGTTCTAACATTCCACTGTTGTAATTCATGGAACATCGTCGATTCAATTATAGAAGGAGGCCATTGAGCCCATCATTCTCACAGGTTAATGAATAGACATCCAAACTAATTCCACTTTCCAGCTCTCTTGCGCCATTGTTTTGTGCATTAGGGTACTTAAAGCTCATCATCAAGAAATGTTTAAATGTTATGAGGGTTTCTTCCTTCATTACCCTTTCAGACAATAAGTTCAGGTCCCTGCCATTTTTGTACCACTTATCCTGAAATAATGTTCCCAGTTATGGACATCTGATCCTAAGAGCCCTATTAACCACTATGTTTAGACCTCATAATTTATACACATCAACTTTTTTCATCCCCACCCCCCCAAAAAAAAACCTGGCTTCCTCTTCTGTTCCAAAGAAAACAACCCTTGTGTATTCTTTCCTTGTAACAAAAATGCTCTAGTCCAGGCAACATCCTCTTAAATCCCTTCTGTTTCCACTCTAATGCAGTTCTCTGACAACTCGTATGTAGTCAGGGGGGATTGAAAAATATTGGTCAGAGCCTCTGTTGTTTCTTCTCCAGTATCCTGGGCAGTCTAGGGAACCATTTTGTCCAGACTTGGGTGTATCCACTTTCAAAGATGTTTCATTCCTCATGCGTCCTTTCACACCATGTTAATTTTATCGAATATTCCACACTGTTCTTCCCTATTGCAATGTTTGTATCTCCCCGTCTTTTGTGAAAATTGACTCAAAGTATTCATTAAGAACCCTCCCAACATTCTCCAAACACAGGTTACCCTTATTTTTCCTAATATGTCCTTCTCTTTAGTTATCCTCTTGCTTTTTATGTATTTATTAGTAACTGGATTTTCCTTGGTTTCACTTGGAAACATTTTTTCTTGCCCTCTATTTTCTTTCCTAATTTATTTTATCCTCTCCTTTAAGCCTCCTGACACCTCAGGGCTCTGGATTTCTTAATCCCACCCATTTTTTAAGGGAATGTACTTGCTCTGAACCCTCGTTATCTTCCTTGAGTACCTCCCAGGGATCTGGCACTGGTTTAACTTCCAAGTAGCTCTTCCAGTCCACTTTTTCTAGAATTGAGAACCGTTACTTGAAGGTAAATCAGTGCCAGGTCAGTGGGAGGCATTCAAGAAAGAATTAGGGAGTGTTCAGAAGAAGTGTGTCCAACATCCAATTATCTTTAGTGCTTCATGGGTTCTGCTTTACTTCTGGCTTGCAACTATTCCAAAAATCTCCTTCAGATAAGTGCTGTGACATAGTGCGGTGTCTGAGAGCTGCACAAAGTGCACTACATAACTGAATTGGCAAGAATCTCCAGTTTATGTGCACGATCCGTCCATATGTAACAGAATTTGAGGTAAACAAATTTATTATAAATTCTGTCAGGTGCCCAAAAGTAAGTTGGCCTGAATTGCTTGCGGCTTAAAATCCTTGGTGCCAGAATTTGCAACAGAAGAGTCACCAGTTAGACTGGAAGCAAATGTGGGAGTTGGGGGGGGGGGGGGAGGGGGAGAAGGGGGGGGGGGGGGGGAGGGGGAGAAGGGGGGTGGGGGGGCTACCTGAGGGTCCATTTGAGTTGTTGTCTGGACCATGAAGATTGAAAAAATGTTGTTCCTATTTTTCATTTTTCAATAATTGCCATTTTTAGTTCATAATCAAGTATTCCTGTTGCAGAATGTGTCAGTTAGAATAAATGATGAATGATTACCTGTGCTTAAATTACTGGGTAACTAAGTGATGGGGAGGGAGCATAGCTAGTGATGGGCCGATTTATTATTTCAGTTTGTTCACACCAATGAATACATGATGGGCCCTTGACTCGGAGTGAAAGCTGACGTGTTTTTTAGCTGCTGTTTTCTCTTCTCCATTCTTTCATCCTTTCTCCCCTGAAGATACTGTCTCATGCTGGTTACAGTTCAAAGGGTATGAGCTACATACACCAGTATATGCTCACCATGTTGATTCCTAATTTCTCATTCATTATAGTGGAAATTTGAGCAAATCAGAATGCTTAGCTGAAAGAACCTTGGTCATTTAAGCCAAACGTTAGTTTAAGTTTCTTGATGTATAGTTTATCTCTACCTTTGGATCAGACTTGTTGCTTATCCTGCTCCCTATCTAGTTTTCTAACATTTCTGCTGTTGAAGTGTTGTGACCAAAAGTGTAAACACCGTATAATAAACCAGTTTAAGCTCATCCACTCAGGAGGCTAGTGGGTTTATTGTGCCTGTGCTGCTTGTCTGAAAGAGCTGTGCAGTTAGTCCAGCCCTCTGCCCTGTCCCTATAGCCCGACATCTTAAAATTTGCTTTTCCAAGTATGTTTCCACCTCCCTTTTGAAAGTTACTGATGGATCTGTTTCCGCCACACTTTTCAGATGTTTCATTCCAAATCATCATATTACAACGAGTAACGAAGGTTGGTCATCGCCTTCCCTCACCTTTCTTGCCAATTATCTTAAATCTGTGCCCCTAGTTGCTGACTCTCCTTCCAGTGGAAATGCTCTCTTCCTACGAACTGCACCAAAACTCAGTACAATTTTGAATACAAACCTTCCATTAGCATCTTTGCTCTAAAGAGAACAATCCCACCTTCTCTAATTACTCGAAGTAACTGAATTCCTTCAATCCGGGTGGCATTCTGATAGATTTCCTCTGTTTCCTCTCCAAGGCCTTTCTAAATTATGATTCCCAGAGTTGAGAATGTTATTTTAGCTGAGGTACAACCAATGATTACAAAGATTTAGCCTCACTTTCTTGCTTTTAACTCAGTGACCCTGATCTCCAGATGGCCGTTCCCTGGAAGGTGCACTGGCACACTCCATCAGGTCCCCTCAGTGCAAAGACTCCGGAAAAAATGCCGCGGAAGTTTACAACTTCCGATGGAGAGTTACCCCGGGCGCGATTCTCCCAAAACGGGAGAAATCGTAAAGCTGGCGTAAAACCCGGGCGGGTTTTACGGCAGCGCGCCCCTTCCCGACCGGGGACCGATTCTGGTCCCCGGTCGGGGCTAGCAGCCCGACGCCGTAGGCTCCGGCAAGACGGGCTTAACGAAAATCGTTAAGTCCGCTTGCCGGAGTTAGCGCCGGCTGACGCGTCATATGACGTCAGCCGCGCATGCGCAGTTTGGAAGACTCCAACCCGCGCATGCGCGGGTGACGTCATCGCGTTTTTGCGCGAAACCCGCGCATGCGTGGGCCGGGTTGCCCCTCAGCCGCCCCGCGAATGGATACTGCGGGGCGGCGGAAGGACAAGTAGTACGCGGGCATCGGGCCCGCTGCCCGCGATCGGTGCCCACCGATCGCGGGCCCATGGCACCCTTGGCACGGCCGTACTACGGCCGTGCCAATCGGTGCCATGGTTATTAATAGCGAGTTAGTCACGCCGTTTTTACGAACGGCAAGACCAGGTGTGTTTGCCGTTCGTAAAAACGGCGTAAAGGGCTGGGACTTCGGCCCATCTAACAGCTGAGAATCGCTGCCGGCCGTAAAAAAACGGCGGCAGCGATTCGGGTCGGGACTTCGGCGGGGGGGGGGGGGGAGAGAATAGCGGGAGGGCGGCAAAAATGTCGGGAAGGCCCTCCCGCTATTCTCCCACCCGTCGTGGGGGGCGGAGAATTTCGCCCCCCATCTTTGGAGTCCTCTGATAAAGTCTCCAATTTTTAATTAAAATTGGTGACCGAAGATTCTGACACATTTACCTGGATACCTACCAGCCCTACAAGCCCGTTCATTCCTGGCGAAATCTACAACTGATACCTCTTTGCCTGAATCCCTTGACACCCCAGATTCCTCCCCTGACCCCTCCCCTTAGCTGCCCAACACCTCTCCTCACCCACCGAAACCCGATCTTGACTTCTTCAACTCCCCTCCGCGACGTAGGTAGAGCTGAGAAACAGCAAGGGGGCAAAAAATGTTAGTGGGCATCATATATAGACCCCAAAACTGCAGTGATATTGTGGGAATGTCATTAAACAGGAAATTAGAGATGTATGTGATAAAGGAGCAACTGTAATTATGAGTGATTTTAATTTGCATATCAATTGGGAAAATCAAAGTTGCCACAATACTGTAGAGGAAGAATTCCTGGAGTTCATACGAATGGTTTTCTGGATCAATACGTTGAGGAGCCAATTAGAGAACAGATTATCCTAGGCTGGGTACTGTGTAATGAGAATGGATTCAGTTGCAATCTAGTTGAGTGAGACTCCTTGGGAATGAGCCGTGTGTACTACAAGGTGCAATGCAGGAGCTCATCCAGGCTCCTGAGGCAGCACCTTTCAAGTATGTGACCACTACCATCTAGGAGGACAAGGGCAGCAGATGCACGGGAACATCACAACATGGAAGTACCCCTCCAAGTGACTCACTAGCCTGACTTGGAAATATATTGCTGTTCCTTCACTGTCGCTGAGTCAAAATCCTGGACCTCTCTCTGTAACATCACATGGACCGCAGTGGTTCAAGAAGACAGTTCACCAGCACCTTTTCAAGGGCAGTTAGGAATGGGCAACAAATGTTGGGCTAGCCACGCCGCCCACATCCCAAAAAAACTGAATTAACAAATTTCCCCCGAAGACTCCTAGTAGGTTTGTCAAAGATGATATCCCTTTTCATAAATCCATGTTGACTCTGCAAAATCATATCAGAATTTTCTATTGGCAGAGTTGGCTCTCAGTGGGCTTGATGACAGGCAGGTGCTGAGAATCTGGAGAGCGCCAAAAATTGGAAACGCTATGGTGTAAAGTCACATTACCATTCCTCCAAGTTATGTTGCTCTGTTTACTTGCTATAAATATAGCAGCCAATATGGTCGCCTTTGTTAATCCTAATTATGTGTATACTTTCAGAGTCGCCAGGTATCTCTCGATACTGCCACAAGGTTCAACCCGAATATCGATCAATGAGCCAATGCACCAGTTAGTTCAAAGTCAATATTATTTGTTTACACACAGTAAGATCTACTCATGCACGATAGTACTACAAACTAAACTATCGCTTTCACTAACACCTATACTTAACTTCGGGTGCCCAATTAGGTCAGAGGAACAATGGTCGTTGTTCGGATCTGAGACTGTTGGGTTCGACGGGGTAACAGGAGAACAGCTAAGGCCGTCTGTCTGGTAGCGAGCGTTGACCTTGAACTTACTTGCTTCTGGTGATGCTGGTGGATGGGTCTCTCCGCTTGAGAGTCGAATCCAAGAGAGGATGTAAATAGCATATGGGAGAGCAACCTAAGGGTCGCCGTAAAACAAACACAACTTGTGGCAAAGAACATTCTTTAAACCACAGACTAAAAGAACAGCAAAAGAGTTTTGAACCAAAAGCTCCAAATGGGGTGCGTATGGGCTGCGACGGGGGAAGAATGGGATGGTGACCAGTGCCGTAAGTGCACTACCTGAGTGTAGATGACCAGATGGGTGTCCTGAGGCAGGTTGGGGATCAGTGCCGTTACTCCACTGCCTGAGTGACCGGACAAGAACGGAAAGAATTTGTGTTCATCGTGGATACTGCCTCTTATGATTACCTTTGAATCAGAAGAGTAGCTATGAATGGGTGTCTGCCGACAAACTAGTTCCTTTAACTGCCATTGAGCGTTAAAAGAGTGGTGGCGTGGGCCATGAATAAACTTTAAACATTCAACATTTAAAAGTTATAAACTAAAATAACAAAATCAGGAAGGCTCCATCAGAAAATAAGGACACCGTATATCTCCATCAGTTCCTTTTTACCATCGTATGGACACCTCATTGCTCTATAGCAAACAGAGTCGTGAAGGGGCTCGTCTGGTGGGAGTCAGACTCTGAGTCATCATCTTCTCCCGCTTGCCACACTCGTGACTGGAGTAGCCGTGACAAAGCTGCCTGGGGCGAAGTGGGGTCTACCTCATTGTTACGGATGAGTTTGCAGGAATTGTCGCGGTGCCAATGTTTCGTGTCGAGGTTGGAGGTGGTAGGGGGCAATCCATAGTCGTCGGGCGGTGGGTCTGGATCAGGAGATTTGATATATGTGGTCTCAAAGGGGTCGAACGAATCTTGTTCGTAGTCGCTGGGAGTCGGGCCTGGTGCAGGAGTGTAATCGTGTCGCGATGCCATGGGGCTATTGCTGTCGGTGCTGGTCGAATGAAGGGAGAGGTGGAGTCGTGCCTCTTGGTGTGGAGTCGCAGTGGTGTCCGAGGATGGGCTGGACTGGTTGGGGGAGGGTAGGAATGGGTCGTCCGTGGGTGGGGCGTGTTCGTCTGCTACTGCAAGTGAGATGTGGTGTGAGTAGTTGTTCTGTGTGCCATAAGCTTTAAGCTGGTTTTTGTGAAAACATCCTGACTTGCCATTGGGATAAGTGATCTTGTAAACGGAGGGGCTGACTTTATCTGAAATGGAGTGTGGTCCTGCGAATTTGGGGGAAAGAAATGGACTGGGGTTGTATAGGGATAGCATGGCCTGCTGCCCTACTACAAATTCTGCGTCATGTACCATTTTGTCAAAACAAACTTTGCTTTGCTTCTTTTGTGTTCCACGCCTAACAGCTGCGGCGAGCTGGGCTGCTTTTACATTATCAATAATCTGCTGTACTGCTTTCTCATGCATGAGGGCGGTGACTGCGGGGCTGGCCAAATCAAGCCCTAACAAGTATTCTGGTCCCTTCATGGGTCGTCCGGTCATGAGGATGTGGGGGGACGTATCCTGTTGAGGTGGATACCATGTTCCTTATGAACATTAGTGCAATGGGGAGAACTGTGTCATGTGGTATTGTGCTGTTGCACCACTTTCCTGAGGGTTGCCTTGAGGATTCTATTCATTCTCTCCACGAGAAACAGATGACAAAAAGGAATCAAGAATCACCCATAGTCACCATTAATACACACAATCCCCCTCCCCCCAGCCCCCACCCATTTTTTCGATGTAATCCAATTCTCGAAAGTGCATAATGAATAACGCCCATGAGTTGTAGAACCCTTCCAACCTTCCGCTCAATTCAAATTTGACCTTCTCAAGAGTCAAGAATTCCAGCTGATCCACCTACCACTCCAGGGCACAGGGTGGAAAGGTTGATCTCCACCCTAACAGAATCCGCCTTCGGGCGATCAACGAGGCGAAGGCTACAACATCTGTCTCCGCTCCCGTTTCCACCCCCAGCTGGTCCGACACCCCGAATGTGGCCTCCCGAGGGCCCGGGTCCAGTTTCACGTGCATCACTTTAGAGATTATCCTAAAAACCTCCTTCCAGTAATCCTCCAGTTTTGGACAGGATCAAAACATATGAATGTGGCTTGCGGCACCTCCCCTGCAACCTTCACACACATCTTCTACCCTCTCAAAGAGCCGGCTCATCCTCACCCTTGTGAGGTGTACTCTATATACCACCTTCAGCTGTATCAGCTCCAACCTCGTACACGAGGTGGAGGCGTTCACCCTCTGGAGCACCTCACTCCAGAACCCCTCCTCCATACCCTCTCCCAACTCTTCTTCCCACTTTGACTTGATCCCATTCAGCGGTGCCTTCTCCTCTTCCAAAATAGCCCCGTAAATCGCCAATACTACCCCCTTCTCCAGTCCCCCTGTCGTCAGCACCTCCTCCAGCAATGTGGAAGCCGGCTCTACTGGGAAGCTCTGTATCTCCTTCTTGGCAAAGTCTCGAACCTGCATGTATCTAAATATTTCCCCCTGCTCCAGCCCATACTTCACTCCCAGCTCCTTCAATCCTGCAAACTGACCCCCAAGAAACAAATCTTTTAGTGTCCTAATTCCTTTCTCCTCCCATCTCCGAAAATTTCCATCCCACTTTCCTGGCTCAAATCTATGGTTCCTCCGAATCTGCATTTCCCTTAACCCTGCCTCCAACCCGTAGTGCTGGCGAAACTGCCTCCAAATACTCAACAAAGCTATTACAACCGGACTACCTGAGTATCTCCCCGGGGCCGTCGGGAGCGGCACTGTTGCTAATGCCTTAAATTCCAATCCCTACACAAACTCTCCCCCATTCTGACCCATTGGGAGTCAACCCCTCTGACCCAGCTCTGTACCTTCTCCACATTCGCCGCCCAGTAATAATACATCCGGTTTGGAAGACCCAAACCCCCTGCCTGCCTTCCTCTCTGTAGTAGCAGAACTAGGGGACATAGCCTCAAAATAAGGGGAAGTAGATTTAGGACTGAGTTTAGGAGGAACTTCTTCACCCAAAGGGTTGTGAATCTATGGAATTCCTTGCCCAGTGAAGCAGTTGAGGCTCCTTCATTACATGTTTTTAAGGTAAAGATAGATAGTTTTTTGAAGAATAAAGGGATTAAGGGTTATGGTGTTCGGGCCGGAAAGTGGAGCTGAGTCCACAAAAGATCAGCCATGATCTAATTAAATGAATCGTAAGTATCCAGTCATCAGCATTTTTATGTAACATTTCCATTATTGCTACTACATCATATTAGCACAAAGCTATTTGTGCTGCTCGCTCACCAAACGTAAATGGTATTTACACCATTCTCTCTTCTCTGCTTTTCCTGATGCCCATCTCACTGTCAATTTAGTTTACACCCACCCTGAACATATTCTTGAACTTTCCCACAATGATACTGGTCGCAGTCCTTCCTCTATAATATCTTCTTCCTGAGCTCAGTTGTTACAATGTCCATAGAGACCAATCACATTTAAAGATAAATTTAAACTTCTGGTTAATAGTTTTGAACGTACATTTGAAGAAATGACACAACAAGGATTTCCGATTTTAAAAGGTTTGCTGTGACAAAAGACTAAAGCACTGTTGGCTAAACACTGTTTTCTTTTTTGTAGGTAACTTCTGTTTTAAACTATAGAGAGGAACAGTCCCCTTTGACACTTATCATACATCACCCTTTCCATGGAATACAGTTCTTAGAGCCAACAGTTCACAGTTATTCCATGCTTCCAATGGGTTTCTGTATCCTGCTCTGCCAAGTGGTAAATTTGCCTCCAGGTGCTTTTCTCAATTTTCAGAACATTTCTTAAATCCACCATCAACAAAAAAGTCTGTTCCAATGATTCTTCTTCCCCCATCCATGCCAGAACAAATCTCCCAGAATCCATACAAGACTGCAAGATGCATTTATTTGACTAGAGGTGTCTCGCTTCCACACCCAGCCTTGATGGCTTCAAAGTTGAGCAGCCTTCTATCTCTGCTGACCACAGACAACCTCTGTTGTCTGTCTGTGCTATTAATGATTTGTATGACATCCTGCAGCCTGATCTCAAAAATACTTTCCTCTGCTCTCATCCACATGGCAGCATGAAGGACATTAACTTTGTACCTAGGTAGAAATACTAATTAAGCTATCCTTGATCCCAACTTCTTTTCATCTTAGAATGGACAGCTTACAGCACTATTCTTTGCAACCCAATACCAACACTTCAGAAGGTTCAAAATTGTACTCATTGTAAACTCGGAGACTGCAGCCATGGTCTCCAAATGTCAATATCTTCCCCCACCTTCTCAGTAAAACAATCTAAACCTTACTTTGAGCTCTAACAGTCAAACCATCCAGACTTGCTGTCAATCAGATATAGGACACGTGACTCCCTTCATTTCCCCTAAATTTGGAGTAATGTCCAAAAATCGAATAATCTTATAAACCTCATTATTATAACACCTCTCTCCAAAGAATGCAAGGTCATCACCATAGTAATGAGACTTTATAAACATTATCCCAAAATGTACCAGCTTGTAGTATTCATATACTTGAATAACTAATTTACAATTAACATGCTATATCCAGTGCTAGTAAAATTATTCACCCATGTGTTGCATAGTATGTTAAACAATGGCAGCATCACCTCGCTGCTAAATGTAGATGCCAAGCTGTTGGCGAAGATCTTAGCTACAAGGATAGAGGATTGTGTGCCGGGGGTCATTCACGAGGACCAGACGGGGTTTGTAAAGGGAAGGCAGTTGAATACCAACATACGAAGGCTTCTGAATGTCATTATGATGCCAGCTGTGGAAGAGGAGGTGGAGATAGTGGTGGCATTAGACACGGAGAAGGCCTTTGATAGGGTTGAGTGGGGGTATCTGTGGGAGGTGTTGGAAAGGTTTGGGTTTGGGGAGGGGTTTGTCCGTTGGGTGAGGCTGCTCTATGAGGCCCCGATGGCGAGTGTAGCCACGATTAGGAGGAGGTCGGAGTACTTTCAGCTGCACCGGGGGATGAGACAGGGGTGTCCCCTGTCCCCCTTGCTCTTTGCGTTGGCAATTGAGCCCCTGGCCATGGCGTTGAGGGAGTCGGGGAACTGGAGGGGCCTGGTGCGAGGTGGGGAGAAGCATCGAGTGTCGCTTTATGCGGACGACCTGTTGCTGTATGTGGCGGGCCCGGTGGGGGGAATGCCGGAGGTGATGAGGATTCTCAGCGAATTTGGGGGCTTTTCTGGGTATAAGCTCAATCTGGGTAAGAGCGAGCTGTTCGTTGTGCACCCGGGGGATCAGGAGGAGGGGATTGGTAGTCTCCCACTGAAGCAGGCAGGGAGGAGCTTTAGGTACCTGGGAGTCCAGGTGGCTAGGAGCTGGGGGGGCCCTGCACAAGCTTAACCTCACAAGGCTGGTGGAGCAAATGGAGGAGGAGTTTAAAAGGTGGGATATGTTACCGCTGTCGCTGGCGGGCAGGGTGCAGTCCGTCAAGATGACGGTGCTCCCGAGGTTTTTGTTCCTGTTCCAGTGCCTCCCCATCCTTATCCCGAAGGCCTTTTTTAGGAGGGTTAACAGGAGTATTACGGGAATTGCATGGGCGCATGGGACTCCGAGGGTGAGAAGGGTATTTTTGGAGCGGGGCAGGGATAGGGTGGGGGGAGGGGGGGGGGGGGGCTGGCGCTGCCCAACCCTCTGTGGGTACTATTGGGCTGCCAACGCAGCGATGGTGCTTAAGTGGGTAATGGACGGGGAAGGGGCAGCATGGACGAGGATGGAGATGGCGTCTGTGTGGACACGAGCCTGGAGGCGCTGGTAACGGCGCTGTTGCCGCTCCCTCCAACGAGGTATACCACGTGCCCGGTGGCGGCGGCTACCCTCAAAATTTGGGGGCAATGGCGACGCCATAGGGGGGATGTGGGGGGCTTGATGGAGTCCCCGATACAGGGGAACCACCGGTTTGTTCCAAGGTTTACCCACATCGATGGCGGGTTTCTGGGCTGGCACAGGGTAGGTATTAGGAGGTTGAGGGACCTGTTTGTGGATGGGAGGTTCGCGAGCCTGGGTGAGTTAGAGGGGAAGTTTGGGCTCCCCCTGGGGAACATGTTTAGGTACATGCAGGTTAGGGCGTTTGCCAGGTGGTAGGTGGAGGTGTTCCCTCTGTTGCCCCCACGTGGGGTATGGGACAGGGTGCTCTCGGGGGTGTGGGTTGGAGGAGGGAGGATTTCGGACGTGTACCACGTAATGCAGGAGGTAGATGAGGCCTTGGTGGAGGAGCTGAAGGGTAATTGGGAAAAGGAGCTGGGTGAGGAGATTGAGGAGGGGACGTGGGCGGATGCCCTGGAAAGGGTGAATTCCTCCTCTTGTGCGAGGCTTATCCTCATACAGCTCAAGGTGCTACGTAGGGCTCATATGACGGGCACGACGATGAGCATGTTCTTCGCGGTGAAGACAGATGTACTAGGTGCTCGGGTGCCCAGCGAACCATGCCCATATGTTCTGAGCATGCCCAGCGTTGGGGGACTTTTGGAAGGGGGTAGCAAGCAGGGTGTCGAGGGTGGTAGGATCCAGGGTTGAGCCAGGCTGGGGACTCGCGATATTTGGGGTAGCAGCGGAGCCGGGAGTGCAGGAGGCGAAAGAGGCCGGGGTTCTGCCCTTTGCGTCCCTAGTAGCCCGGCGTAGGATTTTGCTTCAGTGGAAGGATGCGAGGCCCCAGGCGTGGAGGCCTGGATCAATGACATGGCGGGGTTCATTAAGTTGGAGAGGGTGAAATTCGCCCTGAGAGGGACGGTGCAAGGGTTCTTTAGGCGGTGGCAGCCTTTCCTGGACTTCCTGACGGAACGGTAGGGAAATAGGCCGGCAGCAACAGCAACCCGGCCGGGGGGGGGGGGGGGGGGGGGGGGGCATGGTTCGGTGGGAGGGAGAATTTTGTACATGGGTTGGTTGGATGTGGCGGGTGTTATCTCTTTCCTTTTTGTTGTTTGCTTTTTTGTTTTTGTAGTTGCTGGGGGGTGGGTGGGAAGAGTTGGTTGTTGTTCTTTGGTTTTTACTATGGTTGTCTTGTTAATATTGTTTTGTTGTTTATATTTTGTGAAAATCTTAATAAAAATTATTTTTTAAAAAAAACAATGACAGCATCACAATGCTTAACTTGTATCAACCAAACACATGTGCTAGTTCAGACTTGGCCTTCCTCCTGGTGATTTTAAAGTCTTTCCTCTGAAGTGATGTTTTGCTCTGCTCCTTTCTCATGCCAATTGAAGTCCATTTTGTTCCTATGTCCTTGATTAAGAGATGGAACAATTGATTCATTCTGGGAAACTCTGTCAAGGGCAATAATGCTGACTTCTGATAGTCCCTCTGGTTTTTTGATACCAGCAGATGTAAAGTGTAAATTCAGAAAAAGAGGCTTTTTACCCTCTGGATTCAGTATTTCCTTTTGCTTTCCTTTAGAATCAGTTGGTGGACCACTTGCCCAAGTTTTAACATTTGATCTCCATTTTTTTCACTGCTGCAGCTTTTAAATGTCTTGTCTGAAAAGAAAGAATCAACATGGTTCCTGGGAAGAGGAGGAGGAATGGCCGTGATGAATATAAGAATTTCAGATGCGCTGTATTATAGGTAGTTGGTGCAGTAAGGGTTAAAGCCAGGGTTGATATGTGTGACTGCTGCAATCATGTTTTAAAATAAATCCAAGTTTTAAAGGCAAGTATATATTGGGAGCCAAGGGTGCAATTAAACCATTGTAAAAAGCTTGGGCTAATGGAACATTGCTTTGATTACGGGGATTCCCTGTGGAGTAAATTAGATTTCAGCTTGATAAGATGATACCTTAGCTCTGCCCAGCAATGGTATCAGGCATTTTGACAAAGCAGTAGAGTTCTGAGCTGACTGAAGCTGTGCCCAGAAGTCAAGCAGTCTGCTCTCACTGAAGTCCACTTAACAGAGATTAACAGTCTTTAAAGCAGTCGACTTGTCTGAGAACAAGGGAGATCTGAAGACATACGGCCAGAGTTTCTGCATGGGTTTAATAGGAGTCAGACCTTTTCTTTAAAGCCGTGTCAGGAGATCTCTTTTTCTCAAAGACCATCTCTGTAAAGAGGCAGCACAGTGGTTAGCACTGCTGCATCACCGTGCTAGGGACCCGGTTTCAATTCCGACATTGGGTTTCCTCTGGGTGCTACGGTTTCCTCCCACAACCCAAAGGTGTGCAGCTTAGGTGGATTGGCCATGCTAAATTGCCCCTTGTAGCAGGCATTTTCAAAGTTGGGGTCGCAGGCGGGTGTCAGGAGGGTCGTGGAGCCGTCCGTCGTGGAGCTCCCGATTGTGCAAATTTGTGCGCAACAGCTGCAGCAGCCGACTTTTAACAATGACGGCCGTGACCATCTAAAAAAATGTAGGCGCACTACGCATGCGTGCCTGCTCATTGGTGCACATGCACAGAGCCACTTAGTGCTAACACAGTGACTCGCCGAATTTGTGATATTGTGATTAGAAGCCCAGCTTATTTCTCGTTTAAAATCAGTGTAGAAGTTCTCAATTCAACTGGATGAAAGTACAGACGTTTCAGATTGTATGTTTGGCACAATGAATTTGTTGAAGATATGTTGTGCTACCTGACTTTACCAACCCACACGACTGGAGCAGAGATTTTTGAAGCATTGAATAGTTTTGTGGTTGGAAAGTGTGGGCATGACTGGGTTCGTTGCAGAGGAATCACAAGTGATGGAGAAGCCAGCATGACTGGGAAAAACAGCGGAGTTATAGTAAGGATTAAGGAGGCAGCTGGTCAGGACATTGTTTGGAATCATTGTTTTATTCACCGTGAGCCACTGGCATCCGATCTTTAAGTGGTGTTGAAAGGAATTATGAAAGTTGTGAATTTAATTAAACGCAGCCCACTCATTACCAAACTTTTTGACATTCTGCATTCCGATATGGGGGCTGAGCACACACGTTTATTGTTCCACACAGAAGTATGTTGGCTGTCAAGGGGTCAGGTGCTACTCAGAGTTTACGAACTGAGGTATGAAATTCACACTTTCCTCCTTTAAAAATTGTCCTCTGGCTGATTCATTTGCTGATGAAATTTGGATGCTAACTATGTCTTGCCTTGCAGACATCTTTTCAAATCTAAATGAACTGAACCTCAAAATGCAATGGAAAGATGATGGTTGCTTTCGGCATTGTGAAGAAATCGAAGCTTTCCAAAATACATTGAAAATTTGGGCAATTGCGATGGCAAAGACTACATGTTTCCCACACTGCTTCAACACATCAAAGAAAACAGCACCAGTAAGGAAACTGTAAATGGACTGGCAAGCCTTATTCAGTTGCATCTGGCTGCGCTGATCAACAATTTTGGTCGCTACTTTCCAGAGGAGAAGTTTAAGATTTTAGGGAGAAGAGGTGGGTGAAAAATCCCTTTGAGTTTGAGATCCCAGAATCAGTTGTTAACTTGCAGCTGACTCCAAATGAAGAGACTGAACCGCGCCTCAGCTGTGACAGCATATTAGAAACAGGGCACAAGTCAATGAGGCTGTCAGCATTCAGGAGTAGCGACTCTGAGGAGTATCCTGAGCTGAGTAAAACAAGCATTTTGTTGCTTTTGCCCTTCACAATGACCTACGTGTGCGAGGTTGGATTTTCCATCCTCACAAAGATGGAGACGGCACAAAGGAACCAGCTGAATCCTGCACCCGATATGTGCGTAGTCCTCTCTTCCTGTGAACCTTATTGGAGTGAGATCGTGAGGACCAAGCAGGCTCACCTCTCGCTTTAAAGGTAAGATAAAATAGTTGGTGTCGGAGGCTGGCCGGTTGGTAAAAATGGGTCTCTGGAAAAAAAGTTTGAAAACGACTTATAGTGTTCAAAGATGTAGAGGTTGGGTGCGGTTAGGGGGATGGGTTAAGGGAAGTGGCCTGGGTGGGGTTCTCTTATCAAAGGGTCTGTGCAGACCCGATGATCCGAATGGCCACTTTCTGTACTGCAGCGGTTATATATTTCTACCAATCTAAAGCAAGCATTCCTGAGTGCCTGCGATATTTAATAGTGTATTGAACAAAGAACAAAGAAAAGTACAGCACAGGAACAGGCCCTTCAGCCCTCCAAGCCTGTGCCGACCTGCCTATCTAAACTAAAATCTTCTACACTTACTGGGTCCGTATCCCTCTATTCCCATCCTATTCATGTATTTTTCAAGATGCCCCTTAAATGTCCCTATTGTCACTGCTTCCACCACCTCCTCCGGCAGCGAGTTCCAGGCACCCACCACCCTCTATGTAAAAAAAACTTGTCTCGTACATCTCCTCTAAACCTTGCCCCTCGCACCTTAAATCTATGCCCCCTAGTAATTGACCCCTCTACCCTGGGAAAAAGCCTCTGACTATCCACTCTGTCTATGCCCCTCATCATTTTGTAAACCTCTATCAGGTCGCCCCTCAACCTCCGTCGTTCCAGTGAGAACAAACTGAGTTTATTCAACCTCTCCTCATAGCTAATGCCCTCCATACCAGGCAACATCCTTGTAAATCTCTTCTGCACCCTCTCTAAAGCTTCCACATTCTTCTGGTAGTGTGGCAACCTGAATTGAACACTATACTCCAAGTGTGGCCTAACTAAGGTTCTATAAGGCTACAACATGTCTTGCCAATTCTTATATTCAATGCCCCGGCCAATGAAGGCAAGCATGCCGTATGCCTTCTTGACTACCTTCTCCACTTGTGTTGCCCTTTTCAGTGACCTGTGCACCTGTACACCTAGATCTCTCTGATTTTCAATACTCTTGAGAGTTCTACCATTCACTGTATATTCCCTACCTGCATTAGATCTTCCAAAATGCATTACCTCACATTTGTCCGGATTAAACGCCACCTGCCATCCCTCCGCCCAAGTCGCCAAACGATCTAAATCCTGCTGTATGCTCTGACAGTCCTCATCGCTATTCTCAATTCCACCAACCTTTGTGTCGTCTGCAAACTTACTAATCAGATCAGAAAGCTGGGGTGGGTTTTATTGGGATGGCTAGCGTCACAGGCGGACTCTCGGCGGTTGTGGCAAGGCCTAAACAACATAACGGGCTACAAAGCGAGCCGAGCAGTATCTCTGGCAGTAGCACTCCCCTGCCCGATGAACTCAATGCATTCTATGCTCGGTGCGAGCAGGAAACCAACAATCTGCTGTCGAGTGCCCCAGCAGCTCATAACTCACCAATACCCACCATCACAGCTTCCGAAGTCAGATCGGCCTTCCTGAAAGGGAACCCTCGGAAGGCGACGGGCCCGGAGGGGACCAGCTGGCAGATGTGTTCGCAGACATCTTTAACCTATCCCAACTCCACTCCGAGGTTCCCATATGATTCAAGAAGACCACCATCATACCGGTGCCGAAGAAGAACCAGGCAACGTGCCTCAACGATGGCCCTGACTTCAGTTGTAATGAAGTGCTTCGAGAGGTTGGTCATGAAGCGCATCACCTCCATACTCCCAGAACGCCTTGATCCACTGCAATTTGCATACCTCCACAACCGGGCCACAGCTGACGCCATTTCCCAGGCCCCACACTCATCCCCAGAGCATCAAAGGGCTCCTACATCAGACTCCTATTTATTGACGACAGCTCCGCTTCAACACCACAATCCCAGCCAAGCTCATATCAAAGCTCCAAAACCTAGGACTTGGCTCCTCACTCTGCAACTGGATCCTCGATTTTCTGACCCACAGACCACAATCAGTAAGAATAAACAACAACACCTTCTCCACAATAGTCCTCAATACCGGAGCCCCACAAGGCTGTGTGCTTAGCCCCCTACTATACTCCCTGTACACACAAGACTGTGAGGCAAAATTTGGCTCCAGCTCCATCTACAGGTTTTCTGACGATACAACCATAGTTGGCTGGATCTCGAATAACGACGAGTCAGAATACAGAAGGGAGATAGAGAACCTAGTGGAGTGGTGCAGCGCCAACAATCTTTTCCTGTATGCCAGCAAAACTAAAGAGCTGATCATTGACTTCAGGAAGCAATGATGTGGAGATGCCGGCGTTGGACTGGGGTGAGTACAGTAAGAAGTATTACAACACCAGGTTAAAGTCCAACAGGTTTGTTTCAAACACGAGCTTTCGGAGCACGGCTCCTTCTTCAGGTGAATGAAGAAGGAGCCGTGCTCCGAAAGCTCGTGTTTGAAACAAACCTGTTGGACTTTAACCTGGTGTTGTAAGACTTCTTACTGTTCAGGAAGCAAAGTACTGTACACACCCCTGTCAGCATCAACGGGGCCAGGGTGGAGATGGTTAGCAGTTTCTAATTCCGAGGGGTACACATCACCAAAAATCTGTCCTGGTCCACCCACGTCGACGCTACCACCAAGAAAACACAACAGCGCCTATCCTTCCTCAGGAAACTAAGGAAATTTGGCATGTCCACATTAACTCTTACCAACCTTTACAGATGCACCATAAAAAACATCCTATCGGGCTGCATCACAACCTGGTATGGCAACTGCACGGCACAGGACCGTAATAAACTTCAGAGAGTCGTGAACACAGCCCAGTCCATCACACAAACCTGTCTCCCATCCATTGACTCCATCTACACCTCCCGCTGCCTGGGGAAAGTGGGTAACATAATCAAAGACCCCCTCCCACCCGGCTTACTCACACTTCCAACTTCTTCCATCGGGCAGGAGATACAAAAGTCTGAGACCATGCATGAACACTCTTAAGACAGCTTCTTCCCTGCTGTTACCAGACTCCTCAACGACCCTCTTATGGACTGACCTCATTAACACTACACCCCTGTATGCTTCACCTGATGCTGGGGTTATGTGGTAACATTGTGTACCTTGGGTTGCCCTATTATGTATTTTCTTTTATTTCCTTTTCTTTTCATGTACTTAATGACCTGTGGAGCTGCTCGCAGAAAAATACTTTTCACTGTACCTCGGTACATGTGACAATAAAGAAATCCAATCCAATCCAATTTCTTATTGTTTGAGTGGGAGCAAAGATAGCAGTTAAGGATATTGTATTCAATGCATTGTTTAAGGCAGGGGTGGGCAAACTACGGCCCGCGGGCCGCATGCGGCCCGCCAAAGGTCTTTATGCGGCCCCCCAAGTCATTAAAAAAAAAAAAAAAATTTTTTTTAAACTTTTTTTTAAAAATAATTTTTTTAAGGTTAATGGGGGGGCTGTTGGGTTACTTACTGGTATAGGGTGGATACGTTGACTTGAGTAGGGTGATCATTGCTCGGCACAATGTCGAGGGCCGAAGGGCCTGTTCTGTGCTGTACTGTTCTATGTTCTATATGAGGCGCCCAGAATCATAACCGGGTGAAGTAATTATTTTACTTAATATACTATGTGGCCCTTTAAAATTGTGAATTTCTGAATGTGGCCCTTGTACGGAAAAGTTTGCCCACCCCTGGTTTAAGGGGTACTTGTTAATTATTTTCTGGTGTGATGTTAAAGATATTTGAATACTGCCAAAATATCTTTTCCTCAGTGTTACAAAATTCTGTCCAGTATCCTAGCCACTGTTGGGGCCTTGTCTACATTGTAATAATGTAGTCAGTGAAATTCTCATCTAGAGAGCCAGCACAGACATGATGGACTGAATGGCCTCCTTCTGTGTTGTAATAACTCTGTAAATGCACAAAAGATATTTCAGCTGAGCAAAAATACGAGTTTTCTTTCGCAAAGAACAATACAGCACAGGAACAGGCCCTTCGGCCCTCCAAGCCTGCGCCGATCACGTGTCCTATCCAGACCAACTGCCTGTATCCTAAAGAAAACCTGTTCAAACACGGGATTATTGTTCCCCTTTCATTGCTTTAAGAATTTTGGGGGGATTATGTTGATGTTCTGACAAAAGTCCTTGATATTCCTTTTTAATTATCTCTGTTTTCTCCATTCTTTGTTTTTCTTCTTCCCATATCGTACGAGCTTTGTCCGCTCATTTCTGAGCAAGTGTCACAGCTGCTTTTTGGAGTTTTATATTCCACTTTAATGTGGTCTCATAATTCTACTGTACCAGCATTAGCTACAAATAAGTTCTCTTGCGTCAAAAGCCCTGTCTTTCTTTGGTTAATCCATCAGCCTGGAGCACTGTTGCTGTATTCTGTTTTGACACCTGTGACTTAAAGATCTGCAGGCATGTTCGAAACAGACAGATTCAGTTTGTTTGCATTTAACTTTAACACTTTGTTGTCAGTCAGAGTTTTTAAGCATTCTTCATTCTCAAAAGTCTGAACTTTTTGTCCTTTGGTAGCATTAGTCCGAAACAGTTCTTTGTGCACCAAGATTACAAGTACATTGTCACTTTCAGTAGACTTGCCTCCAATCCTAGGAGATGGCAACACCTTATCCCTCTCAAGGCCACTCCTAGTAGGAAATCAACATTTTTAATAGGCAATTGAGACACCACTCCAACAATAACAGACTCATTGGCTAAAGTGCAGTTTAAATGCACTTTACACAATAGGATAGGTTAATAATTTCCAGCAATAAACCTGTTTTCTCTTTTGTAAACTCTCTGGGGAAAGATTCACATCTTGTGCAAATCTCAAGTTCGCACCAAACCTATATCCAACCCAATCTTGTTGGCTTCAAGTTACTTCACCCTTAAATGCACAATTCCCATAATCTTTTGTGCTCTCCTCACACTCACTGTAAATATATTAGATTTTAATCAGTTTTTGACCAGCTCCACCTACTGACTAAGGCATTCTGTGCAGCAACACCAGACACACTGTTAGCTTTGGTCTTTATTTCCAGTAGTCTGCTTGTATATGTCTTCACTTATGATAATAAAAACATGTTGCTCTTCTTTAATTAACCCTGTTCGTTATCGTTTCATTTCTGCCATCCCCTCATGATTATTAGTATTCTGCTCACAAGGGTGGCCTGGTAGCACAGTGGTTAGCACTGTTGCTTCACAGTGCCAGGGTCCCAGGTTCGATTCCGACTTGGGTAACTGTCTGCGCAAAGTCTGCATGTCTCCCTGTGTCTGTGTGAGTTACCTCCGGGTGCTCTGGTTTCCTCTCCCAAGTCCCGAAAGATGTGCTATTAGGTGAATTGGACATTCTGAATTCTCCCTCCGTGTACCCGAACAGGCGCAGGAGTGTGGCGACGAGGGGATTTTCACAGAACTTCATTGCAGTGTTAATGTAAGCCTACTTGTGGCACTAACAAAGATTATTATGAATTTTAACTTGTTTACCTCTTTAGCTTTTCTGTGGGAACCTCGGGCGCGATTCTCCGACCCCCATCGCGGGGGTGCCGGGCGATTCCCGCCACACCACCCTGGCACCCGCACGCGATTCTCCCACCCCCCCCAAAACGGCGTGCCGCGTTTCACGACAGGCAGCTCGGAGAATCGCCGCTCGCCATTTCTAACAGGCGAGCGGCGATTCTCCGGCCCGGATGGGCCGAGCGGCCTGCCCAATCCGATGGGTTCACGCCGGCGCCAACCACACCTGGTCGCAGCCGGCGTGAAAAGCGCGTGAACGCTGCGTGTGCGGACTGTGGGGGGGGGGGGAGGGAGGATTGAGCACCAGGGGGGTGCTCAGTAGGGGTCTGGCACGCGATCGGTGCCCACCGATTGGCAGGCCGGCGTCTTTAAAGGATGCACTCTTTTCCTCCGCCGCCCTGCAAGATCAATCCTCCATGTCTTGCGGGGCGCGCGCGGGGAGGACGGCAACCACCCATGCGCGGGTTGGCGCCGGCCAACCTGCGCATGCGCGGGTGATGTAATTTAAACACCACCGGCACGCGTAATTGACGCGGCACCGCTCCTAGCCCCCTGGGGGTGGGAGAATAGGGGGCGAGGAGCGGCCTCCGACGCCGGAGTGAAACACTCCGGTTTTCACTCCGGTGTCGGCACATAGTCTCCCGTTGGGAGAATTGCGTCCCTGGTTTCAGAAGGAATACCATTTTTAAAGGCTTCCAGTAATGACACCTCTCTAAGGTTTTCTAAATCTTGCTCTAACTCAATTGACCTGAACCATTGATCAAAGACCATCGGCGCGATTCTCCGCCGCCCACGCCGGTTGGGAGAATAGCTGGAGGGCCTCCCGACATTTTTTGCGCCCTCCCGCTATTCTCCCCCCCCTCGCCCTACCCACATCACGAATTTCCGCTCGCCGTTTTTTTACGGCGAGGGTGATTCTCCGCGGCCGATGGGCCGAGCGGCCGGGCCTTTATGCCCGTTTTTTCACGGCAGCAAACACACCTGCTTGCTGCCATCGTAAAAATGGGCGCTGGATGCCCATTTGGGGCATCCACAGGCCCGTTTTGGACGGGAGCACCACCGTTGTGCTCGGGAGGGGACAGGCCCGTGATCGATGCTCACCGATCGTCGGGCCTGCGTCCAAAAGGGACGCACTATTTCCCCTCCGCCGCCCGACAAGATCAAGCCGCCACATCTTGTTGGGCGGCGGTGGAGAAATGCAGAACCGCGCATGCGCGGATTCCGTCAATGGCGTGAATACGTCACCCACGCATGCGCGGCTGACATCATACAGACGCCAGCTGCGCGTCATCTTGTCGCGCGGCCTTAACGATGGTTGTTAAGGCTGCGACGCCGTGATTCCCGGGGTCCCGCTCCTAGCCACGATGGGGGGGGGAATCGGGTCCCGGGAACGGGCGTGAAGGCTGCCGTGAAACATGGCCAGTTTCACGGCAGCCTTTACGACTCTCCGCATTTGCGGAGAATCTCGCCCCATCTCTTTTTCTCCCGCAAATTCTACACTCATCTAATTCTGTCTCGTTCTCAAGCTTCAGCATAGCAGTCTTATCTGTCTTAAATCTGCAGACTAATTGTCAGAAATAGTTAAATAAACACCATTGTTTTTCCGACTGAAATACTTTGCATTGGGATTGTACAAATTTGGCCATTGTAACTTTGTAGCAATTTTCTCAACTGATACCAAATAGATTTCAATTACTTCCTCTTGCATTTAGGCACTAAGTGAATATTCGTTGCTAATAAAAAAACAGGAATTATAAAAGTTATCTGTTGCTCCCTGTTCGCGTAACTTACGCCTTCTCTGTCCAGTTCAAATATCCTGGCTTTCTCTTTGAAAATCCAATTCAAGCTTTTGCATTTCCCTGTCTTTCTTTTTGATTCCCATCGAGTTCAAGCTCAATTTTTTAGCATTTTTGTTCCGAATTCAAGTTGCTTTGTCTGCAATTGGATCCTAGACAACTCGATTTGCATTTCATCTGGATTATCTTTTTCTTCTTGAGCCAATAATTCAACTATTTCTGCTTTCATTGTTCCAACTTGTAACTCTGCCGCTGCTTGTAACGTGGCCTTTGTTACCCGTTGCAAGGCTCTCAAAGATTAATCCTCTTCCGAGGAAGGTTTCTGCAATAGACGGCCATTTTAACCTTCCAATGAAGGCAGAAAAAAGATCACTGATATCTTGTTCAGATAAACCACGGCTAAACTCACTGTAGCCTCTGGATTCAAAATCCTGCAAAGAGCCCAAATTTTGTATGTCTCTCATGAGACCGATAATGTTTTAAAATAAATTTGAACTTCCGGTTAATAGCTGAAAAAATTATATATCAAAGGTTTCACATTTTACAACTTTTACTACAACAAATCTTACAATCGTTGAAGGTTTTTTGGCACAGAAAGAGGCCACTTGGTATTTTGTGTCTGTCCCAGCAGAAAAACCAGCCACCCAGCCTAATCCTACTTGCCAACATTTGGTCTGTAGCCTTGCAGATTACGACACTTGAGGTGCACATGTAGAGACATTTTAAATGAGGGTTTCTGCCTCTACTTTTCAGGCAGTGAATTCCAGACCCTTACTACGCTCTAGTGAGGAAAATGGTCCTCATCTTCTCTCTACCAATCACTTTCAATCCATGTCCCCAAGTCACTGACCCATTTACTAAGGTAAATGGGTCCTTCCACTCTCGTGTTCATGGAGGACATATGGTGAAAGATAAAATCTTGGATGCAAAATCTAAATAGTCCACAAGTGAGGATCATTGATACTGTTGGCATGTTATTGCAGAAAAATCAACTAAGTTTCCAAAGTAACTCAAGTGCCTGAGGAAAGCTAAAAGCCCATTAATAACTAAACACTTAGAACTTGGCAACAAAACTGCACGTAACAATAAAAAGAAAGCTGCAAACATTCTGATGCATGTTTTGTTGCTTTGTAATCTTATAGTGCTCACTAAAATTATACATTGTGCGAGACAAAAACATTTGGCTAGCCCTTTAAGCACAAGAAAATACTTATACACCGTAACATACTACTTCTGAATTAGTTCAACTTTGTCAGCTTTCACATGTTCAAACATTTACAAAGTCCAATTCTCATCTCACCGTTCAAATTAATTCGCTTTCCAACATAAATTAAATGAAAGTCTTGCCCTTTTATTTCCACAGATGATTCTTCCACATCAACATTGTTAGGTTCAAATAGCAGCAAGCCATTATGAACTTGGAGGAGTTATCTGCCAAAGATGAAGAACTGATGTGGCTGTGGAAAGGGTGGGGTTTGAAGGGCTCAGAACATGAGCCTAGACTGTAAATACACAAGTGGGATAACTCACTTTTAGGCATCAACAGGAATAATTAGGATAATTCAGCCACTGGTAATCTATATGACAGCCTTGGGAGGAGAGTGCAAAATATTATCAAAATTACGACAACCACAGACTATGGTTGTTAAGAGCACAGTATACTACTCACTTGAGAGAACACTGTTCCCCTTTACATATATGGAGCTTTTCCATGAACAACAGATAAGTGGGAGGTGATGCACTTGGACAGGACAAACAAGGCAAGAGAATACATGATAAACAGAAGGACCCTGGGAAGCACCAAGGATCAGAGGGATTTTGGTTTGCATGTACACTGGTCCCTTAAAGTAGGAGATCAGGTGGATACAGCGGTTAAGAAGGCATACTTGCCTTTATTAGCCGAAGCATAGAGTTAAGAGCATGGAGGTTATGCTGGAACTGTATAAATCACCAGTTAGGCCACAAGAGTGTTGTGTGCAGTTCTGGAATACACATTATAGGGGGGCATGTGATAGCACTGGAAAGGATGCAGAGAAGATTTACCAGGATGTCTGGGCTGAAGAGTTTTAGCTATAAAATAAATTGGATAGACTTGGATTGTTTTCCTTGGAGCAGAGGAGACTGAGGGGGGACATGATTGGGATGTATAGAATTATGAGGGACATAGATAGAATAGACAGGAAGCAACGTTTCCTCTTGGTGGAGGGATCAATGACCAGGGGGATAGATTTAAGATAAAGGGCAGGAGATTTGGAGGGAATGTGAGGAAAAACGTTTTCACACAGAGGGTGGTGGGAGTCTGGAACTCGCTGTCTGAAAGGGTGGTGGAGGCAGAGACCATCATAACGTTTAATAAGTATTTAGATGTGCACTTGCGATGCCAAGGCATACAAGGATATGGGCCAAGTGCTGGAAAATGGGTATAGAATAGTTAGGTGGTTGTCTTTGACCGGCGATGGGCCCAAGGGCCTTTTCTCTGCTGCAGAGACTCAACACCTTTGTATCAGATGTAAATCACCTCGAGGAGAAGGAGAGTACTATGACCTATATGCCTCTCCATCTGGCAATGTTCAAGTATTTTACATGACGATTTCTTGGCACTCTCCTCAAAAACAAATGTGTGAAATCTGAAAACGGTCACAAAAATAGTGGCCGGGATTCTCCGAGCCTCTGCACCAAAATGGCACTCGGTGTGGGGGCGGACAATGGGGCCTCAGTCCCGCGATCGGGTCCGATGCTGGGACGTGATTCTCCGGTGACCGGACAATCGCGCGTGAAAGAGGCCCCTACACCGATTCTCCGTGGTCGACCAGTCGAGTTCCCGCCGGTGTGGTTCACGTATGGTTCCATCCGGCGGGAGTTAGGCACCGCAGCCGTGACGCCCGTCCTGGTGGGGGGGCCGGGGGTATTAGTCTCCGGGGGCGGCCTCCACAATGGCCAGGCCCGCGATCGGGGGCCACCGATCGGCCGCGCGCGCGATCTAGGGGGGGGCCTAACTTCTTCCGCATCGGCCCACTGTGTGGCTCCGCCATGTGTGGCACCAGCGTGGAAGCAGCCGCCGTGCGCATGCGCAGACCCGAGGCCGGCAGTGCAGGGTCCCGTACGGCAGCTGAAGCAGCGCGGAACACTCCGGCGGCGTGTTGCCCCGCCTGTGGGCTACAGAATCGCTGACCCAAGAGGCCCGTTGACGCAGGCATGAAACACTCCGGTGTTTACGCTGCCGTGAACACTTAGCTGCATTTTTGGAGAATCTCGGCCAGTATACTCACTGCAGATATGATTTTCTAAACTTGGCCGGAATTTTCCGGCCGTTGGGATTCTGTTTCCACTGGCAGTGCACCCCCACACGTGGGTTTCCCGGTGGCATAGGATATCTCCAAAGGGAAATTGCTTTGACAGCGGTGGGAATAGAGAATCCCGCTGCCAAAAAACGGCGCTCCGACGAGAAACTGGCTGGGGGTCCAGAAAATCCAACCCTTTGTCTCCTATCAAAATTAATGTCACAGAATTATTTGTACATCTCATGGCAACTTTGACTTCTATGTAGCAATAGTTTGGTACTTGAAAGAACGAGATTCAAATGCTACTTTTTATTCAATATCTGTTGTAAATATTTGTAGATAATCAGAAAAAGTGCAATTCCCGATATAGTTAAATTCTGTTTGGAATAAATGATTTCTATTAATCACTTATTTGCTAACTATCTTTCTTTATCTCTCTCTGTCTCTGTCTCTCTGCTATGATATTTTTTCTTGTGCGTTTTGTATATACGTTGCAAATAAACTCCCAACCTAACACTTCAATTCATAAAGGTTGGGAAATCATGTATCACTTGTTTTCTGCTTTTACACTCTTGCTTCCACTTTGAAATCCAACATTTTGTAAATAAATATTATTTGTCTTAACCTTGAATTTACATAAGGAGATGTTAAGATGCTGCTTTCGTGTTGCTCAGCGATGTGAGTTTTATTATAACATATTGACACTCTAATATCTGCAAGATTCACTGATTTGCCACTAATTAATATGGGTAAAATGGATTATTATATGAATGCTCTGCAAAATACATTTCTCAACTCAGACGAGAATGTGGTGACATGTTTAATCTTTGGGAGTCAAGTGGAAATACCTCAAAGAAGCAGTAACATCCAAGTTTATGTTTTACAATGGGTGCAAAGTGGGTGATGAAGTTATAGACTGTTTGAAATTCATGTTATAAAGCTCACTCAGAATCGTGAGCCCCTTTTCCTAACCAAAGACTGCATTATTTTCTTTTGTTTATAGGGCGAGAACGGATCAAATTTGATGGGATTTCTGATATAGGCCCACAAACGCTCAATGAAACTATCACAAGTGCATTCACAAGTAATTTTATTCCAGCCTGGGCCTAAAAATAGAAGTTGCTTGTGAGAGGGATTATTTTGAATGTATAATTGTTCAGTTCTCATATTTCACAGCATAGTTGTTTGAGCACTTTTCGATTTTGATTAATTTAATTAATATCTTAGAAAAAAGCTTCATGAAAACCATCTTACCTTTGTCATGTGAGAGTACCTTTAAGAAATGGGTGTTTATTACTGCAGTGATGTCAGAGTGTGGGCGGAGCTGGGCTGTCTGTCAGCTTTTAGTTTCACTTTGAGAAAAGCTTGGGTGTGTCGGTTTCGTTTCAGTGTTGGAGCTGCAGTCAGCCACAGAATGTGTAATGTTATTTCTCTCTGCCATGTAAAGACTATCTCTTGATCATTTGGTGAATTCAGAGTTAACTGTTCTCAGTAGTGAATTTAAACCTGATGTGCTTCTGTTAAAAGTTTTTTTAAAGTCTTATGGATGTTAAAAGGAAAGTAAGGATTACTTAGTGTTGTATTCTTTGGGGGTTGTATTTGAATTAATGGTTGCGAAGATGTTCACTTTATGTTTTAAAAAGGTTACTTGAGTTCATACAATAAACATTGCTTTTCTTTAAAAAAATGCTGTTAGATTTCTGCTGTACCACACCTGTAGAGTGGGCCGTGTGCTCCCCATACCACAATCTATTAAATGTTGTGGGTCAGGTGAACTCCATGATACACTTTGGGGTTCTCTAAACCCTGGCCCATAACACCTTATTAATAGACAATTTTCTGTGCAAAGTGTGATGAATGTAGGAATTTTGGATATATTGGGCGCGATCCAATAGCCACGCTGTGCCTGAAAAGCAGCATCCTGCAGTGCAGCATGTGCGATAAAATCCAGGAGACCCCGCTCCCGGGATCTACCTGGCTCCCCACACCTCGTGTGATGTAAATCCAGCCCGTTGTGGGCAGGGTCACTTGTTGGTAAATCTGCAGATTACTTGTAGGTAAATCTGCATATTAGAACGAGCCAACTAATCTCGCACTAATGTGCAGATTCCCAAGGTACCTGCGGCTTTGGGATTCATCCTCTTCCTCTTCAGCACTGGTCACCACAATCGGGGACCAGACGGAACAGCATTCGTGGGGTTCCCCAGGGGATCAGAGTCCCCAGCTGCATGTCCTTTGGGCACACCTTGGCTGTACCAGACTGGCAGTGCCATAGGTGTATGCCTGGCACTGCCAAGGTACCCAGGTGGCACTGTCTGTTGGCATGGGCACTGCCAAGATGCCAAACTGGTAGTTTCTTAGTGTGTGCAATCGGGCCATGTGTGCCTTGTATAGGTGTTAGGTGTTAGGGTGTTGTGGGAACCCCCCATAGTGTGTTTGGGCTGAGGGGGTTCGGGGCCACTTTGGGGGCCTTGGAATAAATGATGTCCTGATTGCTCACTGCACTGGGGATTTCTGGCGAACAGAGCTTCCCAGTGTGCAAAACGGGGCTTGTGCTGCCTCGGCCACGCATTCCCGCTGAGGCACCTTGTAGAACGTGAGTTGCATTGTATAGCCATGTATTGCTTGGCACTGCAATCGCCAGGAAACACGCTGTTAAATTTGCTCACGACGGGACTTTGTTCCCAATTAGTTGAATCGTGCCCATTGTATTATATGTATTTGCTGCAGTAAGGGTTTAAAAGCCAGGGTTAGTGCGTGTGTGACTGATGCTGTCATGTTTTAAAGGAATCCTGGATTGAAAGGATTTGAGAGCCAGAAGTACAACTTGGATAATAAAAATCCTTTATTAAAGGAAGCGCAAACCTTCTTCCTCTATTATGCTAAGATATAAGACCCCCTATTATTTCTTTCTTTCAGAACTGTACCCATGACCTTGTATTGTAAACATAGGGCGGGATTCTCCAACTGCGCCCTCCCCGTGACCGGAGAATTCCAGCCGAGGTCAATGGAGTCCTCCTTTCTACCCGGTTCGCCCGTGGCATTCTTGCGGCGGGTGGGCAGGGACTCTAAAAGCTTGTTTAGACCACGAGACTGTAAGATAAAGGAGCAGAATTAGGCCATTCAGCCCATTGAATCTGCTCCGCCATTAATCATGGTTGATATATCTATTCCAGCTATGGGCGGCATCCCCATTCTCCTGCCTTCTCCCCATAACCACTGGTGTCCTTTATTAATCAAGAACCTATCTATCTCTGTCTTAAAGACACTCAGTGATTTGGCCTCCACAGCCTTCTGCGGCAAAGAGTTCCACAGATCCACCACCCTCTGGCTGACGAAATTCTTCCTCATCTCTGTTTTAAAGGATCGTCCTTTCAGTCTGAGGCTGAGCCTTCGGGTTCCAATTTCTCCTACTAGTGGAAACATTCTCTCCATGTTCTCTATCTCTCAACCTCCCAGAATTTTGTAAGTTTCAGAGTGATCCCCCCTCATCCTTCTAAACTCCAACGAGTACAGACCCAGAGTCCTCAACCGCTCCTCATGACAAGCTCTTCATTCCGGAGATCAATTGCATTTACTTTGAATTAGATTTATTTCATGGTTGCTTATACGTTTCTCAATCAAATCCCCCCATTTGTCTGCAGCCAAAACTTTAATTCCTGAAGCTTAAAAGTTATATTATGCACCAGTATTGCAACAAGTACACGTCCTGACCAATGTTCCTCGAAAGGCAGGGAGATTGTATCGTGGTGTCTTGGAAAACCTGGGCAAAGATATATAACTGCTGTTTGGTTCATTCCTGTTCTGAACAGTTATCCTGAATTTAAACCTATTTATTGAAACAGAACCATTTCTTCACGCTACGTCCTGTTACAGCCTCTGTTTACCCTCCTGGTGGAGCAAGTTCTCAGACATCAATGGAAAGAGGAACACCAATATAATTTAACCTGCCATTCTGCTCAATTACCCTGGAAGTTTCATTGTTGAATGGTAATCTTTCCCCTTGACTCAACTTCAATCTGCCCTCCTTTGGATAATTGAAAATTGGGGACTGTTCAATGGGAAAGCTGCATGGAAAGGAGATTTTAAATCAGATTTAGGAGTTGGGAGTTGCTTGGGTGAAATTTTATTTTTAATATGCTAATTGATTTTACTCAACTTGCACAGTAAATAACATTGAAAATTATGCATTAAAAATAAATTACATGGAAGATAGTGGTTTGATAACCAAAAGGATGTGGCCATTCTTTAGAATGATTTTTAAGTGCAGTACATTGCTATGTCACTTCTACAAACAGCATAAAACAAATCTTGTGCATTTTAGGTTAGCAAAAACATCAGATCAAAAGCTGCTCATATGTTTTGAATCTTTGTAGTATAAGGCAGAAGATTTCCTGAAGATTCTTGAAATAAAAAGGGTTAATGATTTTCCTGCACAAAACACATAATGCAAATCTCCCCTCCCTCTCCTTGACATTGTTGTCATGTTGTTCTCAAAGTGGACCTTAAAACAAAATATTTCAGATTTGAAAACTGACCGTCTTTTAGTAAATCCATTGGGATTATCTTTTAATTCACTGCACTAAAACTGACCTGCCTCTATGTTCTGCATTATGTAAAACTATCTTACTAAATTGCAAACCTATAATCAAATTATAATGCTGAACGTGTGGATTTTGTGATGAACAACCACTAGGGTGGAAAGGTTAAAACAACAAATGTACAGCTTTTTGATGGGCAATGATATCATGTGCTATGGTGAATCAGCGAATAAGAGGTCTACATCAGAAGGGTCTTATGGAAGGGTCTCAGGTGAATGAAGAGGTCTTAATTCACCTGAAAAGGAGCAGTGCTCTGAAAGCTAGTGTTTCTAACAAACCTGTTGGACTTTAACCTGGTGTTGTAAGACTTCTTATTGTGCTCACCACAGTCCAACGCCGGCATCTCCACATCAGGGTAATACAGTGAAAAAGAGACATTCTGTTGAACCTTTTTGTCTCACGCTTATCAGGACAGAATCACAAGAATGGGCAGCACAGTAGCACAAGTGGATAGCACTGTGGCGTCATAGCGCCAGGGTCCCAGGTTCGACCCTCTGCTGGGTCACTGTGCGGAGTCTGTACGTTCTCCCCGTGTCTGCGTGGGTTTCCTCTGGGTGCTCTGGTTTCCTCCTAAAGTCCAAAGACGTGCAGGTTAGGTGGATTGGACATGCTAAATTGCCGTTAGTAACCAAAAAAGGTTAGGAGGGTTTATTGGGTTACGGGGATAGGGTGGAAGCGAGGTCTTAAGTGGATTGGTGCAGACTTGATGGGCTGAATAGCCTCCTTCTGCACTGTATGTTCTATGTACTAATGTCGAACCTCAAATGGAACAACAATTTGTACTGTACAAGAAGAGGGTGCTAAATAGTTGTCATGGAGAATGCACTAAGGAGCAGTTAGTTCATTGCCAAACTTTTGTTTAAACTCAAACCTGGCAAGTTGACTCTGATTGGTCAAGATATTGCCATGGGGAATAGACCAGGGAATGGCTGTCTGCCAAATTTTTGTTTAGTTGCAAAAGGCACAATGTGTGGATATATTGTTTCTGTTCGCAAAGGACAGGGCCCTTTATGTGAATATATGCAGCAGACGTGAACCGCACTGTGATCCCAAATAAGGATCTTAAACTGGTCCTGAAAAGGGTCCAGTCTACCTTCGATTACCCTGGAAGGGGAGGTGTTTCAAAACTCTCAGTAACCGGTGTAGCTATTTCACACTGACACTGCACAGTAGCAACAAGAGTGGTATTCTCCACTAATAGGATGATGCTATCAAGCCAAAATGACAATCTGTGGTATATGAATTTAGGCTGTAAGTCCCCATGACGGATCAGTAGTGTCAAACACCACGGGTTGGATTCTCTGATTCATGACGCTGGAAACTTAAATCCCGATCGGGCGGAGAATCGGGCATCATGCGAAAATCGAGGTTTGAGTCTGGTGCCATGCTCCGGTCCCTCCCTGGCGGCGAAATCGAGATTTGCGCCCTGCGCCGGTGGGGCCATCCAAAACCATAATTTGCATGTATTTATGTCCACTTAGCGGGTTGGGCACATGATGCTCTGCACTTCTGCAATGCTCCACCCCTCTTAGGTGAAAAAGCACGAATAAGCACAAGTATTGACAAGCGAGGACTGGGACCCATGGCTGTGGAGGGGAGTGGGAGGCTAAAAAAAAACATTGTTGGACTTGCTGGGACGTGGCTGCCGGGCCGGGGCAGTAGCAGGGAGTGACTTGGTGTCACGTTTGTGGACGGGGGTCCCCCTCGGGATTGGCGTGACCTGGCTCAGACCGCCATTGCTGCAGTCTGTCTTTTAAATGCACCCCATTGAAGCTACTTACAGGCGGCTGGCTGCTCACTGTGCTGTCCGTGTCATTCAAATGCTCACGGAGCACCTGGGGTCCCCAGCCGCTCCTCTGCATACCCTCATACCCCAGTTGTATCATTAAGGGGATGAGCCTCGCCAAGCTCAAATAGCTGGCCACCAGGTGTATTCACTGCTCAGCAGCGCTGCCCCACTGCAGAGGAAGCAGGAGACGAGCAGAACTCGCCCCAACCAAAGGACACCTGCACGGTGGCCTATGGAACCCTCCCTGATTCTCTGCCCCTCTTAGGGCAGAGGCCTCACTGGTGAGCCCACCCCTCCAGGTAACCAGCTATCTCCTCGTAGTGCAGCTGTCGGCACTGACTGCCTCTGCCACCACATCCCCGGTGGTGTTCAGGAGGACAGGCTGGAGTCTACAGCCCCCCCCTGGGGAAGAGGGTGTCCCTCCTTTCCTGACTGGCATTGACCTGTGGACTCCCGACCTTGTAGGCAGGTCTTCTGTCAGCCATCTTTGTGGCTGCAGAGAGTGTGTGGTAAGTGGAACACTTAAAAACAGCTCCAGCTACCAGGCTCTTTAACGCTAACCCTGGCCCCAGCGGTTACAATGGTTGTTGGGCTGGGAATTGCTCTGAATTTGCGTCAGCAGAGTGCTGGCTCATTTGCATGTCCTGCCTCACTTACCGAATAGCATCCCCTATGTAAATGTGAATCGCACACAATTCAGCCCCGGTGGCAACAGTCTCCCCAAGGAGATTCCTGCCCTATATCTCTTCAGCTATTCATAACGGGCAAAGTTTGGCCATACTCAACCAGCTGGTGCTTGCAAAACACAGAACATACTGTGCAACATTAGATGTGATTTGAATATTGGAAAGCACTAACTAAACAATCGTCAATGTGCTAAGAATTACAGCAACAACAAATTTAAAATTATCAGCCCTGTCTGTAATGTGGCTTCACTTCCGCACGCTAGAAGCTACATATAATCACACACACAGCCCTGTCCTTTATGAACAGGAGGCACATGTCCATGCACTGCACCCTTTTCAACTAAACAGAAGCTTGGCGGATGGCCATTCCCTGGTTTTGAATCATAGAAGCCCTGGAGTGCAGAAGGAGGTCATTCAGCCCATCATGTCCGCACTGACCCTCCGAAAGATCACCCCACCCAGGCCCACTCCCCCGCCCTATCACCGTACCCCACCTACCCGTTGGATGCTAAGGGGCAATTTAGCATGGCCAATCCACCTAACCTGCACATCTTTGGACTTTGATCAAGGCATTTCCATGGCGACTAATCAGAGTTGACTTGCCAGGTTTGAATTTATTCAGCTTGACAGCAAACTGCTTGCTGTCGCTGGTGCATTCTCCATGGCAACGCCGCTGCCCATCAGCATTAATTTGCTAATCAGTCAGCATCCTCTTCTCATGCAGTACAGGATGAGCACAGGATAAAAAGCTTCAACAGTGTATTTTTCAGCAAAGACCACGTTTCCGTACCAGCCTCCCCGAACAGGTGCCGGAATGTGGCGACTAGGTGCTTTTCACAGTAACTTCATTTGAAGCCTACTTGTGATAATAAGCGATTTTCATTTTTTTCATTTTCAATACTAGCAAGTTATGACTGTTAACAAAATCATTTTCATATAAACTGGGGAAACCAAGTTTTCAATCAGTTTGAAGGACAAGTTCATGGAATATGTTCAAGATGGTCTTCTAAATCAGCATATTGAGGAAACAACTGGGGAAAAAGTTATTTTCGATCTAGTACAGTAATGAGAGAGGCTTAATTAATGAGATTAAGGGAAGAGTAATCAAAACAGGGAGAATTTTATATTGAATTCATAGTGATTTAGTTCAGTTCAAATGTAGGGTGTTAAATCTAAAGAAAGAAAATTGTAATGGCATAAGGTGTGAGCGGCTAAGGTACATCGGAAAACAATATGACAGCAGATACGCAAAGACAAATATTAAATAATTAAAATATGTTCCCTTATGGAATATAAAATTCCCACAAGAAAATAGGTCTAATTGTGACTAATGAGAAGTTAAAGATGTTATTAGATTGTAATTATTGATGTTATTATATTGTCAAACAGACTGGTAAGCTGAGGATTGGAAGGACTTTAGAATTCAGCAAATTATACTAAAAAAATTGGTAAAGATGAAGTAGAATATAGAGTTACTAGCTAAAGGCATCAAATCGATTGTAAAAGCTTCTCTCGGTATGTGAGGAGGAGAAATTTAGTGAAAACAAACGCTTGGAGTTGGAGACGGGAAATATTATAATGAAGAATAAGGAAATGGTTGACAAATAATTGTATCTATCTTCAATGGACAAGGGGAAAAACTCCATCCAGAAATCATAGGGAACCAAGGGTGTAGTAAGAATGAGGAACTTAAAGAAACAATTAGAAAAAAAACTAGGCCTGGTGAATTTAATGGAACTAAAAACTGGTGGGATAGATAGATAGAGAAATACAGCACAGAACAGGCCCTTTGGCCCACGATGTTGCGCCGAACCTTTGTCCTAGGTTAATCAAAGAATTTTGGACAATTTTTCATGGCCAATCCACCCAACCTGCACATCTTTGGACTGTGGGAGGAAACCGGAGTACCCGGAGGAAACCCACGCAGTCACGGGGAGGATGTGCAGACTCCACACAGACAGTGACCCAAGTCGAAATCGAACTTGGGACCCTGGAGCTGTGAAGCAATTGTGCTATCCACAATGCTACCGTGCTGCCCTTAAGAAGTTAACCTACACTCCATTATTCTACCCTAATCCATGTACCTATCCAATAGCCGCTTGAAGGTCCCTAACGTTTCCGACTCAACTACTTTCACAGGCAGTGCATTCCATGCCCCCACTACTCTCTGGGTAAAGAACCTGCCTCTGACATCCCCTCTATATCTTCCACCATTTATCTTAAATTTATGTCCTCTTGTAATGGTGTGTTCCACCCGGGGAAAACGTCTCTGACTGTCTACTCTATCTATTCCCCTAATCATCTTATAAACCTCTATCAAGTCGCCCCTCATCCTTCTCCATTCTAATGAGAAAAGGCCTAGCACCCTCAACCTTTCCTCGTATGACCTACTCTCCATTCCAGGCAACATCCTGATAAATCTCCTTTGCACCTTTTCCAAAGCTTCCACATCCTTCCTAAAATGAGGCGACCAGAACTGCACACAGTACTCCAAATGTGGCCTGACCAAGGTTTTGTACAGCTGCATCATCACCTAATGGCTCTTAAATTCAATCCCTCTGCTAATGAATGCAAGCACACCATAGGCCTTCTTCACAGCTCTATCCACTTGAGTGGCAACTTTCAAAGATCTATGAACATAGACCCCAAGATCTCTTTGCTCCTCCACATTGCCACGAACCCTACCGTTAACCCTGTATTCCGCATTCATATTTGTCCTTCCAAAATGGACAACCTCACACTTCATAGATCATAGAATTTACAGTGCAGAAGGAGGCCATTCGGCCCATCGAGTCTGCACCGGCTCCTGGAAAGAGCACCCTACCCAAGGTCAACACCTCCACCCTATCCCCATAACCCAACCCAACACTAAGGGCAATTTAGGACACTAAGGGCAATTTATCATGTCCAATCCACCTAACCTGCACATCTTTGGATTGTGGGAGGAAACTGGAGCACCCGGAGGAAACCCACGCACACACGGAGAGGATGTGCAGACTCTGCACAGACAGTGACCCAAGCCGGAATCGAACCTGGGACCCTGGAGCTGTGAAGCGATTGTGCTACCCACAATGCTACCGTGCTGCCCCTTGTCAGGGTTAAACTCCATCTGCCACTTCTCAGCCCAGCTCTGCATTCTATCTATGTCTCTTTGAAGCCGACAACAGCCCTCCTCACTATCCACACTCCACCAATCTTCGTATCATCTGCAAATTTACTGACCCACCCTTCAACTCCCTCATCCAAGTCGTTAATGAAAATCACAAACAGCAGAGGACCCAGAACTGATCCCTGCGGTACACCACTGATAACTGGGCTCCAGGTTGAATATCTGCCATCCACCACCACTCTCTGTCTTCTATCGGTTAGCCAGTTTGTTATCCAACTGGCCAAATTTCCCACTATCCCATGCCTCCTTACTTTCTGCACAAGCCTACAATGGGGAACCTTATCAAATGCCTTACTAAAATCCATGTACACTACATCCACTGCTTTACCTTCATCCACATGCTTGGTCGCCTCCTCAAAGAAGTCAATAAGACTTGTAAGGCAAGACCTACCCCTCACAAATCCGTGCTGACTATCCCTAATCAAGCAGTTCCTTTCCAGATGCTCAGAAATCCTATCCCTCAGTACCCTTTCCATTACTTTGCCTACCACCGAAGTAAGACTAACGGATGAATGTTGGAATTTCAAGATAGAATCAAAAAATCACTACAGTGCAGAAGTAGGCCATTCAGCCCATAGAGGCTCCACCAACTCTCTGAAAGAGCACCCTACCGAGCCCCCCCCCCCCCCCCCCCCCCGCCCCAACCCTGTAAACCAGTATCCCCACCCAATCTTTTTGGATACGAGGGAAATTTAGCGCATCTTTGAACTGTGGAAGGAAACCGGAGCACCCGGAGGAAACCCATGCAGACACGGGAGAAAGTGAAAACTTCACATAGTCAGTGATCCAAGGCTGGAACTGAACCTAGGTCCCTGGCTCTGTGATGCAGTAGTGCTAGCCATTGTGCTGCCCTAATGATGTATTGCACTATAGGCATTTGGTGCAGTAAGGGTTAAAAACCTGGGTTAGTGTGTGTGTGACTGCTGCAGTTATGTTTTAGCAATCCTTGTTTCAAAGACAAATATGTTTTGGGAGCCTGGGCTGCAATTAAACCATGGTGAAAGCTTGGGCCAATGGAACAATTATGATTGTTATGATTCCCTGTGGAGTAAATTAGATTTCAGATTTGGTAAGGTGACGTCATTGCTGGGTCATTACTGGCCTTGGAAAGGGTCCAGAGGAGGTTCACGGGTTCACAAGAATGATCCCTAGAATGAAGAGCTTGTCGTATGAGGAACAGTTGAGGACTCTAGGTCTGTACTCATTGGAGTTTAGAAGGATGAGGGAGGATATTATTGAAACTTACAGGATACTGAGGGGCTTAGATTTACTGGATGTGGAGATGATGTTTCCACTAGTTGGAAAAACTAGAACCCAATGGCACAGCTTTAGACTGAAGGAACGATCCTTTAAAACAGAGATGAGGAGGAATTTCTTCAGCCAGAGGGTGGTGGATCTGTGGTACGCTTTGCCGCGGAAGGCTGTGGAGGCCAAATCACAGAGATAGATATGCTCTTGATTAATAAGGAGATCAGGGATTATGGGGAGAAGGCAGGAGAATGGGGATGAGAAGCATCTCGGCCATGATTGAATGGCAGAGCAGACTCGATGGGCCAAATGGCCTAATTTTGCTCCTGTGTCTTTATGGTCTTTTGGGTGGAGCCAAGCTATCAGGCATTTTGCAGAAGTCAGGTCAGTGCAGTTCTGATTTGCATGAATCTGTGTCCAGAGGTGAAGCAATTTTGCTGTCACTGCAGTTCAGTTAAAAGAGATGAACAGTCTTTAAAGCAGTGCCAACTTGCCTGAGAGCAAGGGGAGAGCTGAAACAAGCTAAGAAGCATCTTCTGAAGACATACAGCCAGTTTCTGCATGGGTTTAACAGGCGTCAGATCTTTTCTTTAACGCCTTGTCAGGAGATCTCTTGTTTCTCAAAGAACATCTCTGTAAAGCAAGTATTCCTATGTGCCATTGGTAGTTAAAAAGGATTGAGAGTTGAAATGTTTTTTCTTGTTAAGTGGCAATAAAGATAGCAGTTAAGTGTATTGTATTCACTGTGTTGAGTAGCATTGTTGAATGGATAAGTGTAAACTATTTTCTTATGTGATGTTAAAGATATTCTAATACTGTGTTAGTAATAAGGTTTGTATTAATATATCATATCCCTATTTCTTTATGAAATCACTCCTGGAGTGAGGATTCCTTTCCTCATAGCCTTACAAATTTAAAATAAAATATTGGGGTTTCTGTCCAGAATTCTAGCCACTGTTGGAGTCTGGCCTTGGATCATAATATAGGCAAATCCCCTGAAACTGATTACCTAATCTAGAGAAATAATGGATGGATTGGTTTTGTTTGTCTAGAATTCCCTAGATTCTGGCACATTCTTCATGGATAGTAAGACAGCAAATGTAACCCCACTATTTAAGAAAATGGAGAATATGGACCAGATAGCATGACACCACCAGAGAGAATGCTGGAATTTACTATTGAGGACTTGGGCCGAGATTCTCCCCTACCCGGCGGGGCGGGGAGTCCCGGCGTGTCGGAGTGGCGTGAACCACTCCCGCGTCGGGCCAAGCTCTCAAATTGAGGGGCTAGGCCCGCGCCGGAGTGGTTCCCACTCCGCCGGCTGGCGTGAATGGCCTTTGGCGCCACGCCAGCCGGGGCCGAAAGGACTTCACCGGCTGGCGTAAGTCCGCGCATGCGCCGGAGCGTCAACAGCTGCTGACGTCATACCGGCGCATGCGTAAGGGAGTGCCCCCACGGCACAGGCCCGCCCGCCGATCGGTGGGCTCCAATCGCGGGCCGGGCCACCCACTGGGGTCAGATCACCCTGCCTCCCCCAGGACCCTGGAGCCCGCCAGGCCATCAATCCCGCCGGTCAAGTAGGTGGTTTAATCCACGCCGGCGGGAGAGGCCTGTCAGCGGCGTGACTTCGGCCCATCGCGGGCCGGAGAATCGCCGCGTGGGGCCTGCCGACCGGCGCGGGGGGCCCACCGACCGGTGCAGCGCGATTCCCGCCCCCGCCGAACCTCGGGGGGCTGAGAGTTCAAGACACGACGGGGGCGGGATTGACGCCGGCCCCGGGCAATGCTCTGACCCCCGGGGGGTCGGAGAATCGTCCCCCTTGTAACAGGGATTTTAGAAAATCATAACATTTGGACAGGGTAAATGATGATTGACAAGTCTTTTTTTGAGGTTGTTGCTAGTGGGGTGAATTCGGGGTTACGAATAGATGTAGTGCATTTGAGTTTTCAAAAATGTATTTGATAATATATGCCAGCGGGAAGTAGTGATTTAGTGGTAATGTCAATAAACTGATAATCCCGAAGACCAGGCTAATACTCTGCAAACACAGGTTCAAATCCCACCATGGCACCTGGTGGAATTTTAAAGGGAAATAAATTTTCGGGATGGAAATCTGCCATACTTAACTGGTATGGCCAAGGTGTGACTCCAGACCAAAAACAATATGGGTTCACAGAATCCCTACAGTGAAGAAAGAGGCCATATGGCCCATCGAGTCTGCACTGACCCTCCAAAAGAGCACCCTGTCCCCATAACCCCAGCTAATCCTTTGGACACTAAGGGGCAATTTAGCATGGTCAATCCACCTAACCTGCACTTCTTTGGACTGTAGGAGGAAACCCACGTAGACATAGGGAGAATGTACAAATTCCACACAGTTCCCCTAGGTGCCACCGTGCTGCCATAGGTTTACTCCTAATTACCCTCTAAAATGGACTAGCAAGCCAATTAGTTTAAGGGCAATTAGGGATGGGGAACAAATGTTGGCCTGGTCAGTGATGCTCACATTCTATGAAATAATTTTTTTAAAAATGAAATTATTACTCAAAATTACAGATATTGGTATTTGGAATAATACATTAGCTGGGATTGAGTAACTGCAAGGATCACACTTGTCCTCAAATATTGCAATCTATGGATGGTGGAACTGAGTGGAATATAATCAAGTTTGTTGGGAAAGAAAGCTGTTGGGTCACAAAGAGTCTGTATATAGATAAGTGAGTGGGCAAGAACATGGCAGATAAATATAATGTAGGAAAATGGAAAGTTCTTCGGGAAAAATAGAAAATCAGAATATGTTATAAATCATGCGAGACTGGGAAACGTTGGTGTTCAGAGGATCGCAAAGGTCACATGGAAGTGCAGCAATCAAGTGATATGTTTTATTATAAAGGGATTGTAGTAAAAGAGTAAAGAGGTCTTACCTAATTATATAGGGTTTTGCTGAGACCACACCTGGTCCCCTTTGGTCCCCTTACCGAAGAAGGACATGTTTGCCTTGGAGCGATCCAACAAAAATTTACTGGTCTGACTGTTGAGATGAGGGGGTTATTCTGTGAGGGGAATTTGAATAGACGAAGCCTATGTTCCCTAGAGTCCCGAAGAATGAGAGTGATCTCTTTGAAAGTTACAGAATTTTTAAAGGGATTGACAAACAGAGTTGATGCTGGGAGGATGTTTTCCTTGGCTGGGGAATGGAGAACTGGAGAGTGGGAGGAGGTGGGGAGGGGGTGCTGTGCGGTCACTTTCTCAGAATAAGGGACTGGTCATTTAGAACTGAGATGAGAAGAAATTACTTCAGACGAAGGGTTTGGAATTCTCCACCCAGAGACATGTAGACACCCAGAAACATGTGGACGCTCAGACATAGCAAACATTCAAGATAAAGATTGATAGATTTTTTAGACACGTAGGAAATTAAGGGACATGGGTAAAGTACAGGAAGATGGAGTTGAGGAACAAATGCCACGATGTTACTGAGTGGCAAAACTGACTTGAAAGGTTGAATTGCCAACTGTTTTTTTAATAATTGTTGTGCTTTTATAATGATAATGCCGGCATCTCCACATCATAATGATAGGAGCAGAATTTTAAATATTGTATTGTTAAGATGGAGCCAAACCTACAATTCTACCACTGGGACAATTCTACCACTGGGTGGCGACGGCCAAGCGAATAAGGGGAGGGATCAAGCAGCCAGAAGCCAAGTGGGTGCGTGCGGAAGAGGCCTCCTGCACGGGGACCTCCCTCCGGTAGCAATTTGGCCTGACCAAAATGTCGGACAAAGGTCCCATCTGCAACAACCATATGTTCACACCAGCACTGACTGACGCCACTTTCAAAAGGTGGGGGCAGGACGGAGGGACACTGACAGCCAGGGACCTATACACGGACGGCAGGATCGCAACACTGGACAAACTGACAGAGAAATTCCAGCTAGCCGGGGGAACGAGCTAAGGTATCTACAGCTTAAAAACGTCCTACAAAAGGAGACAAGGACGTACCCACAACCGCCCCGACAGACACTACTGGAAGAGTTACTGGACGCAAGCATACTAGATAAAGGAAACTGTAGTGACATGTATGACCGACTGATAGAAAGGGCTGACACCGTACTGGACGCAACAAGAAAGAAATGGGAGGAGGACCTGGGATTAAGATAGGGTGGGGACTCTGGACCGAAGCACTGCATGGGGTCAACTCCACCTCCACGTGCGCAAGGCTCAGCCTGACGCAGCTAAAAGTGGTACATAGAGCCCACTTAACAAGAACCCGTATGAGCATGTTCTTCCCGGAGGTGGAGGACAGATGTGAATGGTGCCATGGAGGCCCGGCCAACCACACCCACATGTTCTGATCTTGCCCCAGACTTGCAGGGTACTGGACAGCCTTCTTCGAGGCAATGTCCAAAGTGGTGGGGGTGAGGGTGGAGCCATGCCCGAAAGTGGCGGTCTTTGGGGTTTCGGACCAGCCAGATCTAATTCTGGGGAGGATGGCAGACGCCCTTACCTTTGCCTCCCTGATCGCCCGCCGTAGAATCCTGTTTGGCTGGCGGTCAGCAGCATCACCCAAAGCTGCAGACTGGCTGTCCGACCTCTCAAAATCTCTCCAAATGGAGAAAATCAAATTCGCCATCCGAGGGTCAGACGACGGCTTCCACAGAACATGGGAGCCATTCCTGCGACTGTTCTGGGACCTGTTTGTAGCCAACAAACAAGAGGAAGAATGGCCAGGAAGCCAAGAATCAGGGGAAAGTCGCCAAAGCATGTGAGGGATAGACAGACCGGGAGAGGGGGGGGGGGGGGGGGGGGGGTGCGGGGAACAGCTAAACCTAAGAGGAAAGAAAGGCGAATCACAGGAGGGGGGGGGGGGGGGGAGAGGGAAGAGACACGGAACAAGAGAGGAGAACCAGGGAGGTGGGAGGGAGGCAGGGAAATGAGAGCCGGAAGGAAAGCATGGGATACAATAACAAACATGGCATCTCCAGGACCAGGGAACGAATAAAGACGAAAGACGGGAGGAACAGCAGAAGCGGAGATGAGCGCGAGACGGCAGCGAGATCCGTCCAGGAGAAGCAAGCGACAACAACACCAAACCCATTCGAGTATTGCCCACTGTAATTGTTTCTCCGGCACCCAAATGTATATTCACCTCCCCAGTCTCCACACCCCCCCTTTCCCCCCCACCAACAGTCGCTCACTTATGTGTTGTAAACAATTTTGCCAAGTGTACAGAGTTGCTGCTGTTGAAGGGCCTGAGGCCACTGAGTTTAATTGGTTTTTGGTCAGGAAAGTTTGCAGGTGGGACTGCTCGTCCGGTTCAGACTTCAGTCAAAAGCAGATCACTTGGTTGTATTCAACTGTATACAATGTGTCATTTGGAGTGTGATACTCGAAGGGTGGCTGGTGTACCTTTTAAAAGGTATATTTTAGTTAGAGATCAGTAATACAAGAAAGCATTCTACATTTCTGTGGTTCAGTCTATGCCCCCAATGCATTGACACTGGTAATAGAAGTGAATTTTAAACCGTGATGCTAACATGTGGTGTGTTTGATACTCACTGATCTATGATTTAATGTCATTGTCAATCTTCAAGATTTCCTACGACACAGAACGAAGCTGAAATGGTTCATCATGATATTAAGTTAAATTTGGCTCTCACTAGTTTAAGTTCACCAAACAGAGGGGCTGGATTGAAGCCAGTCAAATATAACTTCACCTGCAGACAGTGGAAATTATTTAGACTTCTTTATGAATCACCCAGGCTCATTGGAGATCATTTTCAGATTTTGGCTGGGACTGCATTGTCTTGAGGAGGATTTGGCACTTGTTTCCAGCTCTTCATGCTGGGGGGATCTTCCTGCCCCACTGATGGCGCACCCCCACCGTAGGTTTCCCAGCAGCGAGGGGTGCATTCAACGGTAAACCCCGTTGACAACAGCGGAACCTGAAGATCCCGCCACTGACCAATGGCAAGATGCCTCCGCCGCAGCGAAACACATGGCTGGTTGTGTAGAAAATCCCGCCCAATAAACACCCACTGTTGCATTGACAATATTCAAGGTGCAAGCTGAGCAGAACAATAAAACATTTTGATCACAATTTCCACTGGCTTTTAAAATAAACATTTGGTATGGCTTGATTGCTGCGGTGGATTGGTTAGGGTGCATTAAGAAACTTCATAAACCTGACTCTTGGGTTGCTTTTTATTTAATTCTTATTCATTTCAACTCACTAACAACGTGTTTGTGTTGCTTATTTTTCTATTCTCTGCCATTGATTTGCCAACGTATTTATTTTGGACAGTAATTGGTGAACTGCCTCGTCTGATTCCACCAGCTCGCTCAGTTTGGTAACTGCAAATTTAACCACTTCATGTTACATTTTTGTATCCATGTCATTTGTGTAATGAGATTTAGTAGTGGTCTCAAAAATAAGCCCTGAGGTACCTCGCTCAGTACATTCTCCCACTCTGGAATAATGATTGATTTTACCCAATAGCTGTGCATCATACTTAGCTACAGATAGATGGGTGTATGATGTGATAGTCACAGATAAACAATTGCATAGATTGGTCTATCGATAGATAGATATTTAGAAGATATAATTTTTTTATTTTCTGGATTGTTTGCTTTTCAAAATGTAAACATCAAATGTTCATTGAGCCATTGTAACAGATCATGCAAAATGCTGATTATATCCAGATTTGTATACAGCAGAAATAGTTTTCATCAAAATGATCCTTCATATCTACAGGATACATTCATCCACTTCCAGCAGTTTAAATAAACTAGGTTCATATTACAAGTACATTTGACATTTTCTTTCCTGCTTCCTCTTTATTAGTAAATATATATATGTATATATAGATAAATGCAAAATAAAAACACATGCATTTATACATGTTCGCAGTGAAAAACATGTAACAGCTTTGTCTATGGTAAACCACAATCATTAGTAGCAGAGGATGAGACCTAGAAGTCTGGAAGTTACATTAGAATGTTATTATATGAATGCTTTTGTCAATCTTTTTTCTCACTGTTTTAATTTGGCACTAAGTTCACATAAAGTCAGAAATAATGCTTCCATTAAAAGCACAACGGACTTTAATACATTTTGGCGTTGCATTAGTATCACACAGCTGACTTCCATAGAATCCCTACAGTGCAGAATGAGGCCATTTGGTCCATTGAGTCTGCACTGACCCTCTGAAAGAGCACCCTACCTAGACCCAGTCTCCCACCCTGTCCCCGTAATCCCACCTAACCTGTATATCTTTGGACTGTGGGAGGAAACCCACACAGACACGGGGAGAACTTGCAAACTTCATACAGTTTTCAATTCTATTCAGGCATTAGTCAAATCAAATGTATCCAAAAATTAAGCTGTCACCCAACATAGGTCTATATTTTGGTTTGGCACAATATTTCTGCAGCCATTGATTTGTTTGTCAATGCATTTAATGCCCTTGCCCATAATAAAGCCTTTTCTTTCTCCTATCCTGATGTTTCTGTTGTGTGTTCAACGTCTGCTTTCTCAAATCTAATGGTTGCGGACTTGAGTGTTTTGGCACACGAATGGTTTTGCTATACATCATCAAATATGGCAGGAACATATCGAGCGCTATTAGGCTTGCCTCTGTTCTGTTGAGCTGTTCTGTTCTGACAGGTTGAGATGCCAGAGAGTAAACATTACCCCTTTTTTTCCCCTCACAACCAACTGTCTCCTAACATTCCTCCAATAACAAGTGTGATGAATTCACAGACTTAGTGAGAAGGAAGCACATGCGTTCAGTTCAGTCTCAAGATATGTGTCAATTCAGATCCACCACTAGCCCTGACCTAGAGCTGAACCTGCATCATTCCAATCCCCTTCCAGGCCTCTCTGAGTTCATCCCATCTGTCACACCCACCTCCTGCTTTCTATCCATCCCTGCAAGATTGCTGACCACAAACTTCCATTCCTCGTCTCCATGTTAGCTGACATTATAAATTGTCCCACCCCTCCTAAATCCTAACCTGGATCAGACTGTCATTGCAAACGACCATCTCATCTCCAGCTCCCTTTTCTTTTTAACATCCTTGAAATTGTTGTTGAGTCTTAAACCATTCCCATCTTTCCTGCAAGTATCTGCTCATATCTCACAGAGCAAGTCTTGGTCCTAATTGCAGTACTTGAAATGGTGATGTCTGAAGTTACAAATTACATCTGTTGTAAATGTGATCATGGTGTATTATCTCTTCTTATCATGTCTACAGCCTTTGAAAGAGTCAACATCACCATTGTTCTTCATTGTCCAGCTGAGTGAGTTTGCCCCCACTTAGTCCCGCTCTTGTTTAACCAATCCTGACCAGAGCATTTCGACAATTTCTTCTTCCTCAGCATTACTTCTGGAGTCCTCCGGGGGTCTATGCTTGATTCCTTCCTTATGAGCATGCTACTGCTGGTGAAGATATGAAGTCAACTTATACATATACTTTGTCACCCAACTCTACCTCTCCATGACCTGTCTTGACCTTTCCACTATCTCTATTGTGAAGTTGCTTATCTGAGATTCAGTCTTGGATAGGCCAGTTTCCTCTAACTAAACTTTGATGAGATAAAACCATTGTCTTTGGCCTCTGCCACAAATACTTGACATAGATTCCATCTTCCTCCTTGTTACGATTTCAGCATGGATGAAAGTATTGAATGTTGAACTGAATTTCCAATCTTATAATCCTTTTAATCAAAAAGACCACCTGTGTCCATCCTCATAGCATTACAGCCTCTTACATCACTCTTACCCTCCTTCAGCTAAGTCACTGCTGAAACCTTCATGTCACCTCCAGATTCAATTTCTATAGTCTTCTGGATGGCTTCCCACCCTCTGTGGAAGTCAGGTGATCCAAAACTTTATTGTCTGTATTCGATCCCTCACCCATTACCCCTCCTTTGATCTGTGAAAGCCTATAAGCACCAACTGAAAATCTTATCTTGTGCTCTCTGCCATTTCCTCTAGCCCGACAACCTTCCAGAAGTCTATTTTCCTTTCCTTAATCTTTTGTACATTATCTCCATCCCCTTCACCCATTAGCTACCTAGACCTTCCATTCTGGGATTTATCCATCCTTGTGTGCCTCTTCAGCTCCTCCTCCACTAAAAAGCTTATTTAAAACACATCTCTTTCACCCTTGTTAATCCCTCCGACATCAGCTCAGATCCATAGAAGAACCGTAGAATCCCTACACTGGAGAAGGAGGCCATTTGGCCCATCGAGTCCACACCAGCCCTCAGAAAGAGTAGCCTACCTAGGCACACTCCCCCACCCTATCCTTCAAATCCCTGAAAAAGAAGGGGCAACTTTATCATGGCAATCCACCTAACTCGCACATCTTTGGATTGTGGGAGAAAACCGGAGTAAACCCACGACAGGGGAAAAACGTACAAAGTGCACACAGACAGTCACCCCAAGGATGGAATTGAACCCGGGTCCCTGCCGCAGTGATGCAGCAGTGCTAACCACTGTACCACCATATCCTTTCTCTTTTCTTTTTCACTTTGGGAAGCACCATCGGACTTTTTTTCAAAAGTTCTATATAATTTTGGGTTGTTAAATAGAAGCAACTAATATTTACTAGAAGAAAATTAACTTGAGGAATGCCTTTTGTTTTAGACAGAAGCGTATCAAAGAGACCTCATCATCTGGGAGATAGGTCTGACGGGAAAGTTTCACCTCGATTGAGATCACCTCGTCGTATCTCTCCAGCTAGAAGCTATCTGCTTGGCAGGAGAATGAAGTATGCACCACATCCAAAAGAGCAACGGAGACATGAAGTACAGAAAGTTGGTGGGTCATTTACCTACTGTACCAACACATGCAGTCCTGACAATTTTACAATTACTAAAGCAATTTCATTTTACATTTTGGAGCAGATATTCAACCGACGTAAAATTGGTAAATTGTGTACATGAAGTAATAAATAATGGATTTGAAAATTGTTTCTCAGTATTACAATAGAACCTGACATGACAAGACATTGAAAAGTGGAATGATTGCTGTGGATTTTGTGCCCTATACATTTGTCTTTCCACAGTCCCTGAATCACTGTATGGGATGTCTCCTCGGGAAAGAGCCTTCGGGCAGAGGGAATCTGTTCACAGAGCAATCCCAGCAAAACACAAAGTTCCAGGTGGGTTTGGTTGGAAAATCTATTAACATGAGGCAGTATTAGAAGGTTTTTGCTTCCATATGCAGGTTGCATATGAGATGTAAATTAATACTCTAATTGTGATATTATTATTCACAAAAATGTTCATATATTCGTTCCCAACAAGTAAATAACATGCCTTTCCTCATCTCTGTTGGGGGTTTCATGTCGGGGTGGCTTTCAATTTGAGAATGCCTGGACAAGCCTAGAAATTTTGCGTTAGTGTAATTATTACTGTATGAATTGATAGCAAACTGCTATGCACAGTGGAGACGCTGGTTAACCATTTACTGGAAAGGACAGGTTATCTGCTATGCACAGTAGAACACTGGTTAACCATTCACTGGACAGGAAAGGACAGGTTATCTGCTATGCACAGTGGAACACTGGTTAACCATTCACTGGACAGGAAAGGACAGGTTATCTGCTATGCACAGAGGAGACATTGGTTAACCATCCACTGGACTGGACAGGTTACCTGCTATGCACAGAGGAGACATTGGTTAACCATCCACTGGACTGGACAGGTTACCTGCTATGCACAGTGGAAACAGTGGTTAACCATCCACTGGACTTAATTGAGGCTGGGCAATAGTTTTTAAGAGAAAGACAGAGATAATAAGAGCTGATGATTTATGGCCAGAACTGAATGCTGTTGTTATTTTACAGTTTTGAACAAATCCGAGTCAAGGTAAAGGGTTGACTGGGTATGTATAGGGCTTGCGGGTTTGGGGTGTGGGGGCTGAGGGTGGTGCAGGGTGGGGGTTGCGGGTGTTGAGGGGGCTGCTGGGGTTGGGGGAGATGGTGGAAGGTTGGCCGAGTAGGAAAGAAGAAAAGGTAATGTCTGAAATTACAGATAAATAATAGTGCAAGGCAAAATGGGACAGTGATTGGATGATAAAGAGAAGATTCAGTAGCAACAGTGAAATTATTATCGGCACCTACTGTCTGAGAAAAGTGAGCAGTCAATATGATCTGAAGTTGTTGAACTCAATGTTCAGGACAACAGGTTGTAAAGTTGTAAAAGGTTCCTTGAGTTTGCGTTGACCTTCATTGAACCAGAGGTGATTCACACAGTAACCAATCTAGTCGTTACCTTTAATAAGTGGAAAATCAAGAATCCCAGCTGATGTTTCCTAGATAAGACAGATCCCCAAATGAAACCTGACTTGGTAGATCCTACCTTTGATTTATTTAGAAACAGTGCAGGTCAGTTGCTGAACACAATCACGAGTCTATCAGTGTACTTTTAACATAAAGATGATTAAACAAGAAAACTGAACTATATTACACTAGGCAAAAAGTTTGGAAAGATTTCAATACAAACACCAGAAAAAGATTCAAACGCACACTGTTTCGCAGGTGCAGTGCTTTCAATACCTGCTGCTCAAATCCATACTCCTGTCAACTGAAGGAGGCTTCAGAAGTCTTCTCTATTTATTTGTGGCAATGTAACTTTCTCAGAACCTTAATACCTATCATAGTATTCACAAATATTTTGTGGGCGATTCTCCAAAATGGAGACCAAGTGTTTGCGCCGTTGTGAACGCCGTCGCGTTTAACAATGGCACGAACCGGGCCTGGGTACGACCGATTCTGTCCCCCACAGAGGGCCAGCACGGCATTGGAGTGGTTAACGCCGCTCCAGCCTCCCTTCCCAGCGCCAAATGGGCGCCGCACCAATCCATGCATGCGCAGTTGGGCTGTGCCAACCTGGGCATGCGCAGGGGACTTCTTCTGCGCGCCGGCCCCGACTCAACATGGCGTTGGTTTTCAGGGGCCCGCGGAACAATGTAGGCCCGGGGGGGAGAGGCCGGCCCGCCAATTGGTGGGCCCCGATCGCAGGCCAGACCCCATCAGAGGCTCCTACCGGGTGAAGGATCGCTTTTCCCCGCCCAACATGCCCCCCCCCCCCCCCCGACCCTTCGTGCAGAGTTCCCACTGGCAGCGCCCAGGGGTGAACGGAGCCAGCGGGACTCTGTAGTATCCACGCAGCCGCTCAGCCCATCCGGGCTGGAAAATCGGTGGCCCCGACGATTCCAGTGGCCCACGGCCGGCGCCGGCTCAAATGGCGCCAGTTCTCTGCGCCTCGGAGAATCGCGCGCCGGCGCCGGGGCATCATGGCACGGTTGCAGCAATTCTCCAGCCTGGCGCAGGGCTCGGAGAATCATAGAACATAGAACAGTACAGCACAGAACAGGCCCTTCGGCCCTCGATGTTGTGCCGAGCCATGATCACCCTACTCAAACCCGCGTATCCACCCTATACCCGTAACCCAACAACCCCTCCCCCTTAACCTTACTTTTTTTAGGACACTACGGGCAATTTAGCATGGCCAATCCACCTAACCCGCACATCTTTGGACTGTGGGAGGAAACCGGAGCACCCGGAGGAAACCCACGCACACACAGGGAGGACGTGCAGACTCCACACAGACAGTGACCCAACCGGGAATCGAACCTGGGACCCTGGAGCTGTGAAGCATTTATGCTAACCACCATGCTACCCTGCTGCCCAATCGCTCCCTTTAACTTTGCGTTTTCGACTTCATTCTCACAATTGTCCAAATACTTTTGATATGACAGTAATTAGTTTTGGACGATCACTTCTGTTTTTGATTTAGAGAACTATGAATTGTATGAACCCAGAGACATCACAGTTCGCGTTATAAGTCCACAGTCTGTGCTCGTCATATGGGTCGATCCTGCACTTCAAAAGGAAAACAGCCGTGGTGCTGGCTCAGACAGGTATGTGGACAACAAGCTGCAGTCTTCATTGTGATTAATTAATATATGTTTCCTGTTTGGCTGCCTTTCCTGAGCTATGTGAAGAAACCAGCTCCTGGCAATGAACTGTATGGTACGCACTCACAGCTGTTTATGAAAAGACGATGAGAGCAAACGTCTAGTTAGCATGTTTCAGTATTGCGCACGAGCCAATAGGGTTGTTCACAGCTTTACATCCTACTTGACTCTTAGCAGAGCCTCTGACCTTGTGCCACATTTATAACTCTTCAATGCCGCCATACCCTGCTATTATCCAAGCCCATCTGTTGCTGAAACACTCGTCTGCACTTTTGTCAGCTACCAACTATTCAAATGCTGTTGCATCAACATTTTCTTTTACGGGCAGCACGGTGGCACAGTGGCAGCATTGTGCCTACGGCGCTGAGGACCCGGGTTCGAATCCCGGCTCTGGGTCACTGTCCGTGAGGAGTTTGCACATTCTCCCCGTGTCTGTGTGGGTTTCACCCCCACAATCCAAAGATTTGCAAGTTAGGTGGATTGGCCATGCTAAATTGCCCCTTAATTGGAAAAAATAATTGGGTATTCTAAATTTATAAAAAAAAACAAAACTTTTTTTACTTTGGAGATGTGATGGGGTGCCTCTTTGAACCAGTTTGATAAGGACTGAGTGGTTTGCTAGGCCTCTTCAAACAGCAGCTCAGAGTCAACCATGTTGTTGTGGGACTGGAGCAGTCTGAAAAAGGATTCCAGATTTCATTCCCTAAATTCGAATTGGAGTTTTGTCACAATCGTCATGGTCTTGTAATCGTACCAGTTTCGTTTATATTTTGAGTTTAAAAAAAACCTGAAATCAAATTGTCATGGTGGAATTTGAACTCATATTCTCTGGATTATAGTGCAGGCCACTAGATTGCTCGTCCAGTAGCCATGATACTTCCATGCTGCTGGTACTGTAATGCATGTAAAATTCTGCTGTCCAGATCCTTTTCCTCAACGAGAGCTGCTTTCTCCTTGCTGATTTATACTAGTCGCCGTGAACCCAACACTACAATGTTAGAATTCTAATCGTCATGTGTAAATTTGTGATCTAGTCCCCAGATACTCATCCTAATCTGGCTAACAGGCAAACACAATATGTAACATTCTTTTCATGTGTAACATTGTTTTCAAACCTTTGGATGTCGCAATCGCATTTTTCTTAAAGTGGTTTGTAAACTAAGAATTTGTAAGCTAAGAACGTGTGTATGTAGCTCCCTTTTTAAATTATGAGGGGTTCAAATTTTGTTTTTGTTCCTGGGATGTGGCTGGGCCAGCATTTATTGCCCATCCCTGGGGGCATTTAAGAGTCAACCACATTCCTATGAATCTGGGTGAGGATGACAGATTTTCTTCCCTAAAGGACATTCGTGAACCAGATGAGTTTTTACGACAATCAACAATGGTTTCATGATCATCATTAGACTTTCATTCCAGTTTTTAATTGATTTCAAATTTCACCACTTGCTGTGGTGGGATTCGAACCTAGGCCTCTAGTTTACTAATCCAGAAAGAATGCAACTACACCACTATCTCCCACTGCCATTGGCCAAGCAGACACTTTTTAGTCTTAAAAATATAAAAGGATAGCTTGTTAGAAAAGTTTTTAAAGTTTAGAGGCTGTTTAGCACAGGGCTAAATCGCTGGCTTTGAAAGCAGACCAAGGCAGGCCAGCAGCACGGTTCAATTCCCGTAACAGCTTACCCGAACAGGCGCCGGAATGTGGCGACTAGGGGCTTTTCACAGTAACTTCATTTGAAGCCTACCTGTGACAATGAGTGATATTTTATTTTTTAATTTATTTTTATGAAGGCATTTAAAAAGTTTTTTGTTGAGCAAACACAAGGGGCAGCACGGTAGCATAGTGGTTAGCACTATGGCTTCACAGCGCCAGAGTCCCAGGTTCGATTTAAGCTTGGGTCACTGGAGTCTGCACATTCTCCCCGTATCTGCGTGGATTTCCTCCGGATGCTCCGGTTTCCTCCCACAAGTCCTCAAAGACGTGCTGTTAGGTGAATTGGACATTCTGAATTCTCCCTCTGTGTACCTGAACAGGCACCGGAATGTGGTGACTCAGGACTTTTCACAGTAACTTCATTACAGTGTTAATGTAAGCCAACTTGTGACAATAAAGATTATTATTATTATATGTGTAAAAATGTACTCCTGGAGGCTTCTTAATTTGAACAAACAAACTTTATTTACAAGGCTGCTTCATTATGTGCATTCTTTGAGCTAGTCCATAGTGTACTCTTTCTAACTAGGAACGCTGCTCCACTTAGAGAGATTCTCTATGGTAGGTGTTGATTGTAACATTCTTTTCATGTGGATCATTTTTTTCAGCCCTTTGGATGTCGCAATCACATTTTTCTTAAAGTTGTTTGTAATCTAAGAATTTGTACGTGTGTATGTAGCCCCCTTTTTTAAATTATGAGGGATTCAAATTTGTTTTTTGTTCCTGGGATGTGGCTGGGCCAGCATTTATTGCCCATCCCTAGGGGCATTTAAGAGTCAACCACATTCCTGTGAACCTGGGTATTTTCTTCCCAAAAGGACATTAGTGAGCCAGATGAGTTTTTAAGACAATCGACAATGGTATGATAGTCATCATTAGACTTTTCATTGTGGAAAAGGACATGGACAGCAGATTTTTACATGCATTACAGTTCACATGACTCTTACTCAATAAGGTTGGTCTTCAGGTGACAACCGCCACAATGTGCTTTTAAAGCAGTTATCGTTAAAAATCTAAAGCGTTTGTCACATCCCAGGCCTTACTGGATAAATTGGAAATATATGCATTTTAATTTTTTTACAGAAGTACATTGAGGAAATAACAGGTAAAGAAATACAAACATTTTTCGACACCTAGACAGATGGGTGATTCTATACAGTCTACTATTTTTATTTTCCACTTGTATTTTTAATCTGGGGTTTTTCTTCCTTTCTCTTGGTTTTTACAATGGTTTCCTCTGATTTTAACTTTGGAGCATATCTGGGCTCACGTTTTGCGACCTTTTCATTATTAATGTGTGAAAAATATAGGAATTTCAGATACATTTGGGCAGCACGGTAGCATTGTGGATAGCACAATGGCTTCACAGCTCCAGGGTCCCAGGTTCGATACCCGGCTTGGGTCACTGTCTGTGTGGAGTCTGCACATCCTCCCCGTGTGTGCGTGGGTTTCCTCCGGGTGCTCCGGTTTCCTCCCACAGTCCAAAGATGTGCAGGTTAGGTGGATTGGCCATGATAAATTGCCCTTAGTGTCCAAAATTACCCTTAGTGTTGGGTGGGGTAGCTGGGTTATGGGGATAGGGCGGAGGTGTTGACCTTGGGTGGGGTGCTCTTTCCAGGAGCCGGTGCAGACTCGATGGGCCGAATGGCCTCCTTCTGCACTGTAAATTCTATGATCTTCTATTGTATGATATGTAGTTGGTGCAGTAAGGGTTAAAAGCCTAGGTTAATGTGTGTGACTGCTGCAGTCATGTTTTTAAACATCCTGGTTTTAAAGGCAGCAGGCTTTCTGGAGATGGAGTTGCAATTAAAGCATTATAAAAGTTGGATTAATGGAATTTTGTTTATATAAATTAGGTTCCCTGGTGAATAGATAATTAGAGACATTGAGCGCGATTTATTGGAAAGGTTTCGAAGTGTCATTTTGGGCATGATTGGCGGGGTGTTTCTCATCGGCCGCATTGGCGAGATTACAGCCTTTATTTAATAGAAGTTAGTGCCAGAAATGAGCCCCCCTGAGCTCTCCATTACTGGCTCTCTGGCCGTCTGTTTCGCCAGACTCGTGCCTCAGTGTCTTGTTGTCAACAAGGAGGAGCTGCTTTCAAGTGCTCCCACCGCTCACTCCAGTCAACACACAAGCATGACAGCATGCAGACCTGCTCCTCTCTTTGGGGATGCCGACCTCACAAGGCTTCTTGACGTTGTAGATGCAAGGCGGGACATCCTGTTCCCCCGAGACTTCGGAAGACCAGCAGCAGGGTCACCAATACCACCTGGGAGGCAGTGGCTGCCAGTGTGGGCAGCATGATCAGGAAGATTGCCATACAATGTAAGGAGAAGACGAATCACATCTACCGAGTTGCAAGGGAAAGTTGCCAGCTCCCTCCTGGCATCAGTTCTGCCTGGCACCCCTCAATGTCCCGATGCCCCCCCTCCCGCCCACAAATCACTGGTTGACACCGCACAGCCTCCCACATCAGATTTTGTGCTTCCTCCTCGGCTTCCCCAACACCCACCAGTACAACTCCTTCATGTCCAGTTGCGGTGCCCACACATGCCACTTGCCATAGACCCCTCTGATGCATCAAGTGCGTGGGGCTCACCAAGCCCCCTCTTTTTTCCTCGCAGGAGGAGGTAGCCCATAAAAAGTGGGAAGGGCCAAGATGGGGGCGGAGTACCAGAGATTCGAGTCCTCACCCTCTATGAGGAACAAACCCTGGAGATCGCGGGTCAGGACAGAGCAGTCCCCGACAGGGAGGCTGGCCTGTGCCGCAGAGGTGAGGATCCACTGCCCCTTGACCCAGATAACCTGTCTCAAGTGAGTTGTTCATGTCAGACAAAATGATCCTTCCCTCTCACTGACCACATGCCCATTCTCTCACAGGAACTCCATCTGATGAGGCCGGGCCATCCGGAGTTGTTCCCTCTCCACCCCCTGCTACCCAAGAGATCACCTCGGAGGGGAGCTCCGAGGAGACCACTGGCGAGTGGACCCTGCTGCTGGTCTTCCGAAGTCTCGGGGGAACAGGATGTCCCGCCTTGCATCTACAACGTCAAGAAGCCTTGTGAGGTCGGCATCCCCAAAGAGAGGAGCAGGTCTGCATGCTGTCATGCTTGTGTGTTGACTGGAGCTATCATCCCCACCCTTCCACCAGCGCAGAGACATACACCTCGTTGGGCAACATATGTAGACAGGCTTCTGGGGCACAATCTGGTGAGAACCACACAGTTTCTGATGCACATCAGGTAGAGGGAAGAACATCCAAGGAAGTCAGCAGTCGAAGGTCAGTTTGACCCCAGGACTCAGCTAAGTTCCAATCAAATGGCAAGCCTCTGGACAAGGTTATCCCAGAGCTGATAGCTAAGAGACAGCCATGAGATTCAGGAAGGGATGTCAGCAACGCTCCAGTGAGGGCACAGCAGAGTCTCATGGCTACAGGAGCAGGAGATGATCCCGACAATGTGTGGCACCGAGATCCGCATTGCTAGGGTGGCAAACACAGTGGAAAGCCTGGAGCATCAGTTCAATGTCTTGAGTGGTGGTGTTGACATCATGTCACAGTTGCTGAGGCATGTAGTCCCAGATAGAGGTGGACATTGTCAAGGCACTCCAGAGCATTGCCCAGTCACTGAGGAGCATCACGGAAGGTGTCATCACCATAGAGCAGACAGTGGGGAGCCTACAGGAGTAGCAGAGCCAGTTAACGCAAGAGGCTTCAGGCGATCATTACAGCTGCCCCTCTGTCCCATGGAGACCCTGAGTCCTACGGGCTAGCACCATGGAGGAGGAAGCGCTGGAGGGCAACCCGGCCTGTCTCCAGTTCTTCTGAATACCCCCTTCCTGAAACCGGTGCATCTCAAGGGCAGCGGGCAGCGAGGGTGGTATGGTGATGCCAGTGATGGTAAGTCGGCCAGGGCCCTCCGGCTCCAGACACTCCAGAAAACGTCCGCCAAGGCATCAAAGGCCATAGGTTCGCAAAAAGCAGCATGCTGCCTCTCCCTCTGATGTGCATCCTGGGGACACACCTCAACGTAGCACTAAATCATGTGCGATCAGGAAGATTGAGGACCACTCAATTGAGTGATTGAGACACTGTGCAGGGGTGGTTTGCACGATCTGTAGCGAGCAGGGAATGTAAATGTCCAATGTTCACTGTTAAAACATCTTACACCTGATACATGTGAAGCATCTGCCACGTTAATCTTCACAGCGGGCCTGCCTGCACCCCCACTCCCTGTTGCCTTGCACTCCCCGCGCCTCCTGGGCGCAGTGGTCCAAGATCAAATGCCACTGAATTAGACTATTCAGAGGATGGGTATGAGTGTGCGCTCTCAGCAGAACAACAGGAGTCAGACATTGGCATAAACTGAGGAGCACCAGAGTTTTCCTCGCAGCGAGTGATCATCTTTCTCCTGCCTTTTATATTGCCCCACTGACAGTGCCAACACAGGCCTATCACCCTGGGTGATGTCGCAAGAATATCACAGGAAGGGGAAGGGAGGGGGGAGGGGGTGTGTGGCTGTGAATGGGGTGAGCTGAAGGACAAAGCCTCATCCTATCAGAATTGGGTGAGGATGGGCAGCACGGTGGTTCTGTGGTAGCACTGCAGTCTCACGGCGCCAAGGTCCCAGGTTCGATCCCGGCTCTGGGTCACTGTCCGTGTGGGGTTTGCACATTCTCCCCGTGTCTGCGTGGGTTTCGCCCCCACAACCCAAAGATGTGCAGGGTAGGTGGATTGGCCACGCTAAATTGCCCCTTAATTGGAAAAAAATGAATTGGGTACTCTAAATTTTTTTTTAAAAAAAAGAATTGGGTGAGGATGAAGGCCTCTGTGGTCCTCCGGGCATGCCTTGCCATCGATTGTCCTCCATCCTCCGGCGGGTCCTTCCCCGGCTCGTCCTCCAGCCTCTCCTGGCCCTGGTCCTCCTCAGGCAAGGCCACATAATCCTTTTATCCGCCTGCAGAATCTGCCAGTGACATTAAAATCCCCAAGCCTCCCCCACTCTTGCGTGAACCCACCCCCGTGTCATGCAGCAAGCCAGTTGTAGTGGAGAACCTTATTGTGCATACTCACTCCCGACCACAGTAGGAGCCCCTGGGCCCCAGACCTCTGCTGGGAACATTAGGGAGACCGTGCACAGGGGCCCTCCCCTGATCCTGTGTTTGTGAAGATATCCTCAGTGCTGAAGCCCAGCTCCTCGGGTTTGATTGTTTGCTGCTGCCTCTATGGTGCTGATGCTTCTCAAGTTCAGGCACATTGTTCAGGCTTCAAAGTTTGATTGAAATGTGATGCAATAATCATCGTCTGAGACATGGCATGTCTACCGACGAGAATGCACTTGCAAATATTTTGTTTATTAAACGGTCAACAATAACAAAGATTTAAAAATGAACTATGTAACATTCCACATGTCACACTAACCATTAAGCAACAAGGAAACATTGCCCTTCCATATTGGTACCAATACAAAGCCATATCAGCTCATATTCACACAAGATCACACGGTATCACCCCTCATAGGTTCCTCAATAGAAACTGAAGATAAGCCTGAGAATGTGTTAGCATGTCCAGAACTTTGTTGAAGAAATTATCTGTCCATCAATGGGTGACCTGTTCCAAGTATCAGTGCCATTCTCCGTCTAGGAACCACGGTCGAGATTCTCCGAAATTGAGGCCAAGTGTTCACGCCATCGTGAGCTCCGTCGTGTTTCACGATGGTGCGAACAGGGCCCGGGCACGACCTATTCTGGCCCCCACAGAGTCACGGCGTTCCAACCTCCTTACGCGGCTCCAAATCGGCGCCGCGCCAACCCGTGCATGCACAGTTGGGGCAGCTCATTCTTGCGCATGTGCAGTTGGGTCGCACCATCCTGCGCATTTTTTTTACCGGCCACTCGGCCCATCCGGGCCTGAGAATCGCCGCAAACGGCGAGCGGCCCAGCGCGATTCTCGCAGCGCTGGTTTCAGGGGGTGGGAGAATCGTGTGCGGGTGTCGGGGTGGCGATTCTCCCCCCCCTGGGGCGTGTTGGGGGGGGGAGGGAGAGAATACCACCCCACAGCTGTGCAGGCCTGCCCACACGGCCCAATCTCACCGGAACCAAATCCTGGCATCCACACGTTCCACCGGCACTCAAGGTGTAGTTGAACATCTTGCCTTCCAGCGCGTTTAACCCGCGGTGATGTGCCAGTTACACACAGCACTCCCCACATTAGCACAAAAGCATCAGCAATCTGCAAAAGCATTTCTTCAACTGCCTTAGCAGGTGGCCCATTTGGAACAATGTCGTGCATCAGGTCCCGCAGCGTCGTCTAGGTTCAAACTGGATTGCCTTCTGGATTGGTATACCGCCCTGTGCCAGGTGTTCCAGGACCCAGGTATCTTCGGAAAAATTGTCTTTCCGGTTACAGAAAAGGAAGGAAACAGCAACAGCAGCTCCAGGCATCTGCTGCCAACAGCAAGAGCAAGCAGCAAATACAACCTGCAAATATTTCAGTTTATTGACAGTATCAAAAATACAGAAGACAATATAATGAGGAGACCGGACACCCAGAACACAACCCCCTCCCCGACCTATATCAGTGGAAAGGCTCACCAGTTCAGCCCACCAGAAAAGACTGCTCCAACACTGAGCACGGCAGAGGAGAGAGAAAAAACTATTCCACCCCTCCCAAGTGGGGCACAGTTCGGTCTGGCACATTATAAATCAAATCAAACACAGAACTATCACTGAAGGAAAACACAAAGCAGGAAGGAAGACAGCAAAAACAAACAGCCGTACACCAACGGCACAAAACAGGCTTTGGGAGAATCTGGCACCGACATATTTAAATAAGCCTAACTGCTCTCTTAAAAATGTAAATCTGGGTCACACCCAGTTGAGGATGAGATCCAGATCGCGGCATCTCAGGAGACCTCGCTAGATCTCGTGAGGCGTTCCGAGCGTCTTAAATCCTGTAAGAAGCCGCTTGTGAGATTTAACGGCCTTGTTGCATCACGGGGTCGGGCATGACGTGGCCGTCCGATTACGCCTTTGATGATTTTCTGTGGGCAGAGTAGCAGTTTTTCTCAAAATAGTGAGTTAAAGTTTTGCCTGTGGACAGGACAGAAGCAGTGACTCAAAGGCTGGCAGGTTAAACAGTTTGAGACAGACAGCAAACTGCAATTTGTGTCCTGGATAACTCTTTTCTCAAAGCAGGGTATTCAAGACCTCTCCATTAAGCAAGTATTCCTGGGTCTGCTAACTGTATTTAAAAGTGGATTGTGACCTGAGATGGGTGGTGTTTGAATGGAGATAAAGATAGCAGTTAGGAATTATTGTGTTGTTGTACTGTTGAGCATTGTTTAACTGGTAATTGTAAGCTTTATGATGCTATGTGTTCATAATAAAGTTTGTTTTGATATACCATATCCATATTTGTGCGTGGAATCACTCCTGGAGTGAAGTATCTTTTCCTCACAGTCTTACAAATTAAGTAAAATATTGGGGTTTCTGTTGGGTATCCCAGCAACTGTGGGGGTCTGGTCTGATACATAATGGATGCCTTCAAAGAATCTGCCAGACAAATCTAAAGCTAAACTTATTTAGCAGGAGCAGTCACAGGGGACAGAGTGGCCTACTTCTCCTAATTCATCTGTTTGTAGATAGTTACCCTTTTTAACATGGGTTTGTTTTACTGTTTACTTCCCAAACCTAAATCTTTTAAATTGTCTCTCTGTGTCAGCAAGTTAGCAATGGCCTCTTCCTGTGCCAATAACTTGTCTTTGGTCAAAGTCTCTTTTAGCTGATACAAGAATGTAATTAATATGCTTTTTATGTTCCAGTAAAATGTTTGATATTCTTGTCCGATGTTTTTCTTTGAACAGTTTAAAATCTTTGAACCGTTTAAAATCTTTGTTTTTCCTCATTCCGCTCAGACCAGATCTTGAATTGGATTCTCCGTTGCGAGTCCGCCCTGCTACCGCTGCTAGCAAGGATGGGGAATTTGGCACGCTGTTCGCTGGTGGCAGGATTCTTCCATCGCTTGTCAATGGGATTTCCCGTTGAAGTCACCTCACGCCGCCGGGAAATCTGCGGGCAAGGGGTGAGCTGCAGGCGGGACTAGAGAATGCTGCCGCCAACGAGTAGCCGGAGAATCTAGACCAATGATTCATTTTGAGCTAGTTTAACTACTTTTGTGTTTTGTTTTGTGGCTTTTTTCTCCAACACCTTTTAGGCTGCCCCTCAGGTCACAACTTTTTTTAATTAAAGTCTTTGTTTGAACTGAATTCAGTGTCTTCATTTCTGAGCTGCACTCTGACCCCACCCTGATGGGTGTGGCAACTCTGTGTACTGCTTACTTTCAGGCGATCCCTTTTCTACCTCTCCACTTATTGGACTTGGCTTAACTATCAAGTGACAACCCTCAAGCTCTTTGACTAAGTGGGGCATCTCCCTCACTATCTCTTTACCCATGTGGGGGCCTTTCTGGTTCCTGTTTAATTGTGTGGGCTTTTGCCAGGTAACCCAGGAGAAAGCGTTAGTCTCAGACAAGATAAAAGGTATAGTTTATTAGAAAAACTACTGCTGAAAGTTGCTTGGATAGAAATGATACGGTTATTGACTAAAATACGGATACAAATTAATAATAATCTTTATTATTGTCACAAGTAGGCTTACATTAACACTGCAATGAAGTCACTGTGAAAATCCCCTAGTCGCCACATTCCGGCGCCTGTTCGGGTACACTGAAAGAGAATTCAGAATGTCCAAATTACCTAACAGTCACGTCTTCCTGGACTTGTGGGAGGAAACTGGAGCACACGGAGGAAACCCACACAGACACGGGGAGAACGTGTAGACTCCGCACAGACAGTGACCCAAGCAGGAAATCGAACCCGGGTCCCTGGAGCTGTGAAGCAACAGTGCTAACCACTATGCTACCGTCCTGGGGGTGGGCGCGGTATTACTGCAGGATGATGGAACAGGAATAGAGAGTCTGGTAGGATACCTTTCAAAGAAAATAAGTCTGTGCCAAAGAAAATACTCCACAATTGAAAAGGAAGCCTTAGCACTGCTACTAGCCCTTCAGCATTTTGAAATTTATGTCCAGCATGTTAATAAGCCCGATAGCCACTTCCTCGAACGCTCCCTGTTGAGAAGCCATTTCTATTTCAAGGTATGTCTGTCTCATAATATTCAAGATGATTCTCTCTGTGCAACTTCTAGTCTTATCGTATAAAGTCCAAAGATGGCTCCTCCAAAACTGATGGACTAAGCTTCCATGTTAGGTATTGGCCATTCAAACAACCTTTCTACCTTCTGAGGTTATTTTTTAATAGCTTTTCGTTAAGGTCTTTTTCGTCTTTTTTCTGAAGCAAGTTGAAGGATCTCGGAAATTAAATTTCAAGATGTCTCTTCTGATCCTTCTCGAGAAGCAGTTTGATAAAATTTCAATGTGCCAAGTTGTCTGTCCGTGCATCCCTTTTCTGAACAAAGACTTTTTAAATGTTTTTTTGCTGAGCAAACATTTGCTTTTCAAACAGTTTTCCGTAAAAATCTAGTGTCATAACTATACGTTTGTGACAATGTCAATCATTTTGCTACAACACCTCCCAGAGAACACATTCGTGAAACAAATGCAGTGATGGTTCGTTTGATTAAATTTTAAAAATACTCAACAGTGGAGAGTTTCCCTGATGTTTGTAGTCTAAATAGGAACAGAAGAAGGTTTTGTATATTGACATTTAGTGTTTCCATTGTAGACTGAGAGTGCTTTCAGAATGAAAGTGTTATTCAAAATGATATATATATATATCAATGATGATGTGGCAGCAGAAAGTGCGGCACACTAGCATTAAACCATTTTTTTGTCTGCAAAAGAAATAGCAAGATTTTTTAATGCCCAAGGGAGATAAGGGGAAGCACATTACATCTTGAGAATTGAAAATTGCATTAACCAACAAAAATGATACAGCAATTTCAAATTCATTTCTTTAATTGGATGGACTCCCACATATTCTTGGAGTTTTAGTCACACTATTATCTCTGGTGATCAAAGTTGCCAGAATTATTTGAATATTTACAGAAATTCTTGATGACATGGTAACTTTTAAGCTCCAAATTCTCTCCAGACTATTCCTATTGATTCCATTCCTCTGTAAAAAAAATATTGTTACATTGCACTCTTTGGCTAGCCATTATACCCGAGTCAGATGATGATTATTACAGGTCTGGAAATGCCTTCCTATCATGCACACAAACTTTAACACTGTCATAATTTTAGACCAGTGCCTCAACATGCCGTCTAAATGATGGTTTTATTCATTCATGGATATAGACATCACTGGCAAATACATCATTGATTGCCTGTGACAAGGTGGTGAGCCGTTGGTGTGTGACTAGAAGAGGATGGGAAAATGACACTGTTCTCATGCAACTGTTTCCCCATCCTTCTCGGTAGAGATGGTGGATTTGCAAAATCCTGTAGGAGGGATTTTGGCAAGTTGTTGCAGTGGATAAAACGCACTGCAGCCATTGCATATTGGTGATGGAGGGAGTAAATGTTTAAGATGATAGATAAGGTGCCGGTAAAAGCATGATGAGATATCCTGGGTGGTTCTGAGTTTTATGAGTGTTGGAGGTACACTCATCCAAACAAGGTGAGAGAATTCCACCACACCCCTGACTAATATCTTGTAGTAAACGGATAAGCTACAGAGAGTCGACAGGTGAGTCACTCATTGGAGCATACACGGCTTCTGATCCGCTCTTGTAGTCGAATATTTATGTGGCTGGTCTATTTAAGTTTCTGATCAATAGTGACCGTTGGATGTTGATCATGTGGGAGAGGGCATGCATGGGAGGGGAGAATCAGGGTGGGTGTGGTGGGTTCAATTATGGTTATACTGCTGAATATCAAAAAAAGATGGTTGCTGGAGATGGTCATTGCCACAATAAGACCAGGCCTGGATTTTTTGCTGACCTTTCTGCATGAAGGCACAGAGCAGTTCAGTATCTGAGAAGTTGTGAATGATACCGAACATTATGCAGTCATCCACAAACATCCCTAATTCTGATCTTATGTTGAAAGGAAGGTAATCAATGAGGGAGTTAATAAAAGAGCCTTGGACACTTCCCTGAGGAACTCCTGCAGCAATGTCCTGAAGGCCTGCAACAACTACAACTATATTGCTTTGCGCAGAGAAATATGAAGTGATTAATTCTGATAGAAAAAACAAGGAGAGACAATATAAAATAAAGATTATGTAGTGATCCTCACTTGAGTGTGTACAGAAGGGGCTGATGGGAAATGGAAATACCACCAGGGGGCAGCACGGGGACGTATAAGAGTGACGCCAAAGGCCCTCCCCCGGACTTTGGCTGAACAGACGGTGAGGAGAACAGGGACGGAAGTGAGCTCAGGGCTGCTAGTGTGGTCAGGCCTAGTTGCAGAGCATAGAGAAGTGTAACCTTTACAAGTGCAGTTCTGTAAGTAAGAGCTCACGCAATCATTTAAGTTGTGTAGCACAATAAACCTTCCTTCAACTACTGGACGACTTCTAGCATTCTTTCCAGTAACATAACAGGTTACAATTCTAGTGGGGGTGTAGGTTCAGGGCAATGTGGGTTATATGTGCATAAGCCGTTGAAGGTAATAGGACAGTTTAAGACAGTGCTTAAGAAAGGACACAGTATCCTGGGCTTTATTAACAGGGACATAGACCACAAGAGCAAGGAAGTTATGTTGAAGTTGAACAAGACATTAGTTGGGCCCCAGGAGGATTATTGCGGCCAATTTTGAACACCGCACTTTAAAAAGGAGGTGAAGGCATTGGAGAGAGTACAGGAAAGAGTCAAATGAAGGACTTCATGGATGAGAAACTTCAGTTATTGATTGGTAAAATTGGAACTATTGCTTGGATCAAAGTAAGCTGAGAGAAAATTTGATAGAGGTAATAAAAATCATGAGGAGTGTACGGTTTAGGGTTTTGAAGAATAAAACCCTTCTAAATAAAACAAACCCTTGGGTCCAGATTTTTAATTTCTCACACTCGGGTCTTTGTGCTTGACCGACAAGATACAAGTAACTAGAATCTATAAATCAAGTAGAATTTATGAAGCAAAATTTTACATATACTTAACAAGAAGCAGTGAAGACCCACATAAAATTCTCATCTCTCAAGATTCCTGGAAATCTTGGTTTTGTCAGGACAGATAAATGTCACCCTCCTTGTCTCTGAAGTGATGTTGAACTGTGTCCAGAGCCATGATTTTATTTTGGATTGGATTGGATTGGATATGTTTATTGTCACATGTACCGGTGTACAGTGACAAGTACTTTTCTGCAAGCAGTTCAAACAGATCATTCAGTACATGAAAATAAAATAAAATAAAAAGTAAATACATAATAGGGAAACACAAGGTACACAATGTAAAGACACCGGCCTCGGGTGAAGCATACAGTAGTGTAGTATTAATCAGGTCAGTCCATAATGGATTCGTTTAGGAGTCTGGTAACAGCGGGGAAGAAGCTGTTTTTGAATCTGTTCGTGCATGTTCTCAGAGTTTTGTATCTCCTGCCCGATGGAAGAAGTTGGAAGAGTGAGTAAGCCGGGTGGGAGGGGTTTTTGATTATGCTGCCCGCTTTCCCCAGGCAGCGGGAGGTATAGATAGAGTCAATGGATGGGAGGCAGTTTTGTGTGATGGACTGGGCTGTGTTCATGACTCTCTGAAGTTTCTTGCGGTCTTGGGCTGAGCAGTTGCCATACCAGGCTGTGATGCAGCCAGAAAGGATGCTTCCTATGGGGCATCTGTAAAAGTTGCTAAGAGTCAGTGTGGATTTGCTGCATTTCCTTAGTTTCCTGAGGAAGTATAGGCGCTGTTGTGCTTTCTTGGTGGTAGCATTGACGTGGGAGGACCAGGACAGATTTTTGGTGATGTGCATACCTAGGAATGTGAAGCTGTCAACTATCTCCACCTCAGCTCCGTTGATGCAGACTGGGGTGCGTATGATACTTTGCTTCCTGAAGTCAATGACCAGCTCTTTGGTTTTTCAGGCATCAAGGGATAGATTGTCGCAGCACCACTCCACTAGGTTCTCCGTCTCCCTCCTGTATTCTGACTCATCACATGGTCGTGACATCAGCAAACTTGTAGATGGAGTTGGAACCATATTTTGCCATGCAGTTGTGTGTGTACAGGGAGTGCTGCCTTGCGGGGCCCCGTTATTGAGGACTATCATGGAGGAGGTGTTGTTTATTCTTACTGATTGCAGTCTGTGGGGAATAAAGTCGAGGATCCATTTGCAGAGTGAGGAGCCAAGTCCTAGGTTTTTGAGCTTTGATATGAGCTTGGCTGGGATTATGGTGTTGAAGGAGGAGCTGTTGTCAATAAATAGAAGTCTGATGTAGACGTTCTTGTTGTCGAGATGCTCAAGGGATGAGTGTAGGGCCAGGGAGATGGCGTCTCTGTGGACTGGTTGCGGCAGTATGCAAATTGCAGTGGATCTAGGCATTCTGGGAGTATGGAGCTGATGCGCTTCATGACCAACCTCCTCAAAGCACTTCAAAGGGGCAGCAGGGTAGCATGGTGGTTAGCATAAATGCTTCACAGCTCCAGGGTCCCAGGTTCGATTCCCGGCTGGGTCACTGTCTGTGTGGAGTCTGCACGTCCTCCCCCTGTGTGCGTGGGTTCCTCCGGGTGCTCCGGTTTCCTCCCACAGTCCAAAGATGTGCGGATTGGCCATGCTAAATTGCCCGTAGTGTCCTAATAAAAGTAAGGTTAAGGGGGGGGTTGTTGGGTTACGGGTATAAGGTGGATACGTGGGTTGAGTAGGGTGATCATGGCTCGGCGCAACATTGAGGGCCGAATGGCCTGTTCTGTGCTGTACTGTTCTATGTTCTATTACGATCGATGTCAGGATAATTAAGATTTTTCAACTTTTATCCCCACTCTCCCATTTCTCCTTCCTTTTTTTGGAGATGGTCCAAATTCACTCCTCCTATTGGCTGCAAATGTAGGATGCAAATCTTCTTGCATCACCCCACCTTTGCACCTGCTTATGCGCCATAAGCACCAGTTTACATTTCATCACAAAGAAATGCACATTTTCTTCCTGATCCACCATACATTCTCTTGTCAACATCTTACTCAAGCTCCCCAATGCAACTATATCATCAGGTAAATCAATAGGTAAGACCACTTCCTACCATATCAGAGCAGAAAGGCTCCCCTCCTGGTTCTTATTCAGCGATCACTCGTTAATGAGTATGATTGTCTCCCTAAGAAACTCCGTGTCACTGGTCACGGGTTCTGTGGGTCCTTGCTTGGCTGATGTGTCCGATCCTAGAGCCGCATCTTCGGCCGCACACTTGGCAGGTTTTCCCCGGAGGTGGGATCGGTCCTTGGACCACTGTTATTCCTTTCTTGAAGATGGTGCTGATGACGGCACCCCTGAGGTCGGCAGGAATTTCTTTTCTCCCAGATTTTCAGGAAAAGCTGCTGGAGATGCTGGGTGATTTCTTCTCCTCCCAAGTTTTAAAATCTCCACTGGGATCCCGTCCACTCTTGCGGCTTTTCCATTCTTCACCTGTTTAATGGCAGCTTCAACTTTGTTTCTGCCTTGTGTGAGCCCAAGGTCATCATTGATGGGGAGTTGGGGATTTCCTCAAACACATCCTCATCTAAGATTGTATCATGGTTTGGGAGTTCTTTGAAGTCTTCTCTTCATCGTAGGCTGATAGTCCATACTCCGCACCCGTTTGAGGCCTAGCGTGTTGGATTCATAATTGCCTTTGTGGCACTGAGGTATCCCTGGGTGTTGGGCTTGTCGGCGCGTGAGCTGCAGCTTCTTCACTTTCTCTGTCCAACATTGGTTCTTGATTTCTCTTGTTTTTCTTTGTATTTCTGCTTTGATGAGCTCTCTTTATCTTGCTGGTTATGTCATTTTGCCAGGCATAGAGAGCTTTCTTCTTCTTGCCGTTGAGGTCTTCGATGATGTGATTGTTCTCGTCGAACCAGTCTTGGTGTTTCCTGTCTTCTAGGTGATGGTTTCTTCACAGCTTGAGCTGATGGCTGCCTTCAACTCTTTCTAGTTTTCCTCCACTCCATTAGAACAGACTCTTGGAGATTTTGGAGAAGATACTGTTGGACGTTCACTAACATGCTTGGCTCTTGACGCCATTCAATGTTGATCATTTTTCTGAGCTGTTTCTTCAGCTTCTGCTGCTTCTGGTGGAGTTTGATGGCCATAGAGGAGTGGATGAGACAATGGTCTGTTCAGCAGTCATCTGCACAGGTCATTACTTTGTGGGATGAGGGCATTTGGTCTCTGGATCAGACAATGATGAAGTCGATCACATGCCAGTGCTTTGATCGTGGATGGCTCCAGGAAGTCTTAGACTTCTCTTTTTGGTGGAACAGTGTATTAATGATGATAATCTGCAATTCCGTGCATCTGGTGAGTAAGAGAACCCTGTTGGAGTTGCAATTTTTAACACCTTCCTCTCAGATGGTTCCTTTCCAGAGTGGGAGTCCTTTCCGACCCAGGTGTTGAAGTCCCCAAGAAGGATGATCTTATCTTCCTTGGGAATGTTGGAGAGAATGGTGTCCAGGGTGGAGTAGAAGCCTTCTTTAGACTCATCTTTGGCATCAAGGATTGAGACGTAGGCACTGACGACTGTTGCCTGCTTGGCAAGTTGTAGGCCGAGGGTCATGAGGTGCTTATTGATGCCGACAGGGAGCTCCACGTGTCGGTTGATGAGTTTGTTCTTGATGGTGAATCCAATTCCATGTATCCTGGATTGATCCTCAGGTTTTTCTTTCCAGAAGAAGGTGCAACCACCGTCATCTTCCTTCAGCTGCCCTTCGCCTGCTCTTCGAGTCTCTTGCAGGGCGGCGATGTCAATGTTGAAGTGCCTGAGTTCACGGACAACAAGGGCAGATCTCCATTCAGGTTGATTGTTTTGCTCATTATCCATGCGGGTCCGTACATTCCAGGTTCCAAAATTCAGTTTAACTTTGATTTACTGACCACAGGTAGATGAGTCTGCTGGATTTTCCAGCCAGGTTGAGGATGGAACTGACTATTCTTAGGGCCCCCTTTCCCCATGCGGGGTGAGTAGAGGGAATCCTGATGAGGGCTGCTCAGTTGTGAAGAAAGCTACCAATGCTGTACTGTTCATATTCCAAGAATGGGATGACTGAATCAATCTCCATCGCCTACCTGCCGGTCGGATGCTAGGGACTTCCTCCCCTCCGACCTCACCATCATGGGTGATCCTGCCAGGAGCTTAACACTCCTGACGGCATCTTGGGATCAACGGAATGTTCAAACCTCTCCACCATGGCAAGATGGCAATCCTAGAAAAAGCCCTCTCTGGTACAGAACAATTAATGCAATGCATGGTTTGTTTAAATATAAGGCGTCATCTTAAGTTCACAATGTTTTAGCCATTCCTTCAAACTATTCTTAAAAACAAAAATCTAACCTTATTTTGGCCATTAAGACAGCATCAGCTCAAGATTCAGCAGAGCTCCGTAATAAAACAATAAGACAATTTTGCTTCTTCAGACACAACTGCTTTCTTGTCCCCCAACTATCTTGGCTGTTAATTGTCCAACAGAAAGTCAGATCTGAACCATTTAATATTAAACTGTGGTTAAAAAAATAAAATCCATATATATTACAGAGTCTAAAACTTAGTAGAATTATCAGATTGTGACAGGAGCCCAGATAGAGTTGATAGGGTGGAACTGTTTTTACATGTGGAAGGATCATGTATGAGGGGACACAGAATTCAAGTAATTGGCAAAAGAAGCAAAAACAATATGAGAAAAAACGTTTTCATGCAGCAAGTATGTTAAGGTCTGGAATGCACTGCTTGGGTGTGTGGTAAAGGCACAGGTTAAATCTTGGGCAGCAGGGTAGCATTGTGGATAGCACAAATGCTTCACAGCTCCAGGGTCCCAGGTTCGATTCCGGCTTGGGTCATTGTCTGTGCGGAGTCTGCACATCCTCCCCGTGTGTGCGTGGGTTTCCTCCGGGTGCTCCGGTTTCCTCCCACATCCAAAGATGTGCAGGTTAGGTGGATTGGCCATGATAAATTGCCCTTAGTGTCCAAAATTGCCCAACACGGGTGGGGTTACTGGGTTATAGGGATAGGGTGGAGGTGTTGACCTTGGGTAGGGTGCTCTTTCCAAGAGCCGGTGCAGACTCGATGGGCCGAATGGCCTCCTTCTGCACTGCAAATTCTATGATTTAAAAAAAAAAAATCGAAGCATTCAAAATGGAATTAGACTGTTATCTGTAAAGGAAGAATGCGCAGGGTTACGGGGAGAAGACGGGAGGTTGGCACTGAGTCAATTGCTTACACGGAGAGTCAGTGCAAATAGAAAGGGCTGAATGGTCATCTTCTGTGCTGTAACAATTCTGTAATTCTGTTTCACACAGCCAGAAATTGACCATGTGAATCCACAAAATATGCATTAACCTTAAATCACTCACCATTAAAGGGAAGCGATGGCGCAGATGCTGAAATTTGAATTCAATAAAAATCTGGAATTAAAACCACATGACCATGAAACCCATCTGGTTCACTAAGGGCAGCACAGTAGCATAGTGGTTAGCCCAGTTGCTTCACAGCTCCAGGATCCCAGGTTTGATTTCCGGCTTGGGTCACTGTCTGTGCGGAAGTCTGCACGTTCTCCCCGTGTCTGAGTGGGTTTCCTCCGGGTGCTCTGGTTTCCTCCCACAGTCCAAAGATGCGCAGGTTATGTGGATTGGCCATGCTAAATTGCCCTTAGTGTCCAAAAAAGCGGAGGTGAGGTTACGGGGATAGGGTTGAAGTATGGACTTAGGAAGGGTGCTTTTTCCAAGGGCTGTTGCAGATTTGATGGGCTGAATGGCCTCCTTCTGCACTGTAAATTCTATGATTCTATGATAATGTTCTGTAGAGATGCGTATTTGCCATCCTTACCTGGTGTGGCCTACATGTGACTCCAGATCCACCGCAATGTGGTTGACTCTTCAATTGGGAGTGGGCAATACATGCTGGCCCAGCCAATGATGCTCACCTCCCATCGATGAACAGAAAACGCAATTGATCTTAACTCGTGACTGCTCTAGGTATGGCAATTCCATGGGCCTTTTAGCGTGCAATTCCTTCTATATCCCTATCAATCCTGGTTCTAAAAAGATCTTCATTATTCTTTCAGGTATTCATTTTTAGCTGAGATTACCTACATTTCCATCTTTTGTGAAATGTTGTTCGGTACTTTTAAATTTTATGCTAACCTTTACTCTCTCCATTCAGTCTTCTACAGAATGACTTACTTCTGCTGTGAAGCTCACTTCCTAATTTGAAGCGGTAAACTTCAGAACAACCCTTGTCACTCTGCTCCAACTCAAAGTTGTGCAGTGTGGTTGTGCAGATATGTTACAAAATAATTTTTATATCATTGTGAATATTTTTTCTGACTTTACTTGTAATTTGACCAACTTTGTTTCCCGATCTGATAATCTGCAATTTGCTTTGGATGCTATGGGGAATTTTGTGTGTGTTTTTTTTTGCGTTAGTGGATTGTACAACATATTTCTATATTTTAAACCTTTTGTTAATTTCTGCATCTTTGCCCGAGTGAGTTTTATTGCTAAAACGGTCTCTTTACTTGTTAACTTTCGGAACCTGGCTGGCTGATTTCTTGCACCGAGCTACATACACAGTTAAATATATACTGAGTTGGCGATATCACTTCCATTTTAAATTCAAACTCTATTGTAACCAACTGGGAAGTGGGACAAAGATGGATTGGTTTACCCCTCCTTACCTGGGTTCTTGATATACTTTCCTAATAATTGAAAGAAGGTTAGAATAACTTGCTATGGTGCTAGTAAAACGAAGGGAACCTTTCCCATCTATTGTGCTTATAAGGGACTTGGCATAGCGATATTTACCATTGGATTCCATTGTTGAAACCTTTTATGATTTTGTGTGCAATGCACATCATTTTACAGGTCCAGGTTCTTGCATTATAACCCCAAATTATCTTTTCAGTACTATTTTGTCAAAGATAGGAAAGTTTAAGCACATGACCTAGGGTTGACGGTGATTCCATAAATGTGATGAGTTCATGATCCAGCTGTGTGATCTGCGTACGTTTGTAGCAAATACATTGCTTTTTTTACTGACGTGCGCTAAATATTCTTTGAATCAGCAGCTCGTTCAAGAGAAGTAACATCAGGTAGCTTAGTAGTAGTGATATTCTTCACTGAAAATTGCCATGTGGCATCAAAGCAATATAAACAATAATTCAAAGATGGACGAAGCCAATAATCTAAATGGCTTGCAATGCTGGACAGGTGGATTTATTATCTGTAAGTGATGGTTCAAAACAGTAAAATTTCATGCAAGACGACCGTTTTTATTTTTATGCTCTTCTTAACCTTTTCAGGTATTACACTGTTAGATACAGAGAGAAGGGAGAATCAGCCAAATGGGATTATAAAATATCTAAGACGTACAGGCGAGTTCTGATTGACAAGCTCACTTCAGATTCCATATACGAATTCTCTGTTCGAACCTCACAAGGAGACAGAGATGGCAAATGGAGCGTTTCAGTCTTCCAACGAACACCAGAATCAGGTATGTTGTTAATGCTCGGTACTCAAAAGTCACTCCAAATACAACACTATATTCAAACTGCAATTACAAGCTGCTGCTGACAGTTCCAAGTTATTTTTTTGTGTTAAAAGTTAAAATAATATATTAATTCAAATTAAGCAACTTTGATTTATCAGGAATAGCCTGTCGTTCCTAAACATTGGGGGGATTGAATTCAATGGTGTAACTAGTTTTGAATAAACCTGATTTTGTTCTGCATTAAATAACCTTACAACCATTACTCGAAAGACCTATGTGACTAATTATTTCAAATGTCAGTAGGGTGTTAGGTATGTCATCTTCCTCTGCTGTTAATTCTAATGATAGGGTGACACAGTGGTTAGCACTGCTCCCTCACAGCACCAGGCACCCAGGTTCAATTCTGGCCTCCGGCGACTGTCTGTGTGGAGTTTACACTTTCTCTCCGTGTGATGGAACCATCAATTCACCAGACACGTGTTTCCGATATGAATATAGGCTTTAATCCACTTACTACAGAGCCAGCCTGTTACCCGTTGATGAACTCTCAGTGAACTGCAGGCTGACTCTGGACAAGGGTATTTATACAGCAGCACAAGGGGGAGGAGTCGTGGGCAGAACCAAGGATGGAGCCCTGTACAGCTCCTGAGCATTCCCAGAGCTACTCCCCCTAGTGGTCGGGTAACGCTACTGTGCTTACAAAGATACAGTGTGAATTACCATGTTACATTCACCACACCCTGTCTGCGTTGGTTTCCTCCGGGTGCTCCAGTTTCCTCCCACAGTCCAAAGTTGTGCGGGTTAGATCGATTGTTCATGATAAATTGCCCCTTACTGTCCAGGGATATGCAGGTTAGGTGGAGTTACGGGGATAGGGTGGAGGAGCGGGCCTGGGTCGGGTGCTCTTTCAGAGGATAGTTGCAGACTCGATGGACTGAATGGCTTCCTTCTGCACTGTAAAAATTCTATTGTATAATTGGCTTTTGAGTGTCTCGTTTGTATAACCATGAGTGACAAAGCTTTATTCCTGCTTGTTCATGTTAAGCTGGATATATATGGCCATGCTGTTTTAGATACTGGCTGTGCTGAAAAATGTCAGAAAATGTGTGGGACTGAAGAGGTTTTTTCTGTAACGTGTGCTTTGATGGAAATTTTAGAATGGATTGTAATTTCTCTGAGGCAAGTAAGTACTGAGAGTGAGCTTTGTAAAGAGATACCGCTGCTATAGTGTATTACTAAAATTCTTTAAAGCCACAAGGGACTCGGCAATGCCAATCGCACTGTTTCATAAATCAAGAGACAAACTCTAAAGGATCAAGAGATTTGCTGTAAAAATCATGAGTTGCCATTTTTTCCAAACATAAACTAATGCAGATTGACATTTGTTTTATAAAGCTTATAAACTTCTTTAGCATTAACAGGTCAGAGCTCTTTAAAAAAAAAACTACATTACTACATCTGAAAATGCTTTACAACAAACTGGTTACACAAATCCTCTCTGTTATCCCAGCATGTTTTAAAGAAGGATCAGCTCTCCCACCACCGTAAAATGATAGGGAAAAAGGAGCCTATTTGGCTGATTATACCTGTGTGCTATTCTGCTGAGTTATCCACATTCCTGCTCCTTCACCAAGTCCCTTCCCTTTTTCCTGCCTGCCCCTCTAATTTTAGGCACTGCCTTTTACTGGGACAAATGTTCAACCAGTATCTCATCCAAATGCTCTCCAGTCAGTTATTGAGAGAATAAAGCATCACAGAGAGGACTGAGATATAAAGCAGAGCACGGCAGCAGCATCAGAGAACAAAGCATCACAGAGAGGACTGAGATATAAAGCAGAGCACGGCAGCAGCATCAGAGAACAAAGCGCCGTGGGCGAGGGAGAGCAGAGCGCCACAGGAGTGGGAATAGAGCGCCGTGAGCGAGGGAACAGAGCACCGCAGGCGAGAGAGCAGAGCCCCGCAGGCAGGAAATCAGAACGCCGTGGGCGAGAGAGAGCGGAGCGCTGTGGGGCGCGAGGGAAAGCAGAGCACCGCGGGTGAGTGAGCGGAGAGTGCAAGAGAGCATGCCGGGAGCAACGCCTGGCATAGCTAAAAATGATGTGTCGATTGACGAAGCTACAACACAGAGCTACTTGTGTACCAAACAGCATAAGAACAAAGAACAATCCAGCACAGGAACAAGCCCTTCGGCCCTCCAAGTCTGTACCGGTCATGATAATACCCTTGGCCAAAACCCTCAGCACCTCCTTATTCCCTATCCATCTATACCCATCCTATCCATATATTTGTTGAGATGCCTTTTGAATGGCGTTAATGTATCTGCTTCCACAACCTGCCCTGGCAATGCGTTCCAGGCATACGCCACCCTCTGCGTAAAAAAACCTGCCTTGCACATCTCTAAACTTTTCCCCATAGACCTTAAACCTATGCCCCCCTCCACCCTGGGAAAGAGTGCCTGCCCATCAACTCTATCCATGCCCCTCATGATCTTGTAGACCTCTATCAGGTCACCCCTCAAGCTCCGTCATTCTAATGAAAACAGTCCGAGCCTATTCAGCCTCTTTGTATAGCTAACACCCTCCAGACCAGGCAACATCCTGGTAAACCTCTTCTGCACCCTCTCCAAAGCCTCCACATCCTTCTGGTAGTGTGGCGACCAGAATTGTGCGCAATATTCCAAGTGCGGCCTTACCAAAGTCTATACAACTGTAGCATGTCTTGCCAGTTTTTATACTCAATGCCCCGTCCAATGAAGGCAACCTTGCCAATTGTGTGGCCACTTTCAAAGATCTGTGGACTTGCATGTCCAGATCTCTCTGACTTTCTACATTCCTAAGAGTTTTGCCATTTACGGTATATTTCCCCTCCATGTTAGACCTACCAAAATGCATTACCTCACGATTTGTCTGGATCAAACTCCATTTGCCATTTCTCTGCCCAAGTCTCCAACCTATCTATGTCCTGCTATATGCGCTGACAATCCTCAACAATACCTGCCATTCCACCAACCTCGGTGTCATCCGCGAACTTACTTATCAGACCAGCTACACTTTCCTCCAAATTGTTTATGTTTTGTTATGGGCCAGGGTTTAGAAAACACCAAAGTATATTATGAAGTTCACCTGACCTATAACTATTTATTGATTTTGGTTACGATGAGCACAAGAGCCTGCCTTTCAGGTATTATTCAACAGAGTTCTTGGGCGCTTTTAATAAAAAAACAAGCTTTATTCTATGAATTTAGTTAACATCGTTATGAACACACACAGTAAGAATTATTATCAGGGCAGCACGGTGGCCTAGTGGTTAGCACAACTGCCTCACGGCGCTGAGGTCCCAGGTTCGATCCCGGCTCTGGGTCACTGTCCGTGTGGAGTTTGCACATTCTCCCCGTGTCTGCGTGGGTTTTGCCCCCACAACCCAAAAATGTGCAGAGTGGGTGGATTGGCCAAGCTAAATTGCCCCTTAATTGGAAAAAAATAATTGGGTAATCTAAATTTAAAAAAAAAAAGAATTATTATCAACTACAAACGTAAAGACCCTGCACAACTACAGTAATCTATGTATAACTCTTAGGAAATTTCCCCCTTAACTGTTCCAATTTAATAACACGATCCAATAAACCAAAAATCCTTCTTTACCAAAACAGTAGGTAATTATAATAATTGGGTTTCTTCCTTGGAATAACTCTTTAAAATTGAAAATAGAGAGACGGGCCAAAATACTTCTCTGACTGAGTACAGCAGCCAAATGTGAAAAACGAAAGTTAAAAACTCAGAGCCAAACTACAGCACCCAAATGTGAAAAACGAAAGTTAAAAACTCAGAGCCACAAACCAGCTCCAAACCAAAGCGAAAAGTAAAACCAACTCCCAGAGCCATAGCCCAACTCCACGCACATCACTGAAGCCATGTGATAAGACAAAAATATTTCTTAAAGGGACACTCACATGACAGTATACTACAAACACCAGAGGCCCCAGCAAAGATCACTGTGGAATGCCACTAGTCACAACCTTCCATTCAGAAAAACACCCTTCTACTGCTACCCTTTGCCTTCTGTGACCGAGCCAGTTCTGTATCCATCTTACCACCTCTCCTCTGATCCTGTGTGACTTCACCTTTTGTACCAGTCTGCCATGAGGCACATTGTCAAAGGCAAGTATTAGACAGAGCTAAGCGATTCCACATCAGACACATCAGATCTAAGCTCTGCAGTCTTGCCACATCCAGCCGTGAATGATGGTGGACATTTAAACAACTCCCTGGAGGAGGAAGCTCCACAAAGATCCCTATCCTGAATGATGGAGGAGCCCATCTGTGCAAAAGATAAGACTGAGACATTTGCAACAACCTTCAGCCAGAAGTGCCGAGTGGATGATCCATCTCGGTCTCCTCCGGAGGTCATCAGCATTACAGATGTCAGTCTAAAGCCAATACGATTCAGTCCACATGATACCAAGAAATGTCTGAAGGCACTGGATATGGCAAAGGCTACAGGCCCTGACAATGTTCCAGCAATAGAAGACTTGTTCTCCAGAACATGTTGCACCCCTAGCCAAGCAGTTCCAGTACAGCTACAACACTGGCATCTACCCAGCAATGTGGAAAACTATCCAGGTGTGTCCTGTACACAAGAAACAGCATAAATCCAACCCAGCCAATTACCAACCTATCAGTCCACCCCCTGTCATCAGCAAAGTGATGGAAGGAGTCATCAACAGTGCTATAAAGTGGCACTTACTCAGCAATAAACTACTCACGACCACTCAGGTTCTGCCAGGGTCACTCAGCTCCTGACCTCATTAAAGCCTTGGTTCAAACATGGATAAAAGATCTGAATGCTGGAGGTGAGGTGAGAGGGACTGCCCTTGACATCAAGGCAGCATTTGGCTAAATATGGCTTCAAGGAGCCCTAGAAAAATTGGAGTCAATGAGAATCGGGGGGAAAGTTCTTCACTGGTTTGAGTCATAACTGACACAAAGGAAGATGGTTGAGGTGGTTGTAGGTCAATCATTTCAGCTCCAGGACATCACTGCATGAATTCCTCAGGGTAGTGTCTGAGGCCCACCATCTTCAGCTGCTTCATCAATGATCTCCCTTCCATCATAAGGTCAGAATTGGGGATGTTCGCTGATGATTTCACAGTGTTCAGCACCATTCCCGACTCCTCAGATAATGAAATAGTCCATGTCCAAATGCAGCAAGACCTGGACAATATCCAGGCTTGTGCTGACAAGTGACAAGTTACATTTGCGCCACACAAGTGCCAGGCAATGACCATCTCCGACAAGAAAGGATCTAACCATCGCCCCTTGACATTCAATGACGTTACCATTGCTGAATCCCCACAATCACCATCCTTGGGGTTACCGTTGATTAGAAACTGAACTGAACTAACCATATTAATACTGTGGCCAGCAGAGCAGGCCAACGGCTAGGAATCCTACGGGGAGTAACTCACCTCCTACCCCCCAAAGCCTGTCCACCATCTACAAGGCACAATCCTGGATGAGTGCAGGTCCTACAACGCTCCACGAGTACCACTTCATCCTTGATCCTGGTAGGCCATGGTTCAGACTGCTTGTGGACTTTGCAGGACCTTTCCTGAACCACATATTTCTGGTTGCCGTAGATGCACATTCTAAATGGTTGGAAGCACATATCATGAGTAATATTATAGCTCTTGTGATAATTGTGAAGCTGTGATATATTTTTGCAACTCATGGTCTACCAGATTCACTGTTTTGGATAACGGCATTACATTTACAAATGAATTGTTTCAAGAATTCATACAAAAGAATGATATAAGCCATGTGCTTGCTGCACTATTTCATCTGTCTTCAAATAATTTGGCGGAACGAGCTGTTCAAACTCAGTAGGAGGGATTGAAGAGCATTGCAGATGATATTTTGAGTACAAACTCTTGGAATCTTATCATGCCACAATTCACAACCGGGCTCTCTCCAGCAGAATTGTAATGAGCAAAAAGGCCAAAGTTTCATCTGCTTCATCCAAATCTCGGAGAAAAATTGAGCAGGAGACATAAGAAGCAGAAGGAGGGTCACGGCTACCACACCGAAGAGATATGGTTGCAATTTGGAGGGTTTCTGAGTGCAGAATTTATTTGATTAGAAATGATACATTACATTTGTAAACCCACGGGTTTTGTTTTTAAAGAGTCTTGAATATTAACTGAATGAGTGAGACATTTTCTGCCCCTGTTCTTTGTGGTAATTAATTCTTTCACGACCTTCAAATGCAGCCCCTACTTCCAGTCCTGAGAACTTTGAGGTGAAGCCATTCGGTGCAGGGGGAACAACGGTGACTGCATCCTGGGATCCGCCTATTAACAGCAAGGGAAAGGTCACAGGTAGGAGATTTCATGATTTTATGACAATTTCACTAAAATCAGGGAATAAAGGAAAGTAAGATCGCCATAGTCCCAGATGACCATAGGTTATTATCCCCTTTGAGGCAGAGAGCTAACTGGTGGTAATTTAACCTGAGGATCACCACACCTTGAGCGAGGGGCAAGGTTGAGAAGGCATGACTAACCTCATGCTTTTCCATGAATTATCTCAGCTGGTACGGGAGTTGAATCCATGCTGTTGGCCCCGCTCTGCATCACAAACAGCTGTCCAGCCAACTGAGCTAATACCCAAATGATTGTTATATTCTTTTCTGCTTTACAATATTTTGGGCGAAGAGATGAAAAGTGAATCTTTGTAATGCAATATCAAATAGAATTCTCACCATTGAAATGAGAGCAGCTGTTGCTTTAAACAGAGTCCGAAAGGTTCATATCTTTTAAGCTCCTGGAAAATGTAACCATAATCAAACAAAATATTCAGATTCAAGCAAATAGAAAATTGAATTTTTCCTTGAAAGCTGTCGACAATGGTATAAAGTTTATCTGGGCGGTTAGACTAAATAACAGATCAGCAAATTAACATGGAAACACTAGCATCCATGGCAGAATTTCAGAACCAATAACAAGACTGCCAGAGTGAAAAAAGGTGAAAACTATCGTCTTGAATTGGTGGTATAAACTGGGGCTGGTTGAGCCCAGTGGGCTAAACATCTGGCTTGTAATGCAGAACAATGCCAGCAGCGCAGGTTCAATTCCCGTACCGGCCTCCCCGAACAGGCGACGGAATGTGGCGACCGGGAGCTTTTCACAGTAACTCCTTTGAAGCCTACTTGTGACAATAAGCGATTATTATAGTCTCCATCCCAGGCCCCATATTGGACCTGAAGAAACAGAGCTTGTTGTTTCGTCCTGGAGACCCAATGTCAGTCCATGAAGCTTGGAAAGAGTCCACTAACTTAATCATAACTGACCAGGATGACTAGAGAGTCATTGAGTTTTTACAGCACAGAGAGAGGCGTTGCAACCCATCGTGTCCACTATCAAGCACCTATTTATTCTAATCCCATTTTCCAGCACTTGGCCTGCAGCTTTGTATGCTCTGGCAATTCAAGTGTTCATCTAAATACTTCTTAAAAGTTGTGAGGGATTCCGCCTCCACCACCTCTGGGTGAAAAAGTTTTTTCTCAAATCTCCTCTGAACTGCCTGCCCCTTAACTTAAATCTATGCCCTTGGTTATTGCCCCCCTCCCCACTAATGGAAAACGTTCCTTCCTATCGATGCTATCTGCGCGCCTCATATTATACACATTTAGCATGATATGTGTGTGTGTCTGCCACACCTTAATATTTCTCAGAACCAATCAAAAGTTTCCCTTGAAACAAGTGAAACAAAACTTATAAATGGGTCCACTTGTATTACTAATTTTAACATTTAAAATCTTTGAGCTACAGGTGCATGAAATTTTCATAACCTGGTTGGGTGGGGGAAGTGGTGTGGCTCAGAAGTAAACTGATTGAGAACCCTATGTTATAGTGTGTTTGAATGATTTAAAATTCAATCATCATGGCTAGGGGCAGCACGGTAGCACAGTGGGTAGCACTGTTGCTTCACAGCTCCAGGTTCCCAGGTTCAATTCCCGGATTGGGTCACTGTCTGTGCAGAGTCTGCACGTTCTCCCCGTGTCTCCATGGATGTCTTTTGGGTGCTTCGGTTTCCTGCCACAAGTCCCGAAAGATGTACTATTAGATAATTTGGACATTCTGAATTCTCCCTCTGTGTACCCGAGCAGGCGCCGGAGTGTGGCGACTTGGGGCTTTTCACAGTAACTTCATTGCAGTGTTAATGTAAGCCTACTTGTGACAGTAAAGATTATTATTATTAGGGTTAGAAATCTTAAGCAGGATTCTCCGACCCCCCCGCCGAGTCGGAGAATCCCCGGGGGGGGGGGCGGTGCAAATTCCGCCCCAACGCCGGCAGTCGTATTCTCCAGCACCGGTTTTCAGGCGGGGGCGGGGTTCACGCCATGCCGGTCGGGGGCCGTTGGTAGCGCCCAGCCCCCCCACCAAGCAATTCTCCGGGCCCCAATGGGCCGAGCGGCTGCCCGTTTTTTGCCAATCCCGCCGGCGTGAATTAGATATGGTCCCACACGGCGGGACCCGGCAGGTAAGTCGGCTAGGATGGTCCTGAGGAGGGGCGCAGGGGGATTCGATGCCCGGGGGGGGGGGGGGGGGGGGGGGGGCATGGTGGCCTGTCCCGCGATGGGGGCCCACCGATCTGCGGGCGGGCCTGTGCCGTTGGGGCACTCCTTCCATCCGCGCCGGCCCCTTCAGGGCTCCGCCATGGCCGGCACGGAGAAGTGAGCTCCCGTGCATGCGCCAGAACACGCTGGCGGTTCAGCGCATGCGCGGCATTACGCCGCCCCTTTGCCGCATGTACGGACTCTCGCAGTCCCTTCGGCGCCGGCTGGTGCGGTGCCAACCCCTCCGGTGTCCACCTAGCCCCGGGCGTGCGGAGAATCACGGAGTGGTTCGTGCCGGTTTTCCGGCAAGGAGAATCCCGCCCCTGATTTCAGTTTAGAACATGAAACTTCCTGATTTTATTTCTGCCTTATTTCAGTTGTTTAATTTCAAGCAAGGTATTCGTGGGAAGTTAGTTATTTTTGGGTCCCTCGATTGGGAAAGTGTATATCCGATAGGGTTCCTGCTCCTGATCGCTGTTACCTGTCTTTATACAAATTGTATGTATTGCTGTAAGGCGAGGAGACCTTCAAGCTGAGTTTTGATGCCTTCCCATAGTAGTTTACACTGCTCACATTCCCCATCGTTGTTCACACTGCAATATTGGCCATTTGGAAAAAATACTGCTAAGTGCTCGTTTCCTGTAGGATCATACCCAGTAAAACAGTCAGGAGAGGAGTGAACAATGTAGAACAAATTGGCAAGATAAAGATCGTGTCCTTGAAATACAACTTGTTCATTCAAATATTAATTGAATTTCATTTAAATTCATGTTTTGTTCATGTATTATACTGACGATCTAAACGTTACATGTTAATTATCTCATGAATGTTTAGTTAAATGTATTGCCTTCAAATGAAAATAGAAAGATTTTGGTGGAAAAAAGTTCAATATCAAGGTCAGATCGTATTATTTTGTAAAAGGTAAGTTAATTGTTTTAACTAGATCCAGTTTGTCAATACATACCAGCTAATTTTATATTCATATGTCAATATTTCTTTCAGTGAAATAGTTCTTGTATATTTAATATGTTGCTGATCTAGATAATTGTGAATTTTCTAGATAATTTTCTAGATTTGGTCAGTGTATCCTGTATTAATGCTATCTAATTTTTGTGATAGATTCCAGTTGTTGTTTAGTGCATTGCTAATCAGTAAACATTAGCAATGCACCCTGTGATTCATTCTTCCCATACAGTATCTCCAGTGGAAAAGCAGAGTTGTTTTCAGTTGTCTCCTTCCAACCATCTGCCAAATCGTTTCAGAATACATTGTTTCATACGCCCCGGCTCTCAAACCATTCGGAGCAAAGACTGTTACTTTTACTGGGGACGTTACAACTGCTATAGTTGATGGTCTGCAACCTGGGGAGCGCTATATTTTCAAAATTCGAGCAGCAAACCGGAGAGGGCAAGGTCCTCAATCTAAAACTCTCAGTGTTGCTATGCAAAAAAGTAAGCATTGTACTCCTTTATGATGTGGCCTTCTATCAGCTCCAAGCTTATCACTGGCAAAAACACCCTGAATTACATTTATTGGCTGCTTTGCAAGTTCTATCTGAGCACAGTTCATCACAACTGAAGTTGCACTAAAAATTATAGATGCCCTTATAATACTGGTGGGTCATGGACTAATACCATGAGTTTGAACTCATGATTGGTTAATGCAATTATTACTAATTTAGCACTTCCACTAATGAGAGAAACATTTCAGAGAGAAGTTCCAACCATTTGTACATTAACGTTCCACAGTATAATTTTTGAACCATTTGTTTGACCTTAATGTAAGAATGAAATTTAAGCAACAAAGGACTGGGAAATCAACTTGTCATATGGTATCAAATGGGAATAGTGATCGAATATTATAGAAACAGCAGTAAAGACTGAAACATTTTGGAAATACATTGATTTTAGATGAGATTGGATTTTGATTTATTGTCACGTGTGCCGAGATACAGTAAAAAGTGTTGTTCTGCATCCAGTCCAGGCAGACGTTCCATACATGAAAAACATAGGACATACGATAAATAAACAATGTAAATATACAGACATCAACATCGAGGGAAGTATACAGAGTATAACACTATAACAGTAGAGAAGATGCATGGAGAGATCAGTTAAGTCCATAAGAGGGTCATTCAGGGGTCTGGTAACAGCGAGGAAGAAGCTGATTTTGAATATGTTAGTGCATGTTCTCAGACTTTTGTATCTTTTACCCGATGGAAGAGGTTGGAAGAGAGAATAACCCGGTGGGTGGGGTCTTTGATTATACTGCCCGCTAAGGCAGCGGGAGATGTAAACAGAGTAAATGGATGGGAGGTGGTTCGCGTGATGGACTGGGCTGTGCTCACAACTCTCTGTAGTTTCTTGGGCCGAGCAGTTGCCATACCATTCTGTGATGTAGTCAGATAGGATGCTTTCTATGGTGCATCTTTAAAAATAGGTCAGAGTCAATGTAGACATGCCAAATTTCCTTAATTTCCTGGAGAAGTATAGGCGCTGCTGTGTTTTTTTGGTCAACCATCTCCACCTCGGCCCCGTTGATGCAGACAGGGCTACTTCGCTTCCGAAAGTCAATGAGCAGCTCCTTAGTTTTGCTGACATTGCGGGAGAAATTTTTGTCGTTGCACAATGCCACTAGGTTCTCTATCTCCTCTTGTACTCTGACTTTTCATTGTTTGAGATCTGATCCACTACGGTTGTGTCATCCAGCTTGTAGATGGAGTTGGAGCCGAATTTTGCCACATAGTCGTGTGCATATAAGGACTGTAGTAGGGGGCTAAGTACATAGCCTTGCGGCGCCCCAGTATTCAGGACTATAGTGGGGGAGATATCGTTGTTTATTCTTACTGATTGTGGTCAATGGGTCAGAAAGTCGAGGATCCATTTGCAGAGGGAGGAGCCAAGTCCTACATTTTGGAATTTGATATGAGCTTGGCTGGGATTATGGTGTTGAAGGCAGAGCTGTAGGTAATGAATAAGAGTCTGACGTAGGAGTCCTTGTTGTTGAGATGCTCCAGGGATGAGTGTAGGGCCAGGGATATAGTGTCTGCTGTGGACTGGTTGCGGCAGTATGCGGATTGCAGTAGATCAAGGCATTCTGGAAGTATTGAGTTATTGAGTTGATGTGCCTCATGACCAACCTCTCGAAGTACTTCATAATGATAGATGTCAAGGCCACCGGACGGTAGTCGTTGAGGCACATTGCCTGGTTCTTCTTCAGCACCAGTCTGATAGTGGTATTTAGCAGTTTGACAGTATCGGTGAAGAGAGAAATAGAACTAATTTCTCAGGTTAACTACCTTTCTTTGAGGCAGCACGGTGGCGCAGTGGTTAGCATTGCTGCCTTATGGCACCGAGGTCCCAGGTTCGATCCTGGCTCTGGGTCTCTGTCCATGTGGAGTTTGCACATTCTCCCCGTGTTTGCGTGGGTTTCACCCCCACAACCCAAAGATGTGCAGGGTAGGTGGACTGGCCACATTAAATTGCCCCTTAATTGGAAAAAAATTTGGTACTCTAAATTATTTTTTAAAAAGACCTTTCTTCACAGATCTGAAACGTTAACTCTGTTTTGCTCTCGATATGTATTGCCAGATCTGCTGAGGTTCCTGCACTTTCTCTTCATTTCAGATTTTAGCATTGGCATATTTTGCTTCCTTTCTAGAAACCGCAGTTGTCTGATATACAAAATGCTAAATAGCTGGAAATGGACAAAAGATCTAGTCAGCCGTCTGTAAAGAGAAAGGACAGATTAATTCTAGGAGTAAAAAGAGAAAATGCTGGATAAACTCAACAGGGCTGGCAGCGTCTGTGGAGAGAGAAAAAGAGTTAACATTTCAAGTCCATTATGACCCACCTACAGTCTTGGTTTTGTAAAAAGGTTGTATGGACTCGAAACATTAACTGTATTCATGTTTGCACAGATGCCGCCAGACCTGCTGAGTTTATCCAGCATTTTCTGTTTTTATTTCAGTATTTCAGCATCTGCAGTTTTTTGCTTTTGTTAATTTGAGGAGTGATTTGCCTCTACATATGTTGACTGACCTGCTGCATGTTTCTACACTCGTTTATTGGAAATAATTATTTTCTCTTTTGCTGTAATAGTTAATTATATTTAAAAGAGAAAAGAGATTTTTATTCATTGCTAAATTACAAGAATGAGACTGATTTTATGAATTATGGGTTACAGAAATGTAGTTATTTTTTAGGACAGAATAATCCAGCAATTGTGAGTTCAAATCGCACCATATCAGTTTGAGAATTTGAATTGAAAACTGAGTTTTTTTTTAAAAAAGCAATAAAATGTTGGTAACTATAAGTGACAATGAATCTATTACATAGTCATAAAATTCCTCCTGATTGACTAATGGTCCTTTGGAGAAGCAAACCTGCTGTGCTCACCTTGTCTGGTCCAGGTGCAACTCCATTTCCAATGAGAACGTCAACCCTCTAGGATTGACCAGAAACTTCCAAGAATTGAAGAATCTCCAGGGCAATCCTGTGAGCAAGCTGATGGAAAAATCATGGAACCGTTTAATAAATCCTTTTTTCCCCCAATTTTCTTTATTAATTATTTTAAAAATTTTAACAGATAGGGGTGAGGAATAAAACTGTTTAATCAGCAGTCAGGAATCCTCCAAATGGATTACAAAGATCCTTTTGGCTTCTTAATTTGTGTGAGAAGGTGCAAAGATGGACATGTCAATCGACCAGCAATTAGAATGTTTGGTGGAAGTGGGATGGTTACTGGTCATATGATGAAATCTCGCCAAAACAACTCCAACCAGCCTTAATGCAGTTATCACTCAAGTGATGTCAAACTGTTCCAATAGGCTCACTGCCATGCTCTTGGGCAACCCGGGATGGGCAGGCAATGCTAAACCACGTCTTAAGAATAAACATTACCTTAAATAAAAACGGCTGGTGTAGAGCAAGGGCATGCATGTCAGCATTCGGATGACGAGACCAATGTTCTTGCACAATGTCCCACCCAAAAGCTTTGTTCTGGTGCACTGTTTTGTAAATCTTGTACAGTGGATCTCTGCTTATACATTTAATAATATGTGATTGCTTTGCCGTGCTTGAATTTTAGTTTAATTGTAAACATAAGGCAGAAAATCACAGACTGTCAAGAATCAGAATTTTTAGCCTGTTGCGTTTTCTTTAGCTGACTATAGAAACTTTTAAACTTTCAGTTTTACACAGCAATTAAATTAAAAACATTAAAATACGCATGTACTGAAGTTTCATTTATGATTACCTACTGGATTTAGACAAATTTAAAGAAAATTAGCATCAAGGGAAAGGATATTGTGAAATGTTCATGATAAATATTAGAAATTTGAAGCATGTATATGTAAGCCTTTGAATTTTGGGCTTGAGTAGTTTGGGAAAGAGCAGCCTGTGAGGTGACCTCATTTCCACTGACTGGCAAGCCTCAAAGAAGAGGACACAGTAAGGGGTAGGTCATTTATTCATTGAAGTCTTATGCAGTTAAGATGAAATGAAGAGCAACATCTTCCCTCAGAGGGTGATGAAACTTTGGAATTCCCTACCCTTGAGAGCAGTGGAGACTCAACCATTAAAAATGTTCAAGACAGAAATTGATACGTTTCTGGATATTAATGACAAAAGGCGATGTAGGATTGTATGGGAAAGTGGGGATGAAGACAATAATCGGCCGTGATGTAATTGAATGGCGGAGCATGCTCGATGGGCTGTACGACCAATTCCGGATCCTATAAAACATTCAGGATTGTGAAGGCAATGGACAAATTTCAGTCAGCCAAGTTATCGCCTTTGTTGTTCAAATATCAAGACAACATTAAAAATTATTACATTGGGGACAAGCAAGGCCATATGTAATAGAGACATGGGGCAGAATTCCCCGACCCCCCACAGGGAATCGGTGGGAGCGGGAATCGCGCCCCGCCGATCGGCGTGCCCCGCCGATCGGCGTGCCCCCAGCGGTGATTCTCCGGCCCGCGATGGGCCGAAGTCCTGCCGCTGTCATGCCTCTCCCACCGACGTGGTTTAAACCACCTCTGTGCCGGCGGGATTGGCGGCGCAAGCGGGCACCCAGGGTCCTGGGGGGAGGGGGGGGGGGCGGCGCGGGGCGATTGGACCCCGGGGGGGTGCCCCCCACGGTGACCTGGCCCGTGATCGGGGACCACCGATCGGCGGGCGGGCCAGTGCCGTGGTGGGGGGGGGGGACTCTTTTTCTTCTGCCGCCGCCACGGCCTCCACCATGACGGAGGTGGAAGAGACCCTCTCCACCACGCATGCGCCGGTGGTGATGTTAGCGGCAGCTGACGCTCCGGCGCATGCGCGGACTCACGCCAACCGGTGAAGGCCTTTCGGCCAGCCCCGACGCCGATCGGCGTAGCGCCAAAGACCATTGCCGCCAGTTTTGGCACCAGTCGGCGGAGCGGGAGCCACTCCGGCGCGGGCCTAGCCCCTAAAGGTGCGGAGAATTCCGCACCTTTGGGGAGGCCCGACACCGGAGTGGTTGGCGCCACTCCGCTATGCCGGGACCCCCCGCCCCGCCAGGTAGGGGAGAATTTCGCCCATGGATTCCAATAATATGATGGGTGGTGGCTGAAGCACTGGGTGAGCATTGTTGGATGGTTAACCTTGTTCAGTGTCCCATTTGCCTCATATTTAGGGCACATCATAAGGCAGCACTGTGGCACAGTGGTTAGCATTGTCGCTTCATAGCTGCAGGGTCTCCGGTTTGATTCCCGACTTGAGTCACTGTCTGTGCGGAGTCTGCACTTTCTCCTTGTGTCTGCATGGGTTTCCTCCAGGTGCTCCGGTTTCCTCCCACGCACGTTCTGAATTTTCCCTCTGTGTACCCGAACAGTGCCGGAATGTGGTGACTAGGGGCTTTTCACAGTAACTTCATTGCAGTGTTAATGTAAGCCTACTTGTCACAATAAAGATTATTATTATTATGTTGCTTTTTCCTAAAATGTCCCGCCGATGAAAGGGACCAATTTGCCCTGAGCCAGTTCTTTATACTAGATACCGACAGTGTAAGAAGTTAATATTGCTGCTGGGACCTGAGGTTTCAGCTCTAACCATCCCTTTGATAATCCCAATAATGTACAATATATCCAACACCATCAATGCTTTCCTAAATCAAGTGAACAGATATTTTGAGAAGTTAGTTTGTTTAGGCACATGTACATGAAGTAATTCAGCAGGGTATGTAGTGGTGCTGCACTGTCCTGGAGCTAGTTACCACAGTAGGTGGATATTGGCAATGACTCAACAAGCAGAGGGATCGAGGAATGGATTAAAAGTAGGAGTTGATCCATCAAAAGTATTTTAGCTCATTTGTTTGTTCTAATTATTTGTTACAGTTTATATTCTCTGTGTTCTCTTAAAACCCAAGGTTATTAAAGAAAAGGAAAATGCATTCTAAGTTGGCAGGAGACAGTTAGTGTAGAAGAGGTAAGCGATTTATAGTGTTGGCAGTCCTTCACCCATGAGGTGTAGTCTGTAAAATAAGTCATGATCCATTTCTTCCGCATCAGATTTTATAACTTAAACTATTCACATTTCAATCGAAGCCCTGTAATCATTTTGAGGTGGAAATTTGAATTCGTATCCTTTGCAACATTAGTTGTCATTTTCTGTGCATCATTTGCTGCACTATTTCTGAGTTTCCAACCTCTTTGTTTGAATGTTTGCTTTGCATTCCAATTTTAGAAAAATGAAAGAACGCAATCTCTAATTGAAAGATAGAGCATGGCTATGCCCTTCTGCAATTTTTTATATCCTTAATCAGCTGTTTAATTATTTAATTGCAAAAGTAGTTTGCATATTTAGTCTTGCAGAAAGCTAACATTTATATTCAACAATATGCTCTGATTTTCTTGATAGGCAATATTGCTGCAACTTCCCAACATAGGACTCAAGACAAACCTCAAATTTCTCCACGATTGGAGTTCTCTTCAGTCTCCCAGCCCTTACCCACAATCCCTTCATCAAGCCTGCCATCTTTCTCAGCTGTTTCTAAACCCATCTCTGGTTTCAGACCAAGTCTGCGAAAACCTTCCTCTCCCTTTCCTGTCTCCCGTTCACCATCGCTGCAGTCTTCTGGTTCTGATACAAAAACAGCTCAAAAAGTGACTTTCTCCTCTTCGTCGTTAATTCCTCCTGCCCCTCCCTCAACACCATTGAAACATTCAGCTACAAATTCCAGGAGGAGCAGTCAACTGCTAACTAGAACAGGATCTACCTCGTCTGCAATCCAATCCAATAAAAATCCAACTCGGCTAAGAATACCGAATTCCAAAGTGACTCTTAGAAAACCACTCACTTCTGGATCATCACCCGTTCAGACACCGAATGAAACACAAGAGCCAAGCCGAGATCGGTCTAAACTTCTGACTTCATCAGTTTATCCTGCTGCAAGATCTACTTCTGTGTTTTCAGAGGAAGATAAAGAAAAGGAAAGTGAAGAAAAGGTGGAAGAGAAAGCCAAAGAAGGAAAGAAAAAACATAAGAGTCGTATTTTAATAGAGTTGAAGAAATCTAACCATAATTCAATGTTGAGTAGACAGACCTCAATTTTCCAGTCACCGAAGTCATCCTCTGTTCCTGACCCGATACCATTCACAAGGACAGCTTCAAATTCACGATCTTCTCACACTGCATCTTCCCTGTCTTGGCCTAGTTCTAATAGAAGAACAGCGATCAGTGATCATGATAAGAAACCAGTTTCCACATCTTCATCGCACTCGGCTTCAGAAAGAAATCCTTTATCCGGGTCCAGTTTTGTTCGGACCAGGCTTGTGGCTGGCAACCCAAAAAACACACTTTTATCACGATCTAATCCTTCTCCTTCTGTCTTATCCTCGTCTTCATCATCATTAGGAAATCATAGATCTTCATTGGCAGATCCTCGCACACATTCCAGTAATGAAAAGGTATTATCTGGTCCTGATAGAAAGCAAATATTGTCGTCTTCCTTTGCAAGAAAACAAATTACTTCCAGTAGTTCCTCTCAGCACCGTCCATCTTCATCAGCTCAGTCTTCTTCTGCACCCTCAGGAAATTCAGATAAATTTTCATTATTAAATCCGAACACAGGTTCTAGTCTCTCTAATGCCATGTGGACATCAAGCACTGAAAGAAAACCAATTTCTTCCTCTGATTCTTCTTCGTCCCGTCAGTCTTCATCAGCCCACTCCTCCTCCTCTGCATCTTCAGGAGACTTGCGTTCATTTTTGCCATCAAATCAACTTTCCACTTCCAGCATTGCCAATGCTAAAATACCCGACAATAAAAGTAAGCCATCTTTCTCTTCAGTACCATTACGAACTACCTCCTCTTCATCTTCACAGGATCCCTCTCATCTAGATAAACTAGCAAATTCCTATTTAAGTCGCAATGGTGCCAACAGAGAACTTGTAACCAGTCCGCCAAAAAAATCAGTTACCTCTTTTGTGACCAAATCTATTCCTTCATCACATGTTCTGCCATCTTCAAAACATTCCAGACTACAAGCGTCTTCATTTCCTTCAGGCTCAAAGGAAATAGCTGGAAGACGACCTTTCTCTCCATCCTCACCACAACTTCCTGCATCACGTCCACTTTCCCCATCTTCACCTCAGCAACGTTTCCCAGGGATAAGAACACGGTTTCCTTCCAGGTCAGCTAGCATAGGAGACCTTTTACGTTCAGGAAGATTTCGAAAATTTGGAAAGTCTCCTCCAGATCAATGTAAGTATGCACAAAATAAAAACCGAATAGGCTGGAAACACTCGGGAGGGCTTGCAGCATCTTTGGGAAGAGAAAAAGGTCTATGATTGTCCACCAAAATGGGATAATCTTTAACGTTAAACAATTAATGGATTTGATGCAGAAGCAGTGCCAGGAAAAGAGGCAGAAGGAAGGAGGAAGGAACAAAGTGGAAATGTCTGTGATAGGGTGGAAGAAAAGAGAGTGATTCAGTAACAAAAGGAATGATTGTGAAAGTTAAAAAAGGACAAGTAAAGAAACAAAAATGAGCCCAGAGCAGGTGTTAAGTGCCTACAGTAAAATAGTATTGGGGAAGGAAGGCTTGGAAGATTTAGCAAAGAGAAGAAACTTGCATTAATGTGACCTTGGGGATGCAGATCATCTTGCTGGTCATGTGTACATATAGGGAATCCCCATCCTAAATACTAGCCCCCACATCCACTACTCACTATTCCCGGTAACCATCCTCCATTTCCTAGCCGCTGTTTGAGAAAATAGGAACAGTGGCTGCGATTTACAGCTTTCTCAAGGTCAGAAGACATCAGAATGCCTAGTAGAAAGATGAGGTATCGTTCCTTGAACTTAATTTAAGTTTCAATTGAAATGCTTAAGCCAAAGACAGAAGTCAGGATTAGAGTGGAAGTGGGTTGAGAATTAAAGAGGTAATCAAAAGCTCAGGACCATCCTTGCAGACTGCTAGCGATGTTCAGCAAATTAATGATTGAATTTGTGTTTGATTTCCTCAATGTAGGGGAGATAGCATCATGAAATACAAATTCTATTCCTTGTTCCACAGATGCTGCCTTACCCAAGTGTTTTAAGAATTTCCTGTTTTTATTTTAGATTTCCAGCAGGGAATGTATCCCTTTAAGTATTTGTAATGGTTGGCTTGGAGTTATAAAAATGGTTTTAAAAATGTAAGAGCAACGTTAAGGAGTTATCTGATTGAGGTATTTAAGATGATTAACGGAATTGATGTGGTAGATAGTGAGAAATTATTTCCTTTAGTGGGGAAGTCCAGAGAAAGCGGCATTGAGCTTGGTTTCGTGCAGGCTAAAATAAACTTCTCCCCTTAAAAAGTTAATTGAAAATTTCAAAACTGAGATTGATGGGTTTTTCTCAGGCAGAGATATTGGGGGTTACAGAACCAAGGATGGTACATGGAGTTGAGATACAGATCAACCACAATCTAATTTACTTGGTCCAAGGGCTGGAAGGCCGAATTGTGTTGCTATGTTTCAGTTTTCATGCACAGCAATGTACATGAATGATCAACTCAATTCAGGTAAAGTTGGGAATGGTAGACATTTGTGAGCACACCCTGCCTCCTTTTCAGACCATGTGCAAGATTAGGTTCAGGGAAAGAAAGAAGGCATATTTTATATTGATTTTCCCAGAGATTAAAAATACGGGAGACGAGATCCATCTTAAATATAGATTTTCAGCAAATATCATACATTAATGAAGTTAAATGTTGTGTCAAATCACAGGGAAAAGTGGGAGACCAAATTTAACAGCTGACAGAGGGAGCAAAGTTTCAACTAACAGAGGTGGTAATGAAAAGGCAACTGGGCGTAGGGTCATCGCTGGACCTCAGGACACTAAATGGGTTGAGTATATCTTATGCAACTGGATCATACAAATGTCAAATTAACAATGTCAGACTCATATCAATTGTAAAACATTCTTATTAGCTCTTTGGACAAGCGTTCCTATTGTGACATAATTGTTTTTTCTCCCCCCTTTAAAACAGATTGTAGATCTTGATCGAGGAATACTGATGAACCCTGAAGGACAAATCCTCCAGGATACAGAGGGAAAGCCCCTCCAAATACAACTGGGAGTAGATGGACGAACTGTACTAGGTTAGTGCAATTCCTAAGCCCTTTAAGATAGATTTGATTGCGTAAGGAAAAGTAATTCTTATTAGTATGTGATAATTAATAGATATAGTGCTGACAAAAGAATAACCCTGTCGAAGCTCTTCCTCTTGCTCTCATCAGAACCGTCACAAGAATACCAAATTTCAAAGGGGACAATAATTTATACTGCATTAGAAAATGGTGCTTATCGGTTGGCAAGTGGAATCTGGTCAAGGCATTGCCATGGAAAAAGCACCAGGGAACACTTACTCCCAAACATTTGCTTAAATTCAAAAAAGATGAGTCAATAGTGATTGGGGAATGCACCAGATGATAGTTGTCTTCCACACATTTGTTTAATTGAAAAAGGTGCAATGCCTGGATATGTTCTTTCTGTTTTCAGAGAGACCTGTGTATGAATATATTTGGCCTCTACCAAGTGTGTTCCGACACCCTGGGTGAGTGCTCAGTCAATTCCAGGCCCACAGATCCTGGAGTTCCAACACAAGTGAAGTAACCAATAATTTGTATAAAGTTTGCAGAATCTTTGGCCCCTTGACTACTCAATAAGTTATAACCACCAGGTTTATAGGTTGAACACAATAACTGTTTATTTGAAACAGGAACAAAGTTGAAGTATGTAATAATTATAATGGACTAACGGCTAGCTAATCTACCTCCCCCTTTTTACTGTCCTACCCTCTACCCAAACGCACACAATGCAGATGAACACAGAGGGGGAGGGGTAAAAATAACAAGGATTAAGATGAAAAGAAAGTGATGAATGTCCTTGTTTCTGAGGTTGGGGTCATTATAGCAGGCTGTCCTCCCAGTTCGCAGAGTAATTGAAACTACTGGTTGGATTGCTAACGAGCACCTTATGGCAAGAGCATTTAGTCAGACTCCCAGGCTTGAATTCCCTCTGGGGATTCACTTTAACTTTCATTAACCTAGAACATAGAACAGTACAGCACAGAACAGGCCCTTCGGCCCTCGATGTTGTGCCGAGCAATGATCACCCTACTCAAACCCATGTATCCACCCCATACCCGTAACCCAACAATCCCCCCATTAACCTTACTTTTTAGGACACTACGGGCAATTTAGCATGGCCAATCCACCTAACCCGCACATATTTGGACTGTGGGAGGAAACCGGAGCACCCGGAGGAAACCCACGCACACACGGGGAGGACGTGCAGACTCCGCACAGACAGTGACCCAGCCGGTAATCGAACCTGGGACCCTGGAGCTGTGAAGCATTTATGCTAACCACCATGCTACCGTGCTGCCCCAAACCTGGGCCTTCACTCAGAGGGTTCGCCTCAGGCCTGTTTAATTCTTTCTTGTTTCCAACTCCACCAGAATGACCAACAGCCTCACTGAGATAGGAACAGAGTTCCCCACACGAGGTTTAAAAAAGTTTTTTAAATAACTGACCCTGCCTGCAGCCAGTGGCTGGGCTGAATCTCCTTGCAGCTCAATCTGGCTGTGGAGAGAGAAAGGTCTTTACTTTGCGTCTTCAGAAAGAATACATTAGATGAGAGAGTGAGATCAGGACTGTGATCCTCCAGTTTCTGACCAAAACAAAAGTAAAATCTGCCCCCCCTGACGAACATTCCAGTGACAGTAGAACCCATCACTGCCTCCTCCTCGAGGAGAACCCGGTTCTTGGGAATATCTCATTGGCCACCTGCCAAGCCAGTCAGTCCAGGTCATCACTGATGTCAGATCAAACAGCACATCATGCTGGAGCTTCCTGTGTTTAAATTAAAGGTAAGGGGCGGGATTCTCTCAGCCCGGGGCTGGGCCGGAGAATCCCCGCGACCGACGTGAATCGCGCCACGCCGCCCCGACGCCGGCACGCGTTTCGGAGAATCGCCGCCATTGGCGTCAGCATGATTGGCGCGGCGCTGGTCGGGGGCCGCTCTACGTGGCACCCCCCCTGCCGATTCGCGGCCTGGGATGGGCCGAGTGGCCGTTGTGAAAAACCCGAGTCCCGTCGGAGCTGTCCACACGTGCTGTCAGCCGGTGGGAACTGAGCGTGGAAGGGTCGGGAGGACAGCCTGTGGGGGGGGAAGAGGGGGTCCGATGTGGTCTGGCCCACGATTGGGTCCCACCAGGGCCTCCTTTCTTCCACATCGGCCCCTGTAGCCCTGCGCCATGTTGCGTCAGGGCTGCCGCGTTGAAGGGAGCCACTGCGCATGCGCAGACCCCGCGGTGCCCAGTTGATGCCGGAATCAGCAGCTGGAGTGGCGTGGGTCGCTCCAGTACCGTGCCGGTCCCCTGTAGGGGCCAGAATTGCTGATCCTACGGCCGTATTGATGCCGTCGAGAAACGCAATGCCGTTTCCGATAGCGTCAACACTTAGCCTCAGGATCACAGAATCCTGCCCAAGAAGCTTGGTCTTAAAGGCATTAACCATCCATGGACCAAAAGATGGCAAAAGCAAATAGGAAAATAAAAGGAGGAAAGGGGAACAGGGATTAAACAGAAGGATCCTTACAAGCGTAAGTCAGCATGTCTGGCTGATAATCTTAAATTCTTTCTTAGCATAATTCTTAGCACATTTGGTATTGTTCACTCAGAGCTGCCACCGTCACCTTCTAAATTGCAATTGGGAATGGGCAATTATTTCTGGTCTTGCCAACAATGCAAATATCTCATGAATGAATAATCAACCAAAAAAGGCATTTAATACCATGCACTCGTATGACTGGCAGTTTTCTGTTTCATTTTAATATTAAAGATCAACAAGGATCCCCAATCTTGAGTCCTGATGGGTTACCCCTGTTTGGACATGGGCGAGATAGTAAGCCTTTACTTGACCCAAAAGGTAAGCCAGTTTTGTCAGTGGGAGGCAAGCCCGTCATTGGATTGTTCCGCCAATTAGAAACGACAGTTGCACCTACTACAACCACAACCACGGTTGCAACAACCACAACCACGGCTGCAACAACCACAACCACGGCTGCAACAACCACAACCACGGCTGCAACAACCACAAGTACCACAGCACAGCCAACTACAACAAAGTTAACAGCCAAGCCTACTACTGTCATTCCAAAATGTCCCAGGGGCAGTAATATAAGATTGAATGAAGATGGTTATCCTATACTAGGTCTGGCTAATATCGTTGAATGCTTCACTGAAGGTAAGAACTATTGGGCGTTTTATTCAATGTTGTAAATGCAGTTTTCCAAATGAAGGGCATATGTCAAAATGCTGCTGAAATTAGCTTTGGAATATTTATCTTTGGTTTATCCCTGATGAGATGCATGTTAGCAATACATGCCTGTGATTTAATATCCAGTTGGTAAGTATTGCAGGCACAGCTTGGAAAGGGCTACTTTGTTTAATTGATTCCGTTGAGTACTTGGCACGCCATAATATTCAAGGCAATGGGCCAAGTGCTGGCAAGTGGAATTAGGTGGGCAGGTGAGGGCCTTTCATGCATCAGTGCAGACTCGATGGGCCGAAGGGCCTCTTCTGCACTGTGAATTCATTCTATGAATTGAGAGCATTATCTTCTGGAGTGGTAGTGCAGATTAACATAAGAAAAAATACACAGTATGGGAATCACTAGAATTATGAATCAACCCAACTGAATAGACGTGTTGACAACTAGGAAAGAAAAAGTTCAGAACAATGTGCTGAACCCAGCAGGCAAGGAATCCAACAGGTCACAAGCCATTTTTTTCCGGGGGAAGAATTTTATGGTCCTCTTAACAACAGGCTTGCAGGCAGGGGGGCCCATAAAATTCTTGGGTGGCCTTTCTGCTGCCCTCCTGCCCACCCCAACCCGTCTGTACTTTTATGTGGTTTGGGCGAGGCTCATGGGGTAGCTTGCCCACCTTCACCCTAATTGAGGCCCTTAATTGCTACTTAAAGCTACATTCTTGCCCAACCTCAATTTTGAGGCTGGTAGAGGGTTATGGGGGAAGGGGGTTTCAGGCAAAGTCTGGCAGCTCACTCTGCATGAGTGGTAATGAGGGGAGAATGGGGACGACTCCATAAAGGGACCACCCCATTTCCACATTGGGCAGCCCAGTCCAAGGTCTGCCCAGCGAGTGCCATCCCTTCCCACCCTTGGCCTATCCATAAAGACCCCACCCTACCCTCTCCTAACCCACCCTGGGATTCACCTCCCCGAGTTGTCATGAGAACCCCCACATTTACCTCGGTTTGGAATTTGAATCTGGATACTGTTTATAATCCCAGTCCATGCCACTGCCGCCACTTCCAGGACTATACAACTGCTAGCCAATCTGATATGCCGGCAACCCTCTGAGGCGGGACTTGCACCTGAGCGAGGGTTGGAAGACCCAACTTCAAAATGACTGCACGGCTGCTGTCATCAACTCTTTGAATGGTGGGCATAAGAAATCTTGTCCCAGATGGTGCTGCCAATACTTTAGATATGTTTAAATACAATGGCTTATGTATGTGCACCCGTTCACTGGAAGTGCAAAACCTGCCATTTTGGTAACTACTCCTGCACAGGCACCAGAGCATGGAGCTGATGCCCTTGTTGACCCTTTCCATATGCAAATAGGAGGCTTACTACCCATCTGAGGTCAAATGTGTGGCTTATCTGCATACTGCGATTAGCATTCTCGGTCAATTGGCAGCCAAACCTGTGGCCCTTAAAGGGACTTCTGGAGACTGCTACTTGAATCACAGAACGATTACTGCATAGACAGAGGCCATTTGACTCATCAGGTCATGTTGGCTCTCTGCACGAGCAGGTCAACTAGCCTAATTCCAGCTTTTTCTCCATAGTCTTGTTATTTTTTATCATCAGCTGCTTAGCCAACTCCCTTCAGAAAGCTATAACTGAATTTCCTTCCAAAACCCTCTTGCTGTGTTAAATATTTTTCCTTATGTCACATCTAGTTGTTTGCCAATCAATGTGTCCTTTGGTTCTTGATCCTTTGGCCAATGGGAGAAATTTCTCTCTTTTACACTGTCCAATCCTGCACAATACATGAATACATCTATAAATTTCCTCTCAACATCCTCTCCACTCAAGTCTCTACAATCTGTCCACATAACTTATCCCTGGTACTATTATTATAAAACATTTTTGCATCCTTTCTAGAGTATGATATCCAGAGTTGGCTGAGCCACTGTTTTGTAAAGATTCGTCATAACTTCCTTGCTTTTGAACCCTATGCCTTTATTTATTAAGGCCAGGATCCCACATTTTTTTTAACTACTTCTCAATTTTCCCTGCTATCTTCAATGATTTGTGCACATACACCCCCAGGCCTCTCTGCTCTTGTACCTTATGAACCCATTTTCTGCTTGATCTTATTCTCCATCTCTTTCATAACCACAGAGCAAGCTCTATCTTTGAACGCCCTACTTTTTCTCCTCGTGGCATTGTCCTCATGGCGATACACTTCAATTATACCTGAAACATCTCCCATTGTTCCATTACAATTTTACCTGCCAATTTACTCAGGACAGATTCATTCCCACCCTCTCCCACCTTCAAATGATTTGAACCCGTGTCCCCGGGTCTTGTCCTCAGTCTCTGGATTACTAGTCTAATGACAATGCCACCATCTCCCCATATGTGAACACGATTGGCATAAATCATCATTGGACCTTGATTACCTGGCAATGTAATAGGATTGGGAAGATAAAGGGCCCTTTTGATCAATCGGTCACTGATATGAACCAGAAAGCAAACGGAAGTCAATAAATGGAGAGAAGAAAGAGGAAAAAGTCCCTTAAAAATGATAAATGAGATTGGTCACAAGATTGTCAATATTAAAATAAAATTTAATAAAGCATATGACTTAAAAAGGTAATCGAAACGTGAATTAACACTCCTGGAGTTCAGGAGAGTCTTGGAATGGCCTGTTCCATTAACTCAAGTTACTCAATATTATCCCAACTTAATAATAACACTCCATTACCCTTGTGCTGTAATGATTGGAATTGAGTTTATCTTTAACATCTTGTTACATCTGTTCTTTAAGTAACTGGCTGTTTTCATTAATCTCAGACTTCACAATCAAGTCAAATTTTGAACAGCTGCTCTAGCATAGAGCCGCGTTCAAGTCCAATTAGTGAGTATAGAGCTCAATGCGGCCTTTTGAGATGGTCTCAAAATCAAAGCACTGGAAAATTGGATACACGGTATCCATGGTCCCATAGAGAGAACTTCCACACAAGAAACATAGTCTTGTAACTTGTACTCAGTACGTTAATCTCTGAGTGGGCGGAGACAAACATATTCCAGGAGCTGATTCTGAGCAAAATGGGCACTTGAGCCATGTATGTTTATTGAGGAGACTAGGTATGGGGCGCGATTTACAGACCCCCCCCCCCCCCCCCCCCCCCCCCCGAGTGGTCGAGGCAGGGTTGTACCCTGGCACTTCCCCAGCAGCCGGAACCCTGGCAGTGCCACCATGGCATGGTCAGGGTGTCCTTGTGGCACTTTCAGGATGTCAGCCTGCAGTACCAAGGTGCCCGGGTACCAGATTGGCTCTGCCGGGGTCAGGACCGGGAGGAGGGCCTGTTCATGAGGGGGATAGTGAAAGGGGATTCCAGGGACCACATAAAGGTTGGGGGGGGGGGGGGGGGGGTGTTAAAATACCTGAAAGCAGGGGGAGGGGTGTAGAGGGCCTGAAAGGAGAGGGTATAGAGATCGGGACAGACGGTCAAAATGGCGCCCCGATCTGCGAGGTGTCTGTCCTGCTAAAGTATGGCTTCAATGAGGAGAAACGCCCTGAGGCCCAAAAAACCGGCAAGGTGCCGGTGAATAGAATAGCGCAGTGAATCTCAGCGCTGCCGCTGCTGAGAAACACCCCACTAAATGCGCCCGAAAGCGGGCTGGTTTAGTTCACTGGGCTAAATCGCTGGCTTTTAAAGCAGACCAAGCAGGCCAGCAGCACGGTTCGATTCCCGTACCAGCCTCCCCGAACAGGTGCCGGAATGTGGCGACTAGGGGCTTTTCACAATAACTTAATTGAAGCCTACTCGTGACAATAAGCCATTTTCATTTCATTTCATTTTCACTTTGTTTTATGTCCGCTGAATTGTGCCTAATCTCTGCCAGTTTAATCTGTCATGTGCTCTGAGTCATAGCATAAACCTGAAAACTGGTTTAGCACACTGGGCTAAATCACTGGCTTTTAAAGCAGACCAAGGCAGGCCAGCAGCACGGTTCAATTCCCGTACCAGCCTCCCCGAACAGGTGCCGGAATGTCGTGACTAGGGGCTTTTCACGGTAACTTCATTGAAGCCTACTCGTGACAATAAGCAATTTTCATTTCAATTCATTTTTTTTCAAAACAGGGAGACATGGCAACCTTTGATTTATTCATGCAGCAAAGTCACATAGATGAGGAAAACATAAAATCATATTAATACTGCATATTCTTTAAAGGGCAAACATGTCCAAATCCAAAATGTAATCAACTGTGCAGCATTCAGAAAAGTAATGTACTGCACAATGTCTTTTGATTGTGGCTTGGTTTCATTAAATAGCAATGTAGTCTGTTTAAAACAACGTGATCCTTGGCCATAGGGGAGTATGTGATAACAGACTGCAAAAAATATATAATTCAGCAATCAAACATTATGTATTCTGTTTTATCATGTTCCCAAAGTTAAAGTGTTGATTTGTAACATGCAACATTTCTTAATTTGGGAGAATGTTTATTTGGTGCAGTAAAATCAGTGCTTACAATTGAGATGTCTGAAGTGATCGCGGAATTTTTTCCAGAACACTGTAATATTCACATATTCCAGCAATGAGATGTTGCAACTCTTTCAGTCCAAGTCAATTAATCAACGGGAAGTCCAAGGCTCCAAGTTATTTTTTCCTGATCAGCAGTCTCTCTGAACACTACTTCACACAGAGAGCATGAAGTTAGCGAATGAAATGTTAGCTCAAGGCTTTTTAATATTCAAATACAAAGGAGCTTTCAAATGGCAAGAAAGTTGCATAAATCTGCTTATTATTTGTAATTGCGAAACTTAATTAACAGTGCAAATTATAATTGTTCACTTATCCGTCTTCAGAGGCTGATTAATTGGGAGGGAACTGAAGTTAGATAGGAAAGCTGTGTTAGACTCGTTAGATTTACAAGACGCACCCTGAAAATCATCATCAAGGCTTTAGTTTAATGTCAATAAATGTTCTTTAAAATTGAATAAACATATATAAATAAATAGAAACTGCACAAGCTGGAAATCATAGACTGGAAACAAAATGCTGGAAATAATAAATAAGGTCAGTCAGGAGCAGTTAACAATAATTTACCCAGAGAAGCTACCACGTTGAATCTGTATAAGTACCGACAGGCCTGCTGTGTATTTCCAACATTTTTGTTTTCATTTGAACAAGGAAAAATTCTTTCTCAGTGAATAATATTGTATCATAGAGGCATTTTACAAGAAGGCACGGTAACTTTCCCATTAAGGAATATTTTTATGTAGTTGTGCTGGTAATATTCAATAAATTGTCTTTGTGCATGCAACTGAGTGCAGCTTCACTGTGAACGTATAAAGTGATCTGCAAAGGATGAAAAATCTAAATTCTAATAGCGCCTGAATTAAATTCCATTTCTGCTATGCAGGGAGATTGTTTCTTGAATTTACTTAATACCTTTGTTAAGAGCACAAAGAGGAATTGTGCACGTTAGCACAGTGGTTAGCACTGCTGCCTCATAGCGGCAGGGATTCGGGTTCAATTCCGGCCTCAGGTGACTCTTTGTGTGGAGTTTGCACTTCCTCCCTGTGTGTGCGTGTGTTTCCTCTGGATACTCCAGTTTCTTCCCACAGTCCAAAGAGGTACAGGTCAGGTCGATTGGCCATGCTAAATTGCCCCTTAGCATCGAGGTATGTGCAAATTAGGCTATGGGATAGGGTGGGGAGAGGACCTGAGTCAAGTGGTGATGATGTAGCTGCACAAAACCTTGGTAAGGCCACATTTGGAGTACTGTGTGCAGTTCTGGTCGCCTCATTTTAGGAAGGATGTGGAAACTTTGGAAAAGGTGCAAAGGGGATTTACCAGGATGTTGCCTGGAATGGAGAGTAGGTCTTACGAGGAAAGGTTGAGGGTGCTCGGCCTTTTCCCATTAGAACGGAGAAGGATGAGGATCAGTGGAATAGATAGAGTAGACAGTCAGAGGCTTTTTCCCCAGGTGGAACAAACCATTACAAGGGGACATAAATTTAAGGTGAATGGTGGAAGATATAGCGGGGCTGTCAGAGGTAGGTTCTTTACCCAGAGAGTAGTGAGGGCATGGAATGCACTGCCTGTGGAAGTAGTTGAGTCGGAAACATTAGGGACCTTCAAGCGGCTATTGGATAGGTCCATGGATTACGGTAGAATGATGGGGTGTAGATTAATTTGTTCTTAATCTAGGACAAAAGTTCAGCACAACATCGTGGGCTGAAGGGCCTGTTCTGTGCTGTATTTTTCTATGTTCTATGCTGTTTCAGAGGGTCGGTGCAGACTCGATGGACCGAATAGCCGCCTCCTGTATTGTAGAGATTTTATGGAACATACTACAGCATTGGTTACGTGGGGTTACGGGGATAGGGTGGAGATATGGCCTTAAACAGGGTGCTCTTTCCAAGGGTCGGTGCAGACTTGATGGGCGGAAAGGCCTCCTTCTGCACTGTAAATTCTATGATTGGTGATTAACAGCAAGCAGCATGATTTCAGGGGAGAGTGGCATTTTACATTGATTTACAGAAATACAAATTCTCACTAATATTTTTTGCACAACTTTGCCTTTCTTCAATAGAAGAATCTTCAGGGATGGAACTTGACATGATGGTAACAGCTTCCACAGAATGGGATTCACTGGATGCTTTAGCCATTAAAGAAGGTACTGCCTGGGTATGGCTTCCTTTTTTGTGCTGCATTTTTTAACTTTCCTCTCGCTGGGCATCTCTGTGATGTGTAAAAATTCTAATGTTCTTGAGGTGAAAGACCAGGGGCGGGATTCTCCCAACGGGAGACTAAGGCGTGATTCTCTGCTCCTCACGCAGGGTGAGAGAGTCGCGGGAGGGCTGGGCGACTCACGACTCAGAATTGCGCCCCCCGCGATTCTCCCACCCCCCGCTCGGAAGAATCGCCGCTCGCCGTTTTTCACGGCGACTGGTGATTCTCCGACCCGGATGGGCCGAGCAGCCTGCCGTTCGCGACCGGTTCACGACGGCGGCAACCACACCTGGTCGCTGCCGTCGTGAACATGGGCGGCAGGGATTGAAGCTTGTAGGGGGGCGGAGAGGGGAGTGAGCACCACGACCGTGCTCGGGAGGGGACTGACCCGCGATCGGTGCCCACCGATCGTCTGGCCGGCGTCTCAAAACGATGCACTCTTTCCCCTCAGCCATCCCGCAAGATCAAGCCGCCACGTCTTGTGGGGCAGTGAAGGGGAAGACGGCAACCACGCATGCGTGGGTTTGAGCTGTCAGCCGTCGTGACGTCAGCCGCGCATGCGCGGGTTGGAGACGGCTGACCTGCGCATGTGCGGCTGACGTCACTTAGGCGCGTCATTCTCGGCAGCCGAGTTCACAACGACCTTCCCGATTTTTCACGGGAGCGGAGAAATCCGCCTTAAGTGCCGACGCCGGAGTGAAAACCGGAGTGTTTCACTCCGGCGTGGGAAGCCGCTCCTCGCCCCCTATTCTCCCACACCCGGGGGGCTAGGAGTGGCGCCGCGTCATTTACGTACGCCGGGCCTTGGCGCCGTGTAAATTACGCGGCCCGCAAAAAATGTCGGAGTGATCTTGCGGGGCAGCGGTGGAAAGGAGTGCATCCTTAAGAGAGACCGGCCCACCAATCGGTGGGCACCGACCGCGGGCCAGACCCGTTTTGAGCGCCCCCCAGGTGCTGGATCCCCCCCCCCCACAGGCCGCCCCCGCAGCGTTCCCACGCTGTTCACGCCGGCAGTAACCAGGTCCAGGTGTGGTCGGCGCCGGCGGGAACACGTCGTATTGGGCAGGCCGCTCGGCCCATCCGGGCCGGAGAATCGCCGCTCGCCCGTTAGGAACGGCGAGCGCCGATTCTCCGAGCAGCCAGCCGTAAATTTAGCCGCGCCGGTTTGGTTGGGGGGGGGGGGGGGGGGGGGGGGGGGAGAATCACGTGCGGGTGTCGCCGCGGCGTGGTGGGACTCGCCCGGCGCCCCTGCGATTCTCCCACCCGGTGTGGGGGGAGAATTGCGCCCCAGATGTCCTTTTTTTTTTTCAATTTAGTACTTTGCCTTCACTATTTTTAATATGTGTCAAAATAGTCCAATTTGTATGTCCTAAGTAAGTAACATGAAACTGTTTTAGAACCGTTTGTATGGACTAACTGCAAAGAGGGCAATTACTTTTTTTTACACAGATGGTGTAAATATAGGGAACGCGCTGCCTGGGGAGGTGGTGGGAGCAGGTATGATAATGGCATTTAAGGAACATCTAGACAAATATAGATGGGAATGAAAGAATACGGACTCTGTAAGTACAGGCGGTTTTAGTTTAGGCAGGTATCATGGTCGGCGCAGGCTTAGAGGGCCGAAGGGCCTGTACCTGTGCTGTATTGTTCTTTGTTCTACTGGCTTTAATATCAGTGGGATCTTACTAGTGATCTCAGTCAACCCTCACAACTTCAGCTAATTGATACTGCTGATTTGCACAATTCCTTCTGTTTTCTGGTTTTGTGCTTGTTTTCTGCTTCGGTTTGAATTAGCACACTGTAAAAGTATGCCAAGTTCTGCAGAGAAAAATGTGTTTGTGGACGAGGACGTCGACCAGAATGAATGTGTTTCAGATGTAGTTTGTCCAGCTGAAAGAACTGGCTGCTGTGCCAGCTAATAAATTGTATATGTAGTATATTAGAATGAAAACAGGCTTGGTTACATGTGCTGAGCTAGTCTTAAGACAAAGCAAGGATCAAATCAGCTCTGTTTTATCAAATCTTATTTTAGCATTAGTATGATTCATCTTCTACACGATTGAACATAGCGACAAGCTTACCAATTTTAACAATGAGACAAGGAATGGGTCCAACCCTGACGCCTAGAAGCATAAAGCAAAATGTGTTTGGTAACGTGAGAAATTATCAGCCAAGTGCTTTAATCGACATTGCTCATTTCTTCCAGTATCTGTTGTAGTTTTTACTGATGGGGACTTTACACAACAAAATTAATTTGAAGAACAAGGATACAGAAAACACTTTCACCGAGAAGGAAATGCAGCATTTCATTTACTTGCGTGGGGCTGGTTTAGCTCACTGGGCTAAATCGCTGGCTTTTAAATCAGACCAAGCAGGCCAGCAGCACGGTTCGATTCCCGTACCATCCTCCCCGGACAGGAGCCGGAATGTGGCGACTAGGGGCTTTTCGCAGTAACTTCGTTGAAGCCTACTCGTGACAATAAGCGATTTTCATTTCATTTCATACTGCAATATATTGGGCCATAACTCTGGGGTCCCCCATCAGATTTGGGGGGTATCCCAAGGATGTAGTGGGAATTGCTCTTGGAACTTGCCAGGTAAGCATTTACATGGCAATTGTCCAGAAGCACTAGCCTTTCCTGGACAATTGTCCTGTGCTGTGAACCATCTGAAAAAAACAAGATAAAATAGCTAACTTTGGGTGGTTCTGTAGAAACATAGGAAATAGGAGCAGGAGGAGGCCATTTGGCCCTTCGAGCCTGCTCTGTCATTCATTATGATCATGGCTGATCATCCAACTTTGTAACCTTTTCCCACTTTCCCCCCCATATCTTTTGATCCTTTAGACCCAGGAGCTATATCTAGCTCCTTCTGAAAAACATAGAGGCGGGATTCCCCGTCCTGCTGCACCGCGCGGATTCCGGCCCACAGCGGGATTCTCCACCCCGCCAGCCAGCCAGTGGGATTTCCCATTGTGGGCAGCCCCGTGCCGTCGGGAAATCCTCAGGTGTGGGTGTGCTGCCAAAGCAACGGAGAATTCTGCCAGTGCAGAATGTTTTAGCCGCAGGCTCGCCACCCTCTGGGTGAAAAGATTTCCCCACATAAGTCCTAAATGGTTTAGCCCATATCCTTAGACTGTGACCCCTGGTTCTGGGCGCCCTCACCGATCACCATCAATTCACGCGACACGTGGTTAGAAGTGAACAGTGGTTTTAATCGTCTTACAACAGAGCCTGCCTGTGACGAGATGAACTCAAGATGAACTGGCAGCAGGCTCACAGCACTGATCTTTATACTTCCGGCTGGGGGAGGAGCCAAGGGTGGAGCCCAGTACAAACTCCTCATCTCCCCCTATTGGCAGGGCCGCGCGATTACACACAATCCGGTACAGAGTACAGGCTCAATACATGTGGTACAATACAGTGTGAATTACTGAGGTTTATAATTCACCACATTCACCCCCTGTGAAAAAAATCAAGTCCGGCGGGGGTGATGGGTCTACAAATTGAGTCTGTCCGGTGGCCGAGTTGTCCTTTGTGATCGGCGGAGCACCAGAGTTGCAGCCTCTTCCGGTGGCTGGACAATAACGGTTGGTTGGGGTACGATGGTGGGCTCTGGGGGTGACGCTGTCCGAGCTTCGTACCCGCCTGGTTCGACTGGTGGTGGTGAGCGCTGGAAGCTTGTGGGCGAGGGTGCGCTGAACATGTGTAGCGAACCGGTAGGTGCGGGGGCGTGGGGCACGGTAGGTTGGGTGGGGTGTAGTGTGAGGGGTACCTCGGCGGTGGTAGTGGTGGGATTAGATCCTGCAGGCGCTAGGTCCCGGAGGAATACAGTGTCCTGACGGCCATCAGGGTACACTATGAAGGCGTATTGGGGGTTTGAGTGGAGTAGGAGCACTCTTTCTACGAGTTTGTCAGTTTTGAGTGCCCTGATGTACTCCCGGAGGTGTACTGGGCTCGGTGTCTTCAACCATGCTGGGAGCAAAGCCCCCATGGTAGAGCCCCTGGAAAAAACAAATAGCCACTCGTGAGGGGTCTGGTTGGTGGCCGTACATAGGAGGAACCTAATAGCATGGAGCGCGTCGGGGAGGACCTCCTGCCAATGGGTCGGGAGCTTCCTGGACCGGTGGGTCAGTAGGACGGTCTTCCAGACCGTCGCATTCTCCCTCTCCACCTGCCCGTTCCCCTGGGGTTGTATCTGGTAGTCCTGCTCGAGGCGATGCCCTTGTCGAGCAGGTACTGACGCAGCTCGTCGCTCATGAAGGACGAACCCCTGTCGCTGTGTACGTAGCTGGGGAAACCAAACAGGGTGAAGACAGTGTGCAGGGCCCTTACGACTGTGTGGGAGATCATATCGGGGCACGGGATAGCAAAGGGGAAGCGGGAGAACTCGTCGATGACATTCAGGAAGTACACATTCCGACTAGTCGAGGGGAGTGGCCCTTTGAAATCGATAGCGAGGCGTTCAAAGGGCCGAGAAGCCTTTACCAGGTGGGCCCTGTCTGGTCTATAGAAGTGCGGTTTGCACTCCGCACAGATCGGGCAGTCCCTGGTGATGGCTTTTACCTCCTCAATGGAGAAAGGCAGATTTTGGGCTTTGACGTAGTGGGCGAGCCGGGTGACCCCCGGGTGGCAGAGGTCATTATGGATGGCTTTCAGGCGGTCATTTTGCACGCTGGCGCACGTACCGCGGGACAGGGCATCTGGGGGCTCATTGAGCTTCCCCGGTCGATACATAATATCGTACTTGTAGATGGCGAGTTCGATCTTCCACCTCAGGATTTTATCATTTTTAATTTTGCCCCTTTGAGAGTTGTCAAACATGAAGGCAACCAATCTTTGGTCGGTGATGAGGGTTAACCTTCTACCTGCGAGGTAGTGCCTCCAGTGTCGTATAGCCTCCACAATGGCTTGTGCTTCCTTTTCGACCGAGGAGTGTCGAAGTTCCGAAGCGGAGAGGGTTCGGGAAAAGAAGGCGACTGCCTGATTCAATGTGGCTGCGAGAGCGACCTCTGAGGCGTTGCTCTCTACCTAAAAAGGGACGGATTCATCCACTGCCCGCATGGCCGCTTTGGCGATGTCCTCCTTGATCCGAGTGAAGGCCTGACGAGCCTCATCCGATAGAGGGAAGAGTGTGGCCTTAAATAATGGGCGGGCTTTGTCCGCATATTGAGGGACCCACTGGGCATAATACGAGAAGAATCCCAGGCACCTTTTGAGGGCCCTGGGACAATGAGGGAGAGGGTCGGGGCCCAGGACTCTGTTTTCCACGACATAGCCGAGGATGGCTAGTCTGGTCGTGCGGAAAACGCATTTCTCCGTGTTGTAAGTGAGGTTGAGTTTCTGGGCTGTCTGGAGAAATCGATGGAGGTTGGCATCGTGGTCCTGCTGGTCATAGCCGCAGATGGTGACGTTATCCAAGTACGGAAACGTGGCCCGCAGCCCATACTGGTCCACCATTCGGTCCATTGCTCGTTGGAACACCAAGACCCCATTCGTGACGCCAAAGGGAACCCGGAGGAAATGGAAGAGGCGGCCATCGGCCTCGAACGCCGTGTAGTGGCGGTCCTCCGGGCGGATTGGGAGCTGGTGGTATGCAGACTTCAGGTCCACCATGGAGAAAATACGATACTGGCTGATCTGATTCACCATGTCTGCAATCCTGGGGAGGGGGTACGCATCGAAGTGTGTGCACCGATTCATGGTCTGACTATAGTCCACTACCATGCGGAATTTTTCCCCGGTCTTGGCGACCACCACCTGAGCTCTCCAGTGGCTATTACTGGCCTCTATGATCCCCTCACATAGGAGCCTCCGGACCTCGGTTCTGATAAATACCCTGTCCTGCAGGCTGTATCGCCTGCTGTGAGTGGCTACGGGTTTACAGTCTGGAGTGAGATTGGCAAAGAGTGAAGGGGGGGAGATTCTTAGCGTCGCTAGGCTGCAGATAGTGAGTGGGGGTAGGGGTACCCCGAAGCTGAGTGTGAGACTTTTGAGGTTACGCTGGAAATCTAGTCCCAGTAAGAGTGGGACGCAGAGTTCGGGCAGGACGTATAGCTGCAAATTCGAGTAGCTAGTGCTTTGGATCGTTAGAGTCGCGATGGTGCGCCTTTGGAGGTGAACAGAGTGGGAGCCCAAAGCGAGGGAGATAGTTTGCCGTGCTGGAAAAACGGGGAGCGGACAGCATCTTAACAGATCTGGGTGTACGAAGCTCTCTGTGCTCCCGGAGTCGAAGAGGCACCGTGTACTGTACCCGTTGATTTTAATGGTCATCATCGAGTTGCGGAAGTGTTTCGGACGCGACTGGTCCAACGTGACCGCATTGAGTTGCGGGTAGTCGGCGGCTCGATCAGCTATGCTGGAGTGGCCCCGTGATGAATGCCCGCTGAGGTCGCAGTCTTCGATTTGAGTTTCTGAGTTGGGAGAGGATGGAGCCCAAGATGGCCGCCCCCGTGGATTGCACCTGGCGGGCGGCGAGGAAGATGGCATCCAAGATGGTGGCCCCCATGCGTCGCACGTGACCGGCCGCATGGTGGGGGGTTGCCAAGATGGCAGCCCCCATGGGTCGGACGTGGTGGTTGGGGTCGGAGCTGAAGTACAGGCCGCAGCGTTACGGGTCCTGCGGGTCTGCGAGTTCGGGGAGCGAGTGCTCTGGGCTGCGAGAGAGTTTGGGGCAGGAGCTTTCTTCACCAGACATACTCTGGCATAGTGTCCTTTGCGACAGGTCGCGTTGCGGACCGGGTAGTGCTGCTGCGGGTGATGGTGCTGTCCACAAAGGTGGCTCGCTGGTGCAGTATAGTGGCTGGGTGGCCGTGCGGCGCAGGCCTGGGGCAGTTGCTAGTCGGGGGCCCATGACAGGGTCGTGGGGTCCGCAGGGAACGAGGTGAGGCTGCGGAACGAGACCTCCATAGTTGTGGCGAGTTCTACAGTGTCTTCTAAGTTTTGGGCCCCCTTCTCAAGCAACCGCTGGCGCACGTAGTTGGACCTGAAGCCTGCAACGAATACATCTCGGACAGCGAGTTCCCTGTGTTCGGCAGGAGTTACAGCTTGATAATTACAGTCCCGGGATAAGGCTTTTAAATCGCACAGGAATTCTTCTAGCGATTCTGTGGGGCGCTGACGGCGAGTTGTAAAAACGTGACGCGTGTAGACCTCGTTGACGGGCCTCATGTACATTCTGTCGAGCAGAACCAGGGCCTCCGTATATAAGTTGGTACAATTAAGTTGAGTAGAGATACGATGGCTCCCCCTTGTGTGCAGTAGGCTGAGTTTCTGCTCCTCCGTAGTTTCTGTAGTGCTTGCTTCAGCCAGGTAGGCCTTGAAACATCTGAGCCAGTGTGAAAAGATTTCTTTCGCCTCTGCATCCTGTGGGTCGAGTTCCAGTCGATCAGGTTTGAGGGCTGATTCCATAGTCGTTTCTTACTGTTTCTTAAGATAATTAAATTGATGAGACCATCAATTCACGCGACACGTGGTTAGAAGTGAACAGTGGTTTTAATCGTCTTACAACAGAGCCTGCCTGTGACGAGATGAACTCGAGATGAACTGGCAGCAGGCTCACAGCACTGATCTTTATACTTCCGGCTGGGGGAGAAGCCATGGACGGAGCCAAGGGTGGAGCCCAGTATAAACTCATCATCTCCCCCTATGGGCAGGGCCGCGCGATTACACACAATCCGGTACAGAGTACAGGCTCAATACATGTGGTACAATACAGTGTGAATTACTGAGGTTTATAATTCACCACACTCACCATCAGAAACGTCCTGCATCTATCCTGTCTAGTCATGTTAGTCCTGTCCAGTAGATTAAGGATCAATTAAAAAGAGATTTGACAGTATTTTGATGCTTGAGATTTTATGTCCACTTCTCAAATGTTGTGTTTTGCAATGGTAACTAATTTGAATAACTTTATCACTCTTTCAAATCTGTAATTGGCTAATACTTTTGTTTAACGACATGGGGTAAATGAGACTGAGTAAATTTGTGCAGGTATTTTCCATAATGGTGGGCCCTCTTGACGGCAGAGTTGAAACCAAGTTCATGCTGCAAGTTGATATCAGTCACGTCATAAAAGTATTTTAATTGCATTTATCTTGTATTTTCCAAGGTTTTCAGCTAATTACAACTACTTTACCTCCAACAACTGAGCCACCGACGACGACAGAACCTGTGTCGAGGTCATTCCATATGACTCCTCAGTCAAAGTTTGACAAGGCAGGAAATGAACGATTTGTCGGTGAGTAAACAGCTTTAAAGGTTTTACTAGTTCAATTCACTTGCTTTCATTTACTCATTATCAAGCATTCTCCTTTAGGTAGCAAGGTGGGATCTGGTTGACAGAATTAATTATAGCTTTCAGCGTTTTTCTGTCTCCCTCGCTCCATACCCTAAGAGCGGGATGGTGACACAACGGTTAGCACTGCTGCCTTGCAGCATCATGGAGCCGGGTTCAATTCCAGCCTCGAGTGACTGCCTGTCTGGATTTTGCATGCTCTCCCTGTGTTAGCGTGGGGTTAAAAGGATAGGGTGGGGGAGTGGGCCTGGGTAGGGTGCTCTTTCAGAGATTGGTGCAGACTCAATGGGCCAAATGGCTTCTCTCCTCAGCCTAAGGATTCTCTGGATATGGACGAGAGCATTGGCCACCATGGACTCCCATGAGCTGGTCCATGGTTATGTTCAGCAAGATTCTGCAGTGGTTTGAGATTACCTTCTGCAGTTTCTAGCTGACCAGGACATACTCCTCTGACCATTTGCCGTAAACAAAGTTGAAGGAATTACAGGTTGATAATAAACCTCTTTGGCCACATTACGAATGCATCTTCACTGGGCATCAAGTCCAGAGTGGGACTCGAACCAGGATCTTCTGGCCCAGAGGCAGGGACGCTACCACTGTACCAAAAGACCTTGTTGTTTGATTATTAGTTAGTGAAGTAGACATGTCCAAATGAATGATTTGTTCTTTTGAGTGAGAACCAAAGGGACTTGTTACTAACTGGATGCATAATCCCATGCCCAAGAGAGCAGAGCTACTCTGATGATATTGTTGCCCCCGATTCTCCAAATTGCAATTTTGTGAGTGTGGGATCACGTGACTCCCCCTCTTTATTAAGCAAAGCCATTTTATTTTCATGTTACTCTGTGTGGAATATCGTGGTTATAAATCGGACACAAAGCCTGGTGAAGCTGACACTAGACACTATTTTGGCAAGGACATTAGTATGGGTGGTAGGAGGTGTGCCGGTAGTATATAGAGGAGGCATGTCATTATGATTGGACACCAGTGCAGCCATTTTACGCACTCTCTTAAATATGTAGAGCTGACAATGCACTCAGCAGCAGGAAGAACCCCCATCATTAACATTTAAAGAGATTGTAAATGACTTTCAGCTTAGCTGCTGATTGATTTATGTTGCCTCTGACTGGGTTTATAGAAATGCTGTCGATTTTCTATTCCTATTTGAAGTTGTTGAAGTTGTCAGTGTGGTGTTGCACATAGTGAAGGTCTACTGACTTCAAAAGGTCTGTTGATAACCTGTTTCATAACACTAGTGTAAAACCCAACCATACTTGTTTAGCGTGTGTATAATGAAAGGTATGTTGCCATACATGGTGTCACTGTTCTTAACTCAACCTCCCCCAGTCTGCAACTCTGTGCCCCATGCAGTCCGTAACTGTGTCCCTCCCTCAGTCTGCAACTCTGTGTCCATCCCCAGTCCATAACTCTCTGTCCCCCCCAGTCCGTAACGCTGTCCCCCCTCGGTCTGTAACGCTGCCCCCCCCTCGGTCTGTAACGCTGTCCCCCCGGTCCGTAACACTGTGTGATTCCCCTAAGTTTATGTGGACACTCTGTGTGTGTCCCCCAGTCCGTAACTCTGTGTGTGTCCCAGTCCGTAACTCTGTGTGTGTCCCAGTCCGTAACTCTGTGTGTGTGTCCCCCAGTCCGTAACTCTGTGTGTGTCCCAGTCCGTAACACTGTGTGTGTGTCCCCCAGTCCGTAACACTGTGTGTGTCCCCCAGTCCGTAACACTGTGTGTGTCCCCCAGTCCGTAACTCTGTGTGTGTCCCAGTCCGTAACTCTGTGTGTGTCCCAGTCCGTAACTCTGTGTGTGTCCCAGTCCGTAACACTGTGTGTACACTGTGTGAACACCGAGTGGTTCAGGTCTGGAATGCACTGACTGCGTTGGGGAGTTGGGCGGTTGTGTGTGGGGGGGGGGGGGGGGGGGCAGGCTCAATAGAGGCATTCAAGAGGGCATTAGATAATTACTTGAACAGAAAATATGTGCTGAGATATGGGGAAAAGGCAGGGGAACGGCACTGACTCATGATGCTCATTTGGAGCCAGTACAGACATGATGGGCCGAATGGTTTCCTTCTATGCCGTAACAATTTTGTGATTCTCTATTGGTCATGTTATTATAATAAAAACACCTTTGAACACCTCCCACTGTATTCAAGTGGTGGACATTCACAGGGTGTTCACTTGTTGTCCTGGAATTTGTGCTTCCGAATGTGGCGGAAATGGAGACTCTCGGTGGGGAAGTTGATTTTGCTGATATTTTGCCTGAAGATTTCTGGAGCTGAATTCAAGCAACATCCTGGCATTTGTTTGATGGCCTTCCCATTGAATCTGGCGGATGTGAGGAGGCATTACTGATGGAAGTTCTCTAACTGTCACTGATGCACCGTCCAGGCCTCTTTGCAATCCAGGTGTGTGGTGGTGACAACTGGCGTATACACACGGACTTCTGTTGACTTGTGGAGGTCTTTGTTGTCAATCACTCACAGCCTTGTAGAAGGCTGAGTTGATACAGTTGATCCCTCTGTCACTGACCATACAGCATTATCTTGCCACAAAGCTGAAATAATAGCCTCACACAATAAAATTGTCCAATTTTATCAAAGAAAACACCTAATGTTCCATACCATAGTCCTAATCACCCTTATGTTCCCTTAAGGCCTGTTTTTGGGATACATTTGGCTGGCTTAGCCCTCCTAATGGATTAGTCATTCCAGTGGCTACAGCATGACCAGTGGAAGACTGTTGACTTTAATTTGGTGAGATTGCAGATGGCCTTGCATAATGCCCATGGGTAGCCCTGGGCAGTGTGGGCCTGGCTTTGGGCTGCGACACCTCAACATGCGTAGCAGCAGTCTGGGTTGACTAGCTGAGATTCAGCAGTAAGGCCAGGTTAAATTATGTCACCCTGAGAAAGGACGGCAGGTTCACACACCCCAGAGCCACTGCCAACCCTCTGAGGAGGCACTTCACCAACCTTAGTAATCTGCTGGAGGGCAGATTGCTCGGCTGCAGTTAGAGCCGCCTGCATTCTCCTTTGAGAACTCATGTCCACAGCTATGGTGGCAGTAGTTTGACTTGAGAATGTGTAACTTCAATCTAAGGGTCCACCACACCATTCAGATGTTGGGTGGCTCCTGCCTCTGCTGTAATGCAAGCTGATGCATTGACCATTCGACATTGCATCATGTTTGGTTAGTAAACATTGATCCACTTACACACTGGAATGAATGGTCACCAAGCTTTTTGCAAATCCCTGTGTGAAGTTAGTGCTGGACTCCTTTGTGCTCCTTAATAGTAAAAGACGGCTTTCTGAAGGGCCTGCCAATGCTCCAAGCATTTCATTGCATAGGTCCTGCTTCCTTTTTTGGTTCGCAGTTCCAATGAAGTCCTCATCTGTGTCTTCCACAGCAGAATTCCTCGCTTTGTTGCGAACTGGCACCCGTGGTACACTTTCCCCCTGTCCTTGCTGCATTCACACGTGCTCCATGACCTCCACATGCAGATCCTGCCTCTGTGCTACTCTCTAAAGTATGCACGGTGCCAGGAACTGATTTGGAGGCAGTGATTGAGAGGTTGAATGACACTGACTCTCCTGCAGCACTGCCTTGTCTAGGTGGCAATGCTTGGATCTCTGAATGGAGAAAGACACAAACGTGGGGTTCGGGGGTGGGGGGGGGGGGGTGCAGGAGGGAGGAAGAGGAACATCCATTGTAGCTTGTAAATCAGAATAGATTGTGGGATGTGAGAGAAATGCAATGCCAGAAGGAGAGATAGTTTGAAGCCTTCAGTTATGTTTAATGGTTTCAGCATTGTCACTGGCCTCAGTTGTGGCAGCTCCAGTTATGGTGGTCACAGTCTCCTCCATTAGGGAGAGGACTCTGACTTCATGCTGGTAAAGGGGTTGGCACCCCCTCATCCTGAAAGTGAGGGATTTGTGGTAGTGAGTGTGGCGCAATATGTTTAGGTGATATTCCTGCCATTGTTGAATAGCTTGCAGTGTATGCAGACTGAGGTGTGTGGTAGTGAGGCTTGCAGCCATGTTCAATGTGTAAGGGTGGGTGAGGCTATGAATGTGAAAGATGAGTCTCTGTAAATGAAGAGTGGTGAATTGAGCAGGGTGTAAGGCTAGTGGTTTTTTTGTAATGATCTGACATTTAAATATATTTCACACCACTCATAAGGTAATTGAACTTCTTGGGGCACTAAATTCACTGCCTTGCAGTTAGACTGCTGTTAATGAATTATTTGTCCCATCACCTTCAAAGTATCTGGATGGCCTCCTGGTCCTCTTTGAAGCTTGAAGCATTCTCTGTGCCCTCTTGCACCATATTTACTCTGATTTCAAGTCAGACACTTTTCCCAAGCCAACTTGCTGCACCCTGCTGCTTCAAGAATATGTTCCTAGTCTCCCGAGGTCAGGGATCCAGACCTTGTCACCCTGCTGCGGTCATACGTGGCAAGTCCCTGATGCGGGGCTGTCTGGTTAAGGCTGATGTTTCTGTCGGTAGGACTGTTCTCTTTGCTTGTGTATCCATGGCTACCAACCATGGCAGAGGTTTCATCGACAGAATAGGGAGATATGTGTGAAGTTTTCTGCCCATTAGGAGTTCTGACGGGCAGGCCTGTAAGGGGGTGGACCTGTAAGTGAGGAAGTCCTTGTTTTCCTTCAGGAAGGCTTTTACCGAATGGAACCCTCATTCCACTTCACCGTTTGAACACGGGTATCTTGGGAAGCAGTGGAAGCTGGCTAGAGCTGTGAAATGTGTCAAGCCTTTTTTCAGTAATTGTGGCCTGTTATCGGAACCTCGATGGTATGGCTTGCAAACATCTTTTTGAATATTTTGATGACTGTCTTCGTGGTGGTTGCATGAAGTTGCTTTACCTCCAACAATCTGGAGAGGTAATCTACAACAATTAGGAAGGATTTTCCATTATAGAGAACAGGTGCAGAGCCAGCCTTTCCTACAGCCTGTTGAGGAATTGCATGGAAATGAGTGGCTCCCCTTGGATCCTGGCAGTGTAACACACACACCTGGCAGTTAGCAAGGTGTCCTCTATTGCTTAGGAAATACCCAGCCACCAGAGGGCGGATTGGGCCCATTCCATCCACTTAGCAATGCCCAGACAACCCTGGTGTATCTTCTGAAGGACATCTGCCCACAGCGAGGCCGGAATGGCCAGCTGTGCATCAGAGACCGGGAGATAATTTAAGACTATAAAGTGGCTCAGTTGCCCTGTTGCACCACCGCCTGGTCTCTGACGAGGCCACCCTTTTGCCAGTAATTCTGGATGTGGGCACACTCTTCATCACCGAGCTGCTCTTGGTGAATCTGTTGGAACCTGGTTATGGTTGCTGACATGTGACTGGTAGTGGTTTGAGATTCGGCCTCCAGCTCAGCAGCAAAGTTGATGTCTTGTTTAACTCGGCAGGCCCAAAGTGGCCCTTGAAAATACATCTTCTATTGTCTGATTGTTTTTTTTTCCCTTCACAGACAGTCTCGTAGGTAAATTGTATGAGGTGTAGACTAAACCTCTAGATCAGAGGAGACATATTTGTGAGCTCTTTTTCATTTAACAAGGAGACCAATGGTTTATGATCCATCTCGACTTTGACCTTGAAGCTGACAATCTTGTTGAAAAGGCCCAAATGACCACAAGACCTTCCTTCTCAATGACAGCTTTCCTGCTTTCTGTGTGCAACAGCCTCTGGAAGCGTAGTAGACAAATCACCAAGTGTCGTCCAATTGCTCCTGAAAGTGAATCCCCCAAGTCCTATGGACAAAGCATTGGCTGCTATGGTGACATATTGGGCCAGAATGTAGGTGGAGAGCAAAATCTCCTTGATGTGAGTGAATGCATACGCTTGCTGGGAATCCCAGTACCACCTTGATATTTCTTGAGGGTTCTGTGACTTATGCCAAGTGAGGTACAAACATTGGCACCTGGTTCACTATCCCTAAGAGACACTGGAGGTCGAGGATGGAGAAAGGGGTGCGGAAGTCGGTGATCGCATTGGTTTTGTGCAGGTCTACTGTAATGGCTTTGTTGCTGAACACGTGGCCCAAGTACCGAATGGAGGTCTTGGTAAACTCAGATTTATCATTCAGCATCAGTTACAGTCGCTCAAAGACAGCCATGAGACTATCATCATGCACTCCTATCATCATTCCACTTTGACCATGTGAACTAAGAAATTGTCTGTATAGCTAATAACCTCCTAAAGGCCTTCTAGGGTGTCTAATATTGTGCATTGGAAAATCTCTGGTACCAATGTCATCGGAAAAGCAGATGGTTGAAGCAATGTATTCTAAAGGGGGTATAAATGTAGTTAGGTGCCGGGAGTCCGAGTCAAGCGGGAGCTGCCAGAAACTGCTGTTAATGTCTAGTTTAGAAAACATCATGCTCCTTGAAAGCTTAGTCAGGCTCTCATTCATCAGTGCAATGGAATAGACTTCTCTGGTTTTGGCCTTGTTAAACTGTATGAGATTTATGCAGAAGGAAAGAGAACCCATTCAATTCTTGGACTCGGACCATCCCCAAGCACCATGCCATAGGTTGTTTGACTGGGCAAATTGGTTCCCAAGATGGCACAGTGGTTGGCACTGCTGCCTCACAGCGGAAAAGTACCCATGTTTGATTCCAGCCTTGCGTGACTATCTGTGTGGAGCTTGCACGTTCTCCCTAGGTCTGCGTGGGTTTCTTCCAGTTGCTCCTGTTTCCTCCCACAGTCCAAAGACGTGCAAGTTAGATAGGTTGGTCATGCTAAAAAATTTCCCCTTCGTGTCCAGGGATGTGCAGGTTAGATCACAGGAAAGTGGCGGGGTGGGCAGGAGAGTTGACTGGGTTGAATGCTCTTTCGGAGCGTCGGTGATGACTCGATGGCCTCGAATGGCCTCCATTTGCACTGTGGAGATTCTATGAGTTTTGCTAGCCATCTTGTCCAGCTGCCACTGTACTTCCCTCATGACTGGGTAGGAAGTGGAAAGGCATATCGGCTTGGCATCACTTCGGAGTGTACTCCTGTCGGCATTTATCAGGTGACAAAGTGCCATGAAGAGCCTTCATCATTAATGTCCTTTGTTGCTCTCACTGTCCTATCCATACCTCCTCTGTTTATTATTACCCAAAACTTTATTCTTCCCCAGAACATTGATTATTCCTTTTCTGCTTTTGAAATTTCCTTTCCCAGAATCCTCCTACCCCAGCCTTCCCAGCAACCCCTCCTTATCCTCCCACCTTCATTCGTTTAAATCAAATATTCAATTTGCCAGAACACTGGTCCCAGTCTGATTTAAGTGGAGCCCATCCCACCAGAATGTGCTCTTTCACCAATACTAGTGTCAGAAGTCCATGAAGCGAAACTCCTGACTCCAACACCATTCTTTCAGCCTCGCATTTAACCTTATCTATTCATTCCTTTGCCAAATGGTCTGTGACTTAGCTAACAATCCAGACAGTATTAACTTGTAGTTCTGAATTTTAATTTCAATCCTACCTCCCCAAACTCTTGCAGCAGGTCATCATTCCTTGCTCTACCAATAACATACAGTGAACCCATGTTTGAACGAAAAAACAGAATTTCATCCCTGATCTACTGAAAAGGAAAAGCTTCAAATGAATCATTATCATCTTGAATAAAAGAGGAGTTCCTTGTATTTGCTCTTCAAAAACAATTTTTGCAAGACAACACCAAGGTTCCTCTGTACTCCGGAATTTCTGCAGTCATTCTCCATTTAAGTAGTACTCTGATTTTTCAAAATTTTCCTGCCAAAGTGAACAACTTCACATTTTCCGACATTATACTCTGCCAGATTTTTTCCCACTTACTCAACCTATGTCTGCAACTCCTTATCTCCTCTTCACAACATACTTTCCTACCTATCTTTGTGTCATCTGCAATGAACTCCTCATCCAGCCTACTACTGCCAATCTGATTTTTCTAGTTTCTTTGTAGATTAAAATCACCCATGATCATTGCCACCTCAATGTCACAAGCACATATTTCTCGTACACATTGTCCTTCATTATGTGATGGGGTCTGTGTACCACTCCCATTAGTAACTTCATTCTCCTCCTGTTCCTCATCTCCACCTAAACAGATTCTACATTCTGACCTCCTAAACCAAGGTCATCTCTAACTATTGCACCAATGCCATCTTTGATTACCAAAGCTACCCTCTACCTTTACCTAGCTCCCTATTCTTCTTGAATGTCCTATACCCCTCAATATTCTGCACCTAATCCGTGTCCTCCTGTAACCAAGTCTCCATAATGGCTATCAGATCAGATTTATTTATATCAATGAATCCATTTAATTTATGAATGCTACACACAATCACAGAAGCTACACAAGTGGAACAACTCAAATTGTGACTGTGGCCATCCAGGTCAGACCATCACCCACACTGAATACCTGCCTCAAGAGGTCCATTCCTGGTAGCATCACACGCATTCACACTGCCTCATCTGAAGCTGTCAAATGGATTGTTCACCTCGACATTGAACTATAACTGCTACCCCAGCCATGTGAATAAAAAGAAGTATATCCATTTTGTATAAAATTATCCTCAATTACTGAGACTTGCTACCTTCCTTCCAGATTATGTTTTCATCAATGGCTAGAAACCTGCTAAAACTCAAATGTTAAAATATCATTATTATATACGGGTTTCATCCATAAATACTGTTCAGTGAGCTTGTAGATCCATAAATGGCCTGTTTTCTGTCTTTTGTCATTGAGAATTGAGGTTTTTTTGAATGATTTAATCCTTTGTCCTGTTGCAGCTGCGCATGTGAATTACATCAGCAAAGACCCAGCAGCCCCTTGTTCATTGACAGAAGCACTGGAGCATTTCCAGGTGGATTCTCTGGTCGATATTATTCCAAAAGAACTGCAGGACAAAGCCCAACCTCCTGAGCGAGCTCCGCACCAAATCACCATTGTGGCTGTCGAAGGCTGCCATTCCTTCATCATTCTTGACTGGGCAAAGCCTCTAAAGGATGAATTTGTAACAGGTAGAGACTAATTTATTCATATTTTATCTTGGGCTGCACAATTTAACATTTATTTCCCATCCAAAATTTCTCTGATGGCATTAAGTAATATATGAATGGGGTCATATTGTAGGCTGGGCCAGATAGAAGTAGTAGAGATCTCTTTGTTGAGGAACATCACTACACAACAAAGTGTATTTGCATAGTACCTTTAGGCCCAAGGCGTTTCTCGGGGCAAAACGTTAAACTGAACCTCATGAAATACTAGAACTGGCGACCAAAATCTTGGACAAAGAGCATCTTAAAGGTGGAGAGAATGATAGAAAGGTCAACAGTTTTTGGGATGGAATTTCAGAGCTTGAGGCCTATAGAACTGAAGGCATGGGGGCTGCCAAAGGTGAGTGATTAAAATCAAGGATGCACAAGCGAGCAAAATTTAGAAGAGCATAGAAATTTCTAAGACTTATAGTGTTGGTGGATGCCACAGATATGGGGAGGGGCAAGGTCATGGAGGAATTTGAAAACATTGGAGAAAAAAAAAGCATTTTAAAAGCGTGGCATAACTATACTGGGAAGCCTGTGAAGGTGGGCAAGTAGAGGGTTGATAGATGAATGGAAGCTGGGCAAGGTAGGATTTGGGCAGCAGAGTTTTGAATGAGCTTAAGATTATAAAGGGGTGGGGGAGGGCAGCACTGCTGCCTCACGGCACCGAGAACCTGGGTTTGATCCAGGCCCTGGGTCACTGTCCGTTTGGAGTTTGCACATTCTACCCGTGTTTGTGTGGGTCTCACCCTCTAAAACCCAAAAAGGTGTGCAGGGTAGGTGAATTGGCCATGCTAAGTTGCCCCTTAATTGGACAAAAAGGAATTGGATACTCTAAATCTGTAAAAAAAAAAAATTAGATAGGGTGAAATATGGAAGGCTGGCCAAGATAGCATTTGAATAGCCAAGTCTAGAGCCAAGAGAGGGATGGGCGAGGGTTTCAGCAGCAAATGATCTGCGACGATATTTGTGGGAAAATCGTATGAGATCCTGACCTCTATAAATGGGAGCATTGAATATCATAGAATTTAGAGTGCAGAAGGCCATTCGACCCATCGAGTCTGCACCGGCCCTTGGAAAGAGGCCCCTACTTAAGCCCATGCCTCTACCCTATCCCTGTAACACAGTAACCCCACTTAACCTTTTTGGACACTTAGGGCAATTTAGCATGGCCAATCCACCTAACCCGCACATCTTTGGACTGTGGGAGGAAACCGGAGCACCCGAAGGAAACTCACGCAGACACAGGGAGAACGTGCAGACTCCACGCAGACAGTTACCCATGCCGGGAATTGAGCCTTGGAACCTGGCGCTGTGAAGCAACAGGGCTAACCACTCTTGCTCTTGCCAGGAGAGTGGGACCAACCAAGTTTCTCCTGCCGGGAGAGTGGAACCAGCCGAGTCATTCTTGCCACGAGAGTGGGACTAGCTGGGTTACTCTTGCCACGGGAGTGGGACCAACCAAGTTAATCTTGCAAGGATGGGATGGTGTTTTGTCCTGAATGTTGAAAATGGTCAATCAGAGTTGTGCCATTAGGCCACATACAGAATTTTCACAATCTTTTCTTGTCCAGAAATCAGGCAAATAATCACTGATGTTCATGGATATAAACTGGTGCTGTTCTTTTCTGCAAGGATAAATTGTCGCAATGAAGCTGTTTGTAAACAGAATCTAAGGGCGTGATTCAGCGTACTTAAAACAAAGTCCGTATGCAGCGGCGAGAGACACGCCGCTTTCAACGGTACTTTTCTGTCCACTGATGCCGCACTTGAGTGATTTCCTGCTGACGGGCTGGCTCGCCAGCAGGCACGGCTACTCACAGATCGGGTGACATTTTGATCGGCAGCCCCGATCTTTTACCCCCCTTTTCACCCCTTCCCCTGCTTTATCGACCCCCCCCCCCCCCCCCTTACCCCCTCCAATCTTGGAGAGGCCTCTGGGTGCCACCCTCACCCCTTCACTCTAATTGGCAAGGTCTCACTGGACATGATCGCTGGCAGTGCCAACCTGGCACCCTGGTACTGGCACCCTCCAGGATGCCTGGGTTCTAAACGGAATGCCAGGTTACCACGCTTCCCTGTCCTGACCACCCAGGGGTCTCCAATAGTCAGCGAACCCCCTGTAGGTGCCGGTTTTCCTGACCCACGTTTGTGTGGACCAGTACTAAACGGTGCCCTGGCAAGATCTCCCGGGTGCATCGGGAGTCCGGCCATTTAAATGAGCCATATAAGCAGAGACTCCCTACTGTGCAGAAGGAGGCCATTCAACCCATCTGAGAGAGCACCTCTGGGTTCTCCGGTTTCCTCCCACAATCCAACGATGTGTAGGTTAGGTGGATTGGCCATGATTAATGCGCAAGGTTACAGGGAGAGGATGGGGGTTTGGGCGTCAGTAAAGTGCTCTTTTGTTGGGTCGGTGCACACTCGATGGGCCGAATAGCCTCCCCTGCAATGTAGGGGTTCTATGGAAAAATTAAAACCACGAGATAACTATATTACTGACCTCTTTCCCCATCCCCAAACCCAACTGCTTTGTCACCTCCCCCCAACTACACCCTCACCTTCCCCAACTACCTCTTCATCAACCCCAACTACTCCCCCATCAACCCCCACCCGAGAACCTTCATAACTCAACGACTACCCTCATGACTACATCTACCCGCTCCAGATATCCTCCCAACTATACCCTCCCCCAATCCCCCAACTGACCCTACAACCCCGACTGTGATTACCGCACCGCTTTAGAAAACACTTATAGTAGTGGTTGGTAAAGGCCATGCTGTTGTTGTTCTTCCTTCTTACTGAACTATTATGGACCAGGGACTGTAATTGTTTTGGACATGTTTTACATCATAATACATTCAAGTAGCTTAACACCATCCAGGACAAAGCAGCCCACTTGATTGCTCCCCCTTCCACAAACATTCAAACCCTCCACCACCGACAAACAGTGACAGCCGTGTGTACCATCTACAAGATGCACCGCTGCAAGTCACCAAGGTTCCTTAGAAACCTACAACCACTACCATCCAGAAGGACAAAAGCAGCAGATACCTGGGAGCCCCACCACCTGGAGGTTCCCCTCCAAGTCACTCACCACCCTGACTTGGAAATATATCGCCGTTCCTTCACACTTGCTGGGCCAACATCCTGGAACTGCCACACTAACAGCACAGTGGTAGTTCATACACCTAAGAGACTTCAGTGATTCAAAAAGGCAACTCACCACCTTCTGGGACAACTAGGGATGGGCAATAAATGCTGGCTTAACCAGTGAAGCCCACATCCCATAAATGAAGAAAAGAAAATGTGAGCACGGATCTTGCCTTGGTGTCACCCAAGGTATAACCTCATATTTACCTTTATTTTTCTTTTGTTATCCCAAACTTCTGCCCTGATTAATGCTGCTTATCCCAGACTACAAAAAATGTAATGATCCTCCGTGTTGTATCTTGTATATCAATGATATAGAGGAAGGAATAGAAAGTTTTCTGTCTACGTTATTTTTAAACTAGGAGGCACAACCAATTGTGCAGATGGAAGCAAGCACTTACAAAGCGATATAGTCTTTGTTAGTGAGAAAAACATGTCATTGAATTTCAAGGTTCACATTGGATCTGAAACAATCAGAATATTTTCTGCACTCTTTCCTCCCCTCACTCCGACTACCCTCCATTGAAGGCCTACAATTTATCCGCTAACCTCAACCCTCCAAATTTCCACTCATCTGGCTGTAAGTTCCACCTGTTCCTATGTGTCTTTCCCCCTGAGCCTCCAAATCCCCAATCTCCTCAGGCCTCAACCACTGCCCCCTCACACTTCCCCTTCTCCACCCCCTCTCCAAATCTTCTGGTAATGAGCATACATCCTCTTACCCCATGAGCCTGGAATCTGATAAGCCATTCTTTCCCACTACAAATTGCTCTCCCATGCCTAATATATGTATATATATTAACTTTCCCACCAATAATTAACTTTACCACCAATTTGTGTATTATTTTAAACCTTGCGATGGAATGGAACTTACTCACATACCAGATGCTCACCAAAGAGCTAGCTCCTTTCCCTGTAGTAGTGTAATAACTAATTTCTACTGGATGGGAAAGACAGAAAAAGCAACAAAGAAAGAACAAATGACACTTGGCGACTGCCATATGTCGAGCCACTGAAGTACTTTATGAAGCGTAGTGATTGTTGTAATGTAGGAAAGGTGGCAGCCAATATGCACTCCGCTAACTCCAACAAACATCCTGGGCAGTACGGTGGCGCAGTGGGTTAGCCCTACTGCCTCACGACGCCGAGGCCCCAGGTTCGATAAGTAAAGTAAAGTGAAGTTCAATTTATCTTAAGTAAAGATAAGCTGAACTTCAGATCGCACATTGAAAGTGAAATTTTTTTGACTGGAATTTACCACTCTTAATTTCACTTGCAGGTTACCTTGTTTACAGTGCTTCTTATGATGACATCTTGAATAACCAATGGTCTGCAAAACCTACAGCTGCCAGAACGCACTTACCTATTGAAAATCTGAAGCCAAATACAAGGTATATTGCAAGAAACCATGTGACTAACTGAAAAATATTCCCCTCCAGTTTTTCTAACTTTCCCTTGTGTGTTTGACCCACCCTCAGGAGTTTAACAGACCATTCTACCCAACTGATGTTTATGTGCCACATATGGTTTCTGTCACTCGACTTCACCCTACTGTTATATTATGTGATCGTAATATGTTGTTACTCTTTACTTTACTTCCAGAATGGTCTGATGGTTAGATTTCAATGAAACTACCAATCTTCAATTTAAAGCAAATTAGATTTAATGAATAACGAATATAAATACTGATGAATTTTTTCACTCTTACAGAACTATAACTGATGATAAAGTAAATCAGAAGAAGTATTAATTATATTTAACTACATGTGCTAACTATGCTATATCTCTCTAACACTCTGCTGTCTAGTCACTCCTGGTTCGAAGAGCCCCAAGATCCTCTGAGTTCAGTTTATATACCTGAATCTAGTGCTGCCATCTAGTGGTTGTCTAACACTATGATGCAGTTGTTAACCTTTCATATATCATCAGAGAAACAGACCACTACACCTATCATCCTGTTCTGAAATAAAATGCACACAATGCTTGGGAGTTACTTTATTAAAAATTCTTTTCAGTGTAGGGGTGATGCTGGCTGCTTTGTTGCCTATCCTCCGTTAGTCTGGATTGCTGCTTTGAGCCAGTACAATTCTTGTGCGAGGCTTCTTCCACAATTGTGTTAAGTAAGAAATTCTAAGAAATCAGTGGCAATGAAGTAACTGCAATACATATTCTGATGCACTACATGGGTCATGACTGATAGGTTTAGCAGGTATTTTTCTCAGTAGTCAACCTAATGATCTTTTGCAACTGAGTGACACCATTTAAGAGAGCATTGGAGAGATAGGCTGCAGTCATTGGTAGACCACACAGAAAAAGATGCAATTTCCTGAAGACCATTCTCCTTACCACTGCCCCAACCCCCCTCCAACATAGACCTATTTAGGTGCTCCACTCGCCTAGCTTATTGGGACATTTTGGTCTCTGTAATTTTAAAGCTACACTGGACTGTGCTATCTGGCCATCAGAGAAGCTGCTAGAAGTGCTTACATTTGTTGACATCAATATATTGACCAATCAGAGATACTTTCCTATAACACAGAGCAAACGTAAATTAGAAATGATCTGTGTTATGCTTAGGCCATGTTCTGCTGCTTCATTGGAATTTAACAGAGCTGACTTTCCGGCGACATTCCTGAAGCTTGAGCTCATGTAGGGCGTAATGGAGTCACAGTGATCTGGAAACCTGCTGGTGATTAATGTAGGCCCATTTACTAAAGCTGAGAAACAAAAGTGGTGCAGATTGAATATGTTTCAGAATTTGAGGAGAAAGTTTCAGAATCTGGCCATCCAAAAAGGAATCCCAGGCAGGTCATGATATTGCAATGTTTGTTACTGAAAGAGTCCTTCCTGTTTATTTCCTTTGTTCCCATTCTATTTTTATTTTATTATTTTTGGTCTGTGAACCCATAATTGGAATCTGCTTTTAAGCAGAGGACTCCAGCTGAAGCAGCCTGCTTGTCAAGACAGTTGTGTTCCCAGGGTTTGTACTTTAGAGAGGAGAAGTAGACTTGCCGACAGCAGGTGAATCTTAGGAATCAATTTTTGAAGAAGTCAATTTGATTGACTAGCTGGCAACCGGTGGCTTAACCATGATCGTGTTCTGCCTGACAACAGTCAGTGATTGGTTCCTGTGTGATGCTTTCTGAGAGAGCTTAGCAGAAGTGTTTAGACCTTGGAAGTGAAAGAGACAACCTTTCTCTCTCTCTCTCTCTCGCTGCAGAAGTAAGAGCTGCTTTATTGTTCTAAAATCAGTGAGTGCCTGGCATATCTTTGCTGTAAACTTGAAATTATCCTAAAATTACAGCGAAAATAGACAACCTTGCCAAAGAAAACCATCTCAAGCCTAGAAGGACGAAGTACCAAAATTAATATTTGAACTCCAGAAAGGCATTGAATGGATGCCATCCTCTTGCATCATGGATCCTCTGGCCTTTTATTTTTATTAATATTTTCTTTACCTCACAATCACTCTTTCCCCTCTGTGTTGTTTGCGTGTGTATAGAAAGGGGGGTGGTTAGGAAAGAGGTACTAGTTAGTTAGTTACATCTTTCTGCCAGGTTAACTCTAATACTGTACATAAAAAAGGTTACTTGTGTTAAAGTTACAAACCTGGTGACTGCAGTTTACTTGCCACAGCCAAGGACCTCGGGGATTTTAAAATAACATCTCATTTTACTTGTGTTGCGACTCCAGGTCAAGTAGGGCTGGAATTGACTGTGCACTAGCCCAGTGTCGTGACCGTTATTAGCAGTGAAATTTTTAGTGATTCAGGTTTGGAATATTGGTCCTAGTTCTAGCTTACGATGTTCTGATGACTCATCTTTAAATTACAAGTGGCGTATCTGCAGTTGAACAAATCTGTCTGAGAATCTCAACATTCCCAGCAGCATCAACAGTGTATTTTTAAACACTAAGAAGCCATTTTGTAGCCAGACAATATAGCAGTAGGTGTGTAACACAATGATTGGACTTTTTGTGTCCCAGATCCTATCCTGGCCTGTTATGTGCATGGAGCCTTGTTACGCAAGGCAAAAAGTGTTACTTTTAATTAGAGTCAAAGGAATTGAACTATAATCCTCAAAGGAGCACAATTTTTGTTCACAAGAAAATGCCCTTGCTCGTTGTCAGGAAATCAGGTGAATTCATGCCAACCTCGTTTTCTTCAGTGGAAATAGTCAATTCACCTGTGATAGCACACAGCTACCCGTAATGTCTTGTCCAATTTCTGTTGATTTATGAGTCGATTGTATGAACATCACTTCCCTAAAGTACAAATGAATGCTTGCACCAGATCCATATTTTCTGATGTCTAGTAAGAGCGGACCTGTCAAAGTTGCTAACTTCTGACTGTTAAGAGAGCCTTGATGCTGAGCGTAACCTGATGCATTAAAGTTCTGACAGCAGTTTCTGACCAACCACGTATGGCAACCGAATATATTCATTGTGTCACCATAACTAATGTTCGTACAGATGCACTACTGGAAATTTGATCCCTGTCATCAAATAAAATAAATCAAACCTTCAAGTTTCCAGGTGAAATATTAAACACGTATTGACTAAAATTGTAATAAAGTCAACTGGTGCACAACATTAGAATGAATGCAAATTGGTACTATATAATTTTCCATTTAATATCTCATCATGAGTTCTTACTACTTAATGCTTTTTACTTTTACAGCTTGGTTACATATGACTTTATAATTAAATCAAGGCTAACTAGATTTACAATCATCTCTCATAAAATACGAGACTTGTCGTCATGCTCATGCTACTTCGCAATCTTGACTGATCCAGATGACTTCTTAAAGAGATTGTTTGCTTCAGAATTTCAAGTTTAGAGACCAGAACTAAATTTTGTATTGCCAGAAAATGGCTCTTGGTATTATGAAGGAATTTGACCGGCACATTAATGGTTTGAATGTTACCACACCAGAAATAAGATGTTTGTGATTCACATTGTATATCCTGACACTTGGATTTGATTATTTGATGTGATCAGTATAACAACATAGCAGTGTGGGCAGGATTTTCCATGGTGTGTTTTGCAGAGGCGGCCCACCATTGGCCAGTGGTGGGATCTTGGCCCGCAGTTGTCAACGGGGTTTCCTGTCGTATGAACCCTCCACCGCCAGGAAATCGGAGGCAGGAACGGACGGAAAATTCCTGCCTATATTATCTGATCTCACTTCTAAGTAGTTTTGGCATTTATTATTTCTTTGATCTCAGACAAGATCATTGACTTTTTTTTTAAAACAGATATGCCAGTTCTTTACTAAAATATACCATGAAAATCCACAGTTTAAAAAGTGTTGCTATACAAGAGTCAAGCAAAGCAAACACTAAATGCCACCTTCGATAACTTCCTTAAAATCCCAGATCTACGTAAGTTAAACATGAATCAACAGGCAAATTGAGTTAAATTATAAACTCTAAATTGCACATTAAATGGCAAGTGCACCTCAGACAGATCTTAATTGGCTTAACATATACGTCATCAATCTCAGTCACAATGTCCTTCCATCAAGAATCATGGGAAACTGGCCTCATCACCACAGAATAATTAATCTGCATTCTTCCTTTTTAATGTTATAAATAAACCTAACAATTACTGAACAAATATTTTACTAGTGCACCATCTACAAAGATTTCAAACATTGCAGTCATGTGATGAAGAAACTTGATTTAAATTTAATTTAGTGAGCAATTAAGGAGCATGGTGCAGCTGCTTCTATTTAAATGGTTCATTCGGAGATCCTTTTTGTTTTCTATGACATGTATCCAGAGAATGTTACTTGCAGCCATCTAGACGAGTGTCGAAATTAAAGCTGCGCATTTTCTTCTGAAACTAATAGAAAATGGAGGAAACTCCCTCTTCCCCACCCTCACCATAGCTTAGTGGTTTCACACACTACCCACTGTGCTGAAAACCAGGATTGCAGGCCCCAAGTTCTACAGCTAGAATGTGCCAAATTAGCTGTTCTCGGCTAGGGCTAGGGATTGAGGCAAAGGGAAATATTGCGTTAGCCAAGGTTCCTGATAGCTGCCTTGCCAGGTCTGATGGAAAGTGAATGGCTGGTTAAAAAAAAACTGTACTGTGTTCCACTGTGATGTTCTCTCGTACGGAGTATCTAAGGTTCAGCAAGAAAGGCCACTTATTTGAGGCATTATCTACACTTGTGGAACAGTGCTCCAGACTGTCATCAGGAAGGAAGAAAATAAAGGATTAATTGAGTGTTTTAATTGTGCCAATTATTATAACCACAATAAGGGTATTTAACACCTTTAACTTAAAAATAGATCTTGAGGTGCTTCAAAAGTGTCAGAGAAAATTAGTTTTGGGCAGTCAACAAAAACTCAATCAAGAGGGAAGCTTTAAGGAGGGTCTCATAGTGGGATAATAAACCAACAATCGTGTTAGAGAGGGAATTCCAAAGTATAGGGATAGGCTGAAAATACTGCTGTCAGTGAGGTGTGAAGCAAGGGGAAAATACACGAGAGCTTGAGGAATGAAGAGGGTTGTGGGCTGGAGGAGGTTATAGGAATAAGGAAGGAATGTAATCATAGCATGATCTAAATACAAGGCTGAGAGTTTTACCTCAGGCATTGCTCGCAGCTGTTCTAAGTTGAGGGTGGGAGATGGAAGACACATTGCAGTTTTTTGCTGAGAGGTTTTTGTGCTTTAATTAATCAAAACCCTATATTTTCTGAGTACTGACTGGCAATGAGGAATCTTGCTTACCACTAACACGTAAATCACTGCATGCTCCTGATTGAATATTGATTTAGTTTTTTGTTCACTGATTCGTTAAAATAGAATGGAACATGCTGCCGATTTTAACTGGAATAGTGAATTGGTAACCTGTAAGCCAAACTTGTGAGATAAATAATTAATTGCTAATATTTGCTATCTTTCAGATATTATTTTAAAATTCAAGCAAGGAACCCATACGGCTATGGCCCTATCAGCGAAGCCTTGACTTTTGTCACTGAATCAGGTGATGGATGACATTTTCAATATGGTTATGGTACTGGATTCACAACCCAGCAATTGAGAGTTTGGAACAGGTTTTCGAATGATACTGTGCAAATTGTGGGATTCAGTTCAATATCTTTGGTAACCTATGAACTGGCATCAGGAAAACATGATTGTGACCGTTGCTGGATTGTCATATAAACCCAGCTAACTTCACTGATGTGACTCTGCCACCATAATCAGTCTCACCTAGTCTGACTTCAGTCCCACATTATATTGTTGATAGTTGACCTGAAATTTCTTCCTGGAGCACCAAAGAAGTTGGGTTGGGGAGGTCCACCAGTATACACTTAGCCTGAACACTGGGTTTCATACTTTTTCCTGCTCCCACTCCACCACCTGCCCCCTTCCTTATAGATGTCAGCCAACGTCCCTCTTCCCACCTCGCTCATATGCAAAAGATGGATTGGGGCATAATACTCTAGCTGAATTCCCTTCTGTACTGCCTCAGTACCATTAATTAACAGCAAGATCAGTACCAGGAGCCATGAAGGCCATTGTTACAGCTTTCCCCTTCTATTCCCTTCTCCTCTATCTTCTGCAGCTACTGCTGAGGTATCAGTAGGATTCAGTCACAGTCATCTAGTACTGAACTTGGACTGTCCATTTTGGATGCTGCACCAAGAGCCCAAATGAAGCAACACGATGTTCAGAAGTTGTGGGCTTCCTCTGCAAGGCAGAGATACTTCTGCAGGCTCACCCTTGCTTTGTAGAATTGACTCCACCCCAAGAAGACTGACTTTGGCCCTGACCTCTGGCAGGAACAGCAAAATTGAGGCTTTAATGCTCCAGTGGTTATAGGTAATCTGTCAAGAAGGAGGTGGCCATCTTTTTTTTAACTTAAGGATGGGCAATAAATGCAGCCGATGCAGTGTTACCCTCATCCCACAATAAAACTAAAAATGCATCATGAATTTTGGTCTTTATATGGAGCAATTCATAATGCTGAACATGTTTAGCAGCCACAGCAATATCAGGGTAATTTACACTATGCACAGGACCTGGTGGAGGTACTGGTCAGAGATGAACGCTGTGGTGCTAATTTCCTGACTCATTCTCCCATCCACAAAGGTAGGATTGCTAAATTCCCTCGGTTAACCTGATGACATTATGCAGCATTCTGTTCTATAAGCTTTGCATTTGGTTGACCTTCCAAGCCTGTCGACCTGTAGTGAGGCCTTACTACCTGAACCTGCAGCAGGGGAATCCAGGACAGGGTCCACACAATTTCTGATTCATAATACGAGAACACATTGGAAAATCAGATCTCTGGAACTCAAAGTATATGTAAGCGATTTTCCAATATATATAGTGACGGTTAGAACAGTCCAAGCCCAGTGTCTTCCTTTACTTAAATAGGAACTTCATAAAATCTTGCAGTACACAGAGGTCACTTAGCTCATCGTGTCCTGTTGACTTTTTGAACAAGCTATGTAATTAGCTCTTTTCCCCTCCATTTTCCACAGAGCATTCCTTAGAAGGTATATCCTGTATCCAGTTCCTTTTTGGAGGTTACCATGGAAGTTGCTTCCACTACCCTTTCATGTAATAACCCACAGCATAAAATAAATCTTTTTCTCTATCCTCCAGTTCTCCATCCTTCCAGTTATCAATCCTCCTCCCAATGGAAATAGTTTTTCTTTGTTCGTTCATGGGATGTGGGTGTCGCTGGCTAGGCCAGCATTCATTGTTCATCTCTAATTGCCCTAGAACTGAGTGGCTTGCTCGGCCATTTCAGAGGGCAGTTAAGAGACAACCACATTGCTGTGGGTCTGGAGTCACATGAAGGCCAGACCAGGTAAGGATGGCAGATTCTCTTCCCTAAAAGGGCATTAGTGAGCCAGGTGTTTTTGTACGAAAATTGACAAAGGTTTCATCATCATCATTAGACTTTAATTCCAGATTTTTACTGAATTCAAATTTCACCAACACCCGTGGTGGAATTTGTACTTGGGTCCGCAGTGCACAACCCCGGTTCTCTAGATCACTAGTCCAGCAACAATACCACTATGCCGCTGCATTCCGTATTAACCCATTAATGTCTATTCTGCTAAAATTGCAATAAAAAAACTGAAAGTAATGCATCCAAGTTTGCTAACAATACAAAGCTAGGTAAGGAAGCAAGTTGTGAGGAGGGTGCAAAGAGGTTTCAAAGGAATATAGACCAGTTAAGCGATTAACCAAGATGCTGGCAGAGGTACAGAAGGGTGAAATTATTGATTTCAGTGGGAATAATTGAAAGTTTTTAAAAGAGGAGAGACAAACATTCACATTTCGAGGGATATTGATGCCCTTGTAAACCATAAAATGTAGGCCATTCGGTCCATTGAATCAGTTCCGCCATTCAATAAAATCATGACTGACCTGATATAACAATTCTTAATTCTGCTTTCCTGCCTTATTCCCATAATCCTTTATTCCCTTGCTGATTAAAAATCTATCTATCTCGGCCCTGAACGTACTTAACCCAGCCTCCACAGCCCTGTGCGGTAAAAAGTTCCATAGATTCACACCGCTCTGAGAGAATAAATTCCTCCTCATTTTGGTCTTATTTTGGTCTTAAACCAGTGACCCTTTACTCTGAAATTATACTCTCTAGTACTAGACTCTCCCACAACCTCTCAGCATCTACCCTGTCAACCCCCCTGGGAATCATATATGTCTTAATAAAGTTGCCTCTCATTCTTCTAAATTCCAGTGAGTACCAGCCTCCCCGGACAGGCGCCGGAATGTGGCGACTAGGGGCTTTTCACAGTAACTTCATTGAAGCCTACTCGTGACAATAAGCGATTTTCATTTCATTTTTCATTAAAGGCCCAACCTACTCAACCTCTCCTCATAAGAAAACAACCTCTTGAACATTCTCTGGACTGCCTTCAATGCCAGTATATCTTTCCTTACATAAGGGAACCAAACAGTATTCCTAGTGTGGTCTAACTGGTGGCTTGTATAGATTTAGCGAGACTTCCTTTTTTTATACTCCATTCCCTTTGAAATGGATTCCAACATTCCATTTATTTTCCCTACAACCTGCTGGACAAGCATGCTAACTCTGAATGATTAATACACGAGAACCCCCAAATCCCTCGTGCTGGAGCTTTCTGCAGTCTTTCTCCATTTAAATAATATTCAGTTCCTTTATTCTTCCTGCCATGGTGCGTAACTTTCCATTTCTCTGCATTATATTTTCACCTGCCAAGTTCCTGCCCACTCACTTAACCTGTCTATATCCCACAGTCGACGGGGCAGCACGGGACACAGTGGTTAGCACTGCTGCCTCATTGAAAAATATAAAATTCCCAGAGAACTTGCCGGGGTTGCTTTCCCTGGCTGGATCATGCTCAGGATAATGGGTCAGCCATTTAGGACTGAGATGGGAAGAAATTGATTCACTTCGAGTATTGTCAACCTTTGGTGTTCTCAAGAGAGCTGTCAATTCTCAGTCAGTGAGTGTATTCAAGACTGATATCACTAGATTCAGAGACACCAAGGGAATCAGTAGAGTTCAGGATAGGGCAGGAAAGTGGAACTAATATAGGTGGATGCCCATGATAAATTGGCCCTTAATATACAAAGGTAAGGTGGGGTTACGGAAATAGGGTGGGACTGTGGGCTTAGGTAGAGTGCTCTTTAGAGGGTTGGTGCTGAACCAATGGGCTGAATGGCCTCCTTCGGCACTATAGGAATTCTATGATTCTATGATATAGGGGTTCAAACACTATCGTATTGAATGACAGAGTAGGCTTGACGAGTCATATTGCCTGTTCCAGCTCCTCTTTCTTATATTCTTATATTTCAACATTTTTCATGAAGGCAATAAGTTATTTACCAATGTGTTAAACAATTTTTTCATTAATGTCATCAAAATACCACCAATATTTGAACAGTATATTTTTCTGTTCTTACAGATGACCCACAGATCATTGTCAGGCCACCTGGTAAGTACATCCAAAGTCTCACTTGAAACACACAATTGATTGTTTTGTAAGGTTATGTAATCGGTGTTCTTTTTTCATATATTCATTGACTGGATGTGGACATCACAGGCAAGGCCAGGATTTATTACCCATCTCTAACTTTTCCCTTGAGAAAATGGTGGTGAGTTGCTTTCTTGAGCAACGGCAGTCTGTGTGGTGAAGGTATTCCTGCTGTGCTGTTAGTTGGGGAATGTTGGGTCTTGGATCCAGCAACGATGAAGAAAAGACAGTCTACTTCCAAGTTAAAAGAGTGTGTTAGTTGGGGGTGGGTGGGGGGGGGGGGGGGGAGACTTGCTGCTGCCTTTGTCCTTCTGGGTGGTTGAGGTCACAGATTTTGCCTCAAAGAAACCTTGGCAAGTTGCCACGACAAATTTTGTAAATGGTTAAACACTGCAGCCATTGCGCCAGGTTGGAGAGAGAATATGTTTAAGGTACTTTGTCCTGGATGGTGTCGAGCTTTTTGACTGCGGGAGCTACAGTCATCCAGACAAGTGGAGAGTATTTCATCACAATCCTGACTTGTGCCTTGTAGATGGTGGACAGGCTTTGCAGAGTCAGATGAGTTAGTCACCACAGAATTCCTAGCATCTGACCTGCTCTTGTAGTCACAGCATTTACACGGCTAATCTAGTTGTCATTCTGTATGGTGATATTGATGGTGAGATTCAGTGATGGTATTGCCTTTGAGTATCAAGAGGAGGTGTTTTTTTGTTGGAGATGGTCATTGCATGACGCTGACATCATGCGACTGTTACTTCCCACGTATCAGCACAAGCTGAATGTCAAAAGTCATAACGGCACAGATGGAGAATGTTCAACCCATTCAGTCCATGTTAGCTCCTTGTAGAGAAATTCTGTCCCATTGCAGTATTGCTATATGCAGGCACAGATAGCTACGCCATCTCAAGGATTGTAAACAAAATTTCACTCTTGTAATCATCCTGACTTTTGACCTTATAATTGAGAGAACGTCATTTAGAAGCATCTGTAAGTGGTTGGGCCCAGGACACTGACCTGAGAGAATCCTGCAGCGACTTTTGTGACTGAGCTGGTCAACCTCCAGCTTGTGGAGCGTCTTCCCCTAATTTCCAATGACTTCAAGGGTGTCTTGATGCAGCATTCAGACTGTCTTAATGTCAAGGGAAGCCACCCTCACCATACTTGTGGAATTCATCTCCTTTCTCCATGTCCAGACATAGGCTGTAATGAAATATGTGACTATAAAATGTAATGAGGTCTGGAGCTGAATGGCCCTTACAGAACCAACATTGAGCATCAGTGAGCATGTTATCGATGAGTATGTGCCACTTGATAGCACAGTCGACAACCTTTTCTTCATGTTGAGTGGAGACGAGTAGGGGAGTAGTTGAATCAATTGGCATTGTCCTGCCTTTTGCACGTTGCTGGGTAGATGCCAATGTTATAGCTGTATTGGTATTTCCACACCCAGTTCTAAAGCACAATTCTTCAGCACCACAGTCAGAGTAATGTTGGGGCCCATTGCCTTTGCTGTATATAATGCACTCAGTCATTTTGTGACATTGCATGCACTGAATTGAATTGGCTTCAAGTCCAACAACTGTGACGGACGAGCCAAGCCAAGATCATCTACTCAGCATTTTGTGCTGAAGATGGGTTCCAAACATATTTGGCTCCACCATCAGCACGCTTAGCCGGCTTGTGATCTCTACAATGTTTTGACCGATAAGAGAATCCTAGATGAGTATTGCAAAGAAGGAGGCCATTCGGCCCATGTGTCTGCATCGGCCATAACAGATCTCTCCAAGTCTCACTTTCTCACTCTTACTCTGTTGTCTTGTATGTTATGCTACTCAAAGTGCTTATTTTACTTTTAATTATTTCGAGGGATCTGGGTGTCACTGGCTAGCTGGCATCTATTGCCCACCCCTAATTTTCTTTGACAAGGCAGTGATGAGCCACCTTCTTGAGCCACTACAGTCCATGTGGTACCCACAGTGCCCACCTTTCAAACCCACGACCATCTAGAAGGACATGGGCAGCAGATATGGGAACCCCACCACCTGGAGGTTCCCCTCCAAGTCACATACCATCCCGAGTTGGAAATATATCGCTGATCGTTTACTTTGACTGGTCAAAACCTGGAACTCCCTTCCTAACAGCACAGTGGGTGTACCTACACCGCAGCGACTGCAGTGGTTCAAGAAGACAGCTCACCACCACTTTCTCAAGGGCAATTGAGGTTGGACAAACAATACTGTCATTGTCAGGGCCATCCAGATACCAGGAAAGAATTGAGAAAATAAAAAGTAACATTTACCAGCTATTCTAATCTTTTTTAAATGTTTTTATTGGAGTTTTTCATTTATCACTGGTGAGTCTTTGCTTCATGTTGTTCCATTTTACAATTGTGTCCCTCTTAAAAAATGTTATAAATAATTTACATCTCTTTGCTACACAAGTGGTCAAATTTTACGTTCGTGTTATCAAGCATATACGGTGAACAATGGAAAAAAATCAAAATAAGAAAGATAAATTTTTAAAAACACAGGAATTGTTTCATCCTCGAATCCCCCTCTGAGGGCTCAGAGGTGCAAAGTCCCCGGTAAAAGTTTGCAAAGGCCCCATTGGTCTCATCTGGGGCAGTGACTATCCAACTGCTCCCATCCCTTAACACTGCTATCTCCCTGAAGTCAGCCTGCTTCCTCAGCTAGTGTGCCAGCAGGCGGCTGACCTTGCCTCCATGCTTATAGAAGCCCCCCTCCCTGTCCGAGGGATCTGGTTCACTGCTTTCCCTGTGGAGAACAGGTCAAATTTCATCTGTAGCTGCTTCCTCTCCGACAGCAGCTCCACGGTCGGGGCCATGGAGTACCACCGATGCACTCCCAACATGGAGTCAATCAGCCGTTACCTAGCCGCTCTTTCTTTCCTATCTCTAAGCACCCTATAAGTTATTTCCCCCAGATCACCACCTTCACCACCTTCAGTGCCTCCCAGAACATGGAGGGTGAGATCTCTCGATTTTGGTTGCAGGATACATTGATGGTTGGGGACATTCTTTTGCAAAACGCCCTAGCAGCTATGAGAGCTGTATCCAGCCTCCATGGGGCCACTGGGCCTGGCCCATCTCGAACCTCGCGTCCGTGTAGTGTGGAACATGATCCGTGATTACTATCACGGAGTATTCTACTCCTGCTACCCCTGGAATCACCAATTTCTCTATTATGAATAAGTCTATGCGTGAACTTTGTGCATGTGGAAGAAGAAGGAGAAAGCCTCCTCCCTTGGGTGGTTGAATCTTCATGGCTCTACATTTGCTCCATAAAGGTTTTTAGTTCTCATGCCATTCCTGATATGGCTCCTGTCACAGTTGAAGTCTTTCCCCCCCCCCCCCCCCCCCCCCCCCATGATAAGTCATTGGGTGTCTAGGTTGGCTATTCTGCCATTGTTTTCTGTCCCACCCAGTTTTTCCTTACCCTCATTCAGTCTTACTCTCTTATATGTGTCTCTTGTACAGTAAGTAGTCTTACAACACCAGGTTAAAGTCCAACAGTTTTTTTTCGAATCACTAGCTTTCGGAGCACTGCTCCTTTCTCAGGTGAAAGGTGTCTATGGTAGCCATGATGAAGGAGCAGTACTCTGAAAGCTCCGATTCAAAAGAAACCTGTTGGACTTTAACCTGGTGTTGTAGCACTTCTAACTGTGCTCACGCCAGCCCAACGCCGGCATCTCCACATCGTGTCTCTTGTAGGAAGACTGCGTCAACCCTCAGACTTTTAAGATGGGCAAAGACTCTGGATCTCTTCATTGGCCCGTTGAGTCCCCTCACGTTCTGGGTGACTATTCCAATGGGGGGTTCCATGTCCCCCTGTAGGGTCAGCAATACTTGCCTCTGCACGCTGGGGTTTCCTTTTAGTTCGTGGGCCATCTCAACATGCAAACTGTTGTAAACAGCATTCTACCACCCCCCCCCCCCCCCCTCCAACCCTGCAGTGTGTCCTTCCCACTTGCATGGCCACATGTTCCTCGCCCACATCGAGATCCACTCTTTAACTTGGAACCTATGGAACATCACTATTATTGTCAGTGGTGGTTCTCTCGACTTGGGTCTCTGGCGGAGCGACCTGTGGGCCAGTCCACCTCTGAGGGCTTGGCAATGCCCTCCTCCCAACCAGCTTTCTGAGCATCGATGGTACAAACTCCCCCTCCGTGCCCTCCTGAAGCCCGACGAACTGCAGGTTCTGTCAGCGGGACCTGTTTTCTTGGTCATCAACCTTTCCCTTCAGTGATTTCTGGGTCATGACCAACCTTGCCACCTCGGCTTCAAGCGAGGCGATCCACTCTCCCTGCTCACTGGCTGTCGTTTCTAGGTCCCGCAGCGTTGCCTTTTGGGCCCCAGGACTCCACTACACTGTCCATTGCCTCCTTTATGGGGGCCAATGAACCTCTATTGCTGACCCCACGCCAACATGAGGTCCTCTTTAATCACCTCTCTGTACTTCTGGAGTTCCGTTGTGATGAACTCCATCAGTTTCTCCATCATCGCCTGGTTGGCATTGGCGATCCTGTTGGGTCAGCCATGTTCGGTTCTCGGCCCCCACAATGGTCTCCCGGTTCAGGGGTCAAAGCTTTCCCCTCCCTATTCTCACTGTTTTTCTGGTCTGATTACTGGCTGTTTAGCATCCTGGTTGACTAAGGTGGATGGGCGGTTGAGCTGGAGAAAATTTGGCGCTCTTGGTGCCCACTTGGCAGAGATAGAGGACGAGATTCTCCGCAAATGCGGAGAGTCGTAAAGGCTGCTGTGAAACTGGCCGTGTTTCACGGCAGCCTTCACGACCGTTCCCGGGACCCGATTCTTTCCCCCCCCCCCCCCCCCCCCCCCCACCAACGGGGCTAGGAGCGGGACCTCGGGAATCACGGCGTCGCGGCCTTAATGACCGTCGTTAAGGCCGTGCGCAAAGATGACGTGCGGCTGGCTCCAACCCGCGCATGCGCGGGTGATGTCATCATGCCATTGGCAGTAACCGCGCATGCGCAGTTCCGCATTTCTCCACCGCCGCCCGACAAGATGTGGCGGCTTGATCTTGTCGGGCGGCGAAGGGGAAGTAGTGCGTCCCTTTTGGACGCAGGCCCGACGATGGGTGGGCACCGATCGCGGGCCTGTCCCCTCCCGAGCACAACAGTGGTGCTCCCGCCCCAGACAGGCCTCTGGATGCCCCAAACGAGCACCAGCGCCCGTTTTTACGACGGCAGCAAGCAGGTGTGTTTGCTGCCGTGAAAAAACAGGCGTTAAGGCTCGGCCCTTCGGCCACGGAGAACCGCCGCTCGCCGTAAAAAATGGCAAGCGGCAATTCGTGACGTGGATCAGGCGAGGGGGGGTAGAATAGCGGGAGGGCGCAAAAAATGTCGGGAGGCCCCCCCGCTATTCTCCCAACTGGCGTGGGCAGTGGAGAATTGCGCCCATAAGGTCTAATCAGAAGTTCCTAGGAGCGAGCCACCTTTCGTGTGACAGATTAAATGGTAGAAGCACCGAGGCAGAAATTTTTCTGTAATCCATCCAGACATCAGGAATCACTGTGCATCCAAAAAAACTTTAAAACTCTGTCGTTCTTACGAGGGATTTCAGATTCTTTCTTTGGATGATATAGCTACTGATTGCCCTAAAGAGCCATTCCATTGCCCCAATGCCTGCTCTTCACTCAGCTAGTCAATACCTTCTGTCTGAACTGTATCCCACTGGATACATGAGGCTGAACCCCAGCATCTAATAGTTGACATGATTGCAGCTCTCTAGCTACGCTGAGCAGAACATCGCTGCTTCTGGGTTTCCTTAGCCTCAACTCCCGTCTTCATCAAGCTCTCAGTCACACTCGAGCTCCAATTCCCTTAACTGCAGCATTTCAGTCGCATGGAACCGAGTCTCCTCTTTTTTCCCCCCATGTATTTTATTACCAACATGTATCAAAAAAGATTACAACACATAAACACCCCAGGAAACATGGTTCCCAACAATCAATTACAGTCTTTACAGATGTTTTTCCCCTTTTTCACCCCCCTCCCCCTGCGATGAACAGCTCCTCAAACACAGTCACAAACATCCCCCACCTTTTCTCAAACTCCCCTGCTGAGTCCCATAACTCATACTTTATCTTCTCCAACCGCAGGAAGTCGTACAGGTCATCCAACCAAGCCGCTACCCCCAGTGGCGATGCCGACCGCCACTCCAGTAAAATTCACCGCCGTGCAATCAGAGCGGAAAAGGTCATGACATCGGCCTTCCTCCTCTCCTTGAGCTCCGGCTTCTCTAAAACCCCAAATATCGCCACCAAAGGGTCCGGGTCCACCTCCTCCTCCACTATCTTGGCTAAGACTGCGTGCACTCCTGCCCAGAATCTTCCCAATTTGTCGCAGCCCCAAAACATGTGTGCGCAATGTGCTGGCCCCGCCCACACCTCTCACAGTCATCTGCTACCCCCTGAAAGAACTCACTCATTCCCCCCTGAGTCATATGCACCCTGTGCACCACCTTATACGTGCAATCAGAGAGGCGAAGGCCACGACATTGGCCTTCCTCTTCTCCATGAGCTCCTTGCAAAGCAGGAGGTCCCGTTTACCCTACGCAGTGCCTCACTCCATACTTCCTAATTGATCTCTCCTCCCAACTCCACTTCCCATTTCTCCTTGATCTTCACTAGCTGCTGGCCTCCCTGCTCCCCCAGCCACTTGTATATATCCCCAATTCTCCCCTCCCCTTCCACATCCGGAAGCAGCAGTCGCACCAGCAGGATGTATCCTAGCAACCTAGGGAACCCCCTCCAGACCTTTCGCACAAAGTCCCTAACCTGCAGATACCTGAACTCACTCCCCCTCGGCACCTGTACCCTCTCCTCCAGACTGGCGAACCCTTCTTCCAAATGTAGATCCCTCACCTTGGCCAGCCCCACTTCCCTCGACTCTCCTCTTTATTTACTCTGAACTTGGGCTAACCTATTGCTTTGCACATCGGCCCCTGGTCATTGGGTAGTGACTCAACACCATGCAGGCACAATGCCCGATGCCTACAGTTGTGGAGGAATGCCCTGCAATGTGTTGTGTGACACTCCCACTGTACTAAATGGGATCAATTTGAAACAGATCTAACAACTGGGCAACTATGAGGCATTGTGGGCCATTAGCAGCACAGGATTGTACTCCATCATAATCTGTAACCTCATGGCCCGGTATATCCCGCACACTACCATTACCACCAAGCCAGGGGTTCAACCCTGCTTCAATGAAATGTGTAGGAGGGCATGCCAGAGGCAACATCAGGCATACCTAAAAATGAGGTGTCAACCTGGTGAAGCTACAACTCAGGACTACTTGTGTGCCAAACAGCATAAGCAGCAAGTAATAGACAGAGCTAAAAAAATCCTCAATGGGGTCGAACCTCAGCAATCCTGCCACATCCAGCCATGAACGGTGGTGGACAATTAAACAACGTATTGGAGGAGGTGCTCCACAAATATCCCCCCCCCTCAGCAATGGAAGAGACCAGCACATCTGTGCAAAAAACAAGGTTGAAGCATTCACAACAATCTTTAGCCAGAAGTGCCGAGTAGATGATCCGTCTCGGTCTCCTCCAGAGATCTCCAGCATCACAGATGTCAGTCTTCAGCCAATATGATTCACTCCACATGATATCACAAAACAGCTGAAGACACTGGATACTAGGCTATGGGCCCGAAGAGCATAAGGGCTGTAGCACTGAAGATTGGGCTCCCGAACTTACCTCGCCCCTAGCCAAGCTCTTCCATTATAGCTAGAACAATGGCAATTTGGAAAACTATCCAACTATGTCCTCCACAAAAAAACAAAAGGACAAATCCAACTCGGCCAACTGCCACCCTATCCGTCTACTCTCGATCATTAGTAAAGTGATGGAAGGGCAGCAGTGGGTTAGCCCTGCTGCCTCACGGCGCTGAGGTCCCAGGTTCGATCCTGGCTCTGGGTCACTGTCCGTGTGGAGTTTGCACATTCTCCCTGTGTTTGCGTGGGTTTCGCCCCCACAACCCAAAGATGTGCAGGGTAGGTGGATTGGTCTCGATAAATTGCCCCTTAATTGGAAAAAATTAATTGGGTACTCTAAATTTATTTTTAAAAATTAAGTAAAGTGATGGAAGGTGTCATCAACAGGGCTATCAAGTGGCACTTACTCAGCAGTAATCTGCTCATGGATGCTCAGTTTGATTTCCGCCAGGGTCACCTCCTGACCTCATTACAGCCTTGGTTCAAACATGGACAGAAGAGCTGAATGCCAGAGGTGAGATGAGAGTGGCTGCCCTAAACATCAAGGCAGCATTTGACCGAGTATGGCATCAAGGAGCCCTAGCAAAACTGGAATCATTGGGAATTGAGGAAACCCTCCACTGGTTAGAGTCACACCTGGCACAAAGGAAGATGGCTATGTTTGTTGGAGGTCAATCATCTCAGTTCCAGGAAATCACTGCAGGAGTTTCTCAGGATAGTGCCCCAGGCCCAACCATCTTCAGCTATTTCGTCAATGACCTTCCCTCCATCATAAGGTGAGAAGTGGGGTTGTTCTCTGATGATTACACAATGTTCAGCACCATTCTCTTCTCCTCAGACACTGAGTCAGTCCATGTCCATATGTGCAGTACAGTGGCATAGTGGTTAGCACTGCTGTCTCACAGCACCAGGGACCTGGGTTTGATTCCAGCCTAGGGTGACGATAGAGTTTGCACGTTCTCCCCTTCTCTCCGTGGGTTTCCTCCGGGTGCTCTGATTTCCTCCCAAGTCCAAAGACGTGCAAGTAAGGTGGATTGGCCATGATAAATTGCCCTGAGTGACCAAAAAGGTTAGGAAGGGTTATTGGGTTGCGGGGATAGGGTGGAAGTGAGGGCTTAAGTGGGTCAGTGCAGACTCGATGGGCCGAATGGCCTTCTTCAGCATTGTATGTTCTATGTTCTTAAGTCCAAAGATGTGCAGGTTGGGTGCGGTGACAGGGATGGTGCATTGGAGTGGGCCTAGATAGGGTGCTCTTGCAGAGGTTCAGTGCAGACTAGATGGGCCAAATGGCCTCTTTCTGCACTGTAGAATGTGAATCTCATAAAGTGAGACTGACGCAAAGTGGGAGAATGACTAATCCTCATAATAGAGGGTTCATATGTATGCCTTTGGTTGACCAAGCCATTCATATAAGCAGCAAATGTATGAACACAAGTACAATATTTTTAGTGGTTGCAAACCCATGATTTTGTGTGCTGAAAGCCTGGTCTGTTACTGCTTCCGACAGGTGTGGGGTTGTGTCAGTCAGGTGTTCTCCAGTAGGTGAGCCTGTGCCTAATCCTGGAGCAATGTCCCACCAAGGCTCGTGTCTCTGTAAAGGTGGAGGGTGCTGGTGAACACCGTGACGGTTCTTTCTTGGTGGCTTCCTTATCTGAGGTGGGCTGGGGAGTATGTTGGCACTACTCGTCTCTCTAGGTCTGCTCCTGCCTACAGGAGAGAGAAGAGAGATTTAGTTCATGAGCAGGCAGAATCGAAGATTGCATGTCACTCACTGTAAATGTCAGGATGTGGTGAACTTATGGAGGTGTAACCCATACTAGGAATCTCCATTTCCGGACAGGAGTGATCCCTGTTCTCCTCAGCCAGCTTGTCAGTTGTGGTGAATGTGATTCACACTATATATAGTTGCCAATATCACTCCATGTATATATGTTCGTTATCTACCCATTGTAAGTGCAGTCGCACTATCCGACCACCAGGAGGAGTCGCTCTGGGAGTACGCGAGCGTTTGTACTGGGCTCCTCCCCTGGCTCCGCCCAGGACTCCTCCCCCTGGGACCGATGTATAAAGATCAGTGCCTTAGAGCCAGCCTGCCAGTTCACCTGAAGCTCAACGACGAATAGGCTGGCTCTATTGTAAGTGTATTAAAGCCTCTGTTCAGATCCAACTACACGTGTTCGCTGAATTGAACTGGGTGATGCGAATGATGTCGGCCATGCCTCCTCTGGTCTGGGATCGTTCTTGACTGTTATGGCCCAGTTTGCCATGGATGAAGACAACAGAAAGGAATGTGATGAGAAGGGATGGAGTTGAGGTTGGGAAATATGCATGTTTCCTGTGTGTGACGAGCCCTCCCCAGAAGGGACTGAAGGTGGAGTGTGAACATCATGATCGATAAAATTGTAGTGATGTGAAAGTTTCCATGATCAGGTCAGTGGTGATATGTGTCCTCCGGTAATGATTGTGTGAAATCCCCGAAGAGAGCAACCCTTTGCGTGCATGATGCCAAGCTGAGTGTTTGAGATTGGACGGAGTTGAAGGCTGACTTACCGTGGCAGAGCGGATGAACTTGTTCATCTCCTTCCTGCACTGGATGGCGTTGCACGTATGGTGGCCAATGCGCTGACATCCTTTTCTAAAGCCTCCCAGGCCACAGAGATGAATCTGGTGTGCTTTCTGGAGCAGTCACTCAGGTATGGCACATCCTTATACTCTGACACTCCCTGGATTAAGGCCTTGAGGGCTTCTGGGCACAGCCGACCTTTGTGGCCTGCAGACGTCTTTGCTTTGCAGTCACCTCTGTCGTTGTCCTCGAGACAAATGGGCTTGAAAATGAGATGTGTGAGCTCAGGTGGTGTTTAAGTCTGGCACCCAGACTTTTGACTGCGTCAGGTAATGGTCGGGCGGACAAATTAACTGATCATTTGGAGAGATACTTTACTGTGCTTAATTAATGTGCTTCCAAGCATGGAACCGGGTACAAATACCCATCATTATGACCAGTGAAAATGTACCACAGAATCGGCTGCCAGCCCACCACACTTTGTGAAAAGATTAGAAAATTCTGCCCTTTGTGTCTCCTACATAGAGAAAACAAATAACATCTCAGAAATAATTGTGAAGCAGCAGGTGAAAGGGAGGAAGAAACTTAAAACATTACAATCACTGGGGAAAGAGATCAGAGAAAATTATTACAACTAAAACCTGCTAAGTCCCCAGGTTCGTCATCAGATCTTAAAAGAAGTGGCTGCTGAGATAGATTCATTGGCTTTAATTTTCCAAAATTCCTTCAATTCTGGAAAGGTCCCATCAGATTAGAAAAAAATGATTGTGTCTCCATTATTCAAGAAAGAAAGGAGACAGAAAGCTACAGGCCTGTTAGTTTAACATTTGTCCGAAGGAAATTGGTGGAATTTGTTATGAAGGTGTTTATACTACGGCGCTGAGGACCCGGGTTCAAATCCCAGCCCTGGGTCACTGTCCGTGTGGAGTTTGCACATTCTCCCCGTGTCTGCATGGGTTTCACCCCCACAACCCAAAGATGTGCAGGATAGGTAGATTGGCCACTCTAAATTGCCCCTTAATTGGAAAAATAATTGGGTACTCTAAATTTTTATTTTTTTTTTAAATGAAGGTGTTTATAGCAGGGCACATAAAAAATCTCAATGCAATCAAGCAGGGTTGAACTAGCCAGTTTAAAATTCAAACTGTGCTCAGCAGTTAACTGTCAGTCACTATCAACTGGTGCATTTTCCATGGGTGCACCTTTTTTTTAAAAATCTTTTTATTGGCATTTTCAAAATTATATACATTGCTATTCATTTTCATTTATTGTACAGTCACAAACGTTCTTTCTTAGGTTTCTCTATTTACAGTCCGTCGCCGTCTGGCTCAGCATACAATCCTCCCTAATCCCCCCCCCCCCCCCCCCCACTCCAGCTCCTCTCTCCTTGACCCCGTCCCCCCTTTTCCATTGTTGCTCCCCATTTTGTCTTCCTGGGTTTTGCTATCTCAACTTCACCCCCGCTTTCCTCTTTCTATCTTGTCCTGGTTACCTGGTTATTTCCCCCTGGCTACTGGCTATTTATAGAGACCCACAAACGGGTCTCAGAACAGTCAGGTGAATGGCTCCCATGTTTTGTGGAAGCCCTCTTCCGACCCACGGATGGTGAATTTGATTTTCTCCATTTGGAGAAATTCTGATAGGCCGAACAGCCAGTCTGCAGCTTTAGGTGGTGCTCATGGGTGCACCTTTACCTAATCAGAGTACTCTTTCCAACCAATCATCACTTTTTTCTTGTACAGTATAAATTGTTGTTTTCCCTTTGCGCTAGTATGCTTGTGAAGTGATTTGAGTGATTTGACAGTCTCTTTTCTCATCGATATCAGATATGGACTGATTGCAGGCATGAGAGGGAAGTGAGTTTTCAAACATTTGGGGTAAAGTGTTCCACTGAAAATCCAAATTCACTTTGGTTTTTAATTTTTTAAGATCAATAATCTATTAATTGTGACACAACTGTTTCAAATTAACCACATTACATAATTTTGAATGTGAAAATATAGTTTTATCTATGGAATGATGCCCCTGAACAAACCTTCCTAGATGTTGACCACCAACAATGTTCTTTTGATACCCACCTCCACCCACTCCCCCCCCCCCCCCCCCCCCCCCCCGCCCTTCCATTTCAGTCTTTCAGATACTTAAGCATACATTATTTCAAATGAATGAAGGAGCTCTGCCTGTACCTACAGCTTTACTTATAAAGCTCACGTAACAATTTATTTATATGAATTATGGGGTTATAATCAGTCATTTTTGAGTTGTCAGCTTTTTGTGGCTGACGGGATTTAAACATTTTTTGCCATATATGAAAATGCAATGATTAAATTTGTGTATTCTCTCCAAGAACTTAAGAGGACATTAAGTGCTGCTGGCAATTTTCAGCATATCATGTGCTCCTGTGGCCATGAAGCGATCTTGGTCACTCTTGCAAATTAGGTGAAGCACTGTTCATAGAATTGACAGTACAGAAGGAGGCCGTTCAGTCCATCGAGTCTGCACGGCCCTTGGAAAGAGCTCCCCACCCAAGCCCACACCTCCATCCTATCCCAGTAACCCCACCCAACCTCCTTGAACATTAAGGGCAATTTAAAATGGCCAATCCACCTTGCCTGTACATCTTTGGAGTATGGTAGGAAACCGGAGCACCCAGAGGAAACCGACGCAGGCACGGGGAGAACGTGCAGACTCCGCACAGACATTGATCCAAGCCGAGAATCGAACCTGGGACCCTGGAGCTGTGAAGCAATTGTGCTAACTACTGTGCTACCGTGCTGCCCCTTCCTATATATATCTGTTCTGATGCAGATAGCCATCTGGATACATTGCCCTTGTTAGCACAGACCTGTCTTCTACCTTCAGGCACCACTCTAAGTTTTGGCTCCAAACCCTCATGCTTTCACTTACCTTTACCCCCGGGCCAGCACTGACTATCCACAATGTAATTAAAAGAACAAAATACTGTAAATGTTGAAAATAAGTGTCAGTCTACATGGTGGACCTTGAACTTGTGACTTTAAGACGCATTGGTTAGTGTCATCACATAATTTACATCCTGCTCCCCAATGACCTATTCTGCCCTATAACGGGAACTCCTTTCGCTGTATGTTTCTCCTCACATCCTCTGTAATTGCATTCTGGCCTCCTGCATGTCTCCTCTCCCACTTGCAGCTAAAATATTTTCTGCTTTGCATTCTGAAACACCTTTTCAACAAGGCCTTGCAGCCCCTCTTTGTTACCCCTCCCGTGATTTTCTTTTGTCTCCACACACCTCAGTCTGGAATACCAATCCTTTCCATACACACCTCAGTCTGGAGTACCAATCCTTTCCATACACACCTCAGTCTGGAGTACTAATCCTTTCCATACACACCTCAGTCTGGAGTACTAATCCTTTCCATACACACCTCAGTCTGGAGTACTAATCCTTTCCATACACACCTCAGTCTGGAGTACCAATCCTTTCCATACACACCTCAGTCTGGAGTACTAATCCTTTCCATACACACCTCAGTCTGGAGTACTAATCCTTTCCATACACACCTCAGTCTGGAGTACTAATCCTTTCCATACACACCTCAGTCTGGAGTACCAATCCTTTCCATACACACCTCAGTCTGGAGTACCAATCCTTTCCATACACACCTCAGTCTGGAATACCAATCCTTTCCATACACACCTCAGTCTGGAGTACCAATCCTTTCCATACACACCTCAGTCTGGAATACCAATCCATTTAAGGCGTCAATAGGTACAATTCCTTTTTGCCGTTGCTGTAAGTGCTTTCTGTGGTTTGGCATTGTGGGTAGGTGTTCTCAACATCCGAAAGGCTGGGGATGATCAGCCCAGCGGAATCCCCTCTTCCTCTGACCCCTTCAGCTCCAGCTCCACAGGCCGAGGCAGGTGGCCCTGCCGCACAGCAAGGCCCTGAAAGCTGGCCAGAACCCTCCATGTCTCGGCCCTCCAGAGGCTGCCCACCAAGATCATCACAGACAGCGGGTTGTAGCAGTCAGCATCCACCTCCGCTGTGGATGTTTGGGATCCATCAGGACCTAGCGGCAGGGCTAGAAAGATCTAGAAGTTGTAGTTTCAGAGAGTGTGGGTGAACGTTATTCACTTGTGCATAATATTAACTAGTGTAAATAAACTCCTACCAATGTCAGCCTGTTTATGGCTCCTTGTTATAATGTGCAGTGCTCCTGTCAGTCTGAAGTGAAAGCTTGGTTCCTGCACAAGATAAAGGCAGGTATGTCTGTCCACGGCCTCCCTGTACTGTGTTCAATTTCCCAGCACACTGATGCCTCACCTTCACAATGACTGGATAAATCAATCAAGCCTGCCTCTCTGTGGGACCTACCATGAATGCCATGGGCCAATGTCACAGAGTTCCGTCATTCTCCTTGTGTGATCTCTGCATATTTGAGGTGTGGTTGGACAATCTATCAACTTCTATATCAGGTGACACTGTGGTCCTGAAGGTTTCAGCTCACAAAGGATGCCATAGGGTCAGGAGAAGTTAAAGTTTCTCCACTGCATCCCCATGATATGCACCTAGTCATTGAGAGCAAGCGAGTTGCCATCAGCCGTACAGGAGTCAGATATTCACAAAAGCCCAGTGAGGATCTATGGACAATCTCCACTGCAAGTCATCAACCTCCACCTAGCCGTAATGTTATTAAATAAAACCTGGATTCACACTATAGCTGCCTGCAATCAATTGGAAAGTTAGCATAATTAAACATGCAGTCAGCTGCTGATCCTACAAAATGTGGGCCATCATAATGAGGCTGCACGTCATACAGTTGATGCACACAGTGCATTCCAGTGCTAGCCTTGTTGATTATAGCCCACGACAATGCCAGGATGTCAGATCAAGCTTTTCATATAAATTGAGTTTAATCTCTTCACTGTAGTTGTTATGATGACAGACTTGCAAATGTTCAGATATCATGCTGCAGGAGTTGGTCATGTTCTAGAAAATATTTTGGTCAATTCTTGCTCTGCATACTGAACAAATTGTGCAACTGGCATGATATCACAGATTTTATGAAATTATTTCATAATGTACATAATGGAGATGATGGTGTAGTGATACGATACTGGACTAAGTAATGCAGAGTCCCAGGTTAATGCCCTGAAGACGCACAGGTTGAAATCCCCCACGGCAGCTGGCGGAATTTAAATTCAATTAAGAAAACCTGAAACTGAATCAAAGAATTTTTTTTTAAATTGGCTGATTTTGTGTCGAATGCAGTTCTCACGTCTCAGGATAGACTGAGAACTCTGTTCCTTACTAATAGGTTAAATATGTATTTCACTGCCTCGTTGATTGTAAATGGCATGAGAAACGTTGTGTGTTTCTTCCCTTCAGGAGGTGAGCCAATTTGGATTCCTTATACGTTCAAGTTCGAACCTTCCTCCAGCGAATGCTCAGGAAAGCAGTATGTGAAACGCACCTGGTACCGCAAATTTGTGGGTGTGGTACTCTGTAACTCACTGAGATACAAAATCTTCCTGGCTGAAGGCCTGAGAGGTAAGTGACCAGTGATTGTCTACAACACTGTCATGCAGCTGAGCATACTTACTGCATCCTCTTTCTATATACACGCACAGGCATACATGTGGAGAGACATATGGCATATGGATACACATATAGGTAGATACAGATTTACATGTAGACTTGGTGCATACATGCATGTGTACGTACATACATTTGTGTATGCAGTTCTATGTATGATTACATACCTACATATATGAATACATATATATGCCTGATACATAAGTGATTGGTAAATACATATACAAATGGAATTACAGAATGGTTATGGTATAGAAGGAGGCCATTCGACCTGTTGTGTCTGTGCTGGCTCTACTCTAAACAACTCAGCTGATCCCACTCCCCTGTTTCTTCTCCGTGGCCTTCCTCAGATAATGCTTTGGAAAGCCAAAGTTAAATCTGTCTCAACTGGAGACTCAAGCAGTGCATTCCAGATCCTAACTATTTGCTGCATCCAAACGTTTTTCCCCCGTGTCACCTTTGGTACTTTGATCATTCACCATAAATCTGTGCCCTCTCATTCTCATCCCTCCACAGTGGAAACAGTTTCTCGCTGTCTACTCTGTTCAGAGTCCTCTATTTTAAATACCTCGATTACATTTTCAACTTTTTTGCCTGCAAGAATTGTCCAGTTTATCCAGTTTATCCACCGAACCAAAGTCCCTCATCCTTGAAAACATTATCAGAAATCATGTCTGCATTCTCTCACACCATTCATGAAGTGTGGTGTCCAGATTTGGACACAATACTGCAGTTACATACATAGATAGAAGATAGGAGCAGGAGGAGGCCTTTTGGCTCTTTGAGTCTGCTCCGCCATTTATCACGATCATGGCTGATCATCCAACGCAATAGCCTAATCCTGCTTTCTCCCATAGCCTTTGATCCCATTCTCCCCAAGTGCTCTATCTAGCCACCTGTTGAAAAAATCCAGTGTTTTAGCATCAACTACTTCCTGTGGTAATGAATTCCACAGGCTCACCACTCTATGGGTGAAGAAATGTCTCCTCATCTCTGTTGTTGAAAATGTCCATCCAAGTTAGTGCCAATGTATTCATGATAGAGTAACAATATCCACGTACAAATGCAAATGTATTTCTGAATATGCATACACGTTTGCATACAAAGTTGCCATATATATACACACACCACATCATTACCAATCCTTAGAATATATCGGCAGCTACAGTCACATTTTTGTTATCCAGCACTTGACCAACCAGGAATTGCAGGGTGGGGTCTGTTTTTGACTAGAAGTGTCAAACTCCCCAGTAGTTGTTATTGGCAGCCTACCCTCACTAGTCTCAGCATCCCACTGTTCTGCAGCACCATATTACCTCGGCACCAATTTGCACACTTCCTGCACCACTTTGAGGAGGTAACAAGGAATTAGACAAAGGAGAACCAGTGGATGTGATCTGTTTGGTTTCCAGAAAGCCTCTGACGAGGTGCCATACAGGAGGCTGCTAAATAAGATAAGAGTCAATGGTGTTAGGGACAAGGTACTGGCATGGATAGAGGATTGGCTGACTGGCAGAAGGCAGAGAGTCCTTTTCAGGATGGCAGCCAGTGATGAGTGGTGTTCCGCAGGGGTCAGTGTTAGGACCATGGCTATTCACAATATACATTAACGATCTGGAAGAAGGAACTGAGGGCGTTGTTGCTAAGTTTGCAGATGATCTAAATATATGTAGAAGAACAGGTAGTATTGAGGAAGCAGAGAGGCTGCAGAAGGACCTGGAGAGGCTGGGAGATTGGGCAAAGAAGTGGCAGATGGAATACAATATAGAAAAGTGTGAGATTATGTACTTTGGTAGGAAGAATAGAGGCATAAACTATTTTCTAAATGGGAAAAGGCTTACGAAATCAGAGGCTCAAAGAGACTTGGGAGTCCTTGTTCACGACTCTCTTAAGGTTGACGTGCAGGTTCAGTTGGCAGTTAGGAAGGCAAATGCAATGATCGCATTCACATTGAGAGGGACAGAATACAAGAGCATGGATGCACTGCTGAGGCTGTATGAGGCTTTGATCAGACCACATTTGGAGTATTGTGAGCAGATTTGGGCCCTGTATCTAAGGAAGGATGTGCTAGCCTTGGAGAGGGTCCAGAGGAGGTTCACAAGAATGATTTCCGGAATGAAGGACCTGTCGTATGAGGAGCGGTTGAGGACTCTGAGTCTGTACTTGATGAAGTTTAGAAGGATGAGGGGGGATCTCATTGAAACTTGGAGAATAGCGACAGGCGAGATAGAGTGAACGTGGAGAGGATGTGTCCACTAGTAGGAGAGACCAGAACCCAAGGGCACAGCCTCAGACTGAAGGGACGATCCTTGAAAGCCGAGATGAGGAGGAATGTCTTCAGCCAGAGATTAGTGTATCTGTCGAACCCATTACCACGGAAGGCTGTGGAGGCCAAATCACTGAGAGTCTTTAAGACCGAGAGAGATAGGTTCTTAATTAATAAGGGGACCAGGGGTTATGGGGAGAAGGCAGGAGAATGGGGATGAGAAACATATCAGCCATGTTTGAATGATGGAGCAGACTCGATGGGCTGAGTGGTCTAATTCTGCTCCTATGTCTTGCGGTCTCTCCTGAGACCTCAACACCCATGTGATCACCCTGTATCTGATTGGTTGAAAATGTGGAATTCACCTTAGTTAATCGCCATATCTGATTAACTAGCACCTCCCATTCCTGCAGCAAGCATACAGGTTGTCCTGTATTTGGAGGGGATTGGTGGAATGGTGAAATGAGTGAAAACGTCTTGATGCAACAAGTGGGTTAGGATCTGGAATGCTCTGATTAAGAGTGTGATAGAGGCAGATTCAACTGAGGCATTCAAGGAGGAATTGGATTATTATCCGAAATGGAAGAATGTGCAGGGTTACTGAGAATGGCACTCGGTGCATTACTCATTCGGAGAATGGGCACAGACAAGACTGGCGGAATGACTCCTCCTGTCATTATTATTCTACAATAATATGTCTGCTTCAAAAGTAAATGTAGCCACATTATAAACAGAATATTCTGCCTATTTACTATTTGCCAGAAAGGCCTGAAGTAAAGGAATACCTCCTAAACCTCAGTTTCTACTCTCAACCCACCAACTACACTAAAAAATGTTTCAATAAAGTCTTCAAATTCTATTTACTAAATTTAGCAAAAATATTCAGAGTAGTGATTGTACTACTTAAAAGAGGGCAATTAAAGCCACGGTAGCCATAAATAAACAAAAATAAATAGGCAATAAGCAAAAGGACTTGGAAAAATTGCCCCCTCATTACCATTAACGTCCAATCATTGTATAAAAGTAAAATACCACGGATGATGGAAATTTGAAATAAAAACAGAAAATGCTGGATAACCCAACCCAGCAGGTCTGGCAGCATCTCTGAAGTGAGGAACAGAGTTAATGTTTTGAGCCCAAATGAGCCTCCTTCAGCTCTGAACATATCCAGCATTTTCTCTTTTTGTTCAGTCATTGTATGTTCTGGTGCTGATGCCATGGGAAGCGATCTAACAGACTCGAGTTCCTGATCACCGTGTTGCCTTGTTTTGAAAGGCATTGCTGATCCATGTGGCCTGTTGCCAGTGATCATTTAATAAGATTTACAGTTCTAGCCTCTTTTATATCAAAGGATATAGAGGTACTGAAGAAGGTGCAGAAAATCATTCACAAGTATCGTCACTTGGTAATATAGAACTTAAGTGATGAAGTGCCATGAAATATTGTTGTGCTTGATAAACAGAGCTGGAAATATAGAAGTGTATTTCAGAGCAGAGGGAGAAATGGCTTATTTATGTAATGTCCATCTTGCAGGAAGATTAATAACCCTGAAAGTTTTTTTCACTGTTAAGTAGGAGCTAATTTTGAAAAACATGTGTCCTCATTACCCTCTTTCTGCTGGCATCTTGTTTGTATTTGTATATCTGGTGATTCCTGTACGCCAATAAATGATCTCTGAGTCTCCCACTGGGATTGTTATATTCATCCATTGCCAGATGATCAAGACCCTGCCAGAGACAACAGCTGCACTGGAGAGACAAACTGAAGGGAGCTCTTTGGAAATGAAGAGCTACAGAAAAGAATGAGAAATTTACAGCGGAGCCTAGTTTATTGTTGAGCGTTATTAGATTGATGTAGATCAACATCACAGCCACTCAGCAGTGCATACATCAGTGATTTTGAGATGTGTGTGCTGGCGTGTCTTTACAGGAGCCCCCATTGACCGGGTTGTGTGAAGACCTTGGAGTGAAGCTTGCGACAGATGTCTGGGCTTACATGGGAGTTCAGGATGCAGTAGGGAGACCACAGCTGTGGCCACTCGCTCAAGCTGAGTCTGGAAAGGATGGTGTGTGGGATCTTGTCCATTGAGAGTTGTTGAGGGACAGATCCTCAATATGGTGGCCAGCACACTGAGAGCAACAGAGACCAGATATAATGAGGCTCATGCTGCTACTTGCACTTTGGTGGAGCAGACTATCAGAATGCTGAAAATACAGTTCCAGTGCCTGGACCAGTCTGTGATGGAGGTCTGCAATATAGTCCACGCGGGTGTCACACAACACGGATGTCTGCTGCGCCCTTCACAGCCTAGCGCTTCAACTAGGTGAGGAGCTGCTTGAGTAGGAGATGGGGCGGTACATTTCCTCTGATGAAGAGGATGTTGAGGTTATGAGGGAGAGGAGGTCGGCCCTCGAGCAATAGCCAGATGGTGCAGACAAACTAGGGACATGCTCATTGTCACCCAATTCCTGGATGGTAATGATTGGGGCCAGTGATAACCTCTCAACATCCTGAAGTCCCACCATGTATACTGCTCTCCCATCTGACTGCTGGAAATTCACACCTTCACTGATATGGCGCATGTCATGGGAAGTGAGCGGATGCCCATTGTCCCAACATTGCAGGAGGATGATGATGACTTGCAGTGTGGACAGTGGATTCTTCCTCAAAGAGCTACTGTGAATGCCTGACTCCTGTCTGGCTGAAGGCAGCTCGCTTACTCTCAGTGACCAGGGTAATATCAGGGTGATGTGGCATGGAAAATTTCACCTCTCCTGATCTAAGGTCATCCTTGGTGATCTGTAACCTTGAGATTCAATATCACCAGAGGCTGAGACAAATGTGTTATTGGAATACGCAGCTGGGCACACATATTTACTGTGACTTGGATGAGTGACAGTAGCCCTGTACATTGTGGGAAATGTCCTCCCTCGCTACGATGAGCAGGCATGGCTGATGTGTTCAGTCACTGTGAGAGCATGCTGGTAACCTAGCAAGAGAGCAGATGGAGGAAGACCTGGATTAAACATCCTGCTGTGAAATCGGAATCTAGTTGTCTTAGCAGCACTACAGAAAGACATCTCAACCGATCATGGAGCCATAGTGAAGGTGCTATAAGTGAAAATTTATTTACAGAGGTGGACACGATCTGCAAGTGCCTAACACCCATGCTCACGCTGTGCACGAGAATTCCTGCTGTCCTCTGGCATTGGCACTTGTTGATGCCCACGTATTTCTGCTCCTTGGAGTGCGGGTCCTGCTCCTTGGAGTGCGGGTCCTGCTCCTTGGAGTGCGGGTCCTGCTCCTTGGAGTGCGGGTCCTGCTCCTTGGAGTGCGGGTCCTGCTCCTTGGAGTGCGGGTCCTGCTCCTTGGAGTGCGGGTCCTGCTCCTTGGAGTGCGGGTCCTGCTCATTGGAGTGCGGGTCCTGCTCCTTGGAGTGCGGGTCCTGCTCCTTGGAGTGCGGGTCCTGCTCCTTGGAGTGCGGGTCCTGCTCCTTGGAGTGCGGGTCCTGCTCCTTGGAGTGCGGGTCCTGCTCCTTGGAGTGCGGGTCCTGCTCCTTGGAGTGCGGGTCCTGCTCCTTGGAGTGCGGGTCCTGCTCCTTGGAGTGCGGGTCCTGCTCCTTGGAGTGCGGGTCCTGCTCCTTGGAGTGCGGGTCCTGCTCCTTGGAGTGCGGGTCCTGCTCCTTGGAGTGCGGGTCCTGCTCCTTGGAGTGCGGGTCCTGCTCCTTGGAGTGCGGGTCCTGCTCCTTGGAGTGCGGGTCCTGCTCCTTGGAGTGCGGGTCCTGCTCCTTGGAGTGCGGGTCCTGCTCCTTGGAGTGCGGGTCCTGCTCCTTGGAGTGCGGGTCCTGCTCCTGGGAGTGCGGGTCCTGCTCCTGGGAGTGCGGGTCCTGCTCCTGGGAGTGCGGGTCCTGCTCCTGGGAGTGCGGGTCCTGCTGCTGGGAGTGCGGGTGCTGCTGCTGGGAGTGCGGGTGCTGCTGCTGGGAGTGCGGGTGCTGCTGCTGGGAGTGCGGGTGCTGCTGCTGGGAGTGCGGGTGCTGCTGCTGGGAGTGCGGGTGCTGCTGCTGGGAGTGCGGGTGCTGCTGCTGGGAGTGCGGGTGCTGCTGCTGGGAGTGCGGGTGCTGCTGCTGGGAGTGCGGGTGCTGCTGCTGGGAGTGCGGGTGCTGCTGCTGGGAGTGCGGGTGCTGCTGCTGGGAGTGCGGGTGCTGCTGCTGGGAGTGCGGGTGCTGCTGCTGGGAGTGCGGGTGCTGCTGCTGGGAGTGCGGGTGCTGCTGCTGGGAGTGCGGGTGCTGCTGCTGGGAGTGCGGGTGCTGCTGCTGGGAGTGCGGGTGCTGCTGCTGGGAGTGCGGGTGCTGCTGCTGGGAGTGCGGGTGCTGCTGCTGGGAGTGCGGGTGCTGCTGCTGGGAGTGCGGGTGCTGCTGCTGGGAGTGCGGGTGCTGCTGCTGGGAGTGCGGGTCCTGCGCCTTGGAGTTCATGTCCTGCAGATGTCTTGCAACAGTGTCTCCATTGTGGCTGTCACCCTGGCTGTGTTGTGCTGGTTTCCTTGGAATGTCGGCACTATTCCCTTGGACAGATGGCAGTAGAACTCCTCCGTCCTGTCTGACATCCCTTCCTGATGTTTCCGACTCTACCTTTGGAGCTCCAGCAACTGAGACATGACCAAGTCCAGAGGCTTGTCATCTGATTGAGGCTCAGGAGATCTAATGCCTCCAGCAATCCTCCGATTACCGGCATTCTGCAATGTCCATACCTCCAGCTGCTGTGGATCAGAGGGAGTGAGGTGCTCACTAGATTGTGACCCCAAGGTGTCTGATATTAAGTCCCACCGAGATGTCTGTCTCTACGTTTGTGGAGGGTGTGGGTGAGAACTGTGATGCCTCGTCTATCTCCACTTCCAGAAGTTGTCCATGATGGTCTTGGAGGTGGTCTCTTGGACCTTGCTGGTGGAGGCCTCGGGTTGCTCCCCTGATGTGCCTGCAAGAGAATGGAGATGTTATTAGTGCATGGTAGGGGCCCTCGGATAGAGGTGGTATGATTTGTGTTAGTTTGGTGTGACTGATGACGGTGTTCTGGCTCCTCACCTGGTTTATTGGTGTCCATCTCGCCTTCATTCGAGTTCCTCCCCAGCCAGCTGGAGGGCTCTCTTCAAAATCAACGAGCACTTTAAACTCAGACATTCTTCTGGGATCTCTCCCTCTTATTGTGAGAAAACCTACTCTGCATGTAGACAGATGAAGAGAGTATAAGCAGGAGTGTGTCAGGGCAGAGAGAAACCTAGACATTGGAATCATAGAATTTACAGTGCAGAAGGAGGCTATTCGGCCCATCGAGTTTGCACGGCTCTTGGAAAGAGCACCCTGCATAAGCCCACACCCCCACCCTATCCCCGTAACCCCACCCAACCCAACCCAACCTTTTTGGACACTAAGGGCAATTTAGCATGGCCAATCCACCTAACCTACACATTTTTGGACTGTGGAAGGAAACCAGAGCACCCGGAGGAAATCCACGCAGACACTGAGAGAAAGTGCAAACTCCGCACAGACCCAAACCGAGAATCGAACCTGGGACCCTGGAGCTGTGAAGCTGTGCTAACCACGATGTTACCGTGCCCCCCACAGAGTATGAGTTGGCCATTTGGCCCTTCAATCCTACTCCACCAATCAATGTGATCATGGCCGATCCTCAGTTTCAATGCCAAATTACCATTCTTTTCCCCCCATATCCCTTGATGCCGTTACAATCTAAAAAAAACTATCTCTTTCTTGATTATATTCGTTGACTTGACCTCCACAACCTGTGGTAGAGAATTCCACAGGTTCATTACCCTTTGAGTGAAGACATTTTTCCTCATCTTTGTATTAAATGGTCTACCCTGTATCCTGAGAGTTTGTCCCCCGGTTCTAGATTCCCCAATCTCACGGTAAGGATGCCTGGCATATATGGATGGTGAATGAGCACAGAGAGCGAAGAGGAGATGAGCCATAGGGAAGATGAAGATGTGTGTGGGAGAGCGCATGGTGGTGTCCCTTGAGTTGACAGTGAGTGCGAAGGATATGGATGTGTGAGAGTTGAAATTGACATCCTGGCCGAACAGAAGTGATCATTCGTCCTTTTCCAGCACTGTATGCCTGTTATCATTTACAGGGGGTTGGCATTGACCACCGTTGCCACCAGCTCCCATGCTGGGTTGGTGCTATTGCTTGCTGGTCTCCTCCCTGTGCATGGGTACACAACATCACAGCGTGCCTACACGGCATCTAAAGTTTTGGTGAGGGAGGCCTCTGAGAATCTGGGGGGGCAGACTTCTTTGCAGCCATCCTCTGCTTTGGACCATGGAGAAGTTTAAATGAAGTGCCCCACTGATTGAAATGCTTAATTGATGGTGGGGCAGGTGAATTCAGAGACCGCCGAGGAGAATTTATATTCCCCCAGACTGGCCTCGGACCCGGATTCAATTCTGGCCTCAGTGACTGTTTGTGTAGAGTTTGCATGTTCTCCCCATGTCTGCGTGGGTTTCTTCTGGGTGCTATGTTTTCTCCCACAGTCTAAAGATGTGCAGGTTAGGTGGATTGACTATGATAAATTGCCCTTGGTGTGGTTACTGGGATAGGGCAGGGGTGTGGGCCTAGGTAGGGTGTTCTTTCAGAGGGTTTGTGCAGACTTGATGGGCCGAATGGCTTCCTTCTGCAGTGTAGCGGTTCCAGGGATTCAATGAAAATATGAGGTGCAAATCCACCAGTGGGATAAACACTATTTTTCCTGCCAGTACTGCATTCTGCCAAATCCTGAAAAGATTCCACCCAGGGGATACGTACAGTAGGCACCTCAGAACCCTGGATAATTACCACCAGTGCTATCTCTGCAAGAGCCTGGAAATCCATTGGTAGGATAGGCACACAACATCAGTGTGTTTCACTCAGGTCAACATCCCCAGCATCGAAGCATTGACCACGCTCGACTAACTCCGCTGGCCAGGCCACATCATCCAGATGCCTGAGTCGAGACTTGGATTTGGATAGGTTAAGTGAATGGGCTAGGGTCTGGCAGATGGAATACAATGTTGACAAATGTGAGGTTATCCATTTTGGTAGGAATAACAGCAAACGGAATTATTCTTTAAACGATAAAATATTAAAGCATGCCGCTGTGCAGAGAGACTTGGGTGTGCTAGTGCATGAGTCACAGAAAGTTGGTTTACAGGTGCAACAGGTGATTAAGAAGGCAAATGGAATTTTGTCCTTCATTGCTAGAGGGATGGAGTTTAAGACTCGGGAGGTTATGTTGCAATTGTATAAGGTGTTAGTGAGGCCACAGCTGGAGTATTGTGTTCAGTTTTGGTCTCCTTACTTGAGAAAGGACATACTGGCACTGGGGTGTGCAGAGGAGATTCACTAGGTTAATCCCAGAGCTGGTGTGGTTAAGTAGACTGGGACTGTACTCGTTGGAATTTAGAAGGATGAGGGGGGATCTTATAAAAACATTTAAAATTATGAAGGGAATAGATAGGATAGATGCGGGCAGGTTGTTTCCACTGGCAGGTGAAAGTAGAACTAGGGGACATAGCCTCAAAATACGGGGAAGTAGATTTAGGACTGAGTTTAGGAGGAACTTCTTCACCCAAAGGGTTGTGAATCTATGGAATTCCTTGCCCAGTGAAGCAGTTGAGGCTCCTTCATTAAATGTTTTTAAGGTAAAGATTGATAGTTGTTTGAAGAATAAAGGGATTAAGGGTTATGGTGTTCGGGCCGGAAAGTGGAGCTGAGTCCACAAAAGATCAGCCATGATCTCATTGAATGGAGGAGCAGCCCCGAGGGGCCAGATGGCCTACTCCTGCTCCTAGTTCTTATGTTGTTCTTATGAAACAAGCACTCTACTTGGAGCATCGACACAGCAAGTGAGCCCAAGGAGGGCAGGGGAAACGTTTCAAAGCCTTGTTGAAAAAGTGCAACATCCTCACTGGGAATCACAGGCCCAAAACCGCCCAAAGTGGAGGAAAAGCATCTGGGAATGAGTTGAACACCTCAAGTTGCATCGGCGAGGGCAAGCTGAAGCCAAGTGTTGACAGCGAGGGGAACCTGTGGCAACCCGGGCTCTCTACCCACCTGCGTCTCCAACCACCATCCACCCCACCTGTGACAGAGACGGCCGGTCACGCATTGGACTCCTCAGTCACCCAAGAACTCATTTTTAGTGTGGGAGCAAATCGTCCTCGATCCCGAGGTACTGCCTAAAACGAAGAAGACGACATGATTGATTTTTGGACTTAAGGAGCAGACATGTGAGGAAAAACTAATTACCCCAGTTGTTTCTTGATAAGTGAAGACTTGCAAAGAAATATAATAGAAATCTTTAAAACGATTAAAGCTTTGGACTGCGCTTTGCAGTGTACAGAATTGAAGCTGAAGAGATCATATTTCTAAATTATGAATAACAAGATATTAGGAATTGTAGGGCAAGCTTTTTTTTAAAAAAAAAGAGTGGAACAGATTGCTGGCATAGATGGTGGAACTTGAAATCTTGGTGGGTTTCAGGAAGGAACTAAATGGTTCTTGTTAACATATACGATTAAGGGTTCTTGGAAATGTAGGAAGGGAATATGAATTAGGTGGATCAAAAGTCTCAGCGTGCCTAAAACTGTTACTAAAATAACATTGTAAATATGGGTGGGGGTTCTGAGTTAGCCAGTGCTTTAACCCGTTCCTCTGTTAGTTCACACACAATTGTGCATAGAAAAATTACACCATGCAGATTTCTGTGGAGGATTTTGAATCCTCTTCAAATTACTTTTTCAGGATCTCCCAAGCCTGTTAGCATCTCTAGCCAAAATACACAAGCTGCATCCCCAAGGCCTTTTTCAAAGCGCTGGACAAACTCATCATGGCGTTCGTATGGGGGGGTAAAAATGCTAGGATCCCAAAGAAGGTCTTACAAAAAACAAAAACCAGGGGAGGGTTAGCCCTCCCGAATCTACAATTCTACCACTGGGCAGCAACAGCCGAGCGAGTAAGGGGATGGATCCAGGAGCCAGAAGCTGAGTGGGTGCGTGCGGAGGAGGCCTCCTGCATGGGAACCTCCCTCCGGGCCCTCGCCACGGCAGCACTCCCATCCCCACCCAAAAAACACTCCAGCAGCCCAGTGGTGACAGCCACCCTCCAATCCTGGAACCAACTGCGGCAGCAATTTGGCCTGACCAAAATGTCGAACAGGGCTCCCATCTGCAACAACCATAGGTTCAAACCAGCACTGACCGACGCCACCTTCAAAAGGTGGAGGCAGGACGGGGGGACACTGTCAGTCAGGGACCTGTACACGGACGACAGGATCGCAACACTGGACGAACTGACAGAGAAATTTCAGCTAGCTGGGGGGAACGAGCTACGGTACCTGCAGCTCAAAAACTTCCTACGAAAGGAGACAAGGACGTACCCACAACCGCCACGACAGACACTACTGGAAGACCTACTGGACGCAAGTATCCTAGAGAAAGGGAACTGTAGTGACATGTATGACCGACTGGTAGATAGGGACGACACCGTACTGGACGCAACAAGGAGGAAATGGGAGGACGACCTGGGGATGGAGATCGGGTGGGGACTCTGGAGCGAAGCACTGCATAGGGTCAACTCCACCTCCACGTGCGCAAGGCTCAGCCTGACGCAACTAAAAGTGGTACATAGAGCCCACTTAACAAGAACCCGTATGAGTAGGTTCTTCCCGGAGGTGGAAGACAGATGTGAACGGTGCCAAAGAGGCCCGGCCAACCACGCCCACATGTTCTGGTCCTGCCCCAGACTCGTGGAGTACTGGACAGCCTTCTTCGAGGTAATGTCCAAAGTGGTGGGAGTGAGGGTGGAGCCATGCCCGATAGTGGCGGTCTTCGGGGTTTCAGAACAGCCAGATCTATTCCTGGGGAGGAGGGCGGATGCCCTTGCCTTTGCCTCCCTGATCGCCCGCCGTAGAATCCTGTTTGGCTGGCGGTCAGCAGCACCGCCCAGAGCTGCGGACTGGCTGTCCGACCTCTCGGAATCTCTCCAAATGGAGAAAATCAAATTTGCCATCCGAGGGTCGGACGACGGCTTCCACAGAACGTGGGAGCCATTCATGCGACTGTTCCGGGACCTATTTGTGGCCAATGTACAAGAGGAAGAATAGTCGGGGGAAGGTAGCGGGAGGGGGGGGGGGGGGGGGCTACAGGTTCGTTACGGGGGTTCGATGGCTAGCTAAGGCCCAAAACCAAGCTAAATAAACATGTTGAGGGGGGGAGGGGGGGGGGGGGGGGCGCAGTTACTACTACGAAGATGCTTACCTGTAAATATGTGTGTTAATTTTTGCGTGTTTGTTTTTGTTTGTTTTTTTTTTCTCTCTCCTAACAATTTGTAATTTGTTCAATATAAAATACGAAAACTGAATAAAAACATTTATAAAAAAAAAAAAAATACACAAGCTGTAAAGGGTGGATCACTTTACTTCTTCACTCATTTCTTGCATGGAAACATCAAGTTTTGTCCCCTCCTATGATGGCACAGATGGGATTAAGAGCTGAGCTTGTATTAAGAGTAGCAAGCTTTCAACCCCCATTCCAGTCATAAGACTTGGGAAAGCGAACAGCATAATCAAAGACCCCTCCCACCCGGCTTACTCACTCTTCCAACATCTTCCATCGGGCAGGAGATACAAAAGTCTGATAACATGCACTAACAGATTCAAAAACAGCTTCTTCCCCGCTGTTACCAGACTCCTAAACGACCCTCTTATGGACTGATTTGATTAATACTACACTCCGTATGCTTCACCCGATGCCTGTGTCTACGTATTTACTTTTTAAAAAAAAAAATTTTTTATTGAATTTTTTTGAAAAATGTATAGCAACGGAACAATAATAATAATAACAATAATCAACACCCCCCCGGCACCCGTAACAACGCATATAACGAACCCCCCCCCCAAACAACAAAATAAATTAATAATAATCAAATTAGCTTAAACAATACCCCCCTGAAACTCCCCCCCCCCCCCCCCCCCCCCCCGGGTTGCTGCTGCTGCTGACCTAGTTCCTTATCGTTGAGCCAGAAAGTCGAGGAAAGGCTGCCACCTCCTAAAGAACCCCTGTACCGACCCCCTCAGGGCGAATGTCTACATATTTACATTGTGTATTTTATGTTTGCCCTATTGTAAATATTTTTTCATGTACGGAATGATCTCTCTGAGCTGCATGCAGAACAATACTTTTCACTGTACCTTTGTACACGTGACAATAAACAAATCCTACATCTTCATACAGAAACCGCATTTGTGAAAATTACTGGGCTGTGAACATTTTTTAGCCTTGGTTTGACTGTTTCAGTTCAACTAAATTGAGTTTAACACGTTTCTGCCACATGAGTAGTGAATGAAGCCTTCACCTGTACTTTATCATTTTCAGATACATTTTACAGCATTGGTGACGCTTGGGGGAAAGGGGAGGACCATTGCCAGTTTGTTGATTCTTTCATGGAAGGAAGGACAGGAACGCACACATATCCGGAATCCCTGCATATCATCCCAGGTAATCGGAGAATGCTCTAAATTACAATGATCTGGCGTGTAGTGATATCCAGATGCAATGGTGGCCGAAACATTTAACTCTTGGGTCCGTTTGTCTCCAACCGTTAATCTGCGATTTTGACCCATTATTTAAAATGTTTTATTAGTTACCCCTCACTGGGTGACGTTAGTATAAATAATTGTTACAACTTATGAGGATGTTTAAACGTTGTATTTCTGTGTTTGTTAGAATACTTAATGGTTGTTAGATACAATTTGCATTAGAATGGAGAGTTTATATGTTCATGTTTTATCCCTGCTCTTCATGCACGATAGACATTCATCTTTGCTAGCTGAGTCCTCTCTGTTGGGTGACCAACCCTGCAGAGTGACAGTAGATATTGCATTGTTAATATAAGCAAAGTGTGACACTAATAAAGATTATTATTATTAGATATGGTCTGACCCGAGAAAGATGATGGGTTGGGTAGTATGCCCGTGTTTAGTTGATGATCTGGAATGGTTTCGATATAAATTTAGCGATCATCATCAATCTTCGGCTTTGAAATTACTCACGTTTTTAGATGACCAGAGTCAAAAATGGAAAAGCTTCAACGGCAGAGTCAAAGTAATGGTAAATAATGATGAGTTTGGTGGCGAATTTAAGATGAAACTGTGTGGAAACAAACCAAACTCATTTCAGTCAGGTCTCAACACTTCAATTAAGTTTTTCGAACTCTAAAGCAATTTGAAGTAAAAACAACGTGCTGAAAATACTCTGCAGGTCAGGCAATAACTGCGGAGCGAGAAACAGAATGAATATGTTCAAGTCAATGACTTTTCATCAGAGCAGGAAACAGTTAAAAATGTCCTAGCTTTTATGCAAGTGAAATGGGAGAGATTGGAAAAAGAACAGAGGTTAATGTGATAGAGTAAACGACAGAAGAGATTAAATGACAAGACAGTTGGTCATACACAGTCAAAGGAAGTGGTAATTTTTTTAAAACGTGAAACAATGGTTTCGAGGAGGTGTGAAAGGCAGAATGATAAATGGCTGGTGCCCTAAAGCAAAACAAAGAGATAAAGTAGACCAAGACCAAAATATGCAAAGAAAAGGAAACAAAATGGGGGCAGAGATTAAGGTTTGACATTTTTGAGTCCAGAAGGCTATAAGGTACTTAGTTGAAAGGCGAGGTATTGTTCATTGAAGAACTGCAGGGGGCTGAAGACAGAGAGATCAGCATGAGATCAAGGTAGAGATGCAATACCTGCCCTTTTACCTCTTTTCTCCTCAATGCCCAAGGCCCTAGCCACTCCTTCCAGATAAAACAGAGCATTACATGTAGTTCTATCAATTTGATACACTGTCTTTGCCACTCACAATATAGTCTGCTCTCCACTGGGGAGACAACATACAGTTTGGGTAAATGCTCTGAGTAACACCTCCACTTAGTCCACAAGAATAACCCTGAGCTGACCGTCCTGGGGTCTACATTTTAAATCTCCATCTTGCTCTCACTCTGACCTATGTGTCCTCTGCTTACTGCACTGTTCCAATGAAGTTCAACATAAGCTTGAGAAATAGTGCCTCATCTACAATTAAATATTTTACACCTTTCTGGACTCAATGTTGAGTCCAACAATTTTGGACCCTAATTTCTGCCCCATTTAGTTTGCGTAATTCCTTTGTATAAATCGGCCTTACTGTTGTTTTCTCTTGTTTTTGCTTTTGGGCTGTAACATTTCAGTTTGCCACACAAAGCTCCATATATTGTTCCTGTTATGGACCTGGGAATATATTCTTGCTGGTTATGCATCACATGATGTGTAGTGACATCAGTAGAGTGTTTGTGCGGGCTTTGGATAGATCGCCATCTTGATTGTATGAGCAATACCTTTAATAAACCTCTCGTGGTGTTTTGCAAGAATCCAGAGTGTGGGCTCCTCCATACCTTTTCTCTTAGCGGCAACGTATATATAACAGGAGAGAAAACTGCCGACAAGGATTGAGGCATAAAAAGGAAAGAAGATTTTTGTCAACTAATTGTGAGACGGCATCAGGAGCAACAGAAGAGTCTCAGGACCGGACTCTCGCGCGTTGGCACGCGCACGCACACAGATGTTAAGCAAAGTACTGCCATCAAATGTAAAGGTTTACCAAAAGTTTTAAATAGAAACTGTGAGTCAGAAGACCGGTAGGTGGGAAGACCTGTTTGCCAGAAACGAATGTTGCCTGGGCTGTAAGGACCACGCGTGTGGCAAAGCTATACAGCCTGCAGGGAATGAAGTCTGCCGACTCTGCATAGGCCACTGCTGGGGCCATAAGTCAAAATATGCAGGCAAGAAGGAAAAAAAAATGCCTAGTTGCTTGTTCACGGAATTGTTTGCACCATATTTCCCAAACCAGTCTGAAGGGAAGAGGTATGGACCCTAGGAGACAGGATCCAAAAGTGGTGGGAGAAACAGACACATAGGCCACATTTGATGAAGGTTATGGAACAGCAAAACCAGGAGAGAAGTCTCTCTGTGAATTAATGAAAATCTTAGAGGGACATTTCTCTCCTAAACCATTATTGATTACAAGAAAATTTGATTCCACTGCCGTAGTCAGAAAGAAGGTGGAAGTATTTTACAGTTATCATAGAATTTACAGTGCAGGAAGGAGGCCATTCAGCCCATCGAGTGTGCACCGGCTCTTGGAAAGAGCACACTACCCAAGGTCAACACCTCTCCCTATCCCAATAACCCAGTAACCCCACCTAACACTAAGGGCAATTTTGGACACTAAGGGCAATTTATCATGGCCAATCCACCTAACCTGCACATCTTTGGACTGTGGGAGGAAACCGGAGCACGCGGAGGAAACCCACGCACACACGGGGGAGGATGTGCAGACTCCGCACAGACAGTGACCCAAGCCGGAATCGAACGTAGCACCCTGGAGCTGTGAAGCAATTGTGCTACCCACTGTGCTACCGTGCTGCCTGTTGTAACATCTTTAAGAAGATTAGCTAGATGTTGTGAATTTGGTACAATACTTGATGATACTCTTCAAGACAGGCTGGTTTGTGGGTAACAAAGTGAAGCTATTCAGAGGAAGTTGCTTACAATGAATGATTTAAAACTCTAAAAGCTGCTGTGGATGTTGCCACATCTAGGGAGCTTGCTACGAGAAAAGCTTCACAGATAGGGGCTGGAGTGAAGATGCACAAAATGGATACCTCAAGGAACAGGGCTGCAAAGGGGCAAACATGTCAATATTGCACACAGGTCGCACTCAGTCTGGGGATCCTGTAAGACATCGAATACATGCAAGAACTATGGCAAAAAGGGCCAAAATGCCAAGGCGCCTTGGGCTCAGAAAACATCTCCTACACCAAGAATGAACAAGAAGAACAACAGAAGTAAACAATCTAGTTCTGTCAACAAATTAGTGGATGAAGCTCAAGTTCACTCAAAAGACAGTGAAACCGAGCTACAGCAAGAACTAAAGGTAGGTGTTTTTTTACTGCAGGGCATTAATGTTTTTGGACATATCCAAAACTTGACGGTCATGAAATTTAAGTGGAAGTGGATATGAGCGCAGCAGTAGTGCTATGCCTGAGATAATTTATCATCAAAAGCTGAAGCATCTTCCATTAAACTGTCAAATGTGATCCTAAGGACATACACTAATGAGATTGTACCATTAAAGGTACGGTGAAAGTAGAAGCAAATAGGCGGATAGGGAAGTTGCCGTGGGAACTTTAACCATGGGAACTTTCCTACTCTATTTGGCAGAGCATAGTTGGCTAAGTTTTGGCTTAACTGGAAACAGTCAATTAATTAATGGATTCAATGAGTAATTTGCAACAACTTCTGAAGAAGTGGGAGAAGGTGTTTGAAGATTCACAATGACCGGAGTTGAGCTACATCTATAAATCAAGCCAGACAGCATACCCAAATGCCTCAAAGCTCAAACCATACCATGTACCACTAAGCCTAAAGTTGAAGAAGCAGTAGAAAGATTAGTAAAGACAGGAGTCATTGAACCTGTTGCTACAAGTGATTGGGCAACACCAATCATTCCTGTATTAAAACATGATGGCTCAGTGAGAATTTGTGGAGATTTAAAACCTACTATTAACACAGTTTTATGCGTAGATCATTATCCATTGCCGCTGATTTAAGATTTGTTTGCTGGAGTTCCTGGATGGTAGAAATTCAGTAAAATTGATCATCAAGGCGTATCTGCAGATAAATGTAGCTGTCAAATCACAGCCACAACTATTCCTCATCATAACACATAAAGGTCTGTTTCGTTATAGAAGACTGCCTTAAGGAATAGCATCGGCGCCTGCTCTTTTTCAAAGATCCTTGGATCAAACACTAAATGGGTTGAATGGAGTGCAGTGTTATTTCGATGACATACTCATCATAATTCAAGTGAGCAGGAACACTTGGGGAATTTAGAAGCTACCCTGAAGTTACAGAGCCACAACCTGAGAGTTATTGTTTTAAAATAATTTTCAGTGTAAGAAGGGCCCATCATTACCTTTATGGGCATCATTTTACCCTCTTGATTGATCATTGCCCTTTGACCACAATCTTTGGGCCGTAGAACGGTAGACCTTCTTTGGCAGCTGGTAGATTGCAAAGATGGTCATTGATATTGTTGGCACACATTTCGAATATTCAGTATCGCATGTCCGAGCAGCATGCAAATGCTTGACCATGATTGCCGTTGCAAGTCTTTGACCATCTGCATGAGGTACATCCTGGTGCGGTGAGGATGAAGGAGTTAGTACAAAGATATTTTTGGTGGCCAGGATTAGATAATCAAATTGAAAAAAAAGTTGGGCAAATCCAATCTTGTGCAAAACTAAGGAACGCTCCACCATTACATCCGTGGGAACGGCTGACTCAGCCATGGCCGAGAATACACATTGATTATGCTGGTCGACTGGTGAGGCACGTGTTCTCAGTGATTGTGGATGCACACTCGAAATGGTCAGAAATTGCGAAAATGGAGTCAACGATGACCGAGCACACCTTGGAAAAACTAGAGGAAACATATGCAAGATTTGGAAGATCGGAGCAGATTACAGTGATAATGGTACGCCGTTTACTTCAAAGGAGTGTGAGGACAACTTGAAAGGGAACAGTATTCACCATATCAAGTCAGCCCCATATGATCATGCTACTAATGGATTGGCTGAATGTTTTGTGCAATCATTAAAGCATTGTATCAAAGCATCGAAGGAACAGGGGACAATATCAAGAAGGGTAAACAAATTTCTAATATCTTATCGGAACAATGTACATGCTACCAAGCAATGTTTAACAGCAATGCTGTTCTTTAAGAGGAAACTACGAACAGTTTGACCTGATAACTCCACTTGATACTTCAGAGATTGTCAAACCGCACCAGAAAGCACAAGTTGCTAGGAGGGAGAAAATCTCTAATAAGCGAGTATTCAACCAGAGAGGGAGATGCACCACCAATGAGAAATAGGTACCAGCTATGATCCTATATCATATAGCGTACAGACGGATGATGAAAGAGTTTGGTGAATTCATGCTGATCAGTTACTTCAAAAGTGAATTTTCAGAAATATCTTAAAAGGTTCTACCTTTCCAAGATCTGGACAACTCTCTTCTGTAATGGAGACCAGAGACTGTGATGAGTTCAGATTCTATTTCCGAGGACTATACTGACAGATACTGAAATAACTACTCGAGAAGTACCAGCTACAGAAAGGAATGAGGACACTTCTGTAGTCAAATTCAAGAAAGCCAAATTCTATCAAAAAGGAATGGATGCCCACCACATAGACTGTCTTATTGAATTGTATAGATGTATATCAGTTCATCTGTTGTATAATTGTTAACTGTTGTTGTTGCACTATTGAAGTAAAGAGGGCGAGATGTTATTTATCTGGGAATACAATTCTTGCTGGTCCTGCGTGATGTGTAGTGACATCAGCAGAATGTGTGCGTGGGCTTTGAGCAGACCACCACCTTGATTGTATGAGCAACACCCTTAATAAACCTGTCATCGTGGTTTATAAGATTCCAGTGTGTGGATATGTCCATTCCTTTTCTCTTCGTGGCAACAAAGAAATATAACAGTTTATTTCTTCATTACATGACCAACTCTTTTGTCATTTTATCTTTCTGGTCCTCAATCCTACTAATGGCCTTCCATTTGTGCTTTTTCCACCCTCTCCTATTTCACCAAATAATGTTGGAAATGCTCAGCAAGTCAGACAGCTTTTGCGGAGAGAAAAATAGAATGAATGGCCAGGGTTCTCTGTTGCGAGGAGTGCGAATTTGCCACTCAGCCAAAACTCCCATTCATTGCAACGGAACCGGAGAATCCTGCTGCAGTGATATGGAGAATCTTGCCCAACATGGCAGGTTTGCATGACCTTTGTTCAGAACCTATCACTTGCTTGACATGCTAACTCTGTTTTTCTCTCACAGATGTTGCCAAGACTTCAGAGCATTTCCAGCACTTTTCGTTTTTATTCCTGGTTTCAAGTAGCTGTCATATCCTGCTTTTGTAAAGAATTAAGACTTCGATTTGATTGCTTTTTTTTCTGATCTATTACTGACTTTGTTCAATAACTGATCCTCGTAATGAATTTTTTTAGGTTATTATCGAAGTTACCGTCAAGAGCCAGTGACATTTGGCCTCATTGGTGGATTTGGGAGGTTTGGCGGGACTTCCAATTACTACGTGGGTTGGTATGAATGTGGAGTACCTATTCCTGGAAAATGGTAACAAAATGAATCTTTTGAGATTGCTTGTGGAAGATTTAACAACTTGACTTGCATTTAACTGAATTGACAGAGTACTGACTGAACTCCTTGCTATAGAATATTGGACAATGTGTCGAATAAGCAAGATGATTTTCACGCAATTTCAACTATTGCTTCTACTACAGTCTTACTGGAATATACAGCATATCCTTTTTATATATATATATAAATGGAGGACGAGGGCTTAAAATAAACATGCCCTATATCATTGCATTCACTTGTGGTGGCTCCATTTTCTACCTGTAGGTAAGGAATCGAGTTAACAAATAAATGCTGTGCTGACATGAGGCAGAACAACGCCCTCCAGAAGTTCCACCTGGGCATTAGAGCAGCCTCCATGAACTAGGCTCATGCATTTCTCAAGATAAACCTCTGACAGAGCATTGTACTGAAATATTTTGTTACAGAATGTTGAGCTGTGAGACAAAATTCAAATAGTGCTTTATAAAATATTCTCATTTAACAATTGCCACAGTTGAACTTCCTTTTCAATGTTTCCACTGCCGAATCCATTTCTGTAGCTGCTGTCCTTCTGTTAATCAACATGGTATGTGATCTCTTCTCATCATTAGGATTAGTTGTGAATATTGACATATTTCCAGTTTTAAAAATGGCAAGTCTCAGGCAAATCGAGCTCTGCTTTATCTTCCCTGCAATGCTGGATTGTGAACGTGCTGTCATCGACGTTCTATTTTCTCCCTCAGTGTACCTGAACGGGTGCCGGAATGTGGCGACTCGGGGATTTTCACAGTAACTTAATTGCAGTGATAATGTAAGCCTACTTGTGGCACTAATAAAGATTATTATGAACTGTACATTTTTTGAAGACCTACCGTAGACTATATTGCATTGTGACCCTACACTGAACACAACACTGAAGATCCGTGTCCAAATCCATCATTGGCCAGATACGAACATTGGGATTTGACATTCCATCACTTCCTTTCACCAATATTTTCAGTCCACAGTCTGAAATTGAAACCCATTTCCACATGCCAATCTTGATAAACTGCTTATGTGGTGCTAATTTCTATTTAACATTTTCCAGCTAACTCTCAAAAAGTTCAAAGTATTTTCAAAGTGTATTTTTCACATCTGTGAAAGTCCATTACGTTGGAAAGAATTCGAAAAAATACAAATTGTTTTGTGAAAACAATGTTCTGGATAGATTGGGCTTGATTTTGAAACTATTGCAGCAGAGTAAAGGGAGTTTTACTTGATACATTGCTGCATAATCTCCTTGCTGCATTTTTTTTAGTGCTTGCGCAGTATTTTAAGCCATCGTTTTTTTGCGCAGGCGCAATGAATTTATGGTGTTTTGAAACAGCACCAAATAAAACAATGTTGTGAAGTAGTATCACGCGTAACTCCTTGCATGTTAATCCATTGCGCTGGCGCAAAAAACAAATCAATATTTGAGAATGAATTTGCTAATTGCAGTTCCCAGCAAGTAGCCACACTCAATGGGGGTGCAGTCAATGATAAAGCTACAACACATGTAGCACTAGTTCTCCCATTTACACTTTAAAATATGGCTTCTCACTGGGAGCTTGGGATCAGGGAATTTCGCCTCATGATCTGATGTGCCTTTTATTGAATGTTATTTTGATTAAATATACAAAGTAAACCCCTTTAAAAATATAATTTTTAAAAATATATTGTGTATTCTATAGTAAAAAGGCCTGTTTGGAGAGCATATTTAAATGGAATTTGGGAATTTCAAACGCATGCTTTTTTGCTTTTCCAACTTGTAAATCTTGTGGCTTTGTATACAGAACCACACATTTAACCAACAATTGTGTCAGTCTGTTGTTACCTGTAGCACCTGTAAAAAATCTATACTTTAAAAATGAGATCAGCTGAAAATAATGGTTTGCATGTTAGGGCAAAGGAGGAATGTTTTCACTATAAACTGGACTAAAACAATGAATTTGTGCAAATTAATTGTATGCAGTCTTTGGGTTTCATAAGCAACCTATGTCTGGTATCAGAAATGTATCTTGTGCTTTTGGCTCTAATTGTTGAATTGATATCACGTCATTTAAACTTGTTTTGCATCACAACACTTTGTGCGTTAAGCTTGTCTTTCATTTGATCCACAACGCTCAGCAGCATTTTTAACGCTAAGGCCTGGGTCTTAACTTACTTGACCTGCAGGTGCAGGATTTCAGAAAGGCCTGAAAACTCTCCACAGGAATTGGATGACATCATCGGTCAGTTCCCCAGCTGAACATCAGCCTTATTGGGCTTTGCTTCCAGTTGGAGTGGAAACTGATCAGTGACCAGGACCAGGTAGGTCTGTGCCAAAGTTGTTGGTGTCGTGGTTAGGGATGGTGAAGGGAAATTGATCCCAGCGGGTGTGGAGTGGGAGGTTGATAACAGGGTGAGGATTGCGAATGGTCAAATCTCCTGAGGTAGAGTGGGTACCCCACAGGGGCTGCTGATCCCAGGGTATTCTGTGAGAGGAAATCAAAAACGTGGGGAGGGATTGACATCTTATTTAAGACTGGTTCTCGCCCTCCCCCACCCCTCACCTGCCCCAAGGGAGGGGAAACATCCTTAACATCCATCCTGCATCTACCCTGTGGAACTCTGAGATAATTTTGCATGCTTGAACGAGATAACCTCACATTCTTCCAAGCTCCAAAGAATAAAGGCCCTGGGGGCGATTCTCCGCTCCCCACGCGGCCTGGGAGAATCGCAGGAGGGCCCCCAACATTTTCTACGCCCCCCGCGATTCTCCCCCCGCTCGGCACTCATCGTTTTTTACAGTGAAAGGCGATTCTCCGAGCCCGATGGGCCGAGTGGCCGGCCCTTCACGCCCGTTTCACGATGGCAGCAACCACACCTGGTCGCTGCATTCGTGAAACGGGCGCCAGATGCCCACTTGGGGCATCTAGGGACCCGATTGGGACGGGAGCACCACGACTGTGCTCGGGAGGGGACAGGCCCGCGATCGGTGCCCACCGATCGTCATGCCAGCGTCCAAAACGGACGCACTCTTTCCCCTCCGCCCCCCAGCAAGATCAAGCCGCCACATCTTGCCGAGCGGCTGAGGAGAAAGACAGCCACCGCGCAGGCACGGGTTCGTGCCGTCTGCGCGATGAAGTCATCCGCGCATGCGCGGGTTGGAACTGGAAACCCGCGCATGCGCGGATGGTTTCACATTATCGGCGTGACGAGGTCGCTGCTGAGAAAGACGGAGGCCCGCTCCTAGCCCCCCGGGTGGGGGTGAATTAGGTGCGGGGAGCGGGCTCCGAGGCCGTCGTGAACTCAGCTGAGTTCACGACGGCCTTCACGAATTTGGCCCCCTGCGGAGAATTCCGCCCCCTGTCTATTTAATCTTTCCTCTTCCCTTCATCACAGGAATTAATTTAGTGAACCTTCTTGCACTCCCTCTCCGGCATGTACATCTTTCCTTTGATAAGGAGGCAAAACTGCATGCAATGCTCCAGGTATGCTGTCATATAATTGGAGTACGGCAGCATTTCTCCTTTACTTAAATCCTCTTGTACTAAAGGACAATATGCCATTAGCCTTCTTAATTGCTATGCACGATACTCACTCCCTTATGGATGTTCCACAGTGTCCCCAGCCACTGCTTCAGCACCAAAACCCAGGCTTTCAAGAACTGCAGCTGGAGACACTTTCTGCATACATACTGGCCACAAGCACCGTAAATGTCCTCGGCTTCCCACATGGAACACGAGGGGCACAACACGTCTTTGAGCTCTCCTGCCTTGACTTACTCCTTTAAATCACGAAGTGGAGATGCCAGCGTTGGACTGGGATGAGCACAGTAAGAAGTCTTACAACACCAGGTTAAAGTCCAACAGGTTTGTTTCGATTCACTAGCTTTTGGAGCACTGCTCCTTCCTCAGGTGAATGATTCACCCGAGGAAGGAACAGTGCTCCCGAAAGCTAGTGAATCGACACAAACCTGTTGGACTTTAACCTGGTGTTGTAGGACTTCTTACTGTCCTTTAAATCAGAAAGATGATTTACTGAAAGCTGACATGCGGGTATAGCAGAACTGCCGAGTCAGGACTGTCTTTTGACTTTCTGTGTATGCACAGGCCAGGAAAGGGATGCAGATATGCACTTTGGCATTCTTTCGTTCTACAGGTCCCAGGTCCTTTGTGCTCATAGGTGAAAAAAGGGTCCGGGAGCCAAGTGGTTTGAGTGTGTAACTCACTAGGCCGAAATTGGCCAGGAGAGATGGTCAAGGGAGGGAGAAAGGAGCAGGTCCAAGAAATATCCCAGGGAAAGGACAGTGCCAGGTCCCAGTTAGTTAAGAAAAGGAGAAACAGTCTCCAATTAAAGAAAGTGCTGGTGGGAACAGAATTTCAGTGATGTGGGCTCAGATTAAGCCCTGAGAGTGGGAGAGGGCTCTGGGGAAGCCCTGAAGATCCAACAGGCAGCCAAAGGTGGTAACTCCATGCTGTGGGCTGTTCGGGAAACAATATCCCTTTGGAGCAGTAGTGTTCTGCTTAGCATGACCGAAAAGCTGAAATTCTGCTTGTAATTTGATGCTTAAATGTATTCAGGAAGATAGGCAAGATTCGAACTCTGTGAGATGGGCCATTGTTGAAGCTGTCTGAATTGGAGAAACTTTTGGAGAAAACTCCAAGGCACGATCTTCGAAGGTGAAGATTTGCAGGGTGAAGGTGAAGATCCTTGTGATATGTTCAATCTCAGGATACAATTTGTGTTTACAGTTCATAAACAAAGTTACATTTATGTGTTCAAACTGTTCAAACTCCATCAATGAAAATGGCATCATCAAATAGTAAGAAACAATAGTATGAATGTGAAAACAGAATTTTTTAGCCAGAATAGGAGGAATATTTTGCATTTACCATTAAAGGTGAGAAACCTATGTGCCTTATCTGCAATGAACCACTCACTCACTACAAAGACAGTAACTTGAAACACCATTATGAAAGAAATCATCAAAAACATCCATCTGTGCATCCTCCAAAATCAGGATTATGCAAAAAAAACAAGTTAACCATGTTAAAATTATCCCTAAATAACTACCAGGCGCCATTCTCAACGGTCAGTAAGAAGGCTGACATAACAACCAAAGTTAGTTTTCTTAAGTCATGGAATATTGCTCATGCTAAATGCTTTTTAAAATGGACGTCCAAGCCAACAACGGCCATGAATGTAAAGTCAGAATTGCTGGGGGGGAGGGGGGTGATATACTGAGAGACTTATAGAACCACCCTGTTTCCAGACGAGGTGTATCTAAAGCATCCAGAAACTAATTGCCATCTCCAGTGGAGACAATGGGACATAATGGAAGATGAGTATCCTTTCATAAAGATATTTTCTTGGCATAATGGCCAGACAGATTTGTAGATTTCACCCCACAGGAATATACAAAGACTGGGCTAAAGGTCAGCTGAAAAACCGCCCCGGTGTGTGTGTGATTTAAGTTGCTTTCTGGTAAGAGCCTTTTTGGGATAGCTTTGCTTCTTAACCCACATAGTCTATCTCTAGTAATGTCATTCAAGACCTATCTAAATTCATAATATCCAGATAATTTCTTCAAAGTAGCTATGAATTGTGTGATTGATTCACCTTGGTTATGTTTATGGGACATGAATATCTTGGCGGTGACGAAAGGTTTAGATGAGAAGTGACCCTCCAGAATCTTCACGATCTCATCGGTTTTTGAGCCTGGTTTCACTGGTTGCACCAGATTTCACAGGAAGTTGAATGTCTCTTTTCGCTCCCCTCCCCTATTGTACTCAGGACAGTTGGGATTGCAATATTGGCCACAATTTTATTCGCTTGTACAAAATAATCAATCCTTCAGCTCTCGGTATTCTCATCATACAGTCCCATGGCACCAAAGGTTCCAGCCACTTTTACTATGGAAAGGCTCTGTATCAGCACGATGTGCCACAAAATATATTTAGTTTTATAAATTTAGAGTACCCAATTATTTATGTATTTTTTTTCCAATTAAGGGGCAATTTTAGTGGCCAATCCAGCTAACCTGCACATCTTTGGGTTGTAGGGGTGAAACCCACACAGACATGGGGAAAATGTGCAAACTGCCACAAAATATTTAACACTAACTTGCTTCTTTCTTCAAACAAGGTACCCTGAGCTCAACCTGTTTCCTTCTCTGCTTTGGAACACCCTGACCTCTAAACTATTGTTGCAGGGTATTTCTACTCACTGTGCTTTTCCAGACATTTCTGGGCAGTGCATGTGGCGAGCTTCTTTTCAATGTTGTTCCCTCCACAATCTATGTTTAGGTTTTTGTTTCTTCGATGGCTGCTACCAAAACTTGGAACCCCTCCGTCGCCAGCTTTGATGTAGCAAATGTTTTAGCTTCTTTACCCTTTTTGGACATCTGTGCACGGATTGACAATTTTCTGATTTTTTTTTTACTTCGGGAGTCTCCCAGCATAGCTCTGACCTCCTCTTTGCCAATTTTCTTTGTATTTATAAGGGATAGACATGAAGGCTACTTGGTACGAATAAACCTTATTGGAAAGGTGTTTACAGCTGTTAGTATAGATTGCCCACACAAATGGCCGATGACATCAACAATATGTCACCTGATCGGACTCTTAAAGTGACCTTGTTCCAACTGGGAACAAGCATGAAAACACAACTTTGCTGCTTGACTACAAATAAGCACATACCTTTCTCAGCTTGTCAGACAATGCCGCACCACAGTAAAGATACCATTCCTTCTAAAACCTTTCCCAACTATCCAAAATATTTTCTTCACAGGCGAGTGGTCACGTGAGAACGTGATGACGTGCCTACAGAAGAGGTCACATGGAGGGTGCATGGGAGTTATCCCTGGGAGCATGGGAAGAGCACAAATGTTGAAGTAGCTGTTAAGCTCATGAAAAAAAAGGTTTTTTTGTTGAAAATCCTTACTGTCAGTAATTCGGAACCCATAACATGTACAGTGATTATGTACAAAGTGTTCACAAGCTTCATCAATGCCCCGAATGCCTTCAAATATGGGAGCCTGCTCATAAAGCGAATGCAGTTCCCAAGTAACTATTTCACTTACCTGTTTGATTAGCCTCTCCCACCATAAGGTTGCTGCCATTGTTTTCAGGCTTTCAATGCAATATTGAGCAAAGAGAGTAGAGGCCAAAGTGGCAGGCCAGTAGTGAGAAAACATCAGTATGGTATCAGCAAGCTTGACTGGTTTTTGCAGCTGTGTTTCGGTCCCAACCTTTCCACTCCTAGTACGTCATTTTCTGAGAGCACCACTGAAATATTTTGAGGAGTTGATTTTAATTTACAAGATCATAAGACATAGGATCAGAATTAGGCCATTTGGCCCATCGAGTCTGCTCCAACATTCAATCATGGCTGATAAGTTCCTCATCCCCAGTCTCCTGCTTTCTCCCCATAACCCCTGATCCCCTTATTAATCAAGAATCTCATTTGCAACAAGCACAAGCAGCAATATCAGTCTCACAAATTAATGTTCATGAGAGCCCAATTTTGATGAAAACTTCCTTCTTGACATTTAACCATGTTTCTCGATGCTGGGAGGGGCCCCGCCATTGGATGTTCAGGTCCCGCCGCTGTCAATGGGATTTCCCATTGAAACCACTCCCTGCCACCGGGAAACCCATGGCGCGGGTACACCATTGGCGGGATTGGAAAGTCCCACCGGCGTGAACAGCCGGAATATCTCGCCATTGTTTTTAAGAAAGGTTATAATTGTCCTTAAAACTATCTTAGAACATAGAACAGTACAGCACAGAACAGGCCCTTCGGCCCTCGATGCTGTGCCGAGCAATGATCACCCTACTCAAACCTACGTATCCATCCTATTCCCGTTACTCAACAACCCCCCCCCCCCCCCCCCCCCCCCAACCTTACTTTTTAGGACACTACGGGCAATTTAGCATGGCCAATCCACCTAACCCGCATATCTTTGGACTGTGGGAGGAAACCGGAGCACCCGGAGGAAACCCACGCACACACGGGGAGGACGTGCAGACTCCACACAGACAGTGACCCAGCCGGGAATCGAACCTGGGACCCTGGAGCTGTGAAGCATTTATGCTAACCACCATGCTACCGTGCTGCCCATAAATGAAAATCACTTATTGTCACGAGTAGGTTTTTTTTAAGTTACTGTGAAAAGCCCCTAGTCGCCACATTCCGGCGCCTGTCCGGGAACCGAACCGTGCAGTTGGCCTGCTTGGTCTGCTTTAAAAGTCAGCAATTTAGCCTGGGATCTTCTTATGGGATTCAAATTTTTATTTAATATAAGAAAAATACACAGACTAATGACTTCTGATCAGCCTTGTCCACTTACCCACCTTTCCATTAAGTTTAATATACAGGTGACAATATTCATACCATATTAACAATAAATCCTGCCCTATCCCTGTATTCGCCTAACCTTTAGACATTAAGGGACAAATTACCATGGCCATGGCCAATCTACCTAACCTGCACATCCTTGAACTGTAGGAGGAAACTGGAGCACCCGGAAGAAACCCACGAAGACACTGGAGGTAATGTGCAAAGTCCACTAAGACAGTCACCCAAGGTTGGAATCGAACGCAGGTCGCTGGCGCTGTGAGGCAGTAGTGCTAACCAAGGTTCCTTCGGCAGCACCTTCCAAACTCACGACCACTACCATCTAGAAGGACAAGGGTAGCAGATACATGGAAAGCCTTTTTGTGCTCATGCATTTTTGTGCTCATGTAATCTTCTAATAACCTGTTGCAGGTGCTTTGTGTCATCCTCACTGATTGCAACTCCCTCAGGTTTTATATCAGAGGCAAATTTTGAAATTCTACTTTGTGCTGCAAGATGCATGTCATTTATACACAGCAAAAAAAGGCAGTATTCCTCCACTGCACCTTCAAAAAAGGCAGTATTCCTCCACTGCACCTTCAAAAAAGGCAGTATTCCTAGCACTGCACCGTGGGGAATAACACTGCCTATCATCTTCTAACCTGAAAAAGAAACATTTATCACAGCTTAATGGTTTCTGTCCTTCAGCACATTCTTTTAATCCAATTACAAACTGACCGTCCTATTGCATAAGCCTCATTTGTATTATCCAGTCTTTTGTGTGGTACCTTTTCAAATGTGTTCAAAAAATCCAGATACACAACATTTAGCACAGTGCATTCATCAACCTTCACTGCTACTTCATCAAAAATTGTAATTCCATTCGTCAAGCATGATTTGCCACCTTATGAATCCCTGATTATGAATTCTGACAACTTAACTCATCACTGATATTGCACTACCTGGTCGGTAGTTGCTAGGAATGTCCTTAAACCCTTTCTTGTATGTGGGTGTCATGTTTGCAACTCTCTAATCCTCTGACACTTCCCTGAAGTTTAAGAAAAACACTTCCATTAGACTTTTGTTTGTTGAAGGTAGATTTGTGGTACTGGAGGAGATGATGGACAAATTTCAACTCCCAAGGGGAGTTTATTTAGGTATCTGCAGTGGTGGGACTTTGCTCACAAAGAACTCTCTACGTTCCCTCAGTTACCGAGACCTACATCAATGGACAGGATGTTATCGCAAGAGGAGATAGGGGAAGGGAAGATATTTGATATATGGGTGGTTGCTGGAGACACCAATTTCTTAAAGGTACTCTCACATGACAGCTCACCCCAAGAAAAAAAAACTAAACCATCAATTTCATTTTTCACCTTTCCACTATCCAAACTGCACACAGTAAATATACTTTCTCGTTTAAAAAAAACCAATATGCAAACAGGTATAATAATATAGTCCATTTTTGTTCTTCCTCCAACTGAAATCCTTCTCGATTGACAGTCTCTTTGAAGAAGAAAGTCCTTGCACGATCCATCCATTTCTCTACTCCTCGGCATGTCTCTTTAAAGTCAGATACTTTAGTTCAATCTGATCACAGAGTCCCTTGTAATTCTCCAACACAGGAGCATTGGTTATCACAGCATTCAGGCAGTCAAATGCCTGTTGAAACTCCCCTGTCCACTGACATTTTTGACGTTTCTTCAGCAAGTCCATCAGTGGAGCAACCACGCTACAAAAATTTGGCAAAAATGATCGATCCAATCCAATCATGCCAAGAAATCGCATTATTTCCCTTCGTCTTGAGGGAAACACCCCAATAACTTTTTTTACATCCTGTGGGACCATTTGACCCTGCCCGATTGTATGGCCAAGGAAAGTGACTTGGGCTTTTCCAAATTCACTTTTGGCTAGGTTTACCACCAAACCCACCTCCTGAAGTCGATCGAATAACTCTATCAGATGTTTTAAATGTTCTTTCCATGTCTGGTTGAAAATTCAGATTGTTGATGTATACCGCACAATTTGGTAATCCTGAAATGACTTTGTTAGTTAACCGCTAAAATGTGGCTGGGGCGTTTTTCATGCCAAATGGCATAACTTTGAATTGGTATATACCATCTGGAGTCACAAAAGGTGAAATCTCCTTTGCCATTTCAGATAAAGGTACCTGCCAGTTACCTTGAATTAAATCCAGTTTGGAAATAAAAGTTGATTGTCCCACTTCCTCAATGCAATCCTCCAAATGTGAGATAGGAAAAGAGTCCGTTCTTGTAACTGCATTAACCTTTCTATAGTCCACACACAACCGTTGGGTACCGTCTGGTTTAGGTACCATCACTATGGGTGAGCTCCATTGACTGCAACCCACTTCAATTATGCCATTTTTCAGCATACTCTTAATCTCTTTGTTAACCTGTGCCAATTTTAAAGGGATAAGTCTTTATGGATGATGTTTGATTGCAACAGCATTTCCCACATCTACATCATGTGGAGCTGAGTCCACAAAAGATCAGCCATGATCTTATTGAATGGCGGAGCAGGCTCGAGGGGCCAGATGGCCTACTCCTGCTCCTAGTTCTTATGTTCTTATGTATGTATAGCCATTTTAGTACTTCCCAATTTATCTCTACAAACTTGCCCATGTGATATCAATAACTCTTTCAGGTCAGTTCGCTTTTCCCTCTGGAAGGTAACTCTACAATTTATCCCAATTTTTAAGAACATCCTCATTTTCCAATTTAATTTGAGGTATGTCAAATTCACAGTCATCTGGATTTGGTTCATCATTTTTAGTTCGAATCATTAAAACCTCCTTTTTCTCTCCTTCCCTTTCAAAGTACCTTTTAAGCATATTCACATGACACACTCGGTGAGTCTTCCTTCTATCAGTTGTTTTTACCACGTAATTCACCTAACTTAATTTCCTTTCATTCTGATACGGTGCACAAAATCTTGCTTTTAAAGGTTCACCTACCACTGGTAACAATACTAAAACTATCTCCACTGGCAAAACTACGCACTTTGGATTTTTGTCTGCTACCGTTTCATCATATTTTGTGCAACTTTTAAATTGTCTAGCCAATTCACCGGCACTATTTAATCATTCCTTAAAATTTTACATGTAATCCAATAATGTAATTTCCGATTTCTCACTCATCAATTTTTCCTTAATCAATTTAAATGGTTCTCTTACCTCATGACCAAAAATTAGTTCAAAAGGACTGAATTTGGTTGACTCATTAGGTGCATCCCTAATTGCAAACAGTACAAATGGAATTCCTTTATCCCAATCCTCTGGATAATCGTGACAATAAGGCTCTCAACATTGGCGTTAATGGCTGATGCCACCTTTCTAATGCTCCTTGCAATTCTGGATGGTACGCAGTTGATTAAAATTGTTTTATTCCTAAGCTATCCATAACTTCTTTGAATAACCCAGAGGTAAAATTTGATCCTTGATCCGATTGTATTTCTGTGGGTAGTCCATATCTAGTAAAGAATTTCTGTAACTCCTCCACAATCTTTTTAGCTGTAATATTACGTACTGGAATGGCCTCTGGAAACCTAGTAGACACATCCATTATCATCAAAAGATATTGATTCCCACTTTTTGATTTAGGAAGCGGTCCTGCGCAATCAATTAGGACCCTTGTAAAATGTTCTTCAAATGCTGGAATGGGTATTAAGGGCGCTGGTTTTATCACTGCTTGAGGTTTCCTATCACTTGACATGTGTGACATGATTGACAAAATTTTACTACATCTTTATGTAGTCCATGCCAATAAAAATGTTTTTGTATTTTAGCTTGAGTTTTGCTTATTCCCAAATGACCTTCCACTGGTACCTCATGTGCAACTCGCAACACCTCCTTTCTATACCCTACCGGCTAAACTACTTGATGAACTTCTGCCCACTTTTCATCTGCCTGCATATGTAAAGGTCTCCATTTTCTCATCAAGACATTACTTTTACGGTGATAACACTCTGGAATACATTCAGATTCCTCTTCCATATATGCTTTCTGATACATCCGTTTTATTTCTATATCTTATTGTTCTAACTCCGCCAATTTTCCTGAACTAAAATTATCTGCCTCATCCTCCACCTGTTCTCGTTCTTTTTCAACCATCTGATCAAAAATAGTTTCTGATAATTGCACTTCACGTTTATCTTCACTCTCTGATTTCTCCTCTTGTCTTAACCTGTGTCTTTGCGATCTTGTTACTACACAATCTGGAAAAATCCCAGGATATTCATCCTTCAACACTTCAGTTGTCTGATTTTGCACTGGCTTTTCAACCACAGTAGGCATCACTCCCACCTGCGATCCAGCTATATCATTACCCAAGATAAACTGTATCCTGGACAAGATAGTTTCTCTATTACTCCTACTGCCACTTCACCACTCTTCACTGGACTTTCCAACCTTACCTTATATAATGGAACACTCCTCTTCTCACCCGGAATTCCACATATTACCACCTTTTCTGGCAATAATCTTCCCAAACTACATAACTCCTCATCTCTTACCATTAAAGATTGACTAGCTCCGGCATCTCTTAAAACTGTGACTTCTTTACCTGCTCCTCCTGATACACATGAGTAAACTTTACCCACACAAGTAAATTATTTAAAGAGATCTGGCACCTTCTTATCAATCACCTCTTGATCAGGCTGTGCAATCTTTTGCACCTCCTTCGCTTCACTTGGGCTTTCCTTTCCCACTTTAACAAACCCCACTGTCTTATCCTGTTTTACCACATCAGCCTTCCCAGTGCTTTTCTTCAACCACCAACACTGTGACTTTACATGGCCTAGTTTATTACAGTGAACACATTTGAAACTTTTCATACCTCTTCCACCCTCCTGGATTTCTTTTTTAATCTGAGGTACACTCTCCTTATTATCTCCCATCAGATCACCTTTACCTTTACCACTTGAGTATTTCTCATGTCTCCAGTTTATATCCCTCACAGGCTGAAACTGATGTCGGAAATCAAGCTTTGATTTATGAACTAATTCATAATCATCTGCAATTTCGCTGCTAACCTCACAATGTTAACCCTCTGCTCTTCCACATGAGTTCTCACTACATCAGGAATTTAATTTTTAAACTCTTCCAAAAGCATAATTTCTCTGAGAGCTTCATACGTTTGGTCTATTTTCAAAGCCCTTATCCACCTATCAAAATTACTCTGTTTGAGCCTTTCAAACTCCATGTATGTTTGACCAAATTCTTTCCTTAAATTTCTAAACCTTTGTCTAGGCACGAGTTCATATGTACCTAAGATGGATTTTTTCACCTCCTCATACGTCCCAGATATCTGCTCTGGTAGTGATGCAAACTCTTCACTAGCCCTACCTACCAGCTTTGTTTGAATCAGTAATGCCCACATGTCCTGTGGTCATTTCATTAGTTTAGTTACCTTCTCAAATGAAATGAAAAAAGCTTCTAGCTCCTCATCAAACCTTGGCAATGCTTGGACATATGTAAATGGATCCCCACCAAGTCTTTGACTATGATGCACATTCTCACTATCCTCATCACTATCATCCAACTGTATGTTTCCCTTTACGTCTGCCAATTTTAACTGACTGTCATTTTTCATGGCCATTTTCTGAAGTTCTCCCTTTATCCTTTCCCCTGATCTGTATCTCCCTTTCTCTTTCTTTTTGTTCTGCTAGGGCTATTATTTATTTTCTCCTTTCTTCTCTCTCCTTTTCTTTGTCCTCTCTATCTCTTTCGTATTCAAGCTGCTTTAATTCTTTCTCATGTTCCATTTGTTTAATTTGTAACTGAATTTTTGCCATTCCAATGAGTCAAACTGTATCTCAGGCAACTTTAAATGCTTAGCCACCGCCATAATTACCTCATCTTTTTGCATTTTGTCAGGTAATGTTAACTGCAATGTTTTTGCCAAATCTAACAGTTTGCTTTTAGTCTCTGTCCGTAAGGTACTGCGTGTGACCGTCTCCACCCCCAAAAACGTCTGAGCCTCTGAAAGAGCCATTGTCCACAACACACTCCCCACTTAAACTAGAATACCACACCTGAAAACCAGAAAATGCTCACTGTCTTTAAGTTGATTAAGCCAATTCAATAGGTTGACTTTTATCCCGGACGAATCCCCAATTTGTTATGGGCCAGGGTTTAGAGAACCCCAAAGTGTATCATGGAGTTCACCTAACCCACAACTTTAAATAGATTGTGGTATGAGGAGCACACGGCCCACTCTACAGGTGTGTACAGCAGAAATCTAACAGTATTTTTTGAAGCAAAACAATGTTAATTCTATGAACTCAAGTTAACCTTTTTAAAACATAAAGTGAACACCTTAGCAACCATTAATTCAAATACAACCCCCAAATAAAACCCCAAAGAATACAACACTAAGTACTCCTTACTTTCCTTTTAACATCCATAAGACTTAAAAAAACACCTTTTAACAGAAGCACATCAAGTTTAAATTCACTACTGAAAACAGTTATAACTCTGAATTCACCAGATGATTAAGAAATAGTCTTAACATGGCAGAGAGAACAACATTACACATTCTGTGGCTGACTGCAGCTTCAACACTGAAACAAAACCAAAAAAACACAGACACACCCAAGCTCTTCTCAAAGTCAAACTAAAAGCTGACAGACAGCCCAGCTCCACCCACTCTCTGACATCACTGTAGTAATAAACACCCATTTCTTAAAGGTACTCTCACATGACAGTGGTCAATGTTGGGCTTCCGTGCCGGGCCTTTTCCAGGGCGAGGTCAGGGTCAGGTCACCGGACGAGTCCTGCCAGTCATGTCGTGTCATGTCGTGTCGGGTCATGTAAGTAAACATAAATGCTGAAATGTTTGTGTACTGTCTGTCTTAACGGGACTGGGCATGGAGTGGTTGCCTTTGCAACACCCACACTTGAAAACAGCCCTTGATTCTCCTGTATTCCCCTTTTGCCTTTGAACGTAGTTTTTAAAAAAAGAAACACACTTAAAGAAAACATCAGTGACAAATAGGAGGAGGAACAGACTCTGGCATGTTGAAGCTGGATTTAGTCTGCACAAGGTTAGGTGGATTGGCCATGCTAAATTGCCCGTAGTGTAAGGTTAATGGGGGGATTGTTGGGTTACGGGTATACGGGTTACGTGGGTTTAAGTAGGGTGATCATTGCTCGGCACAACATCGAGAGCCGAAGGGCCTGTTCTGCGCTGTACTGTTCTATGTTCTATGTTCTAAATGTAATACTAATCTCTACATCTACCAACAGGATGCTCAGGCTCCAAGGGTAAAAGGACAAATGAATGAAAAATTGAAATGAAAATCGCTTATTGTCACGAGTAGGCTTCAATGAAGTTACTGTGAAAAGCCCCTAGTCGCCACATTCCGGCGTCTGTCCGGGGAGGCTGGTACGGGAAATGTGATAGTGTTCACAGTGCCGTTTAGAAATATTGCCAATTTCTACTGTCTACTCTGATGCAGGAAGTGGCTCTGTCGTGATGAAATGTATTTTGCAGCTTTGCTTTTATATTTTAAACTATAATCCATTAATGCAGGAAACAGAAAAACATTGTTCAAAGACATACGATTAAAAGTTAATAAACCTGCGCGAGCTCACCATCTTGATTCAATTGACAGGAGAAATGCATTAAAAGGGTTTCGGCGAATGTTGAGAGATCATATAGGGACTCAGCAAACAGATAGACAAGATCAAACAAGAAAATTGCATATGCTCACCAGGAGACTTTTAATATGCTGTAAGCCAGCTCACAATAATGACAGTTCATAGGGGAGTTTTGTTAAATTTTCATGACCCTGTATAAAGTGCTGCAGGTCACTTTTATGTTTTATTGCTGTATATTTGTTAAATGGGTTTATTTCCTACTGAAATTTGTGCTCTATCTTTTTTAAATCTGCAAAACAGCAAAAACACAATGTTATTGTTCTCCGTGAAGCACTGTGAGATATTTCTGACAAATGTGACAGGCATCTGTCTCTGTGAGCCACACATATGTACCATGGAGCCTTGGGGGGCCACACTTTGGCGTGCACTTCCTCTTTGTTGCCCCAAGGGAATCCTCAGCTCTGAGGCACACCAAAGGGGAATGGGGTGGAGAGTCTTTGTATCACGGTCTCTGGTCTCACTGTATGGTGCTGTATTGGCAGTGCTCAGCCAGTAACTTGTGTATGAAGCTGGAGAGACATTCCCAGTCCTCCACACAAATTCAAATTCCTCCTTACAAGCTAAATCGAGTAGGCCCAAACAGAGCAGTGCCTGGAGTTTGGCAGAGGAACTGGACCGACGGCTGGGGACTCTGAAGACCTGAGACTTAACATGTAGGTGACATTTTTTTGCCTCACCAGCATGATGTTTGGGCCTCAGAGCCTATTGGCTGTTGCATTAAAAGGCAGGGGTGCAGAGAGGGAAATAGACCCCGTAAAATGTCAATCCCTTTTCCGGTTAAGTCTCATGAATCCCAAATTGCTGATGCTTAGCAGGATTTAAGATATATCCACCGAGAACCAACAATGCTAAGGACAGCCCTTTCCAAAGCTCCAGGCACACAAACCTCAAGCAGGACAAAACATCATACAAATAAAATAAGCAAACGGAACTGAGTTACAAGCGCATCAAAGGACAAATATCTTTACTTGGCGGCTGCAAGTGACCCTGGGGCATGTTTGACATGCTGGTTTTGAAAACCTCTTCGTATTCTCCATAGGAAAAACATAATAGATTCACATGCAAAGAAGACTCTGAAAGTGATCCTCCCCTACTTTCACCGTGCACCTTTTGTGCATGGTGGCAGTGTGGTTAACACTGCTGTCTCCAGGGACCCGTGTTCGATTCCAACCTGGGCTGACTGTATGGAGTTTGCACATTCTCCCCGTATCTGCAGGGTTTCCTCCGGATGCTCCAGTTCCTCCCGCAGTCCAAAGATGTGCAGGTTAGGTGGGGTTACAGGGATAGGGCGGGGAAGTGGGTTCAAGTAGGATGCTCTTTCAGAGGGTTAATGTAGACTCAATGGGCCGACTGCTCTCCTCCTGCACTGTAGGGATTCTATGGTTCTCCCTTTTTCCCTCCTCCGACCACAAACCTCAAGTGGAAAGCAGGGGCGGAATTCTCCGATCCCCCGCAGGTCAGCGCCGGTCAGCGCCGGTCAGCGGGCCACCGCGGCCATTCTCCGGCCCGCGATGGGCCGAAGTCCCGCCGCTGACAAGCCTTTCCCGCTGGCGGGAATCAAAGCACATCTGTTGCCGGCGGGATTGACGGCGCGGGCAGGAGCCGGGGTCCTGGGGGGGAATGCGGGGCGATCTGGCCGGGGGGTGCCCCCACAGTGGCCTGGCCCGCGATCGGGGCCTACCGATTGGCGGGCGGGCCTGTACCGTGGGGGCACTCTTTTTCTTCCACCTCCGCCACGGTCTGCACCATGGCGGAGGCGGAAGAAACCCCCTCCCCCGCGCATGTGCCGGGATGATGTCAGCAGCCGCTGATGCTCCGGCGTATGTGCGGACTTCCGCCGGCCACCGAAGTCCTTTCGGCCCCGGCTGGCGGGGCTCCAAAGGCCGGTCGCGCCGGCTGGCAGAGCGGAAACCACTCCAGCGCGGGCCTAGCCCCTAAATCCACACCTTTGGGGAGGCCCGACGCCGGAATGGTTCTCACCACTCCACAACGCCAGGACTCGCCGGGTAGGGGAGAATCCCGGCCCATATTACTCTATCATTTGAAGAGAGATTATTGGTGACTTTAAAATCTCATGTAATTTATTAATTGCATCAATCCAAAAGTAAAGATTGTGCTTGAACCTACATATTTTGAAGGATAATGATATTTTTCACAAAAACAGGAAAAAAAGGTGGAAAATCTCTGCAGGCCTGGCAGCAACTGTGAGGAGAGAAACTGAGTTAACAGATTGGATTTTCAATCCAGGGTCAGGAACCCGATGCTTTGCAACTCCCATCGATTGGTCCAGTGGTGAATTTGGCTTCCGATTAGTGACGCCAAAAGAAGTTGAAGGTAGGAACCAGTAACCGAGGTCCATTGGAAAAGATGTGCACGGTCATGACTGGGCTTTCCGTTGGGAATGATATGGTGCAACAGGAGCGTCAGAGAGGGCCAGTGCTTGCATGGGTTGGCGCCCATGGGAAGCATCAAGATTCTCTGTCTCTCTTGAAGCTTTAACCAAGGAAGTGACTGACTAGCAGGTGATATTGCGCCCTGCATCTGGGAGAAGAAATCCACCGAGAGACACCAAAAGAGCTTGGATGGAGGTGATGATGGAAGTCAGGAGCAGTCGAGTGATCAGAAGGATGTGGGTCCAGTGTGGAAAACGATTCAATGGTCTGGAAAGGTGATTGGCAAGTGACATCCAGGTGACAGACCAGTAACAGGCAGCATGCACATGAGCTGGGCAGATGGATTACCTCCAGCTCTCCCTTAGATTGTGTTGAATTTTCATCCTCGGGAGTCAGGATAATTCTTGGCTCAGACTGCTGTCTCAGGAGAAAGTGTCTGCAAGGATGGGGTTTTCACTGGTCTGGGGGATTTTTGGAGGCAGACATAGACGCTGTTGGGTTTGGGGGCTATTCAAAAGGCCCCCCTCAGTGCTGTTGGTCTTCATTTCAGTTATAAAAAGTCAGCAAGGCATTCCAGCTCTTACCTCCTGCAGCCCCTCACCCACACACTCTCATACCTCCACCCACTCTGTCTGACCTCCCATGAACCCCCATATCAAGTTATGAACTCTAAACAACTTCTATACACCCCCCCCCCCCCCATGACCCCATGAGCAGCATGGTAGCACAGTGGTTAATACTGTTGCTTCACAGCATCAGGGATCTGGGTTCGATTCCTGGCTTGGGTCATTGTCTGTGCGGAGTCTGAACGTTTTCCCTGTGTCTGTGTGGGTTTCCTCCGGGTGCTCCGGTTTCCTCCCACAAGTCCCGAAAGACCTGCCTGTTAGGAGAATTGGACCCGAACAGGCGCCGGAGTGTGGAGACGAGGGTATTTTCACAGTAACTTCATTGCACTGTTCATGTAAGCCTACTTGTTACAATAATAAAGATTGTGACAAACTACAGAACTCCCCTGCCCATTTACCCATTATAAATTGTGTGGAAGCAATGAACGCTATAGTGATGGTTGGATGTGTAAATAAAGCTTTAACAACTCATTCACTGAAAATTTTCCACTTTCTAAAAAAACTCCTTTTTACTACAACCCAATAAAAGTGTCAATCATCCAAACATTTTAAAGTATTATTTGAAAAAACAACAAGCACTTGAACCTCTTTATCTTGCATGCGTTGTAGATTTGACAGTATAGATCATCTGTCAAGCAATGTTTTCTCTGGGCCCGAGCGTTTGAACGAACATGGATTTCTGGGCTCTGAGTCAAGCGCCAATATGTACTCTTGGTTGAGGGGAGGGGGGTTCATTGCTGAGTCTGGTATAGTTCGATGATCCACGATAGGACAATGTTAGCGATGGAGACCCCATTTTCAACCCTTTTGAGTGACAATGAGATTCTTCAGATGTCAGTGCCTGCCAGCTGATTTCTCGCTGATGGAAGGTGAGCTACAGGATCATTTGTCATAAGGGCTGAGTTGCACTCAAGTGAAACTTTATTGATTCAACATGGCCCTTATGACTATGCCATCCTGCCAATTTTCATGATGCTTAAGATGGCCTCAGCAGCCCTTATGCAAACCAACATCCACTTGACGAAACCCTTCAGAATCTTATGCACTTCAATCACTCAGCCCTCAATCTTTTAAACCCCAGTGCAAACGGGCCCAGTCTATCCAACCTTTCCTCATACCAGGTATCAATTCAGTAAACCTCCTCTGAACACCTTTAATGCACGATCGAAACAGGCTAGCCAATGTTCAAAGTCCTTTTTGGTTTTGTCTGCTTGCGGATGCAGCTGCAGGCAATCCGGCTTGATGCGGAACCATCTTCCATCTTCTGAAAACTTAGTGTAATAAATTGATTGGACATTCTGAATTCTCCCTCGGTGTACCCGAACAGGCGCCGGAATGTGGCGACGAGGGGACTTTCACAGTAACTTCATTGCACTGTTCATGTAAGCCTACAATCAATTACACAAAGACCAGAGTTGGATGCAATCGAGGCTTTATTACACTAAGATGTGTGGCCTCCTACAGCAGCTGGCGAAATGGCTGCTGTGCAGGGAGCACACATATTTATACTCCGCCTACTGGGCGGAGCCAGCAGGCAGGGAACTACCCCCGTATCTATAGTACAGGGGCCTTACTATAAAGCACCTACATCGACATCCTTTACATACAATATATACAGCAGTGGTGACTATCACAACCTTAAATGCATTTATATCCTTCCTTAAACTAAGAAACCAAAACTACATACAATATTTGCAATGTGGTCTCACCAATGCCTTGTATATCTGAAACATAACACCCTTGCTTTCATGTTCAATTATTATCGTAATACATTATAGCATTCCATTCGCCTTGTTAATCACTTGCTAATATTTAGACTAATATTTTGTGACTCGTACTAGAAGACCTAGATCCCCCCCCACACCTTGAAATTCTGATATCATTCACAATTTATTCTTCTTGTCAAAGTGAACAACTTCACATTTTCCCACATTGTACTCCATCTACCAGATTTTTGCCCATTCACTCAACCTACGTAGATCCATCTGCAATCTTCTTAGGTTCTCGTCACAACATACTGTTTTTGAAAATTCACCACTCTGTCTTAGAATTCCCCCTATACCAAAAAGGGCCGATATTCCAAATGGTGAACAGGGATTCTCACTCCCTGACTCCGATGCAGGCTTCGGTGGGTGCTATTCAGGTCAAACTATATTTCCAAGTTATTCCCCGGTATAACTCATACCTTCACCGAAGAATTTTACCTACTTACCCCTTAATAGCATCGATGTCCTGGGTCCTGCATTGCTAAGGAAGTGAAGTAAGCTAATAACCACTTTTTCAGGTTAAGTTATTTTATTATTATACTTTTTTTTTCCTTTAAGTTGCAAACACTTTCTTTACAGAAAGGAAAAATGATTAGTGATTCTGGATGCTGCTGGTGTGTTGTAGGGACCTTCAGACTCTCTCTCTCTTGTAGTTCTCCTCCCCTTCTCTCCTGTTGCTGTTTCTCTGTTTTCTCTGTTCTCTGTGTTCTGTCCTCCCCATTGCTGCTGGTTTGTTGTAGGGACCTTCAGACTCTCTCTCTCTCTCTTTTAGTTCTCCTCCCCTTCTCTCTTGTTGCTGTTTCTCTCTCTCTCTTTTAATTCTCCTCCTCTTCTCTCCTGTTGCTGTTTCTCTCTCTCTCTCTTTTAGTTCTCCTCCTCATTCTTGCTGGCGTTGATCTTCGAGCCTTCCACCTCCTTGAGGGGAGCGGAGCTCCCCCGGGCCGTGCCCCGGCCGCCAGCTGTTGCTGCTTCGAGTTCTGCTGCTCTCTGCTCCTGCCTCGCGCGTGGGGGGAGGGGGAGGGGCGAGGGGAGCCCGCGCTTAGTGCTTTTTGGCGGGAGAGATCGGGACCTTCGATAGGGGATGGGCTACGGGACTTAAAGGGGCATGGTGGGACACAACCAGGCCAATGGGTCCCCCTCTATTCAGTACATCACAGTGCTTCAACACAGCACAAAGAAATCTATGCAAACTCTCTTTTTCTTTTTCCCTTTCTCCTGCTGCAGGTTGTAATAACAATTCTGACAGACTGAAATTGACTGCATTTTTGACTGAAGAGCTGGCCACAGTTTCTGCTCTTTTCAGCTTCCACCAACCTCTTGTGGGATCTTTCCCTGCACTCTCCCAGACCAGATATTGGCAGACTTCTATGTTTCAAATGACACATTCTGTATTTTCCAGAACAATACTTTCTTATCCATCTTTGTATCATCTGCAAATTTAGCTATCATGCCTTTGCTCCCCTCATTTAAGTCATTGATATAAACTTAAAAAAATTGAGGCCCCAGTTTAGGCCCCTGTGGGACTCCACATGACCCCTTTACCTTAAGTTAAAGATACAAAACACAACAAGCATATATGCCTCATGATTGTAACAAAGGTAACATGGACGTGATAAGTAAACTCAAGAATATTATGGTCTTTCTTACTGAAAAATACCTAGATTAATGCCCAGCTCCTACAACCTCAGCTAGTTTCTTGATTTTGCCATTATTAGCTGATTGGTGTGGCACTGCCATTATCCTTCCACCTCATGACCTTTTGCGCCATCTCCAAATTCCGCCTCATCTTAAATACTACCAGTTACATTAACTCATACCTGCTGCTGAATATCAGAATATATTGTTGAAAGAGTGATCAAGGTAATTGATTGTTCCGATGGTCACTTACATTATGATTCACTCAATGTACAAGATGTTCCTCATTCTACAAAACCTGCAAATATGTTCAAAAGGAGAGGTTCATATTCTGAAAATAGATTGGAAGGATGAAGACTGAGTGATGCAGGAAGCAATTCTATAGCATTGAGAACAGAATTTTACAAATCATTTAATGACACTTCAATTGGGATGTTTGATGTCACTAAAAGCCAAGATCAATTTGAGAAGACAGAGGACATGGTTCAGGTACTGAATAAGCACTATGTATCTGCCATTGTCAATGTAAAAACCAGCAGTTCTCTCCAGCAGAAAAGATGCATGGTCTGGATGGGATGCATGCTAGGTTGCTGAAGGAAGTAAGGTTGAAAGTGCAGAGATCTGGCCACAATTTTTCAATCCTCTTTAACAATGGGACTGGTGCCAGTGGCTGAAGGATTGAAAATATTACATCTGTTCAAAAAGTAGAGAGAAATTAACCCAACAATAACAGACCAGTTAGTGGTGGTTCATAGTCAGGGAACGCATATAGACAATAATCTGAGACAAAATTAATTGACATATAGAAAAAATATGGGTTAGGAAATGAAAGTCAGTGTGAATTTGTTAAAGCCAAATAATATTTGACAAACGTGATTGTGTTCTTTGATGAAGCAGTGGAGAATTCTTTTTCCCAATTAAGGGGCAATTTAGCGTGGTCAATCCATCTTCCCCGCGCATCTTCTTAACTACAGTGGGAGTCCCGAGACCCCAGTGGGAGGCCCGAGAGCACAGCAAAGATAAAAGGAGTGTGGGGGAGAAAGAGAGAATACTGTGATAACAGTGGGAGAAGCAAGAGCACAGCTGGAATAAAAGGAGCAGGGGGGAGAGACTGAGAAAAACACTGTGAGAACAAACCAACAAAAACATGGAGGAGGTGACGGTCAGACTACAGCAGATAGGTGATTGTTTGCTTCGAGTGCTCCCAGGTGGGAACAGCAAAGAGTCAGAGAGCGAGGTTAAAAAAAAGTCGCCTACAGCTGGGCTGGTGCTGATTGATAATCTTTTAATATAAAATTTTAATAAGTCGCTAGTTTCTCCTTTCTTTAGGGGATTGTTTAACTTGTTGCCAGAGTGCACTTTAACACCAACTCCAGGGTTCAATCCTTGTACTGGTTGAGTTTGATTTTGGAGCCTACTTGCTCCGTAGTGATATTACACAGCCATGATTAGCAATCCTCGGGTAAGAATGATACTAAAATAGAGATAGAAGTTTTGTCAGAGGGATGGCAGGAACATCCAATACAGGTGGCGCAGTAGCGATACAGGTGGCAAAGGAGAAAAGTGGTTAACATCATGGCTTCACAGCTCCAGGGTCTAATTTCGACTTGAGTCACTGTCTGTGTGGAGTCTGCACGTTCTCCCCGCGTCTGCGTGGGTTTCCTCCGGGTGCTCCGGTTTCCTCCCACAGTCCAAAGATGTGCTGGTTAGATGGATTGGCCATTCTAAATTGCCCCCGAGTGTCCAAAAAGGTTTGGGTGGGGTTGCAGGGATGAGGTGGAGGTGTGGGCTTAAGTAGGGTGCTCTTTCCAAGGGACGGTGCAGACTCGATGGGCCGAATGGCCTCCTTCTGCATTGTAAATTCTATAATAAAGTACTGTGATAAAGTTCAATGTGGAAATTCCTGGATGCTTCCTGTATCCTGGACGACCAGATGGGCAGGAAGTGCCATGAGCTATAGCTGGAGTTTTAGAGCGTGAGCAGTAGATGACATCACTGCAGTGCATCTTGGAGCCACGTGGATAGTATTTCTCTGGGTCTGGTCACACTGCATCTTAAGGCTGTTCTACTCCAAAAATCCAGTTGTTGAAGGATTGTAGTGAGCCAATCTTTACATTTATTTACACCTTCTAACTCAACCACACCACAATTTCAATAAGTGTCTCTTTATACTCTTTGAGCATCTCAATTTTACAAATTGACAAATACAACAAATTAACAGATCAAATAAGGAGATAATCCCTTAAAGGGACACTGCAGATAAAAATAAAGGGATAAATCCGCAGGTCATTGGGATTCTCTGTTCCCGTTTTCAGTGCAATCCCGCTTCCGCATCTCCTGGCAGCGTGAGTGGCTTCAAAAGGAAATGCCATGGAAAAGCAGCAGGAAGATGCAATCCCATTGCCAGCGGATGGCATGCTGCCGGGAAACATGCGTCTGGGGAACCGGAGAACCCAACCCAAAGTCTGAAGGGAAACTAACAATGGGCAGGAATCTCCATTTGGGAGACTAAGGGTGCGACTCTCCGGAAAGATTTCTAAGTGTGGTAGCGAGCAGGAACCTCCGCGAGCTTCCTGCCGCTCGGCCCAGTGAGGCCAGCAATGCTATTCAACGTTAATTGGCCCACTTAACCAGGCCTCAGGGGCTTCTTGTCGCAAAATGTAGGCTCGCCAGCAAATTCCCCGGCACCGCCCTCGCCAGCACCCCCCCCCCCCCCCCGCTAACAAGGTTGAGTGGCACTTAAGCTGCACGTGCTCAGCCGACCCCAGCCAGCTCACAACAATGGCGCCCAGGAGACCAGCCCCAAGATTCGGGGACTTGGGGAGGCTCCGAGACGCAGTGGAAGCCAGGAGAGATGTTCTATTCCCTCGAGGATCCCGGAAGGTCAGCCACGAGGCAGCCAGTGATGCCTGGGATGAGGTGGTGTTGGCTATAATCTCCAGGAGTGTGACCAGGAGGATAGGCCTCCAGAGCCGGAAAAAGGTCAACGACCTACACCGGGATGCATGAGTGCGTCGCCACCAACCACCCCCCCCCCCCCGATACCTTTCCACCCCCACGTGAGCATGCACCCCCCAACTCTCCATGTGGCCCCCAACCCTCCCTTCACCCTGCCCACCCTTCAAACACCCAACCCTTCCTTCAGCCCCCCGCTATGAACCACGCATATGGCTAACGATGCCCTCTCGTGTCTCTTCAGGAATAGCTCTCCAATAACCATTGGGAGAGGGCCCAGACTGAGGCCGGGTATCAGAGTTAAGAATCCTCACCTCCTTTGAGGAGCAGTCCCTGGAGATGACCAGTGTGGCCAAGGACAGGGCGGTCACCAACGCGGATGCTGGCAGATGTCTGAGAGGTGAGGAACCACCAGGCTCCACCCGGAGGACCTGTCAAACGTGAGTTGTTATTACCTTTCTGACTGACCCATCCCTCCCACTGACCACATGTCCATTCTCCCGCAGGTCCTCCAGACGATGGCGCCAGCCCAAACCGGGCGGCCCCCTCTCCAGCCTCCCAGGAGACAACCTCGGAGGGGAGCTCCGAGGAAGGCACGATCGCCGCATCACAACTGTCGTCCTCACCTTTCACCAATGTCAGTGGTCAGACTTCTGGGGCACAATCTGGTGAGCAGCACATAGCTGCTGATGCACATCAGGTGGAGGCAGGAACACCAGGCTAGACAGCAATGGGAGGGCTGCTGAATCCCAGGACCCAGCTGGGTCCCAGCCTGATGCTGAGCTTGTGGAAGTGGGTTACCCGGAGCTGATGGAGACGTTAGGGAGTGGCCGGGACATTCAGAGGGAGACGCCAGCGTTCCTCCAGCAGATCCATAGCCGCTTGGAGGAGTCCCAGAGGCTACGTGGGCAGGAGATGTCGTGAGCAATGCTTGGCACCGAGGCCAACATTGCTAGGGTGGCGACCATAATGGAGAGCCTGGTGCACAACGTCAGCACCATTAGTCAGGGTGTCCAAGGTGTCGCGCAGTCGGTGACGGCCATGGCTGAGGGTCTCGGCAGAATGTCCGCATCACTGGGTTAGTGCCAGGCTGACCTTTATGAGGAGCTATGGGACATGTCCCGCTCTCAGATGGGAATGGTCGAGGCGCTGCAGAGCTTGTCCCAGTCATAGATGGGAATGGTCGAGGCGCTGAGGAGCTTGTCCCAGTCACTGAGCAGCATCACAGAAGGCATCGACACAAAGAACAATACAGCACAGGAACAGGCTCTCCAGCCCTCCACGCCTGCGCCAACCATGGTACCTGCCTAAACTAAAACCATATCCTTCCATTCCCACCCTATTCATGGATTTGCCGAGATGCCCCTTAAATGCCGCTGTCGTACCTGTTTGCACCACCTCCCCAGGCTGTGCGTTCCGTATATTTACCATCCTCTGTGTAAAATGTTTGCCTCGCACATCTGTTCTAAACCTTTCCGTACACACTTTAAACCTATGACCCCTAGTATGTGACTCTAGGAAAGAGCATCTGACGATCCACTCTGTCTATGCCACTCATAATCTTGTAGACCTCTATCAGGTCGCCCCTTAACCGCCATTGTTCCAGTGAGCACAGACCGAGTTTATCTAACTTCTCCTCAAAGTTAATGTCCTCCATACCAGGCAACATCCTGGTAAACCGCTTCTGCACCCTCTCCAAAGCATCCTTCTGGTAGTGTAGCGACCAGAATTGTACATAATAGCCCAAATGAGGTCAAACTAAGATCCCGTAGAGTCGCAATTTTTTTATTCAGTGCCCCGACTAATGAAGGTAAGCATGCCATCTGCCTTCTTGACCACCTTATCCACATGCGTTGCCACTTTCAGTGATCAGTGACATGCACGCCCAGATCTCTCTGCAGAAGCCCTTCAGCGAATTTCACGTTTCTCAAAAGGAGTACTAATAGGGCCAGCATCATCACTTGCTGGGGAGGCCGATGATTCACGGGAGGCCGTTGGATTTGGGGAGGCTCCTGCTAATTATATGTAAATAGGTCTTAACTGGTGATAATTGGTTTCTCGCCTCGCTGCGGTAAGATCCTGATTTCGCCAATGGGAGTGGGCCGGTTGCATCGCACGCTGTTTGGCGCCAGCCGCGGTTCTTGTTTTCGGCCTTTCTTGCTATGCACGGCCTCGTTTCACTCGAGCGAGATCGTAATGAAGCTGGAGAATTGTGCCCTAAGTGTTGCCGCCTGGATTGAATTGCGTGCAGTTCACATTCCCGTTGGGGCGTTTTTCGGGAAGCAATTTAGGACATGCTAATGTGCCAGAACTCTGTCCACATGAATCAAGAGCAATTCCCTTTCCTGCTGCCGCCTGATTCACTCGGGTAGGAATTGGTGCTGGAGGGCTTGACAAGCTGGAGTTGCTTAAGAGCACTACAGCCAAGAAGATGGCTGCTTGGAGACCTGTCCCCCAATTTGAATAGGATGCTGGACCCTGTGAAAGAGAGGTGGGATGCCCTCATCCATAGGCTGGGCAGGAGGCTCCAGCCTGCAATCATGAACTGGGCCTCAGAAGACGTGGCACAGGCGGTCAGTGCTACCAACCTAACCAGGCCGACTGGCACGCAATGCAAGAGGAAGATGAATGATGGCATTAGGGCAGCTCGGCTGAGTCACCATGCCTGTGCCCTTGACATCACTCCTGTCCCTATCTCCTCACATCATGCTTCCCCCCCCCACCCCCACCCTGGCGCAACTCCCCTAGAGGCCAATTAAACCAATCTGCCTGCATTTCCCTTACATCCCACCATGCACAAACCCCAACACCTGTATTGTCCTCTTTGGCCAGGTGCCTTGCACACACATGTCACCATGTAGAGACCCCGCCAAGAACTCACCTCCATGCGTCTCACCATGTCCTTTATGTTTCCCCTCGGAAAAAGCTGGCCACAATCTCCCTGAGTGGGAGATAACCGGAGGGGGTGTTCCACACCTCGGGGCTCTGCGGAGCAGAGAGCGTTGGAGCTAGCCGGCAACGTTCAGGAGAGGGCTCTCTCTGGTGCGTAAGTCAGCATGCAACAACCAAGTGAGCCCATGATGCAAAATGATGCCCCTATAGCAAGTGAGATACACCTTTAGGTAGCATAGTAGCACAAGTGGCTAGCACTGTGGCTTCACAGCACCAGGGTCCCAGGTTCAATTCCCCGCTGAGTCACTGTCTGTGCGGAGTCTGTACATTCTCCCCATGTCTGCGTGGGTTTCCTCCGGGTGCTCCGGTTTCCTCCCACAGTCCAAAGACCCAGAAGGATATTGCACAGTCCCAGGAGGACATGGCTGAGGCAGTGAGGGAGATGTCTCACTCCCTGGGGGATGTGTCCCAGTCTCAGTGCCCCATGGTTGAAGGCATCAAGACCCCTGGTTCAGTGGAGGACGGGCCTCCAGCACTAGCAGAACCAGGTGACGAATGAGCCTCCAGAGCTCACTCCAGCCTCACCTTCATCCCATGGAGTAGCCCAGGAGCCATCGAGTACTCCGAGGGAAGAGGAAGTGAAGAGGCACATGCCGATCCCTCCTGCAGGAGAGCTGCTGCAGCACATCCGCCTTTCTGAATCGCCACCCCCCCCCCCCTCCCCCCCCCCCCCCCCATGCCAGCTGACATTGGAGCATCTGATGAGCAGCGGGCTGAACGGTGGCATCATAGCATCCACTCAGGCACATCATGAGATGCAGACAGGCAGTGATTGACACATAGGATAACCAATGAACACACACGACACAGAACAACCAATCACCAGGCAGGACACCACCACTATAAAGCCCACAGGGCATTAAGGCTCTCTCTCTCTCACAGGACACGGCTAGGGAGATTAGTTGCAGTGCACAGGCCAATGAACACCATCACCATGTGATAGAGAGCCAGTCTGGTCAAGCCAGTAGGAGGTTATCAGTTCGGTTAATAGAGTTTCAACCCACAGCAGATTATGTACAGCAATCAACAGCTTCAATAAAACAGTGTTGGACCATCTCCTGTGTTGGAAGCCTGTTTCCCGTTTTACTGCATCCAGTTGCAGTCGATGTTAGACCAACACAGATAACACATCATGGTACCAGGGAGCTATTAACTCTAACGAACCTACCTCGAGTGAATCTGCAACGACCAGCACGCAGCCATCCAGCAGCATGGAAAAGATCCAACCTCCTCCGCAACTCCAGATCTCTGGCAACCTTGGCGTCAACTGGAAAGTCTTCAAACAGAAGTTCCTCCTGTATATCGAGGCCTCCGACCTCGAGGCAGCATCGGATGCCCGAAAGATCGCACTATTCCTGTGGACTGCGGGGGACCACGCCATCCACATCTATAACTCTCTCACATTTCCCGATGGCGAAGACAAGACGAAGTTCAAGACGGTTCTGCTGAAATTCGACAGCCACTGCGACATTGAGGTGAATGAGAGCTTTGAACGATACATCTTCCAACAGAGGCTTCAGGGTAAGGATGAACCTTTTCAGTCCTTCTTGACCCATCTCCGCATCCTAGCGCAGTCATGTAATTATGACTCGACGGCTGATTCCATGATCCGGGATCAGATCGTTTTCGGGGTCCAGTCCGACTCCCTGCGAGAGCAGCTCCTCAAAATCAAACAGTTGACCCTCTCCGTCGCCATCAAAACGTGTGTTGTCCATGAGCATGCCAGGAATCGCTACTCCCGCATCAGGGCAGCAGAAAATGCAAAACTAGTCTCCCTCGAGGCAGAAAGGGTGCAGGCCATCGCAAAAGTGCCCGTTTCGCGAGTCCCTATGTATGTGCGCCACGACCGGGTGAACGACGAGGCGGAAGACCCCGATGCGCATGTGCGAACGTCGGCCGACCGCACTGTGCATGTGCGATGGCGAAAGGAACGCGCTGACGTCAGTGTCATGACGTGTCCAAATTGTGGCTCCGCCCATTTAAAGCGGCAATGTCCAGGCAAAGGAAGGCGATGTCTACAGTGTGGGAAGCCTGGGCATTACGCAGCCTTATGCAGGTCCGCTCCACCGACCAACAGCCAGTGATCCCAGCTGCAGCGCAGACGTGTCCACTGCGTATAACAAGGCATGCAGGATTCGGATCCCGACAGCCCAACGGACCCCGATGCTGATTGCCTCATGTCTCCTACCGGGTGGGCATAATCACCACGCGCGAGCTGGCCTCCACCTGTTGCTAAATGTTGCTAAGTGTGCTTTACACTTAATTGCTCTGTTTTAATAACCTTTGCTCTAGAGTCGCCAGGTATCTTTATTACCACCACGAGGTTCAAGTTCAAGTGCTGATCAATAACTCAATACACCAGTTAGTAAGGTTCAAATCAAAACACATTTATTATATACACAGTCAATCGCTATTCGTGCATAAAATACTATTCACTAGGCTATCACTAACACTAACAGGCCAATACTTAGCTTTGGAAAAGGGACCCACTAGGTCAGGGGAACAATTGGCCTCTCGTTCGATTCTGAGTCTGCAGGTTTCCAGCTGGTATGGACTAATGGTTAGGAGCGTCTATCTCGTAGCGTGAGTTGACCGGACACTTACTTGTTGGTGCAGCTGCTAGGCAAGTCTCTCCGAGTTGAGAGTCACGGTCAAGAGTTCTTTGAGAGCTGCCAAGAAGGACGAATTGAACTTGGGGACTCTACTTTATAGTCCCCAGGGGCTTTGCGCCCTTTTGGGCAGACCCAGTACCTGGTTCCAAGTGATTGGACTGAGTTCTGATCACTTGGATCGATTTCTCCAATACTGGAGTTGTTCCTTGATCGCTGGGCGGTTCCTAAGTGTCCGTTGGCCTCCCTTTGTTTTGGCTCCCGCTGGTGCCGAGGAGTCTGGCTTGGCCTCGATTATCTTAACTGTTTCAATTGTTCCCGGGGATCGCTCATCAATATGTAGATGCTCGTCAGTTTCAGTGCTGTCTGGGTTTCTGCAAGTTCTAATATACAGGAGATTTTGCACCTGCTTGTTTTTCTGTCCTTGGCTGAAGGACATTCTTCAGCCATTCTTAGCGAATCTCCATTTTAAAGTCGGGAAGTGGCCAACCCAGGTGGCTACACACCGTGCCTGCAAACCGCCTTTCAATCGTCACTGTGGATCCTGACGGCGAGTGGTGTGCTGTCGTCATGGTTAACCAGTCTCGCATCCGATTTAAATTGGACACTGGCGCGTCTGTAATCCTCATATCACAGTCGGACCTCGACAGTATCCGAGACCAACCTAGCATTTTTCCACCAGCCTGCCAGCTCCTTGACTACAATGGCAATGCCATAGCTGCCAGTGGATCGTGTCAGCTAGGTGTATCTCACAAGGCAATCAAAGTGACGTTACGATTCGAGATCGTCCGGCCTGACAAGGCATCCCTGCTCGGTGCTCGCGCATGCAAACTCCTAAATCTGGTCCAGCGCGTCCATGCCATGTCCTCGACACCGGCGACTGCCTCGCCCAATGTAAATCTCCAGGCTGAGATAGACGACATTCTCACGCAATACCACAATGTGTTTGATGGAATGGGCACGCTCCCATATCGTTACAAGATATTGCTCAAACCGAATGCCATCCCAGTCATCCATGCACCGCGCCGGGTGCCGGCCCCTCTCAAGGATCGTCTGAAATCACAGCTACGAGAGCTACAAGACCAGGGACCAGGGTATCATCTCAACGGTCATGGAACCAACAGACTGGGTCAGCTCCATGGTCTACGTCAAGAAGCCCTCTGGTGAACTCCGCATTTGCATTGATCCCAAAGACCTGAATCGCAACATCATGCACGAGCACTACCTGATCCCAAAGCGTGAAGAGTTAACCTTGTAGGCGGAGCTACCTACCACTCAGCCAATAGGCTGAGAGGCACATGACTTACCTAGGCCAATGGGCAGCGAGTCCTCTGCACCAATAGCAGCTCACTTCTAAGGTACCGTAATACCCCTAGTCATATTACCACAGAAGGCTGGTATGGCGGGGGCTGGTGGGGTAGAGTATGGGGGCTGAGGTGCAGAGGTGGTGGGGTGGGGGCACCCATTCGGCCGGTGTCACTCTGCAGAGCCATGGGCCAAGGTGAGTGGTCTGTGGGGTGCGCAGCAAAATGGCTGCCTTGCAGGCCACAGCAATGGCGGTCCGTGCCTGGACACCCTGGTCCCATGGGAGATCGCCTGGCCCCACGGCCCATTCCTCGGACAGTCCTCCCCCCCCCCACCCTCCACCCCCAAGCCCTGGCAGAGCCCCCCCTCCCCACAGCTATCCCAGCCAGTGTCAGGACTGGCAGCCCACAATTGCGCCTCTCTAAGTCCTTCCTCTTTTCGCTCCCTCATCAGCCACGGCACCTGTTTCCTGATTTTTAAAAGCACAAGTGAATCTCGCCATCGGGAATTCCCCCCGGTGGAAGCGGAGGTCCCGGAGAATACTGGGTCAGGCCCGCTATTGAATGTGAATGCCGTTTACTGTACATGCAGAGAGGAATTAATTGCCGCTGCTGTCGAGGCACCGGAGAATTGGGATTTGGCGTGATCCCTACACCCACCACGATTTTGGTGTCAAGGCCGATTCTCCGCCCAATCGCCTTTCCCGAGTTCGATGTCAGCCGACGGAGAGTCCTGCCCAAATTCGCTTTTTTGAACAGGGCATTGGTGACATTCTTCATGCATTGGTGAATGGCTGCCTGCCACATGCCAGACATTTCTCCCACAGAGCCCGAGAAAGCCCTGTTGGCTTCGAAAGGTAACATCATGGTAAAGCTACTGGCATTGGATTGTCTCCCAGTCCATGGGAACATAAGTCAGCCTGAAGCAGCTGACATAGGTGAGTAACAGAATCCCTTGTCTCCTTAGCCCTCTTCAACACTGCCACTCTGATACTTGCAGGAGGTTAGACTGTCTGTAGTATGTTAACTTACACCAATGCTGGCCCCTGGTTACCAGCATCCTGGGTTTCCTGACCCTCTGCTGGTGCATCTTGTTGGCATTCTTGAGAATTTGGTGCCTGGCCCTGGGCTATCCTCTGCCGGTTCCACTCCAGATCCACCAAAATTAGCAGAAGAACTGAATGCACTTGACCGTCTTATCTGCCTGAAATGAACTGCAAACACGAGGCAGGTAAATATCTTGTCAGCACAGACTTTATGGTCTTGAATACTTTTAACCAACGGGGTCCATTTGTATCTGCGACAAGCTGTTCCCCACCCACATCACCATGGACATGTCTGTCCTCAAGCTATTCTCCAGAGAGCTTTTATTGTTGCTTACAGTTATATAAGATATGTCCTTAAATTCTCCCATGTTGCCCTTGTTGCTTGAAACTATCATCCTGCACCTTCTTTCTGTCACTTTTGACCTTCCCTCCATCAGCCTCAACCCTCACTTAATCCCCCTTGTCCTGTCATCGCTGATCCTCAAGCTACCCACCCACATCCTTGCTCAATTTTCATTCATCTTCAGGCTGAGTCCCCATCACCATTGACTCTGGCACTCTGACTTACCTGTGCCTGACCCCCATCACACACCCCCATTCTACCATTATCACTGACCTTAGTATCTCCCTTTTCACTATGATTATCCTCTCCAATATTTACCACTCCTCCTTAACCATAATGTTTGCATCCACCCCCTCCTTTAATAAGACTGACCCATCGATGTTCCTCCATCACTTTTGACCTGTGACCCTTGACAGGACATTACCATTGAAATTCCCTCTATAACCTCTATAAGGGGCTGTTTAGCTCACAGGGCTAATCGCTGGCTTTGAAAGCAGACCAAGACAAGCCAGCAGCACGGTTCGATTCCCGTAACAGCCTCCCCGAACAGGCGCCGGAATGTGGCGACTAGGGGCTTTTCACAGTAACTTAATTGAAGTCTACTCGTGACAATAAGTGATTTTCATTTTCATAACCCTGGATCTCCCCACAAACATGCTTCTATAGATATTGACCTTCCCTGCTTAGTCCAGTTTCCTTCCTGTGTCTCCCATTAGGTCTCGTATATCCGCCATGACCCATCCCTTCTCCTATGGTCGACCATGCGTAATCCTCCTGCACAGCCAGCACCCAATCACAATACATCATTGTCTCCTCTCCCGTGTTCAACAAAATTCCCCAAGAAAGAAAAGCAGCTCCTAATCACTCGAAATCCACCAGGAATACTTAAGCGGCAAGGCACCTTTCATCAGTTATGAATCTGAAGATGTGTTTCTTGTTTGCTGCAGAGTTCACTGCTGACATACCATTTAATCTGCGGAAAATATGTTTTAATGAGTATGCATGACATGCGAATACATTGCAAAAAGATTCCTGCTGTTTGCCGACGGAAAGCTCAATCGACCTTAAATCTACCACAGCCTTAATTACCTACTTTCATCCCATCCTGGAAACCTCCCATTTTTCCTCCCGCACAATTAAGTGGGCCGGTCTGACTTGTTTCCTGCTGCCACTAGATGACTAATTGTTTAAATAACTGGCCAGTCAACTTAACCTAAGTGCTGGTCAAATTATTGGAAAACTTTGGAGAACAATATAAATCAACATCTAGAAAGAGCCCTACCCCTTCTCCCTGGCAAAGACGCCCCCCACCCTTCCCGTCAGCAAAGAACCCTCCCCCTTCTCCCTAGCAAAGACGCCCCCCACCCTTCCCGTCAGCAAAGAACCCTCCCCCTTCTCCCTAGCAAAGACACCCCCCCCACCCTTCCCGTCAGCAAAGAACCCTCCCCCTTCTCCCTAGCAAAGATGGCCCCCCCACCACCCTTCACGCCGGCAAAGAGCCCTCCCCCTTCTCCCTGGCAAAGACGCCCCCCACCCTTCCCGTCAGCATAGAGCCCTCCCCCTTCTCCCTAGCAAAGACGCCCCCCACCCTTCCCGTCAGCAAAGACCCCTCCCCCTTCTCCCTAGCAAAGACGCCCCTCCCACCCTTCTCGCCGGCAAAGATCCCTCCCCCTTCTCCCTGGCAAAGACGCCCCCCACCATTCCCGCCGGCAAAGACCCCTCCCCCTTCTCCCTGGCAAAGACGCCCCCCACCATTCCCGCCGGCAAAGAACCCTCCCCCTTCCCCCTGCCAAAGACACCCCCCCCGCCCTTCCCGCCGGCAAAGAGCCCTCCCCCTTCCCCCTGCCAAAGACGCCCCCCACCATTCCCGCCGGCAAAGAGCCCTCCCCCTTCCCCCTGCCAAAGACACCCCCCCCACCCTTCCCGCCGGCAAAGACCCCTCCCCCTTCTCCCTAGCAAAGACACCCCCCACCCTTCCCGCCGGCAAAGACCCCTCCCCCTTCTCCCTGGCAAAAATGCCCCCCCCCGCCCTTCCCGTCAGCATAGAGCCCCCGCCCCTCTCACCAGCAAAGACCCCTCGCTCTTCACGCTGGTAAGGACACTTCCCTGCTTGCCAGCAAATAGACCCCACCAAAGAATCCCTTCTTGCCCACAAGACCTCCCCCCCCCCCCCCCCCCCCCCCCCCCCCCCCACCTTCTAGCCAGAAAATACCAGACACCATGCCGGCAAAGAGCACCACCTTTCTCCCCGGCAACATCCCCTGCCTTTGTCACCAGCGAAGATCCCTGTCCCACCCTTCCCATCGGCAAAGAACCCTCCCCCCTTCTCATCTGCAAAGACCCCTCCCCATTCTTGTCGGCAAATAGCCCCCTTCCTGCCTCAAAGGGCTCATCCCCTCCCAGCAGCAAAGACCACATCCCTCCACCCTGTTGCACCGACAAACTTTCCCCTTCTCGCTGGTAAGGACCCCATCCTTCTTAGCAGCAAGGAGCCTCCTTTTCTCACTGGCTGACCCCCCCCCCCCCCCCTTCTCTCTGCAAATACCCCTCATCCTACTCGTCTGAAAAGAAGGACCCCTTCCCAATGGCAAAGAATCCCCTTCTCACAGGCAAAGAGTCTCCACCCCTTCTTACTGGCAAAGAACACCCCCATCCTTCTCGTTGACAAAGAACCCTCCCCCCTTCATGCCTGAAAAGACCCCCATTCTCGCTGGCAAAAAGACAGCCCCTCCCCACCCTTCTGACCTGCAAGGACCCCCTCTTCTTGCTGGCAAAGAGCCATGCCCCCTCCCCCCTTCTCAGCATCAAAAACCCCTTCGTTCTTCATACCGACAAAGTACCCATTTCTCGCCGGCAAAGTACCCATTTCACACCGGCAAAGACCTCTCCCTTCTCACCGGCAAAGACCTCTCCCTTCTCACTGGCAAAGACCTCTCCCTTCTGACCGGCAAAGACCTCTCCCTTCTCACCGGCAAAGACCTCTCCCTTCTCACCGGCAAAGACCGCTCCCTTCTCACTGGCAAAGACCTCTCCCTTCTGACCGGCAAAGACCTCTCCCTTCTCTCCGGCAAACACCTCTCCCTTCTCACCGGCAAAGACCTCTCCCTTCTCACCGGCAAACACCTCTCCCTTCTCACTGGCAAAGACCTCTCCCTTCTCACCAGCAAAGACCTCTCCCTTCTCACCAGCAAAGACCTCTCCCTTCTCCATGGCAAAGACCTCTCCCTTCACACTGGCAAAGACCTCTCCCTTCACACTGGCAAAGACCTCTCCCTTCTCACCGGCAAAGACCTCTCCCTTCTCACCGGCAAAGACCTCTCCCTTCTCACCGGCAAAGGCCTCTCCCTTCTCACCGGCAAAGGCCTATCCCTTCTCACCGGCAAAGACCTCTCCCTTCTCCATGGCAAACACCTCTCCCTTCTCCATGGCAAAGACCTCTCCCTTCTCACCGGCAAACACCTCTCCCTTCTCCATGGCAAACACCGCTCCCTTCTCACTGGCAAAGACCGCTCCATTCTCACCGGCAAAGGCCTCTCCCTTCTCACCGGCAAAGACCTCTCCCTTCTCACCGGCAAAGGCCTCTCCCTTCTCACCGGCAAAGACCTCTCCCTTCTCCATGGCAAACACCGCTCCCTTCTCACTGGCAAAGACCGCTCCATTCTCACCGGCAAAGGCCTCTCCCTTCTCACCGGCAAACACCTCTCCCTTCTCACCGGCAAAGACCTCTCCCTTCTCACCGGCAAAGACCTCTCCCTGCTCACCTGCAAAGACCTCTCCCTTCTCACCGGCAAAGGCCTCTCCCTTCTCCATGGCAAACACCTCTCCCTTCTCACCGGCAAAGACCTCTCCCTTCTCACCGGCAAAGATCTCTCCCTTCTCACCGGCAAAGACCTCTCCCTTCTCACCGGCAAAGACCTCTCCCTTCTCACCGGCAAACACCTCTCCCTGCTCACCTGCAAAGACCTCTCCCTTCTCACCGGCAAAGACCTCTCCCTTCTCACCGGCAAAGACCTCTCCCTTCTCACCGGCAAAGACCTCTCCCTTCTCACCGGCAAAGACCTCTCCCTTCTTACCGGCAAAGGCCTCTCCCTTCTCACCGGCAAAGACCTCTCCCTTCTCACCGGCAAAGACCTCTCCCTTCTCACCGGCAAACACCTCTCCCTTCTCCATGGCAAAGACCTCTCCCTTCTCACCGGCAAAGACCTCTCCCTTCTCACCGGCAAAGACCTCTCCCTTCTCACCGGCAAACACCTCTCCCTTCTCCATGGCAAAGACCTCTCCCTTCTCACCGGCAAAGACCTCTCCCTTCTCACCGGCAAAGACCTCTCCCTTCTCACCGGCAAAGACCTCTCCCTTCTCCATGGCAAAGACCTCTCCCTTCTCACCGGCAAAGACCTCTCCCTTCTCACCGGCAAAGACCTCTCCCTTCTCACCGGCAAAGACCTCTCCCTTCTCACCGGCAAAGACCTCTCCCTTCTCACCGGCAAAGACCTCTCCCTTCTCACCGGCAAAGAACTCTCCCTTCTCCATGGCAAAGACCTTTCCCTTCTCACCGGCAAAGACCTCTCCATTCTCCATGGCAAAGACCGCTCCCTTCTCCATGGCAAAGACCTCTCCCTTCTCACCGGCAAAGACCTCTCCCTTCTCACCGGCAAACACCTCTCCCTTCTCCATGGCAAACACCTCTCCCTTCTCACCGGCAAAGACCTCTCCCTTCTCACCGGCAAAGACCTCTCCCTTCTCCATGGCAAAGACCTTTCCCTTCTCACCGGCAAAGACCTCTCCATTCTCCATGGCAAAGACCGCTCCCTTCTCCATGGCAAAGACCTCTCCCTTCTCACCGGCAAAGACCTCTCTCTACTCGCCAGAGAGACCTCTCCCTTCTCTAGACATGAATGCCTCTTTCTGTTGCGACAACTGTTGCATCTGACATCCATCACAGTCTTGCACAAAGTTTTCCACATCCTTGTTTATGCCTGGCCAATAGACGGATTGCTGTGCACGTCCTTTGCATTTTTCCATGCCCTGGTGTCCTTCATGGATACGAACTAGAATTCATCTATTTCATGGATGACAATTTCATCACGTTTTAGTAGAAAACCAATTATGACAGTGGGGCCATCTTTCATGCTCCTGAAATTGTTACAGCTTCCGTTGGGCCACTCTTCCATCAAGTGTTTCATCACACGCTGAAGGATTCCATCTTTTGTTGTTTCTTCACACATTAGGTGATGTTGTGCATCCGACACTGATAGCATGTTGTGGTAGTCGGTATTAGAGGTATTACGGTACCTCTGAATATGCTGTAAGACCATTGGTGTGGGAGGTACCTGAGACTGCTGTTTCATTGGTTAAGCCTGCCTGTTGGTTCCGCCCAGTAAGGCGGAGTACAAGAGCCCATGTATCCCCAGCAGCTGCCTTCTGTACCTGCGCTGCTGGGGGAAACATCTAGTGCAATAAAGCTTTCAATTGTCTCCAATCTCGCTTCTGGAGTTATTGATCGTGCATCACATGTCTGCTATGAACTTGGCTTGAGTTTCCACATTTAAGATTACCTCTGATGTTGTCTCATCAGAGTGGACAGAGCATCTGCCAAAACACAATGCTTGCCTGGAATACATGACCATGTAAAGTCATATCTACAAAGTTTCATCAGCATTCTTTGTAGACGTGGTGAGGTGTCATTTAGATCCTTTCTAATTATGTTCACTAAAGGACGATGATCCGTTTCAACTGCGAAATGAGGCAGCCCAAATACATAGTAGTGGGATATGGTTATACCAGTAAGGAAACCAAGACATTCTTTTTCTATTTGTGCGTATTTCTGTTCAGTGGAGTCATTGCACGCAAAGCATATGCAATAGGTTTCCAGAGATCATCCTCGGATTTCTGAGGTAGTACAGCTCCAATCCCATTCTGACTGATGGAGATCTTAGTTTCTCTGGTCAAATAAAAGAACGCTAACACTGGGGTATTGTCAATAATGAATTCATTCAGCTTCATGCTGAGACATCCACAAAAAGGAAACATTCTTCTTTATGAGGTTTCTTAAGGATGTTGGTCTGGTCGATAAATTGGGAATGAATTTACCCAAGAAATTCACGAAAGCAAGAATCCTTCGAATGTCTTTTTTATCTTTGGCATTGCCATTTGACCAATTGCATTTACTTTATGTTGATCTGGTTGCACACCATCGTTCAAAATTACACCTTTTAGAAACTTCAATTTCTCTATGCCAAATTGGCATTTGTCTGTGTTTAATTTCAGGCCATGCAAGTCAATTCTCGTCATTACTTGAATGAATCGTGAACAATGTTCTTCTGGTGTAGTATTATAATGTCATTGACATAGACACCAGGTATACCTTCAGTTATCGTTTTCATCACCCTGTGGACTATTTCCGAGGCAGAGATAATCCCAAAAGGTAGCCTGTGAAAACAGTACCTTCCAAACGGTGTGTTGAGAGTGCACAACTTTCTCCTTTTCTTATCCAACTGAAGCTGACAAAATCCTCGTGAGGAATCCAGTTTCATAAAGTATTTGGCATGAGCCATCTCTGCCATGATTTCTTCTCCCTTTGGGATTGGGTAGTACTCCCATTTGATATTATTATTGAGATGTTTTGGATCAATGCATGTGCAGACACACACCATTGAGCTCACCCAGTCAGTTGGTTCAGTGACTTTGGATATGATTTTGCACTGCAACATCCTATCCAGTTCATCCTTCATATGGTCTCTTAAAGGTGCCGGCACTCTGCGAGGTGGATGTATCACTGGCTTAGCATCGCTCATTAGCTGAGTGCTATAAGTGAACAGTAACGTGCCCACTCCACTGAACACATTTGGGAATTTGCATAGGATCTCCTCTATCTCATCACTTAGGGAACCAATAGATTGCCTGGCAGTATGGATTCTATGCACTAAATTTAGTTGTACACATGCATCCACACCTATCAATGACAATTTGGTTGAGTCAACTATTTCAAACTCTAAGGGAATGCATTCCTTTTTATAGATCTGGTCCACAGCTCCATCTGGTGGGAGGATAGAATATTACATTAACCCTTAATGTGCTATATATTATACATAATGTCACAACTACGTCTAGATGTGTCTCTTGGATGCACATCAGAGATGAAGGCAGCCAGCTGCTTACCTCATCCTGTGACCTTTGATGCCCCTGGCGGGACATCCTCTGGGGGCTCTGGGGCCAGAGGACCCCGGCAGCACATGCACAGCAATGCCATCCTGTCCCGTGTACTGACTGTGAGACACGGCCTTATCAGAGGGGCGGAACCTGGGGGAGCTGCTGGCCACCTGTCGCCACTTCATGGATGGGTCCGGGTTGCCACTGTAGCCATCTAAGATGGACACTGGGCTACAAAATGGAGAACTGCTAAGGCTGCAGGGAAAAACAGTCTTAGTGAGGACAAGCAGCTTGCAGAAGACTGTTTTGCATTCTGCACGTACAGAAACCAGTTTCTGGCCAGGTGCAGAGTTTCAGCCAAAGGTGCAAATGGGAAACAGATCTGCATAGTAATAAGGTGATCCAGATCCAGACCCCGCACAATAGAAACATTTAAGTATCAATGGATACTTTTCCGTAGACGCCCAGACAGAATGGCGCCAAAACAACCAACACAAAGAGCCGTAGGGACCGCCCCACCCATCGAGGAACGACCCTCAGATTGGGGAGTTCGAATGATATCGATTGGGAAAGACCCAATCGATACCTAGCAGGTGAAAGAACCCGCCCCAAGGGGCACGGACTTCTAGGACCTATAAGAATAGGTCCTGCACATGGTTCGGTCTGTTGTTTTTAGCTCCGGCCCAGACCTGTTACATCGCATCCTGACTCCAGTTTCATCACCAGCCGTTGAGCCTCAGCCATCGAACTGTAAGTGCCAACACAACGATCGCTACGTGATCCAGACCCTGCTAGCCCTTGACAACTTTGCGAATCAGAAAGTTGCAGACCAAGAACGGGACGAAGGCCTTGCTCCCTGACCTTGCCTGTTCCTGTCTAGATAAGTATTTAGTTGTTTAGTATTAGAAGTAAGTTAGTCTCTTTAGCGTATGCATGTGTATTTATTATATTTGTTATAATAAACACCAATCGTTTGGACTTACTAATCGGTGTACGGATTTATTACTTTGAACCTGACCTTGATATACTTGTGACGGTGTCTCAATACGGCACCTGGCGACTCCGAGCATAATTACACATACAGAGCCATAGTAGTGTTAAGCACACGGCCTTTAAACGGAGGCGTGTTAATCACACTCCAGTAAAACGAGCAACACCACCCAACGTTGCCTTCTCCCGGTTGGTTCCCATTGGGCCCTGTGGTTCACTTTGGGACGGAGGGGCAGCTGGTTAGAGCCCCGGCTGCCCCTGCATCATCTGGCTCTGCCAGCCCTGGCGGTTCCCCGATGCCTGCACCATGGTGTTGACGCCCTCGGCGATGCTCCTCAGTGACTGGGCCATAGATTTCATAGAATTTACAGTGCAGAAGGAGGTCATTCGACCCATCGAGTCTGCACCAGCTCTTAGAAAGAGCATCCTACCCAAGTCCACACCTCCACCCTATTCCCATAACCCAGTAACCCTGCTCAACACTAAGGGCAATTTTGGACACTAAGGGCAATTTAGCATGGCCAATCCATCTAACCTACACATCTTTGTGACTGTGGGAGGAAACCGGAGCACCCAGAGGAAACCCACGCAGACACTGGGAGAATTTGCAGACTCCACACAGACAGTGACCCAAGCTGGGAATCGAACGTGGCACCCTGGAGCTGTGAAGCAATTGTGCTAACCACTATGCTACCGTGCTGCCCGTACATGCTGTGCAGTGCCTCAGCAATTCCCACCTCCAACTGGGACAAGCTCCTCAGAGTCTCAGCCATTCCCGTCTGAGAGCGGGACATGTCCCGCAGAACCTCATCAAGGCCAGCCTGGTAGTGGGTCACATCCCCCAGCGAGTCGGACATTCTGCCGAGACCCTCAGCCATGGCTGTGACCGACTGCGGAGCACCTTGGACACCTTCACATGGTGCCGACGCCATGCACCAGGCTCTCCACTGCGGTCGCCTCCCTAGCAGTGTTGGCCTCAGTGCCACGCATTGCCGGTGACAGTACCAGCGACCATAGCCTCTGAGACGCCTCCACTCGGCCAAGGATCTGCTGGAGTGTCGCTGACATCTCCCTCTGAATATCCTGACCGCACCCTGACATTTCCTTCGGGAATACCTCTTCCATTGGTTCTGCATCAGGCTGGGACCCACCGACTGCTGTCTCGCCTGGGGGTTCCTGCCTCCATCTGATGTACATCAGCAGCTGTGAGGTGCTCCCCAGATTGTGCCCCAGAAGCCTGTCCACTACCATGTCCCACCGAAATGTGTGTATCTGCACTGGTGGAGGGCCGGAATGACAGCTGTGACGCCTCAATTGTGTGTTCCTCCGATCTCCCCTCTGAGGTGTTCTCCTCTGAGTCAGGAGAGGGGGCCGCCCGGGATGGGTCGGCACCATCAGCTGGAGTACCTGCGGGAGAATGGACGTGTGGTCAGTGGGAGGGATTAGTCAGTCAGTAGGGCAATCAGTACTCACGTTTGACAGGTCCTCGGGGTGGAAGTCGATGATACCTCACCTCTGCAGCGTCCACCAATCTCGGCATGGCTGTCCTCGGCCACACCAGTTACCTCCAGGGCCTGCTCCTCTCAAGAGGGGAGGATTCATAAGTCTGGCACCCCACCGCCAGACTGGGCCCTCTCCCGGCAATTGTGGGAGAGCTTTTCCTGAGAAGACACAGAGAGGCCATTGGGAACCACACGCGTGGTTCACAGTGGTGGGGCCGTGATGTGAAAGAAGGGTTGGGGAGAGGTTGAAGGGAGAGGTGGTTGGAGGGAGGGTTGGGGGTCACACGGAGAGTTGTGGGGGGGGTGGTTGCTCATGTGGAGGCGGAAAGATCTCAGGGGAAGGGGTGTCTACTCACTCGTGCTGATCGGTTTAGGTCATTGACCTTTTTCCGGCCCTGGAAGCCAGTCCTCCTGGTCAGACTCCCCGAGCTCACAGCCGCCGCCACCTTGTCCCAGGCAGCACTGCCTGCCCTGTGGCTAACCCTCCTGGACCCTCAGGGGGATCAGGGCATCCCTCCTGCACCAGACTCACTGACACACTTTCCCCTTTCCTACAGGTGATGTAAATTATGTATTCACCAGTTAGCTGTATATTTTAGATACCTGATTTATCTCAGAACAACACAGAGACGGCATTAGTTCCAAATTTACAACAAGTGTATTTGTTACACAAGTGTGATTATATATTACATATATTTAACAGACTGGGGCTTACAACTGGTCTGGACAAAAGGGGGCCTGCCGCCCAGTGCCCGCTGGGGACACACAAGTAAGTACAGCCCCCAGGGGGGAAGGCGTCATGCCTGGGCAATACCCTGGCACTGCCCATTCCATCGAGAGGTTTCGGGATGGGGGGTGTTCCCTGTGGTGTCTGTGGAGGGGCGGTGCAGTCTCCTGTTCATGGGGGGTGGAATCTGTGGTGATATGCATCACTGTAAATACACAAGGGGTTAATGTAAATACACATAGACTAGATAGACACTAGAGGGAGCACCAGAGACATGACACACAGACACTCAACCAATAGATCAGTAAGATAGGACACGACCAATGGGCACTCACGACACACACAGAGGTGACACTACCACAGGAGGGCATTACACCAACCCATATATTAGGACACAGCACACATGCTCAGCCTCTTTCCAGTGGAGACACTTAGTGAGTACAGATAGGGTTGATTGAAACACATCACACCCACCACATGGATTGTAGCAGACTGGTTAGATAGTCTGAATAGCTACAGGAGGATTAACAGGAGAGTCAAATACAAGTCGGAGAATCGTTAACAGTTTAATAAATGTGTTAAAGCTATCTCCAAGTCTGAACCTTCCTTTGTCAGAGTGCACATCAAGGAAGCAGCTTAAGCTACGTCAAGTGCATAACAAAACATGGTACCAGAGAGTGACTGTTTAAATCCATATAGTTTCAACTCAGTTAACAGTAAAAACCAGCAAAAGCACTATGGCAAGATGTTCGAGATTCCGGTTCCACAGCAGCTCAGGTACCACGGCATTCTCAGTGAAAACTGGCGTGCATTCAGGCAATGGTTTGAGATCTTCCTGGTAGCATCCGACCTACAAGACGTGGCCGATGCTGAAGAGACAGAGCTTCTGCTCACCATCGCCGGTGCAAGAGCAGAAGAAATCTTCAAAACATTCAAGTTCTCCAAAGGGAAAGAGTGAATTCCAGACAGTCCTGGACAAGTTTGAACGATACTGCGAAGAAAAGACAAAGAAACTAACAGAAAACGGTAAAAGAGGCGCCAATATTAACCATGAGGACGGGGTGGGCGAGCAGCGAATGACAATTTTGATTGGTGGACATCTTGGAAAAGGTGACACACACGCGCAGTTGAGAGAAATGTGCAGAGTAAAGGAACAGCGATCTGCGCATGCGCAATTGCTTCCCACGCTCTACGTCACAAGCGTCGTGATATCAGAGACCCCAGACCACACCCACTTAAAGGGGAACTGTCCCAAAACACAAAATAAAAAATTTAAAGCCTCAAAACCAGATTCTTTCACCTGGAACGACAGCACAATGCCTGAAATTCGACCAGTAGCTCTGAAAGTAACCTCCGTAGAACCCTGCAACAAGCAGTTAGCACTGCCCAAAGAGATGATACAGTCCTTGAAGACTATGACTCAGACCTTGAATTCTACTTTGGACACCGCGAACCCAATGCCAGCTCCAACACATGCGTGATGATACGTCCTAGAAGACTACGACTCAGATGATGATTTCATTATTGGAGATGGCGGCCCCATACCAAATCCGAACCGCAACGAGATGTATTCTACAGTGAAGAATCTGACACAGACGCGGATGTGTTCTTCGGATTTGAGGTTCTTCAGCTCTGCATATATGACATCCCGACTCGTGAGTGCAGGATTATGCTGCGGCCTGACACCAAGAGACAGAGAGTGGTACAAGCCCACAGAGCGCGGCCTGCTGCCACACAGAGAGTGGTCCATGCACCACGAAGGGTCCCAGCCTCGACACAGAAAGCGATGAAAGACTCCACAGCGAGACAACTGCACGTCTCCACACAGAAAGTAACTCCAGTGACACAAGCCTCCACAGCGAGCTCATGGACAGCCTCCACGATAGAAGCAACGCAAGACTCCAGAGCGCAGTCCTTGCATGAACAAGAAGTGATGACAGCCTCCACAGAGAGACCAATGCACGATTCCACACAGGGATCGCTGCAAGACTCCACAGAGGGAGTGACACAAGCCTCCACAGTGAGCTCATGGACTGACTTCACGATGGAAGGAACGCAATACTCCAGAGCGCAGTCCTTGCATGAACAAGACCATGAGGGTCTAGCAACCTCCTCTGAGCAACCAGCAGCAGACGATGCACGTCTGCCATGCTCAAGTGAACAACAGAAACACTATGACAGTCTGCCACGCTCCAGTGAACAGCAAAAAGACTATGACAATCTACCACGCCACGTGAACAGCAAGAAGACTATGAAAGTCTACCACGCTCATGTGAACAACAAAGCGACTATGACAGTCCACCCAGATTATTTGAGCCACCAGAAGATGACTCTGACAGTCTACCCAGCTCAAGTGAACCACAAGAAGCTACTGAGGCTCTACCCACTGTATGTGAGACAAATGATGACAGCATCCCACTTCCCATACAAGATGTGCAACGTGGCAGACCTCAGCTAGTGTGTACAGAGGCACTCGACGATCACAAGTGAGACTACTGGTGATTCCGGTGACACCACTTTACTTCAAACCTCATTCACTCGAGCCTCTCCACAAGCAAATGAATTCCTGAATGTTTTGACTCCGGACGTGGAGCATCAGGAAACATCAGCTGACTCAAGTGAACCTGCAATGACTCCAGACGGGGAGTGGCAAGAAACCAAAGCTGATTCAGGTGAACCAGAAAGGGCTCCAGAAGGGGAGCATCGATAAGCCAAAGCTGATTCAGGTGAACCAGAAAGGGCTCCAGAAGGGGAGCATTGATAAGCCAAAGCTGATTCAGGTGAACCAGAAAGGGCTCCAGACGGGGAGCATTGATAAGCCAAAGCTGATTCAGGTGAACCAGAAAGGGCTCCAGAAGGGGAGCATTGATAAGCCAAAGCTGATTCAGGTGAACCAGAAAGTGCTCCAGACGGGGAGCATTGATAAGCCAAAACTGACTCAGGTGAAACAGACCAGACTGCAGACGGGGAGAATCGACAAGCCAAAGCTGATTCCAGTAAGCCGGACATGACTCCAGATGGGGAGGGCCGCCAACTCAGTGACGGCATGCTCAAGGAAACAGAAGATGCCACAAAGGGCGCTGACACGAGTAACTGTGTGAAGGACTCATATTATCCACAGAGTGTGGTCCTTGAGCGCAGCAAACATGACAACAAAACCAATCAACACAACACAACCTATGAAAACCATATCACAGACAAAAGCGTACCGAAGGCAACAACGTCGACAGCAAGCACGACAAAAACAACAACAATAGAACTACGACTGGTACGACATGGTACAACTCTGCAAATGCGGGACACTGTTAATGCTCAGCTCAGTACAATGACATACCATGGCAGGACGATGCATCTTCCCAATTCACGTTTGCTACACTACCAACAGGCAACCCAGCTTTCAGGACAGATGCCATCATGAATTGCTACCATAAGCATCGAAAAGAAAAAAGACTCCAAATCAGTTAATGAAGTGATTTGAACACTTGAACAGCTCCTGATGACCAAACACCAGGACACTGACGGCGTTCACAAGGGAATGACAACGTCACCATTGACACTTCTATACCAAACCATATAAATTCATGAACTATTGGATTCATAACTTTTATTTTGTATTGTCTTATCCTCAAAGTTATCGCAACTATTATTTGGTCTTGTATACTATTGTATAGTCATCACAGTCATCATAACTTGTACATAGCATCATTTATCCACCTGTTTTTGTTCGATTTTCTTTAACACTGTAAAGAAAATATGTAACACGAGAAAAGGGGGGGATGTGGTGATATGCATCACTGTAAATACACAAGGGGTTAATGTAAATACACGTGGACTAGATAAATACTAGAGAAGCACCAGAGACATCATGACACACAGTCAACCAATAGGTCAGTAAGATAGGACACGACCAATGGGCATTCAAGACACACACAGAGGTAACACTACCACAGGGGGGCATTACACCAACCCATATATAAGGACACAGCACACATGATCTTCCTCTTTCCATTGGAGACACTTAGTGAGTACAGATAGGGTTGATTGAACACATCACACCCACCATGTGGATTGTAGCAGACTTGTTTGTCAGTCTGAGTAGCTACAGCAGGATTAACAGGAGATATCCAAGTAGGAGAATTGTTAACAGTTTTATAAATGTGTTAAAGCTATCTCCAAGTTTGAACCTTCCTTTGTAGAGTGTACATCAAGAAAGCTGCTTATACTACGTCAAGAGCATAACAAAACAGAATCTTGCATTATTTTTATTTTTCTCAGCTGGGAAAGGGCGGCATATCTGTCAGGAGCTGAAGTTGTTGGCTGGGGCGACTCATTCAGAGCCCGCTCCACCGTGACATCATAGGATCTGCCTCCAGGATTGTTTTTGATCCTCTGTCAAACACTAGGGCAGGAAATACCGGCAGTACAACCAGCAGGCTACACATCGCTTTTCCCAATTGAGTAAACCCGGTGGGTGGGATTCCCCGTTAGCCGACGCCGAAACCGGGGTGTGCGACCGGGCGGAGAATAGCTCCCGACACCGAAATCACAGCAGGTGAGGGTTTGACGCCGAATCGTGATGCTGCGTTTCCTTGAAAACAGCGTCAATGCAACGCATGGTGTGCATAGTTGAAACACCATTCACATGTCATTAGTTAGCCCACCCGCGATGCTCTGCTTCCGACAGGGATCCTAACATTGGCGGGGGGGGGGGGGGGGGGAAATAACACTGTTGGGAAGCCCATTAATGACATTCAAATATATGGTAATGGGGTTCCCGACCTTTCCTGGTGGGAATCCCATTATATCTTTGGCAGGGGGCGAGAACTATCTCAGTGGGGAAATTCTGCCGGTGTAAAAGCCGTTACGGGAATCTCGCAGGATTCTCAGCCCCCTCTGGTATTCCCACCCGCCAAAACTGGGAGTTGAAAATGAGTCCTTTACTTTAAAATAACAAGGAATAAATGTAAACATGTGTTTATTGTTAGTATTCACCACAATATGAATTTAAGTGAATGCAGCTGTCTTAAGCCATATCAGTTTGTTGAGGTGCTTCATCTTTGCATGAAACTTAATGCAGAACAGAGTCTCTCTGAAAGATTGCCTGACATACCATGGATATCTCCGAGCCTTTGTTCATGCACTTTCAGCCTGGCTTAAGGTTATCTGATTTCCCGATCGCCCTTTTGTCTTCTGCCAAATAGTGTAGAGCACTTTCTAATGGATTGGCTAACATTGCAATTAGTATGGAACCATGAAACCACAAATAGTCAAATTACACAGTTAAATCCGTGTTGGTTTTCTTCTAATTGCAATGAAACATAAGGTGCAGGATTCTCCATTTCAGAGACTAGTGCTGACGGCAGCACAGAATTGGTGGACTTTTACGACAGCAAAATTGGCGCTGCTCCCGGAGCAATTCAGGAATCGCTAATGGGCTGCCACCGGAGTCACTTTGAACACAACCGATTGCAATGAAAAACGGTGACTGATTCGCTGCGGTCAGGATTGGTACCCGAAGGGCTAACAAGCTGCAGCTGCATATTAGCACTCCACTCCCCCCGCACATTCATCCCAACCAACAAGATGGCACTGGTTGCCCATCCCGTTAATTATGGATCATAGAATTTACAGTACAGAAGGAGGCCATTCAAAGAGCACCCTACTTAAGCCCACTGTTGCACGTTTTGCTATGAGTGTAAAACGCGTTTATTGGGGTGTATTAACTTGCCTGTGTTAAAGGCCGTGTGCTTAACACCACTAGGCTCTGTCTTATGTATTTTTCAGCTCAGGAGTCGCCAGTTGCCATATAGACAACTCACATATATCTCAAGGTCAAGTTCAAAGTAATAAAACGATACACCGATTAGTAAGTTCCAAACGATCAATATTTATTATACAATTATAATAAATACGCATGCACACACTAAGGGACTAAGCTACGACTAAACTAAGCAAACAGAATACTTAACTACACAGGAACAGGCAAGGTCAGGGAGCGAGGCCTTCGTCCCGGTCTTGGGCTGCAACCTTCAGAAAGCGTGCTGGTCACTGGGGGTCTAGCGGGCTTGGTTCGCGTAGCGAGCGTCGTATTGGCACTTACGGTTCGGCGGCTGGTGCTCAACGGCTGGAGTCAGGATACAGGTTCAAGTTCTTGGTCAGGGCCGGAGCACGAAACAACAGACAGGACCATGTGTGGGGGTCTATATTTATAGGGGTCCCCAATGTCCTTCCCTCTTCCTGGGTGGGCTTTACCTTTAGGTATCGATTGGATCGCTTCCAATCGATATCTTTTGAATTCCTCCAATGTAAGGGTCTTTCTCGATGGTGGGGGCGGTTTCTATAGTGGATACTTCTGGTGCCGCTCTGTCTGGACATCCACTTAAAGTATCTTATTCAAACCCAAATGTTGCCATTGTGTGTGCCTAGATCTGGACTGCCTCATTAGTATGTAGAACGTTCTGCCATTATCACCTTTGGTTGGAGATCTTCCACCTGGCCAGAAACTGGTTTTGCTGCTTGCAAAATGCTAATGAGTGTTTGCAGGCTGTTTGCCTTGGCTAAACTGTTTTTCCCTACAGTCTTAGCGATTCTCCATTTTGTTTGGTTCAGTGTCCATTTTAGGTGGCTACAGTGGCTACACCACACCTTTACTTTAATACTTTGACTAGTAATAGAATGAACTAAGATTAAATTAACTTGGGCTTGACAGCTGGTTTGTAATGCAAAACAAGGCCAGCAGCGCGGGTTCAATTCCCGTACCAGTTTACCCGAACAGGGCCGGAATGTGGCAACTTCATGCTTCTGATAATAAAAGGTTATTATTATTATTATTATTATTATTATTAATACACTACACTCTGAGCTGGTCACTTCTATCCTCCAGCTGCAATACACACACACTAATACTAAGAAAGAGCGGGAAACTCCTTATATAGTTCCTGTTAGTGTTGCCATCTAGTGATCCTCTCTGACTGTACGGACTGCGCATTAACTAATCATGTATTAACATATACAGAGATCACTACAATGGTGTTCCGTGCCCATCCACCCCAACCCCACAGCCCACCTCCTGGCCATCGCCTGCTACTCCCCCCGGCCCTGGCAGAAACCCCCGATCAGCAGCAGAACTGTCAGCACACTATGGCGATGTTGGACACTTTCCGTCCCCCCTCTCTCTCCCTTAGCAGCCATGGCACCTGTTTCCTGATTTTTCAAACCACAAGTGAACCTTGCCATCGGTAATTCTGAGCGGAGGCGGAGCATCGCGGACGTCTCGGAGAATACCGGGCCAGGCCCGCTAATGATATGCCCACGGCATTCACTAGAAGCAGAGGACACAATCTCAGACAAAAGGCACAATCGTTCAAAACAGAGATGAGAAGGAATTTCTTCAGCCAGAGGGTGGTGAATCTGTGCAACTCTTTGCCGCAGAAGGCTGTGGAAGCCAAATCACTGAGTGGCTTTAAAACAGGGATAGATAGGTTTTTGATTAATAAGTGGATCAGGGGTCATGGGGAGAAGGCAGAAGAATGGGGATGAGAAAAATATCAGCCATGATTGAATGGCGGTGCAGACTCGATGGGCCGAGTGGCCTAATTCTGTTCCTATGTCTTATGGTCTTATGTGGGTTTCCTCCGGGTGCTCCAGTTTCCTCCCACAGTCCAAAGATGAGTAGGTTAGGTGGCTTAGCCATGCTAAATTGCCTCTTAGTGTCCAAAAGGTTAGGTGGGGTTACTGGGTTACTGAGATAGGTTGGAGGAGTGGGCCTAGGTAGGGTGCACTTTTGGAGGGTCGGAGCAGAGTCGATGGGCCCAATGGCCTCCTTCTGCACTGTAAAGATTCTATGGCTCTATCTAATCTGGTCCTGGTCCCTTATCAACTTTAAGTACAAACAGCCTATCCAATAACTTCTCCTTATCAATGTTAAACCCTTCAATTGTCTGAATTGTTTCCTTTTTTACCGTGACCTGCGCAACATCATCTTCCTTGGAGAATACAGATCATAGAATCACAGATGTTGAGTATTCATTTAATACCTTGGTTGTATGCTCTTCCTCCGTGTGGAAATCCCCTTTTTGGTCCCTATTTTGCCTTACTCCTCCTTTTCCCATCTTGTTACTATTTAAATGCTTCTAGAAAACATTGGGATTCCCATTTCCTGAACACACTCAAGGAACACTAGCCCCTCTGTAGTCTTTACACCCCACGGGATTTACCTTGCGCCTGTCTTGGTGATGCAACAAGGTCATTGAATCTCCCGAGAGGCCTCTTGCTAGATTCGTAATGCTCGAGATGGTTTGCAAGGCTCAACCGACCTCACAAGACGTCATGATCTGGCTTTCGGCCTCACTGGGCGTGATTCCGATCTGCATATTTAAATAAGCCATTAGGCTCATTTAAATATGTCTGTGTGTATTCTCCCAGGAACTACCGACCTCCCCAGTGAGGCCTCGACTGGACACCGTTTAGTACAGGTCCACACAAATATGGACCAGTCGTAACAGCACCTGGGGGGGAGGGTCTCCCAGGCCATTGAAGACCCCTGGGTGGTTGGGCTCTGGGCAGGGTGGTACCCTGGCACTCCTGCTGGCACCTGGGCACCTTGGCATTGTTAGCCTAGCACCTTGGCACTGTCACCTGGGCACCCTGACAGTGCCACCCTCGCCCTGCAGGGTGTCCAGGTAGCACTGCCAGGGTACCAGGGTTGGCAGTGCCAAGGTGCCAGGTTGCTCGTGCCAGATGCTGGGCCCAGAGTGTCTTGCCCTTAAGAGGTGGGATGAGGGGGGCTCAAAGGCCTTGGAACAGGTAAGTTGGATGCAATGGGGGCGGCCCTGAGGTCACGGAGGGGTCATTGAGGAGTTGAAAGATTGGGACTGACTTTAAGAATGGCACGCCGATCCGCGAGTGCTCTTCCTGTACTGGGCAGCTGAACGGGGCATTCCTCACCAAGGTCAAAAAGAACCAGCAAAGTGCTGCTGCATAGCAGTGTCTGTCTCCATGCTGCAAACGCCAAGATACACCCGCAAACCCCATACAAAAGAGCACTCAGAGGGGTGAAAGTCAGAACTGAAGTTTGCCTGAAAAATGTAAAATTGAGTTATTGCGTCCAGGGCCATTTGAGCAGGACTTGCCCCTGGTTTTCTGGCTGGTTGCCAGGGTCACCGTCTCCATGTGCAATCATGGGGGGATTATCCGTTGCCTGATGCCGATATCTAAATTGGCGATCGGGCGGAGAATCCCTTCTGACACCCAAATCGGGGCCGGCGCCGATTTGACTCTGGTTTTCTATTGTCCGCCCCTCCGAAATGGTGTCGTCGCCGCGTGCCACATGTCATTGGAACGGCGCTGGCGCATCACCTGAAGGCCCGCCCCAATGCTCCGCCCCCAATGCACCGAGTTCCCGACTGCGTGGTTGATGTATGGTCTCAGCAGTCAGCAACCCGGCATGGCGGCTGTGGACTGTGGACTGGGAGCCATGCTGCTGGCCGGGGGGCTTCCACGAGGGCTGGGGTGACCAGGGGGTGCCCAGGGGGGCAGAATGTGGCAGGTCGGGTCGGCGCACGGCAAGCCGCCATGTTGTACGGTACAACTGCGGCAGGTCATTGACATGCGCAAGCACAGCCACGGACCCGGCCATTCTCCGGACGTTTTTGGCGCCGGGTGCAAAATGTGATTTTGCATTTGCACAGTATTTGCCGTACAGTCACAATTCTCCTTGCCGGCGGTGAGAAGCGGAGAATTCAGCCCATAATCTTGTGTGGCTAGGTGCAAGCAATAAGCCTGTAAGGTTGCTTGAGTTAGCAAGTAAAGAATTTTATTGCTAAATTATTAACAAAATGGTTTAAAATATCCAAATATGTCCAACTACCCACCAACACGAAAGTAACCCACTCACAATCCTTCCAAGCATGCAAATAAATAAACTCTGCAGAGTATCAGACATTAAAAACTTGGCTAAATCACAAGTAAAGTAAAAAAAAAGAATGATTTACTGGGTGACCAGATGTGTTCAACAGCTGAAGGGTCCCAGCCCACACTGTTTAAAGTGGTCGGACAAGACAGTCTCTGAGGATTCTGTGCAATCGGAACTGTTGTGACCCGAGATAGAGAGGGTTTGTGGACTTGTGCCTTGTCTGTGTCAACCATGTCCGGAGACACTGAATGGAATAAGGCTCTTGGTGAATATGGATCAAGGGCTGAAATGATTGGACAGGAAGTGAGAATTCCGAAATGGGAAAGGCCAATTTGGAAATATTGCACGTGATCCCACATTTATGTAGGGAGTTATGCGAGTGCTTGTAACTATTTAGCGAGATGTATTTTGTCGTATCGACTAAAGTGAAATGTTCTATTTGAAATACCATTCACCTGTTAATCAATGTTTGAATAATATTGATTTAAGTTGGCTTTCTCCAGTAAAGCGAAATCTTGTCCATTGTTTTTCTTTCTGCTGAATTCATGGGGGTTCCTTGCTTTTTAAAAATTTATCAGTCTCTGTGGAGATTGTAGCACCATAAGAATATTCTAAACAGTTACAGTGCATTGCTTTCATTACGAAACATGTTGAATTAATTTGCTTGCTACAAGTGACTTCAGCCTTCAACAAAAATGTCAAATTTCATGGGCTGGAGAAAGTGCTCCTTCTCCTGAAATTATAATAGAAGGGATTCAGTATTGGATATATGGGGTGGGGTTCTCCATTCCTGTTGCCGCCGGGACAGGATTCGTGGAGTTCCACAACAGCAAAACTGCTGCTGAACCTGGTCCGATTCAACGACTGTTAAGGGGCTAGTACTGGCATCACTTGGGACACAATCGATTTCAATGAGAAACGGTGCCAGATTTGTGATTGACACTCAGGATGCTGACAAGCTGCAGCCGCATATACACACTTCCCACACGCACCATCCCAACCAATAAGATGGCAGCAGGACGCGCGGCCCCACGCTTTATGGACGCCGAGCTTGAGACCCTCCTGGATGCGGTGGAGGAGAGGCAGGCCACCCTGTACCCCTTCCCGGGAAGGAAGTTGCCAGCTACCGCTGTTCGCCATCCTTGGTTCAGGTGGCAGAAGCGGTGTGTGTAATGAGCAACACCACCTGGACCGGCCTGCAGTGCAGGAGGAAACTGCACAACCTCCCCAGGGCAGCCAGGGTATGTAGGCAGCACAGTGCCACCGGCACCAACCCCTATCCCAGACACCCGTAACCCTATCCCCCCCCCCCCCCCCCAACCAGGATTACGTCCAAACCCCCACCTTTCACCACATGCCGGCACCCATAGGGACCATCATGGTCAGGTGTCCAGGCTACTGAAGCCACCAGCTACCTGTCCCCTGAGCTGCAAGCGTCAGACTGTCTATTGCTGTGCATTTTATGTTTCCCCCCCCCCCCATCAGGAAAAGGCTGCGTATAATCGCCGGGAGTGTGGGAAAACTTGAGGAAGACCGCCGGACCTGCGGCACCTCACCGTGGCAGAGCAGGGGCCCCCGAGACGGGTTTGACGGGCCTGAGGAAAGGGAAGTCGCCACGGTGAATATCAGCCACGAGAGAGAGTGAGGCCCCGCTTAGTTGCAGTTACCCATGCCACGTTTATCAACCTCACCCCACAACATAACCCCAATCCTCACCACCACCCTCACTCCCACTCCCGCCGGCCCATGGTCTAATCATGCGACTTGTCTTGTGCCTTGCAGGAGCTGCTGGTTATGGGGTGGGTCCATCAGGTGTCCCTGCCCCCGGCCACAGCCAGTGCCACAAGCTGAAGCCCGCCGTGTGCTGAGCAGTGACAATGACACCGACACGGAGTTGACCCATATGGGTGTAACCCAGCACACCCCAGAGCTTGAGTATGAGTATGACATAGATTTCCCTGTCACAGCTGTCTCCAACTCGCTCCACCATCCCAGAGACACTCACCTCGGTTGGGCACTTTAGTGAAGAGGCTCCTAGGACACCCTCTGGTGTGCAACAGACAGCTGATCCAGGCATCAGGTGGAGGTAGGAATTCCTGAGGGGGCGAATGGCCAGAGGGCGGGCCGAGCCCAGGGACTAGCTGCTGTCCAGATGGGTTTTGGGCTTCTGGAACGGACAGTTCGAAGTCACAGAGCCAGGGACTACATGAGGGGTTGTCGCCGAGCATCCAGTACCTACAGGTGCAGTTGGAGGAGTCCAATCGTGTTCAGGAGCAGGAGGTGGTGCCGACCATGAATGCCACCCAGGCGGACACCGCAAGGGTGGGGTCTGGAGCGGAGGATTTGGGGGGCAAGTGTGGCAGCTATGAATCACCATGTCCAAGGCCTGGGACACTCTGTGCAGGCGCTGGCTGAGGCCTGGGCCAGGGCTGCCCTCTCACAGGCAGCCAATTACCAGAGCCATCTGGACATTGTAGCGGCCCTTCTGAGCGTAGCCTAGTCACAGCGGGCCATGGCTGAGAGTGTCAGTGGCATTGCCCAGGAAGGTGGCCCAGTCCCAGAGGGAGATAGCGCAATCACTGGCTGATGTGGAATAGATCTAGAAGGTGGTGGCACAGTCATAGCGTGATGTGGCGCAGTCCCAGATGGAGGTGGTCCACTCCCTGTGCTCCATGGCTGCGAGCATGCAGACCCTGGCTGAGATGAGAGCGGGCCTCCAGGACTGGTAGCACCAGGTGCCAGGGGAGCCTCAGGGATTCGCTCCGCTCACAGCCACACCACACCACCGGGGACATCCGAGCAGCAGCCGCATTTCCCAATCAAGGTGCCGGCGAACAGAGAATCCTGCCCATGGACTGTCATAATCATTGTAGTAATCCACAGGAGGCAGGAGTTCCGTCACCACACCAATATTTATTTACAATAACGATATTACAGGAGCAGCTACAAACAGTGCTGCTAGCAGTCCAGTCAACTTAAGACTGGCTCACAAAGCCTACACAGGTGATTATATGGGCCCCCTCAATGAGCTATCATTGAGGGAGCTCATACTCCAATTGGCCAACCAATAAAGCCAATTGGAGTTCATTACACCCCTCCCCCCCCAAGGTCCGAGGAATTCCTGCCAGCTGGCATTCCTCTGAGCTTCTTCCTGCTCCTCATGTCTGGGTCTGTCACCTCTGTGTCGTCCGCCGGGTCGTTCTCCAAAGTGGGCGGGGTGTACCTTATAGGTGCCCGTCCTTTCCTTGACGACCTCCTTGGAGGTTGTTCTTCCTCCTCCTCGGGGAGAGGTGTCGCGGCGGCCTCGTCGAGTGTGTCCATCTCCGACTCCGATGACTGGATGACGGGGTCTGGAGAAATTTCTCGGGGCTGGGGTGTGGGTATCCTTTCCGTCTGGGCTATCCCAACTTGAGGCGGTCCTGCTTCGCCTGCCTCCAGGTGTGGTTCCGCTGCCCTTATTTGGTCTAGGTGTTTCTTCAGCACCTTACCTCCTATTGAAGCCTCATAGGATATGGACCCTGTTTGGGACTCTACCGTGTCTTTGACCCACGTTGGTCCATTCCCATAATTCTTGACCCAAACCGGTGCCCCCACCTGGAAATGTCTCTGCTGCCGACTATTATCATGCCCCCTGTGTTGGGCCTCCTGTTGTTTCTCCACTTTCCCCGTTAAATTTGGGAAAAGGAGACTCAGCCTCGTTCGCAGCCGCCTTCCCATTAAGAGTTCAGCTGGCGGTATGCCCGTTGTGGAATGCGGTGTGGTCCTGGAATCAAACAGCCAGCGGGAGAGCTTTGTGTCTATTGACGCTGCCGGCTGCTTCTTGAGTCCCGCTTTAAGTGTCTGGACCGCTCTCTCTGCCAGGCCATTGGTCGCTGGATGGTAAGGGGCCGTTGTGATGTGACGGACTCCGTTTTCCTTCAGGAATTTTCCAAATTCCCCACTTGTGAATGCCGTTCCGTTGTCCGACACCAATACCTCCTGAAGTCCATGTGTTGCAAACGAGGCCCTGAGCTTTTCAATTGTCGATGCTGTGCTTGCCGTGTTTACCCGGTGGACGTCCAACCATTTGGCGTGGGCGTCCACTATCACCAAAAACATTGAGCCCATGAAAGGGCCGGCGTGGTCAATATGCAGGCGGGTCCATGGTCTGCCTGGCCATTCCCACGGGTGCAATGGCGCTGCTGGTGACACTCTTTGCCCCTGTTGGCACTCCTGGCACCGACGTACCAAGGCTGCTATGTCTGTGTCCAAACCTGGCCACCAAACGTAGCTTCGAGCTAGCATCTTCATTTTAGACACCCCTGGGTGTCCGTGATGTAACTCAGTTAAGATTACCTGGCGTCCCTGAGCTGGGACTATTACCCGGGCTCCCCATGATAGGATACCGTCTTCTACGGTTATTTGATCCCTTCTGCTCCAGTATGGGTGCATCTGGGGCTCCACTGGTCTTTCCAGTTCCCCTGTTAGCAGTAAATGCTTCATCTTGGCTAAAACTGGGTCTTTTTGCGTCCACAACCGAATATGTTGTGCGTCTAATGGTAGGGTGTCCAAAAAATTTAGATTCATTACTGTCTCCTCTACTTTTGGTATTTGCGGCGGAGTGTCCGGGAGGGGAAGTCTGCTCAAAGCATCTGCATGTGCTACTCGCGTTCCCGGTCTGTGCTCCAGAACGTATCTATATGCCGCCAGTAGCAACGCCCAGCATTGGATTCTAGCTGATGCAATCGGGGGTATTGACTTGTCTTCTTTTAATAACCCTAATAACAGCTTATGGTCCGTCACTATGGTGAATTTCTGCCCGTACAGATACTGGTGAAATCTTTTTACTGCGAATATCACCGCCAGTCCTTCCTTCTCGATTTGGGCGTACTTCCTCTCAGCCATCGCCAAGGTCCTCGAACCATAGGCTATTGGCCGTTCTTCCCTATTCCTTCCTCTATGGGCTAAGACAGCTCCTACCCCGTAGGGGGATGCATCACAAGTGACCACCAACTCCTTCCTTGGGTCATAATGCTCTAGGACATTTTCGGATGACAGCTGTTCCTTAATGTCCCTAAATGGTCGGTTTTGGCGGGTGGACCATTTCCATTCTTGCCCCTATTAGTAGCTGGTGGAGGGGTTCTAGGATGGACGCCCTATTTTCAATAAATTTTCCATAATAGGTTACCAACCCTAGAAATGATCGTAACTCCTGGACCGTGGTGGGAGCTGGGGCTTCTTTTATTGCCCTTACTCTGTCTTCTAATGGATGTAAGCCTGACTCGTCTACTTTATATCCCAGGTACGTCACTTGTGGGGCCAGAAAAACACATTTTTCCCTTTTTAGCCGTACGCCTGCCTTTGCGAAACGCCTGAGCACTTCCTCCAGGTTCCTTAAGTGTTCCCTGTTTGTCCTACCCGTGATTAAAACATCGTCCAAATAAATCGCCACCTGCGGTAGTCCCTGCAGAATATTTTCCATCGTACGCTGGAATATAGCGCAGGCTGATGACACTCCAAAAGGTAGCCTAGTATAACGAAAAAGGCCCTTCAGGGCGTTAATCGTAGCGAACCTCTGGGAGCTCTTGTCCAGTTTCGTGAACAAAAGCCCACCTGCCAATTTGGCATATAGGTCGTCTATTTTCGGGATTGGGTATTTGTCCAGCAGTGCGTATTTGTTTACTGTCTGTTTGAAATCTCCACAGAGACGTATCGAGCCGTCTGACTTCAAAATTGGTACCACCGGCACTGCCCATTCCGAAAACCGTACTGGTCTGATAATGCCGTCGCGCCGTAACCTTTCTATTTCGTCATCTACTTTCTTCCTTAATGCAAAAGGTACCGACCTGGCCTTACAAAATTTCAGAAGGGCTTCTGGGTCCACGTGCAAAGTTGCTTTGGCGCCTATGGTTTCCCCGAAACCTTCCTGGAAGGCCTCCGGGTATTTTTGGAGTACTCCACTCAACTGCCCGCTTCCACTCTGGAAAATTTTCATCCAATCTAATTTTAGGTCTTTCAGCCAGTTCCGTCCAATTAAGCTCGGTCCGGAGCCCTCTACTATCGTCAACGGTAATCTGAGCAATTGTTTCTCATATTCCACAGGTACATGAGTCGTGCCTAGAACTTCCAGGGGTTCCCCCGTGTAGGTTTTAAGTTTCGTCGATGTTTTTGTTAGGGTTAGTGGCTGGAGTCCATCTTTGATTTTTCTAAATGCTGCCACTCCCATTACTGATACGGCCGCACCAATGTCTATTTCCATTATTGTCGGCCGCCCGTTCACCGTGGGGTAATCCTAATGGGTTCTGCTTTCTTCGTTGTAATATTATATAATTGTTCCCTTTCGGAGGAGGATGGGGCATCTAGGTTGTGTACTTCCCTGCGTCCCCACCTGCTATTCCTCTTTTGCCACCTCCTTCTAGGGTTTCTGTCGTTGTTACCCCACTCTGTCTGGTGCCAGAAATGGTCCTTCTCTGTTGGGGGAGCCTCAGCCGGTACTTCCCTCTGTCTCCAGTTAGTCCTGGCAGACTTGGGGGCAGTTCTGGGGTTTTCCTTTTTCCCTCTATTCCTCAGGTTTTTCCTGAGAGCGGCTATCTGGCAGCAGGACCCGTTGTGGTAGTCCCTCTCACAGGTATCTACCTCCATTGGCGTGCCCTGTAGTTCCTGCGCCCCACTTGCTGCCTTTTCTAGGGACAGTGCGAGCTGTAACGCCTGCCTGCAGTCTAGCTCCGTTTCCGCCAACAGGCGTTTCTGTATTGTGAGGTCGTTTATACCACACACTAACCGGTCTCGAAGCATTTCATTTAGCGTCGGGCCGAACTCACACTTTTCCGCCAGCCTTCTCAGGCGGGTCAAGAAATTTGTGACTGACTCCCTGTCTTCCCGCTTTGCTGTGTAGAATCTGTACCTACGCAAAACGAGGGGTGGTTTTTGGGTCATAGTGCTCTTTCACCAATTCCGTTACTTCTTGGAAAGTTTTTGTGTCCGGCGCATCGGGATAAGTCAGACTATGTATAGTGGCTAAAGCTGAGGGTCCGCATGCCGACAGCAGGATAAGCCGTCTCCTTTCGTCCGTCAGTATATCATTTGCCCGGAAGAAGTAACACATTCTCTCCACATACTGGGACCAGTCCTTAATAGCCGGGTCGAATGCCTCTAACCTCCCAAAAAACGGCATTTTTAAAATGGGAAGGCTTACCCTCCGAGTGCGGCAGCTGGTCTCCGCAAAATTCATAGTTTACCTCGTCGCTACTGTAGTAATCCACGGGAGGCAGGAGTTCCGTCACCACACCAATATTTATTTACAATAACGATATTACAGGAGCAGCTACAAACAGTGCTGCTAGCAGTCCAGTCAACTTAAGACAGGCTCACAAAGCCTACACAGGTGATTATATGGGCCCCCTCAATGAGCTATCATTGAGGGAGCTCATACTCCAATTGGCCAACCAATAAAGCCAATTGGAGTTCATTACACCCCTCCCCCCCAAGGTCCGAGGAATTCCTGCCAGCTGGCATTCCTCTGAGCTTCTTCCTGCTCCTCATGTCTGGGTCTGTCACCTCTGTGTCGTCCACCGGGTCGTTCTCCGAAGTGGGCGGGGTGTACCTTATAGGTGCCCGTCCTTTCCTTGACGACCTCATACTCCAATTGGCCAACCAATAAAGCCAATTGGAGTTCATTACAATCATTAAATTTGCCTGTGCAGTATCGTGCTTATCAGGACACCATGGAAAAGATCAGAGACGGGATTCTCCATTGGCTGAGACGGGAATCGGGAAACACGGGCCGGAATTCTCCTTTCTGGGGACTAAGTCCCCACACCGGCGGGAAAACTGGCGGCAACGACTCCAGCGTCTACGGGCCCCCAAGATGAGGAATTTTCACCTGTCCCGGGCGCTAAGTAGACGCCAGGGGGGGTTGCCGCTGCTCCAGCCGGCGCCGAAGGGACTGCACGAGTTGGCACATGCGTCAAAGGGCTGGCGTGACTTCGCACATGCGCGCATCTGTCATGGCGGAGCCCTACAGGGGCCGGCACGGAAGGAAGGAGTGCCCCCATGGCACAGGCCCGCCCACAGATCGGTGGGCTCCAATCATGGGTCAGGCCACAGTGGGCCCCCCCCCCAGGGTTGGATACCTGCACGCCCCCCGCTCCCCCCCCCCCCTCCCCCCCTAGGACCGCCCCAGCGACTTACCTGCCAGATCCCGCCGTGTGGGACCATGCGTAACCCACGCCGGTGGGACTGGCCAGAAACGGACGGCCGCTCGGTCCATCAGGGCCTGGAGAATTGCCAGGGGGGCCGCTGCCAACGGCCCCCGGCCGGCATGGCGTGAACCCCGCCCCCGCCCAAACAACGGCGTCGGAGAATACAGCAGCCAGTGTCGGGGTGGCGGGACGGGATTTACGCTGCCCCCCGGAGATTCTCAGACCGGGGGGGTTGGAGAATCCCGCCCACGATTGGGTGGAGAATCGGTTCCAACGCCGAAATTGTGGAGGACGGCAATTTCACGCCAAATCACTATTCTCCATCGCCTAGACAGGGTGCCAATGTGTTCCAGAACGCATGTACAATTAATACCATTGGTATATCATTAGCGGCCTCAAACCAGTATTCTCTGGGGCCTCCTCGATTCTCCGCCTCCAATGTCCCGAATTCCTTTTTTTTTTAGAAAATATTTTTATTAAGGCAGTCATTATTTTAACACTTTTAAACTGTAAAATCCAACAAAGACTAAAAACCCACAATGACATCCCCCAACCAACATAGTCCATATAAACACTCCATCTTCCTTCATTGGTTTTCCTACCTTCGTTCGTCGCTTCTATGCCTCCCCCACTTCCCCCCCACCCTCCCTTTCCCCATCCCTTACTGATAGACCAATTTTCCTTAAAGAAGTCAATGAATGGCTGCCACCTGCAAGCAAACCCCTGTAACAAACCCCTTAAGGCAAATTTGATTTTCTCCAACCTGGGAAACCGCGTCATGTCGCTTACCCATACTCCCGACTTTGTCCCTTCATTCCAGCAGAATCTGTCTCCGGGCCACCAGGGAAGCAAAGACCAAAACATCAGCCTCTCTTCCCCCCTGAGCTCCCACATCTTCCAACACTCCGAATATTGCCACCTCTGGATTCGGAGTCACCCTTCCTTGCAGGACCTCAGACAAGACTTCCGCAAACCCCTGCCAAAAGCCCCTCAACTTCGGACACGCCCAGAACATGTGCACACACAATTCTCAGGACCTCCCCCACAGTACCCACACAAGTCCTCCACCTCCTGCTCATCCGGGTCACAGTCATAGGAACCCTGTGACGACCTTAAATTGGCTGGGCCTGGCACACAATGAGGATGCCTTGACTCTCTGCAGGGCCTCCTTCCATAACCCGGCCTCCAACTCCTCTCCCAGCTCTTCCTCCCACTTCCCCTTCACCTCCCCTATTGGAACACCTTCCCACTCCATCAGCTCCTTATAGATCTCCAAGACATTCCCCTCCCCCACTCCTGTTTTTGACATCACCTTATCCTGTAGCCCCCTTAGTGGGAGGCACGGAAAGATCGAGACCTGCCTCCGAACAAAATCCCGTACTTGCAGGTACCGGAACCCGTTCCCACCCGGCAACTCAAATTCCTTCTCTTGCTACTCCAAACTCGGAAAGCCCTCGTCAATAAAAAGATCTCCAAATCTCTTGAACCCTGCCCGCTGCCACCTCCTAAAGCCCCGTACAGCCCCCCCGGAGCAAACCGATAGTTGTCACAGATCGGTGCCCACACCTCCAATCTCCTGTGCTGTCTCCATTGCCCCCACACCCTCAGGGCTGCCATTACCACTGGGTTGTGGAGTACCGAGCCGGCAAGAGCAGCAGAGGTGCCGTCAACAAACCCCTCAGGCCCGTGCCCTTCAAAGATGCTGCCTCCACTCGCTCCGACATCGACCCCTCCCCCACTACCCACTTCTTAACCATCGATATATAAAGTTCGGAAGAGCCAGCCCTCCCTCCCCCTGCTCCAGCAGAACCTCCTCACCACGCGGGGTTTTTCTGGCCCAAATAAAACCTGAGATCATCACATTCATCTTCCTGAAACGCCTTCGGGATGAAAATTGGGAGACACTGAAACACGAACAGCAATCTCGGGAGGACTGTCATTTCCACATCTGTACCCTCCCTGGCAGTGACAGCGGGAGCGCATCCCAACTTCGGAAGTCCCCTTTCATCTGTTCTATTGGTCTGCCCAAATTCAATTTGTAAAGCTGGCCCCATTCCCATGCCACTTGAATACCAAGGTACCTAAAGTTCCCTCCCACCACCTTGAACGGGATCGCCCCCCAATCGCTTCTCCTGCCACCTTGCCTGGATCGAGAAAAACCTAATTTTTGCCCATATTCAATTTATAACCTGAGAACCGACCAAATTCCTCCAATATCCCCATAATCCCTCCAATCCCTCCAATCCCCCCAGCGGGTCTGCTACATATAGGAGCAAATCGTTTGCATCGAACAAGACCCTGTGTTCTACCCCACCCTCACTATCTCCCGCCAAATGTATGACACGCGCAGCGCCATTGCCAAAGGCTCTATGTCCAGGGCAAACAGTAGTGGGGAGAGTGGACATCCCTGTCTAGTCCCCGACACAAGCTAAAATACTCTGATCTCACCCGATTCGTCCTTACATTTGCCACCGGTGCCTGACATAGCAACCGAACCCAATCCACAAATCCCTGCCCAAACCCAAACCTTCCCAGGACGTACCACAAATATTTCCACTTCACCCAGTCAAAGGCCTTTTCTGCATCCATGGTCACCACCACCTCGACCTCGTGCCCCTCTATAGGCATTATCATTACATTTAAGAGCTGCCTAACATTGGTTGCCATGTGTTGCCCCTTAACAATCCCCGTCTGATCCTCCCCATTACCCCTGGGACACAATCCTCGATCAGTGTGGCCAGGATCTTTGCCAATAGTTTAGCATTCACATTTAATAAGGTGATTGGTCTTTATGACCCACAGCTTTCCCGATCTTTGTCCCGTTTCAAGATGAGAGAGATCGATGCCTGTGATGACGTCGGGGGAGCACTCCCAAATCCTTTCACTCATTAAATGCCTTTACCAAAAGCCACCCCAGCACCCCGGAAAACTTCATATAAAATTCCACTGGGTATCCATCTGGTCCCGTAGCTTTATCCGATTGTATCGCATCCAGCCCCTCCATTACCTCCCCAAGTCCGATTGAGGCCCCCAGGCCCTCCACCAACTCCTCATCCACCTTCGGGAACTCCAGCCCACCCAGAAATCGTCTCATCCCCTCCTCCCCGCTGAGGGTTCCGATTTATACAGCTTACTATAAACATCTCAAAACACACCATTCACCCCCGCCAGGTCCAAAACCACCTTCCCACAAATGTCCCTCACTTTCCCAATCTCTCTCGCTGCCTCCTGCTTCCTCAACTGATGTGGCAGCATCCTACTAGCTTTCTCCCGTATTCATAGACCGCCTCCCCTTACCCTCCTCAGCTGTCCCACCACCTTACCTGTGGACAGGAGCCCAAATTCCAGCTGCAGCCTCTGGCGTTCTTTCAAAAGCCCATTCTCCGGAGCCTCTGCATACCTCCTGTCCACCTGTGAGATTTCTCCCACTAACCTTTCTAACTCCACCTGCTCCGCCTTCTCCTTATGCGCCCGAATAGAAATAAATTCCCCTCTAATAACTGCCTTCAGTGTCTCCCAGACCATGCCTGCCGACACCTCACCTGTAACATTGATCCTTATATATCCCCAGATTGCCTCTCACCTGCTCACAAACCTCCTCCCCGCTAACAGCTCCACATCCAACCTCCATTGCAGGTACTGGGCCTTTTCTTTACTCACTCGCAAGTCCACCCAGTGTGGGCATGGTCTGACACCACCATTGCTGAATCTTCAGCATCTACCACCTCTGCCAGCAGCATTTTGTCCATCACAAAGAAATCTATCCGGGAATACACCTTATGTACATGGGAATAGAACGAAAATTCCTTACCCCTCGGCCTCCCGAATCTCCACGGATCGACACCCCCATGTGCTCCATAAACCCCCGGAGCTCCTTCGCCATAGCTGATACCTTCCCAGATCTGGAACTCAACCTTGGATCATGAACCGTGTTGAAATTTCCCCACATAATCAGTCGATGAGAATCTAGGTCTGGGATCTTCCCCAGCACCCGTCTCATAAATTCCATGTCATCCCAGTTCACCAATACCACCGACATTCCCTCCAGTTTCACACTAATCATAACGTATCTCTACCCCCTCCCCCAGGTCCGCCTCTATATTCCCCACCTCGAACGCCACCCACTTATTGACCATCTCCTTCATTTTAAGTCTATTCCCGAATGAAACACTTGCCCAACCCATCCCATCCTCAACCTAATCTGATGCCCCACCTTCAAATATGTCTCCTGCAGCATGGCCACATCCGCCTTCAGTTGCCTCAAGTGCACGAACACACGGGCCCTTTTGACTGGCCCATTCAGTCCCCGAATGTTACACATGAACAGCCTGGTCAGGGGGTACGCTGCTGCAGCCCCCCCCCCCCCCCCCCCCCCGCCTACCCCCACCCCGTTGAAACAACCACGCAAACAATCAAAAGAAAAAAGAAAAGAGACAAATAATCCCTCCCTCCGCCTGAACACAGGAACCAACCCCCATCCCTTAACAAAGATCGAAAAACAAACCTGAAGCCGACAAAGGGAGAAAAGAAAAAAAAGAAGGGAAAAGGACATGGCCTCGAACACAAAAAATTTTTTTTCCACAGTACAGTACAGTAACTTCACATCTCCTTCACCAAAGTTCAAAGTCCTCCTTCTCCTATCAGTCCACTGTCTCTCGTGAACTCCATTACCTCTTCCGAAGAGGCAAAATACAGCTCCCTGTCCCCATTGGTCACCCATAGGCGAGCCGGGTACAGTGGTCCAAATGTTACATCCTTCTTGCATAGGGCTGCCTTGACCTTGTTGAAGCTCACCCTCCTCTTCGCCAGCTCTGCGCCCAGGTCCTGGTATATACGGATCTCTCCACCTTCCCAGGTGCAATGCCTTTTTTGCCTGGCCCACCTCATGATGCACTCCTTATCAAGGAACCAATGCAGGGGCAGCACAGTGGTTCGCACTGCATCCTCACAGCGCCGAGGTCCCAGGTTCGATCCCGGCTCTGGGTCACTGTCCGTGTGGAGTTTGCACATTCTCCCCGTGTTTGTGTGGGTTTTGCCCCCACAACCCAAAGATGTGCAGGGTAGGTGGATTGGCCACGCTAAATTGCCCCTTAACTGGAAAAATTAATTGGGTACTCTAAATTTTAAAAGAATTCCACAGATTCCCCACTCTCTGGGTGAAGACATTTCGCCTCTCCTCAGTCCTAAAAAGGTTTACTCCTTCTCCTCAAACTAAGACCCCTTGTTCTGGACTAACCCACCATCGGGAACATTCTTGTTGAATCTATCCTCTCTAATCCTGTTAGAATATTCTGTGAGATCCCCTCTCCAATGAATATAGTCCTAACTGACTTAGTTTCTTCTCATATGACAGGCCACGGGGACCGGAGAATCACAGGAGGGTGGATTATAGTGCGCCGAGCCCACTAAATTGATGGAAATGGCGCATTAATAACCATTTGCATATATTTCCTTGCTCCCGGGGTTGGAGCATGGCGTTTGGATTGGCATGAGGCCCCTATCCCGATTTTGCCCAGGCAGCCGATTCTCCGTCCCAACAGGAAACGCATTCTGGGCGCCTGGGCTTATATTCAGCCTGGTTCTCAACCATGTAATCTACTTGGCATTTGCCACACACATCCTTTCCTGCTTGATCTTACTCTGCACTCCTTTCATCATCCAGGGAAGTTGGGCTTTCTTAGTCCCGCCCTTTCCTTTGAGATACAGTAACTCAAATAAATGTACATGAATTATTTTGTCTTTAAAAGCAGCCCATTTTTTGGAAAAACAGTAAAGAGGGGAGGGGGCAGATAGCTCCCCCCCCCCCCCCCCCCCCCCCCCCCCCCCTCCCCCCAGCCGACTCCACAAGAATAACAGCAGGAATCACTTAAAGAAGAAATGGAGTAAAGCAATACAACACCCAGGGCGAAAGGTGGTGCTAGGAGGGAGTCTGACTATCAACGGGGGAGGGAGGGGGTGGAGAGGGAGCAGGGTGGGGCAGGGCCAACAGAAGGGGTGCGTGTAAAATTGTACATAAGAAACATCATACTCTGTAAATATTATGTGCTTTATATGTCAAATTGTCAAACTGTTAAAATTGAAAAATGGCAATAAAAATAATTTTAAAAGAATTGGATGTGGAAATACCCCTTTCGTTCTTAGTCCTGAAATGCAACCATTTAGAAAATTAGGTGAACTCACTTCCGAAACTGTTCCCCCTCTCTGTCCTTTATGTATACAAATCCCGTCTATATTCAGACAATTGAAGTCCCCCATTATAACTACAACTACTTTATAGTTTTTCCTCTCTCTGTAATTTCCAAACAAATCTTTCCTATGAGTCAGTGGCATATAGAACACATCTAATAATGTCATTATTCCACAATTGTTATCTCTAACCAAATAGATTCTGTCCTTGACCCTTCCAGGGCATCCTCTCTCTCTCTCCAGCACTGTGATATTCTCCTTAATCAATAATGATGTGGAGATGCCAGCCTTGGACTGGCGTAGGCACAGTAAGACGTTTTACAACACCAGGTTAAAGTCCAGACAGGTCCGACTGCCTGGACCTGTAAAAGCGTAATACCTGCAAAGACCTGCATTCAAAGTAGCATCTTGCATCATTGACTTTGTCTATATATGTGTTTGTGGAACCCACCTCTTCGCTCACCTGATGAAGGAGCTGCGCTCTGAAAGCTAGTGACTCCAAACAAATCTGTTGGACTTTAACCTGGCCATTACTTAATCAATAATGACATCCTTCCTGCTTTCTTTCTTTCCATATCTTTCCTGAATATCTTGTACCCAGGAATATTTAGCACCCAATTCTGCCATTTCTGAGCCAGGTTTCCATTAATGCCGCAACATTGTACTCCGATGTGACTGTCTACATCTGCAGTTCACCAGCATAGTTTACCAACACTCCATGTGTTCACATACATGCAATAAGACCTTTTTGTGTTCCCCCTAACTCTGACCCCACTTAATGCCGAAGTATTTCTTTCTCCAATGCTATGTCTCTCCCAATTTTTGTGCACATTATTTCCCTCTGCAATGTTACCTCCTGGTTCCCATCTTCCTGTCCAATGTATTCTCAGCAGGAAGGAAAGCCAGAACGATCACAATTACAGCATTCATTTGTAATGTTTCCAAATGTATTGATGATACAAAAGGAGACAGGCAAGTAGGGAACAAAGGCTGATTTAGACAGTTTGAATGAGTGAGCAAGAAAATGGCAAGTGTAATATAATGTGGGAAAATGTGAGGACATCCATTTCAGTAATAAAAAAGGGACTCAGAATCTTTTTTTAACTGGTAAAAGCTTCGGTAATGTTAATATTCTCAGGGATTTGGGCTCATGTACACAAATCACAAAGTTAAAATTCAGGCTAAGCATGCAATTAATGAGGAAAGTCATTTGTTAGCCTTTATTACAGAGAGTTTGGAGTATTAGAGTAAAGAAGTGCTCTTTCCAAGAGTCGGTGCAGACTCGATGGGCCGAATGGCCTCCTTCTGCACTGTAAATTCTATGAAAATTCTATGAAAGTCTTACTACATGTAGGGCATGACTCAGAAAATACCCATGGCTGGGTATGTTCTGCTGAAGCAGAATTTCACCCGTTTTACCATCCCTATGCAGTCATAAATTGGTATGCAATTCAGTGTTCCACGCCATGCCGATTTACACATGGGGTGGAATACGAGGAATTCCCGGGGAATCCCGATATCAGGCTGTCAGCTTGAACAAGCGGCCTGATAGCAGAGTCTCGTGGCTGGTCACTCCCACTCCCACCCCGCACTGCAAAGCAGCCCCAAACCCCCCCCCCCCCCCCCCCCCCACCACCGCCCCACACATGCAATGCGGCCCCACCCGCCGCACACCCACAAATCAGTCCTGCCCCCACCACCACACAGCAGCCCCCCACCTCCAGATTGCCTGGGTGCTCCCCAACCCCAGGTGCGGGGGTGACTCGAGCTTTCCCCCCCCTTCCCCATGGTCCCCTGTAATAGGGGGAACCCCCATAATAAGGGGACAGCTACAGAAACCCCTGTAACAGGGGGACCTCCAACAGGGATACCCTGCCTAAAGGAACCCCCTCCACAGGCCTCCCAAAACACAGACCCACTTCCCCAGAAAAGGAAGCTAGAGAGCAGTCCAGACAGCAGCTGTGGGAAGCATTATAGCTGTAATACTTATCTTGCAGCCCCATGTGTCCACTCCTCAAAGAACAGCAGCAGTGCCTGCATTTGGTTCCCACAGATTCACTGTCTGCACTCCATTCATGGCTTTCCAGTAGTGATTTGTGATTGACAGTTCATAAAAACCATCTGCAGCTTTGATCCACTCATATCCCTTCACACTTCAGTGGCCTAAGTAGTAAAATCCCAATTATTGTAAACATTGACCACATCAAAGAGAAGTGCAGTGAGATCACATACGAGAGTGATTGGAATGCACTTAGTGCACTTACATCTCTTTGGTCATGGGAGGGTAGAGCATAGGGCGCCGGTCCCACTAAATAGTTGCAAATGGGGCATTCTGACCCATTGGCATTTATTTCCATGCTCCCACTGGCATGCAGCATGGAATTTGTCATGCCACCAGTGAGGGGTCGGAGCATGGCATTCGGGTCAGCGTCTGGTGCCAATCCCGATTTTGTCCTGACGCCCGATTCTCCATCCCATCAGGGAACGCATTCTGGGCTCCCGAGGAATGGAGAATCCCACCCCTTGAGTATTTTATACATGTTCGTCTCTTTATCAAACGTTGGGGCTACTTGCATGACAGGGAGTGCAACAGAGATTCACTAGACTGATTCTTGGATAAGAGGAAATGTTTTGTGAGTAGAAATTAATGAAGCTAGGGATGGGATTTTCTATCACCTCCCTGGGGCGTGTTTTAGGCTGATAGAGGTGGCCCACCATTGACCGGTGGCAGGATCTTCTGGTATCGCCGCTGTCAACAGGTTTTCCCATCCTCCTCTGCTAGGGGTCACCGTCGGCAGAACCAGAACATCCCACCGGTGGGAATGGCCAGAAACTTCCGGCCTATGTTTCCTGAAATGTAAAACAATGGAAGGTGATCTAATTGAAACAAATCAAATTCTTAATGGCTTGACAAAGTAGACAATAAGAGGCTGATTGGAGGTTGTTCCCCTGACTGCAGAATCTAGAGCTAGGGGTCATAGACTCGGAATAAGAAGTCAGACATTTAGGTCTGAGATGAGGAGGGATGTTTTCACCCGAGGAATTGTGAATCTTTGAAATTCTCTCCCCCGGTGAACAAAGGTAGAATTGAGGTAGAAGATCAGCTATGATTTTATTGAGTAGTAGATTTGACTTATGGGGGCAGAATGGTCTATTCCTGCTCCATATTGTGCTACGTTATGCTCCCCTGAGATTACATACACATTTATTTTGAGTTAATGGCGATGTATAGGGACACTGAATGCATTTTGTCACAGAAACATTTTAACTTCATGTTTAGCATTAAATAGTTTCTCAGCACAAAATGTTTGCCCCGTGTAACATTTCTTGGACAAGTTAAACGAATGCCATTGGGAGCTTCTCTTCTGTCTGAAGGGTAAAATGTCTGGGCTCCAGATTTGACAGTGGCCACCGCACTTGCACAGCCAATGGGAGGGTACAATCCTGCCAGCTTCGGGCAGCTCCGGATGAAATACTTTTAGCAGTCTTCCCGAGAACTGATGAAATCCAGAGCAGCCGCAAATGGTTTCCAATGGGTCTTCCATATGTGCACATTACACAGGTTTGGCAGCTTACAACAATCACTACTCGCAACCCTGGGGACTGTTCTCTACTAAAAGAAGGATCAGAAGTCCAAACTGCCAGCTGTTTCATTCCAACAGCTGTAAGGCGTGCAGACGAACTGGACATTCAATACTGATGATCCTAAGTGCAAATCCAAAGGAGAAATGGATTCTCTGTTAGACAAATCATTAACATCAGCAGTGTAAGTGTATAAAGATTCACTGTCTGCAGTGCGATCACTTCTGTTAATTATTCATCTGGACGTTCGCATTCAAGTGATCAAGGATATTCACTGCACATATATCGTATGTCCAGATTCCAGTTGAATCTACGAACTTGCAGCACGAGGAAAGCTCCATACTCGCCAACAGTTATCTATGTTGCCAAGGCCACGATTCTGCTTCTTTTGTCCTGTACAAGTCAGCACATTTTTATTATTGATTGCAATCAGCCGTATTATCACAATCACACAATTGTAGCGCCAGCCTGTCCTTTTAGTTTATTCAACGTGAAAAAAAAGTGACAGCATGAGATAAAAGGAGGTGGAAAACCGGCTGAATGAACTGTTGAACTCGACTAAGAAGCACTAACGTTTCCAATCCGCTATCATTATTTGAGTCATGTATCCTTCCCGCAGAAGAATTCAGCTGCAAATGTCATGTGCTTTCAATTAGAGAATCAACCAGTAAACGCAGCACAAGGATACTTACTGGGTCTTGTCAAATCCAGCCTGATTGTTTTGCTGACACCCCTCCACTGGTGTGCAATGTGAAGTCACAAGCAATTAAACAGGAAATGAGTGACTTAAAAGGACCCTCAGAATTGAAAGGGATGGTTCGCCTGTTGTTCATGCTCATCATCTTTGCTTCAATTAATCCAAAAGTAACCTTCTGCACCAGCAATAAAGAAATAGGCTGCATTGATGTAGAAACTTCCGCATCCACAGGGTTTTTCAGAGTGCTTCACAGACAACCAATTATTTATGGAATGGATCCTCTGTTCAGGTCTTTAGATGTGGAGATGTCGGCGTTGGACTGGGGTGGGCACAGTTAGAAGTCTGACAACACCAGGTTAAAGTCCAACAGGTTTGTTTCGAATCACTAGCTTTCGGAGCACTGCTCCTTCCTCAGGTGAGTGAGCTCCAAACAAACCTGTTGGACTTTAACCGGATGTTGTAAGACTTCTTACCAGGTCTTTCGATGCAGTGACCAATTTGCCCGCAGCAAGACATAACAAAGAGAGGAATGAACTGTTTCCTGGTGTCCTGTTTGGGAGAGTCCTTGGAACCATCTCGGAGCGAAAGGATTGTAATCTTTGAATCATTTCCTGAATCACAAAGAAATTGGAAAAGCAATAAAGAAGTTAGGGATTAACAGGTTGCTAAAGGAATGGGGTGGGAATGAAAGGTTCCGTTTCTTGGAGACTGCACCAGTGCAGGGACAGGAAGGAATTGCGAGGGACAGGCTCCACCAGGGCCAGGCTGGGACAGAGCCTGAGCAGAAAGGGTATATAGGGCTTTAAAGTGGTGGGTATTGCGGGGAGAGCTCAGGTGGAAAAGGGAGTATAGGGCACGATTCACTGGAAACATTTCCAAGTCCGGTTTCGGATGCATTTGCCGGGATGTTTCTCGGCGGCTGCAGTGCCAAGATTAAGACCGCTATTCAACACCACTCAGCCGGTTTTTGGGACTCTCCCCATCGAAACCACACTTTGACAGTTTTCCAGCAGTAAGGAGCTGAACTCGCCAGCAGGATTCGGCTCCTCACACATCTGGGCACCATTTCGAAAGGCTGTCCTGATCTCTACACACACACACTTTTCAGGACCCCACCTCAACCCCAACCTTTCTATTGCCCCCTCAAATCCCCCCCCCCACCCTCCTTTTTGTGGGCATGGCTCCCCAGTTCCCAGCATTGGCAGTGCCAACTTGGCATCCAGACACCTTGGCATTGCCCGACCTGCATCCTAGCAGTGCTCCCGGCACCCTAGCTGTGCCACTCCGGTGCTTCAGCAGTGTCATATTGGCACTACAAGGGTGCCTGGGTGCTAGCAGTGCCAAGGTGCCTGGGTGCCAGGAGGAGTACCCGGGTGCAACCCTTCCCTGTCTCCGATCACCCTGGGGGTTCTAATGGCCTGTGAGACCCCTCCGAGGTATCATCACCCCTGGTCCATGATTCTGGAAACCAATACTAAACAGTGCCCGGTTTAGGCCTCACAGGCCCGATCACTGACTCCCGGCTGCCTGGTGAATACAGCGAATGGATATTTAAATGGGCCTAATGGATCACACCCAGCAGGGCACTGCTTTCACCTGCGTCAATCACACCCAGCAGGGCACTGCTTTCACCTGCATCATCCACCATCACTGAGGTCACAAGGGGGTTTGGCATGGTTGGGAGGGCTGAAGCATTCCAGGTCGAGGGATGGCCCTGTGCCGGGGGCGGGGGGGGGGGGGGGGGGGGGGGGGATGATGGGTGTTGTGTCAGTGAGGCCTTCAAGCCATCTTTAAACATTGTGGATGCCCATAACAGGGGCAATCACAGCTGCAGCCTGTCTGTCCTACCAAACACTTCCAGGGCAGAGCCCTGTTCTTGGTTCCATGCTGAAGTCACTTCAACTCCCTTTGGCTGTGAGCAGCCTCTAGCTTCACTATTTCAAATGAGAAGTTACCCTTGTTAGTTGTGAGAGCACTTCACAGCTGCAGGTTGTGTTTGCTGCTTGCTCCTGCTGGTGGCTGCAGATGCCTGGAGGCTGCTGTTGTTGTTTCCTTCCTTTTCTGTCGTCGGAAAAAGGAACAATTTTTTCTAAGATACCTTGGTCCTGCACCACCAGACTCAGGGAGATGTACGGTTTGAAGTAAGAAGACGCTGCGGGACCTGGTGAGCGACGTTGGCACGGTAGCACAGTGGTTAGCACTGTTGCTTCATAGCACCAGGGACTCGGGTTCGATTCCCAGCTTGGGTCACTGACTGTGCGGAGTTTGCTCATTCTCCCCATATCTGCGTGTGTTTCCTCCAGGTGCTCCGGTTTCCTCCCACAAGTCCCCAAAGATGTGCTTGTTAGGTAATTTGGACATTCTGAATTCTCCGTGTACCCGATCAGGCGCTGGAATGTGGCGACTCGGGGCTTTTCACAGTAACTTCACTGGAGTGTTAATGTAAGCCTACTTGTGACACTAATAAAGACTATTATTATAATCCAAAAGTGCCAGCTGACGCCGCCGCAGATTGCTGATGTTTTTGTTGCTCGTGTGGTGAGTACTGAATGTAACTGGCACGTCACCGTGGGTTAAACACGCTGGAAGTCAAGGATGTTCAACGGCACCTTGAGCGCCAGTGTAATATGTGGATGCCAGGATTTGGTTGCGGTCAGATTGGGCTGAGTGGGAGGGTCTGCACAGCTGCGGCTTCTGGTCGGAGAATGGCATTGATATGTGAAATAAATAACACATTGATGGACGGTCATTTCTAAAACAAAGTTCTGGACATGATGCCACATTGTCAGACTTATCCTCCATTTCTGTTGAGGAACCTCCATGTGTTTTTGTATGAAAATGAGCTGATTTAGCATTGTATTGGTACCAATATGGAACGACGACGTTTCCTCGTTGTTTAATGGTTAATGTGACATGTGGAATGTTTTCTAGTTGATTTTCAAAACTTTGTGACTGTTGACCGTTTGATAAACAAAATATGGTCAACTCTCAAGTGCCTCCTTGAGGGCACATGTGCCATGTCTCAGAGGATGATTAGTGCATTGTATGTTAAGCAAACTTTGAAGCCTGAACAGTGTGTCTGAATTCGAGGAGCATCAGCACCATAGAGGCAGCTGCCAACAATCAAACACTAAAGAACAGGGCTTCAGCACTGGGGATCTTTTTGTGACCAAAAGTGTAAGTGTGGGGATCAGGGGAGGGCACCTGAGCACAGTTCCCCTCATGCTCCCAGCAGAGGTCTATGATCTGGGTTCTCGGGGCTCCTGATGTGGCCGGGGGTGAGTGTGCAGAGCAAGGTTCTCCAGCACAAATGGCTCGCTGGATGGCACTCTGGGGGAAGGCGAGACACGTAAGTGGGGGGCGGCTTGGGGGATGTGAGGGTCCTGGGAGGTCTCTATCCTTCTCCAATACCTTCCAGATCAACAAATATTTGCTGTTGTCGATCCCGCAGAGGCTGCCCTCTTGTTGCTGGTGGCAGCTGATGCAGGTAAATGCCGGAACAGGCAGCAGCGATGACGCAGGCTGAAGGCAACACCCCATGTGCAGGTGGCCGCCGCATACCCAGAAGACCTGACCGCCCATCAGGCTGAGGATGCACCCAGAAGGGGAGGCCAGTGGCGCCCCAAGATATACAGGCGTTGTTTGTCATTCAATGAGCTGACAGACACCATGTGCCCCAGGAGACTCCATTCAGCAGGGAGACAGTGCGGCACCCCATGGAGGAGGAGGACACCTGCTCCCGTTAGCCGTGAAGGTCCCCACAGCCCTCAATCTTTATGTAACCAGGTTGAGAGGGGATCTATGTGAAATTTCACAATTTACAACCCACATGTGCATCCAGGAGGTGACGGATGCTCCATATACCCGGGCATCCAACAATATCACCTTCGAGCTGGACCAGGCCCACCAAGATTCCCAGGCTGCGGGATTCTCCACCATTGCTGGGATGCCCCAGGTCCAGGGGCAATAGATGGTATGCATGTCACCCTGTGCGCAACGGGGAATCAGGGAATGCCCTTTATTAACAGGAAGGAATCCCACTCCCTGAATATTCAGATTGCGTGCCACCACCGCCTCCGTAGGTTGCATGTGTGTACCCACTACCCAGGGAGCTTCCATGACAGCTGCATCCTGGGGCACTCTGAGATCCCCGGAGTCTTTGAGGATCATTCCAAGCTGAAGGTTTGGCCCATGAAGGACAGGGTATACCTGCTGAGGCCATGGTTGTGACACCGGTGTGGAGGCCTGAGACCAAGGCGGAGGCTTGATATAACGAGGCCCATGCTGCCATCCTGCTGTCATTGAGCGGTTCATCGGACTGCTGAATGTGTGGTTCCGATGCCTGCACCGCTCTGGTATTGCCCTGATGTACACCTCCCAAAGGTCTCCCGCTTTGTGCTGTCCCCTCCAAAACCTGGTACAGTAGGGGGGCAACATGCTGGAGGAGGAACATGAGGAGGGACATGCGGCCTCATCTGAGGAGGAGGTGGACCAGGAGGAACTGGAGGATGGGGAAGAGTGGCGGTGGCATGGGTCCGCTATACAGGAAGAACTGGGAGGGCCTCATAGTCTCCAAATTCTCACAGGACGAGTCTGCATCTGTCAGCTAAACCTCCCCCTCCCCTTTTCCCTCCTTCCCCTGTGATCTCTGCTCCCCCCATTTCTTCCTTTCCCCCCATTTTCGTCCCAGTCCCATAAGCCATCCTTCCTCCGGGTTCCCTCCTTCGCCCATTCCCCTGACCATTTCCCTCCCAATCTCCCACTCGACCCCATTTCCCTCCTACCCCCAATCCCCCTCCCCCATTTCCTCCCTCCCCCTATTTCCCTCCCTCCCCCAAATCCCACCCACCCCCCATTTCCCTCTTTCCCCCAATCCCCCCTCCCCCCATGTATTTCCTTCCCCTATCCCAATCACCCCCCACCATTTCACTCCATTCCCCCAGTCTCCCCTCCTCCCCATTCCCCACACCCCATCACACCGTCTCCGACCCGACCACCCAATTTCACCCTCGAAGGGTCTGTGTTGTGTTGGCACTGTCAGCGGGTCAGTATACAAGGCAGGAGAGTGATGATCACTCGCTGTGAGGAAAGCTCTGGTGCTCCTCAGTTTCTGCTCAAGTCTGACTCCTGTCTTTCTGCTGACAGGAGGACACCCATCCTCTGAACGGGATCTACATTGGACGAGTTTGATCTTGGACCATTGAGCCGGTGGAGGCGGGGGTAGGTGGAGCAGAGGACAAAGAGGCTTGGGTGCAGGCAGGCCTGTTGTGAAGATTAACCTGTCAGAGGCTTCACATGTCTCAGGTGTTACATGTTTTAATGGTGAACATTTGACATTTCCATTCCCCCTAGTTACCGATAGTGATCCCCCCCCCCCCCCCCCCCCCCCCCCAGAGCCCACTCAGTTCTCCTCAATCTTCTTGATCTTTCGTGGTCTACTGTTGCATCGAGGTGTGTCCATCAGAGATGGAGGCAGCCTGCTGCTTCCCATGCCTTGTGGCCTATAATGCTCTTGGCGAAAGTGCTCTGGAGGGCCTGGAGCCGGAGGGCCCCGGCCAATTTACCGGTGTCACAGGCGTCGCCATGCTATCCTGTTCTGCCTGCTGCACTTGAGATGTTCCGGAGTCAGGCGGGGGGATATTCGGAAGACAGGGAGACTGCCTTCGTCTCATTGGTGGCACGGTACCAGGTTTACAAATTACAAATAGCATGACAGTATGCCTCTTTATTAGCCCAGGCTTTATTCAAACGTTGCTTCAAAACATTTAAACGGTTTTAAGTTTTTCAACATAAATCACATTTAGAATGATGCTGAGCTCCCTTATCCTTTTGTGGCTATGCTTTGAGCTGCCTCAGACACCAGAAACTCCAGTGCTTCCTCCATCCTGACGGTTCCCGAACGGCCCGGGGGTCCCCATGGGATGGAGGGTTGGATGGAGTGAGATCCACAGGCCTCTGAGTCATTTGGCTCTGCCAGTCCTGGAGGCGCCCCAATGTCTGCACCATGATGTCGATGCCCTCAGCGATGCTCTTCAGTGACTGGGCCATGCTTGGCAGTGCCTCGGCAATGTGCATCTGTGTATGGAGCACATCCCTCATCGACCGGGACACACTCTGGACTGCCTCGGCAATGTGCATCTGCGTATGGAGCACATCCCTCATCGACTGGGACACACTCTGGACTGCCTCGGCAATGTGCATCTGCGTATGGAGCACATCCCTCATCGACTGGGACACACTCTGGACTGCCTCGGCAATGTGCATCTGTGTATGGAGCACATCCCTCATTGACTCGGACACACTCTGGACTGCCTCGGCAATGTGCATCTGTGTATGGAGCACATCCCTCATTGACCGGGACACACTCTGGACTGCCTCGGCAATGTGCATCTGCGTATGGAGCACATCCCTCATCGACCGGGACACACTCTGGACTGCCTCGGCAATGTGCATCTGCGTATGGAGCACATCCCTCATCGACTGGGACACACTCTGGACTGCCTCGGCAATGTGCATCTGCGTATGGAGCACATCCCTCATCGACTGGGACACACTCTGGACTGCCTCGGCAATGTGCATCTGTGTATGGAGCACATCCCTCATTGACTCGGACACACTCTGGACTGCCTCGGCAATGTGCATCTGTGTATGGAGCACATCCCTCATTGACCGGGACACACTCTGGACTGCCTCGGCAATGTGCATCTGCGTATGGAGCACATCCCTCATTGACTCGGACACACTCTGGACTGCCTCGGCAATGTGCATCTGTGTATGGAGCACATCCCTCATCGACCGGGACACACTCTGGACTGCCTCGGCAATGTGCATCTGCGTATGGAGCACATCCCTCATTGACTCGGACACACTCTGGACTGCCTCGGCAATGTGCATCTGCGTATGGAGCACATCCCTCATTGACTCGGACACACTCTGGACTGCCTCGGCAATGTGCATCTGCGTATGGAGCACATCCCTCATCGACCGGGACACACTCTGGACTGCCTCGGCAATGTGCATCTGCGTATGGAGCACATCCCTCATCGACTGGGACACACTCTGGACTGCCTCGGCAATGTGCATCTGCGTATGGAGCACATCCCTCATCGACTGGGACACACTCTGGACTGCCTCGGCAATGTGCATCTGTGTATGGAGCACATCCCTCATTGACTCGGACACACTCTGGACTGCCTCGGCAATGTGCATCTGTGTATGGAGCACATCCCTCATTGACCGGGACACACTCTGGACTGCCTCGGCAATGTGCATCTGCGTATGGAGCACATCCCTCATCGACCGGGACACACTCTGGACTGCCTCGGCAATGTGCATCTGCGTATGGAGCACATCCCTCATCGACTGGGACACACTCTGGACTGCCTCGGCAATGTGCATCTGCGTATGGAGCACATCCCTCATCGACTGGGACACACTCTGGACTGCCTCGGCAATGTGCATCTGTGTATGGAGCACATCCCTCATTGACTCGGACACACTCTGGACTGCCTCGGCAATGTGCATCTGTGTATGGAGCACATCCCTCATTGACCGGGACACACTCTGGACTGCCTCGGCAATGTGCATCTGCGTATGGAGCACATCCCTCATTGACTCGGACACACTCTGGACTGCCTCGGCAATGTGCATCTGTGTATGGAGCACATCCCTCATCGACCGGGACACACTCTGGACTGCCTCGGCAATGTGCATCTGCGTATGGAGCACATCCCTCATTGACTCGGACACACTCTGGACTGCCTCGGCAATGTGCATCTGCGTATGGAGCACATCCCTCATCGACCGGGACACACTCTGGACTGCCTCGGCAATGTGCATCTGTGTTGGGAGCACATCCCTCATCGACCGGGACACACTCTGGACTGCCTCAGCAATGTGCATCTGTGTATGGAGCACATCCCTCATCGACCAGGACACACTCTGGACTGCCTCGGCAATGTGCATCTGTGTATGGAGCACATCCCTCATCGACCGGGACACACTCTGGACTGCCTCGGCAATGTGCATCTGCGTATGGAGCACATCCCTCATTGACTCGGACACACTCTGGACTGCCTCGGCAATGTGCATCTGCGTATGGAGCACATCCCTCATTGACTCGGACACACTCTGGACTGCCTCGGCAATGTGCATCTGCATATGGAGCACATCCCTCATCGACCGGGACACACTCTGGACTGCCTCGGCAATGTGCATCTGTGTATGGAGCACATCCCTCATTGACTCGGACACACTCTGGACTGCCTCGGCAATGTGCATCTGTGTATGGAGCACATCCCTCATCGACCGGGACACACTCTGGACTGCCTCGGCAATGTGCATCTGTGTATGGAGCACATCCCTCATCGACCGGGACACACTCTGGACTGCCTCGGCAATGTGCATCTGCGTATGGAGCACATCCCTCATCGACCGGGACACACTCTGGACTGCCTCGGCAATGTGCATCTGTGTTGGGAGCACATCCCTCATCGACCGGGACACACTCTGGACTGCCTCAGCAATGTGCATCTGCGTATGGAGCACATCCCTCATCGACCGGGACACACTCTGGACTGCCTCGGCAATGTGCATCTGTGTTGGGAGCACATCCCTCATCGACCGGGACACACTCTGGACTGCCTCGGCAATGTGCATCTGTGTTGGGAGCACATCCCTCATCGACCGGGACACACTCTGGACTGCCTCAGCAATGTGCATCTGCGTATGGAGCACATCCCTCATTGACTGGGACACGCTCTGGACTGCCTCGGCAATGTCCAGTTGCATAGGGGGCACATCCCTTATCAACTGGGACAGGCTCTGGAGTGCCTCAGCAATGTCCAGTTGTGTATGGGGCATGTCCCTTATCAACTAGGACAGGCTCTGGAGTGCCTCAGCAGTGTCCAGTTGCATAAGGGGCATGTCCCTTATCGACTGGAACATGATCGTCACAGACTAGGCCATGCCCTGGGCACTACCACTCAAGATGCAGACGTCATGCACCAGGTTTTCCACTCCGGTTGCCACCTCAGCAGTGTTGGCCATGGTGCAACACATTGTCCATCTCCTGCACCTGAAGCCTTTGGGACTCCTCCACTTGGCTTTGCAGTTGCGAGAATGTCAGTGACATCCCCTTCTAAATGTCACAGCTGTTTCCTATCATCTGTATCAGCTGTGGGAGAACCTTGTCCAGAGGTTCGGAATGGAACCCAACTGAGTCCTGGGATCCAGCAGACCTCCGACTGCTGACTCCCTTAGATGTTTCTGCCTCCACCTGATGTGCATCAGCAGCTGTGTGGTACTCACCAGATTGTACCCCAGAGGCTTGTTCACAAATGTTGCCCACTGAAGTGCGTGTCTCTGAGCTGGTGAAAGGTGGGGGGCGATGGCTATGATGTATCGATGGTGGTCCATTGAGTGGCTGGGAGTGGGGGAGGTGGGGGGCGGGGGAACGGAATGCATCCGGATGGCCCGGCCCCATCAGATGGAGATCCTGCGAGACAATGGACATGTGATCAGTGAGAGGGAAGGATCATTTTGTCTAACATGAGCACCAAACAACTCACTTGAGACAGGTCATCTGGGTGAAGGGGCAGTGGATCCTCACCTCTGCGGCACAGGCCAACGTCCCTCTCAGTGTCGGAGAAGCCCGCGATTTGCAGGGCCCGGATCTCTGGTGCTCCGCCCCCTGTCTTGATCCTTTCCTGCTTATTATGGGCTATCTTCTCCTGCGCGTCAAAGAGAGGGAATTGTGAGCTGCGCACTTGATGGGTTGGGGGGATCTATAACAGGTGGCATGTGTGGGCACCGCACCTGGACATGAAGGGGTTGTGCTGATGGGTGCCAGGGGGTTCTGAGGAACAAGTATAAAGATCAGGTGTGGGGAGGGTGCGAGGTGCCAGCCAGTGATTTATGGGGAGGAGAGGTTTGGGAATTTGAGGGGTGGCAGCAGAACTGATACCAGGAGAGAGATGGTAATTTACCTAGCAGCTCGATGGCGGCTGTTGGTCTTCTTCCGGCATTGGACAATAGTCCTTCTGGTCACGCTGCCCAAACTGACAGCCACACCCTGCCAAAAGCACCCAAAATGACACTTTGAAATGTTTATGTTAAATCGCGCCCTTGATAAATTAAAGAAAGAGCGCAAGACATAGGCAGCACGGTGGTGCAGGGGTTAGCACTGCTGCCTCATGGCGCCGAGGTCCCAGGTTCGATCCCGGCTCTGGGTCATTGTCCGTGTGGAGTTTGCACATTCTCCCCATGTTTGCGTGGGTTTCGCCCCCACAACCCAAAGATGTGCAGAGCAAGTGGATTGGCCATGCTAAATTATCCCTTAATTGGGAAAAAAATGTAAAAGCGGGCAAGACAGAGAGAATGTTGACAATAAGAAGAATGATAATTGGACTGTGGCAGGAAGGGACAGAGATAAGACCAGAGTTTGCAAAAATAGTAAAAAGACAAAACTAAAGGCTTTGTATATGAATGTGTGTCTCATTCATAATTAAATGGTGAATTGTCAGCTTAAATAAACCAGATGGCAATAACACAGATATGGCTGCAATGTTACAATGACCGGGACCTGAATATTCAAGTGTATATGACAATTCGGAAGGACAAGAAGCTAGGAAATGGTGGGTAGCTCGTTAAATAAGGATGGCATTAGTACAAAATAAAGAAGAGCTTAGTACTAAAGTTATAGAATTATTTTGCGTAGAGATAAGATAGCAGATTTTGGACATAGCAAATTCCAAAATTCACTAGATTTGGGAAAGGTTCCATTGGATCGGAAATAAAGAATATAAGTACGTTGTGCCAAAAGAGATAGAGACAGAAAGTAGGAAACCATAGTCATGGCTGTTCAACATCAGGGAAAATGTTTAAACTATCATTAAAGGTGTGAAAACAGGGCACTTAGATAAATTCAAAGTTATCGGGGAGAGTCATCATGGTTTTGTGAAAGGGAAATCATGGGCTGGATTCTCCGATTTTCAGGCAATGTCCCGACGCTGGCGTGGGAACAGTGGTGTTTTACGACCAAAAATTCAGCGCAGAACGGCCACCGATCCTCCGTTTGGTGGGGGGCTAATACGCCGAGTTCTCACCAAGTAATAGAATGAGAAACCGACGCTGTCGGGATCTCGGCCGGTACCCCCTAGAGTACGCCGCTTTGAAGGGGGAGCATCATCGCAAAAGTGGCAGATTGTGCCCTTGATTTTGGTGCGAACATTGGGGGGTGGTGGTGGGGGTGGGAGGGTGGGGGGGGTGGAGGGGGTGGGCGTGTTGGGGGGATAGGGGTGAGAGGGTTGGGGTGGGGTGAGAGGGTCGGGTGGGGGTGGGGGTGGGAGGGGGTGGGCGGGTTGGGGGGATGGGGTGAGAGGGTTGGGGTGGGGTGAGAGGGTCGGGTGGGGGTGGGGGGTGGGGCTTCTTGGAGGCAAACTTGTGTCGGCCTAAAGAAGGAGCTGTGGGCAGGGATGGCCATCCCTTCAGCCGCAATGATCCCCAGGCATATTCACCCTGTAGTAGCACGGCCTACTGCCCTCAACCATCCTGAATCTTCATTTTTACTTTGCTGTTCCAGTAAGCCTCTGTTTTGAGGCCCTGAGGTTTCTCGGCTGCCTCCAGTAGAATCACAGGGCAGGTGTCACTACCAAGAGGTACCGCCTCAGGAGCAACATTTCACCCTGGTGTCGAGCGTCTGAAGCTCACAGAGAAAAAAAATTCAAGTCTTCTGTTCAGCAGGCGAACTGGAAGTGACCAGCTCCAGTGGAAAGTGCTGTCTCATCTCTTCACTTTGAAACAAAAGTTAAAAAAATGGAGGAGCAGACATTGCTCGGGAAGTCCCATTTACTTGTGTTAAACACTAGAAAGTGAAAACCTTCCAAATCCCGGATAGGGATTACAAAAGTTAACATTCGTACATAGAAGCCAAAAAGAATAGAACAGAAACAGTAAATTCAGCAAAGTAGTCTGGGTTACTGTGTGGGGAAAACCTTCACTGGAAAGAGTTACGTGGATGGTAAAAGTCTTTCTTTCTTCTCAAAATGACTGAATGATTTTCCAGGTGTTTTATTTCTGGCACACAAACCTAGACTGTGCTCACCAAATGAGACCATCCATTTCCTTTCTATTCAATTTTGGCAGGATTCAGTGTACATTTATATATTAACAGTAGGCAGTCCTGCCTCATGTTTTGCTCTCTCCCAGATTAGTGTTTTAAATCCTCAAAAGTTACACTAATAGTTATTAAATTGTTTAGTCCTTTACTTTTCTGTAGCTTAGGGGATATTGCAATGCATCCACATTTGATATGTATTCACTTGCTAATAGCCACCAGACTGATAAAACAGCTAATCCCATCCCCCATTTCATGTCAGTTCTGGAATTATTCAGCACATAAGGATGCTATAGAGTCCATCAGATCTATGTTGGCTCTTTCAAATAGCAATCCAGTTAGTCCAACTCCCTGGCTCATTCCCCAAACCTCTGCAATTTTTTATCCTTCAAAGCTTTATCAAATTCACTTTCAAAAGCGACTATTAAATGTATTTCCACCAGGCAATACAAGACAAGGGGCGCAATGCTCCCCCCCCCACGCTGGGTGGGAGAATCGCGGGGGCGCCGGGTGAGTCCCGCCAAGCCACCCCGGCACCTGTACGCAATTCTCTCCCCCCCCCCCCCCAAACCGGTGCGCCTAGATTTACGGCTGGCCGCTCGGAGAATCGTTGCTCGCCGTTTGCAACGGGTGAGCAGCGATTCTCCAGCCCAGGCCAGCCGAGCAGCCTGCCCAATGCGACGTGTTCCCACCGGCGCCAACCACACCTGGTCGCTGCCGGCGTGAACAGCTTGGGAACGCTGGGTGTGGGGGGGCCTGTGAGGGGGGGAATCCAGCACCGGGGGGGCGCACAAAAGTGTTTTGGCCCGCGATCGGTGCCCACCGATCGGCAGGCCGGCGTCTCTGACGGACGCGCTCCTTTCCCCCTGCAAGATCACTCCGACATTTCCTCCGCGGGGAGGACGGCAACTGGGCATGCGCAGTGATGTCATTTACGCGGCACCGCTTTTACGCGGCTCCAAGGCCAGGCGCGCGTAAATGATGCGGCATCGCTCCTAATCCCCCCGGGGGTGGGAAAATAGGGGGCGAGGAGCGGCCTCCGACGCCGGAGTGAAACACTCCGGTTTTCACTCCGGCGTCAGTACTTAGGGCGGAATTCTCCGCTCCCGCGATAAATCGGGAAGGCCGCCGTGAAATCGGCCGGGTTTCACGACGGCCTCGGAGGCCGCTCCTCACACCTTATTCACCCCCACCCGTGGGGCTAGGAGCGGCGCTCCGTAATGCTCGGCCGCCAGGCCTTGACGCTTGCGCCAAGGCGGCGCACTGAGAATGACGCGACGGCAGCGCCTAAGTGACGTCAGCCGCGCATGCGCAGGTTGGCCGGCTCCAACCCGCGCATGCGCGGCTGATGTCATGACGGCTGACGGCTCCAACCCGGTCGACCGGCCCTCCCGCGATTCTCCCACCCGGCGTGGGGAGCGGAGAATCGCGCCCTTAGTCTACCGTTGGGAGAATCCCGCCCAAAATTTGGTAAAGGCAGAACATACAACAAAGATTAGTTTGAGACAGATCAGCGGAGATGATAAGTATGATTCAGCAACCCTGTTGTGCCCAGTGCAGATCCAGGTGCAACGGGCGAATCGCACCCAAGCCCCAAATCAGACTCTGCATGAGGCGCCAGGCCGATTGTGAGTCACCCAACTCGTTCGCCCGACGTGATCTGGATCTCACCGAATGAGGGCGAGATGAGGGCGAGATCCAGGTCTGAATATTTGAATGATTCTATTGGCTCAATTAAATACCCGTGCCCCAACGACTGCGCCTGGGAGACTCACCAGGGTGCTGTTTAGTACTGTCCACACAAACATAGATCAGGGGTAATGGCACTTGGGGGGTCTCTTGGGCCATTGGAGATGCCCAGCTGGTTGGAGACAGGGCAGGATTGTACCCTGACTCTTGGCATCTGAGTACCGTGGCAGTGCCACCCAGGTTCGGCCCGACCCTGTCCAAGGGTGAGATCCTTGTTTTAATATTTTTGAGGGACACCCTTTTTAAACGGTGCCGGGGTGTCTTGAAGGACGAGGTTCCTGGCAGGGAAGACTCATTCAGAGCTTGCCCACCAGTGTGATGTCATGGGATTCGCCTGCAGAAAATTTTTAAACCAAGTTTTTTTTTTAAATGAAGGGAAAAGCCAGCTGTAGAGCTGGAGGACAACATCCCACTCTTCTCACCTGAGCTGACACTTAATTAAAAAATGAGATATTTGAAGCCTTTGATTTTGGATTCACTATGACATCTCATACACGACCAGGTCCTCCTGTTCCCCTGCACTTCTCAGTACCCTACCATTTACTGTGGATTCCCTTGTTTTCTTAGCCTTCCCCAAATTACATTACCTCACAATTCTCCAGACTGAACTCCATTTGCCACTGTTCGACCCACCTGCAATCCACAGTATCAACCTCACATGAGCAATTTTTGTGACATCTGAAAGCTTCTCAGTCATATCCCCATACAGTTAACGCTTTAGGATATTCACAGAGGTATCCACTTACAAATGGCATAGTGACATGTTCCCTATCCAATCATGGGTGGCAGGCTGCCTCTTGAAGCTGGAAGGCCAATTAGCAGCCTACCAGCCTGAGAGTAAGCAACAGAGGACATTTCAACTTGGAAGTGCCCTCACCAAACGTTTTAGAAATTTTAATTGAAAGAAAGATACAACAGCCAGACCACTCTGTGGGGAAAATCCTTGAAATGTGGTTAACAGGCCTCTGATTGACTTCCTTGCAGGCCCCGAACCCACCCCCCCCCCCCTTTAAAAATAACCAACGATAGGAATGGTTCAGAAAACCCGTGCACCAGCCAGTTCACGTACTTTTGGACTCGATCTGCCTTTGTGCCTGCCTTTGGCAGAGCCGAAAAACACAGCTCAATATTGCTGTCCAGCCAAAATAGCATGTGTACTTGTGTACATGTGCAATGGTCTGGGTAATTTATACCATTGGTAAGCCTACACATAGCAGTTTCCCTAAGATTTTGGGGCAGCACGGTAGCATGGTGGTTAGCATAAATGCTTCACAGCTCCAGGGTCCCAGGTTCGATTCCCGGCTGGGTCACTGTCTGTGCGGAGTCTGCACGTCCTCCCCGTGTGTGCGTGGGTTTCCTCCGGGTGCTCAGGTTCCCTCCCACAGTCCAAAGATGTGTGGGTTAGGTGGATTGGCCATGCTAAATTGCCCGTAGTGTCCTAAAAAGTAAGGTTAGGGGGGGTTGTTTGGTTACGGGTATAGGGTGGATACGTGGGTTTGAGTAGGGTGATCATTGCTCGGCACAACATCGAGGGCCGAAGGGCCTGTTCTGTGCTGTACTGTTCTATGTTCTATGTTCTATTTTTCTCCTCAGGTCTTCCAAAGCATACACACAACCTCGGGCCGAGCTGTCACGCTGATCTTTTTTACTGTCTGCAATGCCAATGGCAGCTCTCTCCATAAGAGACTCATTTAAGGGCATGTTCTCATTGCTAATCATTAAAGGAGTTACGATTGATTAATCCCTTGGCCACACATCCCAGTTTCTGCTCTTTTTTGCTTTGGCAGCCAGTGTTAAGCTCCATGCAGTCTTTTTCTGAAGGCGCTGAAACAAATTTTTAGTGTCACAGCCTTCATAAAAGTAGCTTAAAATTGTTCAGCCACGTTAAATTTTAAACACTACACTATCAGCAGTTCTTAGCACTGCTGAATGTCATTCCCTTACCTCCCAGAGCCAGGCTCAGGGGTACAGGTGTGTATATGTTATATTGGTTGATCACATGAAGCCGTCTGATAATGACATTTAGCCAAAAGGATGTTTTGAAAGCTCACTGCGCGCATTACTACACTTAACCAATTAATCAATAATTCTTATAAAAATACCTAAAGTCTTTAGTCCTTGGCTGTCCAGTAACCACAGTCACCAAGTTGGTAAATTTAAACACAATTGCTGTTTATTTATAACAAGAATATGAAATACACAGTAAATACAACTGTTTAATGACAAAAACTAACACCTGACTTCCCTATAACTGGCCCACCCTCTACCCACACACACAAGACAGACAAACACAGAGGGATGGAAAGGGGTAAAAATAAGATTAAAGGTCAAAAGATAAGTCTTTGCTTCAAGTGGTGGTTTGTAGAATGCTTTCTTCACAGCGTGCTTACAGAACAGAGAACGTACAGTGCAGGAGGCTATTCGGCCCATCAAGTCTGCACCGACCCACTTAAGCCCTCACTTCCACTCTATCCTTGTAACCCAATAACCTCTTCTAACCCTTTTGGACACTAAGGGCAATTTAGCATGGCCAATCCACCTAACCTGCATGTCTTTGGACTGTGGGAGGAAACCGGAGCACCCGGAGGAAACCCACGCAGACACAGGGAGAGCGTGCAGACTCTGCGCAGACAATGACCCAGTGGGGAATCGAACCTGGGACCCTGGCACTGTGAAGTCATAGTGCCAGCCACTGTACTACCATGCTGCCCTGATTATGGATTAAAGCCTCTTGTTTACAGCCTGCAATAATCTTCTTTTCAGTTTAGCAATATTATTAATCACAGCTTCTCCTGGAGAGGCCGCTTGCTTCAAAATAAACTTTACTTCCAGGCCTCTGCCCTTTTCTGGAGTGCGAATGATCAGATTATGAACCTTTCCTGAACAGCCTGTAACGGTTCTCCTGTAACGAGGTTCATCCAGGCTTCCTGCCCGTTCAGAAACACAGACTTCCTGGAGGAAAATGGAGTGGAAATACAGTGGGTCTTCTCTCTTAGCTGCCGAACCAAAATTGAAAGCTCTCCTTAAGTCTCTAACACATTTCAGTGGGAGCAGATCCAATCGCCACCTGTTACTGGGCAGAGCACAGCATTTTGGACTAATCCATTGACCGTCAGCCAAATCAATCAAACCGAGACTCGACCAATCTCTGTCATTGGTGCCGGTCAGTCCAAACCAGCACAGGCTTCGGCTCGAATTAAAGGCACAGGCCACTTCCTTAAGGACACATGTCCATAAATCACCCGTGGATCAAAAACTGTACCAGCAATAAATAAAAGAAAGGGGAACGAAGGGAATAAACAGGAACAAACAGGAAGACCCTTACATTGAGAAGGAATTTTGTGAAAAAAATAAGAATCAAAAATTGTTTTAAGGCTTTGAGGCATGATTGAAGCCAAAGGTTAGCTCAGTCCTTCAATTTGGTGTGATTTTCTTCCCATATATAAGTCTACGAATATGCATAAGATCCCTGGAGTCATTGGATGAAGTAGGTAATGCAGCCAAGAAAGCATGTGGGAAACTTGGTTTTATTGGCAAGGCAGAGGATATATGAGCCTAGTCAGGCCATTGTTGGTGTACAGTTTTGGTCATCGCACTAATAGAAAAGATGTGATTGCAGTCGAGAGAGCACAGCGGGGATGTGGTCTGGACTGGAGGATTTTAGCGATGAGGAAAGATTGGATAGGCTCGGGGGTTGTTTTGTTTTGAACATAGGGGGCTGAAGGGAGATTTAATTGAAGTGTATAAAATTATAAGAGGTCTAGTAGAGTGGATAGGGAAGCCTTATTCCCTTGAGCTGTGGTGTCCTGAACCAGAGCACACAGATTTAGAGTAAGAGTTAGAAGGTATAGAGGGGATCCAATGGAAAATGTTTTCATCCACAGGATGGTAGGGATCAGGAAACCACTGCCTCAAAAGGTGGCAGAGGCAGAAACCCTCATTGCGTTTTAAAAGTACTTGGATGCACACTTGAGGTGCACTACTTCCAGGGCTACAGACCAAGAGCTGGAAAGTGGGATTAGGCTCATAGAATCATGGAATCGCTACAGTGCAAAAGGAGGCCATTCGACCAATCGAGTCTGCACCGGTCCCCCGAAAGCGCACCCTACCTTGGCCCACTCCCCACCCTCTCCCCGTCACCCCACCTAAACTTTGGAAACTAAGAGGCAATTTAGCACGGCCAATAAACCTAACCTGCATATCTTTGGACTGTGGGAGGAAACCAGAGCACCCAGAGGAAAGACACGCAGACACAGGGAGAAGTGCAAATTCCAAACAGACAGTCACCCGAGGCCGGAATTGAACCCAGGTCCCTGGAACTGTGAGGCAGCAGTGCTAACCACTCTGCCACCTCATGCCACCTTGGATAGTGTCCAAATTTACCATAGTTTGCAGCCACAGCTACCCTGAGATTCTCTGCGTGTACTCCTTTTCACAGACAAAGGATATAACATTGTGCAGCCCTGCCAGAAGTCTACGTCCTCCATGTTTCACCACTTCAGCAGGGATTCCATCTGCTCCAGAGGCATTGTTGTTGTTCAGCTGTCGAATGACTTTTTCAACTTTGCTCCAGGCTGGGGTGACACTGAGATTAATGGACAGGGTATTGGCGTATGGAATTAAGTCGAAGAGGGCAGCACGGTAGCATGGTGGTTAGCATAAATGCTTCACAGCTCCAGGGTCCCAGGTTCGATTCCCGGCTGGGTCACTGTCTGTGCGGAGTCTGCACGTCCTCCCCGTGTGTGCGTGGGTTTCCTCCGGGTGCTCCGGTTTCCTACCACAGTCCAAGATGTGCGGGTTAGGTGGATTGGCCATGCTAAATTGCCCGTAGTGTTCTAAAAAGTAAGGTTAAGGGGGGGGGGGGGGGGTATTGGGTTACGGGTATAGGGTGGATACGTGGGTTTGAGTAGGGTGATCATGGCTCGGCACAACATCGAGGGCTGAAGGGCCTGTTCTGTGCTGTACTGTTCTATGTTCTATGTTCTATGGAGTCTTGGTTGAGGAGTTCCTCATCTGTTCTCTCTCCAACAAGTACTGGTTGCCTTCTTGCCCTTGATGAGCTGGTTCTACATCCTTGTCTCTCAGTGGGGTAGCCCCTGGAGTGCTTCGATCACAGATCATCTTGACAGCGCTGAAGAAACTGCAGAAGTTGTTGGTTTCTGGGAATTGTTGGATTTTCCATATTCCCTCTGCCCTCTATTTGTTCTTTATGTCAAGGGTTTTATGTTGCACTCTCAGGTGCCTGTTGGGCTGTTGTTTTTCTCTTGAGCGGTGGTGGAGTGTCCAGTATGTAAAAGCTTTGCACTTATGTTCAATTAGGTTCTGTATCTCTTGGCTGTTTGTGTCAAACCGGCCATGGTGTTTCCAGTTCGAGGGATGAAGGATCTCCTTGCAGGTGCTTGTTATGGTGGACTTTTGAGTTGACCAGGCATCCTGGACACAATTTTCTGGCCACATTGCTTTTGTTGTCTCTGTTATTTGGGGACCAGGCTGATGGAGATGGTAGGTCCGATAAGGCAGTGATCAGTCCTGCAGTCATCAGTACCTGCCATGGAGAGGGTATTATGGATATTTCTGCAGTCTCTTACTCAAACAATGATGTAGTCAAACTGGTGCCAATGTTTGGACCATGGGTGTTGCCATGAGGTCTTGTCTCAATTGTGAAAATGTGCATTGGTTATGACAAGGTTGTGTTTTAGAGATCTTGCCAGCACGAGGACTGGTTGGAGTTTGGATTTGGATTTGTTTATTGTCACGTGTACCAGGGTGCAGTGCAACATATTTTTCTATAAGCAGCTCAAACAGTTCATTTAGTACGTGGAAGGAAAATAAAATAAAAAGAAAATACATAAAAGGGCAACACAAGATCCACAATGTAAATACATAGACACCAGCATCGGGTGCAGCATACAGGCGTGTAGCTTTAATCAGGTCAGTCCACAAGAGGGTCATTTAGGCGTCTGGTAACAGCGGGGTGTTGGAACCAACAATTCTACGGACACGTGCTTGTAGGATTAGAATAGCGGTTTTAATATACTTACAACAGAGCCAGCCTGTTAGCCGTTGAACTTTCGGTGAACTGGCCGGCTGACCCTGTGGCACTGATCTTTATACAGCAGCTCCCGGGGGAGGAGTCCTGGGTGGAGCCAAGGGAGGAGCCCCGTACAACTCTCAAGCATTCCCAGAGTTACTCTCCCTGGAGGTCAGATAGTGCAACTGCACTTACAATATAGACACATGTATATACAGGTTATAATCCGGTGTGAATCACATTCACCACATTCACCCCCTGTGAAAAAAGTCGAGTCCAGAGGGGGTGGTGGCTCACAGAGTTAGTCTGTCCGGTGGACGAATTGTTCTTTTCGATCTGCGGAGCACCGGGGTTGCAGCCTCTTGCGGTGGCTGGGTGGGTGTTGAGAGCTGGGGTACGATGGCAGACTCCGGGGCGGGTCTCGTCCGAACTTTATGCACCTCTGGCTCGACCGGAGACTGGAGGCACTGGGGGCGGGCTGGTTCTGGTGCGTGGAACCGGTAGGGTGAACTTGCGGGATCGGGGGCGAGGGGGCGGCAGCATAGGGAACAGTGTAAGGGGTTCCTCAATGGGGGAGCGGGGGGGCTGGATCCAGCGGGTGCCAGGTCCCGAAGGGATACTGTGTCCTGGTGACCGTCTGGGAACTCCACGAATGCGTACTGGGGGTTGGAATGGAGGAGGTGCACCTTTTCAACAAGGGGGTCAGTTTTGTGCCCCCTGACGTGCTTCCTCAGGAGGAGCGGGCCTGGTGTCCTCAGCCACGCCGGAAGTGAGACTCCCGTGGTAGTGCCCCTAGTAAAAATGAAGAGTCGCTCGTGAGGGGTTTGATTTGTAGGAGGGATCTGATAGCGTGGATCGCGTCTGTGAGGACTTCTTGCCATTGGGAGACTTGGAGTTTTCTAGACCGGAGGGTCAGCAGGACGGTCTTCCAGACCGTCGCGTTCTCCCTCTCCACCTGTCCGTTCCCCCTGGGGTTGTAGCTGGTAGTCCTGCTCGAGGCGATGCCCTTGTCGAGCAGGTACTGACGCAGCTCGTCGCTCATAAAGGACGAACCCCGGTCGCTGTGCACGTAGCTGGGGAAACCGAACAGGGTGAGGACACTATGCAGGGCCCTAATGACTGTGTGGGAGGTCATATCAGGGCATGGAATGGCAAAGGGGAATCGGGAGAACTCGTCGATGATGTGGAGGAAATAGATGTTCTTGTTAGTGGAGGGGAGTGGCCCTTTGAAATCGATTGCAAGGCGTTCAAGGGGCCTAGAAGCCTTGACCAGGTGGGCCCTGTCTGGTCTATAGAAGTGCGGTTTGCACTCTGCACAGATCGGGCAATCCCTGGTGACCGCTTTTACCTCCTCGTTGGAGAAAGGCAGGTTTCGGGCTCTGATGTAGTGGGCGAGCCGGGTGACCCCTGGATGGCAGAGGTCCACGTGGATGGCTTTCAGAAGGCTGATCTGCGCGCTGGCGCATGTCCCGCGGGATAGGGCATCTGAGGGCTCATTGAGCTTCCCCGGTCAATATTTAATATCGTAACTATAGGTGGAGAGTTCAATCCTCCACCGAAAGATTTTATCATTTTTTATTTTGCCCCTTTGCGAGTCGTCAAACATAAAGGCAACCAATCGTTGGTCGGTGATGAAGCTGAACCTCCTACCTGCGAGGTAGTGCCTCCAGTGACGAACAGCGTCCACGATGGCTTGCGCTTCCTTCTCGAATAAGGAGTGTCGGAGTTCTGAAGCGGATAGGGTACGGGAGAAAAATGCAATGGGCCTCCCTGCCTGATTTAAAATGGCTGCTAGAGCTATCTCTGAGGCGTCGCTCTCAACCTGAAAGGGAGTGGATTCATCCACTGCCCGCATGGCTGCTTTGGCGATGTCCTCCTTGGTGCAGTGAAGGCCTGGCGCGCCTCAGCAGTCAGGGGAAATCGTGTGGCCTTAAAGAGTGGGTGGGCTTTGTCCGCATATTGAGGGACCCAGTGGGCGTAGTATGAAAAGAACCCCAAGCACCGTTTGAGGGCCTTGGGGCAATGAGGGAGGGGGAGTCTTGGGGCAATGAGGGAGGGAGGCAGCGGTCCGGGTCTGGGCCCACGACCCACGACGTAGCCGAGGATGGCCAGTCTGTTTGTGCGGAAAACACATTTCTCCTTGTTATAAGTGAGATTTAGGGCGCGATTCTCCGCCCCCCACGACGGGTCGGAGAATAGCAGGAGGGCCTTCCCGACATTTTTCCCGACCTCCCGCTATTCTCCCCCCCACGCCCGTCCCCCGACACGAATCGCTGCTCGCCGTTTTTTTATGGCGAGCAGCGATTCTACCCTAGCCGATGGGCCGATTTCCCAGGCCTTTACGGCCGTTTTCACGAACAGCAACACACCTGCTCTCACCGTTCGTGAAAACTGCCGCAAAGTGCCGTTCTGGGTAACCATGGCACCGATTGGCACGGCCGCACCACGGCCGTGCCAAGGGTGCCATGGGCCCGTGATCAGTGGGCACGATCGCGGGCAGCGGGTCCGAACCCCGCGCACTCTTTGTTCCTCCGCCGCCCCGCTGGATCAGTCCGCGGGGCGGCTGAGGGGCATAACGGGCCGCGCATGCGCGGGTTTCACGCATATGCGTGATGACATCATCCGCGCCTGCGCGGCTGTCGTCATCGTGCGCGTCAGCCGCCGTTAACTTTGGCGCGCGGGCTTAGCGAATTTCGCTAAGCCTGCGATGCCGAGGTTCACGGGGCCCCGCTGCTAGCCCCGACCGGGGAGCAGAATCGGGTCCTGGGAGGGGGCGCGGAGGCTGCCGGGAAACACGGCCGGTTTCACGGCAGCCTTCACGACTCTCCGCATTTGCGGAGAATCGCGCCCTTAATTTCTGTGCCGTTTGGAGAAAACGGTGGAGGTTGGCGTCGTGGTCCTGCTGGTCATAGCCGCGGATGGTAACATTGTCCAGATACGGAAACGTGGCCCGCAGCCCGTACTGGTCTACCATTCGGTCCATTGCTCGTTGGAACACCGAAACCCCGTTAGTGACGCCGAAGGGAACCCGGAGGAAATGGAAGAGGCGGCCATCGGCCTCGAACGCCGTGTAGTGGCGGTCCTCCGGGCGGATTGGGAGCTGGTGGTATGCAGAATTCAGATCCACTGTGGAAAATAGCCGATATTGGGCGATCTGATTAACCATGTCTGCAATTCTGGGGAGGGGATACGCGTCTAGGAGCGTAAAGTGATTTATGGTCTGACTATAGTCGACAACCTTGCGAAATCTTTCCCCGGTCTGAACGACCACCACCTGAGCTCTCCAGGGACTATTACTGGCCTCTATGATCCCCTCACTGAGCAGCCGTCGGACCTCCGATCGGATAAAGACCCTATCCTGTAGGCTGTATCGCCTGCTGCGAGTAGCTACTGGCTTGCAATCTGGAGTGAGATTGGCGAAGAGAGGAGGGGGGGAGATGCGCAGCGTGGCTAGGCTGCAGATAGTGAGTGGGGGCAGGGGCCCGCCGAAGCTGAGGGTGAGGCTCTTGAGGTTGCACTGGAAATCCAAGCCTAATAAGAGTGGCGCGCAGAGGTCGGGCAGGACGTAAAGTTTAAATTTAGAATAACTAGCGCCTCGAATTGTGAGCGTAGCGACGGTGCGTCCTTGGATTTGGACTTTGTGGGAGCCCGACGTGAGGGCGATAGTTTGGCTCACCGGAAAAATAGAAAGCGAACAGCGTCTTACCAGCTCTGGATGTATAAAGCTCTCGGTGCTCCCGGAGTCAAAGAGGCATGGCGTGCTGTACCCGTTGATCTGGACCTCCACCATCGAACTTCGTAGGTGCTTGGGGCGGGATTGATCCAGGGTGACCGCGTTGAGTTGCGGGCCGCGTGATGAGTGCCCGAGGAAGTCGTACTCTTCAGATGAGCTTTCTGAGCATGCCGATGCAGATAGGGCCCGTGGATCGCACGTGGTGAGCAGCGAGGAAGATGGCGGCCCCCATGAGTCGCAGATGGCCGGCCGCATGGTGGGGGTTTGCCAAGGAGGCGGCCCCCATGGATCGCACGTGGCGGGAGGGTGCAGAGTCGGGGCGTAGGCCGCAGCGTTTCGGGCCCCACAGGCCCGCTGGTGTTGGGAGCGATTTGTTCTCTCTGCAGGGGAGTTACAAACTGGGGCCCTTTTCGTGAGGCACACTCTGGCATAGTGGCCTTTCTTCCCGCAGCTTCTGCAGGTCGCGGATCGGGCTGGGCAGTGCTGCCGTGGGTGCTGGCTTTGGCCACAGAAATGGCAGGCTGGGGCAGCTGAGTAGCTGGCTGGAGCAGCTGAGTAGTTGGCTGGGGCAGCAGAGTAACTGGCTTTGGCAGCACGGTAGCTGTGGGGCCGTGCGGCACAGGCCTGGGGGGGACTGTTGGTCGGGGGTCCACGATGGTGTCGCGGGGTCCGCGGGAAACGACGTGAGGCTGCGGAAGGAAACTTCCATAGTGGTAGCAGCCTCCACAGTAGTGTCTAAATCCTGGGCCCCCTTTTCTAGCAGTCTTTGGCGCACATAGTTAGACCTAAGGCCCGCTACGAAAACGACCCGCACAGCAAGCTCCCTATGCTCAGCCGCGGTAACGGCTTGATAATTACAGTCATTGGAAAGATTGTTCAATTCCCTTACAAATTCAGCAAGCGTTTCTGTAGGCCGCTGACGGCGAGTCGTAAACACGTGGCGTGCATAAACCTCGTTAATGGGCCTAACATACATTTTGTCCTGTATTGCCAGCGCTGCGGTGTAAGAACCGGCCGGATTCAGCTGTGTGGAGATTCTGTGGCTTACCCTCGCATGCAGTAGGCTGGGTTTTTGTTCCTCCGTTGTTCCAGCGGTGCTGGCTTCTGCCAGGCAGGCTTTAAAACATCTCAGCCAGTGGGTAAAAATTTCCTTAGCCTCTGCATCCTGTGGGTCGAGTTCTAGGCTTGAGGGCTGCTTCCATGATTTCTTCGACAGTTTCCTAAGTATATTAAATTGTTGGAACCAACAATTCTACGGACACGTGCTTGTAGCGGTTTTAATATACTTTAATATACTTACAACAGAGCCAGCCTGTTAGCCGTTGAACTTTCGGTGAACTGGCCGGCTGACCCTGTGGCACTGATCTTGATACAGCAGCTCCCGGGAGAGGAGTCCTGGGCGGAGCCAAGGGAGGAGCCCCGTACAACTCTCAAGCATTCCCAGAGCTACTCCCCCTGGAGGTCAAATAGTGCAACTGCACTTACAATATAGACACATGTATATACAGGTTATAATCCGGTGTGAATCACATTCACCACACGGGGAAGAAGCTGTTTTTGAGTCTGTTCGTGCGTGTTCTCAGACTTTTGTATCTCCTACCCGATGGAAGAAGGTGGAAGAATGAGTAAGCCAGGTGGGAGGGAACTTTGATTATGCTGCCTGCTTTCCCCAGGCAGTGGGAGGTGTAGACAGAGTCAATGGATGAGAGGCATGTTCGTGTGATGGACTGGGCGGTGCTCACGACTCTCTGAGGTTTCTTGCGGTCTTGGGCCGAGCAGGCTGTGATGCATGCAGATAGGATGCTTTCCATGGTGTATTTGTAAAAGTTGGTAAGAGCCAGCGTGGACATGCCGAGGAAGTATAGGTGTTGTTGTGCTTTCTTGGTGGTAGTGTCGACGTGGGTGGACCAGGACAGATTTTTGGTGATGTGCAATCCTAGAAATTTGAAGGTGTTAACCATCTCCACCTCGGCTCCATTGATGCTGACAGGGGTGTGTACAGTACTTTGCTTCCTGAAGTCAATGATCAGCTCTTTAGTTTTGCTGGCATTGTTGCCGTTGCACCACTCTAATAGGTTCCCTATCTCCCTCCTGTTTGCTTTTTATATTCCTTCCCTGACAACCACACCCTTCCGAAGATTTGTGTCATTCCAAAGCCTGATTCTGCTATCTCTAAGGGGGATCAGTTTGTCACTTGCTGGGACTCAGGTTAGGAATTGTTCAGGGTCAGGGTGGAATCCTTTGCCTACTGTCTGAAGTGTAGGATTAGAAGTGCTGATGACAGTGGCTTGCTGATTCCTTGTTAACTACGCAGTCGTGCGTACCTTGGTTAATTTAGAGAGGGAGTTGCTGAAGTGCCAGGCAAGCTAATTTTTATAGAGAATGAGGAGTAGTTCCTCTTCTGGAAGGCCCATCCAGAAAAAAGGGGCACCCACCTTGTTCTTTCAGTTCCATCTCTGCTGCATTTCATGTCTCACTTAGTGTCAATGTTGAGGCACCTGAGTTCCAGAGCTATGATGGTGGTGCAGTGCTCAGGTCTGTCACTGTGGGATTGGATTTGTCCTGACGTTCCAGGCCCCAAACATCATTTTGACAAGTGGGACATGCTTGTGTGTGATTTTGCTTTTATGTGGCATGGTGGTTGCATGCCGACTACCACACAGTCTCGGCAGAGAAAGGCTTTGGTCCAATTGCAAGGGTTGTCCAAGACCACTGGGGGGCAGGTTCTGCTGTGAAACATTAGCACAGTCTGTGCATGATCATATACCAGCATGTAATTAGTCACAGGGGCACTGGTTACTTCAATGCCCCCACATTCATCCGTCCCACATCTTGATTCTTCACTGCAATACCCCCTCAGCCTCCCAGCTTCTTGCAGTAGTTGTCTACTATGCCCATCCCACTGACCCATCTCCCAGACCTTTGCTCCCTCCCACTGAACTCTCCCGTTCCTCATAGCAGCCCTCCAAAGAGTCTTCCCCACCCTCAGCTCTTCATTCTTGAACGGAGGCCCATGCTGCACTCCAACCTGCCTTTTCCTCCACTCTCCTGCTCTCCATGTGTTCCTGCCTCCTGTTGTTAGCTGCTCCCCAAAATGATGGGTGCCAAAGGGATCATTCAACCCTTCTAGGGGCAGGACTCGCCACTGTCACCAGTTCTCTGGAGGCCAAGGGTACTTTGACAGACCCAAGGGCACGGTATTTTCACCTGACCACGAGGTTGCGGGCTCACAGCTGGCTCCAGCTGGTCTTCCTCCCATTGCTCGCTCTCCAATGCCTGCTCTCCTCTCGTTTATCAACCCACAATCCATGTCCCAATAAAATACCAGCTCATTACTAGATCCTCTGAACAAAACTAAAATCATAGCAGAACATCACCCAATAAGATCCTTGGAGTCTCCTTCCTGTCAGCCACAGGGAAAATAATTGAGCTTTAGTACCAATGACATTTTTGTGTGCATTCAATCAAAAACTGAGCTCCAGATCATTGTCCATTCCTTCTCCGATGCATACCGTGGGCAGCACGGTAGCATTGTGGATAGCACAATTGCTTCACAGCTGCAGGGTCCCAGGTTCGATTCCGGCTTGGGTCACTGTCTGTGCGGAGTCTGCACATCCTCCCCGTGTCTGCGTGGGTTTCCTCCGGGTGCTCCGGTTTCCTCCCACAGTCCAAAGATGTGCAGGTTAGGTGGATTGGCCATGATAAATTGCCCTTAGTGTCCAAAATTGCCCTTAGTGTTGGGTGGGGTTACTGGGTTATTGGGATAGGGGGAGGTGTTGACCTTGGGTAGTGTGCTCTTTCCAAGAGCCGGTGCAGACTCGATGGGCCAAATGGCCTCCTTCTGCACTGTAAATTCTATGATATGGTATTAGAAAAGGAGCTTTTCACTAATCACCCAGAAACTAACATCCTCTTCCAATCCACCACAAGAGCACAATACTCCCCAACGATTTAATCAATAGCGAGATGCTAGAAAATATAGACCATTTTCGATATAGAATCATGGAATCATACAATGCCTACAGCGCAGAAGGAGGCCATTCAGCCCATTGAGTCTGCACCGACTCTCCGAAGGAATACCTTGCCCAGGCCCACTCCTTACACCATCCCCACAATCCCACCTAACGTTTTGAACACTAGGGGGCAATTTAATATCGCCAATCCACGTTACCCGCACATATTTGAACTGTGGGACGAAACCAGAGCAACCACATCTCCCCAGATATGGGGCGGGATTCTCCCCCACACGGCGGGGCGGGACGACTCGGTGGGATGGAGTGGCGTGAACCACTCCGGCGTCGGGCCGCCCCAAAGGTGCGGAATCCTCCGCACCTTTCGGGGCCAAGCCCTCACCTTTAGGGGTTAGGCCCATGCCGGAGTGGTTGGCGCGTCGCCGGCCGGCGGGAAAGGCCTTTGGCGCCACACCAGCCTGGGCCGAAGGGACTCCGCCGGCAAGCGGACGTCCGCGCATGCGCGGGAGCATCAGTGGCTGCTGACGACATCCCCGCGCATGCGTCGGCCATCGCGGAGGCTGACACGGCCGACACGGAGGGGAAAGAGTGCCCCCACGGCACAGGCCCGCCCGCGGATCGGTGGGCCCCCATCGCAGGCCAGGCCACCGTGGGGGCACCCCCTGGGGCCAGATCACTCCGCGCCCCCCCCCAGGACCCTGGAGCCCACCCGCACTGCCTGGTCCCGCTGGTAAGGGAGATGGTTTAATTCACACCGGCGGGAACAGCATTACAGCAGCGGTTCTTTGGCCCGTCGCGGGCCGGAAAATCGCCGGGGTGGGGCTCGCCGACCGGTGCAGCGCGATTCCCGCCCCCGCCGAATCTCCAGTGCTGGAGACTTCGGCGGCCGGCGGGGGCGGGATTCACGCCGCCCCCGGCGAATCTCCGACCCGACGGGGGTCAGAGAATCACGCCCACGGTGAGAAAGTTCAAACTCAACACAGTCACCCAAGGTCGGAATAGAACCGAGGTCCCTGGCACTGTGAAGCAGCAGTACTAACCGCTGCGATACCGTGACACCCTTGGGTGCCTTCTCTCGACAGACAAGGTGCAGACCGTACCCAACCAGTCTGTACTTGCAAATTGAAAAACATCGGGCAGGATTCACCGAGTCCGCGGTGGGTCAGAGAATCGCCGGGGGGGGGGGCACATGAATTCCGCCACGACGCTCCAACACCGGGCCGCCGAATCTCCGGCCAATTGCGCCGGCACAGAAACCGCGGCGCCGGTCGGGGGTCGTTGAAAGTGGCTCCCGCGACGATTCTCCGCGCTCGATGGGCCAAGTGCCGGCATCGTTCGCCTATGGTCCTACCCGGCGGGACCTCGGCGTTCTGACTGCGGGGGCTGTCCTGGTGGGGGCGGGGGAAGCCGACTCTGGTGAGGGCCTCCTGGTGGCCAGGCCCGCGATCGGGGGCAACCGATTGGCGAGCGCTTTCATTCCGGCTGGGCCCCTGTAGAGCTCCGCCATGTTGCCTGAAATCCGGCGCGGAGATGGCTGTGGCGCCAATGTGCGGGCCGATGCCGGCCGTGTCGCGCATGCACGGTCCTGCGCCGGCTTTGTAGCGCCGGCTTTCATCGCCGGAGCAGCGCACAGCACTCTGGTGCCATGCTAGCCCCCAAGGAAGGGGAGAATGACTGGACCTGGAGGTCCGTTGACGCCAGAGTCGCTCGCGTCGGTTTTGACGCCGGTGTCAACACTTGGCTGGGATTCGGAGAATCCTGCCCATAGTGTCCAACATTAGATGTGATTCTCCAGTTGGACAACGTTTACTAAATAATCCTCAGCTAAGAATGGCCCGTGTCTCACTGACAGCTGATATTGGCTCAAAATCAGCCCCATTGGATATTTTAAAAGCAGTGATTGACATATTTATAAATACCAATCACACAAAGGTATATGGATATAATGTTGGAAAAAGTCATTAACGTGGATGATCAGCCAGGATCGTGTTGAATGGTGGAGCAGGCTTGATGGGCTGAATGGCCTACTACTGCTCTAATATTCCCATATTCCTTTTTCTGGTCTCTTGGACATCCCTGATTTTAACTGTTCTGCTATTATTGGCTGTGCTTTCAGCTGCTGAGCCCCTAAATTTCCTCTAGAACACCTCTTGCCTCTCTACTTTTCTCGCTTACTTAAGATGCTTTTTGTAACATACCCCTTTGACCAAGCTTTTGATAACCTGCCTTACTTGGCTCAATATCAAATGTTGCTTTAATGAAGTAACTTTATTACGTTAACCATGCTATGTAGATGCAACTGATTGTTGTAGTTGTTATGTGGCAGGCACAGCAGTTTATCATTCCAAACTCATCTCCATGTAAGAAAATCCGGACAAATGGATCAGAAGAAATACAGATAATGTTTACCATATTGTCAGTAAATTCATTGCAGGGAATGCAAAGATTAAAGTGCATCTGCACATTTCAGCTGCTCCAAATGATTAATGCAGATCAATAAGTCAGGGCTTTGTCTGTTGAATCAACTGATTTTTGTCAATGCACTCGTTCCAGTTTAAAGTTAAAAGGAATTCAGGATTGATTTCTTTGTCAGTTTGTTAAAGACTTGTGAAGTGTCAAAAACAAACTGCAAATCTGCTCAAACTTATCTTAAATATAATAATCTCTATTTTAAATTTAAAATTAAGAAAATAGAGAATTAAGTAGAAAGCACAACACCATGGGTCACTATCTGTGTGGAGTTCACACATTCCCCCCATTTCTGTGTGTGTCTCACCCCCACAACCCAAAAGATGTGCAGGGTAGGTCGATTGGCCACGCTTTCCTTAATCAGGAAAAAAAGAAATGAGTACTCTAAAATGATCTTTTAAAAAAGAAAGCACAACATACAAACAAAGATTCAGCTCAACTGGTCTATACCAATCTTCAGGTTTCACAGGAGCTTGCTCCCACCTATCTTTATCTAACCCCATCAGCATAACTTTCTATTTCTTTCTCTCTCATGTGTTTATCTAAGTAAGAAGTCTTACAACACCAGGTTAAAGTCCAACAGGTTTGATTCAAACACGAGCTTTCGGAGCACTGCTCCTACCTCAGGTGAAGGAGCTGCGCTCCGAAAGCTCATGTTTGAATCAAACCTGTTGGACTTTAACCTGGTGTTGTAAGACTTCTTACTGTGCTCACCCCAGTCCAACGCCGGCATCTCCACATCGTGTTTATCTAAAGGGAATCTACAGTGCTCCAACATCGAAAGGATTGTTCCGTTATTTTAGTCTTTAGTCTACTCTCAAAGCAGCATTAGTGCATCAGAAAGTCTCACCATTCTAGGCAAAGAGCACTGGAGAAGGAGTCAAGATTGGTCAGAGAGACCTCGGATGGGATTCTTCCGTAATCGGCGGGGCAGGCAACTCCGGCGGGACGGAGTGGCTTGAACCACTCCGGTGTCGGGCCGCCCCAAAGGTGCAGAATCCTCTGCACCTTCAGGGACTAGGCCCGACCCGGAGTGGTTTGCGCCCCGCCGGCCGGTGGGAAATGGGCTTGGCTCCACGCCAACCAGCGCCGAAGGGTCTCCGCCGGCCGGCGCACATTGGCGCATGCGTGGGAGCACCAGCGCATGCTGGTGTCATCCCCGCACATGTGCAGAGGGCTTTGTTTCCACACCGGCAATAGCGGACTGCTACAGCCGCCAGTACGGAACAATAGAGTGCCCCCCACGGCACAGGACCGCCCGCGAATCGATGGGCCCCGATCGTGGGCCAGGCCACCAAGGGGGCCAGATCCCCCCGCGCCCCCCAAGAACCCCGGAGGCCGCCCGCGCCGCCAGGTCCCGCCGGTAGGAACCTGTTCCAATTTACGCCAGCGAGACTGGCAAAAGACAGATGGGACTTCGGCCCATCGTGGGCCGGAGAATTCGGGCAACCCCAGGGCCCATTGAGTCACGACGGACTCCCCCCGGTGGGGGGGTCGGAGAATCCCGGCCCTGTGGTCAAAAGTTAAGAATTGCCTGATCAAGAGAACTTTGAAAGATTAAAGCTAATCTTTCTGCCCTTCCCTCATCTACGTCTTTTCAGGAAGGAAACCATCAGGCTCAGGAGATATATTTACCTCAAGTCCCATTATTTTCTCCGTTAATATTTTGAATTTGTATTGAATCCAGTAAGTTCTGCCCTTGAATTCTTTGCACTTTTCCTCTTATCACTGATACTGTTTCATCTTCCTCTATCATTAAAATTCATACAAAGTACAAACGAGTCATTACTTATTATCATCTGGATCTCTTTTTAAAGGTCCACATGTCCATTCACCACTCCCTTACTCTTAATACTTTTCGTCAACATTTTCAATTAGTCTTACTATGACAGCAGTCACGTATATTTTTGCCATAGGCCTCTTCCAGGCCATGTCAAGAATGTTGATAAGGATCAGCCCACCCCTGCATAACTGAGGTCACAGGTGTGCTGATGCTTAATTAAATTCAACATTGAATCTGTTAGGTTCAGGAAAGTGAGACAAATTAGGTTTTTCAAAAGACGTGCGATTCCCAGGGGAATATCAACTGCTCTCATGTGAGCATGTCATTTATTCATTTTTGACACTCTGGGCGAAATTCTCCGCAAGGCCCGACGCCGTCGTGAAACCCGGAGAGGTTCACGACGGTGTCGGAGGCCGCTCCTCGCCCCCTATTCCCCCCCCCCCCTCCCCCCCCCCCCGCGGGGGGCTAGGAGGGCCATGCCGTAAATCTCGGCCGCGGGGCCTTGTCGCTGGCGTCTCCAGGTTGGCCGGCTCCAACCCGCGCATGCGTGGCTGACGTCACGACGGCTGACGGCTCCAACCCGCGCATGCACGGTTGCCGTCTTCCCCTCTGCTGCCCCGCAAGACGTGGCGGCTTGATCTTGCGGGGCGGCGGAGGGGAAAGAGTGCGTCCCTTTGAGACGCCGGCCCGACAATCGGTGGGCACCGATCGTGAGCCAGCCTCTTCCCGAGCACGGTCGTGGTGCTCACTCCCCTCTCCGCCCCCCCACAAGCCACAAGCCAGCTTTTGGAGCCATGTTCACGCCGGCAGCGACCAGGTGTGGTTGCCGCCAGCGTGAACCGGTCGGGAATGGCAGGCTGCTCAGCCCATCTGGGTCGAAGAATCACGGGTCGCCGAGAAAAACGGCGGCCCGCGATTCTCCGAGCGGCGTGTCGCAAAACACGACACGCCATTTTGGGGGGGTGGGAAAATCGCGGGGGGTGCCAGAGCGGCCCTCCTGTGATTCTCCCACCCGGCATGGGAGCGGAGAATCGCGCCCTCTATGACTGTATGCATTAATGAACATTTTATAATGTTGATTGAGAAATAACTTTCAGCAAGGCATTGGGGAGCATATATCCCTGCTCTTCTTCGGAAAAGTGCTCTGATATCTTCTGGTTAAACTTGAGGAAACAGAGCAAAATGTTACATTTACAGAAACGGAATTCCAGACACTGGAAAGTTGGTCTTTTGTAGTGATGCAAAATAAGTGATAGTTAATCGGAAACCCATTTAATGACTTCTTCTTCCCTTTGACTTCAAACAGGAGAAAACAACAAACAGAAAATGTAAGCTTACACAGGATTTGATTTCCCAGGCTTTGGGAAGCAGGGGGCACATCAGGGCCTCTTGTACACCAGGGGCACCATTTACCAGCGCTATGTTGTTCAGTTCAACTAAATTAACTGAGATTAGTTCACATAATTCGTACAGACCCTTGCTAGTCTTTTCAGTTGCTGAATATAAATGAATTCTTATGCTGCAATGAATTTATATTGTTCCCATGTGACATTAGACTGCATTATGCTGTAATTTCCTTATTGTAAAGTCAATAAAGATTTTAATTTGAAACAAATTGCCCAAGTTAAAAGTAGATGTTGTCACCATAATCAGCTAGTTTTGACCCCGCATATTGAAGTTACTTAATGCAGCCTTTCCCTGGAAGTTTTCTGATGCTTGTTACAATTATAACCATATGAGTGGATTTTTAATACCTCACATGCATTAACACTTTCATCGTGACACCTGCCTATTGATTCCTTCAACATAAACATCCTGGGGTTACCATCGAACAGAAGCTTAACTGCGCCAATTATTCAAGAGCAGACCCGAAGCTGGGAATTCTGCAATGAGTAACTGACCTCCTGACTCTCCAAAGCCTGTCTACCATTTACAGAGCGGAAGTCGGAGGTGTGGTGGAATACTCTCCATTTTCCTGGATAGGTGTAGCTCTAACATCACTCAAGAAGTTCGACACCATCCAGGCCAAAGCAGCCTGCTTAATTGCTACCACTTCCACCACATTAACACATTGATTTGCTCCACCACCAACCTACAGCAGCAGTAGAGGACCACCTACGAGATGCACTGCAGCAACTCACCAAGGCTCCTTCAACAGCAACTTGCAAGGCCACAGCCTCTGCCACCTAGGTGGACAAGGGCAGCAGATATATGGGGACATCACCCCCTCGAGGATCCCCTCCAAGTCACTCACCATCCTGAGTTGGAAATGTTTTACTATTCCCTCACTGGCACTGGGACAAGGTCTTGGTCAAGGTCAAGGGGTTGATATTTTCAGATCGGGGTATTGTGGTGATTGCCCCCCAGCATCTTGTCACTATCATGGATGGCAATGTCTTCTCTTCTGTTGTGCTGTCAAACATGTCAATAGGCTTCCATCCTCATTTTATCAGTTTGAAAGCTTGAACGATTTAGAAAATGTTGCGTCCACTCAAGAACCACCAAAGGAAGCTGAGAGACCAGCAGGAATAAGTCAATATGAGACAGCCATCAGTTTACATCCATGCTTGGGCTGGAATTTCACCTGGCCTGTAAAGGTGTGGTAGGCAGCAAGTCGAGACCAGAAAATGTGATTGGGATGTGCTTGCATGGAAGTCTTACGTTGGGACGACACTTCTGAATTTTCTGAGTGGCAGGAAAGCTGGAAAGAAGAATTCTTACCCTGGCGCAATGGATAATCACTGAGGCACTTCAGAAAACAATTAACTGGAGGTTAACACTTCATTTTGTGTTTTCTCATTGGTGTACAGATTCACAGGCTTTCAGAGCCCTGAAAGTGGCAGCAAGAAGACAAGACGTTAATGCTGCCTCTGCCAGTCAACCATTCTTTTTCTTTTAAATTTAAAGTCCTAATTCCTTTTTTTTTGTTCCAATTAAGGGGCAATTTAGCATGGCCAATCCACCTAACCTGCACATCTTTGGGTTGAGGGGGCAAAGCCCACGCAAAAATGGGGAGAATGTGCAAACTCCACACGAACAGTGACCCCGAGCCGGGATCAAACCTGAGACCTCGGCGCCATGAAGCAGTAGTGCTAACCACTGTATGATCGTGCTGCCCCCAGTCAACCATTCTAAAGGTTATTATATAGTTCTGCTCTTGTTGTGCTAACAAAGAATGTTTACAGATTCTGCTGAGGTAAGGAAACGTTAACTTTGTTGGAACTTTACCACAGACTACATCTTACCACCAGGTTGTACAAGAGAGAGCAAGATCGTAAAACATTGCATCACTTCCTGTGGTGATGTATACTGTGTCTCATTAGAATATCACATATTTAGAATTAACCCCTGTGTTGCAGTCTCTGATCCTCCCCATTATACTACATCTGCTCCAAGTTTCTAGTGAAATCCACTGTGGTGGTTTCACTAGTCCATTCAGACAGGTCCTCAGCTTCATGGGAGGGGGAGGGGGGGGGGGTGGGGGGGGATTGGGGGTTTGAGTCCTCTCTACTGGGCAAAGGGAAATTTTGTAGATGCCTCTAGTTCACCAATCGGGTTGTCATTTGGATCTCTCAATGAACGCAGCATCTCTGGTTTGTTTGATTGTGTCGGTGACTACGTCAACTGTGTAGAAGGCTGCATGTGTGAGGCACATTTTGCACGTCTGTTCTGTCTGACCATGCCATTATCTGTTTGGATGAGGTAGGCCTATGGACACAGTGTCTGTTCAACCACTTGTCTATAATGGCTTTGGTCCAAACTACCTGCCCTGCTTGGCTGTCTGGCAGGTTATGTGTTTTGTGATGTTTCTCATAGTTCCACATCTGGCTGAAATGATACCCATCCTCTTTCGTCCAAATCAACAGTTTATACATACGGCATGGATGTGTGTGGGAGAGGATGGAGTGGAATTAGATAGAAAGATAGAAAACAGGAGCAGGAGTAGGCAATTCAACCGTTCAAACCTGCTCACCATTCTCTATGATCATGGATGTTCCTATATCTCAATACCATACTCCCACACTTTCCCCATACCTCTTGACAGTTTAAAGTCTGGAAATCTATCTATTTCCTTCTTATGTATATTCAGTGACTTGGCCTTCACAGCCCTCTGTGGTAGAGAATTTCACACGTTCACCACCTTTTGAATGAAGATGTTTCTCCTCAGTTATAAATGGTCTACCCTGTATCCTGAGACCTTGTTCTAGAACCCTCCGCAGCCAGAGAAAGCACCATCCCTGCATCCAGTCTGTCCTGCCCTGTCAGAATATTATACCTTTCAGTCAGATCCCCTCTCATCCTTCTAAATTCCAGTGAAGACAGGCCCAGTCGACCCAACCCCTTCTTATCCAGCAATCCTATTATCCCAGGAATCTGGAGCGGGATTCTCCAACCCTCCGCGCCAAAATCACGCTTGGTGCGGGGGCAGAGAATTACCAAAAATAGGCCCCCACGCCGGCACGTGATTGTCCGGCGACTGGAGAATCGCCGCCATTCGCGATCGACGCAGCGCCGGTTGGGGGCCTTTGGAAAAGGACCCCCCGGCGATTCTCCGCGCTCGACGGGCTGAGTGCCCGCCAGCGTGGTTATAATGTGGTTCCACCCGGAGGGAACTCGGAGCCGAGGCTGATGTGGCCATTATGGTGGGGGGACGTGGGGATCAGACACCGGGGGGGGCCTCGACGATGGGGCCACTGATCAACGGGCCATCTTCCTCCCCGGGGTCCCGCTGTATCGCTCTGCCCTGTGGGCGGCGCCCCGCACGGTCTGTCCAGCAGGGCCCCGCCAGCAGCCAGAGCTGTGGGACGCACACTGGAGGCCTGCTAGCCCCCGGGAGAACGGCGAATCACCCCGGACTTACGAGGAAGAAATCCAGAGTGATTCTCGCCCGGTTTCCAGCAGGCGTTGGGGCTTAGTCCTCCAAAGGGAGAATCCCTCCCTTGATGAACCTTTGCTGCACTCCCTCAGCTTTCTTCCCATTAGGACTTCACATGGTGCTAAACCATTTTGATGCGGAGTTGAATGATAGCTCAGAAGTCCAAGTTCAAAGTTATCGGTCTTCTTCAGCAATGCTTTCACTGTATGTACTCGTCTTTCATCTTAACCTTTGTTTTGAGCGTATACTGGTGAGCTGGGAGTATGGAAAAAATCTATAAACTCTTTAAAGTATTAATTGGCTGGCTGTGGTCCATTGTCCATTGTAAGGGATTCCATGTGTTATAATCTCACTGTCAATGATGTAATGACTGTTTCAGAAGTGTGATCCTGCAGTCACTTGATTTCTATTCATCTGGAGTAATTGTCCAGTATGATCAAGAACAGTTTACCTCTGTGTTTAGGGAGCTCCACCCTAAGACATTCCCATGGTCTCACTGGAAAGAATCATAGAATTTACAATGCAGAAGGAGGTCATTCGGCCCATCATGCTGACACCGGCCGTTGGAAAGAGCACCCCACTTAAGCCTCCAACCACCCCATTCCCGTAACCCAACCTAACCTTTTGGACACTAAGGGGCAATTCACCTAACCCGCATATCTTTGGACTGTGGGAGGAAGCGGGAGCACCCGAAGGAAACCCACACAGTCACGGGGAGAAAGTGCAAACTCCAGACAGACAGTCACCCGACGCCGGAATTCAACCCAGGATCCTGGAGCTGTGAGGCAGCAATGCTAACCACTGTGGCACCGACATCAATGTTTCTCTTGTCTGCTGAGGATGAATCACAGAAGTAATACAGTTTGAGATCATCTTGTTCTGGCTCAACATGTTGTGGTGCCCAAATGTCCTTGGTGCAATTGTCGCAGTATGCCAAGTCTCAGAACTCTCGGAACAACCACTGTCTCATCATAGACGTGTAAATCGTCAACTACACCGGGGTGTCCTCTCTGTTCATAGCATTGTCCCAAAAATGGGAGTGTGTGACATGTATGCTGACCATCTTCTCATGCAGTATTCTCTGACCTCAGCATTCGTCATCGGATTTCTGTGCTTCTCTGACTTTGGTTAATTGCTGAGTTGTTCCTATTGGACTCATGGTTGTTGACGATGCAAAGGTTTCTAACTCATTGATAAGGTCTGTATCACCTTGTTCAGGCTTTGCCACTGGGATACAGCATTTATTGAGTTCTGCTGCTTTCCTGGAACATACTCTGACTTTGCTACAAACTCCGTCACCCTCAGCCTGAATTGTTGTAACCGTGGAGGCATGTTTACTATCTCCTTAGAATTTGCGATCTGTCCCTCCTTTGAAGTGGAGATCAAGACTATAATCTGCAATCTTTTCACAAGCCCATGTAGCAGCTTCTTTCTTGGTCACTGTAGATCTCGAACCAGTCTCTGTTAATGAACGGGATGCGCAGTAAACTGGTTGACACTTTCCATCCGTCTGCATCAGAAAGAATAATCTCCCAGTCCCGTGGAAGGTGCATCTGCACCAATGATAGTGTGGATAGTTCTGGGTCATTGTGAGCTAAGTTAGCTGACATCAGCATCTCTTTGATTTTCTTAAGAGATATCTTTTCTGTTTCCCCCCAGCAACATGCATTATCTTGCTGTAACAGTTGACATCGTGGCTCAGTGATGACAGCAAGGTGGGGCAAGAGCTTTCCCACTTAGTTTACCATACCAATAAATCTCTGGATCTGTATGTACTCCTCTTTCATCTTAACCTTTGTTTTGAGGATACACTGGTGAGCTGGGAGTATGGAAAAAATCTATATACCGTGAACTCTTTAAAGTATTCATTGGCTGGCTGTGATCCATTGTAAGGGAATCCATGTGTTATAATCTCTGTCAATGATGTAATGACTGTTTCAGAAGTGTGATCCTGCAGTCACTTGATTTCTATTCATCTGGAGTAATTGTCCAGTATGATCAAGAACAGTTTACCTCTGTGTTTAGGGAGTTCCACCCTAAGACATTCCCATGGTCTCGATGGAAAGAATCATAGAATCATAGAATTTACAATGCAAAGGAGGCGATTCGGCCCATCAAGCCGATACCGGCCCTTGGAAAGAGCACCCCACTTAAGCCTCCACCCCATTCCCGTAACCCAACCTAACCTTTTGGACACTAAGGGGCAATTTACCTAACCTGCACATCTTTGAACTGTGGGAGGAAACGGGAGCACCCGGAGGAAACCCACGCAGACATCTAGTAATTCCTTGATTGTTCGTGCTTCTGTGGATCAAATCTGATACCAGATGCATCCACAATATGGCCAAAGAACTTTGGCAGCCGACTGTGAGAATTCACGTTTGTTGAGTGTAGATCCTGTTTCCTGTGGGTGTTGCAGCACGGCTCACAGTCTCATGTCATGTTCTGTCTCAGTGGATCCATGGATCAGGGAATCTTCCATGTGGTGTACCACCCCATCCAGTCCCACTAGGATACATGACACTGTCCTCTGGAAGGTTTCTGGTACTTCAAACAAAACCACCCAGGCAGTTATGACCAACATCGGCTTTTCATCGAGGTGGTAGCTAAGGACCCCTATTTTCATCTAGGTTTGTGAAGACTGAACTTGTTCCCAATTTTGCTCAGCTCTTGTTCACAGAAGACATGAGATGAACTTCTGGTTCAACTGCTATGTTCAGCTGTGCAAATTCTGATAGATCCATTGGGCGCACGGTGGCACAGTGGTTAGCACTGCTGTCTCACAGCGGCAGAGACTAGGGTTCGATTCCGATCTTAGGTTACTGTCTGTGTGGAGTTTGCACTTTCTTCCAGTGTCTGCGTGGGTTTCCTCCGGGTGTTCCGGTTTCCTCCCACAATTCAAAGTTGTGCAGGTTAGGTGGATTGGCCATGCTAAATTGCCGCTAGGTGGGGTTACAGGGACTTGCCGGCGGATTGGGCCTGGGTAGAGTGCACATTCAGAAGGTTGATGCAGACTCGATGGGTCGAATGGCCTCCTTCTGCACTGTAGGGATCCTATGATTGGGTTTTGGCACGGAGACCATTCCCAAGCACCAGATGTTGGTTCTGTCAGAGGTGAAATAACCCCTTTCTTAACACGGAGTCAATTTCCTTCTTTACATTTGGCAGAATGGATGAGAACCGTTCCTGGGTGTACACAGACACACTGGCCTTACATCAGGATATAGAGTGATGTGGTTTGTTGTCTTCAGCTGTTCTAGTCCTGTGAAGAGCTCAGGAAATTCAGCTCTGAAGATGTTTGGCTGATCTTCCCAGCTTCCCAGTTCCCCTATTCCAGAAATCAGATGCAAATTGGGACAGGCTTTCTTGTGTAAGAGTGAACAACTCTGATTCAGGATCACATATAAAGGGGTTGAATAATGCGCACTGCGATTGGAAGCGTTTCCCACTTCGCCCAGTGCACTTAAGTACAAGATGATGTCAGGCCCCATTTACAACATCATCACGTCAGTTTCCAGCATGCGGCAGGTCAAAACATTGGAACCCGCCCACGTTATTATTTTCATAAAGTATATTTATTAAGGTTTTACATTTCAGAGAATACAGCAACAACATTATAAAAGTAATACATCGACATAAGCAAGAGAAAAATAAGCAGCTTTGCATACCTGAGTATGGTTTAGCTCAGTTGACTGGACAGCTGGTTTGTGAGGCAGAGAGAGGCCAACAGCTTGGGTTCAATTCCTGTACTCGCTGAGGTTATTCTGAAGGTCAGACCTTCTCAACCTTGCTCCTTGCCTGAGGCATGGTGGTCCTCAGGTTAAATCACCACCAGTCACCCCTTGAAGGAGCGTGCAGCCTATGGTCATCTGGGACTATAGCGACTTTGCAGAAACAGTAGAACTGCGTCACAGATCTCTGAAGGCAGAAGGGCAGGTTAATAGGGTGGTAAAAAAGGCATATGGTACCAATCGTGGCACAGATTACAAAAGCAACAAAGTCATGTTGGAGTTATAAAGAACATTAGTGAGGCCACAGTTGGAGAACTGTGTACAGTTCTGGTCTCCACATTATAGGAAGGATGTGATTGCACTGGGGGGGGGGGGGGTGCAGAGGCATTTCACCAGGATGTTGCCTGGGATGGAACATTTTATTTATGAAAAGGAGTTGGAGAGGCATGGATTGTTTTCTCTGGACCCGAGAAGACTGAGGGGTGACCTAACATAGAACATACAGTGCAGAAGAAGGCCATTCGGCCCATCAAGTCTTACCAACCCAATTCACCCCTCACTTCCACCCTATCCCCATAACCCAATAACTCCTCCTAATCTTTTTGGTCATTAAGAGCAATTTATCACGGCCAATCCACCTAACCTGCATGTCTTTGGACTGTGGGAGGCAACCAGAGCACCTGGAGGAAACCCACGCAGACATGGGGAGAACATGCAGACTCCGCACAGACAGTGACCCAGCGGGGAATTGAACCTGGGACCCTGGCACTGTGAAGCCACAGTGCTATCCACTTGTGCTACTGTGCTGACCTGATCGAGATGTGCAAGACAATGAGGCGCATGGACAGGGTGGATAGGAAACAGCTGTTCCCTGGAGTTGAAGGGTCGGTTATGAGGGGACACAAGTTGAAGGTGAGGGGCGGGAGGTTCAGCGGGGGTTTGAGGAAAAACCTTTTTACGCAGAGGGTGGTGACGGTCTGGAACACACTGCCTGGGGGGGCGGGTGGTAGAGGAGGTTGCCTCACATCCTTTAAATTGTACTTTGCTGAGTACTTGGCATGTCATAACAATGGAAGCTATAGGCCAAGTGCTGGCAAATGGGATTAGGATCGGCAGATCAGGTGCCTTTCATGCAGCGGTGCAAACTCGATGGGCCGAAGGGCCTTTTCTGCACGGTATTTTTCTGTGATTCTGTGATATTTAGCCCCACCAGGGACGAGACAAACAGGATGAAGCCATGAAAATTATAAAATGGTGCACAACCTCCCCTGCCGTGTCAGCCTGCAATCACCACAAGAAATCAGGAAAGATTTTCTGTGCCATGTTCGGGTGTACACCAATGTACATCTCCATCAACTTTGGCAGCATCAAAGGCACCAACGGTCCACAACCACAAGGACTATAAGACATAATTACAAAAAGCCACATGTCACATAATCGACTCAATATGATTTTGCTGGAACACGATAATCGATGACGCTCATCCTCACCCACACATCTCGCCCTCCCCTGCAGGAAAAACAACACCAATAAATAATCAACAACATGATCACTCGGGAATAACATCGAGAATTATAGAAAGGTTGCAGGATAAATTGCAGGATAAAGGCATGTTGCAGGAGAAGGTAAAGGATAAGACAGGATCAGCAGCAGCCTTCAGGATCTCTGAAGGATTCCAATGATTGACGCACAAGACGCCATTACTTTCACACTCTGTCTTTCCGATGCCCAGGCTTTCCACAGCCTTGTCCCCAGCTGGGGGCAATGACTCAACCTGCTCGACCACTCCAACCCCTCACAACAAGCATCGAGAATAGGACGATATAGGAGCAGTGATCAGTGAGCACTACCGACCCCTGGCCTCGCAGACAGGATACATTGTGCTCCATCGAATCTGATGTACCCAGCCTCCAAATAAAGATTACCAAAGCACGGCAGACAATTCTCAAACTCAGTCGGGATCTCTCCTCCCACCTCACGACAGGGACCGGGCTCACTGGGCCCCATCTCCTGAACCTGTCAGGATAAACGAGACACCATGCAGCAGCACCTCGATGACACAAAGGCTGGCCTTTACCAGGTAAAGTGCTCTTTCGAGTGCAAGGCATTTTTCATGTGCCTCCATCCCTGTACCCCATAATTCTTCAACGAGAGCTTGACCAACCTGCCCCGCAGAACTAAGATCCTCAATATAGACAACATTTACAATGGCGGCATTGTCTGAACGCATACAGTACCGTCCAGGCGAGCTCACTGTGTGCAGGGCCTCAGACCAACTCTTCTAACCGTCACAAACAAATAAGGATGTCTACGGTTGATCTCAGCTCTTCGTTGCAAAGCACCAATCAGAATCCTCCAGGGACATAGCGCAAGCCACGTATCCCAAGAAAAGACAAATACGAAATGTGCACCAGGATATAATAAAGATGAGCAGAGACGGAGCTTGTGAATATGCTACCCCTCCACCCACATTATTTAAAGAACTATTTAAAAGGCAATTCAGCTAATTAGATATCCATCTCGCTGCAACAATATGCCTTCAGGGTGAGACCTACAAAAGGTGGGGAATCTGTTTTTTAAGGGAAAGCTTGTTTGGGCAGGTTTCAGAACTGCAGCTGAGACCAGGGTCTCAGTTTTGCAGTTTACACAGAAGTGGCTGCGGGAACTGTTGGTTTCAGTGTTCAGAGTGCCAGTTTGGGATATTTTTCAAGAGGAGGCATCTCCTCTCATTCAGAGGGTCTTTTGATTGTTCATTGAAGATTCTCTTGTCCATGACTCAGCGGGAAGGGATGAAACCTCTCGGAGATAGACGGGGATTGTGGTTTCATATGCAAACCAAATCTCCAATGAGGAGAGAAGGATTAGGAGGAGGAGGGGGAGGGGGTGTTGCGGGGGTTGGCGTGAGGAAGAATGGAGCACTGGGATAATCAGGATGCTGTGGTTCTTCAGGAAGGTGAGAGAGCAGCATCCCCAGACCCCGATGATCAGGAGGAGCCCCACAAACCTTCATCAGAGGTACAGATGAGCTAATACTGCCCTGAGGATATAAAGACAGCAAGCGATTCAGCTCCCAGCAACTGAGAGAGAGACTACTGTGCTGGGGGAACCTCAGGTTTTCAAGGGCGGCTGTTGACATCACTATGTGAGATGCTCACAGGGGTAACTCTAGTTGAGTCAAAAACTTACGTAATATTTAGGAAGTATTTGACTTGCACTTCTTTAACCTCCAGCGGTTACGGGCCAAGTGCTGGAATATGGGATTAGTGTAGTCAGTTCTTTGTTGACCGGCATGGACGTGATGGGCTGAATGGCCTCCTTCTATGCTGCAAACGTCTATGAGTCAATAGATTCCAGGCAGCCTGTGGAGGCATCAATGGGATAATGCAGCCTGCTGCACACCATTGCATTAAGGTGTTCACAGACGCAATATTCCGAAGGGCTGGGAATGATATCTCCCTCAGGCAGGATGTCCAAAGTCAAATGGATAGAGCCCGAGGATTTGCAATGATTGCAGCTTTTCCTGGAGTGCAGGGAGCTATTGACTGCACAGATGTAGCAGACTCCTGCTGGACAGCTCTGCACCCTTGTAAACAGAAAGGGCTTCCAATCGGCAAAATGGTCATGCAGGTGTATTGGATTGGATTTGTTTATTGTCATGTGTAACGAGGTACAGTGAAAAGTATTTTACTGCGAGCAGCTCAAACAGATCATTTAGTACATGGAAAGAAAATAAAATACATAATAGAGAAACACAAGGTACATAATGTAAATACATCGACACCGGCATAGGGTGAGGCATACAGGAGTGTAGTGTTAATGAGGTCAGTCCATATGAGAGTCGTTTAGGGGTTTGGTAACAGTGGGGAAGAAGCTGTTTTTGAATCTGTTTGTGCGTGTTCTCAGACTTCTGTGTCTCCTGCCCGATGGGAGAAGTTGGAAGAGTGAGCAAGCCGGGTGGGAGGGGTCTTTGATTATGCTGCCCGCTTTCCCAATGCAGCTGGAGATGTAGACAGAGTCAATGGATGGGAGGCAGGTTTGTGTGGTGGACTGGATGGTGCTCACGACACTCTGAAGTTTCTTGCGGTCTTGGGCTGAGCAGTTGCCATACCAGGCTGTGATGCAGCCCGATAGGATGCTTTCTATGGTACATTTGTAAAAGTTAGTAAGAGTCATTGTGGTCATGCTGAATTTCCTTACTTTCCTGAGGAAGTATAGGCGCTATTTTACTTTCTTAGAGGTCGCGTCGACGTGGGTGGACCAGGACCCAGGCAGCAATCACAAATCATCCATCTTTAGGAACTCCCGGATTCCAGACCTTTTCACTGGCCCAGGTTCCTTCGAAGGATAGCTATTGAAGGGGGTGCCAAGACCTGGGCCGGGATTCTCCCCTACCTGGCGGGGCGAGGGGTCCCGGCGGGACAGGATGGCGTGAACCACTCCGGCATCGGGCCTCCCCAAAGGTGCGGAATTCTCCACATCTTTAGGGGCTAGGCCCGTGCCAGAGTGATTTCCGCTCCGCTGGCCGGCGCGAACGGCATTTGGCGCCACGCCAGCCGGGGCCTAAAGGCCTTCGCCGGCCAGCGGAAGTCCGCGCATGCGCCGGAGTGTCAGCGGCTGCTGATGTCATACCAGCGCATGCGCAGGGGATGGTGTTTCTTCCGCCCCTGCCATGGTGAAGGCGGGGGCGGAAGAAAAAGAGTGCCCCCACGACACAGGCCCGCCCACCGATCAGTGGGCCCCGATCGTGGGCCAGGCCACCGTGGGGGCACCCCCTGGGGTCAGATCGCCCCGCATCCCCGTCCCCCCAGGACCCCGGAGCCCGTCCGCGCTGCCAATCCCGCCGGTACCAGAGGTGGTTTAAACCACGCCGGCGGGAACGGCCTGTCAGCGGCGGGACTTCGGCCCATCGTGGGCCAGAGAATCGCCGAGTGGGGCCTGCTGACCGGTGCGGCACGATACCCGCCCCCGCCAAATTTCGGGGGGCAGAGAATTTGGGACACGGCGGGGGCGGGATTGACGCCAGCCCCAGGCAATTCTCCGACCCCCCGGGAGAGTCGGAGAATTCCGCCCCTGATGTAGAACGGAGGTACAATAAGAGCCACACCAGCATCAGAGACATAGTGGAGCACACCGTCAGCCTCCTAAAAGTGCGACCCCTACACCTCTGTGGTGTTCTATGTGTTGCTTATTTAGGATGGTTGGCGTAATGTTCCACAAAGACCACAGTATAGCTTTTACTTAAACAAAGCTGTGATTTTATTTACACTACTAAACTGGGGTTTGACACTTAACCCTTCAGAATATAGAATTGATCAATAACATCTAACTACACTCATCTACTGGTATAGACTATAATCTAACCTTCTCACACTAACTGCTCTTATGACCTTCACTAGCTATCTCCTGTTTACACTCCTCCCCAAAATCTAGCATCATAACCTCAACAGATATGGAGATCCACAACATGAATCCCCCTCATGTGTGTCCCTGATGGACATAGTTTGCTGTGGACTCCGTAACATCGCCATCCAAAGAGGAAATGCCCTGGAGGATGATGAAGGTCAATCCTCTGAGGATGAGAGCGGTGATGACTTGATGGACCACGGCATTGTGCTGCTGATGGCCTGATGACTGTGACTTTGCCTCAATACCACAAAGGTTCCTATGTACACCTTGCTACTGCCACATATAAGGGGTTTGGCAAACTCTTGGCCCACGCTTGGCATGAATTCAGCAGCATCTCCTGCACACGGGAGGGTCTCACTGAATCATTACCACTAGAACTCCTCTCCCCTCGCTCCAATGCTGCAGACATCAATGCATGGAAAACCAGAAGGTGGAAGACTTGCTAATTTAAAACATTTCTGCCACCTATGAAGATTGACATAGTTGGTTGAGAATAGTTAAAATTTGAATTGACTTGCCTGGCCAGACTGGGAAATTCACAAATCTTCACTATTGATAGCAGGTGCATTCGAATGACCATCTGATGGGTCACCTGACACTGTCCCCTGTCGGCTGTTACCTTGTTTTGGGTCATCGCCTGCAGCATCAGACACTGGACATCCTGCCCTCCAGCACTCACTGGGCTGGATGACGATCTGTCTAATTTGCGGTAGCTACTATGTTATCGGGCAAGCACCAACGGCAGTCCCAGAAGTGGGAATGCTGTCGACTTCCTGGTGTGGAATCTGCCGTGGGCAGGCAACCGTATTATTCAGGCCACGTTCTCAGTGACTTCACTCTCTCTGTAATTGACATGCTTGTATTTAGTTGTCCTCAGATTTAGATTTTGATACATTCTGGCGCATGTAGCTTTTGCAAAATGGCTGAAGAGAATGTTTCTCCAATCACAGTTCAGCATCAGAAAGTCCAGAAACTGCTGTGTCAAACCTAAAGTAGGCCTTATTTAGCTTTCTCTTGGTTCCCGGATTTCTCCGAGGGAAGACATTTCAGTGTCATTGATACCTTCCACTTCATAGATCCTGCCACCTTTCAAAGGCTTTTCTTTTTTGCTTCTGTTGTATGTGCTTCTTGCTGCAACACACAGCCAGAAGTGACTCTTTTCTCGACAATCTTTGCACCCGTGTTTTCCTGCTAAATCAATCCTGGATAACCGACAGTGTCCAGGTCTTTCTGTATTTGCATGTGAACTGGGTGATGCACGATCAATTGTACAAAGACTCAGATTGGTACAACTGTGGCTTTATTACAGTCAGATGTGTGGCCTCCTACTGCAGCTGGCGAAATGGCAGATCTGAGGAGGACACGCATATTTATACGGCTCCTTGTGGGTGGAGCCAGCTGGCAGGGGCTACCGGCGAACCTGTAGTAAAGGTCCTATCTTACATCCCCTAATACAGATGCACACAGTGGTTCACCACACTGGGTCAGTATCTTAAGAGTTGTGAATGGTGCTGAACATTGTACAATCATCAGCAAACATCCCACATCTGATCTTATGTCGGAAGTAAGATCATTGATGAAGCAGCTGAATATGTTTTGGCCGAGGACACTAGCCTGAGGAACTCCTGTATTGTTGTCCTGGGACTCAGATGACTGACCTTCAAACACTACAACCATCTTCTTTTGTGCTAGGTATGACTCCAACCAATGGAGAATTTTACCCGTGATTCCGTTTGACTCCAGGGGCTGGATTCTCCGTTTTTGGGACTATGTCCCCATGCCGTTGTGAAAACTGTGATCTTTTACGCCAGGAAAACTGGCATCAAAAGGCCTCAGATTCCCCATTTTGCTGGGGGCTAGCAGGCAGCTGTCGTAGAGCTCGCAGCCCTAGCTGCCGATACGGACCCCCACACCTCCAGGTCAGAGACCAGCCTCCAGCGGCCGCACCATGCTCCATGGCGGACTTAGCCCGAGAACCTGGACTGGTGAAATAGTGCCCCACATTGGCCACTCACCAACCATGGATTACCCGCACACATAGCCCCCAATCCCGAATGAAGTCGTCCCCGTCCCCCCCCCCCCCCCCCGCCAACCCTCTGATTGGCCCTCCTCCGACTCTGGCAGCTCCGGACTGAGTCCGCAGACGCCGTGCGAGTATCATGGATGGTGGAAACATATTAAAACCACGTCGTTGGGAATTCGGCCGGTTGGGGACGGAGAATCGTGGGGTGGGCCTCAGGCAATTGCCTGAGGCGGTGGACATTCGGCATGGAGTACTTTGATTTTCGGGGGGCGGAGAAGTGTGAAACTGGCTCCGGTTCTGATTTCATGCGCGAAAACTGATTCTCCGCCTCATCGTCAAATGCAATATGGCACCCGGGCACGGAGAATCCAGCCCCAGATTTGCTCGAATATGATGCCATATTCGATTGTATGCTGCCTTGATGTCAAGGCCTATCACTCTCACCTCACCTCTGGAGCTCAGCTCTATTATTCACCTTTGAACCAAGACTGTAATGAGGTCAGGAGCTGAATGACACTGGCGGAACCCAAACTGAGAGTCCATGAGTAGGTTATTGCTAAATAAGTGCCACTTTATAATGCTGTTAATGACCTTTTCTATCACTTTACTGATGATTGAGAGGTGACTGATAGGACTGATAGGACGGTAATTGGCCGATTTGGATTTGTCCTGTTTCATGTGTACAGGACATACCTGGGCAATTTTCCACATTGCCGGGTAGATGCCAATGTTGCAGCTGCACTGGAAAAGCTTGGCTAAGGGCACGGCAAATTCTGTAGTACAAGTTTTCAGTACTATTGCCAGAATGTTGTCAAGGCCCATAGCCTTTGCAGTATTCAGTGCCTTCAGCCATTTTTTAATATCATGTGGAGTGAATCGTATTGGCTGAATACTGACATCTGTGATGCTGGGGACCTCCGGAGGAGGCAGAGTTGGATCATCCACCCGGCACCTCTGGCTGAAGACTTGCAAATGCTTCAGCCTTGTCTTTTGCACAGATGTGCTGGGCTCCCCCATCATTGAGGATGGGGATATTTGTGGAGCCTCCTCCTCCAATGAGTTATTTAATTATCCACCATTGTGAGGAGGGATGAACTGGTTTTCCTCGTCTTCCACCCCCCCATTTGGTTATAACAGAGATTTTGAATTTTAAGAGGATGCTAGATTACCAATTCAGCGTGGATTTGATTGTGTGCATTTGTAAGAATTAACCAGACAGGCAATCTTGAGTTAAACACATAATGGGGTTAGTTTTAGTGTACTAAAACACACGCAGGTAAAATTATTGAACGTGTACAAATACGTCCTACTTCACTAATATGCGCAAACACACACTCAAACCCATAGTATGCAGAACAAAATCCGAATCAGGGCGGGATTCTTGGGTCCCCCAGCCATGTGTTTCTCGGCGGGAAACCGTTCACTGTCGGTGGAATTCTCTACGCCCATCGCTTGCCAATGGGAATTTCCATTGAAGTCACCCCACGCTGCCAGGAAACCTGTGGGCGGGGCTGTGCTGCCAGCGGGAATAGAGAATCTCAATGGCTGGAGAATTTCAGCCCAGATGTTAAATGTGGCCAAATTAAAGTGCAGATTAAAAAAAAAGAAAAGTCAAAGATTCACTTATTGCATCCAAAGGCGTTGGCTGTATAGCGGAGGCCATTGTTTAGTCATAACTGGTCTGTCCCTTTTCTCCTTGAAAGACTGTTGTATATATCCAGTGACGTTCAGGACAGGGTGTCCTCTACTGTCGGAACACATTTTTATCTCAGCAAACAAGGTTCAAAGCTTGGGTGAAATAGGGAAGTAGAACAACAGCCTTTCGCTCCAGCAGCTGGACTATTTCTGCCAAATTCGAGCATCCATACAAAAGGTTTTATATTCTAAAGAGAAGTTGATCAGCTCATGTCACAGCTCCTCTTAGCCATTGGGATTTTGGAGGTTATACATTTTTTATGTTCTGGCAATTAACTCCTGAATGGTTTATTCTTTCATCTGGATGAGATACGAAGGATGCTTTTCACACCACCAGGGGTGGTCATTGTGAGCTGGTGCCTGCGTAGACCCTAAAATGGGCCGTGGCTACACAGATGCAAATTGGCAGTCATTCAAGTCAATGTGTTCCAGCAAAATGTCCCTTTTTTTAAAAAGTTCAATATGTTAAACCACACAGTCAGATATCAAATTAAGTCCATATAGCACATCTTTGTGACAGGCTGTAGAGTGAAAACCTATGTTCCATAAGGAGAATCAGTGCGAGCATTAATATTAGTTTTCAGTTTTTAAGGATATGTTCTGGTAAATTGTACATGCAACCAGAATGCATCATGACCATTTAATAAGCATAATACAGATAACTTTTGTCACCTATATTTGGTAAACTGCAGGCTCAAAAGTTTCAGATCTTTTGAAAAAAACTCTATCCAAAACAGTTTAATATGAAATGTATTTTAAGTGATTAACTTCAAACACCCATTCAGTTGAAGGGAAGGGCACATGCATATGTCCCAGTATCTGAGTTGTATGGCTAGTTGCAACTTGTCCAACTTGACGTGTTTACGACGCCTTTTGGTAGACAACAGTGAGTGTCAGTTGATTTGCTACAACTTCCATGTTTAATATAGTGGAATCCAGTTATAACTCACACATCTGAGCCCCAAAGCTGTGATGTAATGTTTGAAATGGTTGCCTGGGAGATGCATGCAAAACAAGGCTTCTCCACACGAGTTATTTTCCATGGGATTTAATTTATCGCAAAAAAAATTACAAAGCACCCCATCTGCATCCCTCAAACAGGATCGTTTTCCCTATAAATCAATGGATTCCCAGTCAAAACCATGTGGTGAGACAGGATCATGGTTTTCATCTGTTCCTTTCCCCACTTAGTGTGGCCCAGCAGATAGATGACTTTAACCTGTAGAAATACTAGATGGTTTATTATTTTCTGGACCAAGGAAGAAGGCTTCCCAAATATTTCTCACAAAATGGTTTGCAATAAATAATATTTTACAATGAGTTTCTGAAAATGATAATGAGAAGACACCTGAAAAGATGCTTCTTCACTTTGTTTTTTTTAGGATCCTAGTTGATGTTATAACTGGATGGGAAGATTCCAGAACAAAATCCTGGTTCACAACTTTTACTTCCTGATATAAAATGGGCAGCAACAGAATCACAGGTCTGCTAATTAGTTTTAACAACAATATTTTCTTTTAAATGAAACATAAAAAAATTGGATTATAATACAATATTTCTTTACTCCCCCTTTAGCTTAACAATTTACAAAGAACAAAGAAAAGTACAGCACAGGAACAGGCCCTTCGGCCCTCCAAGCCCGTGCCGACCATTCTGCCCGTCTAAACTACAATCTTCTAGACTTCCTGGGTCCGTATCCCTCTATTCCCATCCTATTCATGTATTTGTCAAGTTGTCCCTTAAATGTCACTATCGTCCATGCTTCCACCACCTCCTCCGGCAGCGAGTTCCAGGCACTCTGGGTAAAAAACTTGCCTTGTACATCACTCTAAACTTTGCCCCTCGCACCTTAAACCTATGCCCCCTAGTAATTTACCCCTCTACCCTGGAGAAAAGCCTCTGACTATCCACTCTGTCAATGCCCCTCATAATTTAGGCTTTAGGATTGGCACGGATTACAAAGTACATCTTAATCCACAATGGTCTCAGTATCACATAGTCCCTTTTAAGCACATAAGCACACAAAATGACTGTGGTTAAATACATACTCCTCTCTGAAATCCAAGTTAGTGCCTGTGAATTTCTCCTCCAAATCCCCCCAGATTGTTCTTATACCATGAGCCACCTTGTGTCACTGAACACAAGTGATATCAAATTCCGCTTTCAAAAGCAACACTTGTCTTCTTTTAAATCATGCTTCCCTTAGCAATTCACATTCTGAAATTTGGATCGGGTTTTCCAAATGACACTTTTAAACAAAAATTCCACTCTACTTTTAACAGAGAATCCCGTCCAGGATTTTACATCAAATCCCTCAGGTTTCTTTGTCTTGATTGCTTTGAAAACTATTCACAATTGCTTTAACTCTCGATTCCCAGACTGTATTAAAATTACATCAAATGTTTCATCTACCTCGGATGTCTGCTGTTAGAGTCAGGTTAGGGTTATCTAATTACTGCAGTTGTCTCTTTAACTCAGAACACTTTGTTTACTCTTTTTTTTAATTATTCTGAACAATACTTTGGTCTCTGTTCTCTTAACTTCAGGTGTCTTAAACATTATTTCTGTCCCAATTCCCTGGGCCGGGATTGCATCCTGTTCCATAGGGAGCTTGCATCTTTGAAACTACAGCTTCTGCTGGTAGAGTTGAGAACTTTTCTCTCCCCAGTGCCCTGTCTCCAATTGCTCTGTCTCCCAGTTGTAACTAAGAGCAAAAGAAAGCCATTCCCTCTGGAAATTGGCCCTCTGTTGCTAAGCACTGACTTACTTCTATTTACTCTCCAAACTGTAGCCCTCTCTAAGCACAAGATAAACACAGTTGGAACTTAACCACCCCCACACATACGAACATCTCTGTCCAGCATGAATCTAGCTTTAGGTTTTACTCTTCCAGACACAGAAACATTAAATTAAATCTTCTTAAAACTATACTTTATTCCTTATGTTTTCTGATACAAATATAAATCCCTTAAAACTACCTTTATTTTCCTGACACTTTACAATAATGTTTATGCATGTTTTACATTACTTGGAACAGTATTGATGGGTCACTTATAGCCACTCATAGTCCATCAGTGTGTACTCTTATAAAGAGGATAGTCAGTGAGGGTTACCATTTAATATTGTAATATTTTACCCACGTATCCTCTATATGTGCTGATAAGTCCCATTAGCTGCCAACAAGCGCAAGGAGACTCTGGCCTCACTGGATTGACATGGATGTTCTTGTTTTCTCTCAATGTGGCACAATTTCACTTGAACTTTAATTCTCTTGGATTTTCACAGTAACTTCATTGCAGTGTTAATGTAAGCCTACTTGTGACACTAATAAATATTATTATTATTTTCAAAGTAAAGATGCAATTGCAACACTTCCAAGTTGAGTTATTTGAGTGTTGTTGGAGTTGTACTCATCAAGCAGGGGGAGAGTATTCCATCTGTGCTGCATGTAGAAATTGGTATTTTTAAACCTATTGCAGTAAGGTTTTTAAAAGCCTGGGTTATGGTGCATATTCATTGCAGTAATATTATTAAAAATCCTAGATTAAGGTATCCAGATTGTGTGCCTGGTAAAGTTGTAATTAAGAAGTCATGAAAATTGAGGTAACCGTGGTTTCTAACCATTTACCTGTTTACATACAGAGGGTTAATGGAGCATTGTTATGATTGCTGGACATTCCTTGGAGGATAAATAACTTATGAGGGGTTATAAGGGGCAGCACGGTAGCATTGTGGATAGCACAATTGCTTCACAGCTCCAGGGTTCCAGGTTCGATTCCGGCTTGGGTCACTGTCTGTGCGGTCTGCATGTCCTCCCTGTGTGTGCGTGGGTTTCCTCCGGGTGCTCCGGTTTCCTCCCACAGTCCAAAGATGTGCAGGTTAGGTGGATTGGCCATGATAAATTGCCCTTAGTGTCCAAAGTTGCCCTTAGTGTTGGGTGGGGTTACTGGGTTATGGGGATAGGGTGGAGGTGTTGACCTTGGGGAGGGTGCTCTTTCCAGGAGCCGGTGCAGACCTCGATGGGCCGAATGACCTCCTTCTGCACTGTAAATTCTATGATAATCTATGTTTAGTCCTAGCTAAGAAGGTCATGTGACATCTTAGTGCGATACATATAATATAATTAATGGGAGGAGCCAGGTCTGTCTGTAGTTTTGCAGTTTGCCATAGTATTTGATTCTGACCAGACAGAAGGATTTTATGTTGAACTGCAATTTTGCCACATGCTGCTAGGTTGAGCAGAAGGGTCCTGAATCTGCTCTTAAAAGGGCTTCTCTCTCCAAACGTCTTTACACAGCTAAGCAAGTAATCATTTTGTTAACTTTATTTATAAGTGGCATTTGAACTGTGTTGGGTTGCTTAAGTGGAGTTGGTAGCTGGTATCTGGTATAAAGGATAGAAAAAAACTTTTTTAAGGGTTTTTCTTCCCCGAGGGGCTACAGGGAACGAAAGGCCGCTACCCACTCCCCCCGATGGCCGCAACCCACTCCCCCGATGGCCGCTACCCACTCCCCCGATGGCCGCAACCCACTCCCCCGATGGCCGCTACCCACTCCCCCGATGCTGCAACCAACTCCCCCGATGGCCGCAACCCACTCCCCCGATGGCCGCTACCCACTCCCCCGATGGCCGCAACCCACTCCCCCCGATGGCCGCTACCCACTCCCCCGATGGCCGCAACCCCCCGATGGCCGCAACCCACCCCCCCCCCCCCCCAATGCCTCAACCCACCCCCGACACTGAACGCGTCAACCATCATCAATGGTTGACGCCGTTTTAAATCAACTTGATTTGCGCCGACGTGACCCGTGGCCACGTCGGCGGGACTTCGGCCCATCCGGGCCGGAGATTTCAGGTCAGTGCAAATAAAATGAAATCCCGCCGGCGCCAGCTGTTTTCACAGGCCGCCGACGGGATTGCACAACGCCGGTTTTTTTCCGGCGGGAGAATTACGAAACCTGCGGGAGCGGAAATGACGCCGCTTCCCGCCAATTCTCCGACCCTGCGTGGGGTCGGAGAATCCCGCCCATAGTTAGTAACTTTAAGTTTTTCCTTTTAAATAAGAACAATTTAACTGATAATTCTAAACTATGTTCTTTGGTGTTAATGTGGTTAATTCTGTATTTAAATTAAAATTTATTTTAACATAAAGGATACCTATTGGTCAGAGTCATCACTCCTGGGGTGAAGTATCTTTTCCTCACAGTTTAAGAAATTAACTATATGGCCGCACTATATTGCCCCTCCTCTCCTCCCTTTTTTCCCCATGTTTCGTTCTGTGATTCTGTGGTTTGGGTTTCCTTCTCTCTCTTTCCACTTCTGCTTCATTCCCTTGTGTGTGTCCTCCTTTGGTTTTCCTCCCTCCCTCATCCCAGTCGCTATTGACCTTGAACAGGTCTTGGAACAGGCTGATGAATAGTCGTCACACTTTGTAGAAGCCCTCATCCGACCCTCAGATGGTGTATTCAATCTTCTCCAGGTGGGCAAATTCTGTTAGGTCTGCTAGCCAGTCTGCAGCTGTGGGTGGTGCTGCTGATCGTCAGCTGAGCAAGATTCTTCGGCGTGCAGTTAAGGAAGCAAAAGCCAGGGTGTCAGCCGCCTTTCCCATGTGTAGCTCTGGCTGTTCCAATACCCCGAAGACTTACACTCTTGGGCATGGCTCTACTCTCACCCCCCACAGGGCAGGCCCAGAAAATGTGGGCGTGGTTGGCCAGGCCTCCCCGGTACTATTCACATTTATCCTCCACCTCCAGGAAGAACCTGCTCATTCAAGTTCTAGTCAGAGCTCTGTGCACCACTTTAAACTGCATGAGGTTGGGCCTTGAACAGGAGGAGGTGGAGTTGGCCCTGCTCAGTGCTTTGCTCCAGTGTCCCCCAACCCACTTCCGTCCCCAGTTCATCCTCTCATTTATGTCTGGCTTCGTCCAGCGGTAGTCGTGCCCTATCCAGCAACCGTCCATATATGTTCCCACAGTCCCGCCCCCCCCCCCCCCCCCCCCCCTCCTTACTGTCCATGTTTATTAGTTCATCTAGTCGTGTGTTTCTTGGGGGCCCTGCGGTACCTTGCAGTCTCCTTGCAGAGAAAGTGTTTAATTTGGAGGTGTCGGAATTCCTATCCTGTAGGTAGTTCCAGGTCTTCCGTCAGGTCGCTTGTCTGTCGAAGCGTGGCATCGAGCATAGCTGGTAGGAATTTGTGGTTGCTGCAGACGGGGGACATCTCTGTTAAACCGAAATGTTGCCTTGTGTGTTTCCATGTTTTCAGTGTCACTACCATCACTGAGTAGGATGTGTATTTCATCGGGGGGGATGGGAACGCTGCCGAGGCAAGGGTCCGGAGGGTCATTCCCTTGCAGGAGGACTCCTCCAGCCTCACCCATTCCATATTGGTTTCACGTATTCATCCCATCACCCTCTCTGGCGTAGCTTCCCAGAGGTAGTATTGTACATTCGGCAGGGTCAGGCCGCAGATGTATTTCCTCCTTTGTAGTGTCGGCTTAGGGATCTTTGGGTTGTTGCACCCACACCCCCCCCCCCCCCCCCCCCCCCCCCCCCCCCCCCCACACACACACGCACACACACACACAAATGCCACAATCATTTTTTTAACCTTGTGGAAAAAGACTTTGGGGGGGAAATGAAGATCGGTATGGATCTAAACAGGAAGAGGAACTTCGGCAGTACGTTCATCTTGATTGTCTGCACCCTCCCAGACAGGGAGAGGGGGAGTACATCTCACCTCTGTGGGTCCTTTTTAACTTTACCTGCCAGACTGGTCAGATTCCACTTGTGGGTGTGTGTCCAGTCATGGCCTATCTGGATCCCCAGTAGCAGAATTTGTTTTTGGCTAATTTGAATGGTCGTTCCTCTAGCGCTGTCTCGCCCCTGTTCACTGGGAATACCTCGCTCTTGCCAGGTTGAGTTTGTAGCACGAGAAGGCTCCAAACTCTTCCAAGAGCTGCACGATTGCTTTCAGGCCATCCTGTGAGTCTGAGTCCTCTGTGCTCTCTGCGCCCTCTTTGGATACCCTTCCAGCCTTTTGCGTTTCACAGGGTGATCACCAGGGGTTCAATTGCCAGAGCGAACAGCAGCGGGGACAGTGGGCATCCCTGCCTTGTGCCTCTCTGCAGCTGGAAGTACTCAGAGCCGGTGGTGTTGGCTCGCATTCTCGTCTTGACAGCGTTGCACAAAGGTTTCTCCCACGAGGTAAACCTGGCCTGAGCCCAAACCGTTCCAGTACCTTGAGGATGTACTTCAATTAGGCTCTATTGAAGGCCTTTTCTGTGTCCAGGCAGACGATCACCTCTGGTGTTCTCTCCCGATATGGGATCATTATTCCATTTAACAGCCATCTAATGTTCACAGTTAGCTGACTACCCTTAATAAAGCGTGTCTAGTCCTCTGTGACCACCTCCAGTATCTCCAGTCTCTTGGATGGAGCTTTTACGAGTATCTTTGTGTCTATGTTGAGCAGCGAAATGGGTCTGTATGATCCGCATTCCGTTGGGTCTTTGTCTTTTTTGGATATGAGCGACATTGTGGCCTGTGTTAGCAGAGTGCCCCTCGCTAATGAGTCTGCAACACGTCCCATAGATCTGGGGCCAGGGCTGTCCCGATCATGAAAAGACATTACGTAAGGCCGGTGAACGAAGTGTTCGCGCAGCATCTCCTCACAATACGTCATCAACGCCCCGGGGAATCGCTGGAGGAATATCTACATGACCTGAGGGTACTCGCGTGGAACTGTATCTACAAGGACGTCACGGCCTCGCAGCACATGGAACTCACCTTCCGGGTGAACTCCAACCACGCGATTTCCTCATGGGCGCCAGAGGCGCGGCCGTCACCTGACCCGAGGATGTCCCAGGCCTTTGTCGCGCAGCTGCCCGCCCAACCCGGGGGGGACCGCCTTGCTATGCCTGCAGGCAGATCCGGCACCCCAGGCGGAGTTGCCCAGCTCGGAATGCAATTTGCTGTGACTGCGGCAAGCAAGGACATTTTGTCAAAGTCTGCTTGACCTAACCCAAAGTTCCAAAATCGCAGGCCCGACTCACAGACTCACAGGCCCGTAGCGTGGCTGCATACCTGCCGGTACCACCCCCTTCTGACGCGTCATCCACCTCGTGCTATCGTGGGGGCCGCCCACCATCTTTAACTCCGCCCGACACGTGTGACTCATGGGAGCCGCCATCTTGGCCACAATCTTCAACGCCGCCCGATGGGGGCCACTATCATGGCCGCCATCTTGGGAACACCTCATTACACCGACCACGCCGGCTACCCGCAGCTTGGCGCTGTCACTCTCGACCAGTCACGGCCCAAGCACCTGAAGAACTCCATGATGACCGTCCGGGTCAATGGGCACGAAACGCCCTGTCTGTTCGGCTCCGGGAGCATCGAGAGCTTCATCCATCCGAACACGGTAAGGCGCTGCTCCCTCCAGATATCCCCCGCGTCCCAAACAATCTCTCTTGCTGCCGGATCTCATTCAGTGCAGATCCAGAGGTACTGTGCCGTGAACCTCGCGATCAGGGCGCCGATACGCCAATTTTAAACTCTACGTCCTTCCCCATCTCTGCGGCCCTCTCTTGTTAGGACTGGATTTCCAGTGCAACCTCAGAAGCCTGGAGGTTTTCTATCAATAGGCCTCCCAATCTCAGATGGCACAGAGTTTCACCACAATGGCCAGATTTCCATAAGTGCAGGAAATTATTGATAATCCTCACTGTCTGACTAACCGGGGGAGCGGGGGGCGGGGGGGGGGGGGGGGTCATCAACAGAAGTGTGACACCTCTCCCTCAATGTGCAGTTGGTTTGTGACCACAGGAAGAAGTTCCTGAATGTTTATGATATGAAAGTGACAGCTTCCTGTTATGTCCGTGACAGCTTCCTGCAAGCATTCTGGAAGCTGCCAAGGCACCTTCGTCCTTCATCAGTCAAACCTGCTGCTATCCCACCTCACCAGCTCCATGGATGGATTCCAGGGGACAAGGATTATCCTTTGTGTGGATCTTTATCCCTCTCTGAGCACCATAAACAGAACCACGAACACATCACAATGAAAGTCAGCTTGGAAATTCATCAGACTTCTGAAAGGGTGTTTCAGCTATCTAGAATGATCAGGTGACACCCTGAAATACTAAGCTGCCAGGGTATGTTTTCATTACAGAGAGAGTATTGCAACATTAGTGTACATTGATGGAACCATCAATTCACTAGACATGTGCTTTAAGATATGAACAGTGGTTTTAATCTACTTACAACAGAGCCAGCCTGTTCCACATTGAACTCTCGATGAACTGAACGACTGGCTCTGAGCATTGGTATTTATACAGCAGTCCAGGGGGAGGAGTCGTGGGTGGAGCCAAGGGTGGAGCCCTGTACAAACTCCTAAGCATTCCCAGAGCTACTCCCCCTAGTGATCGGGGAACGCAACTGCGCTTACAAATGCATGGTCTCATGTATATACAATACAGTGTGAATTACGGAGTTACATTCACCACATACATAACACCATAGTGACCCACTTAGTGCTCAGAATAATGTGACTCCCTCCTTAGTCACTACTGCATTGTTCTTCCTTTGTTTCCTTAGAGGAGGTAGAGGTGGCCAGCTCACATCTTTGGCTTTGTGACTGAGATAACTGTGACAGTCATCTTCCTCTTGGAGAGACCCATTGGGGCCTGTCCTCAATTTTTATTCTTTCACGGGATGTGGTCTTCGTTGGCTAGACCAGCATTTAAAGCCCACCCCTAATTGCCCTTGAGAAGCTGGGGAGTGAGTTGCCTTCTTGAACCGCTGCAGTCTATGTGGTGCAGGCACATCCACAGTGCTGTTAGGGAGGGAGTTCTAGAATTGCTACCCAGCGCAGTGAAGGAACAGCGATATATTTCCAAGTCTCATTGTGTGTGACTTAGAGAGGAACTTGTGGTGGGAGTGTTCTTGGACCTACTCCCTGATCCTGCTAGATTAAGGGTTTGGAAGGCGCTGTTGAAAGAGCCCAGCAGGTTTAGTGCATCTTGGAGATGATGCACACTTGATGCCTAAAACTATTTCTTAAACTTCAATTTGAACACAGAATGAAGCACATTAACAACAGTGTGTTAATCAAAATTGGAGTTTTGGTCTGGATCCATAACAACAAGCCCTGTAATGAGAGCTGGACTGCATACAAGAGCCCATAAATCATCCAAATAAAAAATAAACAACCTCAGAGCGGCTAATCTCAGCTGATATCTAAACTCAAAAAGCTTTGAAATTAGAAATTGATACTTCTTTTACGAGGACACACTTGCAATACCGTCAAATGTATTTCACCATTTATTCAATTTTAAATTAATTTCCAGGCTTTTCCACATTTAAACTGTTGATTTTTAATTGACAGCTTGCTAGTTGGCAGAAGTAAATATTTTGCAAATACATTGTTTAATAGGGAGATAAATCTTCCAATTACAGCAGAGTCTTCAGTCACCTTAATGAACACAGATACAAATCATACAATACCCATAATTCTATGATGAACTATAAAGGAGGCAAAACCATCTTATGTTTAAACTCTTCCTGCCTCCATGTAAATACCAACAACCGCTGAATTCCCAGCCATCTTATGGAAAATCTGAAAACTCCCCAAAGACAGGTGCAGATGAGGTTGTGGATAAGAGTAGTCAAGTCCCACACCCTCTCCTGTCCTTGAAAAAATGGCAGAGGGAGGAAACAGAAGCGGAATATCTGGCCACGTTAGTCAGCAACCATTTTGTTTGTTGTCCCACATTCATTCCCGTCCAATACAGGACAGAGAAATTCCACCTCAAGTCCTTAATACTATAGCTGGGATGCTGCCCATAACTTTTGCAATATCCTGTACCTTTAGCCATGTCTTGATTTTACATGATATGAATCAAACTGGCTAAGACTGGGGACGTTGGGAGGAGGCTGAGATGGAACACCCACTCAGCACTTCTGGCTGAAGATTGTTGCAATTGCTGTCTCTTGCACAGATAGAACATTGAACATAGAACATACAGTGCAGAAGGAGGCCATTCGGCCCATTGTGTCTGCACCGACCTATTTAAGCCCTCACTTCCCCCCTATCCCCGTAACCCAATAACCCCTCCTAACCTTTTTGGTCACTGAGGGCAATTTAGCATGGCCAATCCACCTAAGCTGCACATCTTTGGACTGTGGGAGGAAACCAGAGCAGCCGGAGGAAACCCACGCAGACACGGGGAGAACGTGCAGACTCCGCACAGCGGGGAATCGAACCTGGGACCCTGGCACTGTGAAGCCACAGTGCTAGCCACTTGTGCTACCGTGCTGCCCATTATGCTGGGGTGCCCCATCATTGAGAATGAGAATATTTGTAGTGCCTCCTCCTCCAGTCGGTTGATATTGGTCTTCACCACCATGCGTGACACACCTATGCAGATTTCCACATTGCCGGGTAGATTCCAGTACTGTGCCAGTACTGTGCCAGTACTGTGCCAGTACTGGGACAGTTGGCTAGGGGCCCAGCTAGTTCTGCAACTCAAGTCATCAGTCCTATTGTTGGAATGTTGACAGGGCCCATAGCATTTACAGCATCAAGTGCCTTCTTCGTTTCTTGATTTCATGTGGAGTAAATCAAATTTGCTGAAGACTGGAATCTATGTTGCTAGGGGACCTTAGGAGATAGCTAAGATGGATCATCCACTCAGCACTTCTGGCTGAAGATTGCTGCGGATGCTTAGCCTTGTCTTTTGCACTGACGTGGTGGGCTGCTCCATCAAACCTTCTTCTTTGGTTAGTTTAACCATCCACCACCATTCATGGCTGGATGTAGCAGAGCTACAGAGCTTTGACCTGATCTGTTGGTTGCGGGGTCACTTAGCTCTGTCTGCCGCATGCTGCCCCTCCTGATAATCATACATGCATTCCCGTGTTATAGTTTCACCAGGTTGGCATCTATCTTTTATGAATGCTCTCCCACACTGGTCCCTTAAACTGGGTTGTTCTGGCTGAATGACAATGTTATGGCAATGTGATTACAGATTGTGGTTGAATACAATTCTGCTGCTGTTCCTGGCCCACAGTGTCTCGTGGATGCCCAATCGTGAGCTGAGGATAGACTCCGTTCTGAGTTAATTCCACTTAATGCAGTCGTTGTGCCGCACAGCACAATGATTTGCTCACTGTGGAATAGTTTGCTGTTTGCAAATTATCTTCCAATCTTGGTGGAATGTCTTTTCTTAAGTGCCAGCTCCCCAGTTATTTGTGGTGATTGAAAGGAGACATGGCTGAATGTCTGGCTTTTCCTAAATGTACAATCCGCATGGGAAATACTATGTGGAGCGGGACTGCTGAAAGTAACGTTCAATCGCTACAATTTTGCATTAAAAAATGATGAAAGAGATGAGGGAAGATTTAAACATTCGAATAAAATGATCTGCGTGGCTCAGAGATACATCAAACATGAATCTAACAACCATGTTCAATCCTAATGAGGCAATATTTCTTTACTTTGAATCCCCAGTTCCCTCGCTGATACAGTGCCAAACAACAGTATAACAAACACACATGAATGAATAAGGAAAGAATGTAGAAGAAGTCTAAAGCTGTAATGTATTACAGCATCACAAGTGTCAGTTCCAATTCTCATTTCATGTTACATCTAACTGGGAACAAGAAACACACATGGTATGAGACTTGAGACTAGTAACTTGCTGAAGCTCCACCAATTCTTGGCATATCTCTTACTGCAATTTTTTATGAACATTGTACCTTTTGCCCCAATGTCGGCAGCACACAGGCTCAAGTCTGTTAGAACTTAGGTGAGATTTATTTTGCGCAGTCAACATACACAGCTGGCCATGTAGATTCAATCCTTCAAAAGCAACTTCCAACCCCGTGAACTTTGGTACCCGGAAGGACAAGGGCAGTAAATGCATGTGATCACCATCGCCTGCAAGTTCCCCTCCAACCCACACACAATCCTGACTTGGAACTGCGGCCGGAGGCATCCATTCTGAAGTCCGGTAACAGGCTAGAAAGTTGGAGTGATCCCTGCTGGGTGGCTGAACGTGTGCGACCTTCTGCCTTTCACCTCATTAATTATGCATCAGCGAGGAGCTCAGCGAATCTCATGGTACAGCAGGCAGGAAGTCGGCCACCCTGCCATTACCTCATGGGGTCGAAGGTCCTGGCACCATATTTGAATGGCATCTGGACAGATATTCCCTCATTGGAGGCCAGGGGTTCTGGTGATGATTAAAAACTATGGCACCCAAATGAAAGAAACACTCTACCCCACGGTACAGCAAAATATCCCCAGGAAAGGCAGGAGGTCCTCCTTCCGAGGGATGGAAACAGGAGGTCCAGTCACGTGACCACACTGACTGGGAGGAGGTCAGCAGGGAGGTTGTTGCCCATGGGGCCAAGAAATGAACTGCCCTGCAGTGCAGGAAATGGATGAATGAACCATTGCGCTCCACCACGGTAAGTGTGACTTCTACGCACTGTGAACGTGTACTCTCTGAAGGGCATCAGACAGCCTAAGCGATAGAATCCACAGGGACGTCACACACAACCAGCAGATGAGATATCAGCGTTTAATGTCTGCCAGCCACTTTAAGCTCGCTCTCTCTTATGTCAGATCCAGCACAAACAGTGTTTCAGTCATTTACAAGGGAAGGCAAAGCAGAGGCAATAGACATGCATGCATCAGACCTGCGCTTTCATCCATTCTGTTCACAGTCAATCCATCTAGTTTTATGCAGGACAAGATTGCCCATAAAAAAAGAGAGTGAGCCATAACCAAAGACAGTGCCCCAGAGCTCTGCCATTTATATACAGTAGTATAGCAGGCCTCTCTAATTAGCCGCTAGCAGGGCGCTTACTTTGGAAGGTGATACAACCCCCATGAGGACCCGGGGAAACCATTGTTGATCTCCTGCAGGAGTCATGGAGTACGAGCTTCCCAGATAGGGCGTGCAGGCCACCCAGCTGGAGTTCGTGACAAACGGACAAAATATTTGGCTCAAAGCAAGGCCCGGTGTGGTTAGTTTTCCCAGCACAGACTGTACTGGGAGCGAGTTGCTGCCTAGAGCAGATTATTGTAAATAGTTAAATAAACCTCTGGTCTCTTACTGCTGGCTTCCTCAAGTTACCAATAAAGGGGAACATAATTCTAGCGTGTTAGCCTTTTAATGCGCATTCATGAGATGCAAATACAGTTGCTGCCATTGCTCAATGGGAAACATGTTTCATCTTTTGTGGTAGCGTGACCCCTTTAAGGGACGATCGTCCACCAAACACGTAACCCGCCCGGAGTCTATGGGCACAGAGTGCATGAGCCTGAGCTTATCAGGTGCCAGGGTGCAGACCCGGAAAGTGCGGGATCATCAGAGTAAGTTTGGGAGTCAAGGGAAGTAGTCCTGTGTTGGAGTTGTGTTGAGCTGTAATATAAACTTCTTCCTGTGTTAAATAAATCGCCATTGTGATTTAACGCTGCCTGGCAGTATTGCCTCACTCAGCAACACCTTTAAACCGCCATCAAAATCAGGAGAGAAAAATTCAAACTATTTATCTGTGGGCAGGAAATTGGTTCCTTTCATAGAACATAGAACATAGAACGATACAGCGCAGTACAGGCCCTTCGGCCCTCGATGTTGCACCGACATGGAAAAAATCTAAAGGCCATCTAACCTACACTATGCCCTTATCATCCATATGCTTATCCAATAAATTTTTTAATGCCCTCAATGTTGGCGAGTTCACTATTGCTGCAGGTAGGGCATTCCACGGCCTCACCACTCTTTGCGTAAAAAACCCACCTCTGACCTCTGTCCTATATCTATTACCCCTCAATTTAAGGCTATGTCCCCTCGTGCTAGCCACCTCCATCCGCGGGAGAAGGGTCTCGCTGTCCACCCTATCTAACCCTCTGATCATTTTGTATGCCTCTATTAAGTCACCTCTTAACCTTCTTCTCTCTAACGAAACAACCTCAAGTCCATCAGCCTTTCCGCATAAGATTTTCCCTCCATACCAGGCAACATCCTGGTAAATCTCCTCTGCACCCGTTCCAAAGCTTCCACGTCCTTCCTATAATGAGGCGACCAGAACTGTACGCAATACTCCAAATGCGGCCGTACTAGAGTTTTGTACAACTGCAACATGACCTCATGGCTCCGGAACTCAATCCCTCTACCAATAAAGGCCAACACACCATAGGCCTTCTTCACAACCCTATCAACCTGGGTGGCAACTTTCAGGGATCTATGTACATGGACACCGAGATCCCTCTGCTCATCCACACTACCAAGAATTTTACCATTAGCCAAATATTCCGCATTCCTGTTATTCTTTCCAAAGTGAATCACCTCACACTTCTCCACATTAAACTCCATTTGCCACCTCTCAGCCCAGCTCTGCAGCTTATCTATGTCCCTCTGTAACCTGCAACATCCATCCGCACTGTCTACAACTCCACCGACTTTAGTGTCGTCTGCAAATTTACTCACCCATCCTTCTGCTAGGTCATTTATAAAAATGACAAACAGCAACGGCCCCAGAACAGATCCTTGTGGTACGCCATTCAAACCAAATGAATACAAAAGAAACCTTCCATGATTCCCACTGCTGGCGCAGATTCCATCCTTCATCACCATTCCTTCATTGTGGCTGGGTTAAAATCCTGGAATTCCCTCCCACCAGCACTGCGGATGTACCTATACACATGAGCTGCAGTGGTTCAGAAAGGCAGCTCATCACCACCTTCTCAAAGGCAATTATGTATGGGCAATGAATGCTGGCCTAGCCAGTGAAGCCAGCCCACATCCCATAAAAGAATAAATATAAAGAGCAGGATTCTCCTTTGGGAGACTATTATGTTCACCCACCAGAGCTGAATTGCACCAGATTTAAAATCCCTTGAGGTCATAAGTGGTTAGCACTGTTGCTTCACAGCACCAGGGTCCCGTGTTCGATTCCCGCTTGAGTCACTGTCTGTGTGGAGTCTGCATGTTCCCCCGTGTCTGCATGGGTTTCCTCCGGTTTCCGCCCACAAGTGCTAAACGACGTGCTGTTTGGTAATTTGGACATTCTGAATTCTCCCTCCGTGTACCTGATCAGGTGCCGGAATGTGGCGACGAGGGGATTTTCACAGTAACTTCATTGCCCTGTTAATGTAAGCCTCCTTGTGACAATAAAGATTATTATTATTAAAGCGGGATGAAATTCTGTATTCCTTACCATGCAGATATATCCATGGCGTGGAATACGAGGGATTCCCAGGGAATCCCGCCATCAGGTCACGATTTGAGCGGGTGGCTCGATAGTGAGGTCCCGTGATTGGCCACCTCTCCCCGCAAATTCGCAAATCGGCCCTTAACCTCCCCCACACCACACAGCAGCCCCCCAACCCAATTGGCTGGGTGCCCCTCCATCCCCAAGTAGGGGGGGTGACACAACCTGCCCCCACCCCACAGTGACCCCTCTGATAGGGAGACCCCCCATAGTGACCCCTGTGTTAGGGAGAAGTTCAACAGGGACGCCTGTGAAAGGGAGACCTCCCATAGTGACCCCTGTGATAGGGATACCCCCCTCCCTTTGACTCCAGTAATAGTGATCTCCCCATCACAGGGGTCAGTGTGGGGGTCGCCCTATTACAGGAGTCCCTCGGTGTGGGGGGGGTGGGAAGCCTGGTAGACGAGGTGTGGTTAGGCAGCGCATTGTTGGTGGGTCATGGCCCTCCGATGAGCTTGGATGGCCTCTACCAAAGTGGCCCTAGCGTGGTGGACTTCGCAGTGGGCCAAGGGCACAAATGGATACCAGAGGGCCAGAGCATAGGACACCGGGCCAGCTAAATAATTGCAAGTGGGTCATTAAGATTAATTTGCATTTATGTACATCCCCTGCCGGCACGCAACATGGACCTCGTTCATGCCGGCAGCAGGGGTCAGAGCATCGCATTGGGTTGGTTTCGCTCAGTGGGCTAGACAGCTGGTTTGTGATGCAGAACAAGGCCAGCAGCGCGGGTTCAATTCCCGTAAAACCCAAATGTGGCGACTAGGAACTTTTCACAGTAACTTCATACTTGTGACAATAAAAGGTTATTATTATTATTATTATTGGCACCAATCCCGATTTTTCTCCGACACTTAATTCTCCATCACATCGGGGAACAACATCCGGGCGATTCGGGCTGTGAGGCAGGCACCCCAAATCAACGGAGAATTTCACCCAGTATATCACAGCCTCACATATACATAGTATATCACATGTTACGTCGCCCTGGGCTAGTGCATGGTCAATTGCAATCCCCCATACCCAGAGTCACTAGTAACTTAATCAATAATTCATATAAGAATGCCCAAAGCCTTTGGCCCTTGACCCTCCAATAATTACAGCCACCAGGTTTGTAACTTTAAACACTATTAATGTTTATTTATGATTGGAGCAAATATGAAACATGCAGTGAATACAGCTGCTTAATGTCAAACTAATACCTGACTCCCCCATTAACTGTCCCAACCTCTACCCACACACACACACACACACACACACACACAGACAGATGAACGCGGGGGGGAAGGGGGTGTAGGGAGGAGAAGGGTAGAGGGGAGGGGGGGAGGAAAGAAAATTATAAGGATGAAGGTCTAAAGTGGTCTTTGCTTCTGATGGCTTCCCTTGAACGGGGTGACTGATGAGCAACTTCACTGGGATTACATTTGTGTCACTTCTCTGTTATGGAGACGTGACTGTTTGCCCTGGAGTTCAATGCTTGAGGGCTAGGTTTCCAATTTCTTTCATTAAAAAAGGGAAAATAGTGACTGTTATAAATGCTGGAAAAAAGTTAGTACTGGTCAGGATTGGGGGAACAATGGGCGCGATTCTCCGACCCCCACGGCGAGTGGTGGAATCTCGGGAGTGCCGGGCGATTCCCGCCACGCCGCCGCCCTGGCACCCACAAGCGATTCTCCCCCCCCCCCCCCCCCAAACGGCGTGCCGCGTTTTACGACAGGCCGCTCAGAGAATCGCCGCTTGCCGTTTCTAACAGGCGAGCGGCGATTCTCCGGCCCGGATGGGCCGAGCGGCCTGCCGAATCCGACGGGTTCACGCCGGCGCCAACCACACCTGGTCGCTGCCGGTGTGAACAGTGCGTGAACGCTGCATGTGCGGCCTGTGGGGGGGGAGGGAGGATCGAACACCAGGGGGGTGCTCAGTAGGGGTCTGGCCCGCGATCGGTGCCCACCGATCGGCGGGCCGGCGTCTCTAAAGGACGCACTCTTTTTCCTCCGCCGCCCCGCAAGGTCAATCCTCTATGTCTTGCGGGGCGCCCGCGGGGAGGATGGCAACCGCGCATGCACGGGTTGGTGCCGGCCAACCTGCACATGCGCGGGTGACGTCATTTAAGCGCCGCCGGCCACGTCATTTACGCGGTGCTGCTTTGACGCAGAGCCAAGGCCCGGCGCGCAAAATTGACATGGCGCTGCTCCTAGCCCCCTGGGGGTGGGAGAACAGGGGGCGAGGAGCGGCCTCTGACACCGGAGTGAAACACTCCGGTTTTCACTCCGGTGTTGGCACTTCTCCCGTTGGGAGAATTTGCTCAATAGCTCAGTGTTGTCCTGGGCTGCTTCCAGGACTCTGATATCCTTCCCATGTCAGTATAACAGTATACTGGGAGGTAGCTTGATTCATCATTATCATATCATGATTAGTCTCATTGTTGTGTGATGTTACGTTGTGGATGAAGCTGCTTAAATCTGCGAGCCACAGCTGTGGAAAGGGGCTTCTTCACAGCCAGGCACACTGAATTCCCTATACCCCGTGTCTCTCATGGAGACTCTGAGTGATCCTACTGGGGGTGTCAATTAGTGGCACACTCAAGCATTGAAATACTAACTAAATTGGCACAATTGACTCACCAAGGAAGGGTCAGGGTTCTGATTAGGCACTTGGCTTCTCCTTGTGACAGGCGAGGCACACTTGATGCGTGTGAAGACTGAAAATTGCAGTCAATTTCATCCTTCAAGGGAACCTTCATTCCCCGAACTATCGAGGGCTGCAACTCCCGGGATCTGTCACATTATAATTGATAGATCATGTAGTACACTATTGGGCCCCCTCCACCCTCCACCAACCCCACCTCCCTCCCCCTTCCCCTCTTTCCCGCCCTCCCCCCTTCTCCTCTCTCCCTCCCTCCCCCCATTCTCCTCTCTCCCCACCCCTCCCCTCCCCTTTCCCCACTCTCCCCACCCCTCCCTTCCCTCCTCCCCTTCCTTCTCCTTGTGTTGGTACAGAGGCGAGAGTATCTGCTCTCTCCAGCGCAAAGTGTAGTGCTCGTACTGTTTGTTTTTGTACAACTGTAACGGCAGCACGGTAGCATTGTGGATAGCACCATTGCTTCACAGCTCCAGGGTCCCAGGTTCGATTCCGGCTTGGGTCACTGTCTGTGCGGAGTCTGCACATCCTCCCAGTGTGTGCGAGGGTTTCCTCTGGGTGCTCCGGTTTCCTCCCACAGTCCAAAGATGTGCAGGTTGGGTGGATTGGCCATGATAAATTGCCATTAGTGTCCAAAATTTCCCTTAGTGTTGGGTGGGGTTACTGAGTTATGGGGATAGGGTGGAGGTGTTGACCTTGGGTAGGGGGTTGGGTGCTCTTTCCAAGAGCCGGTGCAGACTCGATGGGCCGAATGGCCTCCTTCTGCACTGTAAATTCTATGTAAACTGTGTTGTTTACCGTTTTAATAATCAGAAAATCCTACCCCACGTCCCCGAACATTGGTACAGAGGTGAGAGTATCCAGTTTCTCCAACAAAAAATTAGTGTTCGTGCTGTTTAGTCTTGTACAGCTGTAATGTTTACTGTTTTTAATTTAAAATATTTTTATGGGAAAACAAAATCAAGGGCTGAAAGCTGTGTGTTCTCTTGAGCCCCTGCTGCTTCTGGCTGTGACCCTGCTTCCAGACCTGGTGTGTTATTCTGTATGCTGCCCGCCTTATTCAGACTTTGAAGCCTGGGCTACAGAAAGGGAGAACGGTGCTCCGACCGGTTGAATGGAGGGAAAGGGGAGCCTGTTGCTGCTGCCAGTTACTTGCAGGGCAGAGAGGGGAGTGCTTGCCTGCAGTTGACACGCCTGCAACTCGTACTTGTTACTGACTGCCTTTCTGCTTATCCTCTCTCACTCTCTCACTCTTCCGCCATGTCCCGTATCGGTGTGTCCTTTTCCGGTGATCTGTGCTGCTCGTTGGGCACCTTTCCGCCGATGTGGGACTACCGGTGGGAACAGGGGGTGGTTGTGTATGTGTGCTGGCTTGAGAGCTGGTGGCTTTTGTGTCTTGTAAATGCTTACAGCATTTTACTGATTTTTGTGATATATTTAGCATGTTGCTGCTTCTTTTGTATTCTTGAGTTGTCAATAAATTTAAAATATCCTCATGGACAGCACAGCTGTGACTCCTGGAGGGAGAATGGCAGTGATAGATGGTCCAAGTCACAGATTTATGGACAGAACATTTCTACGACAAGAGTACTTGACATGATAACACATTCTCAGGCTTAGCCTCCATTTCTGTTGAGGAACCTGTGAGGGATGATACCCTGGGCGCGATTCTCCGCTCCCAGGCCGGGTGGGAGAATCGCGGGAGGGTTGGTCTGGCACCCCCCGCGATTCTCCCCCGCCCCCCCCCCAAAATGGCATGTCGCATTTTGGGACATGCCGCTCGGAGAATTGCGGCCTGCGATTCTCCGGCCCGGATGGGCCGAGCGGCCTGCTGTTCCCGACAGGTTCACCTGGTCGCTGCTGGCGTGAACATGGCGCCAATACCTGGTTTGTGGCTTGTGGGGGCGGAGAGGAGAGTGAGCACCACGGCCGTGCTCGGGAGGGGACTGGGCCGCGATCGGTGCCCACCGATCGTCGGGCCGGCGTCTCAAAGTGACGCACTCTTTCCCCTCCGCCGCCCCGCAAGATCAAGCCGCCACGTCTTGCGGGGCAGCGGAGGGGAAGACGGAAACTGTGCATGTGCGGGTTGGCGCCGGCCAACCTGCGCATGCGCGGCTGACGTCATTAGGCGCGCTGGCAGCTTCATTGACGCCAGCGACAAGGCCCGGCATCCGAGATTTACGGCACGGCCCTCCTAGCCCCCCGGGGGGAGGAGAATAGGGGGCCAGGAGCGGCCTCCGGCGCCGTCGTGAACCTCTCCGGGTTTCACAATGGCGTCGGGCCTTGCGGAGAATTCCGCCCCCTGTGTTTGTTTTTTGTGTGAAAATGAGCTGATTAGCTTTGTATTGGCACCAATATGGAGCGATGACACTTCCTTGTTGTTTAACGCTGGTCAGCCCTCTGGGACCACCCCTTGTCAGAGTCCTCTCCAGTGGCCCTCTGTAATTGGCACACTGGAGGCTGATGGTGACCTGAGCACTCACCTCTGATATCCCCTGTGGAGGTGAGGTGGCCAAGTTCCCGTTTTTATACAGCTATTGCAAATCCCGCCGGCGTGGCATCACAATGAATATTCATTGAGGGGGCAAGCCCCGGGGAGAGAGCTCGCTAAGAAGATACTAATGCCAAAGACATCAACGTTAGCTCCATTTTCTCTCTACAAATGCTGTCAGACCTGCTGAAATTGTCCAGCATTTTCTGTTTTTGTTTCAGATTCCAGCATCCACAGTCATTTGCTTTTATCCTGATTTTCCATGGAGGGACTCTCGTTACACCATGTGCGAAAATTGAAAAATGTGATCTCGCCAGCGAGAATCGCATTTCTCGATTCGCGTTGTATTTTGCGCCTACATTACCGTTCTTGCCAACGGTTAACGTGGGCTGAAAATCGACCCCCAGATCTATGCTCTATTGTAGCTTGTCAGTTTTGGGAAGGTGGGAAATCAATCAATGTCTTCTCCCAGCATATAAACAGAAAAGTAAGCGGGAGGATGTGGTTAACAAGGCCATGCAATGCTGGTCTGAGGCAATGGGAGAGCTCTTACATGACTGCTTGGAGTCAGTGGACTGGTCCAAATTTAAGAAGTCAACGGTCGATCGAGACGAGTATACTACCACCGTCACAGACTTCATCAGTAAGTGTATAGAAGATTTTGTGCCAAAGAAAGCAGTACGTATGTTCACCAACTAGAAACCATGATTTAACCAGGAGATCCACCTCCTACTGAAGTCCAGGTCTTAGGCCTTCAAGGCAGGTGATCCTGACCTAGATGAGAAATCTAGGTATGACCCCAGCAAAGCCATCAAGGATGCCAAGAGGCAATATCAGACTAAGCTCGAGTCCCAGACTAACGACACGGACTCGCGTCGGTTGTGGCAAGGCTTAAACAACATAACGGGCTACAAAGCCGAGTCGAATCTCCAGCAGCAGAGCACCCCTCTCCGATGAACTCAATGCATTATATGCTTGTTTCAAGCAGGAAGCCAACCAACTGTTGTCAACTGCCCCAGCAGCCTCGGACACACCCATACCTACCATCATAGCCCAGAAGTCAAACCAGCCTACTTGAAAGTGAACACTCGAAAAACAACAAGTCCCGACGGAGTCCCTGGTCGTGCACTCAGATCCTGAGCGGACCAACTGGCAGGTGTGTTCGCAGACAGCTTCAACCTCTCCCTACTCGGTTCCGAGGTTCCCACCTACTTCAAGAAGACCACCATCATACCAGTGCCAAAGAATAACCAGGCAAAGTGCCTCAACGACCACCGTCTGGTGGCCTTCACATCTTTTTATATAAAGTACATTGAGAGGTTGGTCATGAGACACATCAACTCCATACTCCCAGAATGCCTTGATCCACTTCATTTTACATACCACCACAACCAGTCCACAGCAGACACAATCTCCCTGACCTTACACTCATCCCTGGAGCATCTTGGCAACAAGGGTTCCTACATCAGACTCCTCTTCATTAATTACAGCTCAGCCTTCAACACCACATCCAGCAGAGGGCAGCAGAGCAGAGCTACTGATCAGCTGTTCTGGGGAAATTTGCATACGTGCAGTGCGGTCAGCCTAAGTTGAAGGTGGTTTGTGGAGAGGCTGTTGGCAAGTGACAGTTAAACCCGAGACACTTCGTGAGTGTTTCCCACCCTACCTCCTCCTCTAACCAACCCCCCCACCCCACAGTGGTTGGGGAGCAGGGGCCTGTCGTGAAGGTGAGTGAGTGCCTTTAAATTTGCTTTCCTTTCAGCGGGAGCAGGGTTTGAAGTAATATCAGGTAAGCTCTTCCTTTCTTTTTCTTTTTCTTGTTTTTTTTTTTTAAATCTAGAGGTGATGTCAGGGAAGGCAGTACAATGCTCCTCCTGCAGAATGTTTGAGGTGAGGGACGCCGTCAGCGTCCCTGCTGATTTCATCTGTGGGAAGTGCACCCAACTCCAGCTCCTCAAAAACCGTGTTAGGGACCTGGAGCTTGAGCTGGATGAACTTCGGATCATTCGGGAGGCAGAGGGGGTCATAGATAGGAGCTTCAGGGAAGTAGTTACACCAAAGACTGGAGATAGATGGGTAACTGTAAGAGGGACTGGGAAGAAGCAGTCAGTGCAGGGACCCCCTGCGGTCGTTCCCCTGAGTAACAAGTATACCGTTTTGGATACTTGTGGGGGGGACGACTTACCAGGGGTAAGCCATGGGGTACGGGCCTCTGGCACGGAGTCTGTCCCTGTTGCTCAGAAGGGAAGGGGGGAAAGGAGTAGAACATTAGTAATTGGGGACTCAATAGTCAGGGGCACAGATAGGAGATTGTGTGGGAGCGAGAGAGACTCACGTTTGGTATGTTGCCTCCCAGGTGCAAGGGTACGTGATGTCTCGGATCGTGTTTTCCGGGTCCTTAAGGGGGAGGGGGAGCAGCCCCAAGTCGTAGTCCACATTGGCACTAACGACATAGGTAGGAAAGGGGACAAGGATGTCAGGCAGGCCTTTAGGGAGCTAGGATGGAAGCTCAGAGCGAGAACAAACAGAGTTGTTATCTCTGGGTTGTTGCCCGTGCCACGTGATAGTGAGATGAGGAATAGGGAGAGAGAGCAATTAAACACGTGGCTACAGGGATGGTGCAGGCGGGAGGGATTCAGATTTCTGGATAACTGGGGCTCGTTCTGGGGAAGGTGGGACCTCTATAGACAGGATGGTCTACATCTGAACCTGAGGGGCACCAATATCCTGGGGGGGAGATTTGTTAGTGCTCTTTGGGGGGGTTTAAACTAATTCAGCAGGGGCATGGGAACCTGGATTGTAGTTTTGGGGTACAGGAGATTGAGAGTATAGAGGTCAGGAGCACAGATTTGACTTCGCAGGAGGGTGCCAGTGTTCAGGTAGGTGGTTTGAAGTGTGTCTACTTCAATGCCAGGAGTATACGAAATAAGGTAGGGGAACTGGCAGCATGGGTTGGTACCTGGGACTTCGATGTTGTGGCCATTTCAGAGACATGGATAGAGCAGGGACAGGAATGGTTGTTGCAGGTTCCGGGGTTTAGGTGTTTTAGTAAGCTCAGAGAAGGGGGCAAAAGAGGGGGAGGTGTGGCGCTGCTAGTCAAGGACAGTATTACGGTGGTGGAAAGGATGCTAGATGGGGACTCTTCTTCTGAGGTAGTATGGGCTGAGGTTAGAAACAGGAAAGGAGAGGTCACCCTGTTGGGAGTTTTCTATAGGCCACCTAATAGTTCTAGGGATGTAGAGGAAAGGATGGCGAAGATGATTCTGGAAAAGAGCGAAAGTAACAGGGTAGTTGTTATGGGAGACTTTAACTTTCCAAATATTGACTGGAAAAGATATAGTTCGAGTACATTAGATGGGTCATTCTTTGTACAATGTGTGCAGGAGGGTTTCCTGACACAATATGTTGACAGGCCAACAAGAGGCGAGGCCACATTGGATTTGGTTTTGGGTAATGAACCAGGCCAGGTGTTAGATCTGGAGGTAGGTGAGCACTTTGGAAACAGTGACCACAATTCGGTGACCTTTACATTAATGATGGAAAGGGATAAGTATACCCCGCAGGGCAAGAGTTATAGCTGGGGGAAGGGCAATTATGATGCCATTAGACATGACTTAGGATGTGTTGGTTGGAGAAGTAGGCTGCAAGGGTTGGGCACACTGGATATGTGGAGCTTGTTCAAGGAACAGCTATTGCATGTTCTTGATAAGTACGTACCAGTCAGGCAGGGAGGAAGGGGTCGAGCGAGGGAACCGTGGTTTACCAAAGAAGTGGAATCACTTGTTAAGAGGAAGAAGGAGGCCTATGTGAAGATGAGGCATGAAGTTTCAGTTGGGGCGCTTGATAGTTACAAGGAAGCGAGGAAGGATCTAAAGAGAGAGCTGAGACGAGCAAGGAGGGGACATGAGAAGTCTTTGGCAGGTAGGATCAAGGAAAACCCAAAAGCTTTCTATAGGTATGTCAGGAATAAAAGAATGACTAGGGTAAGAGTAGGGCCAGTCAAGGACAGTGGTGGGAAGTTGTGTGTGGAGGCTGAGGAGATAAGCGAGATACTAAATGAATACTTTTCGTCAGTATTCACTCAAGAAAAAGATAATATTGTGGAGGAGAATGCTGAGACCCAGGCTATTAGAATAGATGGCATTGAGGTGCGTAGGGAAGAAGTGTTGGCAATTCTGGACAAGGTGAAAATAGATAAGTCCCCGGGGCCAGATGGGATTTATCCTAGGATTCTCTGGGAAGCCAGGGAAGAGATTGCTGAGCCTTTGGCTTTGATTTTTAGGTCATCATTGGCTACAGGAATAGTGCCAGAGGACTGGAGGATAGCAAATGTGGTCCCTTTGTTCAAGAAGGGGAGTAGAGATAACCCCGGTAACTATAGGCCGGTGAGCCTAACGTCTGTGGTGGGTAAAGTCTTGGAGAGGATTATAAAAGATACAATTTATAATCATCTAGATAGGAATAATATGATTAGGGACAGTCAGCATGGTTTTGTGAAGGGTAGGTCATGCCTCACAAACCTTATCGAGTTCTTTGAGAAGGTGACTGAACAGGTTGACGAGGGTAGAGCAGTTGATGTGGTGTATATGGATTTCAGTAAAGCGTTTGATAAGGTTCCCCACGGTCGTCTATTGCAGAAAATACGGAGGCTGGGGATTGAGGGTGATTTAGAGATGTGGATCAGAAATTGGCTAGTTGAAAGAAGACAGAGAGTGGTAGTTGATGGGAAATGTTCAGAATGGAGTTCAGTTACGAGTGGCGTACCACAAGGATCTGTTCTGGGGCCGTTGCTGTTTGTCATTTTTATAAATGACCTAGAGGAGGGCGCAGAAGGATGGGTGAGTAAATTTGCAGACGACACTAAAGTCGGTGGAGTTGTAGACAGTGCGGAAGGATGTTGCAGGTTACAGAGGGACATAGATAAGCTGCAGAGCTGGGCTGAGAGGTGGCAAATGGAGTTTAATGTGGAGAAGTGTGAGGTGATTCACTTTGGAAAGAATAACAGAAATGCGGAATATTTGGCTAATGGTAAAATTCTTGGTAGTGTGGATGAGCAGAGGGATCTCGGTGTCCATGTACATAGATCCCTGAAAGTTGCCACCCAGGTTGATAGGGTTGTGAAGAAGGCCTATGGTGTGTTGGCCTTTATTGGTAGAGGGATTGAGTTCCGGAGCCATGAGGTCATGTTGCAGTTGTACAAAACTCTAGTACGGCCGCATTTGGAGTATTGCGTACAGTTCTGGTCGCCTCATTATAGGAAGGACGTGGAAGCTTTGGAACGGGTGCAGAGGAGATTTACCAGGATGTTGCCTGGTATGGAGGGAAAATCTTATGAGGAAAGGCTGATGGACTTGAGGTTGTTTTCGTTAGAGAGAAGAAGGTTAAGAGGTGACTTAATAGAGGCATACAAAATGATCAGAGGGTTAGATAGGGTGGACAGCGAGAGCCTTCTCCCGCGGATGGAGGTGGCTAGCACGAGGGGACATAGCCTTAAATTGAGGGGTAATAGATATAGGACAGAGGTCAGAGGTGGGTTTTTTACGCAAAGAGTGGTGAGGCCGTGGAATGCCCTACCTGCAACAGTAGTGAACTCGCCAACATTGAGGGCATTTAAAAATTTATTGGATAAGCATATGGATGATAAGGGCATAGTGTAGGTTAGATGGCCTTTAGATTTTTTCCATGTCGGTGCAACATCGAGGGCCGAAGGGCCTGTACTGCGCTGTATCGTTCTATGTTCTATGTACCATAATCCCAGCCAAGCTCACAACCAAACTTCAAAACCCAGGACTTGGCTCCTCCCTCTGCAAATGGATTCTCGACTTCCTGAACAATAGACCACAATCAATAAGAATAAACAGCGGCGCCTTCTCCACAATAGAACTCAATGGTGAAAGTCATACATAGACAGAGGGCGCGATCCAATGGCGAGTTGCTTTTCAGATGCAGCATGATCATTGGATCTCGCCTTATGTCTATGTATTTACATTGTGTATTGATCGTATGTCCTATGTTTTTCATGTATGGAACGATCTGCCTGTACTATACACAGAACAATGGGCTGGATTCTACGCTTGGGAGACTATGTGCTGACGCTGGCGTGGGAACAGTGGCGTTTTGTGCCCGGAAAAGCTGGCAAAACCTCCACCGATCCTCCATCTGGTGGAGGGCTAGCAGGCACATAGCGTAGAGTCCCCAACTCTAGCTGTAGGTATGGCCGGAGAATTGCCGGGTTCATGGCCGCACAAACGCATGGCGGCCACCTACAGCGGCCACGCCGTGCAACATGGCGCCCGTCCCGCGTGGACCCGGCCTGTCAAATAGTGCCCCCCTTTGACCAGGCTCACCATTTCCGGACCACCCCCCCACCAGTGCTCCAAGCCCCCGCCAAACCCCCCCTCCCCCGTCCACGGATCCGCTCCCCCCCCCCGGACTGTGGCGCTGCTAGACTCAGTCTGCAGCCACCATAGCGAGTTCCCGAAACAAAATACCACACTCGCCCCACACCATTGGAAACTCGGCCCATTGGGGGCGGAGTATCGGGGGAGGGTCTCAGGTAATGTCCTGAGGCCGTCCTGACGGTGTGCAACGTATTCTGCGAGTACGCCGTTTTGGAGGGGTCGGAGCATCGCAACGGGGATTCTCCGGCTGATCGTTGAACACAATCTTGCCGTCGGAGACCGGAGAATCCCACCCAATACTTTTCATTGGACCTCGGTGTGGTGATATGCATCACTGTAAATATACAAGGGGTTAATGTCAACACACTACACCTAGCTGATACCAGAGGGAGCACCAGAGACATGACACACAGACATTCAACCAATAGGCCAGTAAGATAGGATACGACCAATGGGCATTCACGATACACACAGAGGTGACACTACCACAGGGGGGCATTACACCAACCCATATAAAAGGACACAGCATACATGCTCAGCCTCTTTCCAGTGGAGACACTCAGTGTGTACACAGGGTTGATTGAACACATCACACCCACCATGTTCGTCAGTCTGAGTAGCTATAGCAGGATTAACAGGAGAGTCGAATCCAAGTAGGAGAATCGTTAAGTTTAATAAATGTGTTAAAGCTATCTCCAAGTCTGAACCTTCCTTTATCAGAGTGTACATCAAAGAAGTAGCTTGTGCTACGTCAAGAGCATAATAAAACACTCGGTACACGTGACAAATTTAAATCTAACTCCTGCCATCATTTCTATCCCGCTCCATAGCTACTGTCTAAGGCAGAATCTTATTGTTGATAACATCCGCAACCTCAACTCTTCTGAACACATATCCTCTCCATCACTCAGACTGCTTAATTTCATCATTGCCGGCCTCCATCCCTATCACATCTGTTTAACCCTTCTGCATTCTCTTGTTACTTCCAGCCTCGACAATTTCACTATCCTCCAAATTGGACTTGCACCAAAACCTATTTCACCCTTCCTCTCTACTTCTTAGGTGGTCCCTCGGGAAGTATGACTTTCTTCCACCCCAGCTAGATGAGTTCTTAGATGGCTGATAACCCAACACTTGATCTGCAGACTCTGCCACACATCTGCTCTGTAGATATCACCTCACCTGTGAGTAAGTTGCTGGAGGTGAAATGCAGTATTGCAGTGTGGAAAATGAAGAGAACGGTTTGTTCGATGACACAGCCTTGTTTCAAACCACAGAATCATGGGTTAGCGGCACGGAAAGAAGCCACTTGGACCACCGTGCCTGTATTGGCTGAGAAAGGAGCCACCCAGCCCAACCCCACTTTCCAGCATTTAGTCTATAGCCCTACAGGTTATGGCAATTGAGGTGTGCATGTGTTTGATTGGCATTTAAATGTGGTGCCCAGACCTTCAACCGCATCACCTGACAGTGGGTGGATCAATCAGGTCCCTGGTGATTCGGAGCGATACTCGCCTGTGCATAATTAATGAGCCTCGTATTGCAGAATCGGATGCAAGATCGCACCATTCTGAGCAGCAGAGTGGGCTGTTGCACGTTTTGCTATGGGTGTAAAACGCGTTTATTGGAGTGTATTAACTTGCCTCCGTTAAAGGCCGTGTGCTTAACACTACTAGGCTCTGTGTATGTATTTTTCAGCTCAGGAGTCGCCAGATGCCGTATAGACACCTCACAAATATTCCAAGGTCAGGTTCAAAGTAATAAAACGATACACCGATTAGTAAGTTCCAAACGATCGATATTTATTATACAATTATAATAAATACGCATGCACACACTAAGGGACTAAGCTATGACTAAACTAAGCAATCAGAATACTTAACTAAACAGGAACAGGCAAGGTCAGGGAGCGAGGCCTTCGTCCCGGTCTTGGTCTGCAACCTTCAGAAAGCGTGCTGGTCACTGGGGGTCTAGCGGGCTTGGTTCGCGTAGCGAGCGTCGTATTGGCACTTACGGTTCGGCGGCTGGTGCTCAACGGCTGGAGTCAGGATACAGGTTCAAGTTCTTGGTCAAAGCCGGAGCACGAAACAACAGACAGGACCATGGGTGGGGGTCTATCTTTTATAGGGGTCCCCAATGTCCTTGCCTTTTCCTGGGCGGGCTTTACCTTCAGGTATCGATTGGATCGCTCCCAATCGATATCTTTTGAATTCCTCCAATGTGAGGGTCTCTCTTGATGGCGGGGGCGGTTTCTATAGTGGATACTTCTGGTGCCGCTCTGTCTGGACATCCACTTAAAGTATCTTATTCAAACCCAAATGTTGCCATTGTGTGTGCCTAGATCTGGACTGCCTCATTAGTATGTAGAACGTTCTGCCATTATCACCTTTGGTTTGAGATCTTCCACCTGGCCAGAAACTAGTTTTGCTGCTTGCAAAATGCTAATGAGTGTTTGCAGGCTTGGCTAAACTGTTTTTCCCTGCAGTCTTAGCGATTCTCCATTTTGTTTAGTTCAGTGTCCATTTTAGGTGGCTACAGTGGCTACAGGGCACTGCCAAAAAGCGCCTGCCACTGCACTTTGATTCAGAAATGGAAAATTCTGCCCATAGTGTCTGTGTCAGCGCTCTGCAAGAGAAACTCAGCTGCTCCCGCTAATCCCCCCCTGCTCCCCTTTCTCCGCTAACCCTGCAATTTATTTCTCTTCAAATTTTGATCCAATAGACTTTTGAAAGATAGGGTTGAATCTGCGTCCCTACACTCTCAGGCAGTGCATTCCAGATCCGAACCACTCACTGCTTTAAAAAAAAGATTTTAAAATGTTCCTTTGTCAATCACCTTAAATGTGTGTCCTGTGGTTCTCAACCATGGGAACAGTTTCTCCTTTTCTACTCTGTGCAGACCCTGCATGATTTTAAATACCTCTATCAAATCTCCTCTCAACATTCTCTACTCCAAGGAGAACAGATCAAGCTTCTCCAATATGTAACTGAGCTTTTTCATCCCTGGAACCAGACTCATAAACCTTTTATCCACCACCTCTCATGACTTTACATCCAGCCCAGAATTGGGGATAATACTGTAGTTGAGACCAAACAATGTTGAATAAAAGTTTATCATAACCTCCTTGCCTTTGTACTCAATTTATAAAGCTCAGGATCCTGTATGTCTTGTTAACCATGTTAAACCTGCCTTCTCACCTTTAATGAATTGTGTACAATAACATCAGGTCCCTTTGCTCCTTTATTTGATATTGTCTCTCCCTGCTCTTCCCACCAAAATGTATCACATCACACTGTGGGAGTGCTTTCAGAGACTGAGTATTGAGTATGGAATCTCCCCACCTAATTGAAGTTCAGCTAACACAAAGACTCGTGGAGAAGGCAACTCTGGTTAAGACGGCTTTATTTTCCAAGCTTAGTCAACGTAAGACGGAGAGTAATTTGGATCAACGCCAAAACCAATTCTGCTTTACATTGCTTTAGGTTCAACAGTGATACAATTTCCAAAAATCAGTAGCCCTGCCTCAGATGGACTCGATCCAATCCTTGTAGCTATAGATTATACCTTGACCAATGAATTTTACTTCACGCAGCATGGTAACTGTGTGATCAGCTCATGATTTGGCCATGTCCTGTCCATTGGCCATCTTTTTTTTTCAAGACTCTCGCATCCACTGTCCTTTGCTCTCCCTCATTCCCATTTCCTTGTATCAGAATGTGGTACCATTGCTAGGCAGGGAGGGGGGAGTGGGAGCTCAGCAGGGAGGGGGGAGTGGGAGCTCGGCAGGGAGGGGGGAGTGGGGGCTAGGCAGGGATGAGGAGTGGGGGCTCGGCAGAGAGGGGGGAGTGAGGGCTAGGCAGCGATGTGTACCATTGCCTGCCTGAATATGGGATGTCAAGGGTTGCTGATAAGTGCTGCTTCCTCTGCATGTGTTTCTGCTGACATATCACGCGGGATTCTCTCAACCCAGGGTGCAAATCGTGCCACGCCGACGCCAGCTCGCGATTCTCCGCAGAGCGTGGTTGGCAGCGTGAACCATTCCAGTGTCATGCTGGCCCGGTTCAGCCTGTTCATGCTGTCGTAAAGCATGACGCCGTTTACGATGGCATGGACACTCTGCCGCGGGCTGAGAGAATCCCGCCCATCATTGCTGTATGATTCTGTCTTTCTTAGAAATGTGGTCAAGTTAGCTAGCTTAAATCTCATCATACATTACGGCCACAACTATTTGCAAGAGTTTAAATGCTTGTTACTACTCTGTTCTAAGATTATATGTTTCATGGTTAATAATGATTATTGGAGGGCAGCACGTGGCACAGTGGGTTAGCCCTGTTGCCTCACGGTGCCAAGGTCCCAGGTATGATCCCAGTTTTGGTTCACTGTCCATATGGAGTTTGCACATGCTCCCCGTGTTTGCGTGGGTTTCACCCCCACAACTCAAAGATGTGCAGGTTAAATTGCCCCTTAATTGGAAAACATTAATTGGGTACTCTAAAATTTATTTAAAAAAATAATGATTACTGGATATATTTTCTATGATTAGTTTCAGTCCTCAATAAACTAACTTATGTAGAGATATTCTAGTGTTTTAGCACAGAACAGGCCCTTCGGCCCTCGATGTTGTGCCGAGCAATGATCACCCTACTCAAACCCACGGATCCACCCTTTTCCCGTAACCCAACAACCCCCCCCCCAACCTTACTTTTTTTTAAGACACTATGGGCAATTTAGCATGGCCAATCCACCTAACCCGCACATCTTTGGACTGTGGGAGGAAACCGGAGCACCCGGAGGAAACCCACGCACACACGGGGAGGACGTGCAGACTCCGCACAGACAGTGACCCAGCCGGGAACCGAACCTGGGACCCTGGAGCTGTGAAGCATTTATGCTAACCACCATGCTACCGTGAGGCCCTACCATGTTATCCTAGCTATTTGCTTTTAGGGGTCTCATCTCAGGAAACCCCCCCCCCCACTCCTACCGCATCCCCCCCCCCCCCACCCCACCCCCACCCCCACCCGCCTTCATACACATTCCTGCGTTAGGTTACATCTGCCAAAGTGTCTGCCTATTCCAGCAGCCTGTTGAGTCTCCTCTTGAATTCTGGCACTATCCTCATTGTTTATAACACTTTCAATTTTTTTGACATCCACAAATTTTGTAATTGCGCCTCAGCCATCCAAGCCTCGGTCATTAATGTAGATTGAGAAAAGCAGTGGCCCCAATACCGATCCCTGGGGAACCCCATTATCTGCCTTCCTCCAGTCTGAGAAACAATCGCTCACAATGGTAAGCCGGTGTTCTGCCCCAATGGCAGACAGGTATGCAAATCATATCACCACATTCAGACATTCACCCCTTGCGGAGAAAGAAGCCGGGGAGGGGGGTATCAACGAGAGCCGGGGTGGGGGGGTGGGGGGGGGGGGGGGAGAGAACTGGTGATATGAGTAGCAACCGGGAGGACAAAAATTTTCTCTCCTTTTATCGAATTTGGGGGCTTCCCACTGGCCCAGACAATAAGCAATATTCCACAAAGTCCCAACAAAGTCCATGGAGCTGTCGATACCCACGCTGGAGTGGAGGATGTGAAGCTTCTGTGCCATGGTGGGGGGGCTGGTTGCAGATTCCAGGTATCCTTCGAGGCATGTCAGCCAAAGTTGAAAAAGTTCTGCAGAGTTCGGAGTTTGCAGGCTGATGCGGAGGCATTCGGGCTTGATCCGGAACTCCATCTTCAAAAATCTAGCTTATTAAATTGATGAGCCATCAATTGCACGAGAGACGAGTTGCTTTACAAAAGTTAGGCTTTAATAAACTAGAACTTAGCCCTGCGGTTGTCTACAATAAAATGGACGACCGCCGGGCGTTTGACTATTTATACCTCGGCAAGGAGGCGTGGTTAACTCAGCCTCTCGACCAATCGGTCGAGAGGCACATGACCGACCAGGGCCAATGGTAAGCCGGTGTTCTGCCCCAATGGCAGACAGGTATGCAAATCATATGACCACACCACTGTTCCGATTCTTGTCATTCAACCACTATCCCTGTTATCCCATGAGCTTTAAATCTGAAATTGTATTTTTGGGTGATGTCACTGAAGGGCGGCATGTGGTTGAGAAATAAGAGGGGAGCACGATAGACCCTTTGGGGGCCAATAGATGTAACGGTGTGAATATAAAGTGAAAAGATGTGAGTAAAATAACTGTGCCAAGTTGTCAGAAAACTGCTTACAGTACAATTTTGTACTGACACGTGTAAAAATAGGAGAATCGTTTTTTTTAAAACCTCTGTAATTGATGGCTCATGAGAGAAACTATATGTTCCAAAATGGTACATTCTCATGACTTCATGGTTCCTCTGACACAATCTCTGTGAATGCAATTTCTTTTGTAGCTCATTAGATCAGAGAGAAAAAAAAAGCCATTCCCTCAAAAACCACCACAGGGAAAATGAAAATGCAAGTAGTTCACTGTCATTGTGTGGAAATACATTTGACGCAACATCTAATTATGTGATGGATAGACGTGCAGAGATTCAAATTTCCTCTGCTCAGAGATTTAGCAGAAGCATGAATCCCCTAACCTTGATTAAATCTTGGCAGGGGAATCAACAAACTCATCCACATGGTAATAATTTGAAGGGATAGGGAGTTATTGATTTATGAGGTAGTGACACATACTGATCACAGGCCAATAGAATTTTCTCATCTCCACATCAATGAGCACTCTCGAGGCTCTGACAGCTACAAAGCCAAGCTCCAGCCACCCGCAGCCTGACTAAACATAACTCGATGGACATCCAGTTAATAAGTGCCAGCCCCTATATGGCTGTGATACTTCCTATTCTCACCCCAGTTCTATAATCCATGATTGGAGCAGCCAACATCTTAGTTTGCAGTTCATCACTGCATCAGGGAGGTGACAGAAATCCTGCAGAGGTGGCAGAAACTAAGAGGAGAGAGCGCATGGAGTTGCCAAGCTGGTGGGGTTCCCAATGGTACAGGGTGCAATCAACTGCATGTAAGTGGCTCCGTGGGCACCAAATGTTAATGGGAAGATGGTCTGTAACTGAGGACTACCATTCTAACAACTCCAATTGGTGTGGCACCAGAACCAGATCACCATTTTGGTGTCGGTAGTAGCAATGGCTCCTTTATTCTCTGGCAGTCAAATACATGCACTCCCTTTGCTCCATCACAAAGATGCAAAGACTAATTGCTAAATGATATGGGGTACATGCTATATACCTCACTGCTGATTCCACGCCGTCATGTGACCATAGGAGAACAACACACTCACAATTAGAGGTATGCAGCAAACAGGAACATCATGGAGCAAATCAACTTCAAAAAAACCATTCCACTGCCTGGGGCACCGAGGTTTCCCCCTCCCTGCCTTTCTCCCACTCCCCCCTCCCTGCATTTCTCCCACTCCCCCCTCCCTGCCAAGATCCCACTCCCCCTCCCTGCCGAGCTCCCACTCCCCCTCCCTGCCGAGCACCCATTCCCCCCTCCCTGCCTTTCTCCCACTCCCCCCTCCCTGCCAAGATCCCACTCCCCCCCCCCTCGCCGAGCTCCCACGCCCCCTCCCTGCCGAGCCCCCACTCCCCCCCCCCGCCGAGCTCCCACTCACCCTCCCTGCCGAGCACCCATTCCCCCCTCCCTGCCGAGCCCCCATTCCCCCCTCCCTGCCGAACACCCATTCCCCCCTCCGTGCCGAGCTCCCACTTCCCCTCCCTGCCGAACACCCATTCCCCCCTCCCTGCCTAGCCCCCACACCCCCCTCCCTGCCGAGCCCCCACAACCCCTCCCTGCCGAGCCCCCACACCCCCCTCCCTGCCAAGCTCCCACACCCCCTCCCTGCCGAGCCCCCACTCCCCCCTCCCTGCCGAGCTCCCACACCCCCTCCCTGCCGAGCCCCCACTCCCCCCTCCCTGCCGAGCTCCCACTCCCCCCTCCCTGCCGAGCCCCCACTCCCCCCTCCCTGCCAAGCTCCCACTCCCCCCTCCCTGCCGAGCCCCCACTCCCCCCTCCCTGCCAAGCTCCCACTCCCCCCTCCCTGCCGAGCCCCCACACCCCCCTCCCTGCCGAGCCCCCACAACCCCTCCCTGCCGAGCCCCCACACCCCCCTCCCTGCCAAGCTCCCACTCCCCTCTCCCTGCCGAGCTCCCAATCCCCCCTCCCCGCCTAGATCCCACTCCCCCCTCCTTGCCGAGCTCCCACTCCCCCCTCCCTGCCGAGCCCCCACTTCCCCTCCCTGCCGAGCACCCACTCCCCCCTCCCTGCCTATCCCCCACTCTTCCCTCCCTCCCGAGCCCCCACTCCCCCCTCCCTGCCAAGCTCCCACTCCCCTCTCCCTGCCGAGCACCCACTCCCCCCTCCCTGCCTAGCTCCCACTCCCCCCTCCCTGCCAAGCCCCCACTCCCCCCTCTCTGCCGAGCCCCCACTCCCCCCTCCCTGCCGAGCTCCCACTCCCCCCTCCGTGCCAAGCTCCCACTCCCCCCTCCCTGCCAAGCTCCCACTCCCCCTCCCCGCCTAGACCCCACTCCCCCCTCCCTGCCAAGCCCCCACTCCCCCCACCTGCCGAGCCCCCACTCCCTCCTCCCTGCCGAGCCCCCACTCCCTCCTCCCTGCCTAGCCCCACTCCCCCCTCCCTGCCAACCCCCACTCCCCCCTCCCTGCCGAGCTCCCACTCCCCCCTCCATGCCGAGCTCCCACTCCCCCCTCCCTGCCTAGCCCCACTCCCCCCTCCCTGCCAACCCCCACTCCCCCCTCCCTGCCGAGCTCCCACTCCCCCCTCCCTGCCTAGCCCCCACTCCCTCCTCCCTGCCTAGCCCCACTCCCCCCTCCCTGCCAACCCCCACTCCCCTCTCCCTGCCTAGCCCCCACTCCCTCCTCCCTGCCTAGCCCCACTCCCCCCTCCCTGCCAAGCCCCCACTCCCCCCACCTGCCGAGCCCGCTTTCCCCCTCCGTGCCGAGCCCCCACTCCCCCCTCCCTGCCGAGCCCCCACTCCCTCCTCCCTGCCTAGCCCCACTCCCCCCTCCCTGCCAACCCCCACTCCCCCCTCCCTGCCGAGCTCCCACTCCCCCCTCCATGCCGAGCTCCCACTCCCCCCTCCCTGCCGAGCCCCGACTCCTCATCCCTGCCTAGACCCCACTCCCCCCTCCATGCCGAGCCCCCACTCCTCATCCCTGCCTAGCCCCCACTCCCCCCTCCCTGCCGAGCTCCCACCCCCCCTCCCTGCCTAGCCCCCACTCCCCCCTCCTTGCCTAGCACCCACTTACCCCTCCCTGCTGAGCTACCACTCCCCCCTCCCTGCCAACCCCCACTCCCCCCTCCCTGCCTAGCCCCCACTCCCCCCTCCTTGCCTAGCACCCACTTACCCCTCCCTGCCGAGCTACCACTCCCCCCTCCCTGCCAACCCCCACTCCCCCCTCCCTGCTGAGCCCCCACTCCCCCCTCCCTGCCTTTCCCCCACTTCCCCCTCCCTGCCAAGCCCCCACTCCCCCGTCCCTGTCAAGCCTGCACTCAGGCAGGCAGTGGGGGAGAGAAGCAGGGAGGAAGGAGAGAGGGAAGGAGGCAGGGAGAAGGGAGGGAGGCAAGCAGGCAGGGAAACAAGCAGGAGGCAGGCAGGCAGAGAGGCAGGCTGAGAGGCAGGCAGGCAGAGAGGCAGGCAGGCAGAGAGGCCAGCAGGCAGGCAGAGAGGCCAGCTGGCAGGCAGAGAGGCAGGCAGGCAGAGAGGCAGGCAGGCAGAGAGGCAGGCAGAGAGGCAGGCAGAGAGGCAGGCAGGCAGGCGGAGAGGCAGGCAGGCAGGCAGAGAGGCAGGCAGGCAGACAGGCAGAGAGGCAGGCAGAGAGGCAGGCAGACAGAGAAGCAGGCAGGCAGAGAGGCAGGCAGGCAGAAAGGCAGGCAGGCAGAGAGGCAGGCAGAGAGGCAGGCAGAGAGGCAGGCAGACAGGCAGAGAGGCAGACAGGCAGGCAGAGAGGCAGGCAGAAAGGCAGGCAGAGAGGCAGGCAGGCAGAGAGGCAGGCAGGCAGGCAGCGAGGCAGAGAGGCAGGCAGGCAGGCAGAGAGGCAGAGAGGCAGGCAGGCAGGCAGAGAGGCAGCACTTGATGAGCTACCCAATCCTGTCCCATCTATAGGTCCCAGAGCAGAGCATCGTGTCCAGAAACAAATCAGTGTGATATCACAGGAAAACAAATTGGATTAGTGAAAATTTTGCTTGTTTATCTTCAAGATTTGGAAATGTATTAATAGCTGTAAGGATTTATTAGTTGGAGTAAGTGGCAGTAAGTAGTAAAGATTATTGAGAGTAGCAAGGTTGATTAATAACAAAATAATTAAATATAAATGAAGATGGCAGAGCAGGTGATGTGTTGCAGCTGCAAAGTGGGACGTATTGCATGCAGATCCCGATCTTACACTTGGCTCTAAGGTGGCACAGCACCAGTTTCTGATATGGTGGCTGTAATTGTCAGATCAAGTGATGGTGCTTCTTCTTCAGTGCCATGCGTAGATCCTATATTTCCAGGTCAGGCGGCAGTGACTCACCCAGCAGCAGTTCTTGGGCTCTGAGAGCATAAATCTAGATGGGAAGAGTTGGGTTGAAGGAAGGTTGGGGTGAAAGCAAGAGACCCATCATCTCACCATCTGCAGCTTGTATATCCTCATACCAGAAAGCAGGAGGAGGAGGTGAGATTTGCAAAGGAGCAGAAGGTATTGAAACATTGTCATCTTGAATATTCCCCGTCCAGTAAGATGCAATGGCTTGTGTACACGGCAGCTACTTCCTGGGGCAGTCAGACAACCCTGGCTCTTCGAGAACCACCCAGGATGGCCAGTTAGCTCCTGGGGATAAGGGGTACCCACTGACGACCTGGTTAATGACGCCAGTACGGAGGCCAGTGACTGATGCGGAGACCCAATACATCGAGGCCCATGCAGCCACGCTGGCTCATTGAGCGGTGCATCAGGCTCCTTAAAATGCGGTTCCGATGCCTTGACCACTTTGGTGGTGCAGTGCAGTACACCCCCCAGAGGGCTGCCTGCTTTGTGATTGTCTGCTGTGGCCTCAATAGCCTGGCACAGCAGCGGGGTGACATTCTGGAGGTAGAGGGTAGTGGAAGAGGCATCGAGGACCTCCATTTCCGGAAGGTGGGGCATGGTATTGGTGCTGTGCCTGTATTGCAGAGGAAAGTGCCAGAGGCGTGATACTGGTCGAGGTCAACGATTAGTATTAATTGGCATGTGTCCCCAACTGTCCCAAACCCATGATGGTGCCTCCCGCTCTCCCCACCCCGCCCAGATCCTCCCCCCCACCCCTTCCACCCCACAAAACACCCAACCCCCCTTACCTCTCCCCACCCACCCCTCTCCTGCAGTGCCCTCTCAGTGATCCTCGACCTGTTTAGCCTTTCATGCTCTACTGCTGCGCCTTCTCCTTCATTCATCATGGGGTGGGGCTCGAATTTTAGGGGCTCAGGTAGATGGCCCATATGGGGGGGGGGGGGGGAATGGAGAGTATATGGGGATGTATGCAGGGACGGCACTGCTGGACATGGGTGGGCCGGGACTCGGAACGTTGTTGGGTGGGGGTAGTGTCAGGCATATACTCGCAGGGGGATGGGAGTCTGGACCCAACTCACCTGTGTGGCCCGGTGGAGGTCAATGATCTTACGGCACTGGGTGCCGGTCCTTCTGTCACACTCCCCGATCTGACGGCCCCTCCCACATCCTCCCAGGCGGCACTGGCTGCTTTGTGGCTGACCTTCCAAGACCCTGGGGGGGAACAGGGCATTCCTCTGGCCTCGACTGCATCCAATAATCTGCCAGGCCAGCACCCCCGAATCGTGGGGCTGGTCTTCTCAGAGGCATGGCTGTGCGCTGAGTGGGCCTGGCTGTGCAGAACGGTTTAAGTGCTCATCTCCCTCATTAGCGGAGGGCTCGCGTGAATCACTCGGCGGGACCATCATTTGCGTTGTGAAGTCCATGTGGCCTTGTTAAGTGGACCAATTAACGTTTTGTAATGGTGACGGCCTCACCAGGCCGAGCGTCGGGAAGCAGGTCCAGCTTGCTACCACACTTCAAACCTGTTTGGCGAAATCACGTCCGTAGTGTGGACAGGGATAAATCTCTTAAATGTATCAGTGCATTCACAGTGAACATCCACATCTCCATTGTGTGCACCTGCAAGAGCACCATTTCTCTGTGCCACCATCTCCCACCATAGGTATGTATCCAGATGTGAATCATCACTTGGACCTCTGGGTGCATCTGTTAAACAATTCGACCTGCCAGAGCACAGTCGGTCATGGAATCTCTTCCTCCATTTTATCCATGGTCTCCTGCTGCTGTGAATGCAGAGGCTTACTCTTGCCATGTTCCCTCGGCGACTGTCGAAGGATTCTGCCAGCAACTCAGCTACAATGTGTGCCAGCATCTCTGGACTTCCTCAAAGTGCTCCTTCCCCACTTGACATTCTATGTAAAATTCTGGTGTGCCAATTAAAAAAATATATATATAGGAGCACGTAAATCTTCCAGCTTTGATTGGCTTTACACAGCATATATGAGGTATATATGCTGTGTAAAGCCAATCAAAGCTGGAAGATTTACGTTCTCATATATATATATTTTTTAAAATATCTCCCTCGGAGATACAAGGCTCAATTGAATGGCCACACCCTGAGACATGGTTGGAAAGAGGGTCAGTGGGAGGCAAACATTCTGCATGTGGTACCTGTGAGTCATTCCTGAATGCTAATCTGAATCTATACAGTGTTATGGGAGCGGTGTTTTCAGAACCCCAAAATGTATGATGGAGTTTAACCAACCCCCACCTTTAATGGATTGTTGCTTTTGAAGCACATGGCTTGTTCTCCAGGTGTGGTATTACAATTATGGACACATGGGTTTTTAAATACAAAACAACGTTTATTCCATGAATTCAACTTAACCTTTTAAATAAACATTGGATCACTGAACACCCCTTACTTCAAAGGTAACCCTGAAAATAAACAACACTAAATAATCCCTCAAAATGTTCTTTCAAACCTCCAAAAGACTTCACCTTTAACAACAGACATGAGGTTACATTCAATATAGTTATAGTCTTTGGATTTTCAGACATCAACAGACCAGTTCTGTGTTTTCTTCTTGCAGCTTTTTGCAAAACACACAAAACCTCCCAACTTTCTCCTCATACCTGAAACCAAAAACAGAAGTGAGCTCAGCTCAGCTCCTCCCACCCTCTGACATCACTTCAGTAATATGAGCTGCTCCATTTCTTAAAGGTACATTGCTTAAACATCCATTTCTTAAAGGTACTCTGACATGACAACAGAAAATCATGAGTAATTGTTGCAGCCATCTCCAAGTGCCTTATGAAGCTTTTCCAACTTCAACATTCTAGTCTGTGAATAAGCAGCAGTAATGTCTACATTTTCACCATTACTAGGTGAACAGGTAGCAATAATGTCTGTATTTTCCTCAGCAAGGTCCATGATGGGCCATTTTTACCAGTGTCAGCAACCAGTTTCACAACTCTGACAGCACTTTCACCCACTGCCTGCCACACGGCAGGATCTCCTTACAGATTTTCCTTTTTTACCACACCTGAATCTTCCCATGAAGTGCCACTGCCACATCTCTGGGGTCAGTAGGCCCAACTCCAACTATTTTAATTCAACCAAATAAACTAAATTAATCAAACTGAGGGACAAATTAAAAGTGGCACCCCTTTAAAAGGATACTGCCTTAAACAAAAACAAAACACAAATAAGACTTAGCATTGTGGATAGCACAATTGCTTCACACCTTCAGGGTCCCAGGTTCGATTCCAGCTTGGGTCGCTGTCTGTGCGGAGTCTGCACGTCCTCCCCGTGTGTGCATGGGTTTCCTCCTGGTGCTCCGGTTTCCTCCCACAGTCCAAAGATGCGCAGGCTAGGTGGATTGGCCATGATAAATTGCCCTTAGTGTCCAAAATTGGCCAGAGTGTTGGGTGGGGTTGTTGGGTTATGGGGATAAGGTGGAGGTGTTGACCTTGGGTACGGTGCTCTTTCCAGGAGCCGGTGCAGACTCGATGGGCCAAGTGGCCTCCTTCTGCACTGTAAATTCTATGATTAAACTGAAATGTTGTTAAAAGGGTCAATGAAGCACCCAGACCCTATGGTGCCCACCAGTCATGGAAGGCCTCGATTGTGCCCATGGACACCGCATGGTCCCTCTCCAGGACACCTGGCCGCGATTGAAGCCGTGCAAAAGGGGCAGAAAGTCAGGTTGGATGACCCACTTGATCTCCTGCTGCCTAGACATGTTTATGTAAATCTGGCTCCCGACTCCAACCTCCCCCCACCCTCCCAGAGTAAAACTCCAGCCAGTCGGCACAGTTTTTCTGACACAGCTTGGCGAGTCGGAGAATTTCACAACTCTGTCTACCAGCCTCAGAAGCAAAACTCCGAGGTGATGGCTCTAATTCTGCATGTTGCTATGCCTCACCATTCCCCTTGTCAACCATTGCCCCACAGTGTCATGGATGCATTCTAGGCTGCACAGTCACCCTAATTGGTTTCTTTTATTCATGGGAAGCAGGCATCGCAGGCTAAACTGGCATTTTTTGCGCATCCCTGGTATTGGATACTGAAGAACCTAGTCATGAATAAGCAAGCAATGAAATTGTATCTATCCTCCATTGATGTGTGAGCTCATTCCTTCCATGTAAGTAGCTCAGTTTTTATCCAGACACCTCCTGAAATTCATGTGCCTGTTTTGTGACTTACATTGACTTTGTTGATTCTAATAACCTGTCAGCGATGGTGTAACTGCTTGGCATTCACCGCAAGAACCAGATGGTAAATTTGGCTTCAGTGCAAATTTTTTCAACTTTATTAAGTACAGTTTCTTTTCTTAGCTCAGATTTTTGCAATATTAATAAAAACGTGGCCAATGAATAGTTCAAGAAATCTAACAAAAATTATGCAAGAAAGATTCAGCCTATACTTTTTCCAAGCTGTTACATTTTACCATTTTAATAAAATTTAAGTATAATGAAGTAAAGTTTCCACTTTGGCTCAATCGGTGACTCAAATGCAAATTCATATGATCACAGAATTTTACAGCGCAGAAGGCCAAAGTGTCTACACCAGCTCCCAAAAGAGCTACCTGGCTAGTCCCATTCCCAGCCCTATCTCCGTAGCCCTCCATAGCCCTCTATTGAAGTATTGTTCCCAAAACTGCACCAGTTTTAAAAGCTTTATTTTTCTCAAGTGCCCATGTGACTTATTTACATATTAGTAAAAACAAAATCAGCCATGAACCAGTGCAATTGGACATTGTTTCAAAATATATATATATTTAAAAATTCTACATACATATCCCTTTAAATATTTAAGAATGACAATTTAATAGTTTTATTCAAAGAGCTGATAGTAAATTAATTACAAAAATAGGAGTTATTCATATCACATTGTCAATTCAGCATCTGTGGGTAACCCGATTTTAAATCACTGAACAGGATAGAAAATATGTACAGAATTGATTATTATAATAATCTTTATTAGTGTCACAGGTAGGCTTACATTAACACTGCAATGAAATTACTGTGAAAAGCCTCTAGTCGCCGCATTCTGGTGCCTGTTCGGGCACACAGAGGGAGAATTCAGAATGTCCAAATTACCTCACAGCACGTCTTTCAGGAGTTATGGGCCAGGGTTTAGAGAACCCCAAAGTGTATCATGGAGTTCAGCTGACCCACAACTTTTAATAGATTGTGGTATGGGGAGCACATGGCCCACTCTACAGGTGTGGTACAGCAGAAATGGAAAAGTATATTTTAAAGCAAAACAATGTTTATTCTATGAACTCAAGTTAACCTTTTTAAAACATACAGTGACCATCTCAGCAACCATTAATTCAAATACAACCCCCAAAGAATACAACACTAAGTAATCCTTACTTTCCTTTTAACATCCATAAGACTTAATAAAACACCTTTTAATAGAAACGCATCAGGTTTAAATTCACTACTGAATTCACACATTCTGAATTCACCAAATGATCAACAGATAGTCTTTTCATGGCAGAGAGAACAACAGTACACCTGCTTTGTCTGGCTCCAGCTTCAACTCTGAAAATGAAACTAAAACACATCCTGCAGCAAACAACCTAAAACGAAAGTAAAAAGCTGATAGACAGCCCAGCTCCACCCACACTCTGACATCACTGAGAAACACTCATTTCTTAAAGGTACATATCTTAAACACCTATTTCTTAAAGGTACTCTCACATGACACCTCCCCCCAAGAAAAAAATAAACAACCAACTTCAAGATGGTTTCATTTTTCAACTTTTCACTATCCTTTAAGAAATGCACACAGTAAATATACTTTTTCGTTTCAAAAAACAACACAAGCAAACAGATATAATAATATAATCCATTTTTTTTCTTCCAACTGAAATCCTTCTCGATTGACAGTCTCTTTGAACAAGAAAGTCTCTGCACGATCCATCCATTCCTCTACGCCTTGGTATTTCTCTTTAAAGTCAGATATTTTAGATCAATCTGATCACAGAGTCCCTTGTAATTCTCCAACACAGGAGCATTGGTTATCACAGCTTTCAGGCAGTCAAATGCCTGTTGAAACTCCGCTGTCCAGAGAAATTTTCAACGTTTCTTCAGTAAGCCCATCAGTGGAGCAATCACGCTACAAAAGATTTTCACAAATGTTCGATCAAATCCACTCATGCCAAGAACTCGCATTATTTCCCTTCGTCTTGAGGGTATTGAAAACTCCTCAATAACTGTTAGTTTCACATCCCGTATGACCATTCGACCCTGTCCAATTGTATGGCCAAGGAAAGTGACCTGGGCTTTTCCAAATTCACTTTTGGCAAGGTTTATCACCAAACCCGCCTCCTGAAGTAGATTGAATAACTCCATCAGATGTTTTAAATGTTCTTTCCATGTCTGGCTGAAAATTACCAGATCGTCGATATATACCCCACAATTGGGTAAACCTGAAATGACTTTGTTAGTTAACCATTGAAATGTGGCTGGTGCGTTTTTCATGCCAAATGGCATAACTTTGAATTGGTATATACCATATGGAGACACAGAAACTGAAATCTCCTTCGCCCTTTCAGATAAAGGTACCTGCCAGTAAGCTTTAAGTAAATCCAATTTGGAAATAAAAACTGATTGTCCCACTTTCTTAATGCAATCCTCCAAAAGTGGGATAGGATCAGAGTCCATTCTTGTAACTGCATTAACCTTTCTATAGTCCACACACAACCGTTGGGTACCGTCCGGTTTTGGTACCATCACTATGGGTGAGCTCCATTGGCTGCAACCCACTTCAATTATGCCATTTTTCAGTACACTGTCAATCTCTCTGTCAACCTGTGCCAATATTAAAGGGTTAAGTCTGTATGGATGTTGTTTGATTGGAACAGCATTTCCCACATCTACGTCATGTCTAGCCATTTTAGTACTTCCCAATTTATCTCCACAAACTTGCCACGTGATATTAATGACTCTTTCAGGTCAGTTCGTTTTTCCTCTGGAAGATAACTCAACAATTTATCCCAATTTTTAAGAACATCCTCATTTTCCAATTTAATTTGAGGTATGTCAAATTCACAGTCATCTGGATTTGGTTTGTCACTTTGTGTTACAATCATTAAAACCTCCTCCTTTTTCTCTCCTTCCGTTTCAAAGTACCTTTTAAGCATATTCACATGAGTCTTCCTTCTATCTGGTGTTTTTACCACATAATTCACCTCACTTAATTAACTTTCAATCTGATATGGTGCACAAAACCTAGCTTTTAAAGGCTCACCTACCACTGGTAACAGCAGTAAAACTCTATCTCCACTGGCAAAACTATGAACTCCGGAATTCTTGTCCGCTACCTGTTTAATCACATTTTGTGCAACTTTTAAATGTTGTCTAGCCAATTCACCTGCTCTATTTAATCATTCTCTAAAATTTAACACGCAATCAAATAATGTGAGCTCTGATTTCTCACTCACCAATTTGTCCTTAATCAATTTAAGTGGTCCTCTTACCTCATGACCAAAAATTAGTTCAAAAGGATTGAATTTGGTTGACTCATTAGGTGCATCCCGAATTGCAAACAATACGAATGGAATTCCTTTATCCCAATCCTCTGGATAATCTTGACAATAAGCCCTCAACATTGTCTTTAATGTCTGATGCCACCTTTCTAATGCTCCCTGCAATTCTGGATGGTATGCAGTTGATTTAAATTGTTTTATTCCTAAGCTATCCATAACTTATTTGAATAACCTTGAGGTAAAATTTGATCCTTGATCCGATTGTATTTCTGTGGGTAGTCCATATCTAGTAAATCATTTAAGTAACTCCTGCACAATCTTTTCAGCTGTAATATTAAATACTGGAATGGCCTCTGGAAACTTAGTAGACACATCCATTATCATCAAAAGATAGTGATTCCCACTTTTGGTTTTAGGAAGCGGTCCTACTCAATCAATTAGGACCCCTGTAAAAGGTTCCTCAAATGCTGGAATGGGTATTAAGGGCACTGGTTTTATCACTGTTTGAGGTTTCCCTATCACCTGACATGTGTGACATAATTGACAAAATGTAACTACATCTTTATGTAGTCTAGGCCAATAAAAATGTTTCTGGATTTTAGCTTGAGTTTTCCTTATTCCCAAATGACCTCCCACTGGTACCTCATGTGCAACTCACAACACCTCCTTTCTATACCCTACCGGCAATACTACTTGATGAACTTCTGCCCACTTTTCATCCGCCTGTATATGTAAAGGTCTCCATTTCCTCATCAAGACATCACTTTTACGGTAATAACACTCCAGTATACACTCAGATTCCTCTTCCGTATATGCTTTCTGATACATCCTTTTTATTTCTATATCCTTTTGTTGTAACCCCACCAATTTTCCTGAACTAAAAATATCCACCTCATCCTCCATCTGCTCTTGTTCTTTTTCTACCATCTGATCAAAAATTGTTTCTGATAATTGCACTTCAACTTCATCTTCACTCTTTGATTTCTCCTCTTGTCTTAACCTTTGAATTTGCGACCTTGTTACTACACAATCCGGAAAAATCCCAGGATATTCGTCCATCAAAACTTCAGTTGTCTGATTTTACACTGGCTTATCAACCACAGTAGGCATCACTCCCACCTGAGATCCAGCTATATCATTACCCAAGATAAACTGTATTCCTGGACAAGATAGTTGGGGAATGAGCCCGGCTAGGTGGTAGATGTTTCAGTAGGGGAGCATTTCAGGAACAGTGACCACAATTCAGTCAGTTTTAAAGTACTGGCGGACAAGGATAAGAGTGGGCCTAGGGTGAATGTGCTAAATTGGGGGAAGGCTAATTGAAGCAATATTAGGCAGGAACTGAAGAACGTAGATTGGGGGCGGATGTTTGAGGGTAAATCAACATCTGACATGTGGGAGGCTTTCAAATGTCAGTTGAAAGGAATTCAGGACCGGCATGGTCCTGTGTGGAAAAAGGATAAATATGGCAAATTTCAGGAACCTTGGATAATGAGAGATATTGTAGGCCTCGTCAAAAAGAAAAAAGAGGCATTTGTCAGGGCTGGAAGGCTGGGAACAGACGAAGCCTCTGTGGAATATAAGGAAAGTAGGAAGGAACTTAAGCAAGGAGTCAGGAGGCTTTTTACACGAACATAAAAAGCAAGAGGGTAGCCAGGGAAAGGGTTGGCCCATTGGAGGACAGGCGAGGGAATCTATGTGTGGAGCCAGAGGAAATGGATGAGGTACTAAATGAATACTTTGCATCAGTATTCACCAAAGAGAATGAATTGGTGGATGTTGAGTCTGGAGAAGGTTGTGTAGATAGCCTGGGTCACATTGAGATCCAAAAAGATTAGGTGTTGGGCGTCTTGAAAAATATTAAGGTGGATAAGTCCCCAGGGCCTGATGGGATCTACCCCAGAATACTGAAGGAGGTTAGAGAGGAAATTGCTGAGGCCTTGACAGAAATTTTTGGAACCTCACTGTCTTCAGGTGATGTCCCGGAGGATTGGAGAATAGCCAATGTTGTTCCTTTCTTTAAGAAGGGTAGCAAGGATAATCTAGTGAACTACAGGCCGGTGAGCTTTACGTCAGTGGTAGGGAAATTACTGGAGAGAATTCTTTGAGACAGGATATACTCACATTTGGAAGCAAATGGACGTATTAGTGAGAGGCAGCATGGTTTTGTGAAGGAGAGGTTGTGTCTCACTAACTTGATGAGAGTTTTTCAAGGAGGTCACAAAGATGATTGATGCAGGTAGGGCAGTGTATGTTGTCTATATGGACTTCAGAAAGGCCTTTGACAAGGTCCCTCATGGCAGACTGGAGCAAAAGGTGAAGTCACACGGGATCAGGGGTGAGCTGGCAAGAGGGACACAGAACTGACTAGGTCATAGAAGGCAGAGAGTAGCAATGGAAGGCTGCTTTTCTGATTGGAGGGCTGTGACTAGTGGTGTCCCGCAAGGATCAGTGCTGGGACCTTTGCTGTTCATAGTATATATAAATTATTTGGAGGAAAATGTAACTGGACTGATTAGTAAGTTTGCAGACGACACAAAGGTTGGTGGAATTGTGGATAGCGATGAGGACTGTCAGAGGATACAGCAGGATTTAGATCGTTTGGAGACTTGGGCGGAGAGATGGCAGATGGAGTTTAATCCGGACAAATGTGAGGTAATGCATTTTGGAAGGACTAATGCAGGTAGGGAATATACAGTGAATGGTAGAACTCTCAAGAATATTTACAGTCAGCAAGATCTAGGTCTACAGGTCCACAGGTCACTGAAAGGGACAACACAGGTGGAGAAGGTAGTCAAGAAGACATACGGCATGCTTGCCTTCATTGGCCCGGGCATTGAGTATAAAAATTGACAAGTCATGTTGCAGCTGTATAGAACCTCAGTTAGGCCACACTTGGAGTATAGTGTTCAATTCTGGTCGCCACACTAGAAGGATGTGGAGGCTTTAGAGAGGGTACAGACGACATTTACCAGGATGTTGCCTGGAGGGCATTGGCTATGAGGAGAAGTTGAATAAACTCGGTTTGTTCTCACTGGAACGACGGAGGTTGAGGGGCGACCTGATAGAGGTCTACAAAATTATGAGGGGCATAGACAGAGTGGATAGTCCGAGGCTTTTTCCCATGGTAGAGGGATCAATTACTAAGGGGCAGAGCTTTAAGGTGCGAGGGGCAAGGTTTAGAGGAGATGTACGAAGCAAGTATTTTACACAGAGGGTAGTGGGTGCCTGGAACTCGCTGCCGGAGGAGGTGGTGGAAGCAGGGACGATAGTGACGTTTAAGGGACATCTTGACAAATAGATGAATAGGATGGGAATAGAGGGATACGGACCCTGGAAGTGTAGAAAATTTTAGTTTAGACAGGTAGCATGGTCGGCGCAGGCTTGGAGGGCCGAAGGGCCTGTTCCTATGCTGTACTTTTCTTTGTTCTTTGTTCTATTGCTCCTATTACCACTTCGCCACTCTTCACTGGACTTTCCAACCTTACCTTATATAAATGATCACTACTCCTCTTAACCCTGAATTCCATATATTACCACCTTTTCTGGCAACATTCTTCCTAAACTACATAACTCCTCATCTCTTACCATTAAAGATTGACAAGCTCCCTTATCTCTTAAAATTGTGACTTCTTTACCTTCTCCTCCTGATACACATGAGGAAACTTTACCCACACAAGTAAATTTTTTAAAGACTTCTTATCAATCACCTCTTGATCAGGCTGTACAATCTTTTGCACCTCCTTTGCTTCACTTGGGCTTTACTTTACCACTTTAACAAACCCCACTGTCTTATCCTGTTTTACCACATCAGCCTTCCCAGTGCTTTTCTTCAACCACCAACACTGTGACTTTACATAGACTAGTTTATTACAGTGAAAACATTTGAAACTTTTCATGTCTCTTCCACACTCCTGGATTTCTTTTTTAATCTGAGGTACACTCTCCTTATTGTCTCCCATCAGATCTCTTTTACTTTTACCACTTGAGTATTTCTCATGTGCCCAGTTTCTTTTCCTCACAGGCTGAAACTGATGAGTTGCTCGTTGTGTTCTCTCTTTAATTGGCTCTGTTTATGGCGGTTAATATGATCGCCTTCCTTAATTCTAATTACGTTTGCTCAAGGGTTGCCAGGTATCTTTCGATACCGCCACAAGGTTCAAAACCGAATACTGATCACAGACTCGTTACACCAGTTAGTAAGTTTGAAATCAATGCTCATTTATTTACACACACAGTCAATTATACTCATGCACAAACTCTGCCAACTAAACTATCACTACTACTAAAGCCTATACTTAGCTTCGGGCGCCCACTCAGTCAGAGGAACAATGGCCGTTGTCCGGTTCTGAGGCTGCTGGGGTTGAGCTGGTACGGAATAGTAGCTAGGAGCGTCTGTCTCGTAGCGTGTGTTGACTTTGGACTTACTTGTTCTGGTGCAGCTGCTAGACAGGCCTCTCGTCGCTGAGAGCCAAGGCCAAGAAGAACGATTCTCTCTTGGGGGCTTCCTCTTATACCCAAAGGGGGCTTCGCACACTTTTGGGCGGGCCTTGAACTTGGTCCCAATTAATTGGACCATATCCTGATCATTGGTATCGATTTCCTCCAATAAAGGGGTGGCTGCCCTGATTGCTGGACGGGCCAAAGGTGGCCATTGGCCTGCTAGCCGCCCCACCAAGCCTTCGGCTTTGATGCTCTTCCTCACTATCCTCATCGCTATCATCCAACCGTATGTTTCCCTTTACGTCTGCCAATTTTAACTGACTGCCATGTTTCATGACCATTTTCTGAAGTTCAAACTCTCTCTCTTTATCTTTTTCCCTGTCTGTATCTCCCTTTCTCTTTCTTTTTGTTCTGCTAGGGCTATTCTTTCTTTTCTCCTTTCTTCTCTCTCCTTTTTGTTTTCCTCTCTCTCTCTTTCTTATTCAAGCTGCTTTAATTCTTTCTCATGTTCCATTTTTTAAATTTGTAACTGACTTTTTTGCCATTTCCAATGAGTCAAACTGTAACTCAGGCAATTTTAAATGCTTAGCCACTGCCATAATTACCTCACCTTTTCGCATTTTGTCAGGTAATGTTAACTGCCAAATCTAACAGTCCGCTTTTAGTCTCTGTCCGAAAGGTATTGCGAGTGATTGTCTCCACCCCAAAAACTTCTGAGCCTCTGAAAGAGCCATTGTCCACAACACACTCCCCACTTAAACTGGAATACCACACCTGATAAGCAACCACAATATGCTCGCCCATCACTGTCTTTAAGTTCACTAAACCAATCCAATAGATAGACTTTTATCCCGGACGAACCCCCAATTTGTTATGGATCAGGGTTTAGAGAACCCCAAAGTGTATCATGGAGTCCACCTGACCCACAACTTTTAATAGATTGTAGTATGGGGAGCACACGGCCCACGCTACAGGTGTGGTACAGCAGAAATGGAAAAGTATTTTTTAAAGCAAAACAATGTTTATTCTATGAACTCAAGTTAACCTTTTTAAAACATACAGTGAACATCTTAGCAACCATTAAGTCAAATACAACTCCCAAAGAATACAACACTAAGTACTCCTTACTTTACCTTTAACATCCATAAGACTTTAAAAAAACACCTTTTAACAGAAGCACATCAGGTTTAAATTCACTACTGAAAACAGTTATAATTCTGAATTCACCAAATGATCAACAGATAGTCTTTTCATGGCAGAGAGAACAACAGCACACCTGCTTTGTCTGGCTCCAGCTTCAACTCTGAAAATGAAACTAAAACACACCCTGCAGCAAACAGCCTAAAACAAAAGTAAAAAGCTGACAGACAGTCCAGATCCACCCACAGTCTGACATCACTGATAAACACAATTTCTTAAACACTCATTTCTTAAACACTCATTTCTTAAAGGTACTCACATGACACAGGACTTGTGGGAGGAAACCGGAGCACCCGGAGGAAACCCACACCGACACAGGGAGAACGTGCAGATTCTGCACAGACAGTGACCCAAGCCAGGAATGGAACCTGGGACCCAGGCGCTGTGAATCAACAGTGATAACCATTATGCTACCATGCCGCCCATTATTAATATAATCAATTAATTATTAATTATTAATTATATCGGACTACAATGGTCAGTTTCTGAAGTAAATTTAATTAAAAAAGCATTCAAACACTTTTGAAACATGCTTATTAATGTCCTTGTGCCCAGAAAAACAACTTAACCCAGTCCAAAGATGAGGTTAGGTGGATTGACTATGCTAAAATTGCCCATTAGTGTCCAGGGATGCGCAAGTTACGTAACAGGGTGGGCTGGCTGGGTAGTGGAGTGGACCTAGGTGGGGTGCTCCTTCGGAGGGTTGGTGCAAACTCAATGGGCCGCATGTCCTCCTTCTGCACTGCAGAAGTCTATGATTCTCTGATAATTTGTGGAGTCTCCTCACAGGCTTGCAAACAAGGACTGTTTCTTTTTTATAAATGTTTTTTATTGAGTTTTCATATTTTATATATGACAAATTACAAATTATTAGAGAGAGAGAGAAAAAAAAAAGGAAAACACAAAAATTTAACATGAATATTTACAGGTAAGCATCTTCATAACAACAATTGTGGCCGCCCCCTTTAGCCAGCATACATATTTTACATTCCCCAATATGGCCGAGGCACATGTTTATAGGCATTTATTTATAGTTTGGTTTTGGGCCTTGGCTTGCCATCAAACCCCCATACCGAGCCCGTAACCCCTCCCCCCCCCTCCCCCCGGCTACCTTCCCCCGATTCCCGTCCATTTTCCCCTGGTTCTTGGCCACCCGACTATTCTTCCTCATGTACGTTGGCCACAAACAGGTCCCGGAACAGTTGCATGAATGGCTCCCACGTTCTGTGGAAGCCGTCGTCCGACCCTCGGATGGCGAATTTGATTTTCTCCATTTGGAGAGATTCCGAGAGGTCGGACAGCCAGTCTGCAGCTCTGGGTGGTGCTGCTGACCGCCAGCCAAACAGGATTCTACGGCGGGCAATCAGGGAGGCAAAGGCAAGGGCGTCCGCCCTCCTCCCCAGGAATAGATCTGGCTGGTCTGAAACCACGAAGACCGCCACTATCGGGCATGGCTCCACCCTCACACCCACCACTTTGGACATAGCCTCGAGGAAGGCTGTCCAGTACTCCACAAGTCTGGGGCAAGACCAGAACATGTGGGCGTGGTTGGCCGGGCAAACAAGGACTGTTGATGAAAGTTCTCGATGGTGATTAATTTACCCCGCGGATATACCCAGTTTTGTGGATAGGTCTGATTTCTAGTATGATATATCCCAAACTAGCACAAAGATCTCAGGAACTCAATTGGTGTTTAATATAATTTCTATTAATTGAATGTCATTGAAAACATGCGTTGAAATACAGCACAGATAAAAGCTGTTTATCCCTCACACATGGGCACCAGTCCCTTTCCTGTGTGTCCATCCCATATCTTGCTTTTCCTCTTTCTTTCACCAAGTTAACAAACAACAACTCACATTTACGGTGCCTTTCATATACTAAGATAGTGCAAGATGCTGTACAGGAGTATTATCAAACATAATTTGAAACCCAGCCATATAATGAGATAACATGACAGTTCACCAAACGCTTGAAATAGGTTTTAAAGTCTTGAGAGATAGAAAGTTGGAGAGATTTAGGAAGGGAATTCCAGAGCTTAGGACCACCAATAGTGCAGCAATAAAACTCAAGGGTGGATAAGAGGTCAGAATTATAGCAACACACAATATCTTTTTAGTTTTTCACTGGATGTTGGCGCCGCTGGCTAGACCAGCATTTGTTGCCCATCTCTGAGTCTGTGCAATGTAGGTACACCCAGAGATCTCAGAGGTTTGTCGGACTGGATGAAATTTCAGGGATAAAAAGGGTCGATGCCATGGAGGGATTTGGAAAAAGGGTGAGAATATTAGAAGTGAGTAGTTGCCAAACCTGGAGCCAATGGTGGATACGTGGGTTTGAGTAGGGTGATCACGGCTCGGCACAACATCGAGGGCCGAAGGGCCTGTTCTGTGCTGTACTGTTCTATGTTCTATGTTCTATGTTCAATGTGGGTCCACAAGCACAGGGGTGATGGGTGAACGCGACTTCATGCAATTTCAGTAATGGGCAGCCGGGGTTTTAGTGTGCTGAGGTTTATGGAGGGTAGAAGATGCAAGGCCAACAGGCGAAGCTTGAAATGTTCAATCTGGATGTAGCCAAGGCACAGCTGAGGGCTTCCTGCAGCAAATGAAAAGGGTACAGTTGGAAGAGGCTGCGGCTATTGACGTGCAGTAAGCAGTCTTGGCACTGGAACCATTCAGGATCAAATACAACACCAAGATTGTGAGTCTTCTGGTTAAGTCTGAGGGAACTGCCAGGAAGAGAGATAGATTCAGTGGCTAGGGGACGCAGTTGATGATGGGGACTAAATGCGGGAACTTCAGTCTTCTCAATTTTTGTTGGAGGAAATCTTTGCTTATCCATGATTGGATGTTGGACAAGCAGTGTCACAAACAAATTAGAGACGGTGGAGAGTCAAAAGCGGTTCTGGTGAAGTAGAGCTGGATGCTGTCAGCGTATAACCGGCCAGCGAGGGGCAACATGTGGTTGGGAAATAGAAGCAGAGCAATGTCAGGTACTTGGGGGTCTCCAAGGGTAATGATGTGGGAGTGCAAGAGAAGTCACTGCAAGTAATTCTCTGGCCATACTTCCACCCAAGGTGGAGGGGAGGTGTGGCAGAAGGATGGTGTGGACAACCTTGTCCAAAGTTGCAGAGAGGTTGAGAAGGGCAATGAGAGTTGCATCACAAAGGATGGCATTCCGACTTTGATAAGAGAGTATTGCTCCACTATTGGTGGCCCCCCTGTGTCGGGGCAGAAACCTAATTGGAAGGATTCCAACATGGAGTTGATGGCACAGATTTGGGAGGTGACAGCGTGTTTAAAGGGCAGAATTCTTCCTTCCAACCCACAGTGGGTTTGGTGGCAGGCGGGCATGGTGAATCTGGTGGGAGCCTGCCAACATAAAATCCCATTGCAATTCAGGTTAACGGCACGTTGATCTACCAGCTACAGGTGGCACAAACACCATTTGTATCTCATGAATTAAATGAAATGAAATGAAAAATGAAATGAAAATCGCTTATTGTCACAAGTAGGCTTCAAATGAAGTTACTGTGAAAAGCCCCTAGTCGCCACATTCCGCCGCCTGTTCGGGGAGGTTGGTATGAGAATGCTCATTTAACCGGCATCCCATCAGGTCTTTCTATCTTGCATCACACCAGGGCGAAATTAAGTTGGTCTAAAATCCGATTGCTAATGAATGCCGTGCACAAGGCGAACCTCAATGCAGCCAAAGTCTTTAGGGTGAGTACAACAACTTACAAAGGCAAGAGGGACAATGTGGAAGGAGGGCTGGGCAATGAGAGTGGTTGGAAGGCCAAGGGCTCATGGTGGCAGGCAGAGAAACGAGGAGGTACACAAAGACGATGAACTATGGAAGACCGAGGGGTTAGGAGCTGGACCCCGACAAGGCTGCATGAAAGGTCACAAACAAGGGGGGGTCATAGAGATATCACATTGTTTACTGGAAGTGGATAGGTGAAGACTACAGATGAGGTGGGTTTGATTTGATTTTGATTTGATTTATTATTGTCACATACATTAGTATACAGTGAAAAGTATTGTTTCTTGCATGCTGTACAAACAATGCATACCGTACATGAGGAAGAAAGGAGAGACTGCAGAATATAATGTTACAGTTATAGCAAGGTGTAGAGAAAAGATCAACTTAATACGAGGTAGGTCCATTCAAACGTCTGATGGCAGTCGGGAAGAAGCTGTTCTTGAGTCGGTTGGTACGTGACCTCAAACTTTGGTATCTTTTTCCTGACGGAAGAAGGTGGAAGAGGGTATGTCCGGGGTGCGTGGGGTCCTGAATTATGCTGGCTGCCTTTCTGAGGCAGCGGGAATTATAGATAGTCGATGGAAGGGAGAATTGTTTGCGTGATGGATTGAGCAACATTCACGACCTTTAGTAGTTTCCTGCGGTCTTGGGTAGAGTAGGCTCCATACCAAGCTGTGATACAACCAGAATAAATGCTTTCTATGGTGCATCTGTAGAAGTTGGTGAGGGGAGAGGTCCAAGGGCAGCATGGGCTCCTCGTAGGTGATGGGCTCGGGGGGGAAGGTGGATGGGCTCGGGGGAGGGGAAGGTGGTTGATTCAAGGAACAGACATCTTCCTGCGGCTGTTAGCCTTTGCCCTCTGGGTTGCTGACATCCTGCACGGTCTGGTGGGGTGGAGAGAGTGATATGAGCGTACTGGACTGGCATTTAAATATGGCACCGGGACCTTGAGCTCATCAGCTGGAGGTGGGCAGCAAATCAGCTGCCTGCTTCTCAGGAGAGATGGAGGGGAACTCGCCTGTGCATAATTAATGAGGTTCCAAGTGCTGAGTCTGGTGCGGGATCCTGCCTTCTGATCAGTGGGACAGGCACTGCTGGAGCCACCCATTAACGCACTTTACCTCAAAATGAGAGAATTCCATCCAAAGACTCTGTGCAGGAATGGGAGATTGGAGATAAGCTGGTAGATTGAAAGGACAGACAGGTTAAGGGCGCATTTTATGAGGAGAGGGACGATGACACAGATTTGAAAGGGAGAAGTAACCATTAACAATATCAGATAACTAATTATCTGTTTCATTTATTAACTTTTATAAGTGCAATTTATTTATTTCCAATACAACAACATATTATTCAAACAATCGATAATAAAATATTTTAAAAATAAGAAAGCATTCAAAGAAAGCCAGCACCAGGATATTTGACACAATGCTGTCACCTCAAGATTTGGGATATTAGGAATCAGGGTCGGTAGATTCCTCCATATCCTGAGTAAGGAGCAGTGCTGCACATTTACTCAATTACTTTTTATGCAAGTTCACAGAGATTTGGATTTGACTTATTTATTCCCCTCCATATTCCTCTCTTTCTGTGAGATTTCCTGGTACTTTCTCCCTCTTGGAGCATCGCACGTGTTCCATCACTTAAACTCTGGTTCAAAATCTCCATTCATCCAAGTAAGATCAAAAACTTTCGCACTGAGGTACCATCACTGCCTTTTGTGGTATTTTGAAAGCATAGGCATGCTGACCACGAAGGTACAAACAAACAAGAGATTTATTGGAAAGTTATCTACTCAACAACCTGCAAAGATGGACTGACTATTAGCCTGCCCAAACTGCTCATCAGTTTGGGGCAGCACGGTGGCACAGTGGTTAGCACTGTGGCTTCACAGCGCCAGGGTCCCAGGTTCAATTCCCCGCTGGGTCACTGTCTGTGCGGAGTCTGCACGTTCTCCCCATGTCTGTGTGGGTTTCCTCCGGGTGTTCCGGTTTCCTCCCACAGTCCAAAGACGTGTAGGTTAGGTGGATTGGCCATGATAAATTGCGCTTAGTGTCCAAAAAAGGTTATTGGGTGGTGGAAGTGAGGGCTTAAGTGGGTTGGTGCAAACTCGATGGGCCAAATGGCCTCCTTCTGCACTGTATATTCTATGTTCATCAGTCCAGCACATGATCAGACAGTGACCTTGTTCTAACGAGGAATAAGCATGAATACACAACACCTTGTCCCTCAACGTCTACACCAAATTACTTTTCATCCTCGGTAATTTCAATCTCCAGCTCAACACTGCAATCTCTTCTCTGATTCCATTACCCTCTATCCTCCCTACATCTCTCCCTACATTTAATTTCTCCAACTCATATTCACAGACAGTTCCTTAACCTTGCAATCCCGCTACTCCCATTGTATAACTTACAGATAAAGGCGCCTCTGATCATTTCCTTCTATCACTCAACATATTCACATCTCTCTTTAATGCTCCAACCCCACCTTCGTCTTGATCTATTCGGGGGGAAAAACATCCCTGTCCACTTCAAACTGCACTTTCAAAATCCCAACTGGCTAACATTTGGTTTATCAAAACGTTCCTCCAGCTATTGGTTTGCTCAGCTTCCTTCTCACCTAAACCTGTGATGCCTCAGTTCCATTATTATTTCTTTAACTGTAGCCAGGGAATGACCTGAAATAGTTTCTCTTCCCTCTCCCACCCAACTACCTGTGGCGTTCCCCCAAGGATCTATCCTTAGCCTCCCTCTATTTCTAGTAAATAAGGGGGGGGGAGGAGGGGGGTGGGGGGGGGGGGGGGGGGTGGGGAAGGGGGGGGGGAGCCTCGGGGGAAGTCAATGCAGTTTCAAAAACAAGTGACAGGACAGAGAATAAAGGAACAGTCAGGAATCCTACAAGTACCCCAGGTAATGGCCAAACTATAGGAAGTATATTGATTAAACCAGAAGAGAGTTAGAAAGGATTGGTGAATCAGTGCTGATGGACAGCTTTGAGGGAATAGTCCACATATAAGTTCTATATACGAATGCACAAAGTGTAAAAAATAAATTAAATGAGCTGCAGGTCAAAATCAAATTAGGGAATATGATTTGTAGCCATCACTGATGGTCAGGACTGGGATCTTAATATAGCAGACTAGAAGGTTGACAGGATGGTTAGGGAAAATGGCGGTGTAAAGGAGAGGGGGTGGGCAAGAGTAGCCTTACTGATTAGAAAAAGAGGGTGGGATTTACCGACCAATCCGCCGTGTGTTTTCCGGCCGCGGAGGCAGCCCGCCAGCGGGATTTTCTGCTCCCACCGTTGTCAACGGGATTTCCTGAGGCAGGTCGGAACGTCAGCGAATGTGTGTTTATTGGTGACAGTGCTATGTACAATAACTGTGACCTAGCCCCTAACGTCTGTGTGCCTCACCAGAGCCAACTTAACTGGTGTCTTACTTTCTAGCCTTATGGGCCCCATTGCTCCTTCTAGGTGGTTCCCCAGGTGGTAGATCAGGACTGGATGCGGCATGCTGCAGTTCCTACCCTGTGATCTGGAACCCCTTTGCTGATGTCCTCTGGAGCCTCTTCCGGGTGGCACGGGTACTGCCACCATATTCTTCCTGCTGCCCGTCAGATGCACCAAAGACAGGTGGGGGGATTCAGAGGCACTGCAGTGTTCCGACACCTCCCCTGTGGGGGCCACCAGTCTGAGCACCTTCACCTCCTCCTCCCTCGGGATGCAGGTTGGGGTACGAGGGGACTTCCAGCGAGTGGGGTATTGTCGCCCTCTGGGGAGGGTGGGGTGCATGGTGTAGGGCAGGGCATATGGGACAGGGTGTTACCAGGGGTACGGAGGTGGGTTGCTCAGCATGTCTGGCCAGAGGGTTCCCCATCGTGGGCCAGCCAGGGGCTGCATGGGGTTGATGGTTGGGAAGGTGGGAGTGAGGGGGGTGTGTGTGGGACATGGGTGATGCCAGGGGCACAGTGGTGGTGGTGTCTCACCCTGGCCAACATCTTCCGACACTGCTGCCCGGTCCTGGGGTGGGGCACATGGCTCTCACACCCTCTGGCCCCTGCGCCCAAGCCTCATTAACATTGGTGGGTGGCAGCCTGCATCCCACCCCGGGCAACAAGGTGCTGTGCCTCTTCTCTACAGCATCCAGCAATGTCTCCAGCTCTGCATGTGTGAAAAGTTCTGAAGACTTGTGCTCCAGAACTTGTCACACCCCTAGCCAAGCTGTTCCAGTACAGCTACAACACTGGCATCTACCCAGCAATGTGGAAAATTGCACAGATGTGGCCTGTACACAAGAAACAGGATAAATCCAACTGCCAATTATCAGTCTACTCTCTATCATCAGCAAAGTGATGGAAGGAGTCATCGACTGTGCTATTAAGCGGCACTTACTCGGCAATTATTTGTTTTTCTAAATTTAGAGTGCCCAATTCATTTATTCCAATTAAGGGGCAATTTAGCATGGAAAATCCACCTAGCCTGCACATCTTTGGGTTGTGGGGGCGAAACCCACGCAAACACAGGGAGAATGTGCAAACTCCACACGGACATTGACCCTGAGCCAGGATCGATCTTGGGACCTCGGCGCCGTGAGGCAGCAGTGCTAAACACTGTGCCACCATGCTGCCCTCACTTACTCAGCAATAACCTGCTCACGGACATTCAGTTTGGGTTCCGCCAGGGTTACTCAGCTCCTGACCTCATTACAGCCGACAATGGAGGTTGAACATAGCCATCCTGGCCAATAAGGCCATAAACGAGTACATTACTAACAACCAGAATGGGGAGATCTCACCCTCAATGTTCTGGGAGGCGCTGAATGCTGTGATCAGGGATGAAATCATTGCCTACAAGGCACGTAGAGATAGGGAAGAGAGGGTGGCTAGGCAACAGCTAGTTGACTCCATACTAGAGATAGACTAGCGATATTCCAAGGCCCCGACAGTAAAGCTCCTGGTGGAGAGGAAAAAGCTACAAATGGACTTTGATCTGCTCTCCACAAGGAAAGCAGCGCACCAACTCTGCCAGGCACGGAGGACTCTGTATGAACATGGAGACAAAGCCAGCCACCTGCTGGCTCACCAGCTGAGAAAGCAGGCAGCCACGAGGGAAATAGCCCAGGTCAGAGGCAAGCTAGTAGCAGAACCGGATAAGGTCAACGAGGCATTCGTGACATACCAGTTGTGGGGGAAGACGGAAAACGGGGCTGGAAGCACCACTAGAACTGGGAGAAGTCAAGGAGAGAATTAACCCCATGCAGGCAAGAAAGGACCCAGGACCAGACTGATTCCTGGCGTTATTCTGCAAAAGATTTATGACAGCACTGGCCTCTGTGGGAGATGTTCGTAGACTCGCTGGTGAAGGGCACCCTGTCACCTACACTAGCACAAGCCTCAATCTCACTGATACCCAAGAAAGGCAAAGATTTAGCAGACTGTCAGGGTCCTGCAGACCCATTTCACTGCTAAATGTAGACCCAAAAATATTGGCCAAGATCTTAGCGAGGAGACTGGAGAACTGGTGCCAGAGGTGGTAGCAGAGGACCAAACAGGCTTTGTCAAATGTAGGCAGCTAGCATCAAACATCAGGCGCCTGCTGAACGTGATAATGACCCCATTCAGGGAGAGAACAGCAGAGGTGATCATCTCCCTGGATGCAGAAAAGGCCTTCGACAGAGTCGAATGGAAGTACCTCATAGAGGAACTCGAGCAGTTTGGGCTTGGAGCAGGGTTCACCCCCTGGGTGAAACTCCTGCACACTGCTCCCACGGCAGTGTACGGACAAATACCACCAGCTCAAAGTACTTCCAGCTGCACAGAGGCACGAGGTAGGAATATTCCCGCTGCTGTTCACCCACTAGCGATTGTGCTCAGGGCTGCGAAGAATTGGAAGGGGATCCAGAGAGAAGACAGAGAGCACAGAGTCTCACTCTCTGCGGATGCCCTGCTTCTCTACGTCTTAGACATAGACATAGAATTTACAGTGCAGAAGGAGGCCATTCAGCCCATCGAGTCTGCACCGGCTCTTGGAAAGAGCACCCTACCCAACCCCATACCTCCACCCTATCCCCATAACCCAGTAACCCCACCTAATACTAAGGGCAATTTAGACACTAAGGGCAATTTATCGTGGCCAATCCACCTAACCCGCCATCTTTGGACTGAGGGAGGAAACCGGAGCACCCGGAGGAAACCCACGCACACACGGGGAGAACGTGCAGACTCCACACAGACAGTGACCCAAGCCGGGAATCGAACCTGGGACCCTGGAGCTGTGAAGCATTTGTGCTAACCACTATGCTACCGTGCTGCCCCGTCTTGGACCCACAAAGCAGCATGGAGGGAATCATGAAGCTCCTGAAAGTGTTTGGAGCCTTCCTGGGCTACAAACTTAACCTGAGCAGAAGTGAGATCTTCCCGGTGAACCAGAATGGGGGATGGGCAGAGCTGGAAGAGGTAGAACTCTAGGATCCCCAAAAAAGTCCTGCAGAGAACGAGAACATAGCCCTCCCAAACCTGCAGCATTACCACTGGGCTGCAACTGCAGAAAGGGTAATGGGGTGGATGAAGGAGGCAGAAGCCGAGTGGGTGAAAGTGGAGGAGGGCTCCTGCAGAGGGGCCTCCCTCCGGGCCCTGGCCATGGCAGTGCTCCCATCCCCACTCAACCAATACTCAACAAGCCCAGTGGTGAGAGCCACACTCCGGTCATGGAACCAACTGCAACAGCACTTCGGATTAACTGGAATGTCCATCAAAGCCCCATTCCCCCCTCGGAATGTGGCGTCTAGGGGCATTTCACAGTAACGTCATTGCAGTGTTAATGTAAGCCTACTTGTGACAATAAAGATTATTTCTACAAAAGACATGATGCACGGCTTCACACCAACAAAACAGGAAAAGGACTTAGGAACTGATGGGGGCAGAAGACACGTCAGAAGACCAGAAGGGGAGTGGGGGGGGGTCAGGAAGAAAAGGGGGAGAGGGGCGCAGGGGACCCAGCTAGAAATGAACACCTACTGGAGAAAATAAAACAAGAATCCGTAACCATTGTAAATAACAAAAGTCAACTGATGTAAATAATGAAAGGCGACCGATGCGTACATATTTCTCTTTTTTTTTTGTTCTTGATGTGAAATGAAATGAAATTGCTTATTGTCACAAGTAGGCTTCAAATGAAGTTACTGTGAAAAGCCCCTAGTTGCCACATTCTGGTGCCTGTTCGGGGAGGCTGGTACGGGAACTGAACCGTGCTGCTGGCCTGCCTTAGTCTGTTTTCAAAGCCAGCGATTTAGCCCTGTGCTAAACCAGCCCCTAATAAGTGTGGTTGTTTTGTACCATATGAAAAATCCTTAATGAAAACATTTTTTAAAAAATTAATTCAGATACCTCACTTGGTTACATTGTCTCGGCTGAAATTAGAAAATATTACTTTGTCAAAAATGTTTCCTTTCCTCCTTTTCTTAAAACTGCACTGATGTGTTATCAAGTTCTAACCATATAAGCAATTCACCCAAATAAAAATCCAGCTGAAAGTAATGTGGAAATTGGACTGAGGTAATGGTACCTGTGAGGATAAAGTGCATGACAGTATGTTTGAATCATGTCTGGGTTTGCGTGCTGTACACTATGATGATTATAGTGGAAAATTCAAAATGTTTTTGAATTACTTTATGAATAGACCGTGAATGCTGCAAGCAGCAGCTCTAACAAGTTGATTTATATATCTTTAAACCACAACAGCTATTCTTTTTCAAGTGGATAAGAGAATATTAAAGTGATAACCGAGAGGAGAGTTTGTAAATTTGGAGTGGTTTTGTGTTGTGATAAGTGATGGTCAGCTCAGCGAGATGGTGATGAGAGGCACAATTTAGGACGATCGAAAAGAAACAAGAGGTCATGAAAAACTGGGTTTAGAATGTGAAACTCTGCTAAAAACCATGGTTGAATTAGTCATCGAACTAGTTTGGCACAGGAGGAAGCTATTCAGTCCCATTGAGCCCGTACCAGCTTTCTGGAATAATCATTTTACCAGTCCCCCCTAACACACCTATTTATCCCCCACTGCCCTGAAAGTGTGCATCCAATTTCATTTTAAAATCATTCATTATCTTCTACCACATTGGAGACTGATAGCCAAGGTAGGAGCCCATGGCACCTAAGGAACTTTGCCACCCCCACCCCCCCCAAACCAGTCGCTATCCGCCAGCGGGGCATCACGTGGCCCACCCAAGAGCAATGGCCACAGTAGCCCCTACGGGATGGCGTTGGATGGGGGCCACGGAGTGTACTGCTGGCAAGGGCAGCGCCAGCCGACGGTACCCCTGGCTTCAGGGGCGGGCAGCAGGGCCAGAGGCCCCCAAGGTGTCAGACACCGACAGGGCTAGGGGTGCAGGGATGGAGGGCAGGCGTGCGGAGGCAGGGTCCACAGTGCCATCTGGGGGCACTGGGTAGCCTGCTGGACCTCACTGGGCATGGGGGTATGCACCATGCTAACATGTCGGCCTTTCACCCCCTGCAAACCATGGGTATTGGAATACAACCAGCAATGGTGGTGGCGGCACGGTGGCACAGTGGTTAGCACCAGGGACCCGAGTTCAATTCCGATCTCGGTTAACTGCCTGTGCGGAATTTGCACGTTCTTCCCGTGTCTGCATGGGTTTCCTCCGGGTGTTTCGGTTTCCTCCACGGTCCAAAGATATGCAGGTTCGATGGATTGGACATGGCAAATTGCCCCTCAAGGTGGCGTTACAGGGCGGGGGATTAGGCCTAGGTAGGGCGGTCATTCGAAATGTCCGTGCAGACTCTATGGGCCGAATGGCTTCTTTACTGCACTGTAGGGATTCTATATTCTATGAATGGTGACTTTCCTAATTGCCGCAGCCCTGGGGGTGCACTGCGGCTGTACAAGCTGGAGCTGCTCGAGGAAGAGGAAGCTGCATCAGCAGAGCCCGCCCCAGAGGAACAGGAGGCAGCCACTGAGGATGGTGAGCTGTCCACCAACAGGACCAGGATGTGAAGGAGGCGCAAAGAAGGTGCTGCATGAGGCCTCATGTGTATCGGCACCTCCTGTCATTTGAGGATCTGCCGGACCAGCCTTGTGTCAAAGACTCCGGCTGAGCAGGGGGACCATACGGTTATGAGTGGCCTTTTCCTGGGCGGTGGGGGGGGGGTGGGGGGAATGTACAGTGTCAGACAATCTCACGCATGCTACCCAGGGGGTGGGCAGCTGGTGGCTTCAGTCGCCCAGCCATGGTGGTTGGAATGGATACCAGCATGTGGTGCAGGATGGGGGTTCGGCCGCCCTCTAGATGTGGGGCTACGGGTGTGTAGGACGGGGTTTGATGCCAGTGGCACAGTTCTGCCTATTCACCCTGGCTGCCCTGAGGAGTTTGAGCAGCTTTTCCGGCACTGCAGACCCGTCCGATGTTGCCCATGGCGCTAACCACCTATGCCACCTGTGTCCAGGCTCAGCCTAGTGAATGGCGGTGCTGGCAGCCTCCTTCCCGGGCCGGGATAGAAGGTCAACCAACTCTCACAGAACATAGAACATACAGTGCAGAAGGAGGCCATTTGGCCCATCGAGTCTGCATCGACCCATTTAAGCCCATAACCCAATAACCTCTCCTAACCTTTTTTGGTCACTAAGGGCAATTTATCATGGCCAATCCACCTAACCTGCACGTCTTTGGACTGTGGCAGGAAACCAGAGCACCTGGAGGAAACCCACACAGACACGGGGAGAACGTACAAACTCAGCACAGACAGTGACCCAGCGGAGAATCGAACCTGGGATCCTGGCGCTGTGAAGCCACAGTGCTATCCACTTGTGCTACCGTGCTGCCCTCCTGTGTCCAGCAGAGTCTCCAGTTCCGCATCAGTAAACCTTGTTGCCGTTTATCATGCTGCCATCTTGCTGCCTGTGGTGTTGTGTGTGGGGAGTGAAGTGCGTATATGCAGCTCTTCAGCCTACTGAGTGTCAATCATAGACCCAACGAATCCGACACCGTTTCTCATTAGAATCGATTGTGTTCCACGTGGCGCCTCTGCTAACAGTCCTGGAATTGGTCCAAGTGTGGCACCTGTTTTGGTGTCCTATTAGTCAATGAATCCTGACTTGGTGTCAACACTTCGTCTCAGGAACGGAGAATTTGGCCCTGGCCGGGATTCTCCGAGCCCGCGCTGGGTCGGAGAATCGCCGGGGGGGCACGCGAACCGCGCCATGCCTCTCCAACGCTGGGCCGGCGATTCTCCGGCGACCGGCAATCGTGCCGGCGCGGTAGCCCCGGCGCCGGTCAGGGCCATTGAAAGTGGCCCCCGCATCGATTCTGCGCGCTCGACAGGCCGAGTGCCCGCCGGGTTCCGCCGGCGTCATTTGCGTGTGCTTCTACCTGTGGGACCTCGATGTTCTGGCTGCGGGGGCCGTCCTGGTAGGGGGGGCAAGGGGAGCTGACTCCGGGAGGGGCATCCACGGTGGCCAGGCCCGCGATCAGGGGTAACCGATCGACGGGTGCGCTAATTCCGGCGAACGCATATTGCGTTCAGGTTTGGGGGGAGAGGTTGGGGATCCTTTTAAGGGCCTTGGCGATCGAGACCCCATTTAAAAATGGCGTCCTGATCTCTCACTACAATGGGGAGCTCCCAATTGTAAAAAACGGTGCTATCTGTGGCCTCATTCAGGCCCCTTATTCAAAGCGAGCCGTGTTGAATAGTCATGTATTTCTTGGCACTGCGAGTGCCGGGAAAATGCGCTCGCTCGGGGACCTTGTTTCCTTTTGGGAAAATCGCGGTCAGAGAGTGAGATAAAGGAGACTGGACTCCATGACTCCAAACTCCTAACTAACAGTAAAACTCGCGCTCAGCCCCAGAATTTGCATGCTCCAGCCCAAATGGCCCTACGGGTCACATGATCCTCCGAGCACTTGTTCCCTTAAAGGGGCATGCTACCATAGTTTTCAAAGCTTGAATTTCAAAAGCAAGCATCCACTGACTTTAATGGTTCCCTTGGTGAAGTAAGAGATTTGAAAAAAAATTCAGGTGCCATTAATCTCCAGTAATTCAAGCAGATCTCTATGTCTCTGTGACTTATTCAAGCAGGAGATAGTATGAAAGCAGCTGCATTAATATACTCGGTTTGTGACACCTGATACTCTAGCTGAACAAATAGGTTAAGTGTGTTTGTGTGGATGTATGTGAGGGTGTGTGTTTGCTGTAGCACTGAGAATGAATAGTGTTCCAGGTGCTTGTCAAGAAAAGCCATTTTCCTCTCCGTACAATGCAAAATGTGAACACGGTTTCAACTCAAATATGCAACTGAAACTTGGAATGAAACCAAGAGAATTAGTTCAACATTCATCGGTCATTCCACAAATATTTTGCCAACATGCTGATTAATCCCTCACTCACCCTTATTCTGATATCCAGCAACATATGAAAGCGAACTGACATTAAAATGATAGAAACATTTTTGCTCCATTTAGTATATCAGTCAGCACGAGAATACTTGCTGAATGATGGCTTGATTTGTGACCAAGCGAGAAAGGTGCAAGAGGCAACTTGCTCGATTCTCAAAAATATGGGGATAGTTTAAAGCAGAGGGAATTTGTTTTGCACCAAAACCATAACATTTGTAGTAATAATTGAGTGTCACAGCTTCATAAACTGAAAAATGTACATGACCAGAATCTACTGAACAGACCCACCTCCAAAATACCTTCACTTGGTTCAAGGAGACTATCGCCAAGGTCACCAGCTGAGAGATCTTTGCTGACACACCCATGACAAAACAAACTAGTACATTTTGCAGCAATTTATGTCCATATGTGACAGAACAGAATTAGTAGAAAAGAGTAAAATATTGAAAAACAATGAACACAATTCTCCTGTTTTCAGACTAAGCGGCTGATTCCCACTGGCACGAGGAACGAAGCTGACACGCCATTCGATGGCCCAGAGATAATTTTCAACAAGGATCTGAGTTTTCGCAGGAACTGAGAGTGGTGGGGCCTAATCTCCCTGATAGATCCGCTCCTCAGAGATCATGGGGCCTTTTTTAAAGGGCACCCCAATCTCAGAATACTGTTGTAGCCCTCCCTAGATTATTATTAAGATGCCCCCTATCGCTGACAGTTCCCCTCCTTCAGCTCCCCACCCCCACATTCCCATTCTTCAACCCAGCCACCTTCACACCTCCCTCAATCCCATCTTTCAGGCCCACCTCTTGGCAGTGCCAGCCTGGCACCTTGCACTCCAAGGAGGGGCAAATGGGTGAGTACCCTGCCTAAACATGCCTCAAGAGTGCTGAGGGAAGACCTTCAGGGAAACTGTTCTTTCTAACCACAGTATTTTTGAAAGAGGCTCTGTCTTTGTTCCGATAAGCTTCCTAGAAAGACCAGGTGCGGAGGCAGTAGTCACACAGAAAACAAAGAGACAGCCTCTTTAAAAATACTGGTTAGAAACAACACGTGCCCACAATGGTACCTTCCTTTGAAACTGCCAAGATCAATCAGGAGACGTTTAAAAGGCAATGGTCTATGACATTGAATGTAAACAATGCACTTTGAAGCGTTAAGTCTTCTGGGCATGCACAGAGGCTTGAATACAATAAAGGGCAATGAAATTGACTGCGATAAAAGCACTTCAAAGGTTTCCACCACATTAAACCTTTATCTTCATCCGATAGGTTTTTGATCTTGACATGCTGGGACAGAGTTTAAAGAGTTCAGGGCTACGGAGAAAAGACTTTCACTTTTTCTCACAGATCTTTGATCTTCACATGCTGAGAGACTGTTTAAAGATTTTAAAGGTTACAGATGGGACGACCAGCCAAATGACCCCCATCCCAAGAAATACCCCTAACCTGAGCTCCTCCAGCCCAGCCCAAGAAACCCCTCTCCAACCCTCAGCTCCCCTGCAGAACCCACAACAGCACCCTGGAGGGAAGTATAGGAATGGTTCTCATCTCTTTGTGTCCTCTCAGACTGCAAGCCACCAGATCCCTGTTTCTCCGGATTTACACAAATTCACAGCAGCGGGGCTCCCGGTGGGGAGGTGGGGGGGGGGAGCTGGAGTACCGCAGGAGATAGAATTGGGCTTCCTGGCCAATAATGAAATTCAAATCTGGTTTAATGAGGTGTTTGTATTTTCCTGCTGGGCACGGGCGGGAGCTGCATTGGGGCCAGCAGGGCAGCCTGGGAGACATGATGATGCCCAGCGTCAATCCCATTTTGGGCCACACGCCCAATTGAACAGGCCATCACAATTCCCGCTGCTGGCTAGCCCCAGAGAATCTCCACAATGATTCTCCCCCATTCCCTCCAGGCCCAGAATCTACAAACTCTTCTCTATGGAGTCAGGAATTGGCCTGTTGGTTGTTTAGTCTGGTCAACATGCACTGCAAGTTATTACATGAGATTTTCTCCGACACAGTTTCTCTGTGACATACATTGTCAAGTCCAACAGTACAAGGGGTTTACATCATGCAAGTACACAGACCAACACCCAATTAATGTCAGTCTATGAACCTACGAAATGCATCCTTATGTTAGCAATATGTCCTGGACCAAATACCTTGCCCTGGTAAAACATATATGGAAATTATTTTTCTTCAGACTGTACGCTTGGTGAATAATTTTCAGAAGTGCTATTGAAATGTTACGGTGCAGAAAGAGGCCATTCAGCCCATCATGTCTTCACTGGCCAAAAAAGATAGAGAACAAACTAGCCGCTCATTTTAATCCCATCTTCCAGCCCCCAGGGCGGGATTCTCCGACCCCCCGCCGGTTCGGAGAATCGCCGGGAGTCGGCGCGAATCCCGCCCCCGCCGTCCTCCGAATTCTCCGGCCTTCCAAAAGTCGGCGAAGCGTGAGTCGCGCTGCCTGCTTCGGAGAATGGCAGGGACGGCCCGACCCAATGGGCCCCGGAGCTGCCCGAATTTTCCGGCCCGCGATGGGCCGAAGTCCCGCTGGCTTTTTGCCGGTCCCGCCGGCATGCATCAGACTCGGTCCCTTACCGACGGGACCTGGCGATGCGTGCGGGCTCCGGGGTCCTGGGGGTCCAGGGGGGCAATCTGGCCCCGGGGCGTGGGCCCATGGTGGCCTGGCCCACTGATCCACGGGCGGGCCTGTGCCATGGGGGTACTCTTTTCCTACACGTCGGCCGTGTCAGCCTCCGCGATGGCCGACGCGCAGGTGAACCCCCTCCCCTGCACTTGCACGGGGATGACGTCAGCAGCCGCTGACGCTCCCGCGCATGCGCGGATTCTCGCCGGCCGGCGGAGTCCCTTCGGCCCCGGCTGGCGTGGCACCAAAGGCCTTCCACACCGGCTGCCGGGGCGCAAACCACCCGCACGTTTGGGGCGGGCCGACGCCGGAGTGGTTCACGCCACTCCGTCCCGCCGGGGCCCCCCACCCCGCCGGGTACGGGAGAATCCAGCCCCGAGTCTCTGGGCGTGCAGGTTCCAGCACTTCAGATGCAGGTTGAGGTACCTTTGAAGTGAGTTGGATGTTTCAGCCACAATGACCAATCCAGGCAGTGAGTTCCAAATTCCCACCATCCATGACTGCCATTTGAAGCATGTTTCAGCATCAGTATGGAATGCTGCCCAATCTGGCTGAACATTGTCAACTGGACCTTTTCAAAGTTCATACAATGGCTTTGCTAACCTAGCGAAACCCAGAGTAAAGTTACATTGATAGCTGACCCAGCCAAGAAAGGATCAGAGAGCCGTCTTTGAGGCAGGAAAGGGCAGCCTTTCAATTATGTTGACATTTTTTGAGGTGTGGGATTTTCCCCTCCTGAGATATTGAAATTCCCAAAATGATGATCTGCTCTTAGAGTAGCTGGGCCTTGCGAGGGTTAACTGCCTGGGGCAGCACGGTGGCGCAGTGATTAGCACTGCTGCTTCATGGCCCCGAGGTCCCAGGTTCAATCCCGGCTCCGGGTTACTGTCTCCGTGTGGAGTTTGCACATTCTCCCCGTGTTTGCCTTGGTTTCGCTCCCACAACCCAAAGATATGGCAGCACAGTAGCATGGTGGTTAGCATAAATGCTTCACAGCTCCAGGGTCCCAGGTTCAATTCCCGGCTGGGTCACTGTCTGTGCGGAGTCTGCATGTCCTTCCCGTGTGTGCGTGGGTTTCCTCCGGGTGCTCCGGTTTCCTCCCACAGTCCAAAGATGTGCGGGTTAGGTGGATTGGCCATGCTAAATTGCCCGTAGTGTCCTAAATAGTAAGGTTAAGGGGGGGGGTTGTTGGGTTACGGGTATAGGGTGGATACGTGGGTTTGAGTAGGGTGATCATTGCTCGGCACAACATCAAGGGCCGAAGGGCCTGTTCTGTGCTGTACTGTTCTATGTTCTATGTGCAGAGTAGATGGATTGGCTACGCTAAATTTTCCCTTAATTAGAAAAAATGAATTGAGCACTCTGAATTTAAAAAAACAAACTTTGAGCCTGGCCTGTGCCAGGATCGTTAACAGTTCCTCTAGTAATGTTAAGTTTTGCTCTACAGTCACGGTTGCCGGCAATAAGCCATCCACATATTGCAGTCGATTTTCAGGCTTGGAGAATCATCTCAAGACTGCAGCCATACACTTCAGGAAAATAGTCGGGGCATTGGGGAATCCCTGTGGTAGACAACTCCTGGTATAGCTCTGCTCCCCAAATATAATGGCAAATCTTTACTGGTCTTCATTCCTAACTGGAATACTCCAGAATCCATTCGCAATATCAAGGGTGGAAAAATACTTTGAGGAGCTGGCATTGTGCCTTCAGAGTAGGAGCTTCACCCACGACAGGGAAACAGGATGGTGTCACAGAGTTCATTTTAGGAGAATCAACATTTAGCCTCCAGTTACCATCAGGTTTAGTTCCTGGCCAGATTGGTGAATTAGTCGTGAAGAGACGGACGGAAAACACAATACAAAAAACAGTAACTTACAATTAACAGCGTCTATTTCAATAGAGCCCTACAGTAAACAGTCAACTGACCAAGCTTTTTTCTACAAAGCACCGTGAGTATTTCGCCAAACCTTGCAGTGTGACAGAAATCTTTATTAAATTCTACCTCTCAAACCAGAAATTTCTCATTGTATCTGATTTGTATTGGAGTGCCTGTCTCAGCCGACCAGTGGTAAAATGCAGTTTAGATGCATTTTTCCATCCGTCTCTGGTTAAATACAATCGTTTTTATATTGGGCACTTTTTAAATAGAGTCAATTTACTGAAAAATATGTTAAAATGTCCTTTGTTTTCTATAGGTTTAAATTGTTTAAATAGATTCCATTCACTCCAGAGCGCTGTTAAGAAGTCTGTTGGTTTAAATAGATTCCATTCACTCCAGAGCGCTGTTAAGAAGTCTGTTGTCTGTACTGTTTTTATTGGGCTGGCGATGAGTTGGGCTGGCGATGAGTTGGCTGGCGATGAGTTGGGCTGGCGATGAGTCGGGCTGGCGATGAGTTGGCTGGCGATGAGTTGGGCTGGCGATGAGTCGGCAGCGATGAGTTGGCGGCGATGAGTCAGCGGCGATGAGTTGTCCTAGACCCAACTCATCAAGAACTCCACCAGCTGCTCCGTCGAACACTGGACATTCAGCGCAGTCCCCTTCCCCTCCGCCATCTTTCCCTGTGGCGCACCACGAAAACTCTCCTGCTCCAACTCCACTTTCTTTCTCGCGGCTATCCTCGACCAATGATCAACGCACCAGCCACACCAAAGGAATATTACCTTCCCTGGGCATGCCTGCACCTTTTGCCCTCAAATACTGCGACCTTCGGGCAGGGAAAGACCGAAAAATTCCACCTTCAGTGGGAGCCACCAAATGTGCGACCATTCACTCCATGGCTGCACCCGGAAGTCAGATGAGCCTTTTGTAATAGGAAAAACATAATGAGCACAGGAAATTTCAACAACGTTCTCAGTCCCCAGACTGAACCATGTACAATCCCGATTATAATCAAAAATAGCCCCGTATTGATTCAGAGTATCTGAACCCTGGACACAATTGATGGCACCTGACAGGCGCAGCCTCCCAACTGGAGGTCAGAAACCTTTCCCTGTAACAGAAACCCAGCACTGCAACAGAAATTCGATTAAACCTTGTAAGTGATAAGGAAACCTCGCCCACATAATGTTCAGTGGTGAGGTGTGAATGACGGTGACGGTCGATCCATTATCTATTAACATAATCTGCTGCTGGCCCCCTGATAAAACAGCAGGAACTAGTGGCCTCCCAGCACCCGTATGATTTCCTCCCACAAGTCCCAAAAGACGTGCTTGTTAGGTGAATTGGAATTCTGAATTCTCCCTCGGGTGTACCCAGACAGGCACCGGAATGTGGCGCTAGGGATTTTCACAGTAACTTCATTGCGGTGTTAAGGTAAGCCTACTAGTGACAATAAGGATTATTATTATTATACAGGTGGAGGAGGCCAACTCTCCTCATAGGGTCCTGTTGAAGGGTCCTCCCAGTGGTGGTGCGCTGGTCCCTGTAACCATGGATATAGGATGCTCCCCGCAGCTAGCACTCTGAATCTTCAGGAGGGTGACTAACCGTGAGAGGTCCTTTCCGAGCGTTGACAGTTTGCTCTCAGCGGAAGGTAACTATTTAAGGAGGCTTCCCCAAATGAGAGGTCAGTGGGGACAGTGACAATCCTTTGCTAAGTGTCTGGGCCACCCGCAATTATAACAGAGGCCGATCTGTCTGCTGTGGGGGCAACATTTCCCTCCCTCTACTACAGCCACGTATTTATTTGATGGGCCCTCTCCAGGTGGCTGTGGTTCTCCTCCTGACTCTGTCACATGCTTCCTGGATCTCAGCTTCCACCTCTGGACAGATTAAGTGTGTTTGTGTGTATGTGTGTGAGGGTGTGTGTTTGCTGTAGCACTGAGAATGAATAGTGTTCCAGGTGCTTGTCAAGAAAGGCCATTTTCCTCTCCGCACAATGCAAAATGTGAACAAGGTTTCAACTCAAATATGCAACTGAAACTTGGATCGAAACCAAAAGAATTAGTTCAACATTCATCGGTCATTCCAAAAATATTTTGCCAACACGCTGACCAATCCCTCACTCGCCCGTATTCCAATATCCAACTAATACATCAAAGCTAACTGACATTAAATGATAGAAACATTTTTGCTCCATTTAGTCAGCACGAGAATACTTGCTGAATGACGGCTTGATTTGTGACCAAGCGAGAAAGGTGCAAGAGGCAACTTGCTCGATTCTCAAAAATATGGGGATAGTTTAAAACAGAGGGAATTTGTTTTGCACCAAAACCATAACATTTGTAGTAATAATTGAGTGTCACAGCTTCATAAACTGAAAAATGTACATGACCAGAATCTACTGAACAGACCCACCTCCAAAATACCTTCACTTGGTTCAAGGAGACTATTGCCAAGGTCTCTTTGCTGACACACACATAGCAAGACAATCTAGTACATTTTGCAGCAACGTCTGTCCGTATGTGACAGAACAGAATTAGTAGGAAAGAGTAAAGTATTGAAAAACAGTGGGCGCAATTCTCCCATTTTCAGGCTAAGTATTCCCGCCAGCAGAGAATCGGGACTGATTCCCACTGGCACAAGGAATGAAGCTGACACGCCGTTCGATGGGTCAGAGAAAAATTTTCAACAAAGATCGGGGGCTGGATTCTTCCAAAATGGGGCTATGGCCCCATGCTGGCGTAAAAACAATGGCGTTGCACTTGCGTGTTTCCTAAAAAAAGGATACAAGCCGATTCACTTACCTTCAGGGGGTTAGCAGGGACCCGGAGTGTTTCTTGCGGCTTTGGCTGTGGATACGGTCCCTGCACTTCCAGTTCCGAGTCCGTGAATGCGCATGGTGGCGGCCTCCAGTGACCGCACCGAGCGCCATGGCAGACTCAGGCCATGGAGGCATCTGGAAGATGTAGGCCCTTCCGATCGGCCGCGCGCCCGAGGATCTCAGGATATTGTTGTGTACCCCCTCCAATCACTGGCATGTGCTGTCTACTATCTGCTTGAAAGATCAGCGTCACTTGTATACCGTGGGTGGTCGCGGCCTCCCCCTCTGGGTCCCTCTCTGGCTTTTGAGAAGCTGGGTCCACAGGGTGTGAGGTGAGGCCCACCAAATGGGCCGCCGTCTCGAGCCTCTGTCAATGCTATTGCTGATGCTGCCACCGCCTTCTCCAGCATCTGGCTACCTAGCCTGCCAGTAGCTCCATTAGGGCACAGGTACCCTCCCTGGTGCACCCACCCACCCTCCGGACGTGATAATGTCCCTGGTGCTGGAGCCCACACCCTGGGTGTTGGGATGTTAGCTGCTGCATCCATGGTGTTGCTTCCTACTGTGTCCAGGCACACTATCCAGGCATCACGGTCTGATTGGGATGCTAAGCAATAACTCCCGCATACTACATGGCATGCTTACTCATTGGAATATACTTGGGAAATGTGAAGTATTCACTTAATTACTATCGCCAATTCCCAGTTAGCTCTAGCCATCAGCCTCGTGGCCAGAGGCCTCCACAGTTAGAGGGAGTTATGGGTGGTCGGTGGGGCAGACAAGCAGGGGCAAGGGAATGCCCCTGGAATGGGACTACACGGTCAGGGGTTGGCATGGCAGACAAGCATTTGACTAGACCACTCCTCCACCCGAGACCATGGGCAGCAACCAACCCACCCCCCCCCCCCACCAGCTCCATGATCCCCACCCCCTACGGAGGCCCATCCTGATCGAGGATGGCTCCCTGGTTCATCCCCCACCCCCTCTGAGCACTGGGGTAGCAACCCTGGTGCCCCCGGCCTCTTTGCCTGTGAGCAAAGCTAGCTATTCACCTCCATGGGTCTTTACAGCAGCCCCTCTGCCACATGTTTAAAAAGGAGTACTAATTGGCGCATGCGTGACCGCTTGCTGGGGAGGCCATTAAATCACATGGGCCGTTAAATAGGGGGTCGCTCCCATTAATTTTATGAAGATTGGTCTTAAGTGATGTTTATTGGTTTCTCGCCACGTTAAGGCAAGATCTGGATTTCGACAAGGAGAGCGCGTCGGATAGATCGTAAACAGGCCGGCACCCGATGCGTTTCTCGGTTTTTGGCCTCTCCTGCTATTTAACAGCCTTGTCGCGTTCTCGCTTAAGTGCACTGCGGCCAGTAAATCACGCCCATAGTATTGAGTGACAAAAGCCTAAAAAGGTTATGAAGACACAAATCTAGTCACATACTATTACAAAAATTAACTCTAATAGAAGGAATGCGTTGAGCCAAATGCAATTGCTTTTTTCCTTAACTATTACGAATTATAACTAACTTAATGAAGAAGAGTTGTTGTTATTCTTTCCACCTTCATAGGGACATAGGAATTAGGAGCGGAAGTAGACAATTCAGTCCTTCAAGCTTGCTCTGCAGTCAATCAGATCATGGCTGATCTCTTCCTGGTCTCAAATCCACCTCCCTACCTGTTCCCCATATCCCTTTAACTCATTCCCACCTGATACATTCCATCTTCATTTCCTTTGCTGGTGACACCCAGTTTCGATAAGGTTTTAGAATGTACCAAGTTGGAAGCTTGCCCAATCAACCTTGAAGGCTGCAAATTGTGCCTCTGACACTTGGAAATCAGTACAAGGGCCACTTTGGCAGTTGTTTTGTAAATACCTCACTGGTATATTACCTCTATGCCTGTCTAAAAATCCTATGATGCCTTCCTCTGCCAAATGAAGCTAAGCAGTCACATAATATCAAATGCTGAAGTCCTCTATTGGTTACAGTTTAAAGGGATAATATACAATCAGATTGATCAATTAATGGTTATGAGTGAACTATAAAACTAATTATTTTATAGATTATTTGAATAGAAACAATATGCAGGGAAAAGGAAAGGGTATGGCACCAAGCCATGATGCTCGTTTGGAGAGCTGGTGCAGACACAATGGGCCAAATGGCCTCCTTCTATGCCATAATAATTCCGAGATCAAACATCAATTTCCGTATAGTGTGCTGTAGTGGAATCTCAAATTTCTGTCATGCAAGGTCAGCTTGCTGTTCAACAAGCTCAGTTTGTGTCATTGTGGTTACCGTGTTCATTGGGCTATCCGAGGTCTCACAGCAATCTCGCAATCTGCCTTTACCAAGGAAAGATGGTGCTGCCAAAGCATAGTGAAAGAGAACATAAGAAATCGGACAAGGAGTAGGCCATTCAGCCCCTCAAGCCTGCTCTGCCATTCAATTAGATCATGGCTGATCTCAACTCCACTTTCCTGCCCGTTCTCCATAACCCTTTAATCAACTGCTAATTAAATCTGTCTATCTCCTCCTTAAATTTACTCAAAGTCCAGGCATCCACTGCACACTGGGGTTGTGAATTCCACAGATTCACAACCCTTTAAGAGAAGTCATTTCTTCTTATTTCTCGTCATTTCTGTTTTGAGTCTGCTATCCCTTATCCTAAAACTATGACCTCTTGTTCTAGATTACTCCACAAGAGGCAACACTGCTCTACGTCTACTTCGTCTTCTGGCTCATCAACTCAAACGGCAAGCAGCCTCACGTGAAATCCCCAGGGTATGCAGTGAGGGCAGCAATCTTGTTTCTGCCTCTCTCCAGGTCAATGCAGCTTTTAGATCTTATTACTGTGACCTATATAAGGTAGAACACCTACGGATAAATCAGTCATGGCTGACGTCTTGGATGGTCTGCATATCCCAACTGTTGAAATGAGTAAGAGTTGTGAATTAGATTCTCCATTATGCCGGGATGAGATTTTAAAATGTATTGGGCTGCTGTAACCTGGCAAAGCCCCGGATCCTGGTGGCTTCCCGGCCGAGCAGAGTCAACACGTCCACAACATGTGCCAGGCTCAGCCTTAAGGTCGTTCAGCAGACCCGCGTGACAGTGGTCCAGATAAGCAGGTTTTTTGGTGTAGATGACAGGTGCGTAAGGTGTGCGGGAGGACCAGCGAACCATGTTCACATGTTCTGGGCGTGGCCTAAGTTTAGGGGATTCTGGCAGGGGTTTGCAGATGTCATGACCATGGTATTTAAAACATGGGTGGCAGAGTCCAGAGGTGGCGATTGCTGGAGTGTCGGAAGATCCGGGAATCCAGGAGGGGAAAGAAGCAGACATTCTGGCCTTTGCTTCCCTGGTAGCCCAGGGACGGATACTATCAGATTGGAGGGACTCAAAGCCCCGAAGTCGGAGACCTGGCTATCGGACATGGCTAGCTTTCTCTGTTTGGAGAAAATCAAGTTCGCCTTGAGAGGGTCACTGTTAGGGTTCACCCAGAGGTGGCAGCCGTTCATTGACTTCTTCGCGGAAAACTAATCGTCAGCAGAAGAGGGGTTGGTTAGCTTAGTTTAGAGTAGGGGGTTAGTAAATGTGGGACCTGTAAGGGAGGAAGACAGCTTTTGCACTATGTTTACATTTTCATGTACATTGTTTATTTTGTTGTGTTGTAAAACCATAACTACCTCAATAAGATGTTTATATAAACAAAAACAATCACCTCTGCTTACCTTCTGGCTTGGACCCTGATGTACCATCAATTGAACGCGAGACGAGTTGCTGAACAAAAGTATGGCTTTAATCTACTAGATGTTAGCCCTGCGGTCGATTACAGTAGAAGGACGACCGCCGGGAGTACTGGGTATTTGTACCCCGCCCTGGAGGCGGGGTTAACTCAGCCTCTCGACCAATCGGGGAGCCGTCACATGACTGTCTCAACCAACCAGTCGAGAGGCACATGACCGACCAGGGCCAATGGTAAGCCGGTGTTCTGCACCAATGGCAGGCAGCTATGTTAATCATACCACCACAGACCCTTCATTAAATCTTGGAAGGCAACGGGACTTGAGTATTTTAGGGACCTATTTGTACAGGGGAGGTTTACCAGTTTTAGAGAGCTGGCTGACAAATTATGGTTGCCTAATTCCAGCCTCTTCTGTTAATTTCAGATTTGTGACTTTTCCCGTAAATATTTTTCTTCCTTTCTTTTGTCCTGCCCTCCTCCTTGCTGAAAAAGGTTTTATTTTTGGCTCAATCTGGCGAGGGGTCTACTTCGGATCTGTATGGCTATACTCTCTCTTCAGATCCCACCCCCTTGGTGGGGTGAAGGAGAGATGGGAGAGGGAGGTGGGTCCTGTGCTTATTGATGAGGCTCAGAAGGAGGCTCTCTACAGGGTCAACGCCCCATCTTCCTGTGCCCGGTTGCGTTTAATCCAGTTCTAAGTATTACACAGAACGCACTTGGCCAGGGCGAGGATGGGTGGGGCTTTCCCACACGTGGAGGACAAGTGTGATCATTGTTCACTTACGTCAGCTAACCACACACATATGTTTTGGTCCTTCCCCAAATTTGCCAACTTCTGGATTTGCTTATTCAACACTATATCGGACATTCTCCAGATGGTTCTAGAGCCTTGTCCATTGGTAGCCATGTTGGGGTCTTAGACTCACCAGCGTTTCACTCTGGGGTAGGGCCGGGTGTTGTCACCTTTGCCTCACTGGTACCCCGGAGGCGAATATTGCTAAGCTGGAGGTCTCCCATCCTGCCCAGTGCTTCTGCCTGGCTGGACAATTTAATGATATTCCTGCACTTAGAAACAATTAAATATACCAACAGGGGTTCGGTGGGGAAGGTGGAACTTAGATGGAAACCATTTATTTCCTTTTTTAAGAATCTAGACGTCATCAGCTGTTAGGGGGAGTGTCTAAGTTTTAGTTTGTTCTTTTGATTGGCATTTGTTTCTAACATATCGACATTGGGGCTGGTTTAGTACATTGGGCTAAACAGCAGGCTTTTAAAGCAGACCAAGGCAGGCCAGCAGCACAGTTCAATTCCAGTACCAGCCTCCCAGAACAGGCGCAGGAATTTGGCGACTAGGGGCTTTTCACAGTAACTTCATTTGAAGCCTACTTGTGACAATAAGCGATTTTCATTTTTCATTTTTTCACATTGTACCCTTACATCTTTGCTTGTTAATTGTTTTTAGTATTGTTAGTGTATAATACTTCGATAAATATATATTTTTAAAAAGGTGAGAGGTCAGGTTGATAAAGTGGTTAATAAAGTGCATAGGATCCTGGGATTTATAATTAAAGGCATAAGTGCCAAAGTAAGGAAGCTACAGCGAACATTTATAAAATACTGGTTTGGCCTCAAATGGAAGATTTGTCTAATTTTAGGCACCACACTTTAGGAAGGATGTGAAGGCTTCAGTGAGAATGGAAAAAAAGATTCCTGAGAATGGTTCCAAGGAAGAGAGACTACAGTTACAAAGATAGATCAGAGAAGTTGGCTGTGTCTGACATAAGGTTGATGAGATTCAGACCTGCATGAAACTTTAGTCAGAATTTAGGGAGTTGAGTATGCTCTGTTTCACCAACACCTGGATATCTTTGAATGTTCCAGGCAATCCAATGGATATTGATAGATTTGATCGACTGCACCAAGATATATCTGTTACAAATTAATCCTGAGGAGGAGGTATGTGTACGTATGTGAATAAACGTTGGTGTCAGAATTTTCAGGTTAAGAAACGTGCATACTTTGCCAACTTCAAATTACTGTGCAGGGCTTTTAGACCCTAACTACCCCATATATTCAATTAATTCCACATTATTTTGATATTTATTCCACCACATGTAAATGCGGAGGAGGCAGCAGGAATTGTTTATGAAACATTCCAAGAAATGGCTTCTCCTTCTCCAGATTCACCCAAGTTGATACCAACCACTATACTTGACTTTGATGGGCACTCTCTGCAACAGATGTGTTGACAAAACAATAATTTTGATCCATTCTTTGATTTGACCAGGGATTAAAAATTCCGATCATAATGTGCATCTCCTCCCTAAACATCGACAGAGACTGAAAACAGTAAAATCTGTCAGAAAAGTGGTTAAAGTTTGGGATAAGAATTCAATATCTGCAAGTTTACTTTAACAACATGAACCTGGATGTATTTCTGGAGAATGTAGGCATGAATAAGAGCACAATATCAAAAATGATATCATCATCGTCTTCTGTGAACACCTTGATGTTCAAAATGAAATGCTTAAGATCTATTCAAAAGAGAAACGTTGGATTACAAAGGACCTGAAGGAAAGACAAATTGCATTTCACGTCAGGGATCAAGACAAACTTGATTAAGTAAAAATCAAGGTGAGAATGGGAATTTGAATATGAAAGAAGCATATAGAGATAAAACTGTTTTCGGGCAACTAATCCCACATTGCAAAGGAGAAATGGGCCCTTTTCTATCCACAGATAATCCTTGTGATATTGCAAATTCATTGAACTGATTTTTAAGCCGGTTTGAAAATTAATTTAAGAAACACAGCGCAGTGGCACAATGATTAGCACTGCTGCCTCACAGCACCAGGGACCCGGATTCAATTCCAGCCTCGGGTGTGGAGTTTACACATTCTCCCCGTGTGTGCGTGGGTTTCCTCTGGGTGCCCCGGTTTCCTCCCACAGTCAAAGATGTGCAGGTTAGGTGGATTGGTCATGATCAATGCACAGGGTGCTGGGTAGAGGGCAGGGGATTGGGCCTAGGTAGGGGCCTCTTTCAGAGTGTCAGTGCAGACTCGATGGTCTGAATGGCCTCTTTCTACACTTTAGGGATTCTACGTTCTGTGCGATTCTTCAGTGGTTCATTTCATGACCTCGAAGGATCTGGTGTTACTGTCAATAAATTGGAGGTAGAGAAGCAATTAAACTGGGTAAATACACAGAACGCCAATCGAGCTGATCAGGTCAGTGCTCTTTAGTTGGCAGCTCCTTTCTCTGGTCTTTCAGAAATGGTTCCATACACATACTGTTCCTTGCTGTTGGATGTCAAATATCACTGTTAGGGCCTGCAATGAAGTGCTGCTTTGGACTGCAGCAGAGTGTTTCAGTTGGAGTTTTATGACTGAGGGAATTTAAGGGTTAATTTCTATCTAAAGTCTAGTCTTTCTTTAATTTAATAATTAACTAAATGTTGCTGGTTGGGTCGGAAGAAGGTCAGTTTTTGGCCAGCTTTAAAACAGGTTTTCTACAAGCTTTGCTTGTAATTACAACTAGTTAATTAGATAACTGGCTGAGACAGTTTTTCGGAGGTTAGATTCAGAGAGTATGAAGGCAGGCCACCTTACAGTGCTGAATTTGTCTGCATTGAAGAGCTGCTTTGGGCTGCAGTAGAGTGCTTAACTTGGAGTTTCATGACTGATGGATTGCAGTCAGGAGGGAGCAAGGTGATGTTATGATTCCCCAGGCAAATGCGTGGTCAATTCCAGCCCCACTTGTCCCAGAATCACAATACAAATTAATTAACCAATAATTCTTAGATAAATACCACTTGGCTGCCCAATAACAGCAGTCACCAGGTTTGTAAGTTGAAACACATTTATTGTTTATTTTTAACAAGGACTATCATGAAATATGTAGTAAATACAACTGTTTGACGACAAGCTAATACCTACAATCCACTTTGACTGTCCCACCCTCTACCCACGCACACAAGGCAGAAAGTAGACAAACACAGATGGGTAGAAAAGGGTAAAAATAAGAATGAAGGTCAAAGGATGGGTCTTTGCTTCAGATGATGGTTCTTTAGCACGCTTTCTTCAGAGTAAGTTTGCTGATTAAAGTCACTGGTTTACAGCCGATAATGGTATTCCTTATAGATTCATTCATTCAGGGTCACCACGGGTTAGAAAATACAGTCCTCACAGGCATTAGGCTTTTGGGTGAAATGCCTTATTTCTCTTCAAACTGGGCCTTCAGCTCGAGGTTCGCCTTCAGGCCTACATCTTTCTGGAGAGATACTTTATTTCACATCAAACCTTGCTTCCAGCTGGTGGTTTGATCTCAGGTCTCTGCAGTTTCAAGAGAACATCACCCAGACTTGCTGGAGAAAGAATCGTCCCCACAACGTCCTTACGGAGAGGATTAGTTGGATATTTTTACAGAGGGTTCTCTAGATCTCTTCATCCAGGCTGCCAGGATCAAAACTGAAACCAAACTGAGAACCTCATGACTCTGAAAACATTCCAGTGGTGTCAGATCCAATCACCACCTGTTACCGGGCGGAGCACATCCTTTTAGGCCAATTCATTGACCACCAGCAAAATCAATCTAAGCGAGTCATCACTGATGATGGCCAGTCTGAAATCACCAGTCTAAACCAGTACAGATTTCTGCTTGGATTAAAGGCACAGGCCACTCCTTCCTTCTGCTTGAATTAAAGATCCAGGCTGCCTGAAAAACACATGTCCATAAATCAACCATGGATCAAAAATGTAACGGCAAAAATAAAAGAAAAGGGAAATAAGGGAATAAATAAGGGAATAAACAAGAAGGACCCTTACAGTGATCCTTTCCTCAGAAAGGCGAGCAGCAGCTGTCATAAATAAGACCTTAAGCTGTGGAGGCCAAGTCTTTGAATATTTTCAAGGCTGAGATTGTTAGATCTTTGCATTCTGGGAGCAGAGGGAGCCAGATATGTGAGGGACATCATGTACTGCGGTGACAGCCGGATCTGCAAGGGACATTCTGTATTGCGGAACAGATGGCCCTGAGAGGTACACCCTGTACTGCGGAAACAGCCAGACCTGCGAAGGACATCATGTACTGCAGAGACAGCCGGAACTGCGAGTGAAACCCTGAACTGCAGAGACAACCGCACATGTGAGGGACACCCTGTACTGTGGAGACAGCTGGACATGAGGGACAACCTGTACTGTGGAGACAGCTGGACATGAGGGACATCCTGTACTGTGGAGACAGCTGGACATGAGGGACATCCTGTACTGTGGAGACAGCTGGACATGAGGGACATCCTGTACTGTGGAGACAGCTGGACATGAGGGACATCCTGTACTGTGGAGACAGCTGGACATGAGGGACACCCTCTACTGTGGAGACAGCTGGACATGAGGGACATCCTGTACTGTGGAGACAGCTGGACATGAGGGACATCCTGTACTGTGGAGACAGCTGGACATGAGGGACATCCTGTACTGTGGAGACAGCTGGACATGAGGGACACCCTCTACTGTGGAGACAGCTGGACATGAGGGACACCTTGTACTGTGTAGACAGCCCGATCAGCGAGGGACACCCTGCACTGTAGAGACAGCCAGACTTTCGAGGGGTACCCTGTACTGCGGAGACAGCCGGAACTTCGAAGGGTACCCTGTACTGCGGAGACAGCTGGACCTGCGAGTTACACCCTGTACTGCGGAGACAGCTGGACCTACGAGTTACACCCTGTACTGCGGAGACAGCTGGAACTTCGAAGGATACCCTGTACTGCGGAGACAGCTGGACCTGTGAGTTACACCCTGTACTGCAGAGACAGCCAGACCCACAAGGGCATCCTGTACTGTGGAGACAGCCAGACCTTCGAGGGGCACCCTGTATTGCGAAGACAATTGTGATATGAGGGACACCCTGTACTTCAGAGGGAGCTGCAGATGTGAGGGTCGCCCTGTACTGGAGAGACAGCCGAACAAAGCCGGGCACCCAGTACTGCAGAAACAAATAGATATGCGAGGGACATCCTGTACCGCGGAGACAGCCGGACCTACAAAAGTAGAGAATTGTTATTGCAATTGAATAGGGTGTTGGTGAAATACATAATAAGGAACAAAGAGCAAAGAACAATAAAGCACAGGAACAGACCCTTCGGCCCTCCAAGCCTGTACTGGTCATGATACCAACCTTGGCCAAAATCCTCAGCACTTCCTTGTGCCAAATCCCTCTATACCCATCCCATCCATGTATTTGTCAAGATGCCTTTTGAATGTCATTACTGTATGACATTAATGGGGCAGCACGGTAGCATGGGGGGCAGCACGGTAGCATGGTGGTTAGCATAAATGCTTCACAGCTCCAGGGTCCCAGTTTCGATTCCCGGCTGGGTCACTGTCTGTGCGGAGTCTGCACGTCCTCCCCGTGTGTGCGTGGGTTTACTCCGGGTGCTCCGGTTTCCTCCCACAGTCCAAAGATGTGCGGGTTAGGTGGATTGGCTATGCTAAATTGCCCTTAGTGTCCTAATAAAATAAGGTTAATGTGGGGGGGGGTTACTGGTATAGGGTGGATATGTTGACTTGAGTAGGGTGATCATTGCTCGGCACAACATCGAGGGCCGAAGGGCCTGTTCTGTGCTGTACTGTTCTATGTTCTATGTATCTGCTTCCACAACCTCCCCTGGCAATGCATTCCAGCCACTCACCACCCTCTGTAAAAAACCTACCTCGCACATCTCCTCTAAAATGTGCCTCATGGACCTTAAACCTATGCCCTTTGGTGAATGACCCCTCCACCCTGGGAAAGAGTACCTGCCCATCCACTCTATGCATGTCCCTCATAATCTTGTAGACCTCTATCAGGTCACCCCTCATCCTCCGCCGCTCTAATGAAAACAGTCCGAGTCTATTCAGCCTCTCCGCATAGCGGAGTATTGCCTGGAGTATTGTGTCCAGTTTTGGTCTCCTTATTTGAGGAAGGATGTGGTGGCATTGGAGGCCGTTTAGAGGCAGTTCAGCAGATTGAGTCCGGGGATGAAAGAGTTGACATTTGAGAAGAGATTGAACAGTTTGGGCTTAAACTCACTGGAGTTTTGAAGAATGAGAGGGCCTCTGACCAAAGTGTATAAAATACTAAGAGGGATTGATAAAGTAAACATAGACCAAATGTTCCCCCTTGTGGGGTAATCTAGAATGAGTGGTCACGGATATAGGTTGAGAGGTGGTAGATTTGAAACTGAGATGAGGAGGCATTACTTCTCGCAGAGGGTGGTGAATTTGTGGAACTCGCTGCCCCATAGTGCAGTGGAGTCTGAGTCATTAAATGGCTTCAAGAAGGAGATAGATATATTTCTGATTTTAAAAACAGGTTAAAGGGATATTGGGAACAGGTAGGGAGGTGGATTTGAGACCAGGAAGAGATCAACCATGATCTGATTGAATGGCGGAGCAGGCTCAAAGGGCAGAATTACCTACTTCTGCTCCTAATTCCTATGTTCCAAAAGAAAAGCTAAAAATCAAAATTAGAAGCAGGAAGCAGGAATAAAACCCCACAACGCTGCAGAAGACTCCATTGAGTGCAGTGAAAGTCCAGCATCAATTCGCAAAGTGTGCAGAGTCAGAAGAGTCAGCTGGGGTGAGCTAAAAACAATCTTAAGTTCTTGGCCAGAACTCATTTTTAAAAAGCCTTTATGTTAGCAGCAGTCAGAATTGCTGTTTTAAAAAGAACAGTCTGTGTCGGCACCTGAAAACATGGTAGCCGAGCTCACTTCACTCTGAATGAAAAAAAACTAAATTAAATAACAAATAGTTGGCAGTTAAGAGGCACAGCAAAAGCCAGCAATCAATGGTTTCGTGACCTGAAAACGGCCAGATACTGCACAAAAACATTCAGAAAGGTCGATTTAGGGGGGCTGCTGCTCAAATTTTTAAAACGCAGAAACTCAGCCGTCATTACTGTGACTAAACCCAACAAGCATTGGAAACCTCATTGAGAATAAGTAGACAGCAGTGTCAGCTTGGATTTCCTAACGGCAGTTAAATCTATGCAAACTTTTTATTTAAAATGACCATTGATCATAAATCTACCTTTCCAGATCAGCTTGGCCCCATCTAAGGCCTGGACCTGTCACAAAATTAGGGATGTTGGAGAAAGAGATTCCTTGGAGACATGAGTGCATAAGTTCTTGGCAGAAAGATAGAAGCTGAACTGGTTAACACACTGCTTTATTTGGTAGGTCCAATAGATAATGATATAATAGCTAAACTAGGAATCAATGAATCCTCAGCAAAATTTGATTAAGTTTTAGTCCTGTTGGGAGGATTTAAACTAATTCAGCAGGGGGAAGGGATGCAGATTGTTTAGCAGAATAGGGAAACAGCACAGCACAGAAAAGCAATCAAGTCAGAGCGAATTCAGCGGTCGTAAGTTTCAAAGGAGTAAGTCAAGGCTGAATGGTCTCTACTTTAATGCCAGGAGTATTACAGATAAAACAGATGAGTTAAGGGTGAGGAATGACATGTGGAATTGTGATATAGTGGCCATCACGGAGACATGGTTGAGGGAGTGGCAGGATTGGCAGCTCAACATCCTGGGATATTGAATCTTCAGGCAAATCAGAGGAGGGGGTAAAAGAGGAGGCGGCATTGCATTATTAGTTAAGGAGTCAGTTCCTGCGGTAAGGAGAGATGAAATCTTGGAGAGGGCATCAAATGAAGCTTGTAGGTAGAACAAAAAAGGGACAACCACATTGCTAGGTGTTTATCATAGACCCCAGATAGTCAGCAGGAAATTGAGGAGCAAATATGTCCACAATTCACAGGGGTGTGTAAAAATAATAATTAGGTGATTTCAACTTTCCCAACATTAATTGGGATAATCACTATGTTAAGGACATAGATGGAGCGGAGTTCTTAAAATCTATACAAGACAACGTCTTAGCTCAATATATAGAGGGTCAAATACAGGATGGTGCAGTGCTGGACCTAATTCTGGGGAATGAAGCCAGACAGATGGTTGATGTGATGGTGGGGGAGCATTTTGGTGATAGCAACCACAACATGGTACAATTTAAATTTGTTGTGGACAAACAAATGGACAAGTTGCAAAAAAAGGTTTTGGATTGGGAGAGAGTGGATTTTAGTAAAATAAGGCAGGATCTGGCCATGGTAGACTGGAAAGAGTTACTTGTGGGGAAATCTACAGAAGAGTTGTAGGGGGTGTTCAAAAAGGAAATGGAGAGAGTACAAGCCTAACATGTTCCCTCAAGGATAATAGGAAGGAGTAACAAGCTCAGAGAACCACAGATAACCAAGGACATTTAGAATACGATAAGAAAGAAAAGAGAGGCTTTTAATAAGTACAAGGGGAGCAAATCAACAGAGGCATCAGTGGAGTACAGAAATTGCAGGATGGAACTTAAGAAAACCATTAGGAGAGCAAAGAGGGGATATAAGAAAGCTCTGGCTGGTAGGGAAAACCCTAAGATATTCTACAAATATATCAATGGGAAGAGGATGACCAAGAAAAGGTAGGGCCCATTAGGGACCAATGGGGAAATCTGTGGGAGGAGCTAAAGGACATTGGTAGGGCGTTGAACAAATAATTCATATCTGTCTTCACCAAACAGAATGCAGAGGTAGATATAGAACTCGGGGAGAGAGACTGTGAGGTTCTTGAGCAAATTGTCATGAGGAATGATAAGATATTGCAGGTGTTGGCAGACTTAAAAGTGGATAAATCTCCAGGTTCGGATGAATTGTGTCCCAGGATGTTGTGGGAAGTGAGGGAGGAGATTGCAGGGGCTCTGACCCAAATTTCTAATTACTGTCTGCCCTCTGAGGTGCCAGTGGACTAGAGAACAGCTAATGTTGGCCCACTATTTAGAAAGGGTGTAGAGATAAGCCAGGGAACTACAGATCAATGAGGCTCACGTCAGGTAGGGAAACTGTTGGAGAAGATTCTGAAGGAGAGAATCTATCCCTACTTGGAAAGGCAAGGTTTGATTAAGGATAGTCAGAGGGAGGTCACACCTTACAAATTTGATTGAATTTTGTGAGCATGTGACCAAGTGAGGGTAGTGCAGTTGATGTAGTTTACATGCACATGGGATACAGGATAACTTAATAAGGTGGAAAAACTGGGTCTCGCCCAAAGTAGAGATGGTGAGGAGAACAGTCTGTGGAGGAATGTGGGGTAGTATTATGAGAAAACACCAGTTCCAGAAGCCATTTTTGTTTACTCTCAGGAGTAACTCATGCAGAGTACAGTTGAATCATTCGTATTGCCCCTGCATGGTAGGCAGTCGTGTGACTCTTGACAATGCCATACACGTTAAAAAGCTCCTGTAGGATCTTAATCTCAAAGTTGGACCCTTGGTCATTGCGAATCCAACAGGGGACAATGCAATGGACAAACCAATTGTGTACTAACACTGGCTATAGTTGAGGCCTTTTGTTTACAGGTGGAACTGGCCTGTGTAAACTTAGTGAAGACATCCAATCAAACGGGAACATGCTCAGACCTGTTGCTACCGGGGTCAAAGACCATAAAATCCACTGTAAAGACCTCCAGAGGCCTACTGGCAGTTAGGGATATCACGCAGTGTCAGGATCATCTCCTGTGCCCACATCCTTTGGGACTCCTCCAATCGGCTATGCACTCACTGGAATGTCGCTGACATCCTCTCCTGAATGTCATGGCCATGTTCTAGCATCTGCATAAGCTCCAGGATAACATTGTCTAGAGGCTTGGCATCTGACTGGGACTCAACTGAGTCCTGGGATCCAGCAGATCTCCGACTCCTGACTCCCTTGGATGTTCCTCCCTCCACCTGATGTGCATCAGGAACTGTGTGGTGCTCACCAGGTTGTGCCCCAGAAGCCTGTCCACTAATGTTGCTCACCGAGGTGTGTGTCTCTGCTGGTGGAAGGTGGAGGTGATAGCTGTGGCGCCTCTATGGTGACATGCTCTGAGCTGTCCTCCGAGGTGTTCTCTCCAGATGGCCCGGCCCCACCAGAAGGAGATCCTGCAAAACAATGGACGTGTGGTCAGTGAGGGGGAAGGATCATTTTGTCTGACATGAACAACTTAGTTAAGGCAGGTCATCTGAGTGAAGGAGCAGTGGATCCTCACCTCTGTGATGCAGGCCAAATGCGCTGTTAGTGACTGCTCTCTCCTCAGTCAACCCTGCGATCTCCAGGGACCGTTCCTCAGAGAGTTGTGAAGACTTGGATCTCTGGTATTCTGCTCCTCCCTCTCCACACCCCCCCCACCCCAGCACCATCTTGGCCCTTTCCCACTTGTTATCTGATATCTTCTCCTGTGGGGAGAAAGAGAGGGCTTTGTGAGCCATGCACTTGATGAGGGATATCTAGAGCAGGTGGTATGTGTGCACACTGCAACTGAACATGAAGTGGTTGTTTTGGTGGGTGTCGGGGTTGCTGAGGAGCAATCACAATGATTGGCTGTGAGGAGGGTGTGAGGTCTGAGCCAATGATTTGGGGGGAGGGGGGTTTGGGAATTTGAGGGGGTGGCAGGCGGAACTGATGCCAGGAGAGAGGTGGTAACTTACCCTTGCAGCTCAATGGAGGGTGGTCGTTGGTATTCGTCTGACATTGGATGGCGGTTCTCCTGGTCATGCTGCCCGCACTGACAGCCACTGCCCTGCCTCCCAGGTGGCATTGCTGACCCTGCTGCTGGTCCTCAGATACCCCTCGGGAAGCCTTGTGAGGTCACCATCTGCACACTGCCATGCTTGCGCATTGACTGGAAGCAAGTGGCGAGGGAACACTTAAAAGCAGCTCCTCCTTGTTAGCAGCGAAATGCTGAGGTGGGAATCTGGCGAATTAGACGGTGAGAAGCTAATAGGGGCTTATTTCGGCACTAAGTGCCATTAAATACAAGCTGCAATCTCGCCAATGCGGCCATCGAGAAACACCCCGTCAATTACACCTAAAATGACACTTAGACCTTTTCCCTTTAAACCGTGCTCTACATTTATGTATTAAATGCCATTAAATACTTCAATTCTCAGCCTTGATTTAGTGGTGCTGCTTTCAGCTCTCAATCAGAAGTTTCATGTTGTTGGCAAGGGTTGGGATTCTCCAGCCGTGTCTTGGTGGGCCCCACCGCGTGAGACTCAGCTGTCCAGCCAAAGGTCCATTGACCTCCAGCGGGACTGGATGATCGCAGTGCTGGGTGGGGCCAGAAAATCCTGTCCAAGGTCTCAAGTGCACAATCTGGGATGGCCCTTCAGCACAGTGCCGAGGGAATGCTGCACTGTCGGAGCTGCTTGATGTATTTACCTAACCCCTGTCTGCTGGCTTTAGCAAAGCAAACGTGGCACTACTTGAAGGAGAACAAGGGAGTTCTCCCAGCCAACGCTTATCCCTTAATCAACACTTCCAGAGAAAGATTAACCAGCAGGTCATCCTAATGCTGTTACTCTGCCTTCACTGTGCACAAATTAGCTGCAACATTTGCTGTATATCAGTAAGGAATACATCTCAAAAGTAACTCTGGCTATGGAGCACTTTGGGATGCCCTGAGGATATGAAAAGCATGACATAAATGCAGGGGTATTTTTCCAAATAACTGGATTCTTACGCATTAGCAAAAACAGCAATAAATAAACATTAAAAGTCTTATTGGATTAGCAGTGATTCTTGTTAAAACTGCTAGCATTCACTGCAAACCCTATGTTCACTTGAAGAAATCCACGTTAGGTAACGGTTGGCTGGAAGAAAAATAAATGAATGTGTAGGAAAGTTCCACAAATGCCAGGAGTGTTTGAATCTCTCACCATGTGGCTAACCTTTAATTATGAGCACAGACAGTGCAGGGAGGAATTGGCCAACTCCTGAAAACGGGCCTAGGGAAATTGCAGTCTGCAATTAACCGTAAATTCATACTCTTAATTGATTTCTGCATATATCCAGCACTCCCTGCTTTGTTCAATGGCTGTAAGCATCCACAGGCAACCCTATACCATGAGTAGTTACCACCTCTTAACGGCAGCCTGCAATTTAAAAAAAAGGTGCTTTGCAGCAGCAATAAATGGTGTGAGTTTCTTGAAAACGAAATAAGAGCTGCAATAATTTGAGCGATGGCTGGTTATCTGAGGGCACCAAGATATTCAGGCAATCCACTAGCAGCCTTGGTGAAAGAGATGGAATGAAGAACCCACAGAGGGACAGGAGACCATCCAGAAGGCAGTGGAAAGAATTAGTGCTGGTTGTCAATGTTGGTTGTTGAGCATAGATGCAATGCAAGAAGTTTAATGATCACACACAAGTTATCAAGATAAATGATTTCACCTTCAAATGTCATCTTATCTACTGCACAAATATCTTAATCCACTGCTCAATTCACCATGCCCACATAACTCAACTACCAAATATATTTATCAACCTTTACATTTATATGCTTTAACTTACGCTCACATGGTTATCACTTTTGCAAACTTCACATCCACAACTCACAGCTTGCATACACTTGCAGCTGTTCAACAAGAGCAGCTGCATTACTCAAACATGTTACAAACACTCACTGACATGCTTCCGTCTTTCTTGCAGGAGAACTTGATGAGTAACGGCAAGCAGCAGGAAAGACATGGGGAATGTGGAAAGGATAGCACAGGTGCCAGTTCACTGGAAGAAAAGGGTCACACAATGTGAGTTATGCCGCTGAGGACTCAGATGAAGGTCTGGATTGTCTGTTTTTGGGACTATGTCCCCACACGGTCGTGAAAACTGTGGCCTTTTACGCCAGGAAAACAGGCATCAAAAGGCCTCAGATTCCCCATTTTGCTGGGGGCTAGCAGGCAGCTGTCGTAGAGCTCGCAGCTCCAGCTGCCGATACGGCCCCCCACACTTCCAGGTCGGAGACCGCGCATGCGCATGGAGGCAGGGTCCAGTGGCCGCGCCATGCTCAATGGCGGACTCAGCCTGCAGACCGGTAACACCAAAATAGTGCCCCGCATCAGCCGCTCAACCGACCCGGACCTCCCGCACACATAGCCCCTAGTCCCAAAGGAAGCCCCCCCTGCCCTCTGATCGCCCCCTCCCCCCAACCTTGTCGGCCCCGGACTGAGTCCGCAGCCGCCACGGGAGGTTCCAGAATGGCAGGACCAGATTAGAACCACACCGTCGGGAATTCGGCCGTTCGAGGTCAGAGAATCGCGGGGCGAGATACTCAGCGTGACGTACTCCCCGACTATGTCTCTTTTTGGGGGGCGGAGAATAGCAGAACCGGCGCCAGGCCCCATTCTGTGCAGGATTAAGTCCACTTGCAAACTTAACAATAATGCAGCCAGAATGTAAAACCCAGTGGCCTGAATTTGGTGCAAATAGTGTGCATGTGATCAGTCGGCCCTAAAGTGGATTCGATATCCACGGCCTGCGATTGCAACCCAATGCAATTTCATGCTGGCTGGCCAATTAAGATCTGGCCAGCAACACTGCTGCCACATAGGGAGATTGGATGCACCAGATCCAATGGGGGCTCAGAGGGAGGGTTAAAACAGCACAGGCCACTCCCTGAAGGCTGCCAGAAGTTGGTGAGGAGCTTCAAGGAGCAAGAGACTTGATGCTTTTTTAGTTAGCAGGAGCTATGGTGTACATGTCAGGTGGGAGGGAAATTCCAGTAGACATTTTGCCCCCTAGGCCACTAACGATTGCTTGCATGGTCCCATAGTGGCAGTGTGCGCAGGGCTCCGGCAATCAAAGACTGCTGAAGGCCAGGATCTTGCTGAGTCCGAGGCAGATGAAGAGCCCCTGGAGTTATCCATCAGGCACTGATGCTGGATGTCCAGTGGATGAGCTGGACGATCTGGTGGAGATCCCTGCAGGGCTGCAAGCCACAGTTTCTGTCTTGGAGGAGTCCATGTGCTGAGTTGATCCAGAGCCCCGAGTTCACAGCCTCCTCCATAGTGACAGTGGCGACTCTCATGGAGAGGCAGCTCCTGGAACAGAATCAGAGCTTTCTGGGGATATGCTCAAATCTGCAAACCCACACACTGGCGGTAATCACAGCAGGTCACTGCCAGTGTGAGAGATGGATAAGGTGCCTGTCCATCAGTGGTGAGCAAGGAGGTTCAAACAAACGTCATGCTGGAGGATGAGGTCGCATCTGTGGGCTCCTCTCAACCAGCCAAAGGCAGCAGCTCCCCACTCCTCTTCCAGCACATCTGATGAGGCCACAATGACTGAGGAGCCCTGCCATGGCGCTGGACACTCCGTCCCAGGTCACGCCTGTAAGGCTCCGCCGGCCAGAAGATGTCTGCCAAGGTTATCTGGCAGGACATCACAGTCAGCAGGATGCCACCAATGCCACTGCCAGTGAGAGCGGTGTGGGGAAGCGGTAGGGGTGGGGGCTGCACCCACGTCCTCACCCTGGGTCTCCTCTGATTCCTCATAAGTCCCATCACTTGAGTCGTACTCTGTGGCTTGTGGAGCTACCTTGTTGTCTTCATCCACCAATGTGTCCCCCCTCGACAGAGTCAGAATGTGTAGTGCACAGGAGATAATGACAAAAAGCCAGGTAAACTCTGGAGGACATTGCAGTGCTCCCCCTGATCGGGCCTGGCCTCAGGTCTAGTTAGCATCATGAACCACCATTTCAGAGAACAGCCTTTGTCGCCCAGGTGCCAACCATCCAACTGCACTAGAGTGGGGAAGAGCCTTGGCACCTGTGAGTGCCACAAGATGTACCCATCACAGCAGCTGCCAGGTACCTGATGCTGACCTGCATATTCTGTGTCCTGTCGTCGCAAACAATCTGAACGTTCATGGAGAGGAAGCCATTCTGTTGACAAAGGCACCTGGCGCAACCACTGGTGCCTTTATAGCCACATGCGTTGAACCTGTGATTCCCCGGAAGAGCTGCTATTGAACCCAATCCAGTCTGCGGCTACAGAGCAGAACTGCCACATTCTGCGAGAAATCAAAGTGTGACATCCAAAAAGTAAATAAGCGATTGATTGGTGAATATTTTGCTCATTTATTTTCAAAACCCATGTCATTTAACAGTAATTGTATTAGTTGTAGTAAGGTTTACTAACAGTAATTGGGTTATTGGGAATGACAGTGTTTATTAACAACAAAATAATTAGGAATAAATGAATTAACACATAATACAGATGGCAAGGTGAGGTGATGTGTTGTGATTGCAGAATGTGAGGTTTCTGCGCCCTGATATGGTTCAGGGAAAGCACTTCTACAGTGAGTGTTTACATCTCGAGGAGCTTCGGCTCAGAGTCATTGAGCGGGAGGCAGATCTGCAGACACTGCAATGCATCAGGATTGGGAAAGATTACCTGAGCACTTTGTGTCAGGAGGCAATCATGCCCATTAGAATAGAGCCTTCGGATTGTGCCAGTGGTCAGGGACAGGATGGTGTGATTGTGAGTGAAGCAGGTATGGGGACCCAGAAGGGAGATGTGGAGGAGTCTCAGCCTTTGCAATTGTCCAATAGCTTTGAGGTCCTTGTGGCCTGTGTGGATGAGAGTGGTGGCTGCAGTGTGGATGAGCAAATTGACCATGGTACAATGGGACAGGAAGCCAATCACATGTGGAGAGTTAATAGGAATGTAGTGCTGTTTGAGGACAGTATAGTCATGAGGATTGACGCAGTTCTTCACAACCAAGGGCAGAAGCTGTGTTGCCTGCTTGGTGGCTGACTTCAGTTCACCTGCTTTGGGCTGGAGAGTAACTTGCAGTGGGAGGGGAAGGATCCAGTGGCCATGGTCCACTCAGGTACCAATGACATAAGGAGAACTAGGAAAGAGGTTCTGTTGAGAGAATATGAACAGCTAGGGGGCTAAATTAAAAAGCACAATATCAAGGGCAATAATCTCTGGATTACTACCTGAACCACCACCAAATTGACATTGGGTAAATCAGATTATGGAGCTAAATGCCTGGCTCGAAGATTGGTGTGAGACATAGAGGTTTCTATTCATGAAACACTGGCACCAGTACTAGAGAAAATGGGAGCTATACTGCCGGATGGTCTTCACCTGAGCCATGCTGGGACCGGTGTTCTGGTGAGTTGTGTAACCAGGGCAGTGGAGAGGGCTTTAACCTAAATAGTGGGGGTGAGGCATCAAGTTTGGGAAGATGTGATAAATTAAATAGAAAAAGTAAAAAGGACAGAACAAAAGCTTTGTATTTGAATGTACTTAACATTTGTTAAAAAAAAACAGATAAACTGACAGCACAAAGAGAATTAAGTATATATGAGCTGATAACCATGACTGCAGGATAGCAAAGAGCTGAATATTCAAAGTACGAGACATTTAGGAAGGACAGGAAGCTAAAACAAATGTGGAAGTGTAGCTCAGTTAATTAAGGATGACATTGGTACAATTGACAGAGATGACTTTAGTTCTGGATATCAAGATGTAGAATCAGTTTGGGAAGTGATGAGAAATAGTAAAGGTAAGAAGTCACTTGTTGGAGTGGTTTACCAGCCTCTAACTAACAACATCATAGGACAGGCTATTTGCCGGATGGGAGAGACAACAGGAACACACGGTAGGGTAGAAATGAACATCTGGTTTATTACGGTATACACAAAATCACGAAAACTACTAATCCGCTCCCCATAGGGCCACCGAGTAGTTCCCTCTTGTTAAGGGGAAACCCCACCCCCAATTACCAGGAGAGCTGATACTCAGCTCTGTAAGGGGGGAAACCTATGGAGCACAGTTCTTGGCCCCCAACACAAGTAACTTCCATCAAAGGTTGAGTGCTATCTTGCAAGCTCAGACTGCTGCCTTCAGCTCAGAAATTGCAGCGAAGCATCAAATGAGCATTGCACACTGACTGCTGTCATAATAAGCCTGTCTGCATGGTGCCGATGAATGTTTTTGCTAAACTGCACATGGACACAGACCATGCAGCAATCTGGATGGTACAGCACAGGCTGCTCACAAGTTATTCCTTTTAGGATACTGTGTGAACGCGTCCTCACAACAAAAGTAACACAATCATGCATTGAAATAAACTGCATGTGCTGGCCTTTGCGTACCTAGTAGCCCGGCGAAGGATTTTGCTACAATGGAAGGATGCGAGGCCCCCAAGCGTGGAGACCTGGATCAATGACATGGCGGGTTTCATTAAGCTAGAGAAGGTCAAATTCGCCCTGAGAGGGTCGGTACAAGGGTTCTTTAGGCGGTGGCAACCTTTCCTCGACTTTCTGGCTCAACGATAGGGTACGGGGACAGTAGCAGCAGCAACCCGGGGGGGGAGGGGGGGAAGGGGGAGGGAAAAGGTGAGGGGGAGGGAAAAGGTGAGGGGGGGGAGGGCGGACGATGACTATGTTTGTTTATTTAATTTAAATTTATTTTTAAGTTCTTTTGTTGTTCATTGGGGTTGGGGGGGGTGGGGGATGGGATACATGCGTCGATACGGTCTGGGGGTGTTACAGTTATTATGGGTTATTTTGTTGCATTTCATTGTTTGTCATTATGTTTTATATTTTCTGTAAAAAATTCCAATAAAAATTATATTAAAAAAAAGAAATAAACTGCATGAAACAAGGAAAATTTAGAGGGAACATTGATGCTGATGGTGTGCTTACAGATATAAACCCCTGGGGCTGGTTTAGCACAGTGGGCTAAACAGCTGGCTTGTAATGCAGAACAAGGCCAGCAGCGCGGGTTCAATTTCCGTACCGGCCTCCCCAAACAGGCGCCGGAATATGGCGACTAGGGGCTTTTCACACTAACTTCATTGAGGCCTACTTGTGACAATAAGCAATAATTATTACCTTTATTTTCATCTCAGACACAAGCCTCAGGAGACCATGGATGCCTTGAGCAATGGGCATTAGAGAGCCAGACGTCTCTCCTCGTGTCAGCTGGTTATTTACCATGAGAGGATCGCCGCTCAATTTCATCTGAACATTTATATTCCGTTTGAAGTGCATTGATGCCTACAGTTAATGAACTTTAAATGGATTCGGCCCAGTGGTGCAGCTCAGAAATTGGCAGTGATTCTGATTTTCTGCTGAAGTAGCACAGCGTTTTGAAGCTGATGTTTTCATTTCCCAGCCATACAATGGACCTGTTATACTGCAGCTTTTGTGCCAATTGGATTTTGTAACTACTTTGTTCAACAAATTGTTGATTAAGTTTCCTTGTTGCTGAATGTGCACCAATCTTTATTGAAGTGTGCTATGTCGGTCTGCTGATTCAGAAGAGAAGGTTCTGCCTCTGGAGTCTTGAGGCCCCTGGTTGGACTCATTTCTCTTTGGCAAAGGGTCATCCAGACTCGAAACGTCAGCTCCCTTCTCTCACCACAGATGCTGTCAGACCTGCTGGGATTGACCAGTATTTTCTGTTTTTGTTTCAGGTTCCAGCATCCGCAGTAATTTGCTTTTATCTTGGAATCATTTCTAGATGCCGAGCGCACACTAAGTTGGGGGTCGGGTGATGTTAAATAGTCAGAGCCCACCACTCTCCTCACTATCAGTTGCTAATTGGATGAAGGCTGAATTGGGCAGCCCAAATGGCCCAAATGGTTGTGGGAAGGAAATGGGGCTTGTAAAGCACAGGCCTGATTTAAAGACATAAAGGCAGCTATCATTGTAGCAATTCTTTCGACTTCCATAGAAACTCAAAGTCAGTAGGAGGAGAGGCAGAGACCGAGCAACTGGGACAAGAGTGCCTGATGGTTCACAGATAAAACCCTTGAGGCAGCGCCCACAGTTGCCCCGATAGGAGGGCATGGGACGGGGAACGGTGGGTAGTGCTGGCATGGGTAGCGCCAGCCACCAGTATCCCTGGCAGCATGGATGGGCGTTAGGGCCCAAGGCTCCTGCGGTGCCAGGCACCAGCAGGGCCAGGGGTGGTGGGTGTGGTAATAGGGGGTGGGGTGGGAACAAGCAGGGGCTGGGTCCACAGTGTAGACTGGGGCCATGTAGCCCGGTGGACCTGGTTGGGCACGGGGGTATGCACCATACTAACATGTCTCACTTTCACCCCTTGCAGACAATGGATATTGGAATTCAGTTAGGAATGGTGGCCTTCCTGCTAGATGCCGCAGCCCTGGGGATGCACTGTGGCTGTATGAGCTGGAGCTACTCAGAGAGGACCCTGCAGCTGCAGAGACAGCCCTAGAGGAACAAGAGGCAGGATGCCTGGGTATTGGAGTTCACCGCCATCGCTGAGATGCCCCAGATCTAGGGGGTGATTGACTGGATATATGTCGCCCTCCGAGCACGGCCCATGATAGGCCAATCTTAACAAACTGAAAGGGGTCCACTCGATGAACTCACAGCTGGTATGTGACCATTGTGATAGTCACCACTGCTGTATATATTGTATATAGTGGATGTCGATGTAGGTGCTTTATGGTAAGGCCCCTGTACTGCAGGTACGGGGGTAGTTCCCTGCCTGCTGGCTCCGCCCAGTAGGTGGAGTATAAATATGTGTGCTCCCAGTACAGCAGCCATTTCGCCAGCTGCTGTAGGAGGCCACACATCTTAGTGTAATAAAGCCTCGATTGCATCCAACTCTCGTCTTTGTGTAATTGATTGTGCATCAATTTATTAAACTAAGTTTTCAGAAGATGGACCTCCGCATCAAGCCGGATCACCTGCAGCTGGATCCGCAATCAGACAACGCCAAAAAGGACTTTCAACATTGGCTGGCCTGTTTCGAAGCTTACATCGGGCCTGCGCCAGACCCAATTCCTGAAGCTCAGAAGATTCAGATCCTCCACACGCGACTGAGCTCCAACATCTTTCCACTTATCCAGGACACGCCGACCTACGCAGAAGCCATGGCGCTACTGAAAGAAAACTATGCTCAGTGGCCTAACACGCTGTACGCCAGGCACATCCTCTCCACTCGTCGTCAACTTCCCGGTGAGATAGTGGAAGATTTCTGGTGTGCCCTGATCCCCCTAGTTAGAGACTGTGACTGTCAGGCCATCTCCCCCCACGTACGACCAGTGGGCGCCGCCACCTTACCCTCCTCGGACCACGTGCGGCCCGTGGGCGCCGCCATCTTGTTCTCCCCAGGATCATCGGGTGCCGCCATCTTGTCTTCCCCACGACACGTGCGGCCCGTGGTCGCCGCCATCTTACCAGTACTCATGCCCCCCCGGGCAACTCATCGCCTGCCACCATCGACGACCAGCCGTGTGTCGCCTCGGTCACGATTGACCAGTCTCGCCCACACAACCTGTCAACTGCTTCCACCAACGCGAAGATTGATGGGCACGAGATCTCCTGTCTGCTGGACTCCGGGAGCACCGAGCGCTTCATTCATCCCGATACGGTAAGGCGCTGCTCCCTCGCGGTATACCCCGCCAACCAGAGAATCTCCCTGGCCTCCGGGTCCCACTCCGTGGCGATCCGGGGGTACTGCATAGCCACTCTCACATTCCAGGTCGTGGAGTTCAGCGGCTTCCACCTCTACGTCCTCCCTAACCTCTGCGTTACCCTGCTACTCGGCCTGGACTTCCAGTGCAACCTCCAAAGCCTAACACTGAAATTCGGTGGGCCCCTATCACCCCTTACTGTGTGCAGCCTCGCGACCCTAAAGGTCGACCCACCTTCCCTATTTGCAAACTTAACTCCGGATTGCAAACCCGTCGCCACCAGGAGCAGACGGTACAGCGCCCAGGACAGGACCTTCATCAGGTCCAAAGTCCAGTGACTGCTACGAGAAGGTATTATCGAGGCCAGCAACAGCCCCTGGAGAGCCCAAGTGGTAGTGGTAAAAACTAGGGAGAAACACAGGATGGTCGTGGACTACAGCTAGACCATCAACAGCTCGACGCTTACCCCCTCCCATGCATATCTGATACGGTTAATCAAATTGCACAGTACCGGGTCTTCTCAACTGTGGACCTGAAATCCGCCTACCAACAGCTCCCCATCCGTAAGGCGGACCGCCCATACACTGCCTTCGAGGCAGATGGCCACCTTTACCACTTTCTCAGGGTTCTCTTTGGCGTCACCAATGGGGTCTCGGTTTTCCAATGGGAAATGGACTGAATGGTTGACCGGTACGGACTGCGGGCCACCTTCCCGTACCTGGATAATGTCACCATCTGCGGCCATGATCAGCAGGACCATGATGCCAACCGTGCCAAATTTCTCCACACGCCACTCTCCTCAACCTAACTTATAACAAGGAGAAGTGTGTGTTCAGCACGATCCGCTTAGCCACCCCCGGCTATGTGGTCCAGAACGGAGTTCTGGGACCCGATCCCGACCGCATGCGCCCCCTCATGGAACTCCCCCTTCCCCACTGCCCCGAGGCCCTCAAACAATGCCTGGGGTTCTTCTCTTATTACGCCCAGTGGGTCCCAAACTATGCGGACAAGGCCCGTCCGCTCATTCAATCCACTCTGTTTCCCCTGACGGCCGAGGCTCACCAGGCCTTCAAACGCATTAAGGCTGACAAAGTGATGAGACCATCAATTCACGTGACACGTGGGTAGAAGTGAACAGTGGTTTTAATCGTCTTACAACGGAGCCTGCCTGTGACAAGATGAACTCCAGATGAACTGGCAGGCAGGCTCTCAGCATCAACCTTTATACTTCTGGTTAGGGGGAGGAGGCGTGGATGGAGCCAAGGGTGGAGCCCAGTACAAACTCCCGTACACTCCCAGTGCATCTCCCCCTAGTGGCAGAGCAGCGCAACTGCTCGTGTGCCGAGCTTACAGAGACATAGTACAACATGTGTAATACAGTGTGAATTACGCTACTGTGATTTACCACACATAGCCAAGACCGCGATGCACACAGTCGATGAGACGTTACCATTTCAAGTAGAGAGTGACGCATCGGACGTCGCTCTAGCAGCGACCCTCAACCAGGCAGGCAGGCCCGTGGCATTTTTCTCACGAACCCTATACGCCGCCGAAATTCAGCATTCCTCCATCGAAAAAGAGGCCCAAGCCATCGTTGAAGCTGTGCGGCATTGGAGGTATGACCTGGCCGGCAGGAGATTCACTCTCCTCACTGACCAACGGTCGGTAGCCTTCATGTTCAACAACACCAAGATCAAAAACGATAAAATCTTGAGGTGGAGGATCGAGCACTCCACCTACAACCACGAGATTTTGTATAGCACCGGTTAGCTCAATGAGCCCCCCGATGCCCTATCCCGAGGTACATGTGCCAGCGCACAAGTGGACCGACTCCAGACTCAGCACGACAACTTCTGTCACCCGGGGGTCATACGTTTTTACCATTTCATCAAGGCTCACAATCTGCACTACTCCATCGAGGAAGTCAGGGCTATCACCGGAGCCAGCCAGGTCTGCGCGGAGTGCAAACCGCACTTCTACCGGCCAGATCGTGCGCGCCTGGTGAAGGCCTCCCGCCCCTTTGAACGCCTCAGCGTAGACTTCAAAGGGCCCCTCCCCTCCATCGACTGTAACACGTACTTCCTCAGTGTGGTCGATGAGTATTCCAGATTCCCCTTCGCCATCCCATGCCCCAACATGACGTCTACCACAGTCATCAAAGCCTTCAACACCATCTTCGCTCTGTTCGGCTTCCCCGCCTACGTCCACAGCGACAGGGGATCCTCATTCAAGAGCGATGAGCTGCGTCAGTTTCTGCTCCACAGGGGCATTGCCTCTGTGGTATTATGTGAAGCAAATAATGGCATGATGGGAAAACTAGTCAAGTCTTCTTGGTACAATTGAATTTAACCTAAGACACAGATACAAAATACAAAATGTTCGTCATGAACCTAGAAGCAGTCTCAATAAATAACAAGCTGAACAACTGTCTCTGCCTGTATGTAAACAAGTTTGTCCAGTTCTTAAAACAAAGACAAGAAAATGATATGAGACTCCAGTCCCCTAAAGGTCAGCAAGGTAACGCCATTGTAACGATTATTACTTATGTTTTACTTTCAATCAAATTCCTGACCAAGCTGTATTCATGTTATCTTGATCCTATAATGTATAAAAATCGCCTTATTCGTCTGTACTATCGCAGACTTGGGACGGACTCAGCAGTTTGTAATTGACTGCCTTCCGAATTCAAGTCTCAGCCATTTACTGCTAGCAGTCAGTTCTAATTCGGAAATAAAGTTCAGTTTTGCTTACCTAATGAATCATGTTTGTATTTCTCTATCACAGTCAAGACGCGGGGAAAATATAAAATACAACACCTCGAGCAGGGCGACCAGCTGTAACCCCCAGGGAAACGGACAGGTGGAGAGGGAGAATGGGACGGTCTGGAGGGCCATCCAGCTGGCCCTACGGTCCAGAAATCTCCTTGCCTCCCGCTGGCAGGAGGTCCTTCCTGACGCCCTTCACTCCATTCGGTCACTCCTGTGCACCGCGGCTAACAACACACCCCATGAACGTCTCTTAACTTCCCCAGGAAGTCCACCTCCGGGGTGTCGCTCCCGACATGGCTCGCAGCTCCAGGACCCGTACTCCTCCGTAAACACGTACAACTCCACAAGGCGGACCCATTGGTTGAGAGGGTACAGCTACTTCACGCCAACCCACAGTACGCCTACGTAGCGTACCCCGATGGCCGCCAAGATACTGTCTCCCTCAGGGACCTGGCACCAGCTGGTTCCCCACACACCCTTGCCTCCGACCAGGCGCCACCCTCCCCTCCCCCAGCGCACCCCCCCGCAGCCCCCACTCCGGGACAATCCGTCCTCCCCTTGCCCACACAGTCCCGGAGTCACCGAAGACTCAACCGACACCGGAATCACCGCCAGCACTGCGGCGCTCCCAACGGCAGATCAAGGCTCCGGACCGACTGAATCTGTAACATGACCTGGACTTTTAAAACACCATCCCTCTGTACATAATTTTCCCCTCCACCTCGCTGGACTCAATTTATTTTGCTCTCTGTACTTTGAAAAGCCTGTATATAGTTCTCCGCCATCCCCGCCGGACTCAATCGTAACATGGGGTGAATGTGGTAGTCACCACTGATGTATATATAGTATATAGAGGATGTCGGTGTAGGTGTTTTGTGGTAAGGCCCTGTACTACAGGTACGGGGGTAGTTCCCTGACTGCTGGCTCCGCCCAGTAGGCGGAGTATAAATGTGTGTGCTCCCAGTACAGCAGCCATTTCGCCAGCTGCTGTAGGAGGCCACACATCTTAGTGTAATAAAGCCTCGATTGCATCCAACTCTCGTCTTTGTGTAATTGATTGTGCATCAACCATGAGATGCACATCATGCCCATCTGCGCCCAATACCCGGGCAGTGTCCATGACCCCTTCATCCTGGCACACTCAACAGTTCCTGACAACTTTGAGGCACACACCCGGCTGAGGGTTTGGCCCCTGGGGGACAGAGGTTATCGGCTGAGGGTTTGGCTCCTGGGTGACAGAGGTCATCGGCTGAGGGTTTGGCTGCTGGGTGACAGAGGTTATCGGCTGAGGGTTTGGCTCCTGGGTGACAGAGGTTATCGGCTGAGGGTTTGGCTGCTGGGTGACAGAGGTTATCGGCTGAGGGTTTGGCCCCTGGGTGACAGAGGTTATCGGCTGAGGGTTTGGCTCCTGGGTGACAGAGGTTATCGGCTGAGGGTTTGGCCCCTGGGGGACAGAGGTTATCGGCTGAGGGTTTGGCCCCTGGGTGACAGAGGTTATCGGCTGAGGGTTTGGCCCCTGGGTGACAGAGGTTATCGGCTGAGGGATGTGGCTGATGATGCCTACCCGGAGGCTACAGGCCAACGCAGAGATTCGCTACAATGATGCCCATGCTGCAACCATGCGATCGAGAGGTGCTTTGGCATCTTGAAGATGTAGTTCAGGTGCCTGGACCGCTCTGGAGCGGCCCTCCAGTATAACGCTGGGAGGGTCTCACGAAGATGTTGTGGTGGCCTGCTGTTTGCACCACAACATCGGGCAGCAGAGGGGCGACGAGGAGAAGGATGCACGCCACGCCTCATCCGACGAGGATGGGCAGGGCATGGGGCCCGGGCAGGCACAGGAGGCCACACAAACTGCCATGGCCGAAGTGCATTGGACACTTTAACCGCCTCAAGGTTTGCCAACTGGGGGGCATTACCAGCGGCACAGACACTGCAAGCCATCCCCACAGCACCCCGTCACTGGCTGACCACCCCATTCCCATGAACACCCCCCACCCCCCCTACTCCACCCCCATCTTGCAGCCACCCTCCATGATTCCTACCTGACTCATTATAGGGTGTGGGCCCTGAGTTGTCAGTAACAGTGGTGTTGATCCATGGGATGGAGGATGATGACAACCTACTCTGCGGTAAGCTCTGGTGCTCCGGACCGTTTGACTACATCTGGCTCCTGCCCACCGTAACACTTCCCACCGTCCACCTAGGTGATCCCTGCATGCGAGCTGGCCATTCCATCTTACCGTCCCACCGAACCCTTGGGGTGGCAGTGGGGGTTGAGATGGATGGGCCTGGGGTGCCAGAACGGTGAGCATTGTCTGTACTGGAGACCCTGGCCCATGCAACCCCAACTTTTATCCATCACCCCCCTCCCCCACTCGCCCCCAGCACCCCCTGTGTAGCCAGTCCATCCCTCACGCCCTTCTGACAGAGCACCGAGGCAGGTTGAAATGTTGTGAACATGTGTTTATTCAAGCTCAGGTGGATCGCCAAGTTGTACATCAGGAGTGGAGGCAGTCTGCTGCGATTCCCGCCCTGTGACCTGGGTCCCCTTTGGCAGCCGTCTTCTGGAGCGACCAGGCCTGGATGGGCCCGGCTGCTGCTTGGGCGTCTCAGCTGGCGTGGTGCCACCCTGTTCTGCCAGCTGACCATCAGATTAGCCAGGGACAGGAGGGCGGAGTGGGGATGTCTGAGGCACTGTGTTTCCGACTCCTCCCCTGCAGGAGTCGCTGGCATGGGCCCCATCAGCTCCTCCTCTCTCGGGGTGCCCAATCGCCCCAGTATACTCCCTGGGACAGGAGTCTGGGTGGAGCTAACCCCGAGGCTCCCCCGCCACCAGGCAATGCCAATCCTGGAGGCCCGCTCCCGTCCCGACCAGGGTCTTGATACCCAGGCCATGGAGTTCCGGGACTGCGCCACATCACGCTGTTACTGTGCCATCACCTTTTGGATCTTTGCCACATCAGCCAGTGACTGCGCCACCTCCCTCTGGGTCTATGACATGTCTGCCAATGCCACTGATGTCCTCAGCTATGTCACCATTTGGTCCCGCCCGTTATGGGCGAGATCCTGACTCCGACATCTAGGGGGACTTGGGTGAAACCCGCGCAACGCGATCGGTGGATCCCACCCATAAGGTCAGAAGTGGGGTTGTTTAACATCATTCCTGACTCCTCTGGTTCTGAAGCAGACCATGTCCATACAGCAAGCTTTGGACAATGTTCAGGCTTGGGCTGATAAGTGCAAGTGATATTCATGCCACATAAGTACCAAGCAATGATCATCTCTAACGATAGAAAATCTAACCATCTCAACTTGACATTCAATGGCATTACCATTACTGAATCCCCCACTATCAACATCTGGGGGATTACCATTGGGCAGGAACTAAACTGGATTAGCCATATAAATACTGTGGCTATAACTGCAGGCCAGAGGCTGGGAATTCTGGGGCGGGTAACTCAACTCCTGATTCCTTAAAGCTTATCCACCTGCACAATTCAGGAATTTGATGGAATACTTTCCAGCTGCCTGAATGAATGCAGCTCCAACAACACTCAAGAAGCCCAGCACAAAGTGCCCTCTTGATTGGCACCCTGTCCACCATCTTAAACATTCATTCCCTCCACACTCTATCAGCAATGTACACCATCTACATGATGCAGTGCAGCAATTCTGCAAGACTCCTTCGATAGTATCTTCCAAACCATGACTTCTACCATCTAGAAGGACAGCCACTAAAGGCCTGGGGACACCACCATCTGCAAGTTCCACTCCAAGTCACTCACCATCCCAACTTGGAAATATATCTCTGTTCCTTCGCTCTCACTGGGTCAAAATCCTGGAACTCCCTTCCTAACAGCACTGTGGCCATACCTACTTCACAGAGACTGCAGCGGTTCAAGAAGGCAGCTCACCACCACCTTCTCGAGGGCAATTAGGGATGGGCAATAAATGCTGGCCGAGTCAATAATGCCAACATCCCATAAATGAATGCAAACTTTTCCAATGGGAATTCCACCTTTACTGGTGGCAGTGCCAGCAGGACATCTGCAGGAATAAGTGAGCATCCTGCAGCCCTATCACTGTTCACACTCATTAGCAAAAAAAGCATGCATGGGTTAAAGCCATGGTTGGGGTTGTTTATCCCTCACTCCAAAAATGTACAGGTAGACCGTGTTCTTCCTGAAGACAGAGTGAGCAGTGATGTGTTACCTGTGTTGGTCTAACATCAACTGCAACTGGATGCAGTAAAACGAGAAACAGGCTTCCGACACAGGAGATGGTCCAACACTGTTTTATTGAACCTGTTGATTGCTGTACATAATCTGCTGTGGGTTGACACTCTATTAACCTAACTGATAACCTCCTACTGGCTTGACCAGACTGGCTCTCTATCACATGGTGATGATGTTCATTGGCCTGTGCACTGCGACTATCTCCCTGACCATGTCCTATGAGAGAGAAAGAGCCTTAATGCCCTGTGGGCTTTATAGTGGTGGTGTCCTGTCTGGTGATTGGTTGTTCTGTGTCGTGTGTGTTCATTGGTTATCCTGTATGCCAATCACTGCCTGTCTGCATCTCATGATATACATGAGTAGATTTTATGACAAGCGATGCACCTAGCCCTGGAATGAGCAGGGCCTTCCTGTTGATAGATCATCTTGAGGCTATTCCACACTTGCTCTCCTGCACTTTCCCTCCCTACACTTCTTTTCCCTTGCTGGCCATCCAGACTTGCCATGGCATTTCACCCTACCATCTATGAGGAAGTCCTTCCTTTATCCATCTAGGGTTTGGCACGCAGGATGTTGCAAGTAGCAGTCCAACGCAATAGTGTATTAAGTCGATTCATGGACTCACGGCATGAAGAAGACTGTTCCATATTTAAACATAATGTCAGAGTTAGCAGCCCCTCTTCCATTATCTGAAGAAGTAGCTCCTTAAATTATGACTGCATTTCAGCCACATGCTTATAACAGGTATGAAGGGGATTGAGATCAGTAGAACCCCTCTTTGGTCAGTACCTGGGCTTGGCCGAGCTTGTCGTTCACAGATCCAGGCAGTGGGTGGTCACGCAGGCCGTTTGGCATCACTGGCTGCTTCTTTTCCATGGTTAGATTTGTCCAGGAGGGGTTTCCCTGGGGAGGGTGAATGTTGTGTCTATCGATAGGTTTGAGGGATTCCATGGCGGGAGGGAATCAGTGAGACTGGAGTGCATTATCAACCCTGGGAGTGACTTCAATTTAACTGAATGTTTCCTTTAATGTATAAAAGCAAATTACTGCGGATTCTGGAATCTGAAACCAAAGAGAAAATGCTGGAAAATCTCAGCAGGTCTGTCAGCATCCGTAGGGAGAGAGAAGAGCTAACATTTCCAGGCCAGATGACCCTTTCTCAAAGCTAGTTTCCTTTAATGTTTTGGTTCATTTTCTTTTCATTTTTGTTTACAGTGGAGCAAATGGGGCACTTAATTAATTGGTGATGGGTTTACAAAAGGGGTATAAATAGAAGTAGACTGAACCTGTGATTAAATCAGAAAATGCTGGAAAGTCTCAGCAGGTCTGACAGCATCTATGGAGAGAGAAAACAGAGTTAAGGTTTGGAGTCTTCAGAGCTAAAGAGAGAGAAATGTGAAGGGTTATATGCTGTACAAGAGGATTGGAGGAGATGGAGCATAGTAGGTCAGTGATTGGTTGTAGCTCAGAGAGATTGTAACAAAGATATGTAGGTCGCGAGACAGAAGAAGCATTAATGGCAGGAGAAGGTGCGAGCAGTTGCATAAAGGTAAGGGGCGGGATTCTCCGATCCCCCCCGCCGGGTCGGAGAATCCCCAGAGGGGGGCAGCGTGAATCCAGCCCCGCCGCTCCGACGCCAGTTGGCGTATTCTCCGGCGCCGATTTTCGGGCTGGGATGGGCTCTACGCTACGCCGGTCGGTGGCCGTTGGCAGCGCGCACCCCCCCCCCCCCCCCCCCCGCACCCCCCGCCCGGCAATTCTCCGGGCCCCGTTGGGCCGAGCAGCCGTCAGTTTCTGGCCAGTCCCGCCGGTGTGAAATGGACATGGTCCCACACGGTGGGACCTGGCTGGTAGGCCGTCTAGTGGAGTCCTCAGGGGGGCACGGGGGGGATCTAGCACGCGGGGGCCCCCCCCCACGGTGGCCTGGCCCGCGATTGGGGCCCACCGATCTGCGGGCGGGCCTGTACCGTCAGGGCACTCCTTCCTTCCGCGCCTGCCTCTGTCGGGCTCCGCCATGGCCAGCGCAGAGAAGAACCCCTGTGCATGCGTAGGATCTCATGCGGCCGGTCTGCGCATGCACGGAACCACGTCAGCGGTTCTGCACATGTGCCAACTCGCACCGGCCCTTCAGCACTGGTTGGCGCGGTGCCTGCCCTTCTGGCGCCAGCCTAACCCCCGGAAGTGCGGAGGATTCTGCAACTTCCGGGTGGCCCGACGCTGGAGTGGTTCGCACCGTTCTTGCCGCCGGCATCGGGCCATTCCGCCAATTGCAGGAGAATCCCACCCAAGATATCAGAATGTGTTAATGCGAAAATAAAGGTCAGTGCTCAGTGAAAGCAAAATGTAAGAACAAGTGGCACATGGCCCAGTGGGGGAGGGGTTTGCATTGCGACAAAATATGTTTTGAATATGGTTTTTTAAAAGGTCAAGATGGAGGAGAAAGGTCACAGTCTAAAGTTGACCCAATGTTGAGTCGGAAGATGATGTGCTGCTCTTCCAGTTTGCATTGGGCTTCACTGGAGCATTGCAGCAGGTCAAGGATGGACACGTGGGCAGGGGAGCACGAAGCTGAATTGAAATAGCAAGCAACTGGAAGGTTAGGGTCAGTCATGCTTGCAGGCAGAGTGAAGGTTTTCTACAAAGCGGTCAGTTTTTTTCTACAAAGTTACCAAGGCAGTTTACCGCAGTCAATGCACTTTCAGTTCACTGGAACAGCTTTAAAATATAAACAGAGAAAACCAGGGAAACACTGCTTCACTTCTGCAGTCCAAACCAACAATCCAAATCTAAAACCCCGAACCTAAATCCCCTCTCACCAGACAGCCACAGCCCAGCTCCACCTACAAATGACATCACTGAAGCTGTGCTACAGCCATGTAACCAATCAAAACCTTTCTTTAAAAAAAACATTTTAATAAGGTGTTTATGGTTTTATAACAATAAACAATACAAATACAAATGAACACATAGTTCAGTGCGTAACACACACCCCCATATCCCCTTGTGCCCACCTACTCTAAACTCAAAATAGCCTAACTCCCCCTATCCGCTAACTGCCCCCGCTCTTATCGAATCTGCCGACAGCTTAGTTTTCTGCGAAGAAGTCGATAAACGGCTGTCACCTCCGGATGAAGCCTAACGTTGATCCTTTCGGGGCGAACTTAATTTTCTCAAGTCTGAGAAACCCAGCCATGTCACTAACCCAAACTCCTGATTTTGGGGGCTTCGAGTCCCTCCTTACTAATAAGATCCGTCTCCGAGCTGCCAAGGAGGAAAAGGCCAAAACGTCAGCCTCTTTCGCCCCCTGGACTCCCAGACCTTCCGACACTCCGAAAATCGCCACCTCTGGACTTGTTTTTAGTTAGTTTGTAAAAACCTTTGTTTTTAGTACATTAGACGTGACCTCTGCAAATCCCTGCCAGTATCCCCTAAGTTTCGGGCATGCCCAAAACATACGGACATGATTTGCTGACCCTACTGCACACCTCACACACTTGTCCTCTATCCCAAAAAACCTCCTCATCCGGCCACCTTCATGTGTACCAGGTGAAGCACCTTGAATTGTATCAGGCTGAACCTGGCACATGATGTGGACGTGTTGACTCTGCTCAGAATATCTTCCCACAGACCAGCCTCTGCCTCCCCTCCCAGCTCATCGTCCCATTTACGCTTTAGCTCACCCTATCTGGGTCTCCTCCCTCTCCATGAGTTCTTTATAGATATCCAAAACCTTCCTCTCCCCCATCCCCGTTCTAGAAACTACCTTGTCCTGTATTCCCTGTGGCGGTAGAAGCGGAAAGATTGCAACCTGCCTTCGCACAAAATGCCTTATATTCAGATATCGAAACCCATTCCCTCCCGGCAATTCAAACTCCTCCTCCAAATCTTCTAAACATGGAAAGCTCCCATCAATAAATAGATCCCCCAGATAGCCTCTCAATCCCTGCTCTCTGCCACCTCTGAAACCCCATATCCAGCCTCCCTGGGACAAACTGGTGATTATCACAAATTGGAACCCACACCGACGCTCCCTTCACCCATATACTTCTGCCACTGCCCCAGACTCTCCGAGCCACCACAACACCGGGCCGGCGAGAACGGCAAAGGAGCCGTTACCAATGCTCCCAAACTTGTGTCCTTGTATGATGCCGCCTGTACTCGCTCCCACACTGAGCCACCCCCCCACTACCCACTTCCTGATCATGGCTATATTTGCTACCCAGTAGTAATTACTAAAGATTGGCAGTGCCAGCCCATCCCCCCGCCCCTCGGCTTCGCTCCAGCATCACTTTCTTTACACGCAGGGTTTTACCCGCCCACACAAAACCAGAGATCACCCTATTCACCCGCTTTAAAAAGGTCTTTGGTATGCAAATAGTGAGGCACAGGAAAACAAACAGAAACCTCAGGAGGACCGTCATTTTCACGTTCTGTACCCTCCCCGCCAGCGACAATGGGAGCATGTCCCACCTCCGGAAGTCCTCCTTCATTTGTTCAACTAGCCGGGTCAAATTTAACTTATGTAGCTGCTCCCAGCCCCGAGCCACCTGAATTCCCAAATAACGCAAACTCACTCCCACCACTCTGAATGCTGTCCCTTCCGCTGGATCACAAACACCTCACTTTTACCCATGCTCAATTTGTACCCCGAAAACCGCCCAAATTCCCCTAAGATCCGCATAATAGCCCCCATCCCCTCTAACGGGTCGGAAATATATAGGAGTAGGTCGTCTGCGTATAATGTGACCCTATGTTCCACCTCCCCCCCCCCCCCCCACCGGACTAGCCCCTTCAGGGTCCTATGAAGCTCTCAGCGCCATCGCCAGTGGCTCTATGGCCAAGATAAACAACAGTGGGAAGAGAGGACATCCCTGACTCGTCCGCCGGTGCAGGATAAAGTTGTCCAACCCCAGTCAATTCGTCCGCACACTCACCACTGATGCCTGATACAGCAACCGAACCCAGTCAATAAAGCCCTGCCCAAACCTGAACCGTCCCAGGACCTCCCACAGATAATTCCATTCCACCCGGTCAAAGGCCTTTTCCATGTCCATAGCAACCACTATCTCCATCTCCCTCCCCTCGGAGGGCATCATGATCACATTTAGGAGCCTTCTAATGTTGGCCACTAGCTGCCGGCCTTTAACAAACCCTGTCTGGTCTTCCCCATCACCTCCAGAACACAGTCCTCTATCCTTGAGGCCAAACTTTGGCCAGCAATTTACATCAACATTCAGTAAGGAGATTGGTCTGTATGACCCACATTACTCTGGGTCCTTCTCCCACTTCAGGATCAATGATATAGACATAGTTGGGGGAAGGACACCTCGCTCCCTCGCCTCATTAAATGCCTTCACTCAGCGGGCCCAGCATCCCAGAGAACGTCTTGTAGAATTCCACTGGGTAGCCATCCGGCCCCGGTGCCTTGCCCGGCTGCATGGCTTCCAATCCCTCTACTACTTCCACAATCCCGATCGGGGCTCCCAACCCCTCCACTAACCCTTCCTCCACCTTCGGAAACTCCAATCCTTCCAAAAACTGCCTCGTCCCCTCCATCCCAGCTGGGGGTTCCGAGTCATACAGCTGACTATAAAACTCCTTAAACATCCCATTCATCCCTGCTGGGTCCAAGACCATGTTTCACCCCTCTGTCCTTCACTCTTCCCATCTCCCAGGCCGCCTCCCTTTTCCTTAGCTGATGTGCTAGCATCCTACTGGCCTTCTCACCATCCTCGTATACCACCCCCCTCGCCTTCCTCAAATGTTCCACCGCCTTTCCTGTGGATAGCAGACCAAACTCGATCCGCAGCTTCTGCCACTCCTTCAATAACCCCACCTCCGGGGCTTCAGAATACCTTCTATGCATCTGGAGTATTTCCCTCACCAGGCTATCCATCTCTACCCGCTCCATCTTCTCCCTATGGGCCCATTTTAAAATTAGCTCCCCCCTAATCACTGCCTTCAGCACTTCCCATACCATTGCTGATGAAACTTCCCCCATATCATTTATCTCCAAATAATTCTGGATGGCCTCCCCCACCCTCCCGCACCTCCCATCCTCCACTAACAGGCCTACATCCAATCTCCATTGCGGGCGCTGACCCCCCCCTCCTTGCTCACCCATAGATCCACCCACTCTGGGGCACAGTCCAACACATCAATCACCGAATATTTGGTATCCACCACCCCACCAATGAAGCCCTGTTTAAAATGAAAAAATCAATCCGAGAGTGCATTTGGTCCACGTGGGAAAAAAAGAAAACTCCTTCGCTTTTGGCTGTCCGAACCTCCACGGGTCTACCCCCCCCCCCCCCCCCCCCCCCATCTGTTCCATAAACCCCTTTAGCTCTTTTGCCGCAGCTTGCACCCTCCCTGTCCCTGACATCAACCGGTCCAACCTTGGATCAATGACTGTATTGAAGTCCCCCCCCCCCTCCATGATCAGCTTATGCGAGTCCAGGTCCGGAATCTTCGCTAACGCCCGCCTAATAAACTCCGCGTCATCCCAATTTGGAGCGTAAATATTTACTAATACCACCGGCATCCCTCCAGCTTCCTGCTCACCATGATATACCTTCCCCCTGAGTCCGCCACTAGATTCCCTACCTCAAATGACAAACAAAACCTTTCTTAAAGGGGCACTCACAGGACATGAGGAACCTGTGGTTGGCTTAGGGGGGGTAACATGCCTGTAATAGATATCTCTAAGTAAATGCATCGTGTACAGATTGGCGGCAGTTCCATTCTTTATTTGTTTTTATTTTGATTGTTAAAACAAAGGTCTCCAAATGCGATTTCTTGTTGAGTCAGTCAGGAATCCAAAACCCCTTTTTTCAAAGTTTATCGACCTTTCTGGAGAATTCCGTATCAGCATTTCATCATTTTCAGTATTTTCTACCCCACCCATGTCCATGACCTCTGTCATGGTCCTGCATAATCACCTCCATTAGGGTGAGAACATGCAACCATGTCTGATCCTCTCCAGTTGTGTGTCACCTCCTCCTGAAAGACAGAGGGAAATATGTCAGTCAGTGTCAAATACACAATACGCAATTAACAGAGGGCCGGTTAGCTCAGCCGTTTAGATAGCCAGCCTGTGGTTCAGAAAAATGGCAACAACACGGTTTCAATTCCCATTCCCACTGAGGTACACTTCGGATCATGGAATCATAGAATTTACAATGCAGAAGGTGGCCATTTGGCCCATCGAGTCAGCACTGGCCCTTGGAAAGAGCACCCTACTTAAGCCCACACTTGCAACTTATTCCAATAACCCCACCCAACCTTTTTGGACACTAAGGGTAGTTTAGCATGGCCAATCCACCTAACCTGCACATCTTTGGACTGTGGGAAGAAACCGGAGCACCCGGAGGAAACCCACGCAGACACGAGGAGAAAGTGCAGACTCCGCACAGACAGTGACCCAAGCCAGGAATCGAACCTGGGTCCCTGGAGCTGTGAAGCAACTGTGCTAAGCACTGTGCTACTGTGCTGCCTCCTCGACCTGCCTCCGAGAGTGGAAGGCAAACCACTGCTGACAAAAACTACCAAGGAAATGGCTCAGGATGAAGCATCAATAGACAATGAGCCAAGGACCTGCCTTCAGGCAGAGTACACATGACATGATAAGATATAATTATCAAGCGTTTAATATCCGCTGCCAGTGGATGTAAGGCTTGTAACAGTGCAAAGTGTGATTAGGTTGAGGTGAAGTTTTGATTGATGAAGATTGCTGTTAGGTGATGAAGATGTGGTTCATTGAGCAGACCATGATGCCAATGGTGGGACAATGCAGTTGGTGGGGCATGTCATTTGAAGATGCATTGACTGTGCTGAATGTAAAATCATGTGGCAATACATTCAGATCCTCTCGGCTAGATTGCCGGCATTGGCCACAATGGTTACTTGTTCCCTCTGGCTTTGCCGTGTAATTCTGGAGGGTTTTCTGTGGATAGAGAACCTCCCCTCATATTCACTTCCTTTACCAAAGCCTTGCTCCATTGGAAAACCTTGGAGAAACCCATCCTCAGCTATGTTTTTCCAAGTTAAACTCATGCTCCAGTCAAAATCTGCCTCCTCTTTAAGAGAGACGCAGCTTGGTTTTAAGTAGTACAGGCTAGCTTGAACTCTGATTGGCCTTTCACAATTCAGCACCCTTGCTCAGGCATGCAGACAGTCAACATCACCTTTCATGAAGGCTGTATGCTGTAGTCATATATGTGAACAGGCAGCATAGAGTTTATGGGCTGCCTAACACCCAAAAACAGGTGGGGGGATAGTGATATCTCATGTCCCGGCCTTTTGCAAACCTCTGTGAAGTCCTGCAATATGGCCAACTGTCAGCTGGGCCAGGTGGCCAGCCATTGGCACCGACAGGAAAAGTTCTTAAAACTTTTCCCATTGTGCTCCAAGGGGCATTTCCTGTATTTCTAACTACTCTTCACATATACATCTATGTAAGTTATCAATGCATTCTTGGCCAGTATAAAGCCTCTTCATTAGTCTACACCAGTCCTAATCAAAGCCTTTGAGATTTGTTGCAGCGATTGTTGTCTTGTGTACAGGGGACTGGACAGCTGTAGTCATCAGGTCACCAGCCAAGAGTAGGCGTAATAGTAAAGGATTTAATTCCATAAATATGCAGCTGGTCAGTGAACATTGCCACAGAATATTGCAGATGTGTGCCAAGTTTCCAAGTACTTTCCCTGATGCCTTCATTCAGTACCAGTCAATCATTTTCCAATTAGTTCAATAGCTGAGGGAAAATCAGAGGATGTTTGGTCAGCAACAGGGACTACCCTGTAACGGAGAGATTACAACACCTTTTTGTATCTCCAGCACGTTCACACAAGAGGTACAATCAGAGCCATGGGATTAACACAATTTAAGCAATGCTTTAGATGTCTGTACAGATCTGGTGATTTGCCTCATCACAGCCCAGAGAGTTTCATAGGCTATGCTGCGTGTTGCACATTAGCACTATCCAAAGTGGATTGGACATGGAAGGACAGCAAAAGGAATTCCCCATGCCAGATGGGGAAGACTTAAGCAAAGTAAAGGAAGGAACAGAAGAGGTGGAGCAACTATCACATCTTAAAGGCAGGGATGAGTTGAATGCACAGAACTATGGCTGACTTGCTCAATCCCCTCCAATGTCCCACAAGCCCCTTTGCATTAAGAACCCTCATTTTGTTATTTCGGCTGTCCTCTGACTGCCACAGAACATCATAGAAGTGGTATCCTGACAATCCAAATTTATCATTTTATTTTGCCGCATGTGTTTGCTTTGGCAGAACTCTGGCCTCTGAGTGAGGTTTGTATTAAGATCCTGCTCCAGAGAATAAGGAATTTAACCCAACACTGGTGTAACGTAAAGAGAGTGCTGCACTGTCAGAGGCGTAATCTTTTCAATCAGGTATTAAACCTTCTCAGTTTTGATATTGAGTTTGAAAATCTTATTTGTACATTGCGAGTGCTTCTATTTTTTCACAATATACAAACAAAAGAATGAGAAGCAGGAACAGGCCACTCAGACCCTCGAGCCTGCTCCGCCATTCAATAATGGGCATACTCGATCTGATTGTAACCTCAACTTCAAATTTTCACCTACCCCTAACAGCCTTTCGAGATTCTGTCTAGCTCTGACTTAAAAATAGTCAAAGACTTTACTGCTTCCATTGTCTTTTGAGAAAGAGAGTTTCAAAGGCTCGCCCTTCAAAAGGAAGAAATACTCTTTATCTCTGTCTTGAAAGGACAACACTTTATAGTGACCCATACTGCCTGATTCCCCCACAAGAGGAAACATCCTCTCCGCATCCAACTTCTTTTGGTCTTTTCAAACAAGGAGTGCATACTTTGTCTTTAGCTGGTATGTAGGCTCGATTGGCCACTGATACAGGGGAACAGCTAAATATCGTGGGGTCCACCCTCACTCCGGTGGTTTATGGGCACCAATCAGTACATTGTCCCTCTTTGTTGTGCAAGGAAACAGCCCTAACCTGTTGGACTGCGATTGGCTACAGCAGCTGCAGTTGGATTGGCAGCATATCCTCCAAGTGGGGTCAGGTGGTCTCTGTACAGTGCTGAGCAAATTCCCAGAGGTTTTCCAGCCTGATTCGGGAACCATTAAAGGAGCTCTGGCCAAAATCCAGGTGAACCCGGATGCCCAGCCCCAATATATCTATGCCGCCCAGTTCCCTGCATGTCGCCAGCCTGGTATATGCTGATTTATCCGTCGCATCAGCTTCATGAAGACTTGCCGGAGCCAAAGAGACACCGATGTCCTCTGTCTGCTCCTCCTTCTCCGCCTCATCGCTCGTCACTGGGGTCGTGGGACTTTTGGGGGAGGGATGTAATATCCTGAAGGAGACCTATGGGTGGGAATGCTCGTCTACCCCATTCTCCTTGCGGAGTACGAGCAACCCCACGGGGCGGGAAGGTGGTATTTCATTAATCACTGTGTAAAAGATCGGCCACTAATGCACCGACCAGATGAGAACCCGGTATGGATCCACCGGGTAGAGTACATATCATTCTTGTAAATAAACTTTGTTTCTTAGTTTACTCAGTGTTGACTCTCCATGTCCTTATTGAAATGTGTGAGCCTTTATTGCAAGGGGGTTTGAGGGCAAAAACAAGGAAGTCTTGTTGCAATTGTACACGGCTTTGGTGAGACCACACTTAGAATACTGTGTTCAGTTTTTGGTGTCCATATTTGGAGACCAAATATGGCTTCCTTATTCCTCCTACCAAAATGCATCACCACACACTTATTTATATTTAGAAACATCTGCATTGGCGAATTCCAAAGATTCACAACCCTCTGAGTGAAGAAATTTCTCCTCATCTCAGTCCTAAATGAGCACCATCTTATCCTGAGACTTTGCCCCCATGTACGTAGATTCCCCATCCAGAGGAAACAACCTGTCAATGGCTATCCTATCAGAACTATATATGTTCTGATGAGATCGCCTCTTAATTCCAAAGAGATTAGACCCAATTTAATCAGCCTCTCATCAGAGTACAACCCTCTCAACCTAGGGGCCAATCTAGTAAACCTTCACTGTACAATCTCCAACGCAAGTGTACCCTTCCTTAAATATGGAGACCAAAACTGAACAAATGTTCTGGGTGTGCTCTCACCAAATCCCTTTCCAATTGTAGCAAATCGTCTTGTTCTTGTACTCCATACCCTTACATAAAGGCCAACACACCATTTGCTTTCCTAATTGTTTGCAGTAGCTGCATTCTAACTTTCTGTGCCCCTCTGAACAGCAACATTTAGATGTTTCACATTTTTGAAAAAGATATTCTGCTTTCCTATTCTCACTACCAAAGTGAATTACCTCACACTTCTCCACATATAGATTACATGTCATCTTGTTACACACAGACTGTTCAAAGGTGAATTTCATCCCGACAAAAATAATAGTCTTGACATTCTCCATAATAATCAGAGGTGCCTTTTTGTACTCCTGCAAGACCCTCCCTAGTGCCTTCAGCCAAGCTGATGGAAAGCTGATGTTACTTCAGCTTGCCCTCGGATGAACGGTCTGGGAGGCCGTTAGTTCCACTACTCCTGGATCCTGCTAACCCACATTCCTGCCTAACCAAGTATAGAAGGATGGAGTGGATCCACTTCCACAGCATCTTAATGCTGACAAGGACATTCAGGAGAAATATGGTTAGCATGGCAAGGCAGATAAGAAGCCTCTGTGTGCAGACCTGAAAGCATCAAGCCAGTTGTATGTGTTGTTTAAGATTAATTGAAGGGAACAAGAGGCAACCATTCTGCTTAATATTACTATCTGTGATACTTCTCATTCTTGATAAGAATATGAACTCAGTGATTACCTGGTCCATCTAACCATGGGTCTGAATGTTAGCTGGTCTGTCTTCTCTCCTTCCATGGGTCTGAATGTTAGCTGGTCTGTCTCCGCACCCCCCCCCCCCCCCCCCCCACCCATAGTCTGAATGTTAGCTGGTCTGTTTCCTCCCCTTCCATAATCTGAATGTTAGCTGGTCTGTCTCCACTCCTTCCATGGGTCTGAATGTTAGCTGGTCTGTTTCCTCCCCTTCCATAATCTGAATGTTAGCTGGTCTGTCTCCTCTCCTTCCGTAGTCTGAATGTTAGCTGGTCTGTCTCCTCTCCTTCCATGGGTCTGAATGTTAGCTGGTCTGTCTCCTCTCCTTCCGTAGTCTGGATGTTAGCTGGTCTGTCTCCTCTCCTTCCATGGGCCTGGATGTTAGCTGGTCTGTCTCCTCTCCTTCCATAGTCTGAATGTTAGCTGGTCTGTCTTCTCTCCTTCCATAGTCTGAATGTTAGCTGGTCTCCTTCCTGTTTCCTCTCCTTCCATAGTCTGAATGTTAGCTGGTCTGTCTCCTCTCCTTCCATGGGTCTGAATGTTAGCTGGTCTGTCTTCTCTCCTTCCATAGTCTGAATGTTAGCTGGTCTGTCTTCTCTCCTTCCATAGTCTGAATGTTAGCTGGTCTGTCTTCTCTCCTTCCATAGTCTGAATGTTAGCTGGTCTGTCTTCTCTCCTTCCATAGTCTGAATGTTAGCTGGTCTGTCTTCTCTCCTTCCATAGTCTGAATGTTAGCTGGTCTGTCTTCTCTCCTTCCATAGTCTGAATGTTAGCTGGTCTGTCTTCTCTCCTTCCATAGTCTGGATGTTAGCTGGTCTGTTTCCTCTCCTTCCATAGTCTGAATGTTAGCTGGTCTGTCTCCTCTCCTTCCATGGGCCAGAATGTTAGCTGGTCTGTCTTCTCTCCTTCCATGGGTCAGAATGTTAGCTGGTCTGTCTCCTCTCCTTCCATGTGTCTGGATGTTAGCTGGTCTGTCTCCTCTCATTCCATGGGTCTGAATGTTAGCTGGTCTCTCTTCACTCCTTCCATAGTCTGGATGTTAGCTGGTCTGTCTCCTCTCCTTCCATGGGTCTGAATGTTAGCTGGTCTGTCTTCTCTCCTTCCATGGGTCTGAATGTTAGCTGGTCTGTCTTCTCTCCTTCCATGTGTCAGAATGTTAGCTGGTCTGTCTCCTCTCATTCCATGGGTCTGAATGTTAGCTGGTCTCTCTTCACTCCTTCCATAGTCTGGATGTTAGCTGGTCTGTCTCCTCTCCTTCCATGGGTCTGAATGTTAGCTGGTCTGTCTTCTCTCCTTCCATAGTCTGAATGTTAGCTCGTCTGTCTTCTCTACTTCCATGTGTCTGGATGTTAGCTGGTCTGTCTCCTCTCCTTCCATGGGTCTGAATGTTAGCTGGTCTGTCTTCTCTCCTTCCATGGGTCTGAATGTTAGCTGGTCTGTCTTCTCTCCTTCCATGGGCCTGAATGTTAGCTGGTCTGTCTTCTCTCCTTCCATAATCTGAATGTTAGCTGGTCTGTCGCCTCTCCTTCCATGGGTCTGAATGTTACCTGGTCTGTCATCTCTCCTTTCATGGGTCTGAATGTTACCTGGTCTGGCTTCTCTCCTTCCATGGGTCTGAATGTTACCCTGTCTGTCTTCTCTACTTCCATCGGTCTGAATGTTACCTGGTCTGTCTTCTCTACTTCCATGGGTCTGAATGTTACCTGGTCTGTCTTCTCTCCTTCCATGGGTCTGAATGTTACCTGGTCTGGCTTCTCTCCTTCCATTGGTCTGAATGTTACCCTGTCTGTCTTCTCTACTTCCATAGGTCTGAATGTTACCTGGTCTGTCTTCTCTACTTCCATGGTTCTGAATGTTAGCTGGTCTGTCTTCTCTCCCTTATGTTATGAAACATGACATTTCTATAGAAAGTTACTGATTTAATGAGATGCTGTTGGAGAGACGCATAAATGGAACCAATTATGAGATACTGTACATTGTGCCCCTGTGATTGGTGATGAAGAACAAGTGAGGGGAGTGTTCAACGTGGTGGAGGAGAAGGTTGGAAAATGTTATTGTCAGGTGCAAGACAAAGAAATGGAGCTGTTCAGTGTAAAGTCAACTGTAATTCATCCTGTCAGAGATGAATGGAAATCCTGACAGAAAAACAACCGCATTTTTGGAATCCGCTGTTTCAAAATTCTCTGTAATTGCAGCTTTGAGTTAAAATTCATGGAAAGGTTCTTTAAAGAGATGTCCAAGAAATACTCTACAGCTTTTTGAGCAAGAGTCAAGTGTCATCTTTAATTAGTATTTCATAACAGAAATTATAAAGTTTCCTTTAATTTAGTTGACTGGTTCGAGTCCAAATTCACAAACAATAGGTTGATTATTCAACTCGATTTTTTTCTCCAACTGTGCTATCACACAACTTTATGCATTTGCACGATAATGAAAATACTGAGATCTGTCTATTAGGTTAAATCAAAAAAAAGTGGCCAATTATTTTTCTGGGGGTTTGGGGAGGTAGTTTACCTGAACGTAATGATTGAGACATGTACAATAGCAGGTGACCAGTTGGAATGAAAAATTGGAAAGCGGATTCATACAGACTCAACACATTAGCTGTTTCTCTCCCCACAGATGCTGCCAGACCTGCCGAGCGATTCCAGCATTCTCTGTTTTAACTTCAGATTAAAATTTGTGTTGTTTGTGATGAGTGAAGGGCACAATGTTCTTCAACAATATAGGTGTTATACCCTATGGCTCAATCATATTGTCACTCTCATTACAAATGCTTATTTTTCCTGATAAACCAACTTTCAACTGTATTAACAAGAGATATGATGTATTAAAACAAACCACCTTAACACCACAGAAATCTCGGTTACAATTACCAATATTATGGGCCAGTGTTTAAAAACTCCAAAGTATATTATGGAGTCCACCTGACCTATAACCTTTTGTTGAATTTGGCTAGGATAAGCACAAGAGCCTTCCTTACAGGTGATATTCAACAGACTTCTGAGGCACTTTTAATTTATAAAAAAGCTGAATTCTAAGAATTTAGTTAACATGTGCATAAACACACACAGCAAGAATTTTTATCCATTACAAACATAAAGACCCCACACAGCTACAGTAACACTTAATGAATTCCCCCTTTAACTGTTCCAATTCAGAAACAAGATCCTATCAACCAAAAACCCCTTTTTACCAAAACAGCAGATAGCTATAATCAATGGGTTTCTTCCTTGGAACAACCCTTTAAAACAGGGGTGGGCAAACTTTTCCATGCAAGGGCCACATTCAGAAATTCACAATTCACAAAGGGCCGCATAGTATATTAAGTAAAATAATTACTTCACCCGGTTATGATTCTGGGCGCCTCATATAGAACATAGAACAGTACAGCACAGAACAGGCCCTTCGGCCCTCGATGTTGTGCCGAGCAATGATCACCCTACTCAAGTCAACGTATCCACCCTATACCAGTAAGTAATCTAACAGCCCCCCACCCCCATTAACCTTAAAAAAAAAAAATTTTTTAAATTAAAATAAAATTTAAAAAAAAATTTTTTTTTTTTTTTTCTTTTTAATGACTTGGTGGGCCGCAGAAATACCTTTGGCGGGCCGCATGCGGCCCGCGGGCCGTAGTTTGCCCACCCCTGCTTTAAAATGAAAATAGGCAGACAGGCCAAAATACTTCTGTCCTCTGAGTCCACAGCAGCCAAAATCAAAAGCGAAAGTAAAACTCACATGAAGCCATGTGACAAGACAAAACCCTTTCTTAAAGGGACACTCCCATGCCACCAGCTGCCAGCTGGTAGTGGCAGCTGGTGTCACCACCAATGACAACACCAATGCTTAACAATAAAAAAAACACTTTAAATCCTAACTGATACCTTTTCTTTCTCCAATCAAGCAAACCCAACACAGGTCAAAACATACTTTTAAATACAGTTAGCAAACACAAGATTAGTTGCCAGCCTCTGAATAAAGAGTTATTTCAAAAGACGGCTTGAAGAGAGAGAGACATCCTTTCTGCAAACAGTCTGCATCCCTGTCTGTCAGACTAATGCTGAATCTGACAGCCTGCTGCAAAAGCTATTGTTCAGCTTACAGTTTCCCAAAAACTGAAACTAAACTGCCTGCTACAGACCTGGCTCCTCCGAATAATTACATCATCTGTATCTCACTAACTGCGTTATGACCATCTTACTAAGGCTATCATTAACCCCTCAATTATTTAAACTCAGGGAACTTCCATTCTATAAACAAAATTCCACTAGCCCTATATAGGCAAACAACATACATGGTTGGAATGAATGATGATCTTACATTTACAACATCTTAATTGCACCTTCTTCAGCCACAGGGCACGATCTAATGACCATTCTGTGCTTGAAAAGCAGCTCCCCATAGGCATTGAAAGCCGGCAGACCCCGCTCCCAGGATCTACCCAGCTCGCTACAGTTTGGCAATTCAACACGATCTCACGAGATGTTGCGATGTGAATCCCGCCCACAGTGGATGGAATCGCTTTTTGGCAAATCTGCCTATTAAAGTGAGGCAGTAAGCCTTACTTTAATGTGCAGAAACCCGAGGTTCCTGAGTCATGGAGATTCAATCCCTTCGCCTCAGAGACCGCAGGGAGGCCATTTGATGCGGGTCTCCACAAACGGGGACCAGATGGAGTGGCACTGGTGGGGGTCTCAAAGGGGATTGGAAATCCCCAGCTGCATGCTCTTTGGGCAAGGTGGTGCTTGTACCATCTGTGCACCCTGGCAGTGCCAGCCTGTCACCCTGGGAGTGTCACCTGTGTGCCAGCCTGGCACTGCCAAGGTGGCAGATGTCACTACCAGTTGGCAGAGGCACTGCCAGAGTGCCAGGTTGGCACTTTTTGCATCCGCCCGATTGGGCCGGGGCTGTCTGGCATGGATGTTGGGGAGGGTGCGGGGGAGCCCGGGGACCCTCCTATACTGCATTTGGGCTAGAGAGGAGGTCAGGGACCATTTTGGGGCCTCGGAAATTGGGCGCCATCTAAAAATGGTGTCCCGATCTATCGCTACAATTGGGGGTTCCAGCGAGCAGAGCTCCCCACTGTACAAAATGGGGCTAGGTGGTGCCTCGGCTATGCTTTCCCCACTCAGGCTCCTTATCCAACGCGTGTCATGTTGAACATCCATGTGTTTCTCGGCACTGTGAGCGCCAGGAAAGATGTTGCTAAAAGCACTGGCGAGGGCACTTTGTTCCCTTTTGGGAGAATCGCGCCCACAGTGTCTGGAAACCTTAACCTAGACTCTTTAATAATATTACTGCAACAGATATATATACCTGAACTCAGGCTTTTAAAAACATTACTGCAACAGATGAAAAACTACAATGTTTGTAAGAAATTCCTATATACATTACATTGTGAAGGGGTATTTTCTGCATTTTATAGGATTTTCTAAGCAGCATTGGTTGTCTCTCTGGAAAGGATTTTGAAACACTTTGCGCGGAACTTCTGGCCCTTCCCGCCAGCAGGATCTTCCAATCCTGCTTAAGACGGCCTCCACAGCAGGATTTTTGGCTGCTGGGTGGGCGAGCCATCCAAAATGCGGTAGACGCTTCAGGGCCGGAATGACGAGCCACATCCGCCACACACACCATGGGGGCCCAAAATTCCCACATATTGACCTCTAAACAGCCTTAGTTTACGCTGTCATGCTGACATTTCTAAGTTGTTAAGATGGCGTCCTGTGCAGCCCCTTACCTCCCAAGTGTTTAGGAAAGACCAAGAAATGATCCTCGAGCAGAGTGATGAACAGGGGAGGTGGTAACCACCCCGACGTTTGGAATACCTGCCCTGTATCGAATGGTCAGAATAGAGTGCAAGATGATTGATGTTGAGTAAGCTGCCAGACCCCAGAAAAAGGGGTGATGTGGTGGTGGGGGCTGAAGTGCCAGCAGAGTGGCAGTGCTCATTGGGCAGCTGCGTCCTTCAAATGGAAGGTGGACCAGAGGATGAGGAAGATTGAGGGAAGCATTTCCTTCCACTTTGACTGAGATTACTGTGCCGATTGCTCTTGACAAATGTTACGGATCACGTAACCCTCTCCCTTCAACCCCACCCCTCCTTCACACACCTCCACCCACCACTGTGAACCATGTGTGTGACTAGCGATGCCCTCTCTGTGTCTCCTCAGGAAAAGCTCTCCCACGATTGCCGGGAGGGGGCCCAGGCTGGCGGTTGGGTGTCAGACATCAGAATCCTCAACACCTTTGAGGAGCGGGCCCTGGAGGTGACTGGTGTGGCCAAGGACAGGGTGGTCACCAATGCAGCATCTGGCGGATGCCGCAGAAGTGAGGAATCACCAGACTCCACTCGGGGGACACTATTCAAATGTGAGTTGCGATTGCCTTACTGACTGACCCATCCCTCCCACTGACCACATTTCCATTCTCCCGCAGGTCCTCCAGCCAACAACGCCGGCCCATCCTGGGTGTTCCCTCTCCAGTCCCCCATGAGACCACCTTGGAGGGGAGCTCCGAGGATGCCACCACAATAGTCACATCACAGCTGCCATCCCCACCCCCCACCAGCGCAGATAGACACACCTCAGTGGGAAATTTTACTGGTCAGGCTTCTGGGGCACAATCTGGTGAGCATCACACAGCTGCTGATGTATGTCAGGTGGAGGTAGGAACCCCCAGGTGAGACAGCAGGCAAAGGTCTGCTGAATCCCAGGACCCAGCTGGGTTCCAGCCTGATTCTGAGCCTCTGGTACAGGGTTACCGGAGCTGAAGGAGACATTAGGGAACGGCCGGGACATTCAGAGGGAGATGTCAATGTCACTCCAGCAGATCCATAGCCGATTGGAGGAGTCCCAGAGGGTATGGGCGCTGAGGCCGTCACCGGCAATGCGTGGCACTGAGGCCAAAACTGCTAGGGAGGCAACCGCAGTGGAGAGCCTGGTGCACGACATCAGTATCATTAGAGGAGGTGTCCAAGGCATCGCGCAGTCAGTGACGGCCATGTTGAGGGTCTAAAGAGAATGTCTGCTTCGCTGGGGGACCCAGTACCAGGCTCACCTTGATAAGGTTCTGTGAGACATGTTTCTCTCTCAATGGGCATGGCCGAAGCACTGCGGAGCACATCCCAATCAGTGAGGAGCCAGGGCAAGTCACTCACACACCCATCGAGTCTCCACTGGGGGTGGGGGGGGGGGGGGGGCTCTGCCACCTCAAGGGTCACCACCATTTGTGCTCTCACACACTTCCTGTGCACATCCCATGCAGATCCTCTCCTCGTCGCATCACTGCTCCCACCCACCCGCCATATGTGCCAGGCATACTAAAGCATACATGTCCTGCATTCCCTCTGCTTCTGTGCAGCCGGTGCCTTGCTAGGTGTGCATCTGGTGTGGGTGGAACATATTCTGTTCTGCGCTTGGCAGGGCACTTTAACAACCTGCTGGTGAAGATTCTGTCGTTTCTTCGCCGACTGGGGAAGGAAGTAGGGATGTTTCCCCTCCTTGAGGCAATAGTGGGTCTTGAAACACTCTCATCTGAGTCTTCTGTCAGAAGCATTTGAGGGGGCTGACAAAGAGGCAGAAATCCAGGATCGAGGAGTTAGAGAAGGAGGCACTCAGCCTGGAGTCATGTCTCAGTCAGCCCGATGATGACCCAGTCCTGAGCGTCGTACAAAGAGAAGACGGGCGCGTTATGATACCTGAAGCTCATCTGGTTCCATGGTGGGTTCGTTCAGTCGCAGGTCCGGTTCCTCCATGATCTGGACCATCGATCCCGCTTCGTCTACTCGCTGGAACGAAGACTCTGGGTTCATCAGCAGCTCTTTATGCTGCTGGCCAATGACCAATCTGGGTCTCGGATCCGGAGGGCATCAGATCTCACACCCAAAATTTGTACCCTGCCCTTTTACCACCAGATCTGTCCAGTGAAGATGCCCATGGAAGGACCTGCCACAGCTCAGTTCGGAGGACACCGGAAAGCCTGGATGCTGTTATGAGCATGGAAGAGCTGACGGGCAGCACGGTAGCACAGTGGTTAGCAAAGTTGCTTCATAGCTCCAGGGTCCCAGGTTCGATTCCCGACTGGGTCATTGTCTGTGCGGAGTCTGCACGCTCTCCCCGTGTCTGCGTGGGTTTCCTCCAGTTGCTCCGGTTTCCTCTCACAGTCCAAAGATGTGCGGGTTAGGTGGATTGGCCGTGCTAAATTGCCCTTAGCGTCCAATAAAGGTTAAGTAGGGTTGCTGGGTTATGGGGATAGGGTGGAGGTGTGAGCTTGGGTAGGGTGCTCTTTCCAAGGGCCGCTGCAGACTCGATGGGCGGAATGGCCTCCTTCTGCACTATGACAGCTGGTTCTCCAGGGGAAAGACCCCAGAGTTGGATGGGCTGACCGTGGAGTTCTTCAGGGATTTCTGGGACATCCTGGGGAATGACTAAGTGAGACACTAGCATTCACCCCCACCCCCATCTGGGAACATATCCATCGCTCCCTGTGCTGCTGCAGTGCCTGTCCCCCCCCCCCCCCCCCCCCCCCCCCCCCCCCCCCCCCCAATGGTTCCAACAAAATCCCAGGATCGGGATTCCCTCTCTTGTCTCCATGGAACAAATTAGATAACGGGTACTGAGAGTGGGAGACAGGTGATTGAAGCCTGAAGGTGGTATGAAGGCACCCTACTGCTGCTAGAATATTGGGTACAGACCTGATTATTCATTGCCTTTGGTCACACACCTGCTGAACATTCAAGGACTGGAACTGGTAAATCATGGTTAGTTCATGATGGGGAGAACAAGCCTGGATTTTCCGAGGAACTCCAATCATCGTCAGATCGTCACTCTGCACAATCTCTGTTCCACATTTCTCGCCCAGTCTTCTGAATCCAGCTGTTCAAGAAATGTGGAACACAGCGTCTCTTGGACAACTCCATTGGATCACAGAGGAAGACAGGAAACACCATTTTTTTACAGCACTAGCTGTCGTATGGTATATTTAATGATCCAGGGTGACTATTAGTGAATAGATTAATCATAAGGGTTAGGATGGTAAGTAGGTGAGGAAAGTGGCATGGGTGGGCTGACAGATGAGTGAGGTGATGTGCGACCACACAACTTAGAGAGAACATTGTAGCTTTAATGCTCATCTTTACAAATGCGACAGTGCTGTGTGTGGATTTTCGGCAAGGGTAGTCGGACTGACAAATTTACAACTCCTGTGCTGAAATCATGCGTCCAAAGTTGATGATATATGAAGTGATTTCTAATTCATTATCAAGTCATTCACCCCATTTGTTGCTCACTAGATCTACCCGTGTGAAACCTGTGGTTTCGGCCTTTGCCTACATAACAATAGTGGGTTCTTGCTATAAATCACTTTGGAACAGTGTGAGGATGCGGAAAGATGCGATGTATATGTACTTTGTCTCGAGTTAAGAATATAGAGTTGATGCAGTGCAGGGTCACTCCACCTCCAGGTTAACTATTAACTGAACTCAATTCCACTGCCAAATACGAAGAATATTTCCATGAACAGCTCCGAAGACAGGAAAACATTCAGTGTTATGGAATGGAAGAGATGGCCATTAATCAACCATGAAATAACTGCAGCTGCCAATTTGGAAAAAATAACACTGAAACTGTAAAAATGTGTGGTCATTAATTATGAATACTCTGAGCAGTCATTCATTTTATACTTGTGAATAATTTTGAATCATAGAACTGTACAGCACAGAAGAAGGTCAATTAGTCCATCAAGCTTTGAAAGATCTCTTTAATCTAATTCCACACCACAGCTTTTTCCCTGCGCCCCTGAAAATTAGCATTCCTGCCTTTAGAAAGTTCCGATGCAGCCTATTTCCACCACTCTTTGCAGGCAGTGCTTATTCCTTCTTTCAAAAAAATCACCTCATTTCCCCTTCAGTTCTTTTGTCAGTTATTTTAAATCTATACGATATTTGGTTACTGACCCACCTGTCCATCTAATTTATTTTTAAAAATTCTTCATGCAATCTCTTGATTTGTTCTGATTAGTTTTCTATTGAACTCTATACCCTGTTATAAACCTCTTTGTTTTCCCATTTGTTTTGATCTATTTCCTTTGTCACCTAAGGAACAGTAACATTGTCGGAAAGGTAACACGTTTTAATGAAGAACAGAGGCAGGGAGAGGGGACAGGTGAGGTCAGAACAAAAGGGAAGGTCTCTGATCGGGTGAAAGGCAGGAGAGATTAAATGACAAAAGGGAAGATGAAGAAACAATACAAGGATTGAAAGGGTTCGGAGGAGTTGAAAAGGTCATTGTCAGCAACTGCTCTGCATTAAAATGAGGGAAGTGGTTACAATTGGAATTAAGGAATTCCGTGCTGACTCCAGAAGGCTGTAAACTGCTGAGTTGAAAGTTACTGTCCCTCACATTTCCAACAATCCATCCTTGATAAGATCTTTTTTTTAATATTAGAATGCCCAATTCAATTTTTCCAATTAAGGGACAATTTAGCGTGGCCAATCCATCTAGCCTGCACATCTTTGGGTTGTGGAGGCGAAACCCACGCAGACACGGGGAGAATGTGCAAACTCCACACGGACAGTGACCCAGAGCCGGAATCGAACCTGGGACATCAGCGGTGTGAGGCAGCAGTGCTGCTCACTGTTCCACCGTGCTGCCCCTCTCCTTGATAAGATCTGAGGTGGTCTCCTGAGAGGCTGGAGAGGGGGCCACCCAGGATGGGCAGGCGGCGTGGCCTGGAGTTCCTGCGGGAGAATGGACATGTGGTCAGTGGAGGGCATGGGTCAGTCAGAAAGGTAATAACAACTCACATATGACAGGTCCCCCGGGTGGAGCCAAATGGTTCCTCACATCTGTGGCGCCCATCAGCATCAGCGTTGGTGACCACTCTGTCGTCGGCCAGCCCGCTCACCTCCAGAGCCCACTCCTCGAAGGTAGTGAGGATTCTTGGCCGGGATTCTCCACCCCGACGCCGGCTTCCCCATTCTCCGGCGCTGATTTTCGGGTGCACATGGGATCGCCGCCACGCCGGTCGGAGGCCGTTGACAGCGTCCCCCACCAACGATTCTCGGGGCCCCAGTGCGCCGAGTGGCTGCTGACTTTGGTCGAGTCCCGCCGACATGGGTTACTCAGGTCCCACACGGCGGGACCTGGAAGGTGAGTGTACGGGGACCGTCCTAGGGGTGGGGCGGGGGGATCCAACCCCGGGGGCGGGCCCCCACGGTGGCCTGGCCTGTGATCGGGACCTCCATGGGGGCCTACTTTACTCCGCGCCGGGCCCCTGTAGGGCTCCGCCATATTGCCCGCGGGACGGCGCGGAGAAGGGAACACCCGTGCATGCGTGGAAATACACCGGCAATTCAGTGCATGCGCGGAAATACACCGCCAATTCAGTGCATGCGCGGAAATACGGCGGCCGTTCCACACATGCACGAACTTGTGCGGGCCTTTCCGCGCCGGCTGGAGCTGCAGGGACCACTCCGGCGCCGACCTAGCCCCCAAGGAAGGGGAGAATGCCTCACTTTCAGGGGCCGTTGACACCAGAGTGGTTGGCACCGGTTTTCACGCCGGCGTGAGGACATAACCACATTATTAGAGAATCCCGCCCCTTATGTCCGGCACACCAACACTTATGGGTCAGATGTTCCTGAGGAGACACAGAGAGGGCATCATTAGCCACACGCGTGGTTCACAGTGGTGGGGGTTAAAGTGGGAGGGGGTGGGGAAGGGTTGTGGGTCGAAGGGGAAGGGAGTAGATGCTCATGTGGGCGGGGAAGAGGTCTCAGTGTGGGGGGGGACAGAGAGAGGAGGTGGATGGGGTGATGCGACCATCAATTCACTCGGAGACTCGAGTCGAAGTAAACAGTGGTTTTAATCAGTTTACAACTTTGCCTGCCTGCGACCGGTACATTACTGAAGGCGGGCCCGCAGGTCTACTGCTCTTATACTTCCTGAAAGGGGCGGAGCCATGGGCCGAGCCCGTACATGCTCCACATCTCCCCCTGTGGGTGAAGCCACACAGTGGCCCATAGATGGAGCCCACAGGGTTAATGGCATGGCAGAATGCAACACAGTATACTGGTGAATTAATAGTGCTTATACATTCACCACATTCACCTCCCTGTAAAAAAAATTAAGTCCGGCGGGGGTGACGGGTTCACAAATTCATTCGGTCCGGTGCCCGGATCGTACGTTGTGACTGACGAGGCACTGGTGTCGCAGCTGTTTCAGATGGATGTGGCAGTGCGTTCGGTGCGGGCCCGGTGGTGGACTGCGGGGGGAGGTTCTTCCGGAGCTTCGTTCCTGCGGGTTGGTGTGCCGGGTGGAAGGGAGCGCGGAAACCAAATAGGTGCAGGGGCGCAGGACATGGAAGGTTGGGTGGGGTACAGTGTGTGGGGTATATTAGTGGCAGTGGTGGAGGAGCCTGCGGGCGCCAGGTCTCGGAGGGAGACGGTATCCTGCCAGCCGTCGGGGTGTTCTACGTATGCATAATGTGGGTTTGAGTGCAGGAGCTGGACCCTCTCTACCAGGGGTTCGGTCTTATGGGTCCGAACATGTTTCCGAAGGAGGACAGCCCGGGGACATCAGCCAGGACGGAAGCGAGGCCCCTGTGATACTTCCCCTAGAGAAGATAAACAAGCGGTCATGAGGAGTCTGGTTTGTGGCCGTGCAAAGGAGGGACCCAATAGCGTGGAGCGCATCGGGGAGGACCTCCTGCCAGTGGGAAACTGGGAGATTCCTGGACCGTAGGGTCAGTAGGACGGTCTTCCTGACTGTCGCGTTCTCCCTCTCCACCTGCCCGTTTCCCCTGGGGTTGTAACTGGTAGTCCTGCTCGAGGCGATGCCCTTACTGAACAGGTACTGACGCAGCTCGTCGCTCATGAAGGACGAACCCCTGGCACTGTGGACATATTTGGGGAAACCAAACAGAGTGAAGACGCTGTGCAGGGCTCTGATAACGGTGGGGGTGGTCATGTCGGGGCATGGGATGGCAAACGGGAAGCGAGAGAACTCGTCTATAATGTTAAAGAAATAGGTATTGCGATTATTTAAGGGGAGGGACCCTTTGAAATCAATACCGAGGCGTTCAAAGGGCTGGGAAGCCTTTACCAGGTGGGCCTTATCGTCGATAGAAGCGAGATTTACACTCCGCACAGATTGGGCAATTCCTGGTGACAGCTTTGACCTCCTCGGTGGAGAAGGGTAGGTTGCGGGCCTTGATGTAATGGGCGAGCCGGGTGACCCCCGGGTGGCAGAGGTCATTGTGGATAGCCTGTAGTTGGTCGTCTTGCGCGCCGGCGCATGTGCCGCGGGACGGGGCATCTGGGGGCTCGTTGAGCTTCCCAGGACGATATACTATATCGTAATTATAGGTGGAGAGTTCGATCCTCCACCTCAAGATCTTATCATTTTTGACCTTGCCCTGCTGCGAATTATCAAACATGAAGGCAACCGATCTTTGGCACCCTGTATCGCTAAGGCTGCAGTAGAGCGCCCTTGGATTTGTACTGAGTGCGACCCAGAGGCGAGGGGGATTGTTTGTTGCGTCGGGAATATCGGGAGAAAACAGCATCTTACCAGATCCGGGTGGACAAAGCTCTCACTGTTCCCGGAGTCGAACAAGCAAGGTGTCTCATATCCGTTAACCCGGACAGCCATCATGGAGCTCTTGAGGTGCTTGGGTCTTGACTGGTCCAAGGTGACTGCACTGAGTTGGGGATAGTCGGCGGCGTGGTCGGCGGTGCTGGGGCAGCCCCGCGATGACTGTCCGTGTAAATCGTATGCGTCGAGCGGCGTAGTGGGTGATGCCCAAGATGGCGGCCCCCATGGATTGCACGTGGTGGGCGGTGAGGAAGATGGCGCCCAAGATGGCGGCCCCCATGGATCGCACGTGGCTGGCCGCATGGGGGAGGATTGCCAAGATGGCGGCCCCCGTGAGTCGCACGTGTTGTGCAGAGTCGGGGTCGGCAGACAGGCTGCCACATTACGGGGTCTGTGGGCCTGAGAGTCGGTGAATCGATTTGTGCGTTTGAGTTCGAGTGTTTGGGCTTGGCCAGGCTGACCCTTGCGAAGTGTCCTTTTCGCCCGCAGCTGCTGCAGTTCGTGTTGCGGGCCGGGCATTGTTGCCGGGGGTGTTGGGGCTGGCCGCAAAAATGGCAAGATAGCCCCCTGTGGTGGGCGGGCGGCCGCATGGCCGCGCGGCGCAGGCCTGGGGTAGTCCCTGGTCGGCCGCCCATGAGGGGATCGCGTGATCGGTTGGGAACGCAGTGAGACTCTGAAAAGCGACCTCCAGTGAGGTCGCCAGTTTTACTGTGTCCTCCAGGTCCTGGGCCCCTTTTTCAAGCAGGCGCTGCCTCACATAGTTCGACCAGACCCCCGCAACGTAAACGTCTCGGACGGCAAGTTCCATGTGCTGAGTGGCTGTAACGGCCTGATAGTTACAGTCGTGCGCGAGGGCTTTGAGGTCATGCAGATAGTCATCGAGTGACTCCCCGGGGTGCTGGTGGCGAGTAGTGAAGATATGTCGCGTGTAGACTTCATTCACAGGCCGCACGTTGATGCGTTCGAGTGTCGCGAGGGCTTCAGTATAGGAGGTGGCTTCGTCGAGTTGGGCAGAAATGCAATGGCTCACCCGTGCGTGGAGAAGACTCAATCTCTTTTCGTCCATGATGGATGATGTCGACGATGCGGCTAGGTAGGCTTTGAAACACCAAAGCCAATGTGAAAAAATGTATTTCGCCTCCGCGGCCTGTGGATCGAGTTCCAGTCTGTCAGGTTTGAGGGCTGACTCCATAGTAGTTCTCTAAGCTGATTGAATTGATGCGACCATCAATTCACTTGGAGACTCGAGTCGAAGTAAACAGTGGTTTTAATCAGCTTACAACTTTGCCTGCCTGCGACCGGTACATTACTGAAGGCGGTCCTGCAGGTCAGCTGCTCTTATACTTCCTATATGGGGCGAAGCCATGGGCGGAGCCCGTACATGCTCCACATCTCCCCCTGTGGGGGAAGCCACACAGTGGCCCATAGATGGAGCCCACAGGGTTAATAGCATGGTATAATGCAACACAGTATACTGGTGAATTAATAGTGCTTAGACATTCACCACATGGTGGCTATCGTGTCTACTCGTGCTGCCTGGTTTAGGTCAGGGACCTTCTTCGTGCTCGGGAGGCCAGATCTCCTGGTCGCATTCCCAGCACTCACAGCTGCCGCCACCTTGTCCCAGGCAGCACTGGCTGCCCTATGGCTGACCCTCCAGGATATTCGGGGGAACAGGACATCCCTGGAGCCTGGTCTCCACTGCATCTAGCAGCTTCCCCAGGTCAGTGTCCCCGAATCGTTGGACTGGTCTCCTCACCACTGGCGGGATTTTCCGTTCAGCTGGCAGCATTCCCTCGCCCGCGGGTTTCCCGGCAACGTAGGGTGGCTACAATGGGAAATCCCATTGGCCAGTGGCCAAATGGAAAATCCCGCTGCCTGCGCCAACGTCCTGCTGAGAAACACTCAGCTGGGAAGGCAGAGAATGCACCCCGATATCATTATTATTGCTAGAAAAAGGGACATGCTGTTGAAGCTTTTCCTCATGCATTCAACAGCACAGACATTACCAACTTTCAAAGGTAGCAACAATTTACGCTGCATGGGAAAAAGGTGCTGATTGGTTGGCAAGTCGATTCTGATTGGTAGAGGCATTGCAACGGAGAATGCACCAGGTACCTATTATCCCTTGCGCTTTTGTTTAATTCAAAAAGGCATGTCTGGGCATGTTTCTTTTGCCTCCATATGAATATATGTAGCTTCTAGCAAGCATTACGTCGCTATATTTTGAACTCATCTTATAATAAACTTGTTGTCATTGTACCTCTTAGCACATTTGGAACTGTCCAGCTAGTGCTATCTAATTGCAGAATCACTTCATATGTTAGACACCTCAATTTCAGTGCTTGTTGGGCACCAGACATATAGGGTGTACGTCCCAACAGCTGGCAGATTGTATCAAACAGCATGTTCCTTCAGCTGTTTATAATAATAATAAACTTTATTGTCACAAGTAGGTTTACATTAACAATGTAAGTTACCGTGAAAAGCCCCTAGTCGCCACATTCCGGCGCCTGTTCGGGTACACAGAGAGAGAATTCAGAATGTTCAAATTACCTAACAGCACGTCTTTCGTGACTATCTTGCAATAGGCAGAGTACTGACCATGCTCAACTAACCATCCTTGCAAAACTCAGAATATAATGATGTGATTCCATGATTGATATGGGTAGATTTGAGTCAGGTTGAATTCCTGTTTCTGATTTTTAGTTTCTTAACCTCCCACTCAAACCAAATCTATTAATGTTAGGGGTTAAAATTCCCGCCTTGAGCCCTATTCCCGCTGAGCATATCATCTAGCCTGATTCTTCTGTGTAGTACTAAGAGAGTGCTGCATTGTTGGAGGTGCTGTCTTTTTCATGAAATATTAAACTTCTAGTCGTGCTCAAACTGGACATAAAAGATCCCCAGCTACCATTTGAAAACAATAGCAAGTTCCATTGGTGTCCGGACCAATATTTCTCCTTCAGCTATCACTATTTCAGAGGTCATTCATTTTGCTGCTGTTTGTGGGGTCCTCCTGTGTGAAAACTGGCTATGTTTTCCTGCATAATAACAGTGGGTACTCTTCAAAATGAGCACATTGGCTGTGAAATGCTGTGGGACATTTGGAGAATGTGAAAGGTCAGTATAAATCTTTCATCTCTAATTTGTTTGAAAGAAGTTGAAATGGATGGTGAGCTGAAAGGCTATGTGGCAAATTGTCTGATAGATTCTGATGCTCACACATGTGGAATGTGCTGATTCGAGACGTTATACTTAGATCTCCCAGTGTTTGATGACAGTATTTTTTCCATATTGTGCACATCTTCAAATGTGGTATGTGCAACTAGACAAGAAATTTCTGCTGCACATATTTACTGTGTAGAACTGGCCAACAAAAACTGTGGCAGATCATCACATTTCTGACAAGATGCCTGAATTACAGTCATATGATCAATTCAGGACAAGTAGAAAATACACAGGCTGCGATTATCTGGCCTCGTTATGCTCTCACAGAAGTGTAACGAGGTCAGTGAATAGCGGGAGAGGCCATAACGAGATCTGCGCCAGGCACCAAAGAGTTTGCGATGCAACCAGTCTGGCGTGGCTCCTGGGTGACAGGGGCTATCTGTTGCGATCGTGGCTGATAACGCCTATCCGGAGGCAACAGACAAACGCGGAGACCCGCTACAACGATGCCCATTCCGCTACTAGAAGCGCGATCGAGCTGTGCTTTGGCATCCTCAAGATGCAGTTCAGGTGCCTGGACCGCTCTGGAGGGGCCCTCCAGTTTAGTGCGGGGCGGGTCTGCTGCATCCTGCAGCTACAGAGGGGCAAAGTGCGGAAGGAGGATGAACATCAATTCTCACCTGATGAGGATGATGCAGGAAAGGGCGAGGATGGACAAGGACATGGGACCCAGGCAAGCACGGGAGACCACACAACGAGTGCACCTGGGCCAATGCGCACGGCACGCTCTAATCAATTCCAGGTTCACCGACTGCAGGGGAGGTGGGTGCTGGCCAGGGGCGTGGGTGCCAAATCCCATGCTCCCTCTGCAGCCCAGACCAGCCCACCCCTCACACCTTCTGACAGAGCACCCAGGCAGGTTGTAACATTGTGCACAGGTGTTTAATGTAAACAAATATATCCAGGTTTGTGCCCTAGCCCCTATCATTAAACTGTACCCAACAACAATGTCTATTTTTCTAGCATAACGGGCCCCAACGCAATGTCTAGTAGGATCCCCAGATGGCTGTGATTCCCGCCCTGGACCTGGGTCCCCTTTGGCGACCTTCTTCTTGGCGGCCTGGCCTGGATGGGCTCAGATGCTGCTCGGATATCCCAGGTGGCATGGTGCTGCCCTGTTGTGCCTACTGCCCATGTGATGCGCCGGGGGGAGGGGTGGGTGTTCCGCTGCGTGAGTCACCGGCAGGGTCCCATCACCTCCTCCTCCCTCGGATGCTCGATGGCCCCCGGGCTTCTCCATGGGACAGGGGTGCGAGTGGAGCTAAGCTCTGAGGCTCCCTTGCCACCTGGTGCCGCCAGTCCTGGAGGCCTGCGCTCATCTCAACCAGGGTTTGCATGCTGTCAGCCATGGAGCACAGGGATTGGACCACCTCTGTCTGGGACTGCGCCACATCATGTTGCGACTGTGCCATCACCTTCTGGGTCTGTGCCACAATAGCCAGTGACTGCGCCACCTCCCTCTGGTACTGGGCCATGTTATCAGCGCCTGGGCAATGCCGCTGATGCTCTGAGCCATGACCCGCTGTGACCGGGCCACGCTCAGTAGCGCCGCTACCATGTCCAGGTTGCTCTGACACATGGTTGCCTGTGGTAGGACAGCCCTGTCCTGAGGTTCGGCCACTGCCTGCACAGATTGCCCCAGGCCTTGGACATCTTGACCAATGGCCCAAACCTTTGCTCCCAAGGCCTCCATCACGGACGCCACCCGTGCAGTGATGGGCCCAGCCAACAAAATGGCCCAACAGACAGTCGGTCTGCTCAAGTCAACCTCAAACACAAACAACTCTTCACAGATTCTAATCAGCTATAATGGTGCTAATGACCTAAGCCAGTGGGGCTGGTTTAGCACAGGGCTAAAGAGCTGGCTTTAAAAACAGACCAAAGGCAGGCAGCAAAATATCTTTGATGTTTTGAGGGTTTTAAACTTACATTTGCCAGTGCTTCCCTTCATATAACAGATAAGAACTTTGAATCCTGATTTGCAGTGGAACAATTAATAAACCCATACCTCATGTAATCATCTTTATACTGCTTTGTTCCTGTTTTCAGCTTCTTTTCCTGGGTTATTCACCAGAGGTGTTCACATCAGCACTGCTGGCAGCTACAAAATGGGGGAATCTCCCTCTCACCCAGAGCACATGACATCAGTGTACAGGGCGCGTGACCTGCTCTCTGAAAACAGTAGGCTGATGAGGGAGAGCCAGCATGGATTTGTGAAGGAAAGGTTATGCCTGATTAAACTTATTGAATCTTTTGAGGAGGTGACTAAGGTAGTGGACAGGGGAATGTCTATGGATGTTGTTTATATGGGCTTCCAGAAGGCATTTGATGAAGTCCCACGTAAGAGACTGTTGATTAAGGTGGAAGCCCATGAAGTTGAAGGCAAATTATTGCCATGGTTACGAAATTGGTTGAGTGGCAGACGACAGAGCGAGGATAATGGGTAATTACTCTAATTGGCAGGAGGTGACTAGTGGTGTTTACCACAGGGATCTGTACTGGGGCCTCAATTATTCACATTATTCATTAATGACCCAGATGATGGCATAGCAAGTCATCTATTCAAACTTTTTAAATGATACAAAGTTAGGTGGCATTGCAGATAGCTTAGATGATTGCATAAAATTGCAAGGAGATATTGACAGACTAGGTGAATGGGCAAAATTGTGGCAGTTAGAATTTAATGTAAGCAAATGTGAGGTCCATTTTAGACCAAAAAAGGATAGAGCAGAGTACTTTCTAAACGGAAAGAGGTTAGGACAGTGGCTGTCCGAAGAAACTTGGGGGTTCAGGTGTATAGATCCTTAAAATGCCATGAACAAGTGCAGGAAATAATCCAAAGGTTAATCGAATTTTAGCTTATATAATTATATAATTATAATAATCACTTATTGTCACAAGTAGGCTTCAATTAAGTTACCGTTAAAAGCCCCTAGTCACCACATTCCGGTGCCTGTTCGGGGGGGCTGGTACGGGAATCCTTTATATCTAAAGGATTGGAGTATAAAGACACAGAAGATATGCTGCAGCTGTACAAAACCCTGGTTAGACCCACTTAGAATACTGTGAGCAGTTCTGGGCACCAAACTCCTAGTGGTCAGTCGGCGAATTACAACACAACCATAATATCACTACATCCCCTTTCCTATGAATGAATAAATTAATACGTTATCATCAGTATACTTACATGTGATATCATTAGACTGTGAGTCTAACAGCATTAATTTGTTCTTTAAAATTTTTTTAACTGGTTTAACAAATATATATATACACACACACACAAGAACAACAAGCATAGTATGTATAAATAGTCTAAATCTACAAATTGAGTTGATCAGGTTTTTGTCTGACTCTGGTTGATCTTCTCAAAGCTTGACTTTGGGATCCAAGCCTCTACAAGCATCACCATTTTTTTGTTTCACACATACCATGGACTCTTCTGTAAACGTCATCTAAACACATAGCGTTCATAAATTTCACTCTTTCTGGGGGTGCAATGTGCATCAAGCCTTCAAATTACTTTGTTAAAATTTTTACTGTCTTCATCGTTTGCAAATTTACATGTATTAAACACAGCAATTGCTTCGGGCCCTGCTGTTATTTGGAACATCCCCACCTGATGCAAATCTGACTGATCTCCTAAATTTGCTGCAGTAAGAAAACAAATTAAATTGTTGTTTAAACACACACCAGTTGCTGTCCACATTACCATGGAATCTGAGACTCATTGGTGGCTTCAACAACTCCATGTTGTTAATTCTGGCAGTCTGCAAAATCTTCAAATCTCTGTCGACTGTGTGGCAGGCTGATAGTTTTTTCTCAGTGTTTAATACCATCCAAGCCTGATACCATGTAATGTTCTTGTCGGATGGCCTGCTTAATATTACAAGAACACTTGCAGCTAAAGCCATAAAGGATTTATTAACATTAACTGGAGGTCAAATATATACAATACAACAGATGAATAACAGTATGAATATGCACAGGCAATCTCTCTCCCAGCTTCCTAGTCAGCCTGAGGTCACCTGACTCTAACATTCACTTATATACCAATGACTCCTAGTGGTCAGTCGGTGAATTACAACACAACCATGATATCACAACCATAGCCCTTTTCCTGTTTAAATGTTGTTTCTCTGTTCCTCTCCTTTTAACTGAGCTGGGTCCTGTTCCTGACTCTGTCCCTGTTCCCTCTCTGCAATTCTTCTTTTCTGAGCTCTCCCTACCCGCACTCCTATTGAGACCTCTCCCTCTCCTCTTCCCCTTTGGGCACTCTCCCTATCCCCTGCCTAGAACATTTTGCAGCAATGGCGCCACTCCTGGTCACCTGATCTGGTTTTTGCACTGTTTTTCTTCTCTGCACCAATGCGTCGGGCCCGTCCTGGCCTCAAAGAACTTACACTGCAGAAATGCACATGTGCAGCCCCTCTGCGCATGTGTGGAAAATCCAAGGTTTGTCGATTGTTGAAATTTCCAACCTCTATTCCCAATGTTAAGGTAAGTTTGATTTTCATAACAACGTATTGATTCCTCTTTATCTCCCCTACAGCTGCTGATGACTTAATTTCTGCTATGTTCCCTCTCCAAACCTCTTTAGCTCCGTCCTTTGATATAAATGAAAAATGAAAATTGCTTATTGTCACGAGTAGGCTTCAATGAAGTTACTGTGAAACGCCCCTAGTCGCCACATTCCGGCTCCTGTCCGGGGAGGTTGGTACGGGATACTTTATAAACGTATCTTTATGTCCGAATGTATCCTTCAATGTATGCCAATTTTTCTTTGATTATACTCCTGTGAACCTCCATGAGAACATTTACAGTGTTAAACGTGCTGAGTGGGATTCTCCGTCAGCCGGCGGCGATATCTGGAAAGATGATTTGGCGAAGAATCGGTTTTGATGCCAAAATCGTGGCGGGCCCTGGGTTCACGCCAAATCACAATTCTCCGTCGCCTCAAAATCAGCGTCAATGTGTTCCACTCCGCACGTACAGTAAACGCATATCATTAGCGGGCCTGGCCCGATATTCTCCAGGGCTTCCGTGATACTCTGCCTGCACTGGGAGAAATTCCGATGGCGAGATTCACTTGTGCTTTTAAGAAATGGGAAACAGGTGCCATGGCTGATGAGGGGGAGAGAGGAGGTAGGACACAGAGAGGTGTAACCGTGGGCGCCGGTCCTGATACTAGCTGGGCAGGGGCCTGCCAGGCCAGGGGGTATGGGGTGCAGGCCATGTGGCCAGGATGAATCCCCATTGGGGCAGAGACGGTGCCTAGGCATGGACTGCCATTGCTGTGGCCTGCAAGGCAGCCATCATGCTGCTCATCCCACTGATCACTCACCTTGGCCCCTGGTTCTGCAGAGTGTCACTGGCCGTATGGGTACCGCTGCCACACCACTCCGGCACTGTAGTGCCCACCCTGCACCTCAACCTCAGTCATGCAAACACAACCCGCCAGCGGGGCAACACGCAGCCCACCCAAGGGAAACTCCCACCATAGCCCCTACAAAGGGGCACGGACAGAGGCCGTAGAGCGTAACACTGGCAAGGGTAGTGCCAGCTAATGGTACCTCTCGCAGCAGGGGTGAGCACCAACGGGGCCAGGGATGCTGCAGGGATGGGGAGGGGGAACAGGTGGGGCAGGGTCTGCCAACAGGGGCCACCATGTAGCCCGGTGGTCCTGGTTGGGCAGAGGGGTATGCACTATTCTAACATATCAACCTTTCACCCCCTGCAGACAATGGATATTGGAATACAACCGGCAATGGTGGTCTTCCTCCTAGTTGCCACAACCCTGGGGAATCACTGCTGCTGTACGAGCGGGAGCTGCTCGAGGAGGAGGAAGCTGTGGAGCCTGCCCCAGAGGAACAGGAGGCAGCAGTCCAGGATGCAGAGCCGGCCACCCAACAAGCCGAGGAGGAGGAGGTGCCAAGGAGATGCGACATGAGGCTTCGCATGCACCAGTAGTGCCTGTCATTCGAGGACATGACGGACCGGTCAAAGACTCCAGCTGAGCAGGGGGACAGTGGGATATCTGCCAGGTCATGGTGCATCTGGCACTCACTCCTGTTAGCCATCAAGGCGATGGTCGCCCTGAGCCTTTACGCCATGGGGTCTTTCCAGGCTTTGAGTGGGGACCTGTCCAGAATCTCACAGAGCTCGGTGCACAGGTCCATCTGTGTCGTCACGGAGGCCCTGTCTGCCCAGTCAGCACAATACATCAATTTCAATGTGGACTGAGCCCACCAGGATGTCCAGACAGCGGATTCACTGCCATCGCCAAGATGTCCCAGGCCCAGGGGGTGATTGACGGGATGCTAGTCACCCTGTGGGCACCTGCATATGGCAGGCCGATCTTCACAAACCAAAAGGGATTCCACTCGATAAGCGTGCAGCTGGTGTGCGAGCATCAGCTACGCATCATGTACGTCTGCACCCGATAGCTGGGCAGTGTGCACAACGCCTTCATCCTGGCACACTGGACAGTTCTTGGCCTCATCGAGGTGCTCCCCCATCTATGGGGTTAGTGTCTGGGCGCTGGGCGACAGCGCTTATCCGCTGTAGTCAAGGCTGATGATGCCTATCTAGAGGCCACAGTCTGACGCCGAGACCCTCTAAAACAATGCCCATGCCGCGACCAGGAGCGTGAGCATGCGGTGCTTTGGCCTCCTTGAAGATGCGGTTCAGGTGCCTGGACCGCTCTGGAAGGACCCTCCAGTAGAGCACTGGGTTGATCTGTTAGGCAGGTTGGGTCAACGTGGACTGCACTTAATGCAGTGTAGCGAGAGACAGACCTCTAGCACTGGAGAAGATCCAACACGATTTTATTCAACGTATTAACTTATATACATGTTCAGCTGTGGGTTGACACTGTACTGAATTGACTGGAGACCTAGTACTAGCCTGACCAGACTTACTGACTACCATGGTGTTTGCACTGGCTAGCTCATGGACTCTGACTGTCTCAGTGGCTGGGTCCAGAGAGATTGGGAAACCTAGTGCCCTCTGGCATTATAGTGATAGTGCCCTGTCTGGTGATTGGCTGCTCTGTTCTGTGTGCTCACTGGTCATCCTGTGGGTCAATCACTGCCTGTCTGCACACCATTATATACATAGGTGTACATTATGACATGGGTGTGTTGCCCACATCGTGGTGACCTGCTGCATCTTCCACAACATCGTGCAATAGAGGGTTGACGTGTTGGAGGAGCAGGTTGACTGTCAGTCCTCGTCTGATGAGGACGGTATGGGGGAGGGAGAGGATGGGCGGGACATAGGGCCCGGACAGGCACAGGAGGCCGCACAACATATGCAGCAGGGCAGTCGCTCACGGGACGCTCCGATCGGCTCCAGGTTCCCCGACTTGGGGTGGGCAGAGGTGGGGGGAGGGGTGTACTGGCCGAGGGCATGGACACTGCCATGATACACACCTGCCACACTATGGGGTGGGACTCTGGGGTGGCAGAGGGAATGGCCCATGGGATGGAGGATGATGACAATCCGCTCTGCGATGAGCTCCGCTGCTCCGCATCGTTCAACAGTGGCTGCCTCCTATCCATGGTAGCACTTCTCACCATCCACCAGGGTGATCCCTGCATGCAAGCTGGCCATTCCATCACACAATCCCATCCAACTCCTTGGGTGGCGAAGGTGGGCATGGTGGGGGAGAGGAGGGGATGGGGCTCCGGAGCAGTGAGCATTGACTGAACTGCAGTTCCTGGGCCAAGGCCATCACCAACATCTGTCCATTCCACCCTCCCCCCTTGTGGCCCCTCTGTGGTCAGCTCAGACCAACCCACCCCTCACACCCTTCTGACAGAGCACCGAGGCAGGTTGTAACGTTGTGCACAGGTGTTTAATATGCCCTTACCCCTATTGCTAAACCAGGGGTGGGCAAACTTTTCCGTGCAAGGGCCACATTCAGAAATTCACAATTCACAAAGGGCCGCATAGTATATTAAGTAAAATAATTACTTCACCCGGTTATGATTCTGGGCGCCTCATATAGAACATAGAACAGTACAGCACAGAACAGGCCCTTCGGCCCTCGACGTTGTGTCGAGCAATGATCACCCTACTCAAGTCAACGTATCCACCCTATACCAGTACGTAACCCAACAGCCCCCCCCATTAACTTTAAAAAAAAATTTAAAAAAAAAAAAAATTAAAAAAAAAAAAAATTTTTTTTTTTAATGACTTGGTGGGCCGCAGAAATACCTTTGGCGGGCCGCATGCGGCCCGCGGGCCGTAGTTTGCCCACCCCTGTGCTAAACTGTGCCCTGCACCCATGCAAACTGAACTGGTGTCTACTTTTTGGCCTTAGAGGCCAGAACGCTACACCTAGGTGGATCAGCAGCTGGTGCATCAGAAGTGGAGGCGGCCTGCTGTGATTCCTGCCCTGTGACCTGGAATCCCTTTGGCAGCCGTCTTCTGGGTGACTGGGCCTGGAAAGGCCAAGCTGCTGCTCGGGTGTCCCAGGTGGCGTGGTCCGCCCTGTTATGCCCGCTGCCCATGTGATGCGCAAGGAATAGGGGGGGGAGGGGAGGGGGGGGGGAGTCTGTGGTGCTGCGGTATTCCGGCAGATCCCCTGCGGGAGTCACCGGGACGGGCCCCATCGCCTCCTCTTCTCTCGGGGTGCCTGGTGGCCCCCGGGCTACTCCATGGGAGATGGGTAGCAAACGGAGCTAATCCTTGAAGCTCGGCCCCCACCTGGCGCTTCCAGTCCTGGAGGCCCGGTGCTATCTCTATGAGTGTCTGCATGCTCACGGCCATAGAGCACAGGGAGTGGGCGATCTCCCTCTGGGACTGGGCCACCTCCTTCTGTGTCTGTGCCATCACCTTCTGTGTCTGTGCCACGTCGGCCAGCGCCTGGGCAATGCTGCTGATGTCCTGAGCCATGGTCCGCTGTGATTGGGCAGTCCCACAGTCCAAAGATGTGCAGGTTAGGTGGATTGGCCATGATAAATTGCCCTTAGTGACTAAAGTAGGTTAGGAGGGGTTATTGGGTTACGGGGATAGGGTGGAAGAGAGAGCTTAAGTGGGTTGGTGCAGACTCGATGGGTCGAATGGCCTCCTTCTGCACTGTATGTTCTATGGTCCTTGGACATGTTGATCTATAGCCAAAACCTTCGCCCCCCCCCCCCCCCCCCCCAACACCCAAGGCTTCAACCACGGTTGCCAGCTGTGTGGTGTTGGCTTTGGTGGCATGCATGGCCGGCACCATCTCCTGATCCAGCATCCAGTTAGACTCCTCCAACTGCATCTGCAGATGCTGGATGCTCGCCAACAACCCCTCATGTAGTCCCTGGCTCTGCAACTGCATCTCCACAATCGATGGGACCACCTGTTCCAGAAGCCAGAAAGCTATCTGGATGGAAGCTAATGCCTGGGGTCGGCCCGCCCTCCGACCATGCTCCCCCTCGGGAGTCTCTACCTCCACCTCCTGTACTGCATGTGTTTGGTACGTACCAGATAGTGTCCCAGGAGCTTCTTCACTAAAGTGCCCAACCGAGGTGAGTGTCTGGGATGGTGGAGGGTGTTTGAGACAGCTGTGACGGGAAGTCAGTGTCATCCCCGGACTCAAGCTCTGGGGTGTCCCGGGATGCGGGCCGATGGCATCCATCCGAGTCCGTCTCATCATCATCACTGCTCGGCATCTAGGAGCTGAGGCTGGCACCAGGGGTGGGGGAAACTAGAAGGACCCGCTCCATCACCAGCAAGCCTGCAAGACACAAGGCAAGACGCATTATTCAATCGGGGGATGGGGTATGGAGTGTGGGTGTGTGGGGGTGTGTTGGGGAGCGGGTTGTGTTGGGGGAAAGGGAGGGGGGTTTCAGGTTGGTGGTGGTGTGAGGGTGGTGTGGGTGGATGGGGGTAGGTGGGTGTGGGGGTCGATGTGGGGGGATAACACACGTGTCATGGGTAACCGCACCTAAGCGCGGTCACACTTCCTCGCCTGCTACCCACTCACCCTGGCCGCCTTGAGGAGGTTGTGCAGTTTTTTCCAGCACTGCTGACTGCCCCAGCTGGTGTTACCCATGGCGTTGATGACTTCTGCCCCCTGCACCCACGCTCGATGAACGGCGCCGACTGGCAACCTCCTTCCCTCCCCGGGGTACAGGGATGTACACATCCACGGCATCCGGCAGGGTCTTCAGTTCCACGTGGATGGTCCTCAGGGCTACACGCAATGCTACCATCTTATTGGCTGGGATGGCGTGTGTGGGGAGTGAAGTGTGTATATGCGGCTGCACCTTGTCAGCCTCCTGAGTGTCAATCCCAGACCTGGTGAATCTGAGACCTGGTGAATCTGACACCGTTTCTCATTGGAATCGATTGTGTTCCACGTGGCGCCGGTGCTAGTCCCTTAACAGTCAGTGAATCGGCCCTGGTGCGGCGCCAGTCTTTCTGTCACGAATCTCCATGAATCCTTCCCCGGCGTCAACGCGTCTCAGGAATGGAGAACCCGGCTGACTATTTAGATGTAAGGGGCTGGATTGTTGGGTGACAGGGGTCGATGTTGCGTCGGCAGCGCACTCACACCTGGGCATTTCCCGACGGCGTGGGGCTACCCACAATGGGAAACCCCATTGGCCGGCTGGAGGGACGGAGAATCCCACTGCTGGCGGGGGTGCTGGTACGGCGGGTCAGAGTATCCCGCCCAAGAATTTCCTAAATCTTTCTTCATTTTCTGCAGCACAGTGGTTAGCACAACTGCCTCACAGCACCAGGGACTCGGGTTCAATTCCAGCCTTGGGTGACTGCGAGTTTGCACGTTCTTCCCGTGCTTGCGTGGATTTCCTCTGGGTGCTCTGGTTTCCTCCCACAGTCCACAGATGTGCAGGTTGAGTGGATTGGCCATGCTAAATTGCCCTTAGTGTCCAAAGATGTGCAGATTGAGTGGATTGGCCATGCTAAATTGCCCTTAGTGTCCAAAGATGTGCAGGTTGAGTGGATTGGCCATGCTAAATTGCCCTTAGTGTCCAGAGATGTGCAGGTTGAGTGGATTGGCCATGCTAAATTGCCCTTAGTGTCCAGAGATGTGCAGGTTGAATGGATTGGCCATGCTAAATTGCCCTTAGTGTCCAAAGATGTGCAGGTTGAGTGGATTGGCCATGCTATATTGCCCTTAGTGTCCAAAGATGTGCAGGTTGAGTGGATTGGCCATGCTAAATTGCCCTTAGTGTCCAAAGATGTGCAGGTTGAGTGGATTGGCCATGCTAAATTGCCCTTAGTGTCCAAAGATGTGCAGGTTGAGTGGATTGGCCATGCTAAATTGCCTATCAGTCTTCAAAGTGCTCAACCTTTCCTCCTTCATCTCAGGAATCAACCGTCTCCAAACAGCCACCAATACAAGTCACTAAACTGTACACCGTACTAGAAAGCAATCTCCTGTAATCATTTTCAAACTTCCCCATTTTTATCCTCCATCCCCTTTGCATTGAAGGCCAACTTTCCGTTTGCTTTCCGAATTACTCGCTGTATCTATCGGCCAGCGTTTTGTGATTCATGTACAAGAAACTGAGATTCCTCAGTACAGCAGCATCCCCTAGTGGCTTGGCTGACAACTGTACTTCGAAGTGCAAAAATACAAACTAAATTCAATCCTTGGTTGGTTCTGTTAGAGTATGACCAATGACTAGGAGCACTACAATTGGCTTGAGTATCCTTGGGTTAGGTAGGGAAATGAGAGAAGGGGCGGGATTCTCTGGCACCAAAATCATGTTTGACGATCAGCCGATCCGCATGCAGGGTGATTTTTGGCGGGGGCTGAAGACACTGGCGGGTGAGATTTGGGGGTTGCGAGCCTGGCCAAAGGGAGTTACTATTTGGCAGGCCAGGTCCGTCCATGACGCGACCACTGCAGGCCGCCGGCGTGTACGGCCACGGACCCGGCAGTTCTCCAGCCTTTTCCATAGCTAGAGCCGTGGGCTCTACGATGCGTGCCTGCTAGCCCCCCACCAGACAGACGGAAGATCGGTGGACGTTTTGTGCCGTTTTTTCCGGTTGAGGTACTCCGCCGTTACCATGCCAACGTCAGCACTTAGTCTCAGAATCAGAGAATCCGACCCAAGATTTTCACTAATTCCTGTTAGAAGTGTGTCTGTGACGATGTTGAGTGAGATAATTGTCTGTACAGTAGTATAGAATCATAGAATCCCTACAGTGCAGAAGGAAGCCATTCGGCCCATCAGGTCTGCACTGACCCTCTGAAAGAACATCCTACCTAGGCCGTCGTCCTATGCCCATAACCCCAACTAACATTTAGAGACTAAGGGGCAATTTAGCATGGCCAATCCACCTAACCTGCACATCTTTGGACTGTGGGAAGAAACTGGAGAACCTGGAGGAAAACCACGTAGACACAGGGAGAACGTGCAGACTCCACACAGACAGTGACCCGAGCCATTGAACCCGGGTCCCTGCAGCTGTAAGGCAGCAATGCTAACCATTGTGCCACCGTGCCACCCATAGTACTTCTCCACGTTGAAGAGGGTAATTTGGGCGTCTGTAGATATCACACTGCAACCAGTTTAAAAACTCTAGGTCCATTATTTACTGGAGAAGTTAAAATCTTCAGTTCTGACTTTGGCAACCGCAAGCACACAATCTGTCAGTGGGGGTGCCATCTTGCAGGCTAGTGTTAAAACCTAAGGTCTATATAATAATGTGGGACAGTTACCATTTGCTCTAGCGTCAGGGTGTCTGCGATAATAGCAGGGAGGACAGTGATTGATAGCTACACCCCAGATATCGGACCACCGATATCGCAAGACAACAATTGTGCCTTTGTTCTGATTGGATATTTTAATTAAACATGCAGATCTCTGATGGGATTGGTTAATTATTCTGATATACTATGCGTGATGTAACCTTAATTGATAGCCATGATTGGACATAGATAACTAGCAACAAATGATTGATATATGCTAATTTCTTGTAATCGAAACTCAAAGTATAACTGTCTGTACTACCCTTGAATTTGGGTTCTCTGCCATCCTAATTTGGAACGCCAATAGCCCCTGCTATAGCTTGTAATAAAGGACTAGTTTTTTAATTCCAAGAGTTTTTGTCTAGTTTCTCGTGAGTGACACCATAATTTAATAGCTGTGCTTTTTTCCACAACAATGGTGAAATAGTTGCCAACATGTGCTGTTAAAGAATAGCGACATGGCTATGGTACTGGAAAACAGCTGGCTCCAAAACCTAGGACTTGACTCCTCACTCTGCATCTGGATCCTCGACTTTCTGACCCACAGACCACAGTCAGTAAGAATAAACAACAACATCTCCTCCACAATTGTCCTCAATGCTGGGGCCCCGCAAGGCTGCATACTTAGGCCCCTACTATACTCCCTGTACACACACGACTGCGTGGAAACATTTGGTTCCAACTCCATCTACAGGTTTGCTGACGATATGACCATAGTGGGCCGGATCTCGAATAACGACGAGTCAGAATACAGGAGGGAGACAGAGAACCTAGTGGAGAGGTGCAACAACAACAATCTATCCCTCAATGCCAGCAAAACTAAAGAGCTGGTCATTGACTTCAGGAAGTAAAGTACTGTAAACACCCCTGTCAGCATCAACAGGGCCGAGGTGGAGATGGTTAGCAGTTTCAAATTCCTAGGGGTGCACATCACCAAAAATCTGTCCTGGTCCACTCATGTCGACGCTACCACCAAGCAAGCACAACAGCGCCTATACTTCCTCAGGAAACTAAGGAAATTCAGCATGTCCACATTAACCCTTACCAACTTTTACAGATGCACTATAGAAAGCATCCTATCGGGCTGCATCACAGCCTGGTATGGCAACTGCTCGGCCCAGGACCGCAAGGAACTTCAGAGAGTCGTGAATACCGCCCAGTCCATCACACGAACCTGCCTCCCATCCATTGACTCCATCTACACCTCCTGCTGCCTGGGGAAAGCGGGCAGCATAATCAAAGATCCCTCCCACCCGGCTTACTCACTCTTCTAACTTCTTCCATCGGGCAGGAGATACAAAAGTCTGAGAACACGCACGAACAGACACAAAAACTGCTTCTTCCCCACTGTTACCAGAGTTCTAAATGACCTCATTAACACTACACCCCTGTATGCTTCACCTATTGCCGGTGTTATCTAGTTACATTGTGTACCTTCTGCTGCCCTATTATGTATTTTCTTTTATTTCCTTTTCTTTTCATGTGCTTAATGATCTGTTGAGCTGCTCGCAGAAAATACTTTTCACTGTACCTCGGTACACGTGACAATAGACAAAATCCAATCCAGATTGGGCTCATCAAATCTGCACTGACAAAACTAAACTAAATCTACAGTGTGGGGAGGTCATGGTGTAGTGGTATTGTCATTAGACTAGTAATCCAGAGGTCCAGGGTAATGCTGGTGCGAATTTGAGGTTATTGCAGATGGAGGCCCCTGTCGACAACTCACCCAGTTCGAAATGGCACCTAAACTGGTTCCACATCCTTAGGGTGGCTACGACCACTCTGCTCCTGGAGTGTGTGTGTGGGGTGGCCGGGAGTGGCATGGTGGCCAGCACTCAGAGAGAGGTCCTCGTGCAGAAGGCCTCCTCCATTCGGTACCCAATCTGCCTCCGGTTCCCTTAGCCACCCCCTCACCCTGTCCGCCATGGCCGCCCGATGGTGGAGGAGAAGATTTGGTAGAACCAGGCCTCCCACATTGTGAAATAGATTTCTATCCTCTAGGCACTCTTCGCCCCAGCCAAAGGCCACGATTAATTTGTCAACCTTGGTGAAGATGGATTTGGGGATAAAGACCAGGAGTGATCTAAATACAAAGAGAAACCTCGGCAGAAAATTCATTTTGATCGCCTGTACCCTTCAGCTAGCGAAAGAGCGAGTGAGTCCCATCTTTGCAGATCCCTCTTCACCTTCCCCACCAGGCTGGAGGGGTTCCATATTTGGAACCTTGTACTGGTGTGGGCCCCTTGGATCCCCTGAACTTGCTTTGGGTCACTTTAAACGGCAGTTCTTCCAGCTTCACTCCTCCGTCTCGAGGCTTTACAGGGATGATTTCACTCTTTCCCAGGTTGAGTTTGTAACCTGATCTGAGGGATGTAGGCAGCGGCTCAATTGCTAGTACGACAGGATCGGGTTAGTGGGGACCCCTGTCTCATGGGGCAGCATGGTAGCATGGTGGATAGCACAATCGCTTCACAGCTCCAGGGTCCCAGGTTCGATTCCGGCTTGGGTCATTGTCTGTGCGGAGTCTGCACATCCTCCCCGTGTGTGCGTGGGTTTCTTCCGGGTGCTCCGGTTTCCTCCCACAGTCCAAAGATGTGCGGGTTAGGTGGATTGGCCATGATAAATTGCCCTTAGTGTCCAAAATTGCTCTTAGTGTTGGGTGGGGTTACTGGGTTATGGGGATAGGGTGGAGGTGTTAACCTTGGGTAGGGTGCTCTTTCCAGGAGCTGGTGCAGACTTGATGGGCCGAATGGCCTCCTTCTGCACTGTAAATTCTATGTAATTCCCCAGTACAGCTGAAAGTATTCAGAGCTGGTGGAGTTCATCCGCATGCTCGCCGTAGGAGCGGTGTATAGGAGCTTCACCCACGTGGTGAACCGCGCTGCTGAAAATTATTTGTAAAAGTCTGCTGGGAACCCATCCGGTCCCGGTGCTATCCCAGGTTACTGAGTTGGATGATCAGCAATGATGATAATGAATGGTGGAGCAGACTCGAAGGGCTGAATGACCACCTCCTGCTCCTATTTTCTATGTTTCTATGGTTCTATTTGGAGTGAGTAAGAGCTGCTTTTCATTTTTCTGGAGGAAGGTTGCTTGAACATGGGAGAGGAGTTGAGATGCCTCTTGTAGTTATGCCGTGGCTATCCAAGGGAGGATCTTGGTTGACTGTGTTGGGGACGGGGATGAGGATGTTATTGGTTGATCTAAGGAGGGTCATATATGACAGAGGGAGGGAGCTGGGTGACAGAGGGAAGGTCAAGCCTGAATGAGGACAGCACAGGTTTGATTGAGGGGTGGTCAAGGGCATAAGAGGGCAAGTCAAGGATGACTGAGAGAGAGTCGAAGGTCACCGAAGGCAGATCAAGGGTGATGGAGGGAGGGTCGAAGATGATGGAGGGCAGGTCGAGGGTGTGGATGACAAGTCGAGGGTGACGTGCAGAAGGTTGAGGGTGACTGAAAATATTCAGGTGGCTCTGAGCAATATTCGCCGGTCATGTATCACTCATGGTCACGGCCTGCTCCACTTACAACTTTACAAAATCTGGTGCTCCAGAGAGGGGAGGTCCTGGCAACAGAGATGCAATGAAGTTAGCCACATATTCTGACAAGGAGACTGAGGGTGAGTTTGATGACAAAGGGGCTGGTCGGTGCACAGGAAGTTTTGAATGCCAGAGAGAAGTGCACATGTCTTCTCATGCAAGCATTTAATAAGCAATGTGTAATTTGCTCAAAGTGAACCTCTTTGCCGTCCTTACCTCTTCTTGGTATCTCCCATAGATCAATATCAGGGATGTCTGTGCATGTGCCAATGGGGGTGAAGGAGCAAATGAGGCCATTCAGAGGGACCACCATGAACACAAACTCCCTTTAAAGTTATCACTCAATCAAAATCCAAACCAGGACAACACACATCTCATACACAAAATGAATCCAGAGCAGCAAAAACACACAATAAACATTTAATACATAATACAATAAAAATATTAGCCAAAAAAGCACAATTACCTTTGTGGACCCATATGTGACCAAAGTGTTTTCTGACATGGTGCCCTCCCCTGACCACCAGCTGTGCTGGAGACAGGCTTTTGCCTCTTTACCTTTAATGAATTTGGCAGCTGTTCTCTGATTTCCTGAGCCTATGAAGGCCCTGAGTGGCGGGAATTCCATGCCAAGCCTCTCATCTGCCGCTGTGACATTCTGAATTGGTGTCAATGGTAAATGGGTGGAGGGGAGGTTTTCCCCATCGTGCCTTCCCTGAGCAATGCCCCTCAATGACATTTGATTTCCTGAGAGGAATCTGGGCCTAGATGCGACTCCGGGGCCTTGACCCCATCCTTCCCTGGCTCTGGGCACCAAAGCTCAGAGACAAAGCGATGGAGTGCAGGCCAGAATGTATCCCCAGCATCCTATCAGTGAGCTGCTGGGTTTGGCTCTCCATGACAGTCGCTGGCCTCCCAATGGAGTAAATGCTGCGTTCAGAGGGTAATCACAGTGCTCATGGTCTGGATAGACTCCTCCGCTCCCAGAAGGATATAAAACAATAAAATGGGGAAATAGAAATACTGATCTGAACTGTTTTTTGTTTCAGGGGTCTGTGTCAGTGTGTGAAACCTCTCCAGAATATCTGCCACATTTCCACATGCCTCATGCTAAAGAGACGGACCACTCCAGAGGTTCATCAACCCGGGACCCAGCATCTACTTCATCTCCAACACTCCTCTGGGTGCTGGAGGCCTGCTCCATCTCAGTCTCTTACAACCGGTTGGGCGACTGTGGTGTACTCACAACAGTGTGCGGATTCCTTGCAAACAAATTGCACAAATCCACTGAGGTGCGTGAATCTGTGCTGGTGCTAGATGTGGAGGAAGGATGTGACAGTGCGCATACCTCTCCTCTGCAGAGGTTAACATTGGACTGGTGGACAAAACAAACACAGATTATGAAAGGTATCATTATCATTTGAGGTGATGTCAGAGGTACACACTTCCTCCGTAAACACACGCATTCTCATCATTGGAAAATGGTAACCGGAGTTTAAACATCAGCCTCTCCAAGATTGAAACAGGCATTTCTCCCTCTTCAAGCCACCCAAGTCACATACAGTAATGCTTCCTCCCTGCTCCCTCCACTAGTTGACATCCACCCTCAATCAGCACAATCTTTATAGGAGAGAGTCATATACCCTTGGAATCTCATCACTCCTGGGCCGTCCTCCAACCTCTCCACGATCAATGGTCCTACACAGAGATGGATTTACAATGAAACATGCTGGGCACGATTCTCCGAAATGGAGACTGAGTGCCGACGCCGGAGTGAAACCCAGAGTGTTTCACTCCGGCTCGGAGGCCGCTCCTCACCCCCTATTCTCCCCCCCCTCCCCCCCCCCCCCCCTCGGGGGGGCTAGGAGCGGTGTTGCGAGAAACTCGGCCGCCGGGCCTTGACGCTTGCGTCGAAGTGGCGTGCCGAGAATGACGCGACCGGCGGCGCCTAAGTGACGTCAGCCGCGCATGTGCAGGTTGGCCGGCTCCAACCCGTGCATGTGCGGTTGCCGTCTTCCCCTCCGCTGCCCCGCAAGACGTGGCGGCTTTATCTTGCGGGGCGGCGGAGGGGAAAGAGTGCATCTCTTAGAGACGCCGGCCCGAAGATCGGTGGGCATCGATCGCGGGCCAGTCCCCTCACGAGCACGCCTGTGGTCCTCGATCCTCTCTCCGCCCCCCACAGGCCCCACACTTACCTGTCGCGCGCTGTTCACGCCGGCAGTGACCAGATGTGGTTGCCGCCGGCGTGAACCCGTCGGGGTTGTCAGGCCGCTCGGATCATCCGGGCCGGAGAATCGCCGGTCGCCAGAAAAACGGCGAGCGGCGATTCTCCGAGCGGCGTATCGCAAAATTCGACACGCCATTTTGGGGGGGGGGGTGGGAGAATCGCGGGGGTGCCAGGGAGGTGTGGCCTGATTCGCCTGGCCCTCCCGCAATTCTCCCACCCGGCGTGGGAAGTGGAGAATCGCGCCCACTGTGCCTCGGTCAATGTGGGGAGGGGGGTGGGGGGCTCGCCAGTGCACTGGGCACCCAATCAGAGTCTGATTACTCTGCATTTGAAACTATCAACAGACAATGCAGAGCAAGAGCACTCTATAATTGGTGAGTCAGAAAGAGCGGGAAAACACTAGTTCAAACTATATGAATGGTTAACTCGAGGCTCATGCGCGTTAATAGGTTTGCGATTCGTCCAATGGCAGGCCAATAACAGCAAGGCACAAGTTGCCAAAATCAAGCCTTAGCCATGGGAGACAATGAGTGAGGCAGGAGGCTGCCCTGAAGATCCCAGGCGAGTGAGGTGAAGAGTGAGATTGAGAGATTGAGAGAATGGGAGAGTGTGAGGGGTAGGGAAGACTGTGAAGGGATGGGGGTGGGGGGGGAGGTGTGTGAGGGGGTGGGCGGAGGAGAGTGTGTGAGGGGGTTAGCCAGGGTTGCAGACATGCGGGGGGGGGGGGGGGGGGGGGGGGGGGGAGTGTGAGAGCTGGGTTGTATTTTGGAGGGAGGGAGAGTTAATGATTGGGTTGGGGGTCCACGGGAGGAGAGTTTGTGAGATGGGATTGAGAGGAGTGTGAGGTGAGAGTGGGGCCGGATGAACTGTATAAATCCGCCTCTGGTCTTGCACGATTGATGCCTGGGTGGTTGCATTCCCATCGGATGCCCGTTAATTGACCGAGGCACACTTTTTTCACTGTGAAGAAATGGCAAGGACATTGTTGGTGAACCACGCACTCCATTATCCCACCAAAAACATTAAATCCAGCCCATTTCTATTGTAGGCCTGCAACTAATTCAGACAGCTTTCCTGCAGAGCATCCATTCAGTTCTATAGCTTCTACCGCCTAGAATGGTGAGGGGGTTTAGGAACCAGCACCACAGTATGCAGAGTCCCCTCAAAGCCATAAGGACTTGCACCAGATCCAGAGTCCAGTAAGAGACCATGAGACCTGAGTGTCCTCGTACACCGGTCACTGAAGGCAAGCATGCAGGTGCAGCAGATGGTAAAGAACGCAAATGGTATGTTGGCCTTCATTACGACATGATTTGAGTACAGGAGCACGGGGGGGGCGGGATTCTCCCCTCCCCGGCGGGGCGGGGGTCCCGGCGCCGAGGAGTGGCGTGAACCACTCCGGCGTCAGGCTGACCCAAAAGTGCAGAATCCTCCGCACCTTCAGGTGCTAGGCCCGCCTCAGAGTGGTTTGCGCACCGCCGGCCGGGGTGGAAGGGGCTTGGCGACACGCCAACCGGCGCCGAATGACCTCCACTGGCCGGCACAAGTTGGTGCATGCGCGGGAGCACCAGCGTGTTCTGGCGTCACCCCCGCACATGCGCAGAAGGCTTTGTTTCCGCACCGGCAATGGCGGACTGCTACAGCCGCCAGTGCAGAACAATAGAGCGCCCCCACGGCACAGGCCTGCCCGTGGATCGGTGGGCCCCAATCGCGGGCCAGGCCACCGTGGGGGCACCTCCCGGGGCCAGATCCCCCCGCACCCCCCCAAGAACCCCGGAGGCCGCCCGCGCCGCCAGGTCCCGCCGGTAAGGACCTATTCCAATTTACGCCGGCGGGACTCGCAAAAAAACGGGCGGGACTTCGGCCCATCGCGGGTCGGAGAATTCGGGCAGCCCCAGGGCCCATTGAGTCGTGACAGTCCCTGCCATTCTTCGAGGCGGACAGCGTGATTCACGCCGGGCCGATTTTTGGGGGGTGGGGGAATTTGGCGACAATAATAAAGATTATTATTATTATTATTAGGCCAGTATGACCCACACTTTGCAGGGTCCTTGTCCTTCTTCATCAGATGAGAAATAGAAGCCTGCAAAAGTGTAATGGGCAAAGACCCCCGGGACAAGGAATCATTAAACATGTCCACCAACAATGGGATAAACAAAAATGAGGAACGGGGTGAGAATGTGATGGTGCAGCATCGAATTGACCATCCTCCTGATATGAAAAATGAAGTCAATTGTAAACTATCTGGATGAATAACAGCAGTGAGCAGAGCCAGACAGAGAAATCCTGGGCCCTGCTGCTTCTGTTTCAGCTCCCATCCCACCCCCAGCTGATTAACCCCCTCCTTCAATCATGCGGGATATCTTTACCCTTTCCAGATTCACCAATCAATTCACCAAACAATCACAGAAAGCTACGAGTAAAATGATAACACCCATTGTTTGTGTCTGGTTACAAATATCATCTGAGAGTTATGCAGCATTGGTCATTAATGTTAAAAGCTACAATGATATAATGCCGTGTTAGTTTGTGTGTACCCTATAGGTGATTCCACTGTGGATATTAAACAAACCAGGAAGTAAAAATTTTATTTTAACAGTATCATACAGTATTATTATTATTATCTTGAAAGGAGCACTGAAATTAAAATTGCTTATTGTCACAAGTAGGCTTCAAAATGAAGTTACTGTGAAAAGCCCCTAGTCGCCACATTCCGGCACCTGGTATGGGAATTGAACCATGCTGCTGGCCTGCCTTGGTCTGCTTTCAAAGCCAGCAATTTAGCCCTGTGCTAACAATAACACTGATTTTAGTGGCTGCCTCAATCTTCATTTCCAAGTTCTGCACATTGCACCATATGGGAAAAGCTAATTTGAGGAAAGATTCAATAAGCTACACAAGATCTTTTCCATTCTGTAGAAGTGGAAGTTTTTCTCTTGTCTCGCATGATATTATTCAATATAATCAATTAATACAAGGATGTAATTGGATTCTATTTTATCAGCAACCTCACAGGGTAGAAAGATCAAAAGACTCCTGAGCATCAAAGTGGAATGATATGTGACACAACTTTTAAGAAGCCAGAGCACAAAGATTGAATGGTTCACAATGTATGTATGTTTATTTTATTAGCAAGTGTGAAGACTGCTGCTTCTCATTATGATTCATTTTTAATATCCTACTATGCAACACAACTTTATCATGATATTTCAATACCTCAGAAAACGCATAAAAGCACCAACATTGAATGGGAGACTAGGTCAGTGGACGAAAGAACAAGATTGAAGTCAATGAAAAAGGCTCTTGAGAATCCTGTGCAGTGTAAAACAGGTTACTGATTTACTATGAGGGAGGCACGGTAGCACAGTAGTTAGCACTGCTGCCTCAAAGCTCCAGGGACCAAGGTTCAATTCCAGCCTCGAGTTACTGCCTGTGTGGAGTTTGCACATTCTCCCCGTGTCTGCGTGGGTTTTCTCTGGGTGCTCCGGTTTCCTCCCACAATCCAAAGATGTGCCAGTTAGGTGTATTGGCCATGCCAAATTGTCCCTTAGTGTTCAAAGATGTCCAGGTTAGGTGGGGTTATAAGGATAGGGCAGGGATTGGGCCTAGGGAGTAGGGTGCTTTATGAGGATGATCAGTGAAGACTCGATGGGCTGAAACGCCTCCTTCTGCACTGTAGGGATTCTATGATTGCCCACTCCTAGCCTGCTCCCAGTAAACCTTTATGAGCAACAATGTAAACTGAATTCCTGCCATGATTCTACCCTCTGTTAGCAAGGTAGTTCTGGATGGCAAAGACCATCTAACTCAGCTTGTTGCATCCATCCAGAATGTCTCACATATTGGGAGCAGGTGTAAGACATTCAGCCCCTCGAGCCTGCTTTGCCATTAACTTTGCTGCATTATACCAAGGACTAGTACAAATCAAAGATACTTAACTGACTGTAAAGCGATTTGGGACATCATGAAAGGTGCTGTACGAATGTAGGATCTGTGTATCTTTCATTACATCTGCATACAGTAGGCAAAGTGATTGTAGTAATAGTGAAATTGGAGACCCCATTGCTGATTCTCTAAGCATAATTAATCACAGAGCAATCAACTGATGTTGTGAAAGTGACTACAAAGAAATCACTACATTTACAAAACAATTCAACTCCAAAGCTAATACAACCTTACCAATCTGACTTTCTGGCACCAACTCACAATATACCATAAATAGCACCTTCCCCTTTTAGGCTAATAACACCATCTCCAAGATTTGTCAATCAGAACAATCAATGAACCAGCAGCTCAGGTAAAATGTGCATTGAATTATTGATCTGAATTTTCAGAGAAGGATAATATATGGCACAAAAACTCAGTATAACCTTGACTCAAGAACTAGAATGCTTCCCTTTCCCACAGAAGCTGTCATACAAATTGTGTTTTACACTATGAATTTACAGCCTATCTGGGGTGAACCGAGGATGATGTAGAGATTTGTGAAACTTTTCTTTAAGCAATCGGTTAGTGACAAAGACTTTGTAAGAGTAACAAAATGAGGGGTGACAGCGAATCAACACTCTGTTTTGCATCAACCCTTGCTTCCAGTTTCTTACACTTATTCTGATGCGACCAGGGCCGAGGAGAGAAATTATGGGCCCTAGTGCTTCTCCCATTTCCAGGCCCCTCATCTCTACTCTTCAAACTCTCTTTAACACTCCCCTCACATCCTTCAGGCCCTCAAAATTGGGAACCATCATCACAATGAGGTCGAATTGTTTCAAATACCGTTAGAAAACCTTCTTGGCTTTTGTACTTTATGCATCTATTTATAAAGCCCATTGATTTCAGTATGGTACAATTTACAGCCACAGCTTTACCAGACAATTACACAACTTGGTCATTCATATTATGCAATCAGCTCCACTTCTTTGAACCTGGCGCTATGTAATAGGCAGACAGCAATACCCAAAAGACTTGAACCACAAAAGCACCACAAACAACAGTCACATGTACATGCAATTGGCGCATGAGTTCTGGTTTCACTTCCAGGTCATTAATCAGGAAAAGCAAGAGTCCCAACATTGACCCCTGGGGAACTCCACTACGTATCATCCTCCAGTCTGAAAAACATCCATTAACTTCTGCTCAGTTTCCTGTATCTCGGCCAATATTATCTCCATGTTTGCTAATAGCCCCTTAATTCAATGAGTTATAACTTTATTCATAATCTGTTGTGCGGCATTGTAGCAAGTGCCTTTTGTAAATCCATGTACACCACACAGGCAGCTTTGCCCTCATCAACCCTCTCTGTTAGCTCACCAAAAATCTCCAGTTAAATACAGTTCTGCTTCTGCCTTAATTGAGCTAGCATCACAGACTAGTATCTATATTCCACCAACATTTTTATGGGTAGTGGTAGCTAATCCAGGCATGACCTATTGAGATGGTAGTCCTGTAAATGGAAAGTTTTAAATGGAAATAATCTAAAAATGGCTCTTGAAAATTTCAAGTGATGGGACTGTGACTATTATTTTGACAACTTGTTCCATTGTGTGATTGCTCTTAACAAATCCATTCTTGCTTTCCTTAATTAACCCTGTTTTGCCCAAGTGACTATTAACTTTGTCATAAATTATTGTCTCTATTTCTTCTATATATACGCAGTATAAATATACAGAAATACATCCCTCCAACAGTATTAACTTTTTCTGTTCCACTTATTACCATATGAACTTTTAAAAGTTACCCTTTTCATCAGCTGCTTTCAAAGTTGAAGAGTAAGTTTTTCTTAATGGGACTGTCAATGAATCAATTAAAAATAAATTGTGATTAATCTTGTTATTAAATATACTTGCCTCAGTTAATCATGCTTTAAATTGCATGTTTAATCGATACTGTTACTGCAGTCATCTCTTTCAAATTTTCTTAATGTACGTTTTTTAAGTGAGAACAAAAACCTTTTAAATTAATGCAAAATTATAACAAATTGCTCATAAATAAAGAAATTATGGGGAAAAAGATCAGATTATAATAATGAAAACTAAGCCACTAAGTTATGGCATTGCTTTGAGCTGGTACACTGAAAGAAGCAATTGTGTGAAAACGGATTGGAGTTATATCACAGATTCGCAATTTTTAAAAACATTGTTGGCCCAGAATCTCCATTCTTTGATGGTAATACCCAGGAGGTACCACACAAGATACGCTGAGGAACCCTTCAGATGTCTGATACACTGACTATGCAGGGCTTCCAATCGGCATTTCCCCTGCATTCAGAACTCTCAAAAAGTCACAAACTCTGAGTTAGAGTCTAGGACTTTGGATGGTTTCAGCATACTTACATGAATAGTTACCCAGGAAAAATGAGAAGGATTAAAACCACCTCTAACTTCTGGATAATCTTGTACACCTCTATCAAATCTCCCCTCAATTTCCTTTGCAACCAAGGAGACCAACCCCAGCCTAACCTTGTATCTAAATCCCTTCTTTCTATGTTCCATTGCAGAAACTCAGCGAGCCTTCTTCCGCAGTACCTCTCACATCACCCAGAGCAGCAGCAAGTACATGGGAGCAAGTTTCTCTCCGCATCACACACCATCATTACTCAGAAATACATTGTTGTTCTTTCATTGTCGCTGGGTCAACGTGCTGGAGCTCCTTATCTAATGACAGTATGAAAGAATCTTCACCACACGAACCACAGTCGCTTTAAGAAGTTGGCTCACCACCATCTTTTCAAGGACAATTAGGAATGAGTAGTACATATCGAGTTTGCTAGTGACACCCACATCCCAGGAATAAATACATTTTTTTAAAAGCACCTCTTCAAATGTGTCCAATGCCTCTCTCCTCCCTACCTTCCTGGTCTGCTCCAGCTCAACATCCCCAACTCACCTTCCAATCCTCCAACATCAACCTGCAGCATCCTACCTGTACCCTCTGCTCCACCATGGACGGTCACTCCTACACCAACTTGCTCTTTGCTCAGAATCTCGGCTTTGTCAATTCTCCCCTGCCTTCCGAAACATCTAGGCCCTCTTCTTCCACCAAGCACTTACATCATCTAATTCTCCCTGGGCTAAATCGCTGGCTTTTAAAGCAGACCAAGGCAGGCCTGTAGCATGGTTCGATTCCCGTACCAGCCTCCCCGGACAGGCGCCGGAATGTGGCGACTAGGGGCTTTTCACAGTAACTTCATTGAAGCCTACTCGTGACAATAAGCAATTTTCATTTAATTTCCTACTGCTCTTTCCATCCAGCTACTCACCTCTTTTGGCTTAGTGTTCACTTGATATTCACCACCGTGAGAAGTGCTTTGACACTTCCTTTGAAATGAGAGATGTAAGCAGATGTTGGTCTGTGATCCCACCATTTTCTGATGATTCTTTTACTCCCATCTTTCAGTTTTCCATAGAATTCCTGTAGTGCAGAATAAGGCCATCAAGTCTGCACCAATCCTCCAAAAGAACACAATAGCTGGATCCATGCCTTATCCCCCCGCCTTATCCCCATAACCCCACCTAACCCTTTGGACACTAAGGGACAATCTAGCATGCCTAATCCACCTAACTTGCACATCTTTGGACTGTGGGAGGAAACCAGAGCACCCAGAGGAAACTCACACAGACACGGGGAGAATGTGCAAACTCCACATAGTCATCCGAGGCCAGAATTAAACCCGGATCCCTGGTGCTGTGAGGCAGCAGTGCTAATCACTATGCCACCATGCTGCCCACTTATAAATACAAAGTCCCTTACTGTGTTAAGATCGCTAAATAAATACAAGTTATTGTTGTTTATATTGACTCCCTGCAATATTCCATGTTTTAGCAAATTTGCAACCTTTCAGCTGTTTGCCCTCGATACCATTTTTTCCGCCCTGATCAGATTTAAATCATATCCAGCAGAAAGATCTCTGAAGGCCTCACAGTACTCTGGAATATGCTTGCCTACATACAGATAGAAATGCAAACACCTGTTTAATCGGCTTGAATCAGGAAAGGGCCTTTGGATGTACTTTCCTGAATGGGGTTGGAAAGTGTATCCGAAATTGGGGCCAGCTAGCCAACATAGGCATCAGTCGCACAGTTTCAATCCAGAGGTGGGAATCAGACAGCTTTCCGATCAGATCTTTGCTGTATTGAAAGGTTTGCTGAGTCCATCAGGCAGGATGCTGGTATAAGAATATTCCAGGCAGCAAAGACACTCATGTCAAGGCCTCCCTATACATGGACAATGTCACTGTCTTCTGCTCGTATACACTCGGTTCACAGACTGATCAGCATCCGTGACGAATTCGATCTGGCCTCAGGAGCCAAAGTAAATCACGGCAAGATTGAGGTCATATTCTTTAGAAATTGTGAAGGCCGATCACCTTTGTCCTGTTTGACACACTTGTGTCTGGCTGTATCAACTGGGCGTGGAACCTCAGTATGGAAACACCATGTGCCGTTACATGCTGCGTTTATTTCTGTCCCTGACATTTTTTTTTAGAACAGTACAGCACAGAACAGGCCCTTCGGCCCTCGATGTTGTGCCGAGCAATGATCACCCTACTCAAGCCCACGTATCCACCCTATACCAGTAACCCAACAACCCCCATTAACCTTATTTTTTAGGACACTAAGGGCAATTTAGCCTGGCCAATCCACCTAACCCGCACATCTTTGGACTGTGGGAGGAAACCGGAGCACCCGGAGGAAACCCACGTACACACGGGGAGGACGTGCAGACTCCGCACAGACAGTGACCCAGCCGGGAATCGAACCTGGGACCCTGGAGCTGTGAAGCATTTATGCTAACCACCATGCTACCGTGCTGACATTGCAAAGGATGAATCTGGTCACTTTGCTGCAAAATTTGTACACATGAGTGCTTGTCGCTACAAGGCCTACTGGAAAAAGGTGGTGGATCCTGTCAAAATTATTTGTCACAAATGTCTCATTGCCAGAACTTTCAAACTAGCTGGTTGTGATAAGAATATTCCATGTCAGATTCTTCAGTGTCTCAACACCATGACACGCTACCCTCAAGGTGGCTGCAGTGGAAAAGAAACTGTCACCCATCTCCTGGAATGAGCATTTGTAAATATGGTCTGAAGAGAGATGAAGTGGTTTTTGTTGAGGATTATCTCAAGTAGCTCTACAATGCAGGACTGTGCGCTCTGAGCAGAGCCGGCTCAAGGCACCGGCAACTCGGGCAGTCGCCCGGGGCGCCATGTGCTAGGGGGCGCCAGAGACTCGGGTCCCGCGCATGCGCAGTTGGGCCGGTACCAACCAGCGCATGCGCGGTGACCCCCCTCGGTCCGCTCCCCCCGCCCCCCCCTTGGGTCCGCCCCCCCCCCCGGGTCCGCCCCCCCTCGTGTCCGCCCCCCCTCGTGTCCGCCGCCCCCCTCGTGTCCGCCGCCCCCCCGGGTCCGCCCCCCCCCCGCCCCCCCTCGGCTCGGCCCCCCCTCCCCCCCTCGGCTCCCCCTTCGCCCCCCCCCTCGGCCCCGCCCCCCCTCACCCCCCCCCCTCGGCCCCGCCCCCCCCAAGGGCGCCGAAGTTCAGCTTGCCCGGGGCGCCAGCAACCCTAGGGCCGGCGCTGGCTCTGAGTATTCTCAGTGCTGCGGACCGAGACAAACATCAACTTTTTCTGGAAGGCCATCAACTCATTGGTTTTCGTCTGCAAGGAGCTGTTCATGAACAAATGTTGCAGACTGGACCACAGACTGAGGGATGCAATGAAGGTGAATGAAACCCCCATATAGACCCGAAAAGGAAATGTGGTATTATCATAACTGTAAGAACTGCAAAGGTTAATGAAGTGTCCAGAGTAGCCACTAGAGGGAGCTACAGTTACAACTATATAAGGCAGTGATACTAAGCCTTGTGGGAGAGAGTGTGTAGGAGTTAGCTAGAGATAGTCAGAAGTACAGATGGTGTAAGTAAATGCAGATCATAGTGTATATCAGTAGTGAGCTGTAGATGAGTGTACTTTAAACATTATTAATCAACTGTGTATTCTTTAGGAGTACGTGTAAAATCCAAGTTACTGCAGTGGGTTAGCCCTGTTGCCTCACGGCGCTGAGGTCCCAGGTTCGATCCCGGCTCTGGGTCACTGTCCGTGTGGAGTTTGCACGTTCTCCCCATGTTTGTGTGGGTTTCGCCCCCACAACCCAAAGATGTGCAGGGTAGGTGGATTGGCCATGCTAAATTGCCCCTTAATTGGAAAAAATGCATTGGGCACTCTAAAAATGTTTTAAAATCCAAGTTAGCAGTGTTAATAATTGTATAGCTTTGTTTAAGTTCAATCTATTCTGTGGTCTTTGTGAACACTATGCCAACCATCCTGAAATAAGCAACACAAAGAACACCACAGGAAAGACCACAATGGAGAGCCCTTCAGCCATTGTACAGCAAGGGACAGAAATCAGTGTAAAATACATTGATCTGAATGTTAAGGTGAATGATTTAGTGATTGCATTGGAAATATAATATATTAATAATTATATATAATTTATACTGTCTGCAATTGTGGCATTTAGATTGTACTTTTGCACATTTGAACAATTTGTACTTTCGTGCATTTTATTAACAAAATATGTTTATGAAATAAGTTTAATCAGTTTAATATCTCTTAAATTATACCCTCTAAATTAAGTGAATTCTGTAACAGGGGCTTTCCTGTCCCTTACACATCCAAGTGGTAACGCAGTGCCTCTGGGGATGGTCTAGTTTTAAATTCTTAAAACTAAAACCATTTTTTTGAGTGTATTATTGCTGAGAATGATGATTATGCAGCAACTTCTTTCTTGGGGAGTTTTTACCCTCTATGTTGGCTTACTACAGTACCACTCCCATTCTGCCTTTCCCCTCCTGCATTTCAGTTTAGAACCGAGAGATGGCAGTTTTGCATCATTTCACAGCAAGCAATATGCAAGCTTACTCACTCACAGCACTGCGATGCAGTGTGGAGTGGACAGAATGGAGTGCATAGGGATATCCTATTTTTCTCCAAACGATAGATGTCCACTCATGACTCTGCACTTCCCGGGATACTCGACAAGCAGGGAATGCTGCATTTGTACCTCTTGCCATTCCCTGCAGCCGTTGGAAATGGCTGCACTGTTTGCTGGCGATTGCTTTCATTACTTCCTGTCTTTAAGAACCCACTTGCTTTTTGCATTTAGCCGATCCTCAGGAGTAGCGAATGTGGTTGACGTATTTCTCTAAACTGTGAGGAAAGGACGGGTTTCTAAATTTTCTGGAGCATATTGGGAGTGACAGCTCAGTGGGCAATGACCTCAAACCAGACTTAAGAAATGTGTTGAGAAAGTAGAAAGTGTGTTCGTAGCACAGTCACGGGCTGTGTATTCCGGGTGAGGAAAGTCCATCAGACTAATATGGGCTCACCCGACCTGTACAAAGATAACCCGGGACACTGGTGTGCTGTAAAAAAAATCATCTATGTTAAAGTTACACGTCTTAACCGAGACTCTATCTCTTATTTGTGTATTAGATGAATCTTCAATGACGAAAGAGAAAATGCTGGAAAATCTCAGGAGGTCTGGCAGCATCTGTAGGAAGAGAAAAGAGCTAACGTTTCGAGTCCGATGACTCTTTGTCAAAGCTAACAGACAGAGAGAGTGGGAAATATTTATACTGTGGAGTGAGAAAGAAAGATGAGTCATAGCCACAGAAACCAAAGGAAACCGGGTACTAATGGCCACAGAAACCAAGGGGAGAGAGTCTAATGGCAGCCCCCAGAGAGAACAAAAGATATGAAAGGACAAACAGCAGAGAAACAAACATCAGAGGGTGAACTGTAGATGTGGGGGGAGGGAAAGGGGGAAGCAAAGAGGAGAAAAGCACTGAGTGCTGAGCTTGTGGCATTTGAGTGCTACAGTGAGAGTTTGGTGACTGAGGGAGTTAGGTGAGGAGGGAGTAAGGTACTCCTTTCATTTAATTTCCTATATTTATCAAAGAGCGTGAAGGGAACCAGGAGTTTAGAGTACAGCTGACTGGGAGCAGAGTCGGAGGGCGGAGGTCCAGTTGGTCCACAGGGCAGCTAATTCTGTAAAGTAAGAGGGGATGGAGGCTAGGGCAGTTGCATGCTCCTCCTGTAGGATGTGGGTGGTGAGGGATACCACTGGTGTCCCCGCTGACTATACCTGCGGGAAGTGCACCCAACTCCAGCTCCTCAGAGACCGTGTTAAGGTACTGGAGCTGGAGCTGGATGAACTTCGGATCATCCGGGAGGCAGAGGGGGTCATAGAGAAGAGTTACAGGGAGGTAGCCACACCAAAGGTACTGGACAAGAGTAGCTGGGTTACAGTCAGGGGAAAGAAAACTAACAGGCAGACAGTGCAGGGATCCCTCGTGGCCATTCCCCTTCAAAACAAGTATACCGTTTTGGATGCTGTTGGGGGGGATGACCTACCGGGGGAAGGCCCCAGCGGCCAGGTCTCTGGCACTGAGTCTGGCTCTGGGGCTCAGAAGGGAAGGGGGGAGCATAGAAAAGCAATAGTAATAGGAGATTCAATGGTTAGGGGAATAGATAGGAGATTCTGTGGTCGCGAGCGAGACTCCCGAAAGGTATGTTGCCTCCCGGGTGCCAGGGCCAGGGATGTCTCTGATCGTGTCTTCAGGATCCTGAAGGGGGAGGGTGAGCAGCCAGAAGTCGTGGTGCACATTGGTACCAACGATGTAGGTAGGAAAAAGGGTGTGGAGGTAATAAACAAGTTTAGGGAGTTAGGCTGGAAGTTAAGGGCCAGGACAGACAGAGTTGTCATCTCTGGTTTGTTGCCGGTGCCACGTGATAGCGAGGCTAGGAATAGGGAGAGAGTGCAGTTGAACACGTGGCTGCAGGAATGGTGTAGGAGGGAGGGCTTCAGGTATTTGGATAATTGGAGCGCATTCTGGGGAAGGTGGGACCTGTACAAGCAGGACGGGTTGCATCTGAACCAGAGGGGCACCAATATCCTGGGGGGGAGGTTTTCTAGTACTCTTCGGGAGGGTTTAAACTAATTTGGCAGGGGAATGGGAACCGGATCTGTAGTCCAGCAACTAAGGTAGACGATAGTCAGGACGCCAAAGCACGTAGTGATGCAGTGGGGAAGGTAACAATAACAAAGGAGAGTACTTGCAGGCAAGGAGATGGGTTGAAGTGTGTATACTTTAATGCAAGAAGCATCAGGAATAAGGTGGGTGAACTTAATGCATGGATCGGTACTTGGGACTACGATGTGGTGGCCATCACGGAAACTTGGATAGAAGAGGGGCAGAAATGGTTGTTGGAGGTCCCTGGTTATAGATGTTTCAACAAGATTAGGGAGGATGGTAAAAGAGGTGGGGGGGTGGCATTGTTAATTAGAGATAGTATAACAGCTGCAGAAAGGCAGTTCGAGGGGGATCTGCCTACTGAGGTAATATGGGTTGAAGTTAGAAATAGGAAAGGAGCAGTCACCTTGTTGGGAGTGTTCTATAGGCCCCCCAATAGCAGCAGAGATGTGGAGGAACAGATTGGGAAACAGATTCTGGAAAGGTGCAGAAGTCACAGGGTAGTAGTCATGGGCGACTTCAACTTCCCAAACATTGAGTGGAAACTCTTTAGATCAAATAGTTTGGATGGGGTAGTGTTTGTGCAGTGTGTCCAGGAAGCTTTCTAACACAGTATGTAGATTGTCCGACCAGAGGGGAGGCCATATTGGATTTAGTACTTGGTAATGAACCAGGGCAGGTGATAGATTTGTTAGTGGGGGAGCATTTTGGAGGTAGTGACCACAATTCTGTGACTTTCACTTTAGTAATGGAGAGGGATAGGTGCGAGCAACAGGGCAAGGTTTATAATTGGGGGAAGGGTAAATACAATGCTGTCAGACAAGAATTGAAGTGCAGAAGTTGGGAACATAGGCTGTCAGGGAAGGACACAAGTGAAATGTGGAACTTGTTCAAGGATCAGGTACTGCGTGTCTTTGATATGTATGTCCCTGTCAGGCAGGGAAGAGATGGTCGAGTGAGGGAACCATGGTTGACAAGAGAGGTTGAATGTCTTGTTAAGAGGAAGAAGGAGACTTATGTAAGGCTGAAGAAACAAGGTTCAGACAGGGCGCTGGAGGGATACAAGATAGCCAGGAGGGAACTGAAGAAAGGGATTAGGAGAGCTAAGAGAGGGCATGAAAAATCTTTGGCGGGTAGGATCAAGGAAAACCCCAAGGCCTTTTACACATACGTGAGAAATATGAGAATGACTAGAGTGAGAGTAGGTCCGATTAAGGACAGTAGCGGGAGATTGTGTATTGAGTCTGAAGAGATAGGAGAGGTCTTGAACAAGTATTTTTCTTCAGTATTTACAAATGAGAGGGGCCATATTGTTGGAGAGGACAGCGTGAAGCAGACTGATAAGCTTGAGGAGATACTTGTCAGGAAGGAAGATGTGTTGCGCGTTTTGAAAAACTTGAGGATAGACAAGTCCCCCGGGCCTGACGGGATATATCCAAGGATTCTCTGGGAAGCAAGAAATGAAATTGCAGAGCCGTTGGCAATGATCTTTTCGTCCTCGCTGTCAACAGGGGTGGTACCAGAGGATTGGAGAGTGGCGAATGTCGTGCCCCTGTTCAAAAAAGGGAATAGGGATAACCCTGGGAATTACAGGCCAGTTAGTCTTACTTCGGTGGTAGGCAAAGTAATGGAAAGGGTACTGAGGGATAGGATTTCTGAGCATCTGGAAAGGCATTGCTTGATTAGGGATAGTCAGCACGGATTTGTGAGGGGTAGGTCTTGCCTTACAAGTCTTATTGAATTCTTTGAGGAGGTGACCAAGCATGTGGATGAAGGTAAAGCAGTGGATGTAGTGTACATGGATTTTAGTAAGGCATTTGATAAGGTTCCCCATGGTAGGCTTATGCAGAAAGTAAGGAGGCATGGGATAGTGGGAAATTTGGCCAGTTGGATAACAAACTGGCTAACCGATAGAAGACAGAGAGTTGTGGTGGATGGCAAATATTCAGCCTGGAGCCCAGTTATCAGTGGCGTACCGCAGGGATCAGTTCTGGGTCCTCTGCTGTTTGTGATTTTCATTAACGACTTGGATGAGGGAGTTGAAGGGTGGGTCAGTAAATTTGCAGATGATACGAAGATTGGTGGAGTTGTGGATAGTGAGGAGGGCTGTTGTCGGCTTCAAAGAGACATAGATAGAATGCAGAGCTGGGCTGAGAAGTGGCAGATGGAGTTTAACCCTGACAAGTGTGAGGTTGTCCATTTTGGAAGGACAAATCTGAATGCGGAATACAGGGTTAATGGTAGGGTTCTTGGCAATGTGGAGGAGCAGAGAGATCTTGGGGTCTATGTTCATTGTTCTTTGAAAGTTGCCACTCAAGTGGATAGAGCTGTGAAGAAGGCCTATGGTGTGCTAGCGTTCATTAGCAGAGGGATTGAATTTAAGAGCCATGAGGTGATGATGCAGCTGTACAAAACCTTGGTCAGGCCACATTTGGAGTACTGTGTGCAGTTCTGGTCACCTCATTTTAGGAAGGATGTGGAAGCTTTGGAAAAGGTGCAAAGGAGATTTACCAGGATGTTGCCTGGAATGGAGAGTAGGTCATACGAGGAAAGATTGAGGGTGTTAGGCCTTTTCTCATTAGAACGGAGAAGGATGAGGGGCGACTTGATAGAGGTTTATAAGATGATCAGGGGAATAGATAGAGTAGACAGTCAGAGACTTTTTCCCCGGGTGGAACACACCATTACAAGGGGACATAAATTTAAGATAAATGGTGGAAGATATAGAGGGGATGTCAGAGGTAGGTTCTTTACCCAGAGAGTAGTGGGGGCATGGAATGCACTGCCTGTGGTAGTAGTTGAGTCGGAAAATTTATGGACCTTCAAGCGGCTATTGGATAGGTACTTGGATTAGGGTAGAATAAGGGAGTGTAGGTTAACTTCTTAAGGGCAGCACGGTAGCATTGTGGATAGCACAATTGCTGCACAGCTCCAGGGTCCCAAGTTCGATTTCGACTTGGGTCACTGTCTGTGTGGAGTCTGCACATCCTCCCCGTGACTGCGTGGGTTTCCTCCGGGTACTCCGGTTTCCTCCCACAGTCCAAAGATGTACAGGTTGGGTGGATTGGCCATGACAAATTGTCCAAAATTCTATGATTAACCTAGGACAAAAGTTCGGCGCAACATCGTGGGCCGAAGGGCCTGTTCTGTGCTGTATTTCTCTATAAAAGTGGATAAGATGGGGGGGTTATATATATTAAGAAAGACAACAAAGAAAGAAATGGTAAAAGACAGTTAAAATGAAATGGGATGAAAATAAATGGGTCGAGGTGGGGTAGAGCTAATCATCTGAAGTTATTAAATTCAATGTTGAGATGGGAAGGCTGTAGCGTGCCTAACCAGAAGATGAGATGTTCCTCCAGTTTGCATTGAGCTTCACTGGAACATTGCAGCAGGCCAAGGACAGACATGTAGGCATGAGAGCAGGGTCTTTTGTTAAATTGGCAAGCAACAGGAAGGTCCGGATCCTGAATGCGCACAGACCGAAGGTGCTCAGCAAAGCGATCACCCAGTCTACATTTGGTCTCTCCGATATAGAGGAGGCCACATTGGAGCAGTGAATGTAGTAGACCAAATTGGAAGAGATGCAAGTGAAACGCTGCTTAACCTGGAATGAGTGTTTTGGGTCTGGGATGTTAAGCATGGAAGAGGTAAAGGGGCAGGTGTTACACCTTCTGCGGATCTTTGCACTGGCCTCAGCAACTCAGTTAATTTTAAATATATTTTAGATAATTCATGAAACAAGTGATTTTTCTTAACTTTTTTGAACTCGCAAAACAGTTTATCAGGCAGTATTGTTTCAACAACTTCCACTTTTGGTGGTTTGCACGATTTTAAACATTTCTTGACAATTAAAAGGTGATGGCCTCAGGTTATTCTCCCCACCACCTCCAGCTCTCAACAATGAGAATGCTGCAGAAAAGTGGAAGACCTTTGAAACAATGTGAGGAAAAGTACCCACTTTTGACATAATTGAAGTAGGAGGTGGAACAGGTAGAAGCACTTTTCACAGTGATAAGGGAGAAGGGCGAGACGTCTACGAGGTTGGACTGGGCCAAAGCTGGAGACAGACAAGGTGGTGCTGATAAGATTATTTCACTACTGCCAACCATTCAAGAACATTCCTCTTGAGAGGTACAAAGGTCAACAGGTAGCATGGTGGTTAGCATCAATGCTTCACAGCTCCAGGGTCCCAGGTTCGATTCCCGGCTGGGTCACTGTCTGTGTGGAGTCTGCACGTCCTCCCCGTGTGTGCGTGGGTTTCCTCCGGGTGCTCCGGTTTCCTCCCACAGTCCAAAGATGTGCAGGTTAGGTGGATTGGCCATGCTAAATTGCCCGTAGTGTAAGGTTAATGGGGGGATTGTTGGGTTACGGGTATACGGGTTACGTGGGTTTAAGTAGGGTGATCATTGCTCGGCACAACAACGAGGGCCGAAGGGCCTGTTCTGTGCTGTACTGTTCTATGTTCTATGTAAAGCTCATGTCCATCAGCTGAATAGAGAAAATTCAAAGAGGCAGTGAAAAGGAAATAAGAGACAGAGAGAGACAATGAGAAGAGCTAACATGAAATGGAATCCAAAGTAGACATATATGGGGTGGTGGCACGGTGGCACAGTGGTTAGCACTGCTGCCTCATAGCGCCAGGGACCTGGGTTCAATACCGGCCTTGGGTAACTGTCTGTGTGGAGTTTACACATTCTCCCCGTATCTGCGTGGGTTTCCTTCAGGTGCTCCAGTTTCCTCCCACTGTCCAAAGATGTGTAGGTTAGGTGGATTGGCCATGCTAAATTGCCTTAGTGTCCAAAAGATTAGGTGGGTTATGGGATTATTGGGATAAGGCAGACGATTGGACTTAGGTAGGGTGCTCTTTCAGAGGGTCGTTGTAGACTCGATGGGCCTTCTGCACTGTAGGAGTCTATGATCTAAAGTAAAACAGCAGGAAAATGATGGGTAGGCTCAATTACTGACCAAAACTGACATGTATGCATGAATACAAAGGAATGCAATGATACAAAATGAGTACTTTGAATCTGTCTTTACCATGGAAGGTGCAGCCAGAGTCGATGAAAAGAGTCAGGTAGTTGAGGCACTGGATGGTTGTAAAGTTGATGAAGAGAAGGTATTCGAAAGGTTGACGGTACTTAAAGTTGATAAGTCACGAGGACCAGATGTGCTGTAACTGAGGGTATGGAGGGAACTACAGGGAGAAATTACAGAGGCACTGACCATTGTCTTCCAAACCTCCTTAGACAGGGATGGTGCCAGAAGATTCTAGAATTGCAGATGTGACACACTTTTTCAAAAAGGGTTGTAGGGATAATCCCAGCAATTACAGGCCAGTCAGTTTAATCTCTGTGTGGGAAAACTTCCAGAACTGATAATCTGGGACAAAATTAACAGCCATCTTGAAAACGTAAATTAATTAAGGAAAGCCTGCACAAATTTTAAGGCAAATCATATTGAACCAACTTTTTTTTTAATGAGGTCATAAATAGTTGATGTGGATAATGAGTTTGATGTGCTGTACATGGCTTCCAGAAGACAATTAATCAAGTGCCACATTATAGAGTTTTCTGAACTCCACCCAGAACTTTCCCCATGGCATACACAGTTATGTATCAGAGTAACACCATTGGCTGGTGTAATGTCATGTGTTCACAATGATATCATCAGAGTTCTTTGCGGGCTTTTGTGGAGCTCACCTTTGTACCCTGTTTGAGCAGCATCTTGTAAATAAATCCTTTGCGCCATGTTATACAAAGTCAACATGTTTCACCTCTGATTGTTTCTCTTTACGGCTACAACAAAGACATAACAAAATAGAAACTGGAGACTAGATCTGGGCAGTAACAAAAATTCTGAGAAAAACAACTTTTGATGATGATTTTGTGAGCTAGAAGAAGGAACCATTGATGGGGATCCAGACCCATATACCTTTGGGAGTGAGGTCGGGAGAAATATCAGTGATCGACAGCTGCTAGCGCAAGTAAAAGGGTTTTTTAAAAAACCTATCTGATACCTGCAAGTTACTGGGGGTTTATTTCAAACAGAGGATTGAAGTTTTCAGTACACTTACCGCTGTATTGGGGAGGGCTGCAGAGACCATGCACGAGGCACTGAAATGAGCCACGGGAACACGAATCTATGGGGCTGCTGCCTTCACAACCTACTGCCCGGGAATCGAGAGCGAGGCACAGAAACTGCTAGTCTGCTTGTGCGCTGTGAGTTTGTCTGCTTTAAACAGAGAGAAAATAAACAGCAGGGGAGACGGGCTGAAGGCTGAGCAGCACACATCAGGGAGCTGCAATCCAAAAATGGCGGGAAGAAAAGGCGCCATGGGCCCATTTGATAAGAAGCAGGAGACATGGAACTCTGAACAGGAAAGGTTCCAATTGTTCCCTAAAACCAATCAGACATCAGTAGACCTGCATACTGCGCCCTTTCTCAGCTCAGTTGGGAGGAAAACATTCTTACTATTACAGAATTTAATACACCCAGCTAAACCTGGAAACAAGTCATATTCATGAGTTAATGACTGTTTTGCAAGAACATTTCTCTTCCCGTCCACTGTTAATCGGTGAGAGATTCCGTTTTCATCATTGTGCACAGGAGGAAGGGGAAACATTTCACAATTTGTTTCATCACTGCGAAATCTAGCAAAGTACTGCAAATTTGGCCAGACTTTGGATGATACACTTCCCGACCGATTAGTTTGTGGCCTGAGGAATGAAGTCATCCAAAGGGATTGATGAACTGAAGGTTCATTAACCCTAAAATCTGCTATAGAAATCACAACATCTCTCGAACTTGCTGCGAGAGAAGCTTTGCTGATTAGAGTTCAAGCTAAAGTCCTTAAGGTGGAGTGTGTGTGAGAAGCAGGTCCACCAAGAACCTACCAAGTGGGATATGGGACATATGGCTGGAGATTGTTGGAGCAAGGAGAACAAATGTAGAAATTGTGGTAAAGTTGGTCACATTGACAAGGCATGTTGGTCACTCCAACCTTCATAAGCACAATAGAAGTTTCCCAAGAAAAATACTGCAAAATCTACACAGCAGGTTTACCAGTTAAGGGATCCAACTGAAGACTCATCGAGTACCAAAGTATCAAGTCAGCTTAAAGAATTTAAGCTTGGCGTCCTAGCAGTACAAGGAGACCAGCAACAATTTTGGGTCTATCCAAAATCAAATGGGAATACTATTAAAATGGAAGCGGATACGGAAGCTGCAGTATCACATAGCTGAATCGATATACCGTCAGAAATTTAAGTTTCTGTCATTGGAACCATCTGATGTGGTCCGGAGGACATATACCGAGGAAACCGTGCTGCTGATGGGCTTCACCATGGTGATTGTGGAAGTTGACTAGCAAAGAAATGGAGTTGCCTCTTCACATTGTTCAAGAAAACCTTCCAGCATTGTTTGGGAGATCTTGGTTAAGGAACATTAAGCTAATTTGGGACTTTGTGAACCAACTTGGTGATTCGGATCTTCAACTACTTCTGAGAAAGTGTGCAAAGGTATTCGAGGAGTCACTTGGATCCATGACTGGGGTCGAAGTGAAACACAAGATAAAGGCAGACAGCGGGCCTAAGTGTTTGAAAGTGCTTACCCTAGCCTGTGCTATTTGACCTAAAGTGCAGAAAGAGGTCGAGAGGTTGCGAAAGACTAAATCGTGAAAGTGGCATGTCGGCTGCTGAGGAAGAGAGAGAGATACGGAAGGTGTCCAACATCGCCATTGTTTGCTGACAGTTGTGCCGCTGGCCAGGGGGAATAGTGAGGGGTGGCCAGGAGGTGGGCTGTGGGGTCGGGGTGGATGGACACAGAGCACCATTGCCGCAGCCAGCAAGGCAGCCATACAGCTGAGCACACTGCTAACAGCCCATTTTGAACCTGGTGCCACAGGTCGTATAAGTGTTCCCCCCAGGGCACACCCCTGTGTGCCCTCTGACCCATCAGCTGTTTGGGCATGCTCCAGCACAACCAGTGCCATGCTGTTGGCTGGGATGAGTGTGTGTGGGTAGTGTAATGAGTATTTGAGTGTAATGTGTATTTGCGGCCGCAGCTTGTCAGCCTCTCAAGTGTCGATCACGGACCCGGCTAATCCTGCACCATTTTTCATTGGAATCGATTGTGTTTGACGCGTCACCAGTGCTGGCCCCTCAACAGTAATGGAATTGATCCAGGTGCGGTGCTGGTTTTTCTGTCGTAAAAGTCTATGGATTCCCCGTTGGCGTCAACACTTACGTCTCAGAAACGGAGAATCCCGCCCATGATCTATGCACCTGCGTCCATCCAAGTCATTGCTGGAGTTATTTGCAAGATCTCATTGTTTGCATAAGAGAGATCATTCAAAGACGAGCAGCCTCATCTCAATTTCTCTTGGCAGAGAGAAACAGGTTGAGCAAGCACAAAGGTTTGCAAGCATTGCAGCTTCACCATGATGCAGAATGCTATTGACTGTACAGGCATTGATTTGTACGTGTTTCACATCAATTCTGCCATCTACAAGAACCAGAGGATTCCACTTTCTTAATGAGCAGCTAGTGTGTGTCCATAGGCAGCACATCATGGAGATCAATGCCTGATAACCTGGCAGCCATCACAATGCATCAATTCTGTGGCAGTCTGCTGTACCAGCTATATTTCAACCAGCTGGCTTGGGCTGATAAGTGGCAAATGACATTTGTGCCACAGCAATGCCAAACAATGGACATCTGCAACAAGAGAACATCAAACAATTTCCCCTTGATATTTAACAACATTACCATTACTGAATCCCCCACTATCAACTTCCTGGGGGTTACCATTGACCAGAAACTGAACTGAACCAGCCATATAAATACTGTGGCTACAAGAGCAGGTCAGAGGCTGGGAATTCTTTTCATCATCCCCTGATGCCCCCTTCCCCCCCCCCCCCCCCCCCGCCCCACCCCTCCCCAAGTCTGCCCATAAGGCACAAGTCAGGAGCGTGATGGTATACCTGCGTTTGCCTGTATGAATGCAACTACATCAACACTCAAGAAGATTGACCCCATCCAAGACAAAGCACCGGCCCCTTGATTGGCACCCCATCCACCAATCTAAACATTCACTCCCTCCACCATTGACACACAGTGGCAGCAGTGTGTATCATCTACAAGTTGCACTGTAATAGCTCACCCAGGCTCCTTCGAGAGCAGCTTCCAAACATGCTAGCACTAGCAGCTAGAAGGACAAGGGCAGCAGATACCTGGGAACATCACCGCCTGCAAGTTCCCTCCAAGTCACTCACCATCCTGACTTGGAACTATATTTGCCAGTTCTTTGCTGTTCAGAATCGCAGAAAATACACGGTGAAGAAGAGATCCTTCAGCCCATACAGTCTGTACCAACACATGAAAAACACCTGACCTGCCTACCTAAACCCATTTGCCAGCATTTGGCGCATGGCCTTGAATATTATGATGTACCAAGTGCCTGTTGCTGGATTGAAACCCAGAACCTGCTCCCTAACAGCACTGTGGACAAACCTGCACTGCAGCGGGTTAAGCAGGCAAATATATGGAAAAAAACCCTCAAAGTTTAACACAAGCGAAGCGCCAGCAAAAATGAAAACAGTAATAAAGCAGCATAATAACATTCAACATACATGATTAAAGTTCACATATTACACTCGCAAATGGTCAGTGTTCCAGGGGAAGACAAAGAAAATACTTCAAAGACACGCTGAAGCTCTCATTGAAGCTCTGCAGCATTGACATTAATGACTTGGAGGAGTTTGCCTCCATCTTTCAAAATGGCGATAACCTGTCCACCGGGCTGCCACACGTTTCAACCCAAACCCTTAATGATGAGGCAGAGTGGCTACAGAAAAGGAGGGAGAGGGAACTTCATCCTGCACTCTGGATCTCACCATCTCCCAGGACACCTTGCCCATGTGTCAGCATGGACTGGCATCTGGGTCATGTTAATTTTCAAGTGTTTTGTAATATATTTGTTCGTGGGATGTAGGCCTCGTTGGCAAGGTCAGAATTTGTTGCCCAACCCTGATTGCCCTGGGGAAGGAGGTGGAGTTAAAAGGGGGTCACAGTGGAAAATAGTTTGCGAAGCACTGCTATATTCCTTCACTTCACTTTGCATGTTCATAATCTAGGCCGTGTTACGTTGTTAGTACGGACATTATCCTGTATTACTTGCACTAACTGCATTGAATCAATCAACCTGTTCAGTCACATCACTGATTCAACATTATCCCAAAATCAAGGCGCAGACAACAATTATCAACATGGGGGACTTCCGATGACGACTATGAAGGAGTAAGGCGCACATTTGGTGGCTCCTGCTCGATTCGGACTTTTGGACCTTTTCCTCCGATTTTCTACAGGACTTGAACTGTAAAACTGAAGACAGAGGCAATTGTGTACTGAATTCCCACATCAGTGCATGGAGAGAAGGACTAGAAGTGCTCGTAAAGACAGAAACAGAAACACCGAGAAGGCTTGGGCTGAAGCTGCACCGAGAGGAAGCATGGTGGAGGACCGGACCTCTGGTTTGTCGACCCAGCGGTCAACGGAGCAGCTGATGCAAATTATTCAGGAAGACTTTGCTAAGCAGAAACGGGACTGCTTGGACCCGATAAAAGAGTAGATTCAGCGGCTGGAGCATAGATTGGACGCCCAAGATCGGGAGATCCAGAAGGTGGAGAAGGCGCTGGCTGAGCAGAAGGAACATCAAACTGCGGTGGGGTTGGAGGTGAGGATGCTGAAAGACCAGCAGAAGAAGCTCCTGGAGAAGGTGGAGGATCTAGATAATAGGTCCCGCCGGCAGAACTTGAGAATCATTGGGCTCCCGGAGGGGTCTGAAGGAGCGGACGCTGGGGCATACATCGCAGATATGTTTGAGAAGCTGCTGGGGGATGGGGCATTGTCCCGACCCTTGGAGGTGGACAGGGCTCACAGAGCACTTGCGAGGGAGACCCCCCCCCCGAGGGCAATGGTGGTGAGATTCCACAGGTACTTTGGATAAGGAGCGCATTCTACATTGGGCCAAGCAGACACGGAGCTGTAAGTGGGACAACAGTATCCTGCCGATCTACCAAGACCTGAGTGTGGAGGTGGCCAGGAGGAGAGCAGGCTTCAACCAGATTAGGTCGATCCTTTTTAAGAAAAAGATGAAGTTCAGACTGCTGTATCCGGCCCGTCTCTGGGTCATGTATGAGGAACAGCACTTTTATTTCGAGTCGCCTGAGGACACGCTGGACTTCGTGAAAAGGAAAGGATTGGTGGTGGACTGAGAACTTTTGAACTTTGCTGCAACGTTCGTGTTTTTTCTTCTTTTTATTTCTCTGTTCTTTCAAAAAAAAGTTTCTCGTTCTTCATTTTGTGGAAGCTGTTTGTAATGCCTTTTGTATTGATTTGGGACCAGTTGCAGAGCTGAGTGAGTTAAGGTTTTCATTTGCACTGTTGGGGGATGGAGGTGTGCTTGCTTAGATTTTGGTGTTTTTCTGTCGGGCAATTGTGTGGGGATTGTTTGATGTTGGAGTATGTTGGGGTGGGGGGTGGGAAGGAACAATAGGTGGGAGATTATCCGGCACCAGGAATGGGGGCCACCAAGCTAGCTGGGCGGGCTAGTTCACGCACGGAAGCGCAGTGGAGGGTGCGCATATGTTCAGTTTATCAATGGGATTGGGTTACAGGGTGTTGTTACTGGGGGGGGGGGGGGGGGGGTGAAATTGTTCTGCTGACGAGGGAGGGACTTGGACCAAGGGACAGAGAGGAGGTCGGGGGCAGAGGCTGCCTGGGGCGGGCTGGTGGAGGCGCGGAGCATGGGCTGTAGGCGGGCCCAAAAATGGGGATGGCTGATCGGCGAATGGGGGGGGGGGGGCAAATGAACCCCCCAACTAGGCTGATCACGTGGAATGTTCAAGGGTTAAATGGGCCGGTCAAGAGGCCATGTGTTCGCGCATCTTAAGGGACAGAAGGCGGACGTGGTAATGTTGCAGGAGACGCACCTTAGAGCAACTGACCAGATTAGATTGAGGAAAGGCTGGGTCAGTCAGGTCTTTCACTTGCGACTAGATTCAAATACTAGAGGGGTCGCGATCCTGATCAATAAGCTGGTGGTGTTTGAGGCGGGTAGAATAGTTTTGGATGTGGGAGGTCAGTACATTATGATCAGTGGGAAACTGGAGGGGGTACAGGTGGTAAATGTGCATGCGCCAAATTGGAATGATGTAGAGTTTATAAAGAGGATGCTGGGGAAGATACCTGACCTGGACTCGCACAGGTTGGTCATGGGAGGGGACTTCAACACAGTTATTGACCCTGGCTTGGACCGGTCAAGCTCGAAAACGGGTAGGGTGCCAGCAATGGCAAAAGAACTAAAAGGGTTCATGGAGTAGATGGGGGATGCATCCATGGAGATTTGGGCAGCCGAAGATAAAGGAGTTCTCCTTCTACTCACATGTGCATAAAGTGCACTCCCGGATTGATTTCTTTATTTTCAGCAGGGCCTTACTGGCAGGGGTGGTGGACACGGGGTATTCGGCGATTACATTCTCAGACCATGCTCCGCAATGGGTTGACCTGCAGGTTAGTAAAGACAGTAACCAGCGCCCGCACTGGAGGGTAGATGTGGGACTTTTGGCTGACGAATGGGTGTGCGAGCGGCTGAGAAAATGTATTCAGAACTACCTGCAGATCAACGACACGGGGGAAATTTCAGCAGCGGTGGTCTGGGAAGCACTGAAGGCGGTGGTCAGAGGGGAGCTGATCTCAATACGGGCCCACAGGGAGAAGGTGGACAGGGCGGGGACGGACCGACTGGTTAAGGAGAAACTACAGATCGATAGGAGGTATGCGGACACTGCAGAGGCAGGGCTTTGAAGGGAAGGGCGGAGGTTACTGGCGGAGTTCGGTTTGTTAACCACAGGGAGGGCAGTGGAGCAGCTGAGAAAGGCGAGGGGGGTGATCTATGAGCATGGAGAGGCCAGCAGAATGCTTGCACAGCAGCTTAGAAAGAGGGAGGCAGCCAGGGAGATAAGGAAAGTAAATGACGGAGACAGGAACCTGGTTGGAGATTCAGCAGGGGTGAATAAGTTGTTTAGGGATTTCTACGGTAGGCTGTATAGGTCGGAACCCCCTATGGGGCCGAAGGGGATGAGGCACTTCTTGGGGGGGCTGAATTTCCCTAAGGTGGACGGGGAGCTGGTAGAATGGCTAGGGTCCCCGATCGGGTTGGAAGAGATAGTGGAGGGTCTGAAGGCCATGCAGGTGGGTAAAGCCCCGGGGCCGGACGAGTACCCAGTGGAGTTTTATAAAAAGTTCCCTGGGATATTGGGGCCAGTGTTGATGAGGATGTTCAATGAGGCAAGAGAAAGAGTGGTGCAGTCCCCGACGATGTCACAGGCCACAATTTCGCTGATTCTGAAGCAGGACAATAACCGGCAGCTGTGTGGGTCCTACAGGCCGATATCCCTGTTGAATGTGGACGCCAAATTGCTGGCCAAAATTTTGTCCTCCAGGATTGAGGATTGCGTTCCGGACATTATTGGGGAGGACCAGATGGGGTTTGTTAAGGGTAGGCAGTTGGTGGCCAATGTAAGAAGGTTGTTAAATGTGATCATGATGCCCCCGGAAGGTAGGGAGGTGGAGGTCGTGATCGCAATGGACGCAGAAAAGGCTTTTGATTGGGTACAATGGGATTATCTGTGGGAGGTACTGGAACGGTTTGGATTTGGGCAGGGCTTTATTGACTGGGTCAGGTTGCTGCATCAGGCTCCTGTGGCAAGTGTACGGACGAATAGGACAACATTGGACTATTTTAGACTGCATCGGGGGACAAGACAGGGATGTCCCCTCTCCCCACTGTGGTTCACGCTAGCAATAGAGCCGTTGACAATTGCTCTGAGAGCCTCAAGGGGCTGGTCTGGTAGGGGGGGTGGGGGGTGGAGCACAGAGTCACGCTCTATGCAGACGACCTGCTTCTGTATGTATTGGACCCATTAGAGGGGATGGAAGAAATCATGAGGATTTCTTGGGGAATTTGGCCGGTTTTCAGGGTATAAGCTAAATATGGGAAAAGGTGAGATGTTTGCGGTCCAGGCAAGGGGACAGGAGAGGTGATTGGGGGAGCTGCCGTTTAGATTAGTAGGGGGAAGCTTTTGGTACCTAGGCATTCAAGTGGCGCGGGAATGGGACCGGCTGCATAAATTAAATCTGGCCCGGCTGGTGGACCAAATGAAGGACAATTTTCGGAGCTGGGACGCGCTCCCGTTGTCATTAGCTGGGAGGGTGCAGACGGTGAAGATGACGGTCCACCCGAGAGTCTTGTTCGTGTTTCAATGTCTCCCCATCTTTATTCCGCAGTCCTTTTTTAAACGGGTCAACAAAGTGATCTCTGGCTTTGTTTGGGCAGGCAAGACCCTGCGGGTAAGGAAGGTAATGGTTGAGCGGAGTCAGGGAGAGGGCGGGCTGGCGCTGCCACATTTTAGTAACTATTACTGGGCAGCGAATATAGCCATGATCAGGAAGTGGGTGGTGGGGGAGGGGTTGGCATGGGAGCGTATGGAGACGGCTTCATGCAAGGGCACCAGTTTGGGGGCGTTGGTAACTGTACCTCTGCCACTCCCGCTGGCACGGTACTCCACCAGCCCCGTGGTGGTGGCGGCCCTGAGAGTCTGGGGGCAATGGAGGAAACATGTGGGAGCAGAGGGAGCATCGGTCTGGTCCCCAATCTGTAATAATCACCGGTATGCCCAGGAAGTATGGATTGGGGGTTCCAGATAGGGCGGAGAGCAGGGATTGAGAGGATGGGGGATATGTTTATAGAGTGGAACTTTGCAAGTATGAGGGTGCAGGAGGAGAAGTTTGGGTTAGTGAGGGGAACAAATTCAGGTATCTGCAGGTACAGGACTTCCTATGTAAACAGGTGTTAACCTTCCCGCTCCTACCGCTAAGGGGGTTTCAGGACAGGGTAGTTTCCAGAGGGTGGATAGGAGAAGGGAGCGTCTCGGACATTTACAAGGAACTTATGGGGTCAGGGGAGACTCAGACCGAGGAGCTGAAGCACAAGTGGGAGGAGGAGCTGGGAGGAGAGATAGAGGATGGTCTGTGGGCAGACGCGTTGAGTAGAGTCAACGCGTCCGCAACATGTGCCAGGCTCAGCCTGATACAATTTAAGGTCGTTCACCGGGCTCACATGACGGTGGCCCCGATGAGCAGATTCTTTGGGGTGGAGACAGGTGCGCAAAATGTGCGGGAGGACTAGCGAACATGTCCACATGTTCTGGGCATGGCCTAAGCTTAGGGGACTTTGGCAGGGGTTTGCAGATGTCATGTCCACGGTGTTAAAAACAAGGGTGGTGCTGAGTCCAGAGGTGGCGATTTTCAGGGTGTCGGAAGACCCGGGAATCCAGGAGAAAGAGGCAGACGTTCTGGCCTTTGCTTCCCTGGTAGCCCGGAGACAGATACTGTTAGCTTGGAGGGACTCAAAGCCCCCGAAGTCGGAGACCTGGCTATCTGATATGGCTAGCTTTCTCTGTTTGGAGAAAATCAAGTTCGCTTTGAGAGGGTCACTGTTAGGGTTCGCCCAGAGGTGGCAACCGTTCGTCAACTTCTTCGTGGAAAATTAATCGTCAGCAGAAGGTAGCCGTGAGGTAGCAGTACTAACCACTGTGCCACCGTACCACCTCATACTCACATTATAATCAGCTTCTCTCCCTCCACCACACAAACACCCCTCTTCCTAACCCACCTCCAGAAAGGTTGAGTAGATTAGGATTGTTTTCGTTGGAAAGATGGAGGTTGAGGGGGACCTGATGAGGTCTACAAAATTATGAGAGGTATGGACAGGGTGAATAGCAACAAGCTTTTTCCAAGAGTGGGGATGCCAATTACAAGGGGTCACGATTTCAAGGTGAGAGGGGGAAAATTTAAGGGAGATGTGCGTGGAAAGCTTTTTTACGCAGAGGGTGGTGGGTGCCTGGAACGCTTTGCCAGCAGAGGTGGTAGAGGCGGGCATGATAGCATCATTTAAGATGCATCTGGACAGATATATGAACGGGCAGGGAACAGAGGAAAGTAGATCCTTGGAAAATAGGCGACAGGTTTAGATAATGGATCTGGATCGGCGCAGGCTGGGAGGGCCGAAGGGCCTGTTCCTGTGCTGTATTTTCTTTGTTCTTGTTCTTTGTGCTCACTCACTCACTCATGTCCTACCACTCAGCCCACACTGACTCATTCATTCATCCCTCCAATCCTCATTCAGCAAACCCCCCCACCTCCGCACACACTCACTCATCCCCTCCTCCTTTCCCACCTTCCCCACCACTGGCTTTTATCCATCTTGCATAGACTTGGATTGGAAAAGCAGTAATAATGATGATGAATAAAAGGGTTGTTTTCCCGAGGGAAACATTTTATGAATTAGACTTAAATCTTAAACCTTTACAAAACATTGATTAATGTGGGAGGTGAGCGATGTGAGAGGTGAGTGATGTGGGAGGTGAGCGATGTGGGAGGTGAGTAGTGTGGGAGGTGAGTGATGTGGGAGGTGATTGATGTGGGAGGTGAGTGATGTGGGAGGTGAGTGATGTGGGAGGTGAGCGATGTGGGAGGTGATTAATGTGGGGAGTGAGCGATGTGGGGGGTGAGCGATGTGGGAGGTGAGCGATGTGGGAGGTGAGTGATGTGGGAGGGGAGTTGTGTGGGAGGGGAGTGATGTGGGAGGTGAGTGATGTGGGGGGTGAGTAGTGTGGGAGGTGAGTGATGTGGGAGGTGAGTGATGTGGGAGGTGAGTTGTGTGGGAGGGGAGTGATGTGGGAGGGGAGTGATGTGGGAGGTGAGTGATGTGGGAGGGGAGTGATGTGGGAGGTGAGTGATGTGGGGGGTGAGCGATGTGGGAGGTGAGTTGTGTGGGAGGGGAGTGATGTGGGAGGTGAGTGATGTGGGGGGTGAGTAGTGTGGGAGGTGAGTGATGTGGGAGGTGAGTTGTGTGGGAGGTGAGTGATGTGGGTGGTGAGCGATGTGGGGGGTGAGTGATGTGGGGGGTGAGTGATGTGGGAAGGGAGTGATGTGGGAAGGGAGTGATGTGGGAGGTGAGTGATGTGGGAGGTGAGTGATGTGGGAGATGAGTGACGTGGGAGATGAGTGACGTGGGAGGTGAGTGATGTGGGAGGTGAGTGATGTGAGAGGTGAGTGATGTGGGGGGTGAGTGATGTGGGGGGTGAGTGATGTGGGGGTGAGTAGTGTGGGAGGTGATTGATGTGGAAGGTGAGTGATGTGGGGGGTGAGTGATGTGGGAGGTGAGTGATGTGGGGGGTGAGTGATGTGGAGGTGAGTGATGTGGGAGGTGATTGATGTGGGAGGTGATTGATGTGGGAGGTGATTGATGTGGGGGGTGAGTGATGTGGGAGGTGATTGATGTGGGAGGTGATTGATGTGGGAGGTGAGTGATGTGGGCGGAGAGTAGTGTGGGGGGTGAGTGATGTGGGAGGTGATTGATGTGGAAGGTGAGTGATGTGGGAGGTGAGTGATGTGGGAGGTGATTGATGTGGGAGGTGAGCGATGTGGGGGGTGAGTGATGTGGGGGGTGATTGATGTGGGAGGTGAGTGATGTGGGCGGAGAGTAGTGTGGGGGGTGAGTGATGTGGGAGGTGAGTGATGTGGGCGGAGAGTAGTGTGGGGGGTGAGTGATGTGGGAGGTGAGTGATGTGGGAGGTGAGCGATGTGGGGGGTGAGTGATGTGGAAGGTGAGCGATGTGGGGGGTGAGTGATGTGGAAGGTGAGCGATGTGGGGGGTGAGTGATGTGGGAGGTGAATGATGTGGGAGGTGAGTGATGTGGGAGGTGAATGATGTGGGAGGTGATTGGTGTGGGAGGGGAGTGATGTGGGACGTGAGTAGTGTGGGCGGAGAGTAGAGTGGGGGGTGAGTGATGTGGGAGGTGAGTGATGTGGGCGGAGAGTAGTGTGGGGGGTGAGTGATGTGGGAGGTGAGTGATGTGGGAGGTGAGTGATGTGGGGGGTGAGCGATGTGGGGGGTGAGTGATGTGGGAGGTGAGTGATGTGGGAGGTGAGTGATGTGGGCGGAGAGTAGTGTGGGGGGTGAGTGATGTGGGAGGTGAGTGATGTGGGAGGTGAGTGATGTGGGGGGTGAGCGATGTGGGGGGTGAGCGATGTGGGGGGTGAGTGATGTGGGAGGTGATTGGTGTGGGAGGTGTGATGTGGGGGGTGAGTGATTGGGAGGTGAGTGATGTGGGAGGTGAGTGATGTGGGAGGTGAGTGATGTGGGAGGTGAGTGATGTGGGGGTGAGTGATGTGGGGGGTGAGTAGTGTGGGAGGTGAGTGATGTGGGAGGTGATTGATGTGGGAGGTGAGTGATGTGGGAGGGGAGTGATGTGGAAGGTGATTGATGTGGGAGGGGAGTGATGTGGGAGGTGATTGATGTGGGAGGTGAGTGATGTGGGAGGTGATTGATGTGGGAGGTGAGTGATGTGGGAGGTGAGTGATGTGGGAGGTGATTGATGTGGGAGGTGAGTGATGTGGGAGGTGAGTGATGTGGGAGGTGATTGATGTGGGAGGTGAATGATGTGGGAGGGGAGTGATGTGGGAGGTGAGTGATGCGGGAGGTGAGTGATGTGGGAGGTGAGTAGTGTGGGAGGTGAGTGATGTGGGAGGTGAGTGATGTGGAGGTGAGTGATGTGGGGGGTGAGCGATGTGGGGGGTGAGCGATGTGGGAGGTGAGCGATGTGGGGGGTGAGCGATGTGGGAGGTGAGCGATGTGGGGGGTGAGCGATGTGGGGGGTGAGTGATGTGGGAGGTGAGTGATGTGGGGGTTGATTGATGTGGGAGGTGAGTGATGTGGGAGGTGAGTGATGTGGGAGGTGAGTGATGTGGGGGGGTGAGTGATGTGGGGGGTGAGTAATGTGGGGGTGAGTAGTGTGGGAGGTGAGTGATGTGGGGGTGAGTGATGTGCGAGGTGATTGATGTGGGAGGTGAGTGATGTGGAAGGTGATTGATGTGGGAGGTGATTGATGTGGGAGGTGATTGATGTGGGAGATGAGTGATGTGATTGATGTGGGAGGTGATTGATGTGGGAGATGAGTGATGTGATTGATGTGGGAGGTGATTGGTGTGGGAGGTAAGTGATGTGGGAGGTGAGTGATGTGATTGATGTGGGAGGTGATTGGTGTGGGAGGTAAGTGATGTGGGAGGTGAGTGATGTGGGAGGTGAGTGATGTGGGAGGTGAGTGATGTGGGAGGTAAGTGATGTGAGAGGTGAGTGATGTGGGAGGTGAGTGATGTGGGGGGTGATTGATGTGGAAGGTGAGTGATGTGGGAGGTGATTGGTGTGGGAGGTGATTGATGTGGAAGGTGATTGATGTGGGAGGTGATTGGTGTGGGAGGTGATTGATGTGGGAGGTGATTGGTGTGGGAGGTGAGTGATGTGGGAGGTGAGTGATGTGGGAGGTGATTGATGTGGGAGGTGAGTGATGTGGGAGGTGAGTGATGTGGGAGGTGAATGATGTGGGAGGGGAGTGATGTGGGAGGTGAGTGATGCGGGAGGTGAGTGATGTGGGAGGGGAGTGATGTGGGAGGTGAGTAGTGTGGGAGGTGAGTGATGTGGGAGGTGAGTGATGTGAGAGGTGTGATGTGGAGGTGAGTGATGTGGGGGGTGAGCGATGTGGGGGGTGAGCGATGTGGGAGGTGAGCGATGTGGGGGGTGAGCGATGTGGGAGGTGAGTGATGTGGGGGGTGAGCGATGTGGGGGGTGAGTGATGTGGGAAGGGAGTGATGTGGGAGGTGAGTGATGTGGGAGGTGAGTGATGTGGGGGGTGAGTGATGTGGGAGGTGAGTGATGTGGGGGGTGATTGATGTGGGAGGTGAGTGATGTGGGAGGTGAGTGATGTGGGAGGTGAGTGATGTGGGGGGTGAGTGATGTGGGGGGTGAGTGATGTGGGGGTGAGTAGTGTGGGAGGTGAGTGATGTGGGAGGTGAGTGATGTGGGGGTGAGTGATGTGCGAGGTGATTGATGTGGGAGGTGAGTGATGTGGAAGGTGATTGATGTGGGAGGTGATTGATGTGGGAGGTGATTGATGTGGGAGATGAGTGATGTGATTGATGTGGGAGGTGATTGGTGTGGGAGGTAAGTGATGTGGGAGGTGAGTGATGTGGGAGGTGAGTGATGTGGGAGGTGAGTGATGTGGGAGGTAAGTGATGTGAGAGGTGAGTGATGTGGGAGGTGAGTGATGTGGGGGGTGATTGATGTGGAAGGTGAGTGATGTGGGAGGTGATTGGTGTGGGAGGTGATTGATGTGGAAGGTGATTGATGTGGGAGGTGATTGGTGTGGGAGGTGATTGATGTGGGAGGTGATTGGTGTGGGAGGTGATTGATGTGGGAGATGAGTGATGTGGGAGGTGAGTGATGTGGGAGGTGAGTGATGTGGGAGGTGAGTAGTGTGGGAGGTGAGTGATGTTGGAGGTGAGTGATGTGGGAGGTGAGTGATGTGGGAGGTGAGTGATGTGGGAGGTGAGTAGTGTGGGGGGTTGAGTGATGTGGGAGGTGAGTGATGTGGGAGGTGAGTGATGTGGGAGGTGAGTGATGTGGGGGTTGAGTGATGTGGGAAGGGAGTGATGTGGGAGGTGAGTGATGTGGGAGGTGAGTGATGTGGGGGTTGAGTGATGTGGGAGGTGAGTGATGTGGGAGGTGATTGATGTGGGAGATGAGTGATGTGGGAGGTGAGTGATGTGGGAGGTGAGTGATGTGGGAGGTGAGTAATGTGGGAGGTAAGTGATGTGGGAGGTGATTGATGTGGGAGATGAGTGATGTGATTGATGTGGGAGGTGATTGATGTGGGAGGTGATTGGTGTGGGAGGTGAGTGATGTGGGAGGTGATTGATGTGGGAGGTGATTGGTGTGGGAGGTGAGTGATGTGGGAGGTAAGTGATGTGGGAGGTGATTGATGTGGGAGGTGATTGGTGTGGGAGGTGATTGGTGTGGGAGGTGATTGATGTGGGAGATGAGTGATGTGATTGATGTGGGAGATGATTGGCGTGGGAGGTAAGTGATGTGGGAGGTGAGTGATGTGGGGGTTGAGTGGCTATCAGGGTCCAAACCACAGCCCTTGGTCCCAATCATCCCTTCGGCTCACAGCCCCACTCCTCCCACCCTGACATAGCCCAGCTCCTATCCACATACCCATCTCTCTGTCCGCTACCTCACTCTTCCCTCCTATTTGGTGCCACTCCTCAATCCTGATCCTCCACACCACCGTAGCCCTGCTCCCCCTTCCCCCAATCCTTTGGCCCTGCTCTCATACTTCCACCACCTCCCCCCCCCCCTCCATGGATCCCAGCCGCACAGGTCAGAGCCCCCCATTTCCCCCCTGTTCAAGCGAGTGACTCCCACAGTGACAACCATCAGAAGGCACTCTGCAAGTTCTACGTGGGAGCAGCGGCTACTTGGGAGCAGCGGCTACTTGGGAGCAGCGGCTATTTGGGAGCAGCGGCTACTTGGGAGCAGTGGCTACGTGGGATGCTACTATTGCATCTCCCAATCACAGAAATTTCCCAAATCTCTCAAACCCATCTCCCAGTCACAGAGAGAGTGAGACAAGCAGTGGATTCATAAGAAACAGGCTGAGTGATAGGTCCCCAAGGTCAAGTGAGGGATGAAAAATGATTCTGAAGGTGGAATTCTGTGATCCCAATGTTGGAAATCTGCTAAATTGTGGAAATTTCCCATCCACGAGTGCTGTGTCAAGGTTGACGTTTCATTTTTCGGTATGCCTGATGTTGCTCCTGGCATAGGCTCCTGCACTCTTCATTGAACCAGAGTTGATGGCCCGGTTTGGTAGGCATGGTCGAGTGAGATGCAAGCTATAACATGGTAGAGTGAGATACAAGCTATAACATGGTAGAGTGAGATACAAGCTATAACATGGTAGAGTGAGATACAAGCTATAACATGGTAGAGTGAGATACAAGCTATAACATGGTAGAGTGAGATACAAGCTATAACATGGTAGAGTGAGATACAAGCTATAACATGGTAGAGTGAGACAAGCTATAACATGGTAGAGTGAGATACAAGCTATAACATGGTAGAGTGAGATGCAAGCTATAACATGGTAGAGTGAGATACAAGCTATAACATGGTAGAGTGAGACAAGCTATAACATGGTAGAGTGAGATACAAGCTATAACATGGTAGAGTGAGATACAAGCTATAACATGGTAGAGTGAGATACAAGCTATAACATGGTAGAGTGAGATACAAGCTATAACATGGTAGAGTGAGATACAAGCTATAACATGGTAGAGTGAGATACAAGCTATAACATGGTAGAGTGAGATACAAGCTATAACATGGTAGAGTGAGACACAAGCTATAACATGGTAGAGTGAGATACAAGCTATAAAATGAGGGTACAGATTTTGGGTGAATACAATTCAACTGCTGTGGATGATGGCCCACAGCATCTCATTGATGCTCGGTTTGAGTTGTAAATCTGGTCTCAATATGTCCCAGTTAGTACAACAAGTTGAAGTACATTGAAGAAACTTATTCAGATGTCACCATAAACCAGAGGGAAGATGATGGTTTAGATCTTCCGGTCATTGGATGGTTGCACCTCGGAGGTATCCCTGAAGATGTGCTGGGGACCACTCGGAAGACCCAACACAAGGACTCCGCAGGAATTGCCTGGGAAATTTCAACTTCCATTGAGAAATTATCCTGAATCTGGAATCCTCTGAAACTCTGGGGGGGGGGGGGGGGGGGGGGGTTGATTTTCAGCCATTGTTTGCCTCAGACGAAAATGGGACCACGGGAATGAGATATTTCCCACACCGCACCAGTGATGCCATAAGGTTCCCATCCTTTAACTACATTGAAATAAATTGAAATGGCTTCCCTGCAATATGCTCCTCCATAGGGAACTCTCATTCCGCTGACGTGATGTTTACAACAGATTCTGTAAAATGTGAAGCAGTTGAGGGGAACATGAGGTGGGGGGGGGGGGGGGGGGGGGGCAAGGCAAGCATAGCCCCCAGAGGGAACACATGCCTGGGCATTGTCCTGGCACATCCCCTTGGCAGTGCCACCCTAGCAGTGCCAGAGCCACAGATCTGTGCCCGAGTAGTGTCCAACCATCCTCTGGGGAGACGCATTTGGGGGATTCCCCTTCTGTGTCTGGGGGCAGGGGGTGGGGTGGGGTACCCTGGTGCTTGTTGGGCAGTTGGCGGGGGGGCTGTCCCAATGCGTTTGGAGGTGGGGAGTTTGCCCCAGTGCTTGGGGGGGGCAGTTCTTCTTAATGCAGATCATGGCATTCTTTAAAGGTGGTGTACCGATCTCTGTGGAGCTGGTGGTATTGCTATTATCAGGCCCCGCCCTGCCAGAGTGATGGTGGAAACCATGGCCCCTTGATTCTCTGTGCATAGTGTCAGAAAATCTGGAGGGAAAACCCGGTTGTGCATCTGGAACGCTACACACCGCTTATACTCTGAAAAAGGATTGGAAAATTCCACCCTCTTGAATTAGAGTTGGCAACTTTAGATAATTTATCTTATCAGAATTGTTACCACAAAAACGTTAACATGAGTAAAATTAGCTCTAACTCCTGGGTGACCTCCACCCACCGCCTCCCCACCCCCCCACCCCCCCACACGCCCATCCAACTATGTCCTCCCATCCCGACTAGCCTCTCCAGCCTCTGACTGCCTCCTCAACTCCCCACGATACCCACCCTCCCCTAACTACCTTCTCAAACCCCGACTAAGCCCCCACACCACCTTACCAACATACTTGGCGCACATTCCATCTCTCCTAGCTTGTCAATGTGACTTTGAACCCTCTAAAGACACCAGAGTACCGCAGCTAATTCCATAAAAAGGGGACCTGGCATTGCTTCTCCCTATGATCCGACATTTCGAAGCTAGTGGTGCGATTCTCCGGAAAAATTTCCAAGTGCTGCAGCGAGCGGGAATTTCCGAGTTTCCCGGCGCTTGGCCGGCAACATTGTTCAACGTTAATTGGTCCACTTAACGAGGCCTCACGGGCTTCTCCACCCTACATGCCGGCTGATTGGCTGGGATTGCGCTCGCCAGCTCCCTGCTAACATGGTCGGGCCGCACTTAAAACTGGACTTGCTCAGCCAGCTCGCAACAATGGCGCTGAGGAAACCAGCCCCAACATTCGGGGATGTTAACCTGGGGAGGCTGCTGGACGCAGTGGAGGTCAGGAGAGATGTCCTGTTCCCTCAGGGATTCAGGAGAGTGACCACAGGGCCCTAATGGCACCGATCGGAGGAAGTAGACACTGGGTGCCAAGCCGAACCTGACACATGGAGTGGCGACAGTGGCCAGCAGCTCTTCTCGAGTTCCACACCTCTGGTGAGGCTGCGTTTTGCAGCCTGCACACGGGACAGGCCGGCACGGCTGTGCATGTGCCGCCCACAAGTGAGCCGGGGCCCTCCGGCCGCAGAGCGCCCCCGACAGGGGCATCGAGGACCACAGGATGAGGTAACCAGCCGGCTGCCTCCACCTCAGATGTGCATCCTGGGGAAACACCAAGACGTAGTAGTAGAGCTAGGAGGGCCAAGCACGTTGAGGATCACTGAGGACACTGGGATAGGGGGAGGGGATGGGGGGGGGGGGGTAGGTAGGGAGTGGGGAAGGGGGTTGGGCCATCGGGAGTGCAGTATTAGAACATAGAACATACAGTGCAGAAGGAGGCCATTCGGCCCATCGAGTCTGCACCGACCCATTTAAGCCCTCGCTTCCACCCTATCCCTGTAACCCAATAACCCCTCCTAAACCTTTTGGTCACTAAGGGCAATTTAGCATGGCCAATCCACCTAACCTGAACGTCTGGGGACTGTGGGAGGAAACCGGAGCACCCGGAGGAAACCCACGCAGACACGGGGAGAACGTGCAGACTCCGCACAGACAGTGACCCAGCGGGGAATCGAACCTGGGACCCTGGCGCTGTGAAGCCACAGTGCTATCCACTTGTGCTACCGTGCTGCGTATTGTACGGCACATTAAACAGCTTTTTGCACAAGCAGTATGATGCCTCCTCCACTATCTTCTGCAATGGGGGCTGACCGCCAGATTCTTTGCCCATCTCTCCAGGAAAGCCCCCTCCCTCCCCGTGGCACCCATCCACCCTCTGGCCATGGTCCGATCCCCGGAGCTGTGTCCTATCCCCTGGGTGTTCAGATGTTGGCTGCTACATGTGTGGTTTTGCCTCCTGCAGTTTTCAAGCACAGTGTCGAGGCATCAAGGTGTGATTGGAATGCTAGGCCCCACCCATGGGAATCCACTTGGGTTGTGTGAAGTGCTCACCTAACCACGATTGCCAATTCGCTATTAGCAACAGCCTTCAGCCGCGCAACCATAGGCCTCGCAGTCGGTAGTGATTATGTACAGTCGGCAGTGATTATGTGTGGTCGGTGAGGCCGACAGGCAGAGGCTAGTGCAGCCCCCGGAACTGGTACACACGATCCAGGGGTTGGCATGGTGGTGCAGCGGCGATTACTCCTCCAGATGCCCCCCACCCTCCCATTGTGGCACACCCCCACGGAGGGTCCCCCCACCCCAGCTCAGGGTCTCCCAGCCCCCGCTGAGCACAGGGGAAGGAAGCCTAGCGCCCCCGGGCTCTTTGCCTGTGAGCAAAGATTGATTCTCACCTCCTCACAGAAGCCTTTCCGCGAGGTTCGGGTTTTGCAAAAGGAGTACTAATTGGCACCAGTGTGAGCACTTGCTGGGGAGGCCGCTGAAGGCTCTCGTTAATTGGATGGAAATGGGGGCTTAAGTTGCGATAATCGGTTTTGCGTCACGCTATGGAGAGATCCCGAACTCCACGACGGGAGCGGGCCTGTTGCTTCGCAAACTGTTTGCCACCTGGTGCGGTTACCGTTATTCACCGGCCTCATTATGTTTGAGCACAAATGTAACAAGGATGAAGATCGCGCCCAAGGACTCTGTAATGATATGTAGACAGACACGTAACTAAAGGGTTAATCAACACACCTAGCTATAACACTACCACCAGAGGGCTTTACAAAACCCACTATATAACTGAGCTCCAAAAGTTCTAGTACCCTTTCCATGCAGGAGTTATCAGATAGCAGCAATGTAGCAGAGTAAGATCACAGCCTAGACACCACGGATGCGATTCTCCACTCCCCACGCCTATGGGAGAATCGCGGGAGGGCCGGGCGACTCACGATACGTCCCCCTGGCGCCCCCCGTGATTCTCCCCCCCCCCCCCCCCCCCCCCCGCTCGGAAGTATCGCCGCTCGCCGTTTTTCACGGCGACCGCCGATTCTCCGGCCCGGATGGGCCGAGTGGCCTGCCATTCGCGACCAGTTCACGATGGCGGCAACCACACCTAGTCGCTGCCATCGTGAACATCGGCGCCAAAGGCCCGTTTGAAGCTTGTGGGAGGCGGAGAGGGGAGTGAGCACCACAGCCGTTCTCGGGAGGGGACTGGCCCGCAATCAGTGCCCACCGATCGTCGGGCCTTCGTCTCAAAGCGACGCACTCTTTCCCCTCCGCCGCCCTGCAAGATCAAGCCGCCACGTCTTGCGGGTCAGCGGAGAGGAAGAAGGCAACCGCGCATGTGCGGGTTTGAGCCGTCAGCCGTCGTGACGTCAGTTGCACATGCGCGGGTGACGTCACTTAGGCGCGCCAGCCGCGTCATTCTCGGCGCGTCGTCTTGTCGCAAGCGTCAAGGCCCGGCGGCCGAGATTTACAGAGGGCTGCTCCTAGCCCCCCAGGTGGGGGTGAATAAGGTGAGAGGAGCAGCCTCCGAGGCCGTCGTGAAACTCGGCCGAGTTCACGACGGCCTTCCCGATTTTTCGCGGGATCGGAGAATTACGCTCCACGTGTAGCATTGATACTGTTTGTACAGTTATTTATCCTTACTTTATTGCTAGAGTTAGGTCAGTGGAGTGTCAAACTCATTTATTAGTTTTATTGTTACTTAATAAATTCTTTCAGTTTACTCCAAAGACTCGAGTGTTCTTTAACATCATCTACAGTTAGTAACAACATATATTACTTAAACCCAGTAACATAACAGACTCCAGGAGCAGGAACTCTCCACATTTCTCAGGAGCCCCATTTCGGAAGTCTAGGCGATAAATGTGGAGCTCCAGTGCAGGGTAAGTATATCGGAGTGGAGTGACAATCTGACTACCACTGCTTGGAAGAATTGGCCCAAGATGTTTTTTTAACAGAGCAAGAGGCTACAATCTGGAGTGCATTGTCTGAAAGGTTAGAGAGTGCAGATTTAATAGTAACGTCCCCAGAGGAATTGATAAGTAGTTGAAACTAAGATGTTTGCAGGGAAAAGGAAAAGAGGAAAGTGGCATGAATTGAATAACACTTTCAAAAAGCTGGCAAATCAAAATGGGCCCAATAGCCTCCTGTGTGCATCAGCCCTGACTTTCCATCCACTATGCCAAGGTGTACCTGGCCTCTGGTTAACACAACATGTAGAAGACATTTGATATTGGGAGAATTAGAGTAATTGACTCTCTGATTATCCACTCATTTGGGCATGCGCCACTGCTTTCTGTTTGTTCCCCCGAAAAAAGTAATACACAAAAATAATTCATTTGAAACACACAATCAATTAGACTAATATTGAGTGATTTTGTTTACTTCTTTCACTTGTGAAAAGGTTTGTGACAAATTGAGATGATTCTGGTTTCCAAGCGATATCAGTATAATACATCATTTGTTGCTCAGAAATATCCATTAAACCATGTGATAAGAAAAGGTTATTCAAATAATACGAAAATCCTTCAGTTCGCCGTAGATCAAACAGGAATCATAGATATCTGTTTAAGACCACTGAGTCGCCCGTTTAAACTATTGCGATAAACCTAGAGTCTGATCCTTGCACTCAAAGTTTGCTGTAATACTTTTGAAGAATAGCATTCATCGTTCCAGGTCTTGCACAAGCCCTTTTGAGAGATTCCTTCATCTTTGAAACCAGCAGCGAGCTCAAATGCTCGTTTCAGTATCATTCACGCCTTGTCTCAACTTGGGCAGTTTTGTATTAAGGTTGCTTTGATGTTTGGATGGGTCAAATAATTTAGAGGCATCTGCCATCCAGTTACAGTGTTGAGGTGCACTTTCTTGAAGAGATTTGTTGCTAAATTCTGTGTTGGTACTGCACAGTTTAAAGGGACGGTCATCGTCTTGTATCTGACACGCAGCAACATGTGCCGGATTCCTTTGGAACGCTTTCACAACAAAGTCAATTTGAGAGTGGGGTGCTGCAGTTTTCTTCCTGCGAGGAGGTGCTATTGGAGCAGAGGTTCCACTTTCTGTGTCTGGGTTATGATGAAGTTCACGCGATGTGCTGTCGCTGGCACACTGCTCCTCTGGGTCCAGTCTACACTTCAGCAGCGACTGCGAGAGCAGTTGCCTGAATGTTTCAGAAGCTCTGCTACAAGTTGCTGCGGTGTCCGGTGGGCAAGAACCTGGTGCAGCTGTTTGATAAGACTTGGGTTCCTTGTTATTCCCAGCCTCTGAACTGAGGTACTGTGAGGTAAGAACATGCTTGTTACAAATTGAGTCCAATATATTACATTAATAAAAAATACAATTGGCCAAAGTACTACAACGGTCACATATTTTGTATTTTCCAGCTGAAACTCCAGCTTTGTCTACTGCACGGTTCACTAAAATCTGTGATACTGTTCTGAAAACACTACTTTAGCCCTAATTGTACTCTATGTAGTTTGAAATGGCAGCACATTGGTTAGCACAGTTGCTTCACAGCTCCAGGGTGCCAGGTTCGATTCCCGACTTAGGTCACTGTCTGTGTGGAGTCAGCACGTTCTCCCCGTGTCTGCATGGGTTTCCTCCGGGTGCTCTGGTTTCCTCCCACAGTCCAAAGATGTGCAGGTTAGGTGGATTGGACATTCTAAATTGCCCTCAGTGTCCAAAAAGGTAAGGTGGGTTTACGGGGATAAAGGGGCTTGTGGGGTGGAGGTGTGGGGCTTGGGTAGGGTGTTCTTTCCAGGGGCTCGTGCAGACTCGATGGGCTGAATGGCCTCCTTCTGCACTGTAAATTCTATGAAACGGGCGAGCAATGTCATATGACAATGGAAAAATAATTAATTCATTTGGTTTGATCGCTTATACTTCGGTTAACAATCAGTTGGTTACCGCTCTTTTTCCCCCGATTGTTTTTTTAAAACACGGCTACATTCTTTGGTTTTGGGGGGGGGGGGGGGGGGGGGGGGGGGGGTTTAATACGGTAAAAAGGTTCTTTTCGGGGTTCAGGTAATTCCAACGTGATTCCAATGTGATCATGGAAACTCCGGCCTAAATCAACCCTTTGTGCTGGACTAGGTGAACTGACACCTAAACCAGGTAAGACAATGGAGAGCCCCACAGGGGAGGACTGAGGGAATTTAAACAGAGTGGAGGCAGAATTAACAATGCAGAGGGGAAGCACGGTGCCGCACGGTTAGCACTGCTGCCTCACGGCGCCAAGGACGCAGGTTCGATCCAGGTCACTGTCCGTGTGGAGTTTGCACATTCTCCCCGTGTTTGCGTGGGTTTCGCCCCCACAACACAAAGATGTGCAGGGTAGGTGGATTGGCCACACTAATTTGCCCCTTAATTGGAAAAAATGAATTGGGTACTCTAAATTTATTTATAAAAAAGAATTGACAATGGAGAGCCCCACAGGGAAGGAGTGAGGGAATTTAAACAGAGTGGAGGCAGAATTGACAATGCCGAGCAATGCAAACGTCAAGAGCATTTGAGAAAATGGCATCATGGTAAACACAAAGGACAAGCCAATAAAAGTCCTTGAAGAAAAGGATAAATAGATTAAGAAATATTTTTAAATAATTGAATTTTTGCAGTCATATATTAAATCACATGAGATTAGTTAAATGAATAATTATTATATAATTAGAGGGGATAAAATGAACCAAGGGAACATGGCATTAAAGGAATCTGTCATTATATTAAATTAGAATCTGATCTATATTAACATTAAATAAATCAATAAAACAAGCACAATCCTGCAGATGCCATAATCGAAAACAAAAACAGAAAAGGCTGGAAAGACCTAGCAAGTCTGGCAGCATCTGTGGGAGAGAAACAGAGTTAACGTTTCGAGTCTGATGACTGTTCTTCAGAACTGAAGAGGGTTTGAAATGTATTGGATTTTGACACCAATATAGTTATAGATGTCATGGAGAAAGAATTGTGGGAGAGGGTAGAAGTAGAACTGAACTGCTCCACATACTCCTCAAAAAGATGCAAGCCACCTTTTATTTGCAGGAAGTGAGGCAGTTAAAGGAGGGGTCTTGGATGGGGATTGTTTGGGCCTCTACCCGAGGAAGAAGCGGAGAGCTCTCAAACCCTCCTGCTGGGAGGATGGAGTGTAGAGTTGTTGGACGTCCATAGGGCAGCACAGTAGCATAGTGGTTAGCACTGTGGCTTCACAGCGCCAGGGTTCCAGGTTCGATTCCCTGCTGGGTCACTCTCCGTGGGGAGTCTGCACGTTCTCCCAGTATCTGCGTGGGTTTCCTCTGGTATCTCCGATTTCTTCTCACAGTCCAAAGACGTGCAGGTTAGGTGGATTGACCATGCTAAATTGTCATTAAGTGTCCAAAAAAGGTTAGGATGGGTTATTGGGTTACGGGGATAAGGTGGAAGTGAGGGATTAAGTGGGTCGGTGCAGACTCGGTGGGCCGAATGGCCTCCTTCTGCACTGTATGTTCTATGTTCTATAGTGAAGAGGAGGTGGTTAGGGCTGTGAAATTGGAAATTGTTGATGCGCCGTAGGGCATCAGAGTAATCACAAATGTTGGTGGGGAGAGACTGGGCAAGGGGCAAGAGAATGGAGTCAGGAAGAAATGAGTTCAGTCGGGGAGGGACAGGCTGATATGATGGGTCTACCCGGACAGTTCTGTTTGTGGATTTCATGTCAAGTTGGAAAGAAATGAGTTCAGTGGGGCAGGAATGGAAAACTTGCAAATTTTAGCTCTGGACGTTTGATTCAAATTGCCTAGATTAATGCAAAATCATCCTTCTGCATGGGCAGGCCATACACATTTTCAAGAAACTGAGAAAGTCTGAAACTAATCCACAGCCACATGCAAAAATACTCCTTACAATTCATTGCCAAATGAACAAAAGAAAGCTTAAAGTCAAGACACATTTTTCACTCACAGTAAAGGAGCACACCACACTTGATCATAATAGAACTGACCTGGGAGGGTGCTTAATGCTGACACCAGTGGCGCGATTCTCCTCAAAGATTTCGAAGTTAATTTATGGAGGGGTTTTCAGGGAGTTTCCCGCCGGCTCTGCTGGCGAGTTCCCCACCGCTATTCAATGACACTTGTCATTTTTTTGAGCCCTGGGGAGTTTCTCACTGGTTTAGCCCACATTTTAAATTTATTTTTGAGCACTGAGGAACTGAACTCAGAGATCGGGCTGCCATTTGAAAAATGAAATGAAAATCGCTTATTGTCACAAGTAGGCTTCAAATGAAGTTACTGTGAAAAGCCCCTAGTCGCCACATTCCGGCACCTGTTCGGGGAGGCTGGTACGGGAATTGAACCGTGCTGCTGGCCTGCCTTGGTCTGCTTTAAAAGCCAGCGATTTAGCCCTGTGCTGAAAGGGTGCCCCAATCGCTAAGTGAGCTTGTGGGTCCCCCGCATCCCCACCCCCACACATGGGTAATGTCACTCCCCACACACATGGACACGACCCCAAACCCCGCCAAGTGAGGACACCCTGCTATGGGGTCCCCCTCTTCAGGCACCCCAAGCCCCCTAACAGCACCAACTCCCTTCCAGGACCCCACCAGTCACCCCCCCCAACCTCCCGGAGGCCGCTACTTACCAGAACTGCATTCCCCCCATCCCCTTCAAACCCCCCCCCACCCTCATTTCACGGACATCATTGCCTTGGCCCCGACCATTGGCAGTGCCACCCTGGCACTCGGACAGTGCTCCTGCCAACTTGGCAGTGTCACCCGGCACCTTGGCAGCGACATGGTGGCAGTGCCAAGGTGCCAGTTGGGTAGTCAAGGTTCCCACATTCCAGGGGGAGGGCCAAGGGACCACCCTACACTGACCCGACCACCCAGGGGTCTCCGATGGCCCTGGAGGCCCCCACCCAACCCTGGGTGCCGTTCCTCCTGGTCCACGTTTGTGTGGACCAGCACTGATCGGCGCCCGGCTGCAGCCTTCCTGGATGGCCAGAGAATCAAGGGAGGCCGCTGGATCCCGGGCAGGTAGGTTTACGACCTATTTCCGTGAGCGTCATTTGGTCCGTCCATTTCGGGCAGAGTTCTGACTGATGTCTCGCTGGATTTCGGTGAATCCCAAGAAGCACGGAGCCTGTCGGGAGATCCACTGGAGAGCTCTCCCGGGATTCTCCAGCCGCGTTGTGCTCTCGCTTGAGCGCAACACAACAAGAAAATCGCGCCCTAGGGGTCAAAAACGAGTAGAGTGCTTGATAGACATCCTTCATTTCAAAAATATCACCATCAAAGATAATTGAAATGACTTACCAAGTCACTTTTTATCCCTGTTCCTTTTGGAGGGAATGGTCTTGCAGAAGAATGGCTTTGAACAATTGATTGTGCCAGCAACAGAGGCATTGAAGGAGCAGAATAAATTCCATCGTGCTCGGGAGGAAGAGTTGTATTAGACTGGGACTTGCGAATTGACTGTATTAGAGATGGCTTTGCCTTGGCTGCTGAATCCAAACTTCCTGACACAGAGAGGGAATGTAAAAAAATACTACTTTGGTGTCCAGTGCTGTTAACAACACAGTTGTACAGGTTTATTCAGTGGGGAAGACAAGTACTTTGCTTACGTATCTATCCTGTTTACATCAACGGTGAGGCAGACCAACATCGACAACCCTGTTTGTTTCGAAGTGAATGCCATTATTTTTATCACATCTTGTGTATAGTCTAGGGGCGCTGACCGAAATAAAATACTCAAAACTAGTCTCTTGCACACATCAGCACTTGCTGCTGTAGTGAGGTTAGATGTGGACAGCGGTTCTAGTGATAATGCTGGAAGACCTGTGGGAGGTAATGGCACGTGTGTATGACACGCTATTTGTGCCACCTTTCTCAAGTCTAGTCCTACATTTGCAGGCATACCAAGGGCTGGCTTCTCGTCCACTCTCAGCGGAGATCCCAATGCGGCAGAGAATCCAGTGTCGGGGAGAAGGCGCCGATCCATTTCTGATGCCCCCCCTGGCGTCAGGATCAAGGTTTGTACCAGTGGGAGGATGCAAACGGGTCCTAATGCCCATTCGCAACCATTTAGTGTGCCGGGCACCAAGTTCTCTGGGCCCACGTGGTTCTCCGGTCCTCTGGGGAAGAATTACAATCGATATGGACAGACGTGGCCCTGACGAGGTGGACCTCGTGGTGGGAAAAGAGGGTAATTCCTTAAGGAAGTTGCTCCCAACATCTATCCTGGGAAATCATTATTTAGAGGGGGGTCCTTATATTTAGGGGAATTCAGGGGGGATGGGGGGTCAGTCACCTCCGTAGTTGGGATAAGGGGGGGGGGGGGAACCCAGATAATCTAGGCGTGGGGGGCAGAATTACGATGCAGGTGGGAGGTGGCCCACAGCAGGACCTCGCTATTGGGCAGACTGTTATCAGGATATTTGCATGGTGAGGGATTGGGAGCACAAATTAGTTGCAATTCAGCTCCGTTGGGAGAACAGAATCTCCCAAGTGGAGAATCGCGCCCCAACTCTCATTAATTGATCACAAAAGATGCAATTTGTCGCTTACATACTTCTCACACTCATGAGGGGATTCCAAACTCTCAGGATTCTACTGATGAAAGGTCAGAGGTTCATAAGATATAGTTGATAGGATATAGGTGCAGAATTAGGCCATTCAGCCCATCAAGTCTGCTGCACAGATGGCTGGAGTAAGTTGGAGGCCTGGCAAAGACAGAGGGGGAGAGGGAGATCACAGCCTGACAGCTGATTCCAGTGATGTAAGACCTCAGTAAAGGCGACAGCTGTCGACATTTGAGTCAGATGAATGGATGGTCCAGACCAGTGTCTTGGACTGAAGTTTTGAACTATTAACAAATTGTTCAGCTGTCCACGCCAGGAATGCACTGAACTCTTGCCACGGTCTGTGTTTGCTGTGTCTAGCCGGACAATGCACGGGTCCCAAGTTGGCCTTGTGTTCAATGAGCTATGGAGAGCGAAGGTGGTGCGCTGCCGCCAGCAGCAGGATTCTCCATCCCGGCAGCCGGCTAATGGGGCTTCCCACTTTAGGCACTGCCGGCGAAATGGAGGATCCCGCCAACGGAGAATCAAGCCCAATATCTTTTAAATGGTGCAAAAATATTTAAAGTTCGTGTTCAGCGGGATTCGGGTGTCTTTGCACAAGAAACACAGACAATTAGCAATTACGTAGGCAAATGGTACGATGGTCTTTGTTGCAATGACGTGGAGTGCCAGAGCAAGGAAGTCTTGCTGCAGTTGTACACACTGCTCAGATGAGATCACACCTGGAATACTGTGCGCAGTTTGGATTTTCTGACCTAAGGAAGGGTATAATTGCCTTAGAGGGTTGCAACAAAGGTTCACTAAATTGATCGGTGGGACAACACAGTTATCAAATGGTGAGAGATTGAGATTAGAAGAATGAGAAGTGATTTCATTCAAACATAGAAGATTCTGAAAGGGTTTAGCAGATCAGATGGTGGGAGGATGCTTCCCTGGTTTGAGAATCTAAAATGAGGGGCACAGTCTCAAGTCAATCCATTTAGGACTGAGTTGAGGAGAAATCTTTGCACTCAGAGACTTTTGGACTCTGTCAAAGGATATGGAGATTAAGCGGGAAAGTGGAATTGGCGTTGAAGATGAACCATGGTCTTGCTGAATAGTGCAGCAGGCTCAAGGGGCTGTGTAACCAACTTTGGCTCCCATGTCTTACATTTTAATTATGATGTGGCGATGTCGGCGTTGGACTGGGGTGAGCACAGTAAGAATTCTTACAACACCAGGTTAAAGTCCAACAGGTTTGTTTCGAATCACTAGATTTCGGAGCACAGCTCCTTCCTCAGGTGAATCCTCATGCGCACTGAAAGCATCGAAACAAACCTGTTGGACTTTAACCTGGTGTTGTAAGACTTCTTACTATTCTAATTACAAAGTCATAATAAAATGTGAAAGGACTTCAAAACGGCACGTTGGAACAGTGGGTTAAACTGCTGCCTCACAGCACCAGGGACCCGTTCAATTCCAACGTCGGGTGACTGTCTGTGAGTCTGCACATTCTCCCCGTGTCTGCATAGGTTTCCTCCGGATGCTCCAGTTTCCTCCCACAGTCCAAAGATGTGCAGGTTAGGTGCATTGGCCATGATAATATGACCCAAAAGGTTAGATGAGGTTCCGGGGATAGGGGCAGGGGATTGGGCCTAGGTAGGGGGCTCTTTTGGAGAAAGGGCCAGTGCAGACACGATGGGCCAAATAGCCTCCTTCTGCACTGTAGGGATTCTATGATACTATGAAAATATGTACATAAGGACATTCAAATCCTTTCATTTAAGTTGATTTCCATGTCATTGTCTAGGACTTTGAGCTCATATTGCATCATGAACATTACTGTACAGAGATAAAATACACTTTCAGTTGGCCCTGACTGCACCATATAGCTGACTGCACAGTCACTGATCAATCTATTCACTCACATCTGCAGGCTACTCCATGTACTCAACTCACACAACACAAATGCATTTGCTGAGTGTGGTGGTTTCATATGGACCAATAGCTAAGATAAATGTCCACCATAATTACTTTACTGGAAGGATAAACCCTGTGAATGGATATAAGTTTCCGCAAAAATCAATTTTGGAAAACTGCTTCAATACATTTTGAACTGAATATTCATACTGAAACCGGTTTTGTGTCTATTGTTTAATTGTGAAATAAACAAAATAAAGATATAATAATTTACAAAAATATTGTGACGGTTTTCTTATGATATCCATTGTCAACTATTTTCACATAAATTGTATTTAACTAGAGACACTCTGGCATACATTGACTCCAGACGCTTTTTTTTTAGAAGGGTGTTTATTAAAAAGTCTCCTGTCATGCAACTCTCAGGTGGTTTATCTTGATAAAATATTGCAGTAATAACGGGCGGGATTCCCCCCCCCCCCCCCCCCCCGCTGGGGGTCGGCGTGAATCCCGTCCCCGCTGTCCTCCAAATTCTCCGGCCCCCAAAAAATCGCCCCGGCGTGAATTGCGCTGCCCACCTCGGAGAATGACGGGGACCGGTGCGACTCAATGGGCCCCGGGGCCACCCGAATTCTCCGGCCTGCAATGGGCCGAAGTCCCGCCCGTTTTTTGCCAGTCCCACCGGCGTAAATTAGAGTAGGTCCTTACCGGTGGGACCTGGCAGCGCGGGCAGACTCTGGGGTTCTTGCGGGGGCGTGGGGGGATCTGGCCCCGGGAGGTGTCCCCTCAGTGGCCTGGCCCGCGATTGGGGCCCACCGATCCACGGGCGGGCCTGTGCCGTGGGAACCTCTATTCTTCCACACCGGCGGCTGTAGCGGTCCGCCATTGCCGGTGTGGAAATGAAGCCCTCTGCGCATGCGCGGGGATGACACCAGCACACGCTGCCGCTCCCGCGCATGTGCCAACTCGCAGAGGCCAGCGGAGGCCCTTCGGCGCCGGTTGGCGTGGCGCCAAGCCCCTTTCCCACCGGCCGGCAGGGCGCAAACCACTCCGGGGCGGACCTAGTCCCTGAAGGTGCGGAGGATTTCGCACCTCTGGGGCGGCCCGACGCCGGAGTCGTTCACGCCACTCCTCGGCACCGGGACCCCCCGCCCTGCCAGGTAGGGGAGAATTCCGCCCAACATCTTTAGATATTTCTATGTGCACTTGCTTTTCCTAAACATGTTGCACTAACAATCTGTTCTCTTATCTTATATTCATGCACTGCTGGGCAGCCAAAAGTATATTGGCAACACACTTTACATAACAAGTTTACCTGTTTTCAGCTCCATTAAGTGCCTTATTGTCTCTTCTGCTTCTCTGGCAGATGTCGTTTTAATTTGTTTCACATTATATGGTTTGCCAATTCCAGTTCTAGATGAGGACTGAGAAACAAGATTATATTGAGTTCAACTGAAATATCAAAAAATGAAAACACATCAAGCAAAACCCACGATAGCTAGTGTGTGTGTGGGATGGAAATACTACTCAATAGCAGCTTTTTTAAAAGAATGACCACTTGATATTAATATTGCACTTTACATTTTGTGGGTCAACATGACAAATCTCAGTTCTACTCTGGATAATTTCCTCAGCATCACTGATCTCTCCCAACAGAGGAATCAGGAGTTTACCTTTCCTGCCTAATAACTGCTCACAGATAGTGTGGTCAATGGTGACAGCAACAAAATCCCATACTAAATGAACTGGAGAGTAAAATCACACATGCCTCGAGGTGCACTTCTCCAAACTTTGAGGTGGCCTACTACATTTGGTAATGAGGAAAATAATTTATTTTAAAATGTAAACCTCAGCACAAATCTGCAGTAAATCTTCACTTCTACTTAATGCTGCATCATTGCTTGCAACAAAAATATATATCCTATACTTAAATATCCTCTGTTCAACCCTCTAATACCTGTAGTGCTCTATCTGAAGAAAAACTGCCCTGGTCACTATGGTGACTGACCCTTTAAGGACAGCACAGGCCACGTGTACCTTACTCTGCAGTTACCCTTAAAGGGACAATCCCCGCAGTCACTAAACCTCCCTCATCAGACCTCCTGGATCTGACTTAGTTAAAATGTTTTGATCTATATTCCTGGCTGGATAAGTCAACAATTCATCTTCTGAGTTTCCACCTAGTCAGGAGTTGATCAGTAGAGCAGTCAGTCAAATAAAGAATGAGGAAAAACGATTGTAAATTAAATGGTACAAGTGCAGGAGAGGTTGTATTTAGACAATTCTTTGAAGATAGCAGGCCAAGTTGAAAAGGCTGTTGGAAAAGCTGACGGAATCCTTCACTTTATTACCAGTGAAATAAGTGCTTATATTTAACAGGAGGTGATTTCAGACTGGGGATGGGGAAGGCAAAAGCTACGGTAGTCAAGAAACACAGATATCTGGACTTCCCTGACAATCAAAGTGCTAACTCCATAGCATGTAGCTTTTTTTTTAATACCAATTCATTGACTGCTGTCTGTCAGGTATGAAACACTACAGGAAAAACAGCAGCCCAGGATTGGGGGCATTAAATAATTGTTGGGGGTAGAGATTATGGGGGGATTGGGTGGATTATCTACAGGACGTTCAGGGATTATTGAGAGGATGGGTGGGGTTTGGAGGCCAAGGTGGTCGAGGAAAGATGTTGGTAATCGGGGAAGTATCGGAGTGTGGTCACAGTTTGGAGAAAGATCAGAGCTTGGTGGTCATGGGGGTGTAGGTAATGGTGGTGTTACAGGGAAGGAGATTGCAGGTTGCCTTTTTAGATCAGGAGGAAAGACTCCTGCTCCTCCTAGCCCGCAAGCACTGCTGTTAATGCATTTAGCATATGACTCCAGTCCTTCTCATCTCCTTTCATTTGCTGGGTGTCTCAAGACCTGGGAAACTGGCCAACATATGTTTAAAATTGAAACTGTACAAATAGATGCACTCAGCCTCCTTAAAACATTTCAATAAACCACCTGCTTGCTCTAAGCGAATTGGTCACCTGCAGACGTTTTCAGGTTCAAAGCTATTTTAGGTTTTTAACATTTTAACCTCACACCCATTTGTGGCTTTTAAACTTACTCCCATAGAGTAGAAAAGCAAGGAGGTTACAGTCAACCATTAGCCTATGTTCAGGTCTCAGCTAGATTATTCTGTCTAAATCTATACACTACGTTTTAGGAGGGACGTCTAGGCCTTAGCAAAGTTTCAGAGGTGATTTACTTGCATGAAGTCAAGGATCTGGAAATATTATGTGGAGAAAACACAGAAGTTGGGTTTGTTTCTCTTTGAGCAATGAAGATCAAGGGGAGATTTATTAGGAATATATGAACAAGGGCAGCATGGGTGGCGCAGTGGTTAGCATTGCTGCCTTACGCTGCCGAGGTCCCAGGTTCGATCCCGGCTCTGGGTCACTGTCCATGTGGAGTTTGCACATTCTCCCCGTGTCTGCGTGGGTTTCGCCCCCACAATCCTAAAATGTGCAGGGTAGGTGGATTGGCCACACTAAATTGGCCCTGAATTGGAAAAAATGAATTGGGTACTCTAAATTTATTCTTTTTAAAAGGAATATATGAGCAACACCGTTCAGCCCTCAAGTCTTTTCCACCATTCAATGGGATCATGGATGTTGTGTAGTTTAATTCAAACATGCCTTGATATTTTCTTGGCTAGTATCCATCAATCTCAGAATTAAAATTATTAATTGAGCTTGCATCTACTACATTTTGTACGCAAGAATGCAATACATATGTGGAGATAGGAATATAAATGTTTGATTTAAATAGGATTAAGTACTTTAAAAAAAATTATTTTTATTGCCATTTCTCATATTTATAAACAGTTGTATATATATATATTACATTTTTCTTACCCGTGCTAATTTACTTTATTGTACAGAGAGGTTTATTTAGTCCTTCATTTAACTGACCCTATGGACATTTCGCTGCCCTCTGGATCAGTCTATAGGTTCTCCCCCACACCCTTCCTCGTTGTCCTCCCCCCCCCTTCCTCGTTGTCCTCCCCCCCCCCCCCCCCCCCCCCCGCCCCGCCCAACATTGGCTTCAGCTGTGTTTTTCTTTTATTTTCCAGGAAAGAGGAGAGTAGCAGCCCCCCCCCCCCCTCTTCTTCTCTTGTGGTCTCCCTACTTTCCTTCAGGTGTTTCCCCCCCCCCACTCCCTGGGTTGCGCAGTCCTTTGGTTACTCGTCGTTGCTGGCCTCGAACAGGCTTTAGAACAGGCCGACAAACTGCCCCCAAGTATCCAGGAAGACTTCCTCTGACTCTTGGATGGCGTACTTAATCTTCTCCAGGTGGAGAAATTCTGAGAGGTCAGCGAGCCAGTCTGCAGCTTTGGATAGTGGGATTAAGTACTTGAGGGGATTTAAATTATTGAATGGGCTTTCTTTTTTCTAAATTCATTAACAGGATGTGGGCTTCACTGGTCAGACCAGCATTTATTATCCATCCCTAGTTGCCCTTCAAAAGGTGGTGGTGAGTTGCCTTTTTGAACCACTGCAGTCCTCGAGGTGTAGGTACACCCACTGTGCTATTAGGGAGGAAGTTCCAGGATGTTGCTCCAGCAACAGTGAAGGAACGGCGATATATTTCCAAGTCAGGGTGTTCGTGACATGGAGGGAACTTCCAGGTGGTGTGGTTCCAAGTATCTCCTTCTCTCGTCTTACTAGATGGTAGTGGTCATTGATTTTGAAGGTGCTGTCTGAGGAACCTTGGTGAGTTATTGCAGTGCACCTTACAGATGGTACACATGGCTGGCACTGTTCATCGGCGGTGATGAGTGTGAATGTTTGTAGAAGAGGGAGCAATCAAGCGGGCTGCTTTGCTTGGATGGTGTTGAGCTTCTTGAAGTGTTGTTGGAGCTGCTCTCATCCAGGCAAGTGGAGAGTATTCCATTACACTCCTAACTTGTGCCTTGTAGATGGTGGACAGGCTTTGAGGGGTTAGGAGGTGAGTTACATGCCATAGGATTCCTAGCCTTTGACCTGCCCTGGTAGCCACAGTATTAATATGGCTAGTCCAGTTCAGTTTCTGATCAATGGTAACCCCCAGGATGTTGATTGTGGGGGATTCAGCAATGGCAATGCCTTTGAGTGTCAGGGGGTGGTGACTAGATCCTCTCTTGTAGGAAATAGTCATTGCCTGGCACTTGTGTGGCTCGAATGTAACTTGCCACTTGTCAGCCCAAGCCTGGATATTGTCCAGGTCTTGCTGCATTTGGACATGGACTGCTTCATTATCTGAGGAGTTGCAAATGGTGCTGAACATTGTGCAGTCATCCGCAAACATCCTCACTTCTGACCTCATGATGGTACTGAGGTCATTGATGAAGCAGCTGAAGATGGTTTCTTGATATCACGTCGGGTGAATTGTATTGGCTGAAGACTGACATCTGTGATGCTGGGGACTTCTGGGGGAGACCAAGATGGATCATCCACTCTTCACTTCTGGCTGTAGATTGTTGCCAATGCCTCAGCCCTGTCTTTTGCACATATGTGCTGGGCTCCTCCATCATTGAGAATGGGGATACTTGTGGAACCTCCTCCTTCAGTGATTGTTTAATTGTCCACCAACATTCATGGCTGGATGTGGCAGGGCTGCCGAGCTTAGATCTGATGTGTTCATTGTGGAATCATTTAGCTCTGTCTATTACTTGCTGCTTATGCTGTATGGCACACAAGTAGTCCTGTATTGTAGCTTCACCAGGTTGAAACCTCATTTTTTGGTATGCCTGATTTTGCACCTGGCGTGCTGTCCTGCACTCTTCATGAATGAAATGCAGCCACTAAAAAATGAGTATCGTTTCAGGTGGGAAAACTGGTTGAGTGCATCCAGGAGATTTTTTTGTGACAGTGCATTGATAGTCCTATGGGGATGGGGAAGTGCTAGACCTAAACCTAGGAAATGAGGCCGGGCAAGTGGTCAAAGTGTCAATGGGCGAACATTTAGGGGTTAGTGACCATAATTCTTTAAGTTTCAAAGTCACTGTGCAAAGGTATAAGGATGGCCCAGAAATCAAGAGCAGGATTCTCCGAGCCCCCGTGCCGCAATCGCAATCAGCGCGGGGGCGGAGAATCGCCGCAAATCGCACACTCGGTCGACGCGGCGCCGGTCGGGGCCATTGGCAGAGGCCCCTGTGGCGATTCTCTGCAGACAACTGGCCGAGTTCCTGCCAGCGTGGTTCACTCATGGTTCCACCCGGAACCCCACTGGTTTGACCCAGTCCGCGGCCACCCTGCTGGGGAGGAAGGGGTATCAGTCACAGGATGGGCCTCCAGGACGGCCAGGCTCGCGACCAGGGGCCACCGATCGGCGGGCGCCGCGATCTCGGGGATGTCTATATAGTGGGTGTGGGTCCGCCATGTCGTGCGGGGCCACCGCCACACGCATGTGCGGACCCCCAGCCGGATGTGCAGGGCCCCGTCTCGCCAGTTGGAGCTGCGAGGACTACTCTGGGGCCCTGCTAGCCCCCTTCAGGTAAGTGAATCGCTCTGGACTTTCTTCAGGAAAGGTCAGAGTAATTTGCGCCTGTTTTCCCGCAGGCATGGGGAGATAGCTCCATTATCGGAGAATCTCAGCCAAAGTGTCTGAATTGGATGAAGTGCGATTTCAATATTATTAGACAGGTAAATCTACATTTGGAAACTGGGAGTCTTTTAAAAGTGAAATAGTGAGAGTTTAGGTCCAACGTGTTCCTCTAAGAGTGAAGGGCAAGTCTAGGGAACCCCCATGTCAAGGGATATCGAGGGTTTGATCAAGAAAAAAAAAGGAAGCATATGGTCGGTATAGAGCACTAATAACGGACGAAGCTCTTCAGGAGCATACAATGAGGGGGGTGCTTAAAAATGAAATTAGGAGGGCAAAGAGAGGTCATGAAATAATGGAAAGTTGTTTCAAGTGGTGTTTCACAGGCCTCGGTGTTGGGATCCTTACTGCTTGTGTTATATATTAATGATTTGGACGTGAACGTGGGAGACACGATTGGGAAATTTGCAGACAACACAAAGATTGACACAAAGGGCAGCGAATAGTGTTGAGGATAGCTGTAGGCTGATTTAATGAAACCCCAATTTCTCAACCAGCGCCCCCCCCCCAGTATACGGATCAAGCCCCCCCCCACACCACACCCCACCTCATAAGGGCAGGACATCCCCGGCGCAGTAAAAATGCCATCTAGGCACCCTGGCATTGCCAGGGTGGCACTGCCATGATGGCATCAAGAGTGCCAGAGTACAACCCTGTCCGGACCCCGACTGTCTGGGAGGTTCCTTCCCCCCCCCACTGGTTTGTGGAGACCAGTGTTAAACGATGCCATGGCAGGGTCTACAAGTCTTACAACACCAGGTGAAAGTCCAACATGTTTGTTTCAAACACTAGCTTTCGGAGCACAGCTCCTTCCTCAGGTGAATCTGAGGAAGGAGCAGTGCTCCGAAAGCTAGTGTTTGAAACAAACCTGTTGGACTTTAACCTGGTGTTGTAAGACTTCTTACTGTGCTCACCCCAGTCCAACGCCGGCATCTCCACATCAGGGTCTACAAGGTGAGACCATTCAATCCCGGGCCTTGGGAAACTCCGCGTAGACATATTCAAGTGAGACTAACTACCCATTTGGACAG